>NC_085112.1:13946770-15361405 GCF_030269925.1 Bombyx mori
ACGAGGTCCATGTCAATATCGGCGGCTGCCTTAATCAAGGATGTCTTGAGTGACTCCAAATTGGGATGAGGCTTTGAGCACGCCTTTTCCTCCAAGTGTTGCCATATCTTGTAATCTAACGGATTCAAATCTGGACTGGAGGAGGGCCAGTCTTCGTGCCGGATGAAGTCGATTTCACGCGCCGCCAGCCAGTCTTGTGTGCTCTTCGCTCTATGAGCTGGCGCCGAATCTTGTTGGAATACCCAGTGCCTGTTATTGAACATGGTATGAGAAACAGGTTCCACAAGGTTCGTCAGGACTGTATTTTGATACACAACTGCATTCGTTTTTACACCTTTCTCACAAAAATGTACCTCTGTTAAGCCCCAATAAGAAACTCCCAACCATACCATGAGCGAGGATGGAAAATGACCTCGTTGGACACGCGGAATACGGTTGCTCGCTTCTTCACTACTGTGTGCGTACACCTTATCATTTTGTTTGTTGTAGCTCTCTTTTACGGTAAAAAATTTTTCATCCGAAAAAAGCATTTCCCGATATATTTTTCCCGCGTACCGCTTCAGCAAAGCGCGGCATCTCTTCAGTCTCAGGTCCATTAGACGAGCATTCAAACGATGTCCTGTTTTTCTTCGATATGCCCGAAGCCCTAAGTCTTCATTTAACACCCTTTTCACCGTGGTTCTGCTTAACCCCATCTGAAGGGCCAACAGTTTCTGCTTACGTTTGGGATTTCTTTGAATTCGCGCCTTCACAGCTTTTATCACTGCTGGAGTCCTAACAGACCGAGGGCGACCACTTTTTGACCTGTAATCTACACTAGAGTCTTCATTGTATCGTTTGATGGTACGATAAACGAATCTTTTGGTTATATTCAAATTTTTCAGTATGTTAAAAATTTGAATTGGCGCGTAACGGCAACGATGCAACGCAATAACTGCAACACGGTCTTCTTCAAGCGTCCACTCCATATTTAAAAATGAGTAAAATTCTAAAAGTATACATTTTTATTTTCATGAACAATTCGAAATATGAATTCAATAAACTTTTTTATGGCCAGCATTCTAAAAGAAAAGTTTTTACTGTGTGACAATACTTATGACCTGACTAGTTAGTTTTTTTTGTTTTTTTTTTTATATAATGAACCGCTTTTTTTTCAATGCATGCAGTCGGTACTTGTAATTGTGTTAGCATTAGGTGTGAAATCAATGTATATGATACCTGTAATGTTCTGTGCTGATGTATAACATGTTGGTACCCAATATATAAAATAAAATAAAATAAATAAATTATAGTCGAATTTCGAGTACCGCGGGACTACTAGTACAGTTTTAGTGCGAGAAGACGAGATTGGTTTCTCGCAGGTGTTGTTACCTGTGGACGAGCGGCGGCCAGGCGGCGTGCACGAGCGGCAGCAGCAGCGCCGAGCCCCGCAGCACGCGCAGCCCGCCCCCCGCCGCCCGCAGCGCCGCCGCCGCCCCGCGCGCGCCCGCCGCCCCGCGCACGCAGCGCCGCACTATGGCCGCGGTCACACTCAGGTGACGAGCTACCGGCGCCTCTTCATCTGCAACGGTCACAGATATCTTCATAGAGCTCAACTACATTGAAAGTCCTGTATGGGCTTGTGGCGGCTCACCTATCCGCCACTAAATTGCAAACATACTACTACTTGGGCAACCGCCTTACAATTTCGACAAAATCGCTGTCGCTTGTGATTTTAGACTTTCATCCGTTATTGTTGTTAAAAACACGTTCGGAGATACTTTGACAGCGCATCTCCTCCCGATCTATTAACGGTGCTGAAGCATCGGTCACCGTCCTATTAATTAACCCACAGACGACAGCCCACTGAGTTTCTCGCTAGATCATCTCAGTGGGTCGCGCTTACGATCAGGTGGTAGATTCTGCGAAGCACTGCGCTTGCTAGGGCTAGTGTTGGTACACACCCGGTTTGAGCCCCGTGAGCTATCTCACGTCAAAGAGAAACTGAAATAGCTGGTGGTAGGACCTCTTGGGAGTCCGCACGGGTAGGTACCACCACCCCGCCTATTTCCGCCGTGAAGCAGTAATGCGTTTCGGTTCGAAGAGTGGGGTAGCCGTTGTAACTATAGTGAGACCTTAGAACTTATATCTCGAGGTGGGTGGCGCATTTACGAGATGTCTATGGGCTCCAGTAACCACTTAACATCAGGTGGGCTGTGAGCTCGTCCATCCATCTAAGCAATAAAAAAAAAAAAAAAAGCTGCGTCTGTGGGTTAATTTACTCGTCGAGCCCTTCGTCGCAAGCAACGGGTTCGACGGTTCGGTAAGTTACTCCTTTTATCATCAGCTACCTATAAGTGAAAGTCTCATCAAAATCGGTCCTGCCGTTCCAGAGATTAAGCGGAACAAACAGACAGACAGACAAACATTTAAAAAAATGTTATTTTGGTGTATGTACCGTATATATATTCATATGCATGTAGTAAAAAGCGGTTATTTCAATATTACAAACAGACACTCTAATTTTATTTATATTATTATGTATAGATAACTAAGGATTATAACTAAGTAACTCACAACGTATAAGGTTGTTCGCCACCGATATGTAACACGAAGGTAGATCTAAAATAAGGGCGATGTATTGACAACGCGCAATGTAACTAAAAATTTCCAAATTCAAAAAAAAGTAAGACTAACTCGTAACAGCATCGCCGTAATCTGCCGCGTCGTCTAGCTCGGCGGCCCGGTCCTCCCGGTACATCTCCTCCGCGCTCTGGCCGCCCCCCGGAGGCTCCTCCTCGTTCAGCAGCCTCTCCGCCTCCTGTTGATTCCTGCAGTACTCCCGGACGTCCTCCAGGAGGTCGAGGCCTCGCTCCGGCGGCTTCGAATCCGTGTTATCCTCATCCTTGAACCACTTTTGTAGGCATTCGATGAAAGTAATAAACACTTGCAGGTAAGATTCTAAATTCCTGTCGTAATACTTGTCGCAGCTCTGGACTAGGACCTGTTGGAGAAACGATTTGTTTAAATAATATCCATTTTAAATGCGTAACTGATAATTGCTATGTGGTATCCTCTGGTGGGATTAAGGGATATCGGACACCAGCTTTCTCAGAGTATATTACCAGCTTACTGCGACCCCCACGAGTAGGTTATGTCTTTTTTTATTACCTACATGGATGGATGAGCTCACAGCCCACCTGATGTTAGGTGGTTACCCGAGCCCATAGACATCTACAACGTAAATGCCACATCCCACCTTGAGATGTGAGTTAGTTAGTCTAATTCTGCCATAAATAAACGCTGCGTTCCGGTTTGGAGGGTGTATCGGCCGGTATACTAGCCAACTGAGATTTCGACTTCAAGTCTAGTGACGGCATTCCCTTGGCGATGTCTATGGGCCGCGGTGACCATTTAGCACCAGACGTTCTTCAAGATCACCTACCGCATAATATATCCGCTGTTTAAAAAGCTGGTAACATATGCGCATATACCTGAAAAGTCTAGACAGAAAGCTCTCAAACAGACACTTTTTATAATGTGCATTCTATATACATTCTTGAGTTTTAATTGCACAATTACACTATTATCAGAAGTACACTCACGTCTTCAACTATTCCGTACATGTAATCCAGCATAGTGACGTCACTGTACTCCATGACCACAGATAATATCTGCAGCGCCGACTCGCAGTCCCACGCCTGCCGACAAACAAACACGCTGTTTTTATTCGATTATAATTAGGGTCAAACAAATGTATCGTTGGAAAGTTTAATAGGTATTTAATATTTATATTAAGTCTATGGGCTCCAGTAACCACATCAGGTGGGCTGTGAGCTCGTCCAATTATCTAAGCAATAAAAAAAAAGAAATTATACAAATTATATAATTATTAAAAAATTTAAAACTATTAGCAAAATTAAACCAATCAAAAATACTGCTACTACAAGTCTGACCTAAATCGATAATTACTAAAAAAAAAAACTTAAATTATATATATCGAATTGCCTCGTGTAATTTCTACCTATACATTTTTTTACACATTACAATATATCAGCTACTTATTACGATTGATTAAAGGACAATTAATTGTAAAATAAAAAAAAATGCAATATTGACAAATAAATTTTAAAAATCTAATTAGTATATATAAAAATTGTATTTGTTTCATAGATGTTTATATGAACTAGAGGTCCCGCAGTAGTCGAAATTCGACTATAATTAATTGGAATTGTAAGTTTGTACACTATTATGATTGTATTTTATACTTCTATAATCACAAATTTTGCCAAGACTACACTACAAAAAATATAAATTAACAAAAATAAACAATATTTAATCTATTCTCAATTTGACAACAGACGTCAAGAACAAAAGTTTGACAATAAATAGCATGCATGCGTGTGTGCGTCAAATACATGGTATGTAGTGTGTATAATGTTTTATTTAATGATTTAATGTATCTTTTATGCATTATTTAAAAAAAAGTTATCATTGTGCACTTCTTCTCTATATTCTCTATAAGTGTGGAAAATTTCACACTCCTCCGTTCGCGCAATTTTCGTAAAAAGGGATACAAAGTGTTTGCTTCACGTATTAATATATAGATTATTTATAAATTTTTGTACGTGTAATAATATAAGCAATATTATCATTATATTGTTTATTTGTATATTTATAATATATTTTTTCAATCGCTATTACACCGCTATTAATTTCTTTCCTGGAATCATCCTTGTCCATCTGACGGTTGTCTAGAAGAGATCGTTCTTAGCGATAAGCTCGCCCATTGTGCATTTTGTATTTAATGTTTTGCATTTGTGTTTATTTTGGTGTACAATAAAGCATACTCTACTCTTCTCTACTCAACTCTACTTATGGGAGCGACAAATGTCTCACTAAATCCCTAGAAGATATTCAGTGTAGTGACCTTCGCTACAAACGAACCAAATCTGCGTGACCCGGTGCCGTTAGGTGAGCTGTACCTTCTTGAGTCTCCTGGTGATCTGGTTGGTGAGGTAGTCGGCGTTGCAGCGGATGAGGTCGGCCGGGCCGGCGTGCCCCGCGGCCGCCGTGATGCTGCCCACCGCCTTCAGCCCCGCCTGGTGGAGCAGCTCGTACGGGCTGCCTGCAACCGGGACGCAACCTCAGCCACTGCACGGGACGGAGTCAGCGTGCTTTTTTTGTTAAGCTGATGGTTAGGTTAGCACTAGTCCTAGCAAGAGCAGTGCTTCGCAGAATCTACCACCGGATCGGAAACGCGACCCACTGAGAAGGTTCGCGGTAGGCAGCGGCTTGGCTCTGCCTCTGGCATTGCTGAAGTCCACGGGCGACGGTAACCACTCACCATCACGTAGGCCGTATGCTCGCCTGCCTACAAGGGCAATAAAAAAAGGTGCTTTTATCATGAAGGATGCAACATCCATAATGCAATTGAAGTTGATGTGCAAACGAGTTTATTACTCATCTGATGTTACATGACTACCAGAGGGCGTTATTGAAAGTCGCCACCTATTCTGATATATAAGGTGGAAATCTATCTGTCTTTGATTTAACATCGGAGCCATCACAGAACACAAGATAATTAACAGATGCCTCGCTTACGACATTTTCAAGATGAGCTTGCATATATCCAAGTTCCGAACAACTTTCAGACCGTCGGTCTACCAAGCAATATCACCCGCTCGGTGGAAGATCTTCCCTCGTCGTTAAGCCTCTACTGAGTTCTACGTGAACTGGTTTAAGCCCCGTAAACCGACGTCTCCATCATACCCCATAGCTTCGTGGATGAGGTGCTGACCTGATTGGACAGGTCCAGATTGACCAAAATGTCAAGTGAAATAACTGACTCACTGATCCTCTCCAGCACCAGGCACAGCACCTTCATGAGGTAGGGCTGGTAGTGCTCGTTGAGGGTGAGCGCGAACATGCCCACGCCCTCGGTGAGGAGGCAGGAGACCAGCATGTTCCGCTGCGCCTCCCGCAGCGTGGTGCGCGGGGGCGGCGCGGCGCGCGGCGTCCTGTAGCTGATGTCCGTGTAGCGGGTCTCCGTGGCGCCCTCGTACAGCCCTACCACACACGGACGGTTTTCAATCAAACGCCCGTAAGAGTACCGCCATCTATCGCCGAATAGCCAAACGAATATCGAAGGATCTATTAACATCTAGAACGCTCGAGGAGCACAACGCCATCTATTGAAACACACATCGAAGGTACTCGACTTGGGAGGAATGTTCTCGACGATTCTAGCGATGTCGTATGGACTATAAAAGCGTTGCAGAGATGGCACGTAGTCAGTCAGTAATCGGAACTACTCCAGGGCGCTAAAACTGCGATACTATAAGACAAATATTTTTTTGTATGGAAACTATCGACATCTTGTAACAGATGCCCCTAAGCTTATATGTAAACTCGTACGTAAACTTATATATTACTAGTAGGTGAGCTCACGGGGCTCAAACCTGACGACGTTGCTAACACGAACCCTAGCAAGAGCCGTGCTTCGCAGAATCTACCACCGGATCGGAAACACGACCCACTGAGAAGATCCGGTAAGAAACTCAGTGGGCTGTGTCTATGGGTTAATTCGCTCGTCGAGTCCTTCATCGCAAGCGACGGGTTCGACTAGAACGATGACCGGTGCTTGTGGTACCTAAAAGCACCGTTAATGGATCGGGAGGATCCGAAATGACGTGTTTTGGGCGACGCTGTCCGCAGTATCGGGGATGTAGTTACCGGCGGCCACGATGAGAGGGTTCTCGTGTCGAGCCGCTTTATCGAAGTGGAACTACAGCACCACCGAATCAATCGCCCAGAATTGTCAAGTGGAGATGTTCGCGAATACGAGGAAGGCGCCGGGCGAGTTGATTCTCCTCCGTGATCATTCTACAGTAGGCTTGGAGCACTCACCGGGCACGCTGTCCCGGTGCCAGGCCCTGGGGTCGTACACGGAGACGTCGAGCGTGTCGGCGCTGGTGAGGGGCGCCTCGCCTCCGCCCACCTCCAGCGGGAGGTACCACATGTCCTCTTGTATGTACAGGTTCAGTATTCGTTCTATTAGAGATGTCGGCGCTTTTGGTTCTGGAAGCATAACCGTGGACATGAGCTCCTCTTACGTAAGAGTCATCATCATCATCATCACAGTCGATTAATCTTGGTAGAGCAATGGTAGTCATGTGAAATCCGTGTTGATTATACGTAAGAGTTTACTGGTAGTCTAGTGAGTCCGCACGGGTAGATACCACAACGCTGCCTATTTCTGGCGTGAACCAGTAATGCGTTTCGGTTTGAAGGGTGGGGCAGCCGTTATACTGTAAAAACTGAGCTCTTAGAACTTACGTCTCGAGGTGGGTGGCGGCATTTACGTCGTAGGTGTCTACAGGCTCCGGTAACCACTTAACACCAGGTGGGCCGTGAGATCGACCAAACCACCTAAGCAATAAAAAAGTATCCGTTCTTCATATATCAAATTACATTAATTTTTAAAGACTGAATTTCAGAAAAAAATCAGCTTAAAGTGAATTCGTCGTAAAATGATAAACGCCGTAAAACAATTGAGATCCGGCAATTTAATTTAAGTTGTTTCAATAACATTTTTTAACATTTTATTAAAGTGAATTATAATAGTTAAAGTTCCTCATGTTTCTTATTTGCATCAGGATTACAATTGATGTATTCAATTAGATTGATATCTTTACAAAGATTTTTATTATATAGCTCACCCGATCCGATCCAATTGAGGAGTAGGAAGGCGTCAGGCAGTTTGTGCTGCAGCGCAACCTGCATGAGGCGGTCGGCGAGCAAGTCTGCAGCGCGGGTCGCAGCCAGACCCCGCACGCACGCCGCCACCCGCCGCAGTCCCCCCGCCGGCACGCACCGCGGCCGCACCCACGGCGAGTCGGTCACCGCGCCCGCCAGCACGTCTGTACATACACGCACCGCCCTCACTGTACACCCCGCAGGGAGCCGGCCCGCCCCCGCCCCCCGCCGGCACGCACCGCGCCCGCCAGCACGTCTGTACATACACGCACCGCCCTTACAGTACACCCCGCAGGGAGCCGGCCCGCCCCCGCCCCCCGCCGGCACGCACCGCGCCCGCCAGCACGTCTGTACATACACGCACCGCCCTTACAGTACACCCCGCAGGGAGCCGGCCCGCCCCCGCCCCCCGCCGGCACGCACCGCGCCCGCCAGCACGTCTGTACATACACGCACCGCCCTTACAGTACACCCCGCAGGGAGCCGGCCCGCCCCCGCCCCCCGCCGGCACGCACCGCGCCCGCCAGCACGTCTGTACATACACGCACCGCCCTTACAGTACACCCCGCAGGGAGCCGGCCCGCCCCCGCCCCCCGCCGGCACGCACCGCGCCCGCCAGCACGTCTGTACATACACGCACCGCCCTTACAGTACACCCCGCAGGGAGCCGGCCCGCCCCCGCCCCCCGCCGGCACGCACCGCGCCCGCCAGCACGTCTGTACATACACGCACCGCCCTTACAGTACACCCCGCAGGGAGCCGGCCCGCCCCCGCCCCCCGCCGGCACGCACCGCGCCCGCCAGCACGTCTGTACATACACGCACCGCCCTTACAGTACACCCCGCAGGGAGCCGGCCCGCCCCCGCCCCCCGCCGGCACGCACCGCGCCCGCCAGCACGTCTGTACATACACGCACCGCCCTTACAGTACACCCCGCAGGGAGCCGGCCCGCCCCCGCCCCCCGCCGGCACGCACCGCGCCCGCCAGCACGTCTGTACATACACGCACGCCCTCACAGTACACCCCGCAGGGAGCCGGCCCGCCCCCGCCCCCCGCCGGCACGCACCGCGCCCGCCAGCACGTCTGTACATACACGCACCGCCCTTACAGTACACCCCGCAGGGAGCCGGCCCGCCCCCGCCCCCCGCCGGCACGCACCGCGCCCGCCAGCACGTCTGTACATACACGCACCGCCCTTACAGTACACCCCGCAGGGAGCCGGCCCGCCCCCGCCCCCCGCCGGCACGCACCGCGCCCGCCAGCACGTCTGTACATACACGCACCGCCCTTACAGTACACCCCGCAGGGAGCCGGCCCGCCCCCGCCCCCCGCCGGCACGCACCGCGCCCGCCAGCACGTCTGTACATACACGCACGCCCTCACAGTACACCCCGCAGGGAGCCGGCCCGCCCCCCGCCAGCACGTAATGCTACTACTATCTGATAGATCTGGCGACTGACCTCTGGTGGCGACGGTGCTGAGCAGCGTGAGGTCGGCGTCGAGGGCGGCGGCCTCGAGCAGCGCGTTGCACAGACACTGCATGTTGGTGTGCACGCTGAGCGCCGACACCACGCGCTGGGGGGGCGGCTCTGACCCCAGCACCTGGATGTAGCCGTGCAGCAGGTTCAGGGTCGACAGTTTGCGAGCTGAATCTGGAGACAACAATAATTATTGATTATAATTGATAAACCTTCCGCTAACGGCACATCCAGCAAGCCATCATCAGCAGCCAGCCATTAGAGAGTCTTTAGCCAAAGGTCGGTGACATGACCTAGAGAAATTGATGTTCTCAACAGAAGAAAAAAATCTAAAAGTTATTTGTTGTCCGTTGTGCTTTATCATTCTTTCCCGAGGTATTGATTGATGTCAACGGCGGATCCAGGGGGGGGTCATGGGGGTCATGGGGGTCATGACCCCCCCTGAGCTAGTTCCAGGACTTGAACTAACTTGGACTAATTGAAGAACATCATGATTTATTTATTAACTATTGTTATCAAAATTAAATTATAAGTTCTTAACTTGCCCACATGTGACCCCCCCCCCCCCTCCTGGCGCCAAAGCTGGATCCGCCCTTGATTGATGTATCTAATTTAAAAATTATACACATAGCTATTCTCGCAATATCAAAACTACCAGTCCCCATATAACACAGAAAAGATATGATGCAAGAATAAATATTTTTTTTAGACTCACCTACGTTATTTAAGACTCTCGGCAGACATGTGAGGGTAGTAAAGAAATTCTCGCACAAGCTGTCCATGGTCTTGTTCTTGGCGTCCTTGGCAGCCGTCGAGAAGTACGTGGACACTGCCGTCGCGCAGTAGTCCGACACTTGACTGTATTCGTCTTTAGACAGAGCTATGAGGACGTCCAAGGCGAGTGGTATCGAAGGCTGCATTGTTCTGTCGATTTATAATTTTTGTTCTTTATGGTTTATTGGGCGAACACTGTTATTGGGTTTCTTCATACACCATTTTATTTTAACT
Organism: Bombyx mori; assembly: GCF_030269925.1. Taxonomy (NCBI): domain Eukaryota; kingdom Metazoa; phylum Arthropoda; class Insecta; order Lepidoptera; family Bombycidae; genus Bombyx; species Bombyx mori. The sequence goes on from NC_085112.1 coordinate 13,956,994, forward strand.
TTGACCGACACTGAATTAGGGAAAGTATGTCATTTTCAATTACAGTCAAACCTGGATAAGCGAGAGTTCAAGGGAGCACAATCTCATTCTCGCTTATAGAGGTTTCTCACTAACCCGAGTTTCTCGCTAATGCACACTCTGAATTTCATTTCGCGATTTTCCGGATTCAAACGCATTCACTATTTTATTAATTTTCCGTTTTGACACGATGCTCCACGAAGTTCCACGAAAGTTAAGAATGAATCATAAAATAACAGATGTTAAATTTGTAATTTGTTTTGTCATTTGTTGCTCCTAAATAATATAAATAAATAAAGCTCGGCTGTCGCTTATAGAGGTATAGATAAGTAGCTGTCTCACTTACGGAGGTCCATGAGGGAAAAACGACTCTCTTTTACAGAGGTTTCTGTTTCTCGCTAATAGAGGTTTTGGGAGCTTAAAATGACGGGTCCTGGCTATTACTCTCACTTATAGAGTTTTCTCATTTATCCAGTTCTCACTTACCCAGGTTTGACTGTAATTCCAATTAATTCCTACTAGTGGTAGGACCTCTTGTGAGTCTGCGCGGGTAGGTACCACCGCCCTGCCTATTTCTGCCGTACAGCAGCCGTTGTAACTATACTTGAGACCTTAGAGCTTATATCTCAAGGTGGGTGGCGCATTTGCGCTGTAGATGTCTATGGGCTTCAGTAACCACTTAACACCAAGTGGGCTGTGAGCTCGTCCAAACATTTAAGCAATAAAAAAAAATACATATAAAAATACACATATAATTATATGACCACGACCCTCAGTAATGAGGAATCCGACGCAAGGAGGAGGATAAGTATATATAAATATATTGGCCAGTAAAATACTAAATAACGACTTACGTATTGCATTCGGTCAGCAACCTCGAGCAGAAAACGGACAGCTCCTTCCTGACCTTGTGGTGCTCGTGGGTCCTCAGCGCTATCAGGCTCTTCGTGACCAGCATTAGCTTGTCGCCGGCCATCGTGTACCATTCCGGGCTCCTTTTCGTTATCTCCTTCGGCTTCTTACCTAAAACAAATTTCAGATTAAAATTAAGGATGTCACTGTAAGAAGAAATTAATACGTTGATTTATATAATTTTTTTAATTCTCTTGTACGGTACTTTTGTAACTATACCACATACATCCGTCTTTCTCTGACATTAGCTTTGAATTTATTCGTAATTGATTCACAATGTTGTCGTCTCTCTCATTCAATTATTCTTCATTCATCTTGTGCTGTGGGATTATCTATGTATAAATAAAATCTATATATTAATACGTGAAGCAAAAACTTTGTATCCCTTTTTACGAAAATTGCGCGGACGGACGAGTATGAAATTTTCCACACTTATAGAGAATATAGAGATGAAGTGCACAATGCTATTTTTTTTTTAAAATAATGCATAATATTTTATGCATTATTTTACATTAAATCAATAAAGAAAACGTTACACACACTACATACCATGTATTTGACGAACACACGCATGCATACTATTTATTGTCAAACTTTTGTTCTTGACGTCTGTTGTCAAATTGAGAATAGAATATGGTTTGTCTTTGTTAATATTTTTTATAGTGTAGTCTTGGCGAAATTTGTGATTATAGAAGTATTAAATACAATCATAATGGTGTACAAACTTACAATTCCAATTAATTATAGTCGAATTTCGACTACTGCGGGACCTCTAGTATTCATAAATTGTTTAGACGGAATGTAATACGCATATCCACGCAGATTGTTAGTAACGTTTGAAAACAACGCAATGGATGCTATCCATTGCGTTCTGCGCTGTGACATTCCAATTAAAAAATTATTTCCATTTAAAATACACCAAAATTACCGAAGGGATTTTTTTTTAAATATCACACGTTCATTCGCTGCCTGAACAACGTTCAAAATCACTTATATATTAAAATACATAATTATATAGCCAAATTTATATATATAGACACCTTTGATGATGGGACGGAAAAAAATCGATCCTGATTTAAAATGTGGATGGGGTTATTTAGACAAATGTTGTAAATAAATATTATTGCGATCGCGCCGCGCCCACGCGTTCGTTGATCTTAGCATCAACTGTTTTTGATTTTGTGTTTCATTGCTGGTTTTAAAAAAACGTAAAGTAATGTATTTTTTATGAAACTATCGTTTCATTTTGCTGTACTAACATGATGGAGCGTCAATAATTCTAATAAAACATTTTTAAAATATGGTTTTTTTTTTGGTTCCGGATCGATTTATTTTCCGTCCCATCATCAACGGTCTCATTAGTACTATCGTCTGACTTCGTTTTCGTTAGCGGTCTCCTAACACCCTGTATATATATATATATATATTATGTAAATGTATGTATAAGCGTTCGTAATCGAATACGCGTACTAAACTGAAAAGACCCTTACTGCTTACTTCTGTGTCAACCTTGTCTTTAGTCTTTTCGAGGTACATCTTTGCGAAATCATCGGCCGTGTACTCGGATTTCTTGTAAAGAAACTTATCGTGCATCGTGATGCAAAGTATCCTGTGGATCGCGTCTATAGCGGCCTGAAAATATACAACGTTACAAACGATGCGAGACAACAACAATTTAATGGTGGTAGGACCTCTTGTGAGTCCGCGCGGGTAGGTACCACTGCCCTGCCTATTTCTGCCGTGAAGCAGTAATGCGTTTCGGTACGCAGGTTGGGGCAACCGTTGTACTTTAAAAACTGAGACGTTAGAACTCATTCAAGGTGAGTGGCAGCATTATACGTTGTAGATATATATGGGCTCCGATAACCACTTAACACCAGATGGGCCGTGAGCTCGTCCACACATTGAAGCAATAAAAATAAATAAAAAAATATCGAGGAAACTAAACGAGTGTTTGAAATTTTTGTGTCTCACAGACAGAACTCCTGCCGCACATTTACCAGTTGCTGAAGAAGTCTTCGAAAGACAGTTACCTGAAAGACGCCGGCTCCTAACCACTTAACACCAGGTGAGCCGTGAGCTCTCCCACCATAGCTTTTTCATTGAATGGTAATGGCAATGAACGGAAGACTAAACTATAGTTACCACAATAACACCGTGTCCTGGATTATCAGCACAAGTGGCTACGTCTTGCAGCCCAGCTAGCACCCCTGGCAATATGCTGGACAGCATATCAACCACGGCTTTCTCTATGACCGGATCCTTGATGCTGTAATCGTCAGTTTGACTGGCGTGTGTTCCGGTGTGCGCAGTCACGCAGTGGATCGCTGCCAATCTGTTAAAATAATAATATATTTGGCTAGCTTGTTCTGGACATTCTTTTCTTGGTTGGAGAGTTTTGATTAATTTTGGAATTAACTGACTACAAATCTTTAATAACTTCATCGATGAATATTAAAAATCTTAAGTTAACATTTTATAGTTTAAATTCATTTAACATTTTAATAGTATGTGTAGCCTATTCTTACCACTAAGCAACTGTGTATGTCAATCCTGTTTGTAGGACAGAATGATTGTTGAAATTGAAATTCTATCGAAATTGTAGTTGAGCAATGACAGTTATATTTTGGTATTTGCGTAGTCGAGATAAGAATAAAATTAGCATGACACATATTAGGCGTGAGCGCATTGACGCCATTGACTGGCTTGCACCAGTGTGTTTTCTGCCTGACATCTATTATTTATTAATATTACAAAACAGGTCAGTCATAGTACATTGTGCACCAAGGGAGAAAAGATGGACATTTCCTCCCGCGTGTAAAATTTCGGGATAAGATGTCCTACTTTTTTCCCGCGGTGCATATACTATTTTTTCTCCTACCAGGCCGAGAGTTCGACATTGTAAAAAACTTCCACCGTGGAGTACCGAGCCGGGGTAAAGGGGTGAAGCCCTGGCTGGGGTTAGGGGGGGGCGGAGGCCCCCCCACTCATAGAAAAAGCAATTTAACTGTTTTTAATTTTTAAATAAACTACTACTAATTGAATAAGAACTGTCTGATGAACTCATCTTTGTTAAATACTTCACTATTAAATTTTATTGTCTTTTGTTTATTTCACTTTTACACTAAACACAATATTGCAAATTACCCGAGCACAACAATGGCGGAGAATTTAATGTGCGTGAGAGCAGACGTAGACACTAAAGCGCATGCGCACTTGTCAGTACCCAGGGAGGAAAAGTTAAGACTTTCTTCCCTGTACAGCAGGAGGAAAACCAAACTTTCGGCGTAGGTAGAAGAAAAAAACATTTCCTTCTTGTTGTTCAATCGATTTTCTTTTTTTTGCTCATAAGCTATTGAAATAAATTTTGGTACAATTAAGATTTTTACAATAAAAGAAAGTGTCAATCACCAAATAAAAGAGAAATCATAAATGAATATAAACCTTGAGGTATCAGTGATTAAGACTGAATTTGCACTGACCACTCAGCGAACGCTAGTAAAATTAAAAAGCCGCCGTTATTCTATACAAGTTTTAATCTATTTTTATGACACAATATAATCACGTACTTGTCAAATTTGCGTTTTAGTTTATTAAAAATATATAGATATACAGGATGTTTATTAAAATATATATATAGCAATAAAGTATTTTGTATGGCCCATCACAATGCTTCAAAATTAAGGGTCCTAAGATTTTAAAGGCTAGTAAAGCGTACTGTAAGCCCATAAGGAAAAGTGCCACCATTTCACCTGTTTCTGCTGTCAAACAGTAATGTGTTCCGGTTTGATTCATAGGATATCCCTTTCAGAATACAAGAGATCACAACCTAATGTTACAAATTGGGTGACATTGCCCAAACTTTGAGCCTAGGTAACAACTGAACTGGTTTGGATATGAGATTATTCACTCATTAAAACAACACAAAAATTTGATGTTTTAATTTGAAAATCGATATTCGTTATTTTCAATTCACATTCTGGTCAATATACTAAACTCTCAACATTACTTCTACAAACAAGGATATTAATTTCGTAGTTTAAGATTAACATACTAATAAAGCAATTGCATATTAACGATATAAGTTGCCCTCAATTTATCAGTGTTTGTTTGCAGATTGCAGCGACTTATCTGAACAGAAGGCCAAATGTTAACTTGAATATCAGCGTGCACCAATAATTAATGCACCTTATTAATGCAATTTAATATTTTGCTACACGTCGTTGCGATTGAGAAATGTAATAAAATATAAATAAAATAGTTAAACTACAACTACCTTCACTTTGAAAATTATTCTTAAAAATCGACAGTAGTATAATGGGTTTTAACACGTTAAGCGTTACATGAAAAATGGAGTATTTTCATTCAGGCCACGGTGCTCACCGGTGAGCCTTTTCTTATTGAACCGTTCGAGCCATGAGGGTCACCCGTGAGCCGCGTGAGAAGACCAACGTAAGCGTTTCCTACAAGATTGCAGCTAAAAAACGCGTATGGAAGTGAGCCGCGTGGCCCTTTAGCCGAACTGAGCTCAAATTCAATAGAAAGTTGTAGTTTTTATTAATATTATAACCTTTTAAAAAGTTTTAAAAACTAGACGGTAAAGTCATTCAATTTTATCTACTGAGCAAATTATCCCATTTTACAAATTTTAGAATGAAAATCTCATATTGATAAGAGTTACTGATTCCCTGATTTTGGCTTGGCCCACTTGACGTTCAATGTGCTAAGAATATTTCATAAAGCTGCCTCATGTCTCAAAAGACCCAACAACCATGATTTTGTAAAACCAGTTTCAGCTCTAAAAAAATCACCAAATACAGCTATTCAACAGAATAGCTAAGTACACGCAAATAACTCACGCAATACCTTAGAGCCCTAAGCCGGTCGAGTTTGGCAATGTGGACAGCAACAAACACAGCTTGTGCCAGTAATGGAACCTGGGTCTTCATCAGTTTCTCCCTGAATTTCTTGTCCATATTGAGCATCAGTACTGTGAGGCTCAACATAACACTGAGTTTCAACTCCTCTGGGATTTCTGCAACTGATTTAAAAAAAAAAAGATTAGCTCCTACTTGACTCGTGGAGGGCCTTCTCAATATTGAATTGCTAGTATTGTGCTAAGTGCTGTAGTACTAAGCTTGCTAGTAATATTTTACTGTATATATATTTTTTTTTGTTTGAAGGTTTACATCCTATTTGATGATGAGCAGTAGTCTTTATTCATGAAAATAAGTGACATCAGCACTACCCATCGCTGAACTCTGTTTAAATTGATTTAAAAAAACATGTGCTTTGACTATATCAAAACTCTGTAGAGAAGAATTTATCAGTGTTCAGTGGAACAAGTAGAAGTGTTCAGTAAAAATGAGGATGACAAGATTGTTTGGGACAATCACTATGCACACATATGCACTATTCACGAGTAACAATACAATAGCAATAATCAAAGCCTCTAAATAGACCTAGAGGTTCCTCACAAACTGTGTGATCAGAATTATTGATAATTCTAATGGTCATTTTCTGTGAGGAGATAGATATTTAGTATTTGGGAGCCCGATTGCAATTGGAATAGTGGTCTACAAGAAGCCTTTATTTACTTTCTAAAGTACACAAATTTATGTGGGCTTCTAAAGTTTCAAAAACTTTGTAAGCTATGGCAGGGTCTATTCTGAGTCTTTACTGGTGGATGCTACTGATGCGAAATAATCAAGTGGTTCAGTTTAACCATTACATTTCTTGGTAGATATGAGTAAAAATCAATGGCACTAAAACAACTAAGAATAGGATAACTGTTGGGCAGTAAAATGGCAACTTTTGGTAGGCAGCGGCTTGGCTCCACTCCTGGCATTGCTAAAGTCCATGGGCGACGGTAGCCACTTATCATCAGGTGGGCCTTATGCCTACAAGGGCAATAAAAAAAAAACTTTAACCCTATTTCTCAAGGTGGGGTCATATAACAACACAATACTAAGCGGGATCTAAACTTGTTATTCATAAACAAACAGAAAACTTAGCTTGTTAGTTGCTATTATGATGGACACCACTTCAAATAATGACTTCAGTTATCAGTGGATTCGAAAGTTTTGGTATATAAATTTAAGAAAAATGTTCAGGAATGCATGAACTCATGGTTCGCTCAATAATAATAATGGTTATCATAGTCCATTGACATTAAAAATTCAAGACCATTAAATGCCATCCACCACATCAAGCCTGTCACGTAATTCAAATGTTTTGCCAATGATTGTTTTAAAATGTTTTTTATAACTACCGTCAAATGAACTACTTACTCATCCCCGGCCTGTCTTTATCAAAGACCAGTTGCAGTAAGCCGATTTCAATTTTCATGCACATCTCAAAACTGTTCACTGTGACTCTTTCCAATACTGCCCTCATGCCATCTACAAGTTTTCTTTGCAGTCCATATTTTGTTCTATTATTAATGACAATTCAATTTAATAGATATTGTTATATGTTTATAATTTAAATTATTAATGACAATTAAATTAATGTTTCATCAAGACAAGTGGTAGGTAGCAGCTTGGCTCTGCCCCTGGCATTGCTGAAGTCCATGGGCGACGGTAATCACTCACCATCAGGTGGGCCGTGTGCTCGTGCTGCCTAGAAGGGCAATAAAAAAAAAGTATAAATATTTTAATTTAACAGAATCAATACATTGTTTTCTGAGAATTTTACCTAACTTAAACAATTAATACTACATTATCGCTCGTTAGACGAGTCATTGAATTTGCCAGCTCAAATTACATTCAACAGGTCCACAATTTCTTACTGGAATCAAGTGCACCTCAAACTTTTGACATATAGCATTCTGCACTATATACTTTTCTGTAAGTAAATGTGAGCTGATTCATCAAATTTACATATATATGTAAAGAAGTACTTACTCGATTTCCGTCGAACTAATATGAGTTATGAAAGGGAACAACAAATACTGCTGTAGTTCTTGCACAACATCTTTCTTTAATTTTGTTATCTTATTAACGAAGTTTGAGACAGTATCTGCCGTGGGACATACCATAAGCATGTCGCAAACAGGCTTAATACGATTAAAAGCTTCTTTTAAAACAGGATTCATTTTGATGTGTTGCGTTTTTACCACTTGAATTCATTCACTGTATTTAACACGTTTGTTTCACAAAATACACAAACTATACATTTTATATTATTTTTTACCGAGAAGCGCATTTACACGATGATTTGATAAGCATTTTGTGTGTTTTATAAATTGAATTGTTGAACAAAAACAACACTCGTGAGATCGATCAATAATCGGGTGCATTTCAAAATCTTGTATGACAGATCTTATTCATCTAGTTGTCAAACATGTTTTATCTTTCTCAGTCTCTTCACATAAAATGAAATAGCAGATGGCGACAGTATAAGGTTTAAGTGCACTGATGCCCTTATTTGTTCGTTTCCATATTGAATAGAGGGAACTCGCTCTCGCCCCGTCATCTGACGGCCGGAGTCCCGCAAGGCTCCACGCTCTCCCCGTTATTATTTAATTTGTATGTCAACGATATACCCCGGTCTCCAGAGACCCATTTAGCGCTCTTCGCCGATGACACGACTATCTACAGCTCGTGTAGGAAGAAGTCGCTATTGCATCAGTGACTCCAGATCGTAGTAGCCACCATGGGACAGTGGTTCCGGAAGTGGCGCATTGACATCAACCTCACGAAAAGCACAGCGGTGCTCTTCATAAGGGGTCGCCACCTAATACCACTGTGAGCAGCCCACTTCCTAATAAGCGCATTAACACCTCCGCCATTCGCCCCTTCACTCTCTTTGGCCAGCCCATACCATTGGCCTCGTGGGTCAAATATCTAGGCGTCATAGAGGGATGAAAATTCGATCGACAGAGGGATGACAATTCGACCCCACATTAAAACGGTACGCGACCGTGCCGCCTTCATATTAGAACGTCTCTATCCCATGATTTCCAAGCGAGGTAAATTGTTCTTTCTTATTATGATGACACTCTACAAAACTTGCATATGCCCCGTTATGACCTATGCAAGTATAATGTTCGCTCATGTGGCTCGCACTAACTTGAAACCCCTTCAAGTCATTCAATACCGTTTTTTCAGGATAGCCATCGGAACACTATTTCTTAAGGAATGTGGATCTCCATGATGACCTGGAGCTTGACTCAATCAGTACCTAAGTATTTACAGTTGGCATTATTGCGCCACTTTGAGAAGGCGGCACGACACGAAATTACATACCCGGTCCTGTGGACCGAATGGTAAACAGTCGACGTCACCCTAAGCACGTCATTACGGATCCTCCCGATCTATTAACGGTGCTTTTAGGTACCCAAAGCATCGATCGCCGTCCTCACCGAACCAGTCGCTTGCGACGAAGGGCTCGACGAGTAAAACCCATATACACAGCCCGATGAGTTTCTCGCCGGATCTTCTCAGTGGGTCGCGCTTTCGATCCAGTGGTAGATTTTGCGAAGCACTGTTCTAACTAGGATCAGCTAACCTTCACATTAAGGCGAAGCTCTCAAGCCCAAAGAAAGCCCTATCACTATCAGTCATGCTGTACAGTTAAAAGTAAACGTAACGTAAAGGGTGATGTGGCAACGGTTATTTTCTTTATAACGTAAACACATGATGCATCTGAAATTTATACATTTTTATGATTACACTAGCGACCCGCCCTCGCTTCGCTTCGGAAAAATTAAAACACAAATGAAACCAAAAAAATAAAATAAAAAAAAATTAAAAAAAGTAGCCTATGTTCATCAGGGACAATGTCGGCTTCTAATGAAAAAAGAATTTTTCAAATCGGTCCAGTAGTTTCGGAGCCTATTCGAAACAAACAAACAAACAAATCTTTCCTCTTTATAATATTAAGTATAAGTATAGATCAAATCAGATTTATACAACACTGAACCCTTTGATGTACGGGGTATTATATGTGCTCATCTTAAGCAAGACACACTTGGAAGGTAGTGATGACCATGGTATTAGGATCGCGATTTTAACTTATCTCAATAAAACGTGGGTGTCGTAACAAGTGACTCAGGGATTCACCAAAAAATAGGCAATAATTTGAACATTATTATGAATTATTATTTACTAAGTTAGAACCACTTATCCTGTCTATTTCTGCCACGAAAAAATCGTACGATCCAGCTTGAAAAATGAGACATCCGTTTTACAATACCTTTGAGATTTCTACCTTTTTTTTCAGGCCGGAAGCCGAACCTCTTACGAGGTCCCCGCGCATTGGGGCGCGCGGGGTATGATGGGACTTGACGATCAGTAGATGTTGGGAGCAGACAGCGGGCCCAAGGACGTTTTAGGGCCCTACCGCACTAAACAACTCCTCTGCACTCTGACACCCGACGTTCGATCTCTGCCCGGGTTCAGAACCCGGTCAGTTTAAGGGGTTTCCCGCGGTCAACACTACAACCAGACTCGCGGCACCTCCCTTATGACGCCCAACCGACGGATTGTCGAGGCGATTGTCGACGACCAACGACGCCGGTCTCCGTGGTACGGTGGCCCTACCAAGCCACCCAGGCGATGCCGCTGGTGTTCCGGAATGTCCCGCCAGGTCAAAACCTTGTTGCTCTTCCATAGTATGTTCGCAAGCTGCCTCGAACGAGAAAACTTACATACGCCCCGTCATGACGTAGGCAAGCGTAGTGTTCGCTCACGCGGCCCGCACCAACTTGAGACCCCTTCAGGTTATATATACAATCCCGATTCTGCAGGATAGCCGTCAGAGCACCATGGTTCCTAAGGAACGTGGATCTCCACGATGACCTGGAGCTCGACCCCGTCAGTAAGTATCTTCAGTCGGCATCGCTGCGTCACTTCGAGAAGACGGCACGACATGAGAACCCTCTTGTCATGGCCGCTGGAAACTACATAGGTACCAGATCCTGTAGACCGAATGGTAAACCGTCGACCTCGCCCAAAGCACGTCATCACGGATCCTCCTGATCCATTAACGGTGCTTTTAGGCACTACAAGCACCGGTCACCGTCCTCGTCGAACCCGTCGCTTGCGACGAAGGGCTCGACGAGCGAATTAACCCACAGACACAGCCCACTGAGTTTCTCGCCGGATCTTCTCAGTGGGTCGCGTTTCCGATCCGGTGGTAGATTCTGCGAAGCACTGCTCTTGCTAGGGTCAGTGTTAGCAACTCTCCGGCTAGAGCCCCGTGAGCTCACCTACACACGCTAGGGTAAGCTGACATAGCCTCTCAAGACTATCAGCATAGTTAGGAAAAAAATATATTAAAAAAATCGAACGAGACGGTGTGGTGCCCGTGAACTTTCCTGACCGTAATCACGCGCTGCGGACGTCGCAACGCCACGACGCGACGTTGTCGTGGGTCAGGGCTTGGCAGTACACGGGAGTCCCATACAGTGCCACCCCCGAGTAGAGGCGGGGCACCACCATGTCAGGCCATCCGACGTTCGGCAATAGCTGACTCAGCGAGCTGGCAGGACGGTACTTGGTGTAACTACTTACACCAGGCGAGCCCAGGATTTGTTCAATTTTGCAAACATACTTTTTGTTTATACTTTGTATAGCGGAAAAAAAGAATTCCAATAAAAACTTATTATAAACTTAGAAGTTATTCAGTTGTATTCTTTTTTTAAATTCATTTAAACGATTTTCGTTTTTGAATCATATAAGGTTGTTGATATTGACAATAAGCTATGCGAACTTTTGCAGCTACAGCTGCAAAATTTGATATACCAAACATCAAGGGGATTTGGCGATTGATTTTATGTTGACATAAAATTGTACCAGTAAATTACGTCGTCGTGGCCCAAAAGGATAAGACGTCCGGTGCATTCATATCTAGCGATGCATCGGTGTTCGAATCCCGCAGGCGGGTACCAATTTACCTAATGAAATACGTACCTACTTAGCAAATGCTCACGATTGACTTCCACGGTGAAGGAATAACATTGTGTAATAAAAATCAAACCCGCAAACTTATAATTTGCGTAATTACTGGTGGCAGGACCTCTTGTGAGTCCGCGCGGGCAGATACCACCATCCTGCCTATTTCTGCCGTGAAGCAGTAATGCGTTCGGTTTGAAGGGTGGGGAAGCCGTTGTAACTGTACTTGAGACCTTAGAACTCAAAGTGGGTGGCGCATTTACGTTGTAGATGTCTATGTGCTCCAGTAACCACTTAACACCAGGTGGGCTGTGAGCGCATCTACCCATCAAAGCAAAAAAAAACATAAAAATCTTTTATTCATTTATTGAAAACGAACTAATCGATTATAATTGGAAAGATTTTCGAGTGTTTTCATAATAAACAGCTTCTTTTTATTTTAAAAAAATTGGCATATTATTATGGAATTTACCGGAGTTCTGCCCAGTTCTTTCTAATTTACCCAGCATTTATGGAGAATTTTAATCTACAATTTATCCTACACCGGTAGGTACCTACCTACTAGCTTTTAAAATTAGAACTGTCAAAGTCAGGTGTTAATTGTGACTGTCAAAATAAGAAACGAAGAAATGGCATTGAGTTTAATCGAATTATCCTGTTAAAGATCATGTTTTTGAAAATTTTATAGTGTATGTAAAATACATTAAAATGTTTTCTCTAACGGGACGCAGGCACTTACATAAGGTCCTCAAAACTTTGAGGTTATCCTTTGCCGATTTTAGCAATTTACCCGATATAAAGAAGTTGAATGCGGTGAGGACTGTCGAGAAGACGATAGATAACAATACGAGTATTTTTGTGGAGAGTCCCATACATGTTAAAATCCAGCCCATTGATGTGAATGATTTAAATGCACATAATAAACTTACTATGACTCTGTACAGTCACGGCAAGGATGCGAGCGATTTCCAAGTTAAACAGACTTCCAAACGGCTAGAATTGTTAAACAAGAACACCGCCTCAGATAAAAACGACGTGTGTCTGATTCAGGTACCTTACCAGCTAAAAGTTCAGGTTTCAACTTCCGATAATGCTTCTGTTCACCTTTCAAAACTAGAAGGCGATGAATTTATAGTTAAAACACAGAAAGGAGCTGTGAACGTGAAAGATATCAAAGCACAGAATATTAAAATTGAAACTGTTGAAGGAGAAGTCACAACTGAAGGTCGAATACAAGCAAGCAATATTGAACTTAAAACAGGCTTAAATTCTGGCATTAAGTGTCATAATGTTATGGCTAATTCCTTCATTGTCAGCACACATGCTGGGCCCATAGCTGTAAAGTCATGTTACAGTGATAATTCACATTTCACAACATTGATGGGTAACATTCGTCTTGACCACTTACATAGATCTGTGTTGATTGACATCATCCAGCGAGGGAACTTACACATAACTGGATTCTCAGGGAATATCCAGGCCAGCCTGAAAAGTGGTGAGGTCTACATGCATGCATCACAGTTGATGGAAAAAAGCAGTATCTTCATTCATGAAAAAGGCAAAGTTGAACTTCTCATTCCAGATATAATAAATAATTTGCCTGCAACAAATCTGATAGCTGAAAAAATTACTGTTGACGATAAAATATTGAAGCTTGGAAGATTCATGGATGATTCACATCCAAAAAGGTTTCGATTTGAAAAGGAACCACATAATGAGTTGCATATAGTGTGTAAGAATGGCTCGATTGATTTGAAAGAAACAGATCTCCCGTTTATAGTGTGATTGCTGCAATTCTAATAGTTTTTTTTTTTTTGTAAATATTATATTGTATTTTACTATGTTAGTAAGACTTGAATGTTATTTATTTTTTTAATTAAAAATAGTGTTTATAATTTTGTTTAAATACATCAAGTTTTATTTGAAACTACACAGTAATTCAAGTGTAATCTATAGAACAAGAAATCTTATGTGCTTAACAAATTTATTCCAAGTATTAATTTTCTTTTTACACAATGACATTTGTTGAATCTACCTTTTTTAAATGTCATTGTTATAGTGGTTTTGTTAAATGAATGCTGTATTACTACTGTGAAGTATTATTTATATATTTAGTTAGTTGACATAGAGATTGACAATGGCAAGAGTGAGCATTTGTATCTTGAAAACATAGTTTGTTAGTAACTCAGCTTTTTGGTAGATTTCTTCCATTGTATGATAATCAACCCAGGGGTACTAAGGTCAGAACGATGCCTTCAATGAACACTACTCTAACTCAAAATTTTGAAATTTTCGTTTTTCAGGCAAATCGCTTCACTATTTTAAAAGTATTACAAATTCATTGTTAATGGGGTTCGAAGCAAGAGTAAATCAACTAGTTACACAAGAAAAAACCATAAAATCTTTATTATTGCAGATATATTTATCAACTTTTTTCGTTTAAACTCTCCTCCTGTAAACCTAAGAATTTGGAGTTAGAGTAGTGTTCATTGAAGGCATCGAGAAGATCTAGGAAACCAATCTACGACTAAATACTTCCATGCCAATATGGCTTGTGGTAGGTGAGAATCACGTTTTCATGTCAACTGGTTTAACTAACCGCTTAACAAGTTACTATGTGGGCCTTCAGTGTTTGCTCGTCTTAATGGCGAAGTATCCGGAAACGGAACCTGGATGAATTAGCGGTTGGCTAAATCAATAAATACATAGACCATTTCTGGAACCTAAGAGACATAACATAGAGAATCAAATACCCTTTGTAAATTCAGAGTTTCCGAATAATTAAAAAGATTATAAAGAGATCTTTTTATGGAGATAATGTGAGACACCCAATAACAGTATATGAGACAAACTAATAATTCCGAGCGGGTCCGAAGGTCCATTTATAAAAAAAAAAAAACTATTAAAAATGTATTTAGCAGCGAAGTCTGTGCTGTTTGAACAATTATTATTTCTGCCATTTATTGAAATTGAATTGAATTGACTGAATTGTCAGATCGTATGCGAAGTTTTTTTTATTGCTTAGATGGGTGGACGAGCTCACAACACATCTGGTGTTAAGTGGTTACTTGAGATATAAGTTCTAAGGTCTCACTATAGTTACAGTTAAAAATATGACCACCTCTGGTTCTAGGTTTGATATATTATCTAGGTATAGTAAATTTTAAATCATAGCAATATTAAAGTTTAATTATTAATTTATTTAAATCATTCTAGAACACAACCGTGTTCACTAACTAATTAGAGGCGGTCGTGTTTAGGTAATTAAAACAACTTCTATGCCTCTTTCTTGCGTAAAAGTAGTAATAATTTATACCTACCATGTCCAGAAATCGCGAACACCGAAGAAAATACTTTAGTACTAATTTGTCAAGGCGTCTGCATATTGTGTTGTCTGAAAAATTGGTCATAAGAGAGTGAAGTTATTAATAGATATTAATATAATTACGTGTGCAAAAACATATTGAATTGTTCTATTATTGAATCGTTATGGTATCTTATTATAGAATGTTACGACGTTGAAGATGTGTATGTGGTTTATCACGTAGTCCAATTGTGGAGAAATAAATTATTATCATTAGTTTTAGTCTTTTTCTTAACTATCCTTAATTGTTTACAAACGATTACTATCATTCCGTAATATTTTGTTTATTTTTAACTAGGTAATTGTTAATTGGGTACAAAGATGAGTTAGTGCTGAGCGGCGGGGCGCTGCTTTATTCTGATAACGAGGCTGTTTATATGCGCGAGCGTCGCTGCCGCGCGTCAGTCACTCCGCCATGCCGGCCTGTGCGCCTGAGTTTTCCCGCCTCGCGCGTTCTAACACAGAGCTAGTCTTTTCGCCGCGCAAGAGATGCTCTCACCAGCCACCACCTTTCACGGCTTTGAGGCGATCTTTCTCGTCAACGTTTTCGCTTATACCAGAAGAACGTGCCATTAGCCCCGAGCGACCGCCGCCCGTGCCGCACCTGATTCGACTCCTCACCTGGGGACCTCGTCTAATGCTGCGCCCGGTCTTCGCTCTCCTCAGCATTGTCTCGCATCCGGCTTGGAAACAAATATTAGTGGTACTACCGACGCTGTGGATTGCTGCTTCGCTGTTTATATTCTGGAAATGTGTGCAGTGCCCTATAAGTGTTCTTAAGATGATTGCTCGAGTTATTAGTTCGAAGGGGAATAACAAGCCTCGGACAGTCCTCATCAGTGGCGGCAGTTCAGTGCAAGCTTTACATTTGGCGAGGAATTTCCATTCGGCCGGTGCGAGAGTAGTGGCTTTCGAAATAGAAGGACAGTTTGCGCTACTGAAATACTCAGCAGCTGTTCATAAATTCTATTCAGTGCCGAGGCCTAATCCCGCTGATCCTCTTGCCTATGCTCGAGCATTAAAAGCGATAGTGGAACAAGAGTCTGTTGTATTCTACGTGCCGGTGAGTTCAACGACACCGGCCTATTATGACGCTCTCGCAAAACCACACATGGAAGTGGTGGGATGTCAATGTTTTGTTCCTTGCGCTCGAGATGTCGTCACACTGGATGATCCTTTGGAATTAATGCGAGTCAGTCGTGCTGCGGGTCTGATCACTCCGCAATTCTGGGTCGTAGCGAGTGACGAAGATGTTCGCGCGTGGTACGACAGCGGAGCTTCTAAAGAGGGACGTCACTTCATTGCCAGCGCCGGAGCCCGAGGTGCTCGTGATCGCTTACGTTTTGTGATGCCCGAAGAGAAAACACAATTCAGATTCCCCCGTGAAATCAGCGCTGAAAAGCCTTGGGTCATTGTCCGAGAGCCTAAAGGAGAAAAAATCGTTACGTGCACAACTCTGAAGGAATCTCGTGCGGTCAATAATGTGACGTGCCGCGTGGATGCTGCCCGCAAAGGTCTCGTTCCACAGAAAGATGACGAAGCTGATGCTTGGGTTCAAAGATTCGTGTCATTCCTTGCGCCAGTCAGACCCATGACGGGGCACGTGTCGTTCAGGCTCGTTCGTGAAGAAAATCCATCGAACGGGCACTCGAATAAGCTTATAGCCATCGGTGCGAGGGTTGGAGTGTCTCTACCGTACTTATGTCAAGGGCAGACCAGGTGCGGACACGCGGCGGCCGTCGGGAAGCTGCTGGATACAGTTTTGGACACGCGCGAAGCATTATTCGCGTTTTGGGACCCGCTGCCGTACTGCGCGTACTACCAGTCCAGAATGCCGGAAGACCGACGGTCGCTGCCGCCGGAGCCGTGCAAGACACCACCGAATGTTCCCCTCTGAAACCACTGTTTTTCAGCGTAGGGATTATTTATTATAGACACTCAAGTACCTGAAGAGTGCACTAGTGAGCACTCTGTCGGCGCGTGCCGTAACTAAGTCTGTTGCTCTCTTTTTGTTGTAACCTCGACGCGCTTGGGACTCGCAAGCGATAGGTCGAGGCAACGACACGACATATTGTAACTACTAAGTAGATTATTTTATAAGCACTTCATTGAATTACTTTGTATACTATTTTATATTAAGACGTGTAATAAAGATGGATTTAAAATAAAAACACTGTTTTTCTTTTAAGCATCCTTCGGTTACCTAAGCATCATCCTTTAAGCGTCACGTAGGCACTGTGACTTTGTCGTATTAATTAATTACAAGTTTATATGTTTCATAACGAGCACGGCTTAGTCGAGATAATTAAGTACTTGTGTCAAATATAAAATGGAAAATTCCAGTCGAGAGAAAGTCAAGGGTCGTCAACTGATGACTTTAACACTCCAAACAATAATTTTAATGATAAAATGATTAATCCATTTCATAACATTCAAACAAATAAATATTTTAAATTTAGAATGAATTGTTTTCAATTCGGTTCATTTCCCTTCTGTTATTTTCAGCTTTATTTGGTACACAGAATGAATCACAATGTCCGACCTGGAATTGTATTTATATATTCATTTACCCAGATCTTCAAGGTGGTGTTCTTTTCTTTGCAGTACAAAAATACTCGCTTTATTATCACACGGATGCAGCGTGAATTATGCTAATGATTAATTATGGAAAAAAAATCTTTATGTAATTTACATTTTATCACACACATAGATAATAAAGGTTATTTTATTGATTGTGCATTAATCAAATAAGTAAGTATAAACTTCAAAAACACCCGGCAAGCAATGGCTGCATTCACTCTGTGATTACTGTGATTGTTTAACATAAAATGGCCTATGAGTTGGTTTGTCAATTCAGAGCATAATTAAAAATATTTTAACCCGCCGAAAGTCTAAGAGGACATAAACGCCCGCGTAAGTACGTTGTATACGTGTTTAAAAATATATATATTGCATATACGGATGTAGGAGTTCATCAGTATTACCATTTAGTGGTTACTGGAGCCCCACACACGCAGTGGACACATGTGGTCTCAGCTCAATTGTATTGTATGTAGTATAGTTATTCTGCCGCCCTTTAAACCGAAACGCATTTCTCTACAGTGTGCTTAGTGCGAGTTTTTTAACGTTCTTGATAGCGTAAAAGTTTGAGTTATAAAAAAAGGGGTCGAATCTACCCGCACGGGACACCGTACCACAAGTCGTTACGAAAATTATATAACTATAGCGACCCGCCCTCACTTCGCTTCGGAAACATTAAAACACACATGAAACCAAAAAAATAAATAAAAAAAAGTAGCCTATGTTCATCAGGGACAATGTCGGCTTCTAATGGAAAAAGAATTTTTCAAATCGGTCCAGTAGTTTCGGAGCCTATTCGAAACAAACAAACAAACAAATCTTTCCTCTTTATAATATTAGTATAGATATAGATTTCCTGCTAGTTTGGTTTTTGTTACACGAAGACAGTTCTTGATCGTGAGACTCATTCGTAAACATGACTGCCTATACGTATCTCCTTAGAAAATATTAGGGGTTCAGCGTGTCAGGACTTTATCCAATTAAATAAAGTTGGATTTGTGATAATTTGATGTAATTTTATTGTATTTTACTTCGTGCGCTGTACGATGTGTCCGTGAGGTCGCCTACCGCTTTATTTGAACATCCTTTCCTAAATCACTATTATAAAGCCTAAGGTTTTTTTTACCATAAATAATGTTTTGTTGGTTCTGTATAAAAATATTTATTTTACAACAGGAAGATGGTATTGAGCGGATGTGATTAGGAGATGTATGGAAATGGTGTGCAAGGTACAGGAGGAAGAGATCGACCGAAGAAGACATGGATGGAGTATGTGAATGACGATATGAGAAAGAGAGAGGAGTGAGTGTTGAGATGACGGCCGATAGAAGAGAATGGAATAGAAAAATTCGCTGTGCCGACCCCACCTAGTGGGATAAGGTGGAGACAAAGGAGAAGAAAAGATGGTATTGAGCGGAAAGTCTGATAGAATGTGTAAAAAATTCAAATTTTAACAATAAAGAATTTTACTTCTACAAAAGAAAACAAGAATATCATCAAGGTAGTCGTAATCGATTTAACGTGATTTATTATGGATGTCTCAAAAACAACTGATAAGATTTTGGTAAAATTTAAATGGAACCAAATGAGCAGCATTCAAATGGGAATCATAGAGATCGGTTAACCTAGAAAACCAAAAATTAACAGACTAAAAAGTATAATCGAGTTGAGAACGACCTTCTTCTTTGATGTTAAAAAACAAATTTTAATCAAAGGCGCAAAATTTGTACTAAGTTAAACTTGTTTGTGCAAGTTGTACCATCCATCTAGCCTATTTTAAGTTTTAAGGGCGTGTCTTCAAGTGTGACTTAGACCTCATTTTTCAAATATTAATGGCATTATTGTTATTCTGTAGCTGTCGGCGTTTTTTGGTCACCTTACAACATCTATGTAACTTACTTGTAACTTACTTGAGACCTTAGAACTTATATCTCAAGATGGGTGGCGCATTTACGTTGTGGATGTCTATGGGCTCCAGTAACCACTTAACACCAGGTGGGCTGTGAGCTCGTCCACCTATCTAAGCAATAAAAAAAAAATCTATATCATGATAAGAAAATCTACTCAGTACACTACTTTATCAATACTAATATATGTCTATTTAAAAAATCCGATAAAGTTCCGGAATCGTATGCGCACTACCCATAAAACTACTGGACATATTGAATTATTTTTAAGTGTTACTTTTTGCGTTAAATTTCATTTCATCATCATCATCATCATCATCAGCCTGCGGCAGTCCACTGCTGGACATAGGCCTCCCCCAAAGCTCGCCACTGAACCCGATCTTCGGTTCTACGCATCCAGTTACTGCCAGCTGCCTTGCGCAGGTCGTCGCTCCATCTAGCAGGAGGGCGTCCCACACTACGTTTGCCGGTTCGCGGTCTCCACTCCAGAACACGTCTACCCCAACGGTTATCGGTTCTGCGACATATGTGACCAGCCCACTGCCACTTCAGCTTACTAACTCTGCGAGCTATATCGATCACTTTGGTTTTTGCCCGAATGACCTCATTGCGTATTCGGTCTCGCAATGACAAACCGAGCATAGCTCGCTCCATAGCTCGCTGAGTAACTTTTAATTGGTGGACTAGTCGCACAGTCAGTGTCCACGTTTCGGCTCCGTAGGTAAGCACGGGTAGGACGCACTGATTATAGACCTTTGTCTTCAGACATTGTGGTATGGGCGACGAAAAGACCTGACGAAGCTTCCCGAACGCTGCCCAGCCCAACTGAATCCTTCTGGTCACTTCCTTCTCAAAGTTGTTTCTACCTAGTTGTAGGGTCTGTCCCAGGTAGACATACTCTTGAACAACTTCGAGAGGTGTACCGCCAACATCGATTGGTCTCGGAATGACGTTTCCGTTAAACATTACCTTGGTTTTATCCAAGTTCATTCCGAGGCCAACCCGTTGGGATGCAGCATTAAGGCTGTGCACCATCTCTTGTAAGTCCTGCAGCGATTCCGCCATGATGACGATATCATCGGCAAAGCGAAGATGTGAGATATACTCGCCGTTTTTGTTAATGCCGCGTCCGTTCCAGTCCAGAGTCTTGAAAACGTCCTCCAGTGCGTTTGTAAACAGTTTCGGGGATATAATATCCCCCTGTCTTACACCTCTGCGCAACTGGATTGGTCTCGTCTGGTCTTTCTGTACTTGGACGGTCATTGTAGCGGCATCGTACAGGCATCTTAGTGCATCGATGTATCGCCAGTCAGCTTGACACCGCTGCAAAGATTCCAGAACAGCCCAGGTCTCGATCGAGTCAAAGGCTTTCTCGTAGTCCACAAACGCCAGACATAGTGGCAGATTATACTCTTCAGTCTTCTGTATAATCTGCCGAACTGTGTGAATGTGGTCCACGGTACCAAATCCTCTTCGGAATCCTGCCTGTTCCGGAGGCTGGAAGTCGTCAAGTCTCTGAGCGAGACGATTCGTTATGACTCTTGAAAACAATTTGTAGACGTGGCTCAGGAGCGAGATGGGGCGATAATTCTTTAAAAGTGTTTTATCTCCTTTCTTAAAGAAAAGGACAACTATGCTCCTGCTCCACGCCCTTGGAGTTTTACCGGTAAAGAGGGCAGTGTTGAAGAGCTTCTGGAGCTCCCTAATAACAGGAAGACCTCCTGCTTTCAAGAGCTCAGAAGTAACACCATCCTCCCCCGGGGCCTTTCCGTTTTTAAGATTTTCAAGAGCCATCCCGATCTCGTCTACACTAATCTGTGGCAGCTCGTTGGTGTAGTGGCGGGACAGTGTGGCTCGGACATCTGCTGGGTCGGAGACAGGCTTAGTTGCTTTGGAAGTATAGAGGCCTCCGTAGAAGTCCTCAAGTTCCTTGAGAATCTCCGGTTTGGAGGCGAGAATTTGGCCATCCTTTTTGGTCAGTTTTGTAAGGTGGCTTTTACCAAGAGGCTGCACGAACACCTTGGCTCCTCGGTTTTGCTCGATTGCGTCATTGATCCGCTGAGTATTGTACCGTCGGAGATCGCGTCGTACCAGCGTCCTGATTTTCTTATTAAGAGCCACCTTCTCTGATTGTGTGGCCTGTGTGTTTTCTCGCCTTTCTTCCATTAGCCGGAGAGTCTCGGATGATAACTTTGATGTTCTGCCTGTACGACCCTTTGGACACAGTCTCTGTCCCTCCTGTCTCAGTGTCCTCACCACGCCATCTAAGGCCTCGTCTACGTCTGTGGTGGTTTCCAAGGCAGCGAATCGGTTATGGAGATCTAGCTGGAATTGCTCCGGATCTACAGCCATGTGATGTAGGCTGGGTCGAAGCGTAGACTTTATTAGACGAGTGCGTTCTAACTTGAAGTCCATATTCAGTGTGCCTCTGACAAGTCGGTGATCACTACCGGTATTGAACCTGCTGATCACAGAGACATCCCTGAATATATGCTTCTTGTCCGTCATAATAAAGTCTATCTCGTTTTTCGTCACAGCGTCGGGGCTTAGCCAAGTCCACTTCCTTTGTGGCTTCTTTTTAAAGAACGAGTTCATTAGAAAGAGCCTCTCACGCTGAAGGAAGTTGACTAGCATTTGCCCCCTGTGGTTCCTACATCCATAACCGAAGGATCCTAGCACCGATAAATTTGAATGATAAATTTCATTTATCATCTTCATACTTTACTGGTGGTAGGACCTCTTGTGAGTCCGCACGGGTAGGTACCACCGCCCCGCCTATTTCTACCGTGAAGCAGTAATGCGTTTCGGTTTGAAGGGTGGGACAGCCGTTGTGACTATACTGAGACCTTAGAACTATATCTCAAGGTGTGTGGCGCATTTACGTTGTAGATGTTTATGGGCTCCAGTAACCACTTAAAACCAGGTGGGCTGTGAGCTCGTCCAAATATCTAAGCAATAAAAAAAAAACATAGTTAATAAACTTTAATAGTATGGTCGATAGATGGCGTTGTTTTCTGAATCGTTTTGTTGATTTGATGCGAAATGTTTTGATTTCAAAATGTATCTCCAATTTAGTACTTTAAGTAGACGAAGCCGGAGGACACAGCTAGTTATAGTTACGAAAATAACTGCCTGTCAGATTTTTCTTCGTCTGTCACATTGTCTCACTCAAACCATCGAATCGATTTTGACGATTTTTTTTTGTTATTGGTCTGGTAGGCAGACGAGCATACGGCTCACCTGATGGTGAGTGGCTACCGTCGCCCATGGACTTCAGCAATGCCAGGGGCAAAACCGAGCCGCTGCCTGCCGTTAAAACCGTTGATGTAGAAAAGGTTTGAGTTGCACCACGGGAAATAAAATACGATACATTTTTTTTCCACTACGAAGCGACGCCTACGCAATACATAGCGCAGTTCATGCATGTTCAAAACTAAATCACTAAAACATAAACACAAACTAAAAAATAATCACATATTCGTTGAGTGTACAGATTCAATCGTAATTCTTAAATACTATTGGTGCGGCTTGCGATTTTATTAGCTGGTTGAGAGGCTTGGTGAATTTTTGTTTTTGAGAAATAAAACTGTTTTGTCTGTGGCGTATTTTTTCTACAGTTATAATATTAGGTGTTTATTGTTCAAACTTTTTTACATGAATAAAAAATGGCGTGTTACACGAATCGAGGATTGGGGGGTAAAGGGGAACATTAAGGACGACCAATCGCATGACTGCAAATTTGCATATCATCGTCCTCTACTCGTCCATCAGTAATACGAGTACGATCTCGAACACTATATTTAAATGAAATTCATAGTACGCGCAGTGCGTGGTGAAAGAACGTTGGACGCGCCGGTTGACCCGGACGCGAGATAACTCCTATCACAAGTGCATATAGTAATATATATATGTATGTATATAGTCTAGTTATTTATATGTTATCAGAATTCATTCTATTCTACCGTCCTTTCAATGGGAAGTGCTCTGAAGGAACATCCTACTTCAGTTCGAAAATCGGCTAGCATTGAGAGCCGCCGGGTGATGGTAGACCGCGTTCCCCCGACCGCTCTGGGGGAAGGTGTAACGCGGCGCCATCAAAGCGGGCTCTCGGCCCGCTGAACGAGGGAACCGGTGGTCGTGTCGCTGGCGGCCGCCGGTCCGGCGTCCGTGGGACGGTGGGATGGATGTAATGTGCTCTGCGTCAACCCTGTCCCGCCGTTTCAATAGCCCCGACTGGGCTCCCGGTCCGAGGTAGGGCGCCGGTTGTGAGCGGCAGGAGTTTTTAGTGAGGTTCAACTCCCACATACCCCACCTGCGGCGCGGGTGGGGATCCGGCGATTTTCTCCTGTGGAGAAAAAAAAAAAAAAAGCATTGTGAGCCGTATTTGATTAATCTATACTAATATTATAAAGCTGAAGAGTTTGTTTGTTTGAATGCGCTAATCTTAGGAACTACTCATCCGATTTGAAAAATTCTTTGAGTGTTAGACAGCCCATTTATTGAGGAACGCTATATAACATTACGGTAAGACCAATACAAGTGGCGCACCAATAAAGAATGTTTCAAAATAGGGGTTTAAATAGCTTCTTTACATACTATAATTCAAAAATATTTTTACTTTCTACGTAAATGAAGTGGGAGGTAAAATTTAGCGTTTTACCAAAGTAACTATTCCACGCGGACGGAGTCGCGGGCAAAAGCTAGTATTTTATAAAATTGTAATCCACGTCTATGAAGAGGCATCACCAGAGTAGCGGGTCGAACGATTTGCTCGATTACTTTGTCTTTGTGTTCGCTACAGAACAGGGTTTGTCTTCTTCTTTGTCTCCACCTTGCCGGCCGTGCCGATCCGGCTAAGAATAGTTCCGCCCCCCTATCTTCCCAGGGGTGTCGTAAAAGGCGACATGGGGATTTAAGCGCAATACATCCAGCGCTTTATCTGACTGGTAACGTGCAGTCTTTTTTATTTATTTATTGCTTAGGTGGGTGGACGAGCTCACAGCCCACCTGGTGTTAAGTGGTTACTGGAGCCCATAGACATCCACAACGTAAATGCGCCACCCACCTTGAGATATAAGTTCTAAGGTCTCAAGTATAGTTACAACGGCTGCACCACCCTTCAAACCGAAACGCATTACTGCTTCACGGCAGAAATAGGCAGGGTGGTGGTACCCACCCGCGCGGACTAACAAGAGGTCCTACCACCAGTAATTACGCAAGTCATAACTTTGCGGGTTTCATTTTTATTACACGATGTTATTTCTTCACCGTGGAAGTCAATCGTGAATAATTGTTGAGTAGGTACATATTTCATTAGAAAAATTGGTACCCGCCTGAGATTCGAACACCGGTGCATCGTTCAACATGTATGCACCGGACGTTTTATCCGTTAGGCCACGAGGACTTACCGACTTACTTACGAGGAGTCTACCAGCAAAAGCATTCCCAAGGAGGGTCTGGCAGGCGGCCGATCGTAAAACATTGCCAAAACCTTCACAGCGATGAATACGAGGGCATATTATGAAGGTTTGCATGATAAAAAAAAATAATGGAGAATCAACAAAATATTTTTAAACCATTTGCGATAGTCCGTGTAAGTTTAGATTATTTACTTACACAATAAAATCAAATAGAAACGAATAATTTTCAAACATTTTTCATTCGTGCTTAGCTCAAGGTAAAACTCGACCACAATTCATTACACACGTGGCTTAAAGTTGTAAATTATTTAGCATACTATTTAGATTATTTGTTCTTTATTGGGGTACGAAATAAAGTCGCACGTATTGAAATTATATTCAGACGCCATAGACATCAACAACATAAATGCAGTCACTCACAGCTACACATTATCGCGGCAGAAAGGTATCTATCTACACGTGCCTGTTCAAAAGATCACTAATTACGCAAATTTTAATTTGTGCGGGTTCGATTGGTATATACTTTGTTGTATATAACGTTACTCTTTCATCGTGGAAACAATTTATTATATTTTAAGTACAATAGTTACGTATTTCATGACAAAAACTAGTAGCTGCCCGCGGGATTAGAACACCGGCTCAGTCGCATCGCTCGATACGAATGAACCGGGCGTCTTTACTTTAAGCCACGACAACTTCAAATTATTGGTAGTAGGTTATACTTCGTATCGTTAAGGGCGGGTAGCAGCATTATTAGTAGATCTGCCGCGAAGCTGTCGTCTTTTCCGATTTTATACAGGACTGCTGTTAAACAGGCTTTTGCAGTGTTGCGTTCCGCCTATTTATGCCCCGAAAAGTTGATGATTAAAATGCCGACCTTTGGTTTGAGATTTTGGGCGATATATTTAGTCCGCCCATTGCTGATAAAACAATCACTCAATGAAACAATATTAACATGTCCTAAATATCGCCTTAGACGATCAGGCGTTGAGCTCGTGGTTGTCTGTCGCATTTGTGTGCATTTCCTGTTTGATAAAATGTTCGTTGAAACGTAACCGTCAGAAAAATGTTAAGGCGAAGCTTGTAATTGGGTCATACGTAACGAGAAAAATGAATAGGGGTAGTTTTGAAAGGGCAAACGTT
The DNA here is from genome assembly GCF_030269925.1 of Bombyx mori. Taxonomy (NCBI): domain Eukaryota; kingdom Metazoa; phylum Arthropoda; class Insecta; order Lepidoptera; family Bombycidae; genus Bombyx; species Bombyx mori. The sequence continues at coordinate 13,983,236 of NC_085112.1, forward strand.
GAAAATAACCGGTAGCTGTCACCCGTTTTTATTGCTTTCGTAGACAAATGAGCATGCTCATGCTTCTACCCTCCTGATGGTAGAAGAGTCTTCTGTATCTTTTGCGAGTGACTAAAAAGCACGGTTCCTAGAGGGATAGCTATTTAGTCGCTCGCCAACTCTAGCAACGTGCTTCGACCTCGCCTTGGCAATAACCTTCTTGTAGGACCTGGAAGCGGCGTTATATTTCCGCCTTTCCCGTGATACTTTAAGATTCCTGTTTCCTGACATCATCCCATGCCGCGTATGCGGACCGCTTGAGGTGTGCAGCATAATTACCGGCATTGTTATACCTGTGGGACCAGTATAGTGAGGCGTAGATTCAGGTACAGCCCTCGTGATCTACGCGCAACCACAACAGGGACAGGTCCCGTTGTTCGAGGCCTCGTAGACGGCGACAACAGACATCAGCCCGGACGAATACACATTCCGGCTTTATGCAGGAAGTTGTGCTCCAATACGTAGCTGGGGTATTCAAGGTACGAGGTATCATCCGGAGCAGATATCTGCGTCTCCGTCAGAAAAAGTAAAGCTGGCTGCGCCATCTCAAGTTTGTGGAAATGAAGAATCGCCGATAAAACCCTTTTCTTTTTTCGAATCTTTATAGATAAAGAAAAAAATATATTTATTACTAGCTGACTCGGCAGACTTCGTAGTGCCTCAAGCTATAAATAAAAGACCCAAACTTTTGTATAAAATAAACTTAAAACAAACAAAGGGAACCCGTCCGACGGGGGACACATCAAAGGAAAAACAAAATGGTTATTTTCATTTAATTCTGAGTATTTTCATATTTATCTTCCTATTCATATACTTTTTAAACCTTCCGTGGACTTCCACAAATAATTCAAGACCAAAATTAGCCAAATCGGTCCAGCCCTTCTCGAGTTTTAGCGAGACTAACGAACAGCAATTCATTTTTATATAGACTAGCCGTAATCCCCCGCTTCGTTGGGCATTTAAAATAAACATTATTATAATTTATTGTCATTATATTAGGGAGTCCAACACTCATATAAATATTAGCCTATCCATTAAGTACATGTATTTTCTACATGGATACCAAGTTTCAAGTCAATCGGATGCACGGATCAGTACTTATAACAGAGAATCCGTAAAAACCACTGTAGATTTATATAGCAGTATAGATTATGTGTTTTATTATGGTTAATGCTAAAAGAGTTTGCGCTGTTGTTGTTTATTCTGTATAAAAAATGTAAATACATAGATTTCATAAGAAAATTCACAAAACGTTCGTATGAATATCGTGACCCGATTCCTTTCTCATATCCGTTTCGAATAATCATTATGTATTTACGGTTCCCCGACTGATAACGCGTGGAAACCTCCAATTATATTAGTCGCGTCGTAGAACAACTTCGATCCGCTTAAACTAATTAGTATTTTGTGGATATTATAATAGTATTGTAGATTTTTATCATGACAAAGCCAAGTTTGTGTAACGAGTAGATTTTGTTATTTATTGGAAATTTAATTAAATGACATAAAAAGGGTGCGTGTACTTATGTACGCGCGTAAGAAGTTATACTTTGTTTTTATTAAATTTATTTCCTTTTTTTTATTTAAATTTTAACCAACTTGAAAAAAAAAAACGATTAAACAACATCCTCAAACACGCATATTGGACATCCCTTTTCTTGACATCGTATAAATTCGGTAATTATCGGTACGGTTCGGAAAGTTCACCTGCGGCTATATTCAGACTCGCCAAGTTACGTCGGTCGTATTGTAATGAGCGATTTAGTGGGCAACTTCATTCTGTTAATTTTGTGTCACGGTGCGCGCGCATCGTAAAATTTCACTCTCATCAATTTTTCATAACGCGCCTAAAGAAGTATAACTTCAAAAATGTTTCTAGATTTTGCAGGTTTTGTTTTTATTAAACGATATTGTGATTTTGATTTGCGAAGAGTAGACTGACCCGGTTGTGCTGTAGTTAGCGCCTCTGATTGTTGCGCCGGGTTGTGGGTTCGATTTCCACATCAGGCAAATATTCGTGTGATAAACAGGTTTGTCTGCTCTTTGTCTGGGTGTTTATTATACCTAGTCAGGTCATAAATTCTGTCACATGTTTAATGTAAAATAATTGAAACAAGTTTATTCATTATGTAACCATTCATATACCAAAATGAACTTAACAAAACATAGATTCTTATGACACTAAAGTTTAATCAAAATGACCTCCGTGATTTTGAGTACAGGCCTTCAATCTGCGCGGCCAGTCGTCTATCGCAGCGCGAACGAGGTCCATGTCAATATCGGCGGCTGCCTTAATCAAGGATGTCTTGAGTGACTCCAAATTGGGATGAGGCTTTGAGCACGCCTTTTCCTCCAAGTGTTGCCATATCTTGTAATCTAACGGATTCAAATCTGGACTGGAGGAGGGCCAGTCTTCGTGCCGGATGAAGTCGATTTCACGCGCCGCCAGCCAGTCTTGTGTGCTCTTCGCTCTATGAGCTGGCGCCGAATCTTGTTGGAATACCCAGTGCCTGTTATTGAACATGGTATGAGAAACAGGTTCCACAAGGTTCGTCAGGACTGTATTTTGATACACAACTGCATTCGTTTTTACACCTTTCTCACAAAAATGTACCTCTGTTAAGCCCCAATAAGAAACTCCCAACCATACCATGAGCGAGGATGGAAAATGACCTCGTTGGACACGCGGAATACGGTTGCTCGCTTCTTCACTACTGTGTGCGTACACCTTATCATTTTGTTTGTTGTAGCTCTCTTCTACGGTAAAAAATTTTTCATCCTAAAAAAGAATTTCCCGATATTTTTTTCCCGCGTACTGCTTCAACAAAGCGCGGCATCTCTTCAGTCTCAGGTCCATTAGACGAGCATTCAAACGATGTCCTGTTTTTCTTCGATATGCCCGAAGCCCTAAGTCTTCATTTAACACCCTTTTCACCGTGGTTCTGCTTAACCCCATCTGAAGGGCCAACAGTTTCTGCTTACGTTTGGGATTTCTTTGAATTCGCGCCTTCACAGCTTTTATCACTGCTGGAGTCCTAACAGACCGAGGGCGACCACTTCTTGACCTGTCATCTACACTAGAGTCTTCATTGTATCGTTTGATGGTACGATAAACGAATCTTTTGGTTATATTCAAATTTTTCAGTATGTTAAAAATTTGAATTGGCGCGTAACCGCAACGATGCAACGCAATAACTGCAACACGGTCTTCTTTAAGCGTCCACTCCATATTTAAAAATGAGTAAAATACATTTTTATTTTCATGAACAATTCGAAATTCGAATTCAATAAACTTTTTTGTGGCCAGCATTCTAAAAGAAAAGTTTTTACTGTGTGACAATACTTATGACCTGACTAGGTATATATTTAAAAAAATTTAAACGTATATAAGTATGTAGGTATGTCAATTTCTGGTACCTACCCATAAATCCCACACACATACATTTGGACCGATTGATTTTATGTATATATTATTATATGGTTAGATATCGTAGAAGTCATTCGTGAACATGTGTTAAGTACGTATTACACGCACTTAAAAATCATGAGAATTGAATAGTCGCATTGCTCGATACAAGCACAACGGGCGTCTTATCACGTATGCCTGGACGACTTTCTGAGTATTTGCAATCAGATTACAATTTATCATTAAATTCGGTTAGTCGAAATTCAATTAAGGAAGTAGTACAATGTAGAAGGTAAAAAAATCTAATAATATACACAGAAATTTGTTTGTACGTCTGTTTGTTCAAAAAAAATTTTTTATTGCGTTTGTAGACTGACCATCATTGGGCCCACCTGATGGTGAGTGGTTAGCATTGTCAATGTCAGAGTCAGAGCCAAGCCGCTGCCGCTCTAGGAAAGATTTCTGCCAGTGTACCATCACGTACGACAGATGGCGTGTGAGTAGTTTCTAGGAAAACATGATTTTCAAAGAATCGGCTAAAAATTAAAATAAAAATTAAACTAAAATAAAGCAGATCAGATATAAGTAAATAATATAATTAGTAAATAATAATACGTCTCCTCAAAGAGTAGAAACAGTAAAAAAGATTGATTAATTAATTGGTTGATTGAATTTTAGCAGTAATTTTAGACTTTTGAGAAAAATATTATATATACAGTCGTGGTCAACTAATTAGGGACATTCAAGATAGTGAAGGGCTATAACCGGTTATGTACATTTAAATATAAAACCCTATTGATTTCTCAGCACCTATCATTTACATAATGTGGTCCGATTATTATGCTATAAATGGCTGTAAATAAAATATTTAATAAATAGAAATAGTATTTAATATCAAAGATTAAACATGTATTAAATATTAAGGTACAATTCTGTAGTAGACATTTAATTAAGGACAGTAAAGTATAATGAAAAATACAGTTACACAAAACTTATAATCTTCAGTGTTATAATATCTTTAACAGCTCCATTTTATTACGTGTAAAATCAGTACCCAGTAGTAAAACCTTTGTTAGTAATTACCGCTTGACACCGATGTGGCATAGACATTATCAGATTCTGACATGTTTCGACAGGAATGTTTGCCCATGCCTCACAAAAAGCTTCATGAAGTTCATCCAAATTTGTATTACGATAAGTGGCAACATTTTTCTTGATTTCGTGCCAAAGGTGCTCAATTGGGTTGAGGTGCCCATTTTTTTTCAAAATAATTCTCAAAACTTAAAATAAAAAATCTGGATTGCCGCCAAAACGACCACTAAACAATAAGAAAAGAAACAAAAAAGTATTAAAATTCCAATTTTGAAATTAGAACGCAATACCTCAGTGTCCCTAATTAAATGGCCAGCCAGCACTCTTTGAACCAATAGCACTATGATATTGTATCAGCTATACTGTAAAGAGGTTTAATGTTTAAGAAGTTGTTATTGTTTGTATAATCGCGCACATAAATGACTAATTACACTTACATGTAAAAGATATGGAATATTGCTAAGACTCGTTGGAAAAAAAAAAAAAAATTTCACAATTTGGCTTAATCTAGTTAAGCCAAAATGTGAATATTTTTTTTTATTTTCCTTAATTAGTTGACCACGACTGTATATAAATAAATAAATATTTTTACAAAAATATACTGTAAACTCATGTTTCAATGTGGGTGGCGGCATTTACGTTGTAGATGTATACGAGCTCCCGTAACCACTTAATACCAGGTGGGCTGTGAGCTGGTCCATCTATCGAAACAAATAAAAAAAAACGTGTCCAACATAATATCGTAGTTCATCAGAAAAAAACATTTCATTTAGGTTACTGACCATATGCACGGGCTATATGCTCTGTACACAAAGAGGAGCCTCTCTCTGTCTTGCAATAAAGAAACCGCACCAGTGGTACAACCGGCGACTTCACAGGCAGCGGCTGGCATTGTTGACTTTGACAATAACTACCATCATGAAGGCGGTAGGTCTGTCTAAATCTGTCTAAAAAGAAATAAAAAAATTGGACGATTCACAAACATACCATGCCATTATCACCCCTTTGCTATCAGCTTGGATGTCACACCCATATCAAGCGCAATTGTCAGTATGTTAGAGTAATTAGATTTTTTTTTTAAATAGTACCCTGTCTTTGTTAAAATTCTCTGTCGAGAGTTTCAATAATATTTTTTCTTTTTTTTTACAATTATGCCACGTTAACTGGTCCCGTGCTAAGTTCGTAAAGAACTTGTGTTACAGGTACCAGATAACGGATATAAATGTAAGATTTTTATTATACACATACGTATATTTAATATACATCCATAACCCCTGAAAAGACATTTTATATTTATTATACTAATATCTTGCCTTGGTGAGATTCGAACCCGCGACCACCTTGTGTAGTGTCCATGTCACTTACCACTACACCAGGCGGCCGTCAATTAGATTACCCCCTGATTTTAGCAGCGCTAAAGATTTAGATCTCGTCGCGTCAGAATGAAGGTAGTGTTGTGTTTCGATTGACTCAACTCTGCACGTGTCGTGCGCGTGGACCGAGTATCAGTGAGTCCAGAGTCCGCAGAACGAGCGAACTTGTCTCTCGTCCAAGGCTGCCAACGCAGACGTAAAGTAGACGACGGGACCTTATCGCTGAGTAAAGTTTTTGTCGCAGCGTGAGATATGTTATCGATCGCTACATAACCCGGAACTTAATTTTGATGTGTAGTTACGAAGCGATATAAGGTAGGCGGATCTTTACTAGTGGTAGGAATTTTTTTGAGTCCGCGCGGGTAGGTACCACCACCCTGCCTAATTCTGCCGTGAAGAAGTAATGCGTTTCGGTTTGAAGGACGGGGCAGCCGTTGTACTATACTGAGACCTTAGAACTTACATCTCAAGGTGGGTGGCGCATTTACGTCATAGATGTCTATGGGCTCCAGTAACCACTCAACACCAGCTGGGCTGTGAGCTCGTCCTCAAAAAATATATAGAAAGTTTCATTCGAAATCAGGAAATATGAAGAACTACACTGGAATCTAAAAATCAAGGTTTGAGTCGTGCTCTCAGCAGTATGCAGCGGCTCTGCTCTGCCCCTGGTATTGCCAATGTCCACGAAATGCGGTGACGAATTACCATCAGGTGGGCCGAGTGCTCGTCTGTAATGAAAGGTGATCAAGAAAGATTTGCATTAGTACAGTACAATTCTGAACATCAGCCCGTGAATCGCCCCGACTTTAAACAAAGCTTTATGTGTAAAGTTAGGTGTTTTACGCATGTCTCTCGAGTGGTATCTAGAGAATACTACAAGAAAGTCTTAAATCTCTTGATCCATTTGTCTTTAAGACTTTGTGTTTAAGGCGGAAGCAATCACAGAACACAAGATATTTGGCAGTAGCCTGAATCTCGCTTACGGCATTTTCAAGGTAAACTTGCATATATACAAGTACCGAACAACAACATTCGAACTGTCGGTCTACCGAGAAATTACACCTGCCCGGTTGAAGGTTTTCCCTTCGTCGTTAACTCACTAGGACGTTTTTTTTTTTTTTATTGCTTAGATGGATGGACGAGCTCACAGCCCACCTGGTGTTAAGTGGTTACTGGAGCCCATAGACATCTACAACGTAAATGCGCCACCCACCTCGAGATATAAGTTATAAGGTCTCAGTATAATTACAACGGCTAGCCCACCCTTCGAACCGAAACGCATTACTGCTTCAAGGCGGAAATAGGCGGGGTGGTGGTACCTACCCGTGCGGACTCACAAGAGGTCCTACCACCAGTGATAAGTGATAAGTAACATATTTGTTAGCAAGTAAGTATACAACTCATATCTAATTACAAAAAGTTCAAGCACGTACAAATTTGTATTAATAAATGCGACATTACGAATAAAAATTATCATTATAATAATGATTCACACTTGGCACTGCCCTATTTTTATCATTGAAACTGGTTTTATTCCAGTGGCGATGTATACATCCGACCGGTATTTTTCCCGTGTACGTTCCATTGTCACCAGACGTTCAAAGTTCGATTTGTCCAGACAGCACCGACTGTAACCCAATTGACAATTATTTTAACTTATCTTTATTATTTTTTTACGTTCGATTCACGTGTCCGTTTCATGTTAAGATAGATATTTCAATATTAATTAATGTAACTTACTAATCTAATTAAAAATACTTTATACCACGAAAAATCTAAAGTATTCGAATTGTCGGAAATAATGTCTTCTTTTTCTTCTTTTTACTAGCGTTTTTCTGGTCTGATGCTAGAGTCCACTTTCTTACTTAAACACCTCCACTTTGCCCGGTCTTCGGCATCCTTCTGGGTGAGGTTATTCTCCTCCACAACCGCCTTTACCACATCCAACCAGCGTTTCTTAATCGGAAATAATGCTGATAATAAAAAACCTGAGGTTAAAACGTAGAAGAAGTCTTAGCCTTATTAGACTTTTCTACGGCACGAGAAAAACGAAAAAATAAATCTAACTAAACTTATTAGTAATTTTAAAGTATGATAATTTCGAGTTTAGTCCTGTTACTTTTTTTAAGCCTTGAGAGGCTATTACGACGTAACCTTAACTAATAGGTCAGCTCACGGGGCTCAAACCTGACGACGTTGCTAGCACGAACCCTAGCAAGAGCCGTGCTTCGCAGAATCTACCACCGGATCGGAAAGGCGAGCCAGAGAAGGTCCGGCGAGAAACTCAGTGGGCTATGTCTGTGGGTTAATTTACTCGTCGAGCCCTTCGTCGCAAGCGACGGGTTCGAAGAGGATGGTGACCGGTGCTTGAGGTACCTAAAAGCACCGTTAGTGGATCGGGAGGATCCGAAATGACGTGTTTTGGGCGACGTCGACTGCTTTTCGTTCTGTCCGCAGGATCGGGAATGAGTTGTTGCATTATGCACACGACTCTATGATTTCGTTTCTAATATATCAGGTGTTCTGTATTCGGTACCAGGTATAAATATCATGTATCTACAGAGAACAGTAGCCGTTTAAGGCAAGTTCATTGTTTTTAAACGTGATTAATGAAAATACGAAATTTGAATTATCTTTTTGATTCCTGTCTTAAGATTAGTTAGGGCTCGTAGGCATCACAGGTTATATGCTGCCACTAACCTTCAGACGTGAGTTGTATAGCGACGATATCCCTCTTGAAACCGGAAGATCTAGGAATTTAATAGAAATGAACAAACTAAAATTATTTACTAGTACATGAAACCAGGAGATCATTAACATTACCCGTGTCGGCGAAGTCGGCTAGGCCTATAGGGTACCAGCAACACCTCGATGCCAAAACGAATATATAGTACCTATTATTTAAATGGTGTTTTTTTTATTACTTAGATGTGTGGACGAGCTTACAGCCCACCTGGTTTTAAGTGGTTACTGGAGCCTATAGAAATCTACGACGTAAATGTGCCACCCACCTTGAGATATACGTTCTAAGGTCTCAAGTATAGTTACAACGGCTGCCCCACCCTTCAAGCCGAAACGCATTACTGCTTTACGGCAGAAATAGGCAGGGCGGTGGTACTTACCCGCGCGGACTCACAAGAGGTCCTACCACCAGTAAAGAGTGGCAGAGAGGCGTGGGCAGACTAGTCTACAGGTTTGCCAAGTCACAACTAAACACTCTTTACAAAACTGCTACGGCGTAGCCATATCGTAGCGCTGTATCTTTTCGCCTATTTTTTTCGAATTAGATGTTTTAATTGTAAATTACTATACCCATTATTTAGGTCTGAACCAAAACAATTATTTAGAAGTACGCATTTATAATTGAGCTATAATTTTCATGTTCCAGTAGTTTGAGGGAGAATAATATAAATTTATTTCGCTATTTCATAATCAAATTGAAACACGTTTTTATTATTTTAAAACATCAATCATTAACTGCATTAATTTTAATGTATCCGCGTCTTGATAGCTTGTCGTCGAAAAGGTCAATTATTTTTCACGTGATTTTATGCTTTTGAATTGTATACATAAGGTTCAGTTTTCTGTGATGTTTAAATGTTGATAACTTTACCTTGGATTGAGTGCAGCAAAACACATACCAAAGGAGGTGACGTCCTGAGCGAATACAGTTATTATTTAATAATTGTCTTTAGCGTGAAAAAATCGAATTCTCAATACCGAAATTGTTAAGTGAAGTCGTCGTGGCCTAAAGGATAAGAGGCCTGGTATGATCACGCCGAGCGATACCCCTGCGCTGGTGTTCGAATCCTGCTGGCAAATATAAATTTTCCAGATGAAATACGTACTTGACTCACGTTCGCTAATGACTTCCACGGTGAAAGAATAAAACATTGTGTAAATAAAAATAAAATCCATAAAAATTGTAATATGTGTAATCGCTGATTAGTGATACTGGTAATATTACTAACTTTCAAGGTGGTTGGCAGCATTCACATTAATGATGTCCTTAAGGTATGGTACCCACTTAACACCATGAGCCGTGAGCTATATGAATACTATATAAAATAAATAAAAAAAGTTTTCAATTGTAATAACATGATACTAGTTTCAAGTTTACATACCCAGTATAAAAAAAAACTTCAGAAAGTCTACTATCAGAAATATGTAAAAGAAAAATTGTAAAAAATTATATTCACGTTGCCAGAGTTATATTGTATATGATATCTTTTCGTCATATTTAAACATGATTGTATTCGGTGGCTCTATTTGAACAAATCAGAGCGATATTTACATTGTTTTGTGGATAAATCTCTATGTATTTATTACAGATAAACAAATTGTGTACACATCTCAACATCCGCGATCCGGGATCCTTATCGTATAATTTGGAAGTACAATTAGTTCTAATTAGTTATCTCAAACTTGAAATAATTATTGTAAGAATCACATTTTGATAAATAAACTTGCAATGTAGACATTTTTTTTTCTTTTTTCCTACCTAAGCTGAGAGCATTGAGAGGCTATTTCAGCGTAACCTTAACTAGTAGGTGAGCTCACGGGGCTCAAACCTGACGACGTTTCTAACACGAACCCTAGCAAGAGCCGTGCTTCGCAGAATCTACCACCGGATCGGAAACGCGACCCACTGAGAAGATCCGGCGAGAAACTCAGTGGGCTGTGTCTGTGGGTTAATTTACTCGTCGAGCTCTTCGTCGCAAGAGACGGGTTCGACGAGAACGATGACCGGTGCTTGAGGTACCTAAAAGCACCGTTAGTGGATCGGGAGGATAGATGTAGACATCAAAGTCAGGTATGTATATATAGCTCTTGTGAGTCCGCACGGGTAGGTACCACCACCCTGCCTATTTCTGCCGTGAAGCAGTAATGCGTTTCGGTTTGAAGGGTGGGGCAGCCGTTGTAACTATACTGGGACCTTAGAACTTATATCTCAAGGTGAGTGGCGCATTTACGTTCTGGATGTCTATGGGCTCCAGTAACCACTTAACACCAGGTGGGCTGTGAGCTCGTCCACCCATCCAAGCAAAAAAATATATATTTGAAATTACCTGATGACCTAAATTGGGTTCGCTAACCCTCTGTCTTCAATTTCTTCAAAAAAAAGGCTATTTGTGGCTTTTCACTTTTGAATTCTTGCTATCTCTGTTATTCTCATTAATAAGAAAGAAACAGCTAATGAACTTTCTCAAAGGATTACTTACATTAATAGAAAAGCAAAAGCCGTTGATGACTTGCATTCCTATACTATTCGGATATGGCCGACATACGAAAATCAGTTTTAGTAAAACCGCTGACGGAAATACACGTATTTTGCACGAATATGTGACAATCAATTTTTAAGCAATGTCTTAAAATCATACTGCTTTTTTAATCCTTTAAACAATACTAATTGCGCAGCGTCTGTATGTAAGTTTTATTTTTAAACATTTAAGGTTACTGATTCGAATATATATTGTGGTTTATACAGGATATATAGCAAATAATAGAAAACACATAAGTATAAAAGCCAAAAAACAAGGTTAAACAGCAAACCGAACTAAAAATGCATCCACAGTGCGCTTCCAGAGATCTTTTTTGCCACGCATTTACATACATAACAAGCTAATAAAAGTAATATTGTAAATTTTTACGGGTAGGTACCATCATATTGTCTATTTATCAGTCATACCTTCTGATTTGAAATTAACAACAACTATTCATTATCTTCTTTTTTTTATTGCTTAGATGGGCGTACGAGCTCACAGCCCACCTGGTGTTAAATGGTCACTGGAGCCCATAGACATCTACAACGTAAATGCGCCACCCACCTTGAGATATAAGTTCTAAGGTCTCAGTATAGTTACAACGGTTGCCCCATCCTTCAAACCGAAACGCATTGCTGCTTCACGGTAGAAATAGGCGGGGTGGGCGGACTCACAAGAGGTCCTATCAACAGTTCTTCTTCTACTAGCCGATTACGTACAATGCAGGGTCATAGCCGCCTTTCTCTCAATTCAGACCCACTATACATCATCTCTGCACCTACGCTCTTCTCTCGCATATCCTCTTTCACGCAGTCCGTCCAAGTATTTTTAGGACGCCTCCTCCTCACGAAAGCTCCTCATAGAATATAGCAAATAATATATAGCAAATAATAGAAAACACATAAGTATAAAAGCCAAAAAACAAGGTTAAACAGCAAACCGAACTAAAAATGCATCCACAGTGCGCTTCCAGAGATCTTTTTTGCCACGCATTTACATACATAACAAGCTAATAAAAATCGGTAAAAAAACTTTTAAGTTAAACGGTTTTATTTTATGTGCACTGAAAACTACAAAATAAATAAATAGTTACTTACCTATCAACCTACGTAGGTCATCTCGGTCATTAATATCTCTGATGGTAGTGGTTGTCATAACATGAACAATGTCAGCGGCCGAAAGGCAGTTCATGAAAGAACACTAACACCAGGGTTTGCTTGGTAGGTAAACTAAGCACACACTATAACAAGTAGGTATTTTGACCTTCTAGTTCAGAAATATTTTAGTACTAGGCAGAATAGCTTTTAGGCATATTAGACTAAAATAAAAACGTGGGGCCCATTATTATTTCTGTATTACTTTCTACTATACTAAGTGTGGATTGTATCGACTTATTATAATCGTCATCATCATCATCCTAGCGGCTTATCCCGGTCGCATCTAAAACCTCATAGCTCCGGAGTCCAGGGTCCGCTGAATCGACTTACTATAATCGTAACTGGAGGTTTTGACCATCAATAACCAGCCGTGGCGGCTTCACCAGCGAACGCCGAGCTCATGATCTACCAAAGTATAAGATATGCTCTGCCATAGATATGATTTCAGAGGGGCCCCACGTTTTTATTTTAGTCTAATATGCCTAAAAGCTATTCTGCCTAGTACTAAAATATTTCTGAACTAGAAGGTCAAAATACCTACTTGTTATAGTGTGTGCTTAGTTTACCTACCAAGCAAACCCTGGTGTTAGTGTTCTTTCATGAACTGCCTTTCGGCCGCTGACATTGTTCATGTTATGACAACCACTACCATCAGAGATATTAATGACCGAGATGACCTACGTAGGTTGATAGGTAAGTAACTATTTATTTATTTTGTAGTTTTCAGTGCACATAAAATAAAACCGTTTAACTTAAAAGTTTTTTTACCGATTTTTATTTTCTTGTTTTTAGTATTTAGTGAAATTGTCTACCGAATATTCCTCATTCTATTTAATTCATTCAGTGCATCATTATTACATGGTTTCTTACCTGATAATTTAGTACAATCTAATTCCTCAATACATAGATAGCCCTTCCAGAGACTTGACTCGACTTAGAGCCACGTATGCTTGTCCTTCCTCAAACAATTTTGAGCCTAAATATACTACTGCATGGTCGACGGTGCTGCCCTGCATTTTATGGACGGTGGATGCCCATGACAAAGCTAAGGGCAACATCCTTCTTTCAGCCGTACCATAATTGAATTTTGCTGGAAACTGTATGGCTTTAGGGTAAATAACGTGCATGCCATTACATTGCACGCCGGCAAATCCCGAAGTGAAAACGCTATGGTCACCTTAATGCCATGAAGCCCGAATAATTCTAGCAACGTTATTAATACTAATGAATACATTTGGAATTTCAATTCTTTCAGGTTCACCGTTTTCAGGTATATCTGGCACACTAAGTAGTATTAAGTCTTGTTCACTAATCTGGACATTTTTGTCAATGCGTACATCTCTATAAAGTGGGTTATTTCTAGTTAACCATCTTAAAGCGCTGTAGAATTTTTCGCGAGATATTGTGAACTCTCTTGTGATGTTCAAATTCTCCAAACGTTCTGTAACTACAACGATACCCACCTGGCTGGAAGATCTTGGAAGCATATTAGGTAATCTTTCACTGACCTCAAAGATATCTTGGGCAAACAACACTGCTTGTCCGCGGAAACCGTACTGCCCGTATAGCCCAGTAAATTTTACGATTTTAACAAGCGGGATGATTCTACACAGCAATCGCTGCTCTGCTTGCGTCAGCGCTTGAATCTCATCTGGTATTGAACCTGGATCCAGATTATTCCAGTACGCCTTTGATGGTGCTATTGTTATATTACTGGTCACATGTGTTTGGCAGCGCGAACATAAAAGTAATGTTGTTTTTGAAGACAGTTCTGCAGGTAGATATCCTAATACAGCTGTGTTGTAACGTACAGTATGAATTTGGTTAGGATATCAATGCTTCGTGCAAATGTCACAAACGTGTATACACGATGTGTTAATGGCATTTTCAAACGCTTGTACATGATTTTCAGCTCTGCGTTGCTGTGCACGCTCACGTTGGTTATTTAACCTGTCGTGGCGTTGCTCAGGTGTTTCTGAAGCTTCTAACTCCTTTCGTCTCTCACGCCGTCCTGTTAACCTGGCCTCATGTTGCTCAGGTGTTTCTGACGCTAATAGCTCTATTTGTCTGTTACGTTGTAATCTTAGCCTGGACTCATGACGCTCAAGTATTTCTGACGCTATTAGCTCTCTTCGTCTGTCACGTTGTGATGCTAGCCTAGACTCATGACGCTCAGATGTTTCTGATGCTAACAACTCTCTTTGTCTGTCACGTTGTGATGCTAGCCTGGACTCATGACGCTCGGGTGTTTCTGACGCTATTAGCTCTCTTCGTCTGTCACGTTGTGATGCTAGCCTGCACTCATGACGCTCAGGTGTTTCTGACTCTACCAGCTGCCTTTGTCTCTCACGTTGTGCTATTAACCTGGTATCATGTTGCTCAGGTGTTTCTGTTGCTAACCGTTCTCTTCGTTTCTGTAGTCAACTGTGGGTTTCATTTTCACTCTCCTTTGCACGTTTCGTTCTATACTTTTCTTTTGCCTTTTCGAGCCTTCTTTTTCGTTGTGTAGCAGTTTCGTTTTTACTTTTGTTTGCTTTTTTATTTATTGTTGTTCCCACGATTAAGGGGCATTTTGACGGTCGACCCCGCCAGAAGTCCAGCAAAGGGGCAAGGCTTAATATACAACAAGATGCGCCCAATCTTGAGGGGGAAGCGCTGACGACATTACATTTTTACCCACCCTAATGCCATACAGTCCTCGGCACGTTTTAACCTATTACCTTAACTTGGGTGGTATAGCTACCGCTTACTAACGAGGTATCTAATTACCTATTTTTTTTATCTGCCCCTCTAACGTCACACAATCTTGGACGCAACTGTTCTCGACACGACTAATCATGCCCCCACCTAATACGCCATTTTGTAACTTGTAACAGCTAATACGAAATTTTGACATAATGACAGTATTCTGCTAGTGTAGTCCTATTATTTGATACCCATATTGTGGTGGTTGTGGAAAAATATGTACCTAGTCCGCCATATTGGAACGGCGTCCATCTTGAATTTTAAATTTGACATAATCATCGTGTTTTACTAGTGTAGCCCTTTCATTTGATACCCATATTGAGGGGTTTAAGGAAAAATATGTAATCCGCCATTTTGTATCGGCGGCCATCTTAGATTTATAATGTCATTGGTTTTATTATATTGTATTGTCATCTAAATTAAATGTGTGTACCAAATTTCAGATCAATCTGACAACGGGAAGGTGCTTAAATTTCAATTTCTAATTTTGACCCAAATAAATAAAAAACAAATTCCGTACAGGTCGAGCTAAATAAAACCGTTTAATAAAAGGTCGATTTTGACAGGTCATACACATTGTCTATATATTAATACGTGAAGCAAAAACTTTGTACCCCTTTTTACGAAAATTGCGCGAACGGAGGAGTATGAAATTTCCCACACTTATAGAGAATATAGAGAAGGAGTGCACAATGCTAATATTTTTTAAATAATGCATAAAAGATACATTAAATCAATAAAGAAAACATTACACACACTAAATACCATGTATTTGACGCACACACGCATGCATACTATTTATTGTCAAACATTTGTTCTTGACGCCTGTGGTCGAATTGAGAATAGATGAAATATTGTTTGTCTTTATTAATATTTTTTTATAGTGTAGCCCTGGCGAAATTTGTATAAAATACAATCGTAATAGTGTACAAACTTACAATTCCAATTAATTATAGTCGAATTTCGACTACTGCGGGACTTCTAGTACATATTATTATACAACATTAAGGACCAAACTTACAAGAAACAAACAATGAGGACTGAGTTGCGCAACTTATATTATAGTATGACATGGACCTAACATAAAACGGAATTTATTAATAAAATCAGAAATAATATATGTCGATATATCGATGGCCTTATTGGTTTTCCTTTTAATTTATATATGACTAGCTGAGTCCCGCGATGTTACCCGCGGTTATTGTCGTACCGCGAGCGATGCCGTGGGGCGAAGCTAGTCTAAAAAAGTAGCCTAAGTTACTCCTTATATCATCAGTTACCTGTCAGTGAAAGTCCCGTCAAAATCAGTCCAATCGTTCCAGAGATTAACCGGAACAAACAGACAGACAGACAAAAATTGTAAAATATGTTATTTTGGTGTTTGTACCGTAGTATATTCATATGCATGTAGTAAAAAGCGGTTATTTCAATATTACAAACAGACACTCCAATTTTATTTATATGTATAGGTAGATGTTTAGCACGGACCTAAAGTTTTGGCCGCGTTTATGTTTAGCGATAACTTAGGGATACTCCATTATGAAAGACGGCAAAAACTCAACCCACGAGTTGACTGTTATTTTATTGACATAAGAAAGCTATCCAAAATACCTTCAGAAGATCTACAAAAACAAAATACGAATTGGTTATGAATTACCAGTTTAAAATCAGCCTTACTTCAATAATAGTACAGTGACGTCAATGTTCAAATTATATAGAATATATATTATAAATATGACTTCAAAACTGAATTTATTTATATATCGGGTATTATGACAATATAATAAAACCTTTGTAATAATGTCGATATTAGATGCGTGCGAAATTTTTCAAATTTAATAGGACGTTTTGAATTTATAATAGTGAAAGTAACATAAATATCTGACCCTAGGTCTAATAAAAAAAGGTTTTTGGAAATAAACTACATAATATCTTTTTCATTAATTAACGTGTTGAAAATTTATTTCAAAACTTATGTAATCTGTTACTGTTATACATCCATGAAATAAATACGTAAACCTTTTCAAGGGCTTATGAAGAAAGAACGAGAATTATAAATATGAAGAATGCGTTTGGAAGAGATAATCTGTGACTATGACAGATGCCTTGAAATCTCCACACACAGCCAGGTCTAGAGCTCCTATAGACGCTGCCGGGATTAAATGGTGGGAATCGTATGGCAACATGCACACGAGCAACGATGAAACACACCAAGACAAATCTACATACACCAATTCTTTAGATCAACAACGAAGCATCACTACAGAAATATACGACGCTCGTGAAAATGAACCTAAAGACATAGTTTTAAAGAAATGGAGGGAAAAGCGAACCAGGAAGAGGTACGAACAAGCAAGGAAGGCCGTTATTAAATCACTCAAAGAAAAATTTACCGGTATTACAGTTCAAACGGATATGAGACGTGAAGCATTTGAATATAAAGGTGGATTTGCCGGAGCAGTACCAACGATCGTAATAACTGGAGACAATGTCGATGAAACATCAAATTCGAATTTGAATCACGAAGATGGAATGCAAGGGAATGTAAGTTCTACGTTTAGTGAAAATAAGGTGGAGCTTCGTGAGGGTGAGGCCGAGGATGTCAGTCACGCGAAGAGGCTTTGGTTCGGGCCAGGCGGCGCTGGGTCCCAGTGGAGACTCGCTCCTCGTGGCAGCAAGGCGGCGGGCGTGGAGGGCGGTCTAAGCGGGCTCAGGAAGGTCGACATGCCGGTGAGTCTATATAAATATTTTGAGAACTAAGAAACTAAGCCTATTTAAATCTATATGTTTATATATTATATAAAAGAAAGTCGTGTTAGTTACACTATTTATAACTCAAGTAAACGGCTGAGTTGATTTGGCTGAAAATTGGTGAGGAGGTAGCTTAGAATGAGGATAAGAACATAGGATACTTTTTATCACTTTTGACAAAACGCACCTGATATGAAATAACAAAACGTAACTGAAAGCTAAACGTAAATTTACGTAATGTAATCTATGGTTAATTATAGTAGAGTTTTGAAGTTGACTAGTTGATGTGTTTGTTAAGTTTGTTTCGAGTTTCTATTAGCTTATTTTGCCGAGATAGGTAATCATTAAGAAAGCATGCCGCTACCAACACGATCAAATCTTTCCCGACGAAGCCGTAATGCAACTAGGATTCGAAACATTGCGAGTCAAAGGACTGAATAAGAACAAGAAAATATAATAATAATAATAATAACAACTAAAATACATGGCCGATAAAGAATCATTAAAATACTTGCTTTTTTAATTTACATTAATTATCCAAATTAAAAATTTACCTTGATAAAATCAAAAGTCTGCTCATTTATTGCCTCTAAGGCGGAACAAAGTTCACCGGGTCAGCTAGTCTCAAATAAAACATAATCCAAAAGCAATGACCGAATTATCTTTGAAAGTGACGTTTACATAATTATTTCAATCCTGAAACATTTTGTATTGTTGTGTTTTTAAGCCATAAACAATATTCGTACTTTTATTAAAGAGGATGAAACGTAATAGTTGTGAATATACTGAAATGTTTGCATAACAAATACCTAGACAAGGATTTTATATTGATTATATCAAGCATTTTTAATAATTAAAACTGCATATCAATTCTAAGTACGACGAATGACAAATGAATTAACTGGTGGTAGGACCACTTGTGAGTCCGTGCGGATAGGTACCACAGCCCTGCCTATTTCTGCCGTGAAGCAGTAATGCGTTTCGGTTTGAAGGGTGGGGCAGCCGTTGTAACTATACAGAGACTAGAACTTGTATCTCAAGGTGGTTGGCGCATTTACATTATAGATGTCTATGGGCTCCAGTAACCACTTAACACCAGGTGGGCTGTGAGCTCGTCCATCCATCTAATTATTTCGAATTCCATTATGTACAACTTAGATTGTATTCTAGAAAGATAAGGATGGTTTCAATAAAATTAATTTTAAGGGTAACCACAAATACGCATTGACTTAGGACACTTTGGTCGTGATAAAGTCTGCATGTGTTAAAGCGTGTGCTATCTCAACTAGTGGGATACGATGAGGTACTATAAATCGTATAGTTCGATAAAGCGAACAACCAATAGTCATGCCACAGTGTTATCACTGTACAGGATCTCCGGTTAAAGTTGCGGGACACGCTATTTAGTTAATAAAAATGAGAAATGGTATATTTAAAAGGTATTTTGCGTTGAAACAAGATATTGTCGTTTTTAGGATACTCTTAAAAATGTTAAATTAATAAGAGCTATGTCTGTTAGACCATTAGTATTTTAAACTAATCATTAGGTTTGGTCTGTGTGCTTAGTGCGAGTTTTTTAACGTTCTCGATAGCGTAAGAGTTAAATCGTATGGATTTTGAACGTTTGCCTACGTTTGCCGCTAGGGGCGCTGTTCCAACTGCGTACTAAGTTACTTTTACGCTATCGAGAATTTTAAAAAACTCACACTAAGCATACTGGTTATGAAGAAGAAGAAAGAAACATGCGTACCGGTTTTAAAGGTAGGACAGTACGAGTATTGTCATTTAGACTTCAAGCGCAAGGTGTGTGTAAATGTGAATTATATAAAAAAAAGAATTCTCCTACAAGAGAATTCCCCTTTTTACTAGTGGTAGGACCTCTTGTGAGTCCCCGCGGGTAGGCACCACCGCCCTGCCTATTTCTGCCGTGAAGCAATAATGAGTCTCTGTTTGAAGGGTAGGGCAGCCGTTGTAACTATACTGAGATCTTAGAACTTAAATCTCAAGGTGAATAGCGCATTTACATCCTAGATGTCTATGGGCTCCAGTAACCACTTAACACCAGGTGGGCTGTGAGCTCGTCTACCCATCTAAGCAATAAAAAAAGATGCTGTACAATTACTTTTTTTTTAATTACTAAAGATTTATTATTAAAGACTTATTACTTATTAAATAATAATTATTAAAGTCAATAAGAAAATTGACGATTTTCTTAGTGACTTTCAGTCTTTAATATTAAATAATTATTTATAAAATATACAGTTATATATAATACAAAACGTGATATCGTAAAACGAACAAAACAATAAACAAAATTATTACGTCTAATATTGATTAATAATACAAAATCACTAAGATTCTCTCTTTCTAATTTATATGAAACGCCAGAGATGGCATTATTGGTAGGGTATCGACGTCGTGTCCTCGATCTAAATCGATAATCTACGACCGTCTGGACCATTATCGAGTGAAGTTACAACAGAATGGGAAGTTGCATGTAAATAAAATAAAGATTATCTGATAAAATATACTAAATCCAGTGATATTTGACAGTATTACGTTTGAGTTTTTATACGTATGAATTCTACGAGTTTTATAAATTCAAGGCAGTGTTTGAAAATTTATTAATAAATAAATAAAAACAGTTAAAAACGACGCCATCTTGCAAATTTATGTTGTCCACTTCGATAAAGCGGCACGACACGAGAACCCTCTCATCGTGGCCGCCGGTAACTACATTCCCGATCCTGCGGACAGAATGGAAAGCAGTCGACGTGACCCAAAACACGTCATCTCGGATTCCCCCGATCCACTAACGGTGCTTCTAGGTACTTCAAGCACCGGTCACCGTTCTCGTCGAAACCGTCGCTTGCGACGAAGGGCTCGACGAGTAAATTAACTCTCAGACACAGCTCACTGAGTTTCTCGCCGGATCTTCTCAGTGGGTCGCGTTTCCGATCCGGTGGTAGATTCTACGAAGCACGACTCTTGCTAGGGTTCGTGTTAGCATCGTCGTTAGGTTTGAGCCCCGTGAGCTCACCTACTAGTTACGGTTACGCTGGAATAGCCGCTCCAGGCTACCAGATTAGGTAGGAAAAAAAAAACAACGCAAATTTAAATGTCCAATGTTTAAATTGGCATTTTGAAAACGGTTAAAATAAATTGTATGTATGTTTTTTTTTATTATTTTTTTATTGCTTGGCTGTGTGGACGAGCTCACAGCCCACCTGATGTTAAGTGGTTACTGGAGCCCATAGACATCTACAACGTAAATGCGCCACACACCTTGAGATATAGTTCTAAGGTCTCAGTATAGTCACAACGGCTGCCCCACCCTTCAAACCGAAACGCATTACTGCTTCACGGCAGAAATAGGCGGGGTGGTGGTACCTACCCGTGCGGACTCACAAGAGGTCCTACCACCAGTGATAAGTGATAAGTAACATATTTGTTAGCAAGTAAGTACACTGAGTTTCTCGCCGGATCTTCTCAGTGGGTCGCGTTTCCGATCCGGTGGTAGATTCTACGAAGCACGACTCTTGCTAGGGTTCGTGTTAGCATCGTCGTTAGGTTTGAGCCCCGTGAGCTCACCTACTAGTTACGGTTACGCTGGAATAGCCGCTCCAGGCTACCAGATTAGGTAGGAAAAAAAAAACAACGCAAATTTAAATGTCCAATGTTTAAATTGGCATTTTGAAAACGGTTAAAATAAATTGTATGTATGTTTTTTTTTATTATTTTTTTATTGCTTGGCTGTGTGGACGAGCTCACAGCCCACCTGATGTTAAGTGGTTACTGGAGCCCATAGACATCTACAACGTAAATGCGCCACACACCTTGAGATATAGTTCTAAGGTCTCAGTATAGTCACAACGGCTGCCCCACCCTTCAAACCGAAACGCATTACTGCTTCACGGCAGAAATAGGCGGGGCGGTGGTACCTACCCGTGCGGACTCACAAGAGGTCCTACCACCAGTAATTACGCAAATTATAATTTTGCGGGTTTCATTTTTATTACACGATGTTATTCCTTCACCGTGGAAGTCAATCGTGAACATTTGTTGAGTACGTATTTCATTAGAAAAATTGGTACCCGCCTGCGGGATTCGAACACCGGTGCATCGCTTCAACATGTATGCACCGGACGTCTTATCCGTTAGGCCACAACGACTTCAATCTTATCCGTTAGGCCACAACGACTTCAAAAGACAAAAAAATCTTTGTCAAAGAAAACTTTGTTTAAAACAAACATGCTAAGAAAAATATCGTTGTTAAAGATATCTTTGTCTTTAATTTAAACTTTCATGGATAACGACAGAAGGATGATATTCCATTTAACGGGCAATGAGTATAACTCGATAGACCGACGATCCGAATGTTGGTTGGAACTTGAATAAATTCAATCTTACTTTGAAAATGTTCTTGAAACGATTTTGGCTTTCGTCAATTGTTTTCCATCGTATAATTGCTGCAGCTACAAAAGCTAACAATTAATGATTTCTTTTGTTCGTCCATCACTTTACACACATTGTATGAGAGAAGTTGGAGTGGGAAGAGAGGGAGTGCTCTGAGGAATTGTTCGAGATGATACCGACATTTCGTTTTTACCATCGCACCGCCCGCCACCGGAGTAGAGTTCATCCATACTACCTGGAGCCACTGCGGTCATCCACAGTGCGTTTCCAGAGATCTTTGTTGCCACGTACCATCCGGCTATGGAATGAGCTCCCCTCCACGGTGTTTCCCGAGCGCTATGACATGTCCTTCTTCAAACGAGGCTTGTGGAGAGTATTAAGCGGTAGGCAGCGGCTTGGCTCTGCCCCTGGCATTGCTGAAGTCCATGGGTGACGGTAACCACTCACCATCAGGTGGGCCGTATGCTCGTCTGCCTACAAGGGCAATAAAAAAATTATTCATATTTACGTTAGTTTCTACTAGATCTAGATAAAGCCTCAAGTTAGTTGGAACTTTGAACATATGTAAAAAGTACGAAAAAACGATTATGAGATATTTAAGAATTCAAAGCTAATTTAGTTTAAAAATTCATCAACGAAAATCGATCATCGAATGTACAATCTCTTTTGAAGGTAGCTAGCTTTTCAGTTTGACTATTTTGCACATTCACGTCAATGTTCAAGAGAACCTTACTTACTATTTTGACTCTTTAGTCATTTTAAAGAGATATCTTCAAACAGTCTAATTTACAGCTAGAGTTAACTGAGGGTAGCGATGTGTACGCCCGCATGGTTAGAGATACCGTCGTCTTGACTATTTCTGCCGCGAAGTAGTTATGTACCTATTTCGACAGGTGGGGCAACCCTTTTTGTAATTACATAGAGACTTCAACTTTATTTTTATTGCAAAGCTTAGCTCACGGGCCACCTTTTTTTATAGCTTAAATGGATGGAGTAGCTTACGACCCACCTGGTGTTAAGTGTTTTTCGCGGCTTGTGTTGCATTTTTTATTTTTTTTTAGTAAAATTTTAAAATGTATCGGATTTCTTCATTAGATTCACTCATCTTGATAGTACGAAAACTAAATAAAAATCACCATTTTACTAACTTGAATTTGGAATTATCTTCTTTAAAATTTAAACTTTTAATGATACCAAAACCAGCCGGATACAAATAGTATAACCAAAGAGATTTTATTACAAGCTCATACATACTATAATGCGATAAGACTTTTTCCCCAGCCTATTATTATAAAATTACCTGAAGCCAAAATTCTCGAAGCACGAGGGTATATTTTTTTTTTATTACTACGATATATCTTGGGAACCTATTATCAGTAATCACAGGTTGTTTACGTGACATCGATAAAAATTCAAATCAAGTTCATTATATAGATATAGCAATTGAGTATTTTTAAACTGTATTTATAAATTTGTTAAGACGCCCGATAGAGTATACATGGCATACATACATTTTATCTAGTTGATATTACGTTAATCGACGTTTGATTTTTATTACACGATGTTATTCCTTCACCGTGGTAGTCAGTCGTCAGTTAAGTATGTATTTCATTAGAAAAATTGGTACCCGCCTGCGGGATTCGAACACCGTTGCATCGCTAGATACGAATGCACCGGACGTCTTATCCTTTAGGCTACGACTACTTCAATTTTTTTTTCTACCTAAGCTGAGAGCCTTGAGAGGCTATTTCAGCGTAACCCTAACGTTTGTAGGTGAGGTCACGGGGCTCAAACCTGATGACGTTGCTAACACGAACCCGAAGATAAATATGAAAAATTTCGGAATTAAATAAAAATAACAATTTTGTTTTTCCTTTGATGTGTCCCCCGTCGAACGGATTCCTTTTGTTTGTTTTAAGTTTATTTTACATAAAAGTTTAGGTCTTTTATTTTTCGATTAAGGCACTACGAATTCTGTCGGGTGAGCTAGTAGTGTAATAAAAATCAAATCGATAAAAAAGACGGTATTTAAATAGTTGCCGTAATTACTGGTGGGTACTACATCGTGGATGGAGTTCAGAACGAATCAGTCAATTCTACAGGAACTCGGCATCAAGTAACGTCTATCCTCCAGGGTTCAGGGTCTATCGTTCATCTCTATCCTCCATCGTTCTGGGTCGCATTCTCACCTTCTTCGCACATGTGTCGCAACGGGGTGACGCCTCAGTTGAGCGTCTTGTAGTGCAGGTCATGATTGAGGGTACAAGACCCCGCAGCAGATCACCGTTACGATGGACTGATCAAATAAAGGCAGCTCTAAACGGTCCCGTCAACGGGTGCACAAGAAAGGCCGCGTTACGCGAGGAATGGCGAAGTCTTGTGAAGTACACCACCACTGACCACGACCACTCTACCAAGAGTACAAACGTCTTTCTTTTTTTTTTTTTGTTTCCCTACCTATGCTGATAGCCTTGAGAGGCTACTTCAGCTTGCCCTAGCTTGTGTAGGTGAGCTCACGGGGCTCAAACCGGAGAATTCCTAACACTGACCCTAGCAAGAGCAGTGCTTCGCAGAATCTACCACCGGGTCGGAAACGCGACCCACTGAGAAGACCCGGCGAGAAACTCAGTGGGCTGTGTCTGTGGGTTACAAACGTCTAAAAAAGGAAACTACCACCCTGACTATTTCTGCCATCCTTGTTTGAAGGGTGGGACAATTTTTATATTGTGAAAATTGATACTTAGATCTCAAGTCTCATGTTGGGTTGTATTCATGTTGTGTTGTCTATGGACTCCAGTAACCACTCAATGCCAAATCGGCCATAACCAGTTCCCTCGAGAGTGCGAATAAAAATAAACTTAAAATCTCTGAAAAAAAAGAGAGAGAGACACTCTCTCTTTTTTTATTGCTTAAACGGGTGGACGAGCTCATAGCCCACCTGGTACTAAGTGGTTACTGAAGCCCATAGACATCTACAACGCAAATGTGCCACCAACCTTGAGATATGAGTTCTAAGGACTCAGTATAGTTACAACGGCTGCCCTGCCCTTCAAACCGAAACGCATGACTGCTTCACGGCAGAAATAAGCAGGGTGGTGGTACCTACCCGTGCGGACTCATAAGAGGTCCTACCACCAGTCTCTCTTGCGCCGTGGAGGTACTGTGCTTCGGTCACCGGTTGTGCGGTGCTAAGATGTTAATAACAGAATTTCAAAAGAATTACCTCATAGCAATTTTTTAGCTTTAAGTTTGTCAAATATAGTTGAAAGTATTATTTTTAGGCCCGTGTACCGATAACATTGAATGCGGACTTTGCACACATACAGCGTGGTGGTTTCATGTTATTATCTTTATAAAGACGTGTTAACAAATCAACGTTAAATGTTTAGATGATAGCGTATTTTGATAATAATTTTAAGGCTGAATTTTTTTAACGCTATATCGTCAGCTTCCTTTCACGTATGTTTGTTTGTTTGTTACTCGTTATCTGTTCAATCGCGCCACATAGTTTTGGAGATAAGGAAGTAAGCTCGGTAATAATATTCGGTCAATCTAGCGAAAGTATTTTATCATGAATTTCTCCGTGAAATACCTACATAATAAGTATGGTGTTATCATATTTTAATTATATAAATTTTGAATTAGGATTATTACTAACTAAGATTAGATTAATCAGTGAAAGTTTTCATATGTTTTTCGATCTTTGAAAATTTTTTTTTTTTTTTTGCTTATTGTTGCTTTTTGGTAATTTGATTATTTTTATAATATCATGCGCGTGTTTACTTGATTTGTGGAAGATTAATGTTTTACCAATAGCATCTATACTAGCGAATAGCTGCTATTCTCGAAATCTTTAGAGACTACTCAGAAAATAACACATTATGTGTTACAATGATGGTAGTGTACTGTGGATTTCAAAGACTCATCGTTGTATAAAATATAATAAAAATATAATAATAAGCATGTGTGTATATTCTTGTCAAGAATCCAAATTTCTACCCCAAGTAGGTTGCCACGCTTAAGTGTCCACAAACTGTTCACTCTGCGTCGATATAAAACCAATCTAGGCCTTATGCCGAGTTTACATTACGAAATTAGTGTCATGCATGTTGAGCTCAGTTTCACGAAAGTAGTTTCGATATATGCGAAAGTAATTTCGTTAAAAAATTAGTGTCGCGAAATCCACAGTATCGCAGTAGCCATGGCGCCTTCAACATCAAAGCTGTAATTTGCTATATTTAATGTAGCTAAAGAAATGCTCATATACCTATAAACTTAAAAAAAGACTATCAAGAAAAAAAAGTTGGTAGATTCAAGGATGGACAAACAAGAAGGCATTTAGGTGCAATGAAATTAGTCTCTGAATTAGCAGATGAAGATCCTGAGAGTTATAAAAACTATTTTCGAATGAGTGAAGATAATTTTGATTTTTTACTGTAGGTGTTTCGGGACCCTTGTCATTGATATTCATTAATAAGATCTATATTTTTTTCTGTACTCCATCGTTGGTTTGCCATTTTCAACGCTTGAAGCGCGTCAGAACTAACAATACACACGTCCGCACAGCGCAGGCCCTTTCGCGACATTAGTTTCACGTCGCGTTTACACTATGAAATTAGTTGTATGACATTAATTTCACCAAAAAATCGCGCAGGGCACGAAACTAATTTGCATGCATGAAATTAATGCATGCATTACGAAAGTATTAAATTACACGTGAAACTGTTAGTAAAACTAATGTCACGAAATTAATTTCACGCCACTAATTTCGTAATGTAAATTCGGCTTTAGTGCACCCTTGACTCGAATGTGTAAGTTATATAGCGACCTCCATCGTATATTGGATCTGGACATATTTGCTCAAAACTTGTTTAGTTTTAAGAAAAAAATTAGAAACTATTTAGCTCCTAAACCATGTTAATTGTTCTCATGTTATTTGTTTTGGTGTAGTTTATTGATGGATTTTTTCTTTTTAAAAATTTTATCTGATTTCTTTTTGTTCCTTTTCTTTTTTCTTTTTTTTCTTTCAGATTTAATTAATTTTATAATCATTTGGTATTAGAACTAGATGTTAGCTGTGATTACCTATAATTAAGTGAGCACATGTCATGTTTTGATATTCTTGTACCCTATGTTTAAGCCAGTGTTTCATTTGTTGGTGATCCATTAAATAAATAAATATGTCCATAGATTCGGATTCACGTATGGAACTTTGTTTATTTAGGTCATTAGTACATAAATTTATGTTTAAAATACTCGTTTTAAACCTCCGAGTTGGCATTATCAAGAGATAGGAGAAGAAATAATTAATCAGATACAGTTCTCGAACGAGATAAAATAGATACTGAATAAAAACAAAGTTATTTTGGAAGCAAACAAACTTAGTAATGTCGAATCAAAGAAGTTAGTTTGACGTTTATAACTTTGACGTTTATAGGTCATTGACCTCTCATAATTGATTTTAACTAACGAACCCACAAACTAAATGCAGTAAACTGCAATGAAAGATAAGACTATTTAAAATGTATTATTATCAGCGGATACTGCATTTGAAATCAACATTTGGTGGCACTATTTTATCATTTCCATTTAGTTTTACGATCCGCGTACAAAGTCCGGCAGCAAGCTATATAATAACTCTGAACTTTGATTAATAAACAGATTTTTGTTTGTGTAGAACATTGATAATGATTAATGACATGTTTTAATTTAGTTTAAAAAAAAAAGGGTCGTAGGTCGTTGTGAATAGAAAAAAAAATTATATCGTTTAGTAGTTCAATATTGGTCCGAAATAAATAGTAGGTACAATTATTGAAATTGAAATATAGTTTTCCTTGACTTATTACGTCTTATTTTACTATTTCAATATCGTAGGTCAGTAAGCATTGCTTCTCTAACCCGATAGACACAGCCCACTAAATTTCTCGTCAATTCTTCTCATTATATCGCGACTCGGATCTGGTGGTGGATTCGAAGCATTGCATCTGCTAGGGCTAGTGTTAGTAAATTCTCTCAGGTTGAGCCCATGAGCTCACCTGTCCGTCCGGGCGTAGCTGGAATAGTCCCTTAGGCCACTAGAATAGCTAGGGAAAAAATACAACGTGACAGTTCTGTTCAGTATAGCTAAGTCATCGTGGTCTAAAGGATAAGACGTCCGGTGCATTCGTGTTGAGCGATGCACCGGTGTTCGAATCCCAGTCGTACCAATTTTTCTAATGAAATACGTACTGAACAAATGTTCACGATTGACTTCCACGGTGAAGGAATAACATCGTGTAATAAAAATCAAACTCGTAAAATTATAATTTGCGTAATTACTGGTGGTAGGACCTCTTGTGAGTCCGCACGGGTAGGTACCACCATCCTGCCTATTTCTGCCGTGAAGCAGTAATGCGTTTCGGTTTGAAGGGTAACGCAGCCGTTGTAACTATACTGAGACCTTAGAAGTTATATCTCAAGGTGGGTGGCGGTGGGATTTACGTCGTAGATGTCTATGGGCTCCAGTAACCACTTAACACCAGGTGGGCTGTGAGCTCATCCACCCATCTAAGCAATAAAAAAAACCTATGTTGTATTAAGAGGCAGTTATACATACCGATCCGATTCTGCCATACAAGTTAACCTACTTCCTACGTCTTCAAATTGGTTACGACATTAACATATAAAATTATAAAATTCTAAGAGACGTATGGAAAGATGAAGAAAGGAGATGTATGGAAATGGTAGTGCAAGGTAGAGGGGGAAGAGGTCGACCGAAGAAGACATGGATCATGGATGGAGTGTGTGAATGACGATATGAGAGAGAGAGGAGTGAGTCTTGAGATGACGGCTGATAGAAGAGAATGGAAGGGAAAAATTAGCTGTGCCGACCCCACCTAGTGGGATAAGGTGGAGAAGAAAAAAATGCGCGGTAACAATTATGAACGCTGTTTATCAATTTCGTCAAGCTTTTAATATAATTTTTATTGCTAGTTGGTAGTTTTATCTCATATTTATGGTTTATTTTAGAGGAAGTCTGAAAGTGGCACCTGTGACAGAGAGGTCGAGATGCGCGCGTTTGGCATAGTATGGACATGTGATGAGACGAAATGACAATGTAGTTGGTAAGTGAGTTTTAACTATGAATGTGGCAGGCTTTAAAGGAAGGGGAAGACCTAAGAAAAAATGGATGAATTGCGTGAAAGACAATATGTGTAAGAGGGGAGCGTAGAAATGGTATATGATAGAGGAGTATGGAACGAGTAAACATATTGCGCCGACCCAGGTGACTGGGAGAAGGACAGAAGAATGATGATGACTGAAACTTGAAGTACTACTAACTTAAGATCGAATTTCGAGGGAGAGGGACAGGAGAATGATGAAATGAGTTTTATCTCATATTTATTACTGGTTGTAGGGCGTATTGTGAGCCCGAAGGAGTTAGGTACCACAACCTTACCTACTTCTGCCTCGTGGAGAAAATGCGTTCCAATTTGTTGAATAAAATGGCATTTACCCTTTAGACTCTAGAAGATGTCCAAGATTTTTTAGACATTATTTTTTTATTGCTTAGGTGTGTGGACGAGCTCACAACCCACCTGATGTTAAGTGGTTGCTGGAGCCCATAGACATCTACAACGTAAATGCGCCACACACCTTGAGATATAGTTCTAAGGTCTGAGTATAGTTACAACGGATGCCCCACCCTTCAAACCGAAACGCATTACTGCTTCACGGCAGAAATAGGTGGGGCGGTGGTACCTATCCGTGCGGACTCACAAGAGGTCCTACCACCAGTAAAAACATTGAAAAATTCCCACCATCCCAGCCCATCGATCAAGTACCTCGCAAGCGACCCGGCCATAATTTAGAATATTCACGATGAATTATTTGTCCGTTCATAAATCAGTATAAATATAAACTCAGACGCGATAATTATGCGGCAGACAAACAGCTGATAGTGGATGGCCAATACATTCATAATGCAATTAGGATTTAATTGCTTTGCACTTTACACCTATCACGAGCAGACGGCGTGGGGCGGAAACCATGCGGGGCTTTTTAACTTTGAGACGCACGGTCAAAGTCCGGGGTGGAATGAAAATACGGTTGTATAACCACATAGTCAGATACACCGATGAAATCGATAACTATTCAAAAAGTATACATGTAATACTAACCGTCGCCTATGTATCTCTTGCCTGTTGCTGCCGCGAAGCATTAATGCGTTAGTTTGAGACAGCGGTTATAAATGAAAAGTCGTCGTGGCCTAAAGAATAAGACGTCCGGTGCAATTGTGTGTAGCGATGCACCGGTGTTCGAATCCCGCAGGCGGGTACCAATTTTTCTAATGAAATACGTACTTAACAAATGTTCACGATTGACTTCCACGGTGAAGGAATAACATCGTGTAACAAAATCAAACCCGCAAAATTATAATTTGCGTAATTACCGGTAGTAGGACCTCTTGTGAGTTCTCACGGGTAGGTACCACCACCCCGCCTATTTCTGCCGTGAAGCAGTAATGCGTTTCGGTTTCAAGGGTGGGGTAGCCGTTGTTACTATACTGAGACCTTAGAACTTATATCTCAAGGCGGGTGGCGCATTTACGTTGTAGATGTCCATGGGCTCCAGTAACCACTTAACACCAGGTGGGCTGTGAGCTCTTCCACCCATCTAAGCAATAAAAAAAAATAGCCGCTTCTCAAGGTGTGGTCACTTATGATCTCTATAGGCTCTGACAATACTTAACGCCAAGTGTATCATGACATATTTCATTAATTTCAAAAATCAAATAAAAAATACTTTATGGTATATGTCTTCGGCACCTCGCGTCCACTTCGTTCTGTCCCTTTTAAGTCGCCGCTCGTCAGATTCAGTATATTATACTTTACGCGAATTTAACACGGTGCATTTCATCAGCAGTCATTTTTAACAATTAACCTAAAAGCATAGATTGTGTAGGTTTATCATAGGTCAGTACCGACGGTATTGTTCGAAGGTCGACGATAACGAGATCACCAAGACGCCGCGTGCTGAGGTGTCTGAGATACGTAACGAAAACCGTTTTTATGCATTCCATTGCTGTCTTTAATCTGATTCCACCCGATCCACTAACGGTGCTTTTTGGTACCTCAAGAACCGGTCACAGTTCTCGTCGAACGACGAAGGGCTTGACGAGTTAATTAACCCTCAGACACACCCCACTGAGTTTCTCGCCGGATCATCTCAGTGGGTCGCGTTTCTGACCCGATGGTAGATTTTGCGAAGCACGGCTCTTGCTAGGGTTCGTGTTAGCAACGTCGTTAGGTTTGAGCCCCGTGAGCTCACCTACAAGTTAAGGTTCCGCTGAAATAGCCTCTCAAGGCTATCAGCTTAGGTACGAAAAAAAAAACATCTGAAATCAGAATGAAGCACTTTAATGCGTTACGGATTCCCCTTCTATTTTCTTCCCAAAACTGAATGATTATAAAAGGCAAAATGATTCGTTTATTTCATCATCAGCACCTACTGGTTTCTTTCTATCGAGGCGGTTTTGCATTAGAGTGGAATAGCCGTTGTATGATATAATACACACTTTTACCTGACGTCTCAAGGTGGGACGACAGTGTGTATCAAGGTGGGGAGCCGCCTGGCATCAGGTGCCGTGGTCTCATATACTTACCTAGCACAATAAAAGGAAAATATTAAACCGCATTTAATCTCATTCGTTTTCTGATTATCGGGCATCCAACGCTTGCTTAGATTCGTTTGGAAGTAACTGAACGTTTAGCGTTTAGATGACTCGATGGAGAGACTGGTAGTACTTACAGGTATACTTTAAGGAAGTTCCAAGGAAGTTCGAAAAAAATAAAATAAGAATAAGAAAAGCCAGAGGCCGAGCCGAACCGCTACTGCTACGGTACTGGCAGCCGCGGTCTGTAATGTGGTTTTGAAGTTTGAAAACATGGTTTCGAAACAATACAATACAGTACTACAGTTAGTTCATCAATACCTACATATTTTACTAAAATTTTGTAAGCTTGTACGTCTTAAATAATTCAGATAAAGGGTAGCAATATGAAATGGAATCAAAAACCGAGTAAAGCACCAGCTGGCACAATCAATAAGGAGACGAGGAGCCTACCGTTTTTTTTTCTTATATATTTACCGCTCAAATTCAAATTTCGGAATGTTTTGAACTCTATAACCAAGACGGAAAGCTCAAATCGATACACACGGGACGAGACGGTTTGTAATATTAACGTTGTAGATTTATTTACCCGGAAAAGCAAGATGGCGTCTGGCGTTTTTGACACATGAAATAAAACATTGTTTATGGGCGGGAGGTTCGCGAGTCGGGATGCGACATGCGAGAATGTCACGAAATAAGGAAATTCCAGATTTTTAATAAGCGATTTCTATTCATAGTCGTTTTATATCGACGGAGGTATCCGATTGATGGCATGATTGTTGACGTTCATGTAGCCAGAGACAAAATAGACGTTCACTAGAACGTAAATTTCCGTATAAAACATTATGCCAATACTGCTTAGCGGAAGAATGAAGAAGGTATGAAGTGCACTGTTATGGTTGTGTTTTTTTTGTAGTTTAATGCCAGGATTAATGGGATTTTGGCATTTAGGAAAACCACAATAAATGTTTTGGAAGTTAAACCCACAGCAAAAATATGTTTTGCAAAAATAATAATGCTAGTTAACGGCTGCTGAAAAACGAATTTGCTATCTGTGCTGTGCTGTCATTTTGTCTGAGTACGTCAGTTGGGTTGACAAGTTTTAAGCAGGGCTTGAGAACGGTTCGAAAAAACCAGCTCATTATAATTCCCAACTAGATTTTTGGCGCACACTCGCTAGGAGCGGAATCGATACGTGAACTTTATATTCGCCGGGATTAACCAGGTTAATTTCAAACGATTTGGGGGAGGGGCTTCCCGGCATCTTTTGTCCGAAAAGTTAGTTCTTGTTACTTATCTTTCGTCAATCATGCGTGCTTTTGTTTATTTACGCAGAAGAAAGCCTGAACGTGTATGTATAATATCAATAATTATAAGTTTGCCTACGTATGTTGCTAGGAGCGCTGTTCCAACTGCATACTTTAATTAGAGTTAACTTTTACGCTATCGATAACGTTAACTCTCACTAAGCACACGGCTGTATTCGCGCGTGCAACTATTACTCCATTATCGAAGCTACAAAATGTTTACCTAATCATAAATTCAGTTAACAAAATCCTGGTCTAATCTGCGTTATTCGTTTGTTTATAACGTCCATTGTGACCCAGTTAGAATATTCCATCATCCGACGCACGCACGATTTAAATGGAATTATAATAAAACAAAAAGTTGGTAACTGGAAAAAATTCCAATAAGGTTATTTTTAAACTAGCGGCCCGATCCGACTCCGCTCGGGTCTTTAATAAAAATTTCAACGATATTTGACGATGTTTTATTTTTTTAAATATTAGAATATTTATTGCGGCATAACTACCATAGTTAGACATATATTGCCGCGACAGTTTTTGTAATTAATAGTGTGTGTTACAAAGTCGTAGTACTTACATTATTTTATTCTATCATCAATAGTTTTAGCAGAGCACGCGATGTAAAGAATATTTTAGTAATTTTTTTAACACCTTGGGTCACATCATTGGAATTTTAGTAAATACCCTTAATTTTTTTCAAAAAATATTGTAGCCTATGTCACTCTGGAATAGTGTAGCTTCCAAACAGTGAAATAATTTTTCAAATCGGTTCAGTAGTTTCGGAGCCTATTCAATACAAACAAACAAACAAATCTTTCCTCTTTATAAAATTAGTATAGA
This sequence comes from Bombyx mori, assembly GCF_030269925.1. NCBI lineage: Eukaryota > Metazoa > Arthropoda > Insecta > Lepidoptera > Bombycidae > Bombyx > Bombyx mori. The sequence goes on from NC_085112.1 coordinate 14,017,278, forward strand.
AGTTTAGATAATTTTATTGAGCATAAACGCATTTGCTATGTGGTACATTTTAATAATTAAAAGATTTTACTAGCAGTCTTGAAAAATTAACGGCCTATAGGTAGTAGCTGGCTTAATAATTTTAAAGCCGCTTTCAGACTACGCTATAATATAATAGCATATAGTATATAGCTCATAGCACAACAATATCGCACACCATACATTGTTATGGACATGTTCACACTGTACTGTACTATATATATTATTGGCTAAATATTGGCTGCTATACTATATGGCACTATAATATAGCGTAGTCTGAAAGCAGCTGAAATATGTATAGTGTTAGTTGTCATAATAAGTATTTGACAGATGTTTGAATCGCGCCAACGCATCGCCAAAATGAGTTTGCTTATATATACAAATTCCGAACATTACGTACGTACAGCCCCCTGAGTTTCTCGCCGGATCTTCTGATTGGGTCACTTTGGTAGATTCATCAAAGCAATGCTCTTTCTAGGTCTAGAAATTCGCCAGGTTAGAGTTCCGTAAGATATTATTCGCGTAGTGAAATAGCTTCCCATTTTCCTTACTTTTTATCCTTCAAGCACCAGAAAGATAAAAATACGTGGGCATAAGTTCTTGAAACTATATAAAATAAGTTGTAAAGAACAAGAGAAATTATAGTTTATTCAAGCCAATATCAGGTGAAGTATGCTAAGTTATTTGTCAGTTGACAATTGAAAAATAGTATTATTATACCACTGAAGTATGAAACCTATATTATACTATAACTGAAATGGATTCGTAAAATAACACAACTGTAAATCGACGTAAATAATGTTTGCATGACGAATAACATGCTGGAAATTTTCATTATTGTACGCAAAGAAAAAATATATTTAAAAGTACAATAATAAATAATACTAGAGGTCCCGCAGTAGTCTAAATTCGACTATAATTAATTGGAATTATAAGTTTGTACACTATTATGATTGTATTTTATACTTCTATAATCACAAAGTTTGCCAAGGCTACACTATAAAAAATATTAACAAAGACTAACAATATTTAATCTATTCCCAATTTGACAACAGACGTCAAGAACAAAAGTTTGCAATAAATAGTATGCATGCGTGTGTGCGTCAATATGATATGTAGTGTGTGTAATGTTTTCTTTATTGATTTAATGTATCTTTTATGCATTATTTAAAAAAAATATTAGTATTGTGCTCTTCTTCTCTATATTCTCTATAAGTGTGGAAAATTTCATACGCCTCCGTCCGCGCAATTTTCGTAAAAAGGGATACCGTAAAAGATCATTTAAATTTAGTTTATATTTTGACCCAATTTACCTGTTTCCCTTCACTAGACACGCAAATAACCCGGGAAGCGACTCCGAACACATAACTTTGACTGATTACATGTCTTCAAAACTGTTGTTTCATTATATACGAAATTTGTTAGAGATCCCTATGTTAGATTATAGTTTCTTGGGTTGTCTATTTGTTTTGTTCCAGGTACTATTCGTAGATTGTTTTATTTGATAAAATGTGTATTCGGTTAAAATTTATACCGGTTGACCGATTCTAGTTAGTTTAACAAAATATCTAGAGCAGTGATTCTCAACCACTGTTCCGCGGCACTTTTGTGTGCCGTCAAATTTCAAAAGTGTGCCGCCAAATTTTGCGATTATATAATAATGTTAATATTATTAAATTATATCATTTTAAAAGAAAAATATTTTAAACATGAATATATATTTAAATCCACAAAAAAAAATTATAGTATATTTTAGTTAAAAAGTTAGTAAAATTTTTTGATAAACTATTTATGCAGTGTGTTGTAGTAAGTTAATAATTTTTATATTTTTTTTGTGTGCCGCCAAATTTTGAAATCGTTAAATATGTGCCGCAACAAAAAAAAGGTTGAGAATCACTGATCTAGAGAGTTACGTAGGTATTTAGTAGATGCTAAGGAATTATTCCTAACTCCTAAGGTACTTTATAAAAGTTATCTGTATAAATTTTATAAGAACCAATAATGTATAATTTTGTTGACAAAAAGAGCACAGCTTTATGAAGCCTATGATTTATTTATTAGGTTGCACTAACAAAGTGATCATCAATACAAAACATTGACAAATTGACAAAAGTTCATGGCAGATGTCACCGCAATTATAGGTGCAAAAATTTTATTACTGGTAGTAGGACCTATTGTGAGTCCGCGCGGGTGGGTACCACCACCCTGTCTATTTCTGCCGTGAAGCAGTAATGCGTTTCGGTTTGAAGGGTGGGGCAGCCGTTGTAACTTACTTGAGACCTTAGAACTTATATCTCAAGGTGGGTGGCGCATTTACGTTGTGGATGTCTATGGGCTCCAGTAACCACTTAACACCAGGTGGGCTGTGAGCTCGTCCACCCATCTAAGCAATAAAAAAAAATAAAAAAAATCGACAGTGCATTAACAACAAAAAAAAGTTATATAACTAAGATTGATGACGATGATACATTCATTGGTGATATCGGCAATAGCGACTTGTAGGCCCCCACGGTGTTTCCCAAGCGCTGATATGATATTATTATGTCCTTCGTCAGACGACGTTTGCGGAGAGTATACAGTGGTAGGCAGAGATTTCACTATGTTCCTAGCATTGCTGATGTCCATAAGCGACAGTAACTCATCAACAGTGTGCACAAGTTAACTCAAATTTGTATGGAGTTGGAACATTGTCCCTGTTTGCTGCTAAGGCCGCTGTTCCAAACTCCATACAAAATTGAGTTAACTTTTACGCGATCGAGAACGTTAAAAAACTCGCACTAAGCACACAGGAAATCCGTATAGGTACTCATCTGCCTAGAAATCTGCAACAAATTATTCTATAAGAATAGCATTAAAATTAACCTTTTTGTTGTCTTGTACTAAATCAAACAGATTAGTTTGGATCATATATGTATATTGTTTTTGAATAACTGATTGCTTGATTATATAAAAAAGAAACTAGGTACTGTCCTTTACCCAAACGAATAAAACATCTTATGAAAAGTTTTTAATTATTAATCAATAATAAGAGATAAAACATTGTGATTTGCTCCACACAGTCAACAACCTTAACATGTTCGTAGTTTAGATATAAACAGTAATTACATTACGGTCGTAAAGAGAAATATGTATATTTTTCCACCTCAAAAGTAATTGACTGAATCCGACCTATAAGAATAGAAAAACCATGAGTACATAAAGTACGATATCTAAATTTATTACGAGAAAACAAACAGTTACGGAATGGCAATAAAATCTAATGTTTTAAACTTTCACGGCTATCTAAATTACACAAAATATTATTTAAATTTTGATCAGTTTCCGATATTATATTAGGGCGCTGATATAAGCGTCATGACTCATGAGATTGAGTGGTAAGAAATGTGGAGATCGTTAAATAAAAGTGTGTGGAACAAAATGTATACAGAGAGACAAAGATCAGAGTGTACGTAATATGAGGCGAAACGTGCTTATGGAAAGGAACATAGCAAGCTTAAGCCTTAGGCCAAGCTTAAAATTATACTAAAAAAAATCGGTTGTCTGTAAAGTCGGTTTACTGACGACAGTTGAACGTGACAACGTCATAAGAAAATACTGATGGAATGGTTTCATTTTTCAATTATCGCAATTATCGTTGCTATAATAAACAATTGACACCACATTCACTTTTCACTGAGCTTCATACTTGATGAAAACATGCACGCCTCAGAGCGAGGTAACGCCGCATGAGTCATGTTTTTTCGTGCGTGCAGCCGGCTCCATCGAATTATAAGACGTTGTCACGTCAATAATTGCGTATTCTTCTGATTGCCCTTAACCCACATTAGGTCCTTTTATCCTGCTGCATAGGGATTTTTCGGTGAGTTTTACGACAGGCCGACTGCCCGTCATCAAACCTCCTTGGGTAAACGGCACTTATAACTTAAGAACCTATTTCAATTGTCCATGTTCACATTTTCAATACATTTTCACTAAATAACATTTTTTTGAAACTACACTCAATAGAGAAAATATTTTTTTTTTTTTTTAAATAATTTATAAATATAAATATTTAATAACAATCACGCCACGTTAACTGGTCCCGTGATAATTTCGTAAAGAACTTGTGTTACAGGTACCAGATAACGGAAATAAATATAAGATTTTTATTATACACATACATAATAATGTATTTTATATACACCCATAACCCTGAAAAGACTTATAGATTAAGATAAAGATTTATATTTATCATGCAAATATCTTCCCTTGGCGGGATTCGAACCCACGACCCCCTTGTGTAGTGACCATGTCACTTACCACTACACCAGACGGCCGTTAAAATGAAACTTGATTATATTTGATTATATTAATTTTGATTATGTTATGTTTGGTTGGGAAATAATTCATTATTTCCCAACCAAATAGACTTTTCTTGCATGAAATGAAATTACTGTGATTTGGTCAGTCTTTCTACTCTATTTGAACAAAATAACATTAAATAGCATTCGTGTTACACACGGACTCGTAGCAAATGCTAACAACATTACCGTTAATTCGTTTTGCTACTGTAAACTATTTAATCTATGTTTCTAATTGGACTCGAGTTGACGTCATGACAATATTATTGAAGAAGTTATTATGTTCACTTTGGATTTTAGACAAAAAACTGTCGTGTTGTTCACAACATTTTCATTGTTTAATAACAATCAAGGCAACGCTAATGCTCAAGTTTAAACTAAAAATAAATAATAAACTTTTGGCGTTTTTTTTTGTTTGCAATAGACATCTCATGGATCCTAAGAAAATAAAGAGTTGCAGACAAGTTTCTAAACAAAAAATAATGAATAAAGAGACAAATTCGCTAATTTTCTTTCGGCGGTTCATCTCAAAGGTTGAAAATTTTTTATATAAATTAAGACGCAATTTATCTATGAAATTTTTGCTTTGAATTCCGATGACAGAGTTGAATTCTTTTTTTTCATTATTAAATTTTTAATCTATTGTAGCGTTTATAATATACGATACGCGATACAGTTTAAGCCAGTTTACCAATGTTCTGATATTTTCATTACACACCTTATGGCAACACCACACTGCTTATAAAAAAATATTTTGACAGCTGCTGTCATATACTTCTTCTCGACCGATTGTGTGTAGAGCGTGTCATCGATATTCCTGTCCTTTTTTAAGTAAATCAATAAACTGCTATTGCAAAATATTTTTTTTGGTTTTCATTAATCGCCCAAAGAAGGAATAATGTCCATACAAAGATCCGAACATCCAAAGGCTGTTTTGATTTTACCGTTATCATAAAAACAATGTCATTCTCTTTCTTTGCAGTGGATAAGATAACGACAAAGTTATACGAGTAAATGCATTTTTATCTCGAGGTGAACGTCAATTGCTGTGATGCTGTGAATACTAAAATTAATGATTTATAAGTGGCCCGGTAACCGGCGATGCTATTAAATTCCAGGATTTTTTTATTTTATTTTAGGACAACACCATCAGGGAGGTTGCTAGTCCTAGTTCCTAGCAGATATATGATCTTGGATGTTTATAAAGAAATTATAGACAGTGAACTTGCGCTTTAAGATTGTTAATTGCTGTTTCGTTTTTCATTTAATCTACACTATCGACCCGTCCTCGCTTCGCTTTGGAAACTGTAATTTATTATTGATTTCTTCACTATTTAATGGATGTTATTATACATACTAGTGGTCCCGCAGTAGTCGAAATTCGACTATAATTAATTGGAATTGTAAGTTTCTGCACTATTATGATTGTATTTTATACTTCTATAATCACAAATTTCGCCAAGACTACACTATAAAAAATATTAACATAGACTAACAATATTTCTTCTTCTTCTTTATTTTTGGCTCTGGCACGTTTTGTGCATTAGCCAGCGTCAAGTAATAATGTTTTTATAATTCGCCGTTTTATTTATTTACAGTTTATAAATAATAAAAAACGAAGGAAACTTATCGCAACAAAACATAAATGATTTAGAACGAATTGAATTTACAAAAAAAATCAGAATAATTATATAACAGGGAAAATAAATCAAAATTATAGTTTAATGTTATTATTTAAAATAAACCTACTTAAAATACTATATACAAGGGGATTAAAATCTCGAAGAAGTAAAGAAATATTAGTAGGAAGGGGAACAGAGACAGATACTAAAGAAGTATATAAGGAAGAATGATCATATAAAGAACAAGCAAAGAAAATATGATTCAGGTCACAATAACTCTCGCCACACTCACAGGCGGTACCAGTTACGATACCAAGTTTGTGCAAATGAACTGGAAGGCTGTTATGTCCCAGACGCATACGAATTATAGTAGAAGTGGCGGTTTTACCAAACGACAATTTGGCAAACCATGGCTTCCTGGGAACGGAAGACTGTATAGCATACAAGAAACGACCCTTAATCCGGCCGCTCTCTTCCCAACACATATTCCACGATTTGTGGAGGCATATGCCGGGCAAAGCAGCAAGATCATGGCCAAAATTCTTGTACGGGTATACGTCACCGGTCACAGTAGCACTGTTGGCCAAACTGTCAGCTTTCACATTTCCAGATATGCCACAGTGACTAGGTACCCAACAAAATGATACTAAATAGTTGTGTGATTGGCAGTGCAACAGCTTTCTCTTACATTCAAATATTACATGAAAAAAAGGGTTAAGTTTTAGTGAAAATTTTGCTAAGCTCTGTAATGCACTTAAGGAATCAGTAAATACAACGGTTTTTTTTAGTTTGAAAGACAGCACATATTCAAGAGCTTTTAATAGTCCAAAACATTCACCGGTAAAGACCGATGATTCCGGAGGTAATTTAATTTTCTGAACTATGTTGTACTGTTTGTGATACACTCCAACACCAACACACCCACTGGAGTGTTTAGATGCATCTGTATAAATTTGATGCCAGTTAGGCCATTTACTATTGACATTGCAATTAAAATTTTCATTGGCATTAAAATCAGATTTTTCAATGCCAAGAGAAAAGCAAATCACTGGAGAAAGTAAGAGAGAATCATAAGAAGCGCCAAATAAAGGAAGCACCTGAAAAGAATGAGTTGGGGCTTGTAATTGTTTGAATTTCAGGAAACTTTTTAACAGACAAGGTAAAGGTTTATGTGAAGAGGGTACTTTTTTAGAAAGAAACTCTAGTTTCGAAATGAGGGGATGATTATGGAACTGAACAATTCTAAAAATGAATCTATCGGACAGATATTGACGTCTTAAGTTTAAAGGAGGGTCACAACATTCTATTTGCAGAGCATTAACCGGACTCGATTTCATGGCACCAGAAACAATCCTCAAAGCCCTAGACTGTATGAGATCTAGTTTTCTAAAGCCAGCCACATTACCTGGGTCTAAGAAAAAGGTCCCAAAATCCAGTACACTTCTAATGACAGCATTATACACCAACCTCAGTGTAGCCGGGTGAGCACCCCACCAAACCCCACCGAGACATCTCAGCATGTTCAAGTTTCGCTCACATTTACTAACCACAAATTCGCAGTGTGGTTGACCCGTTAGTTTAGAATCAAGAATAGCTCCTAAGAACTTAACTTGATTCCTAATGGGTAATATATCCCCATCATATGTTATATTAAGTGAGCAAGGAGTACGGGATTTGGTGAAAAGTACAACAGTACTTTTTGAGGGAGACAGATCAAGGCCATTTGCATCCATCCAGATTTTTAGCAAAGATAAAGAGGAGGAAACATATCGTTCAGCAGTACTTACAGACATATCAGAGGCATAAATAACCAAGTCATCGGCATACTGTAATAAACTTGCTGAATCTCCGACTGAACCTTCTAGATCATATGTATAAATATTGTACAATAAAGGACTCAGAACAGACCCCTGTGGCAAACCTCTCCATACCAGCCTACTAGGCTTATAAGGGCCGCCAACATCTAAAATAATTTTCCTCTCCGAAAGAAGATTTACAATGGAATTAGTTAAAAAATAGGGAACCTTTAATTTATCTAATTTACTTTTTAGAATATGTAATAGAACGTTATCATAAGCCGAATTAATATCCAAAAAAGCAGCAACTACTGACTTTTTATCTGAGAAAGCATTACGAATATCCGTAACTAATATGCCTAAATTGTCCCCCACACTTTTACCTTTTCGAAATCCAAACTGAGTTTGGGACAGATATTCGTTATTTTCTATATACCATTCAAGCCGATTTTTAATTAAATGTTCAACAACTTTTGTGATCACCGATGACAAAACTATCGGACGATATGATTTGATATCAGATTGTACCTTAGACGGCTTTAAAAATGGCAATACTATTTGACTTCGCCATGACGGTGGAATGTCACCTGTCAGTAAAATTTTATTTATTAAATTTAAAAAGTAATTTAATCCTTTTTCGCCAAGGTGAGACAAAAAGGAATATGGAATCCCATCTTCCCCTGGAGCACTGTCTTTGACGTGATTTAATACACCTTTTAACTCCACTAACGTAAAAGTTAGATTTAGAGAAGGGGCATCAGAGTTATATTGCTTATAAGACAGGATAGGATCGTTGAGTGGAGCAGAAGGAGGAGCCAAACGATCAAGGAATTGATCTGCTAATTCTATAGGCAGCAACAATGCGTTAGAAGGATTGACAGCTGATCTAAATCTTTTGATATTTCGCCATATGACAGTAGCATGTGTTTCAGGTGATATAGTGCTACAAAATTTCCTCCACCCGTCAAATTTCTTTTTTTTAAATAGTTTTCTAACCTCTTTCATTATAGTCATTAATGCCTCGTAGTTTTTCATAGACATATTATTGCGATAATTACGCTCTGCTGCCTTGCGTTTCTGTATAGCATTGGTACATTCTTCATCCCACCACGGTGGAGATGACAACTTATTACTACGCGGCTTTTTCTTTGGAAAAACATTATCAGCCGATTCTAACAAAATAGCTTTGAAATAATTATTATCTATGACATTAACTTCTGAGCAATTATTAATTTTCTCTTCTATTAATAACGTGTATTGACTCCATTTAGAGTCTATGATTTTGTGTTTGAGGCGAGAGTTTTGAATACACATTGTATCCTTTTTTTTACAGGGAAATGAAATGATTATGGGATAGTGATCACTATTATAAGTGGAACACAAAGTAGACCAAGATAGAGAAGATGCTAACTGGGGAGTACAAATGGACAGGTCAATGGCACTAATTACTTCACCAGGCTTTGTGAGGCGAGTAGGAGAACCCGAGTTTAAAATGCACAGGCTATACATGTCTAAGATATCTAATAATTCATAACCATAACTATTAGATACTGAACTACCCCAAGATGTGTGATGAGAGTTGAAATCACCCAGAATCATGAAAGGCCGAGGAAGAACTGAAATTAAGTTTTTAATTTCATTGAAGATTTGCAAGGAGGGATGAGGGACATAGATAGAGACAAAACAGATACCATCAACAATAGCTGCAATGACAGAAAAGCAGTTACTATGTGAAGGGAGAGGGAAGGAAGAAAAGGTGCTAGAGTTTCTGATGAGTAGGCATACACCACCATATCCATCAGCCCTGTCTTCTCTTAAGCACGAATAACCAGGGATTTTGAATACAAAATCTGGCTTTAGCCAGGTTTCAGATAGAGAAAATATAAAAGGATTAAAAGTATTTATAATATGTATAATTTCATGCTTTTTGTTTATAATACTGCGGCAATTCCATTGAACTAACTTGTCCATGTTGGCCATTATTAATATTAGTATAAGTACGAATTAAATTAGCAGCGTGGGACGGTATAGATAAATTGGGTTCAGAAAGTAATTTGATCAATATAGTAATTAACTCTGCTATTGTCTGTTGTGAATTTGCATTAGACGAGGATGGTAATGCACATCCATTAGAAGGCTCTGGCATATTGTAGTCCCTTACAAGAGACTCATGTGCTACATGATCAAAACCTTTACTGTGTTGAGGAGGAGTTCTGGGTTTAGTGAAGACTGTTTTTTTATAAGATATTGTACGTGAGGATGGTGAACCAGGCAATACTGTATTTCCACCAGGAACAGATTTAGTTGGGAGAGAGGATACAATATCAGCAAATGATTTAGAAATGGGGGGATGTAATTTTGACGCTTCAATATAGGATAAGCTATTCTCTGCCATTGTTACTTTAATATCTGTTTGTCTCATGTACTCTGGACACTTTTTGCTCGAAGCAAAGTGCAGCCCAGAACATAAGCAGCAAGATACACAGTCTTCCTCCACATTACAAGTATCTCCAGTGTGGCCCTGACCACACTTGAAGCACCTGGGCTTTGACCTACATTGGACCTTGGTGTGCCCAAAGCGGCAACAATTAAAGCACTGGATGGTTGGGTATATATACAATTTAACAGGCATAGAATTATAACACATAAATACACGTTTGGGCAAAACTTGTCCATCAAATGTAAACACGACTGTTTGCGAAGGTTTCCATGTGGGTGTGTTGTTTATCATGACTTTATAGTTTAGTCTTCTAATTTTCAGAATTTCCCCACACCCAATGGGTACATTAGTGTTCTGCATAATATCTTCAGGGGACCACTCAGTTGGGACTCCCCTAACTAAACCCATCCTCGTAATGTTAAAAGTTGGGATAAAAGCCTTCATGTTGTTTGTAGCTAAGCAGTTTGAAGTGACAAAGCTGTTAGCGTCTGTATAATTATTAAAAGAAAGTGTCATTTTATTTCGGCCAATACGTTTCAAACTTCCATTAACAATATTTTTGAAAAAATTTTTTTTTAAAAATCTGCCAAACACAACTGGGTGTAATGTTGTACCATCATCATCAGCAGACTGTATTTTCTGCACGTGTACCACAAACGGGCCGTGGTCATTGGCATCATAACTAGCCCTACCAATTTGTGTGGAGGCTTTATGAGACATATCAGTGGGAGGAACGGGCTTTGAAGATGTATCAGTGCAAGGACCAGGTGCAGGCAAATCAATAGTGCTCTCAGTAAATTCGTCTTTGCATTGACAGTCCGATTGTTTAAATGTTTCTGTATTATTTTTTCTTTTCCTTTTGTTACAATTTTTACAAATTTTGTGGAGCTGGTTACGCTTCAGCTTCCTTTTAGACACCAAAGAGCAGTCAGAATCCATTCCGGATTCGTTGGAGATTGTGACAAATGCAACCGCGGGGGGCGCTGTGCCCCCCGGGTCCGGAGGCTCGTTCATATAAATATAAAAAACTTACCCCAACTCGAAGAAAAAAAGAATAAAATACAAAAAAAATTAAATAATAATAAAAATTACAAATATATACAAGTTTTAACTATTCTGATCACTTAATAGATTAAAAAAAAATATTTTTCAACAAATTCAAACAAAAACCGCGCCCGCCAAATTCAAAGGTTTCCCGCGTTTTTTCCTAACAATATTTAATCTATTCCCAATTTGACAACAGACGTCAAGAACAAAAGTTTGACAATAAATAGTATGCATGCGTGTGTGCGTCAATATGATATGTAGTGTGTGTAATGTTTTCTTTATTGATTTAATGTATCTTTTATGCATTATTTTAAAAAAATATTAGCATTGTGCACTTCTTCTCTATATTCTCCATAAGTGTGGAAAATTTCATACTACTCCGTCCGCGCAATTTTCGTAAAAAGGGATACAAAATTTTTCCATCACGTATTAATATATAGATAAACCTTCCTCTTCAATCACTCTATCTATTAAAAAAAACCTCATCAAAATCCGTTGCGTAGTTTTAAAGATTTAAGCATACCTACATAGGGATATAGGGACAGAGAAAGCGACTTTGTTTTATACTATGTGGTGATTATGCTTCGCGCTTCATATGGGAACTGAATCATTTAATGATAAAAACAATGTAAACAAGTCACACATGGACATTCATCCCCATACTAAGATTCTCTTGTGTATAGTGCGAGTTTTTTAACGTTCTCGATCGCGTAAAAGTTAACTCAAATTTGTATGGAGTTGGATCGTTTGACTACAGTTGCCGCTAGGGACGCTGTTCCAACTCTATACAAATAAGTTACTCTTTATCGATCGCGATCGAGATGTTAAAAAACTCGTACTATCTTATCTACGACGCTTTCCTAAACGGGGGCTCCCCGTAACATATACCAAATAGCAAGTCCGTTAAAAAAAAAAAATTTTATTGCTTAGGTGGGTGGACGATCTCACGGCCCACCTGGTGTTAAGCGGTTATCGGAGCCCATGGACATCTACAAAGTAAATGCCGTCACCTACCTTGAAATATAAGTTCTAAGGTCTCAATATAGTTACAACGGCTGACCCACCCTTCAAACCGAAACGCATTACTGCTTCACGGCAGAAATAGGCAGGGCGGTGGTACCTAACCGTGCGGACTCCCAAGAGGTCCTACTACTAGTAAATTTATAAATAAATATTAAATTGTGAAGTAAAACAACTAATAATTAGTTAGAATAACGTGTAGGCGGGATTAAATCATTTGTTTATTAACCAATGCCATCGTTTATCAACCGTTAATATTCGATATCGGTCATTGAACTATACGCATGTTGACGCAATCGATTAGTTTAGGATGGATTCACGATAAAGTTCCATTAAAAACATGATTGTATTTCTCAATAATTCCCTTTGACGTTTTTATTGTTCCGCTTTGCGTGCTTAGAAAGTTTTAGAGAAGACAAGGTAGAAAATCTTAAATTAAAAACGGATGAGCTGTTTTTTTGTCGATCGAAATAGGCAGAGTGGTTGATAACAACACATAACAGTTCATTTTAAAACTACACTATCTCCTTTCCTTCTTTTTCTCCATCTTATCCCACTAGGTGGGGTCGGCACAGCTAATTTTTCTCTTCCATTCTCTTCTATCAGCCATCATCTCAACACTCACTCCTCTCTCTCTCATATCGTCATTCGCACACTCCATCCATGTCTTCCTCGGTCGACCTCTTCCCCCTCTACCTTGCACTACCATTTCCATACATCTCCTAGTCACTATCTGCTTTAAAACTACACTATCTGCTTTCCCTAAAACATGCGATGTTGCTTCAAGCTAAAAAATACAGTGTGATCCATAGGTAGGTATATGATAGCGGTTAGCAACCTTGTCAATCAAAAGAGCCAAATATTGATAACACAAAATTGGAATTTGTCCCATGAATCATTTTTTTAACATATATTTTTATAGGTTTGTGTTTCAAAAATGTTTACTTCGTCTCTTTCTAGGTAAGATAATAACTATTAAGTATTCCGTGTCTGAACAAACATTTCGCGGAAGAGCCGGATCGGAAACGCGACTCACTGATGCGACTCTTGCCGTTGAGGAGGCAAGAGTCGCATCAGTGAGTCGCGTTTCCGATCCGGTGGTAGATTCTGCGAAGCTCTATTCATGCTAGGGCTACTGTTAGCAAACTCGTCAAGTTAGAGCCCCGTGAGTTCACCTACTCGCTGGCGAAACTGGCATAGCCACTCGAGGCTAACAGCGTAGGTAGAATGTTTTTTATCTTTGACGTAATCTATTAAAACAAATGTATATTTTCTAATTGTCAATTATGATTCTACGAATTATAAATAAAATTACTTTTACAGTTTAAAATACAGGTTTCGTGGTCAAGAAGAACATGAAAGGAAAACCCTCATTTATCCTCATGTATTCGAAGCATCGGAAGAGTAAAAATGAAAGAAACATAGACAACATACTCGATCATTTTATAATAGTAAATCTTAATGTCTACAAGTAATTACGTACACTTAATAATAATAACTAGTTTACACTAATTCAAATTCAAAAACACATAGAATCCATTTTAGTATTAAATACTTAAGTCTATATCGAGGATCAACGACAGAGGCGGCTTCACCTATGGTGCAGGGTGTGGGATCTGACAGCGGTGTTAGGGGGCGCCGGTCTCGGCACTTTCAATGAACCTGTATGCTTACAGCGAGTTTTTTAACGTTCTCGATAGCGTAAAAGTTAACTCCATACAGTTGGAACAGCGCCCCTAGCGGCGAACGTAGACAAACATCTAATCTAATTTGAAAAAATATTTCAGTGTCAGATAGCTCATTTATTGACGAAGACTATAGGCTATATAACATCACGATAAGACCAATACGAGCGGTGCACAATAAATAATGTTTCAAAATCGGGGTATTTTTCCCTTTTGAGAGCTTCCGCTGCGTGCGCTGCGGAAACAGTTAAAGTTTCGCTAAAATAATGTATGACAAGACAAAAGATTATATGAGTCGACTATTATCAAAGGCGGCAATCTGACTTTTGGACAATGATTGGTAAATCAGAAAAACGAATTATTGACTTTGTATTCCATTGGCAGTCACAAAACTCTTCGGAACGACATCTTAGATAAATAACAGGTTAACTATTAACCTTTATTTAATGCAGGTTTTGAACCGTATTCTTTGAAGGAGACGATTATATTCAAATAAATCTGTATTGACATATCAATAAAAATTTTTTGTCCAAATGTACAGATTGCCGCCTTTGATAATAGACGACTCATATTATTCAAAAATATTTTCCTTTTCTGCGTAAATGAAGAGGCGGGAAAAAATCTAATGTTATATAAAATGCCAAAGGCGCAGGCGAAACTGCGAGTGATGAGGCAGTAAGATTAATAAACTTAATAGCATTAAAATGTGATTGTTTTTTATGACCTTATTCTATTTGATTTAATAACATCACTGTAAACCTAATTTGGTACCATTAATAAATGCAAGATGATATTTTTCTTTTACGATAATTACTATAGAACATGAACGATGATTTAAATACCGCTTCCTATTCTAAGTTCATTGTGAATGCACCTTTAATGGAGACACGATTCTGTTTCTTGCTAATGTTATCTTGTTGCTTAGGAATTTTCAGCCCTTTACGATAAACGCTTGGTAGCATTACGTTCGCAAAGCGAATCTACAACTTGAATTATAGGTCATTGAACTGTTTATCTGATTTGATTTTCCAAGTTCCGAACAACAACATTCGGACCGTAGGTCTACCGAGCAATTTTACTCGCTCAGTGGAAAATCTTCCCTTTGTCGTATATGTAACGGACGTGACGTCAGCTGTCATGCCCTGCCGCCAGCCAAGCCGCCAAGCCATGTTAACACGCCCCCTTCCGCCACCGCCACCGCCGCCGCCGCCAGCCAAAGCCAACGAAGGGGGGATAGTGTTAATAAAACAAGCCGTGCCAGCCATTTTTACCTGCTTTCTGCTTTCTCGCATGAATAAAAGAACTTGTCGTTACGCTGCTGGTTTTTATTGTCACATCATTTGCAACATATACTTACAAGTATAAATGGTAGTAGGACTGGTGGTAGGACCTCTTGTGAGTCCGCACGGATAGGTACCGCCGCCCCGCCTATTTCTGCCGTGAAGCAGTAATGCGGTTCAGCTTGAAGGGTGGGGCAGCCGTTGTAACTATACTGAGACCTTAGAACTTATATCTCAAGGTGTGTGGCGCATTTACGTTGTAGATGTCTATGGGTTCCAGTAACCACTTAACAACAGATGGGCTGTGAGCTCGTCCACACATCTAGGCAATAAAAAGAAAATAAAAAAAATGTTAGGTATCACAAAATTTGAATTCATGTGACTACTAATGAGTAATAGCTATGAGCATAGAGTAATGGTAAATAAGTAAATAAAAATGAAAACAAACAGGTTGTCCGTGACGAAATCACGACTTGATGTTAACTGGTTACCCGGGCCCATGGACATCACAAACATGTGAAGTAAGTTATGCATGAGCACCACCCTTCTAAACACAATGCACAATAAGTTAACAACGCGCTATTTCCGATGGTATTTTATAACTTTTATTAAAATTATTACAGGATGAAAGGTCCTTTTAGGTACCTCTGACAGTAACTAAGTAACTTAGACGTAAAAGCATTACAAACAAACACACCCGGGTTATTAGATTTACATCGATAAGGATATGCGTCATGATAATCGTCTTATCTGACTACTCCTCGAATCCTGACCACACAGGATACAGTCACCGTCGACGCCCTAGACACGTTCTTACGGATCCATCAGATCCTATAACCCTTGCATTAGACACCTATAGCTCTAACACTAGGCTTAGGGACCCCGGTAACCATATCGTCGAACTCGGCAAATAGTTCGACGTGCAACCTAACCTAAACATCAGCCCGCTGAGTTTCTTGCCGGATCTTCTTAGCGGATTGCGATTCCGATCCGGTAGTCAATTTATTCGCGAAGCAGTTACTCTTGAGATGTTAGGTGTCCTTTGGAGGCCCTCGGGTAGCTGTTAGCAAATCCCGTCCCTCCTGGCTGAGTCTTTGCTCGCTCACTTAACCTGGACCCCATAGACATCTACAACGTAAATGCGCCACACACCTTGAGATACAGTTCTAAGGTCTCAGTATTGTCACAACGGCTGCCCCACCCTTCAAACCAAAACGCATTACTGCTTCACGGCAGAAATAGGCGGGGCGATGGTACCTACCCGTGTGGACTCACAAGAGGTCCTACCACCAGTAATCCCTCAATTATAAAAAAAGGTTATTATACTAATCCACCTGTTACCCGCGTCTTCACCTGCGTGGTTAAGGTATATCGTCAGTGTCATTTTCCGTGGGTATGAGATGTTTTTTCGGGATTAAAAGTAGCATAAGTCAATCACCTGACCTAAAACTATCATTTAAAAAAAAACATCTCTAGCCGTTTGTTCTTTTCGACGTGAAAAGAAGGACAAACACACATTTAGAATAATAAAAATTTGTAATTGATCTAAGAACGGATATTGTTATATGTAGATTACCTACACATTGGTTACACACAGATTACAGTTTGGAAAGAGCTTTAATGAAGTGTTCCTGTTTAAAAAAAATAGTTTCAGCTTCTGCCTTAAATCGTATCATAGCTTAAATATTGTGGTCCCGAATCCACATGAGGCCCGTATCGATATCCGTAATTTCACATTTTTGATTCGTTGCAAGGTAAAAAGTTGTGAGTCATGATTGTGAATCAATAAAAATAGGGTGATATCGTACTCTTTATCAATGATAGTACCTCACTACTGTTTACATGTTTCAACGGTGGGGGGTGCGCGTTCAAGCGAAACGTAAAAACTAAGCTACCCTGTCGGAAAAAAAAAGTGAATTTTTAAGCACTTCACCAACTTTTGTTTTCGAAAGCACACGTATGGGAACAGGTACGAAACAATATTTTTATTCACAAATAGATTGCTATAATTTGATATAAGGCGTTGCTAATTAAAGTTGAGATTTCTTTCACTACCTAATTGCTCATGTCTAGTCAAAATGACGTACTTATTTGTACGAAAATCAATAAATTTAATTCGACATGACAAAGGAGCTATCTATTTATTTATTTATTTGTAATTTAGCGTGTAACGTTTTGTAATTTTGCACATTATAACATTATTTTGCGCTTTATTAGTTTCTTGAAAGGGAGATAGCCGTCGTTCCAATACCTACTTTGACTCCCCGTGTCAAGGTATGAACTTGAATGCGGTATCAGTCACGCTGAATGATATCTAAAGGATTTGTTAAAAGGTTACAAAAAAAAAAAGCTTTATAATGTATTTGTCGAAAAAAATTAATTTCTTTTTGCGAATATCCTTTCTTGCATCGTGTTTAAGCAAAGTTTACATTGATTGCGTTGCTAGGATACCATTGTAATATCAATTCTATCTATCTATCTAAGAGAGGTGCATTTCGTGTGATACTGACTCGTCATGATTGATAGGTAAGTTAATTCTAGATACATAGATCTAAAATAATTCGAAAATAAATAAAATCAAATAATTTGCATATAATTTTTTGAACATGGTTCAAGTTATTTTCGTTTTAATTAGTTTTAAGGTTGTTGACCCGCGACCATGACCTAGACCGCCTTGAAATAACTTGATGCCTAAGTTAAATTTTAAATTTCATTTGATTAAGATTTTTTGTTTTTGTTTTTACTTTTTAATGTTTTTGACGACTCGTAATTTGCTTACACATAAACGTTATTTATTTGTAAAAACCGTTTATAATCCGTCGCTATGACTATTTTCGATTAAATATTGACAGCCCAATTTAGTAAGAATTAATATTGAAAATGCAAGCATTGAATGCATCTATTTAAACTACTATGTACCTAAGTGTTGTGAATGAATGTAACAAAATAGTAACTATATTGTGTTAAAGTTGTGATCTTCTTAATCTCGAAAGCATTTATCAATAATTAGGTATTAATAAAATTATAGCTATAATCCTCTTTTCGGTGTTTTGGTGTTGAGGTTTATCCTAAAATGTACGGTACATACATACTTATTGCAGATGATATGTATTAATTAGATGCCTAGATTGACAGCAACAATTCCTTTTTCATACAGCCTAGATTGAAATTAACCTCGTTTCTGGCGGTTTGCTTTATTTTCTTTGGCGGTTTATTGGGTTAAGTCTACCGACCGAAGTTCCTACACGAATGTTGAACAATGCCATTATTCCATTCAAGCATTTTGTTTTTGTAAATTAATGCGTAATGCACTAAGTTAGAATTAGTAGATGTTCCAAGTGTTAATCTTGATAACGAAGACCTATTGTTCATCGCCAGATCACCTCAAAGGGTTGCGATTCCGGGTGGCAGATGGACTTGCGAAGCAGCTACCCTTTAATTGTTAAGCCTTCTTCGGCAGTTGTTGACAAACCCCGTTCTCCCAAAAAAGATAAAAACCCTGTCGCGTTGCTTAGCATGGGGCTCGATCCACTAACGGTGCTTTTAGGTACCTCAAGCACCGGTCGTCGTTCTTGTCGAACCCTTCGCTTGCGACGAAGGGCTCGACGAGTAAATTAACCCACAGACACAGCCCACTGAGTTTCTCGCCGGATTTTCTCAGTGGATCACGTTTCCGATCCGGTGGTAGATTCTGCTAAGCACGGCTCTTGCTAGGGTTTGTGTTACCGACGTCGTCAGTTTTGAGCCCCGTGAGCTCACCTATTAGTTAAAGTTAGGCTGAAATAGCCTCTCAAGGTTATCAGCTTAGGTAGGAAAAAACAAAAAAAATTGTGTGGGATTTGCGCTCTTACAAAGTTTTTAATCACGAATCCCTAGTCCAGCTGGAGAAGTCATTTTTGGTATTACAATATAGCCTAAATTTATATACAATAATTAATAAACATTTAAAAAACCATCACAATTGTAACATTTTTTTTTTGTTTTAGTTGTCAACAAAAGAAGGCTTAACTACTCCGCGGAGTGCTCGAGCTCCCGTCGGAAGGCGGACTCCAAGTATTCTTCCCCATCAACGCTTAAAGAAGGAGGTATATATGATTTTATTTGAAAATGTCAAATAATGACGAAATAACTACATATGTATTAAATGTATGTATATAGTATATTCTAAGCTAAAGTGATTTACTTCAGAAAATTCTTGAAAGTCCGCCGGAAATGGATTCTCCAGCGGGCAGTGTTGGTAGTGACTTGAGACGTCAGAATGAAGAGCTTCGTGCACGTCTTGCTGGAGAGGCGGCAGATCATAAGCGTCGTCTCGACGCGTATCGTCGTGCTCAGCAAGGCCAAGCTGCATTAGTATCGAGACTGCAAGCTAAAGTAATTTCTTCTAACATATTTTAATCTAATATATTATTTCTGATTGGGCAACAAAGAGCTGATTGGGCAGCATGGTCTTAGCACACATACTGAATACGACAGATGAATGAGATAAAAACTCTTTCAAATGACGGTAAATGTCAGATCTGATCACTGGTAGACTGTGTACAGGATTTAGATTGCAAATTGGTTTATTCTCTTAATTTAAGATTTCATCCGGCTTAAACTTCTAATAACCACCACTTAGCCTCTGAAAGCGAGAAATGAAAGAATATCGTTGACGTGGCTTCGTAAGTTCTTATAATGAACTTCCAATAATTTATCATAATTTACTGAGAGATCAGTTGATTTTATTATTATTTTTATTATGACATGTAGCTTCGGTCTTAATCATAAAAGATTTGTCTGTATGGGTAATGTTTCCTTTGCACAATAGAAAAATCAAAATTAAAGAAACAAAAAAATCAAAATAAACAAATCTAAAATGTTTTTAAAAGTAAAAAAAGTGTTCACTTTGCAATAAATTCTATTTACGCATTTCGTTTGGTGCGTTAGGTTTTGCAGTACAAGCAACGATGTGCGGAGCTCGAAAGTCACATGCTGGAGACACCCCGAAGCGAGGGTTATCGCACCAGCACGGCGCTGCAGCCGGCCGCTCTTCCCGCACCGTCGCCGCCTTCCACCGATTCGCGCAGGGATGAACGCATTAACGACTTGGAGACTGCTCTGCGTCGACTGGACGAGGAGAAACGCAAGTGCGTATTCCGGAGTGGCTGTAGTACTAAAATACTAGTGAAAACCTGTGCTTTTGTACCTAGTGCTTAGTGTTTGTCAGAAGTAAATTAAGAACTAGGGATATTAATTAAAGTGCTAAATTAAATTTATTATCACATAAATCAAGTACAGAATGGAAAAACAGGGTGTGCTGTACCGACCCCATATGGTGGGAAGAGTTTTATGCAAGTTATAAGTTTCTGTAAATCCCTCTTTATTACTTAGATGAGTGGACAGACGAGTTCATACCAGAATTGCTAGAACACTTCTTCAATATTGACAAACCAATCACCACTTCGTTGCTCTGGTCATTAGTAAACTTAACAGTACTCTGAGGTTCGTGTTAAATTGCTGGTTAAAGCAGTGTTGTGGTAAAAATATTTTTTATTTTTTCGAGTGTCTTATTCTGTTACATGAAAAAAATTGAAGGTTAGGGCTATGTGTGTGTAAAAAATTTGATACAGTTTATAGTAACCTGAATAGATCTGATGGGGCTGAGAGCTTTGCCAGATGACAGATACTATATTTGGTAACTGAGACAAAAAAGCAGTTGGTTTTTATTGTCCTTGTTTGTAACATATCAGTAAAATTCAGTGTGTAAGTATTTCAATTGTTTCTAGGTGTGAGAAGCTGGTAGCCCAGAATAATCTACTCCGAGAGCAACTGGAGGAGTCTCATCAGCTAAATGAAGCTCTGACAGGTGACTTGCAGAAACTGACCAATGATTGGGAGGCTCTGAGAGACGAGATGGCAGTCAAGGAGGATGAATGGAAAGATGAAGAACAGGTATTATAAGATTTAAATGATTTTTATTGTACTTAGTACAAAGTGGGCTGTGAGCTTGTTCATCTTTCTAAGCAATAAAAAACCCATGACACGTGAGATCTAAGTTTCACGTAAGAGACTATAGTGGCTCTTACACCCTTTCAAGCAGCATGCCTTAAGATTTGAAGTATAAATAGGCAGGGCGTAAGAAGGTGGTGATATCTACCCATGAAGGCAAGACGTCAAGTTCAAATTGCTAAAAAAGTATCAAGTTGTATCAAGTTGCTAAAAAAATGCTAGTGTAAAATAGACTTCTGTTTTACAACATCATCCATGATAATCTTGATACTTGAACGAAACATCAATACAAACTTATGAACCGATCATTGATTTTCTAACTCCCATTGTAGGCTTCGGGTTGAGTTTTCAGATGTTTATTAAAAAATTAATCAATGTTATATTTGCAGGCTTTCAATGACTACTATTCCAGCGAGCATAACCGTCTGCTAAGTCTGTGGCGCGAGGTGGTGTCTGTGAAGCGTTTCTTCTCCGAACTGCAGTCCAACACGGAACGAGATCTGTATCGGGTCAAGAACGACTTTGATTCATCTGTTAGGGAGCTTGTTGGATCATTGAGTGGATATGCTATCAATGCATTTGCAGCTCAAGGAAGTAAGGTAAGAAATTTAGTGTAATAGTTACTATTGGAAATTTTAGCCTGCTAAAGAATATACCTCATTTTGCATCGTACATTACTTACTTATAGCACCATCTTACCCATTTTTATTAGTATTCACTGTTAAACAACAAACTAAAAGGTAAGTGAGTTTGTTTGTCTTTGTTTCACGATGAAGCGAAGCAATGGATGGCCATTTTTTTTCAAGTGATATATTAAAGTCGGAATACTCCAATAGGAAATGAAGTTATTTTATCATAACAATTGATTTTGTCCTTCTTTCATGTGAAATGGAAGCAAGGCTTGAGTTGAATGGACTTGGATAAAATGTAATCTTGGGAATTGTTCCCTTTTATTGTTTCCTTTTACGCTGGGAAAGCCGCGGGTGGAAACTAGTACCATATAAAAATGTTCATTGAGGTTATTCACATAGCATCTTCAGTCTTTTATATGTAATTGATTGTTGTGTTCTTATCTTGAAGGGCGAACCTCAAGCTTCAGTCGTGAGTTCGACCGCGCCAGACGTTGGAACAGTCGAAACGTTACGAGTGGAGCTCCGGGAGGTCGCCGCGCAGCGTGAGCACGCCCTGGCCGAGCTGCGGGAGCGGGACGCCCGGATACAACGTTTGCTTTCTGAGCTGCAAGGATTGGTACGCCCAAAATTGTATCTGTTTTTAATAGCCATCCGGCTACGGAATGAGCTCCCCTCCACGATGTTTCCCGAGCGCTATGACATGTCCTTCTTCAAACGAGGCTTATGGAGAGTATTAAATGGTAGGCAGCGTCTTGGCTCTGCCCCTGGCATTGCTGACGTCCATGAGCGACGGTAACCACTCACCATCAGGTGGGCCGTATGCCCGTCTGCCTATAGGGCAATAAAAAAAAACCGCTTTTATTAGCTTCAGACTATGTATGTTAGTATGTAACGGAATAGTTGAACATGATTTTGACCCCCTTCAGAACATCGGATTAACTCGAAATTTAGTATACTTATTAAGGACCAATGACAAATCAATATTTAAAAAAAATTGAAAAAAAAAATTTTGAAAAAATTGAAATTCAAGTAAAAACTGAAAAATAAATAATAGTTAAAAAAAACTAACGAAATACGCCTTTATAGAAAATCCAACTAAAAAATAGATAATAAATTTTAATAAATTTGAATTAAAGATAGTGTAAAAAAAAATTATTTTATTGTAAAAAAAGCATGGGGTGCATGGTATTAGTAGTTATAAATATTTTATGAACAGATATGAGTAGAAGGGTTATTTTGATAATATCCTGAAAAGCACCCCACGCTTTTTTTTACAATAAAATCATTTTTCTTACACTATTTTTAATTCAAATTTATAAAATTTATTTTCTATTTTTAGTGACATTTTCTATAAAAGCGTATTTTTTTTAGTTTTTTAAACTATTATTTATTATTATCATAAGGCTATAAGGTGAATAGGGGTGGCGGATGTGAAATGGATTTTCGTTGGATACTTAGCAAGGCGAAAAGATAACATATGGAGTAGAATGGTGACAGAATAGTGGTTAAGATTAGGTCGTAAGGTACCGATCCGACCGTAAGGTGGAACGGTGTAACTATGACATAGTCAGGCGGAGCGGACGTGGATGAAAATGGTGGGAGAGGCATTGAAAGAGGAACTCTATGCTCTGGAGCAGGTATCCAAGGGCTGAAGATGAATGAATGAATCATAATATGGATATCATCATGCTGCATAGAGATTTGGCATGAGTTCTACTAAGGGTTGACTCCTTGGGATATATCACCTATATAGGGATGGATTTTTCTTCTTTTTGTGTTCCTAAACGTTTTAACTTAAATTTAGATTTTGAAATACCAAAAGGTAAAAATATCACATTTTAATTAATTTTTTTATTTAGTTACCATGAATTGTAAATCTGAAATCCAATTAATGAACGGGAGCTTACATTGCCATGCATGGTAGGGTACTATTATATAATTCTATTAAGATGAAAGATGCTGTCAGACATCGCTACATTATCCGTGACTATTAAGTCTACCATCGACCACCGTCTTGTGAACTCGTCTTTTTTATTTTCTGATTTGTATAATCTAAATAGTCTGCTGTGAAGAAGAAGTCTTAGAAGTCCGTATTTTTTTTTGTCCTTGTATGCAGACAAGCATACGGCCCACCTGATGGTAAGTGGTTACCGTCGCCCATGGACTTCAGCAATGCCGGGAGCAGAGCCAAGCCGCTGCCTACCGTTAAAATAACAGTAGTAACGGTCGCGTTTGCAGGAGGAGCGGTGCGAGAGCGCGGAGGCGGCGGCGGGCGAGGCGGCCGTGTGTCGCGGCGCGCTGGAGGAGGTGGCGCGCGCGCTCATACACGACTCCGAGCCGGACGCCAGCACCGCGCACCTGCACCTACCCGACCGGTCAGTGCGAGGGACTGGGGGGACACCGGGGGGACCGAGTTGGGGACGTGCAAGTCTTCAATAACAACTGTTTGTATTCCCAGTTCACAGAAACCTAGCGCGTCCCAGGCGGCGGCGGCGACGGCCTTCGCGGAGAGCACCATATCGGCGGTGCAGGCCGCACTGCACAAGTATCAAATACAAATACACGAGTTGCAGGTCAAATTTAGTTATATATTTTTTTGTTGATTTATTCGTATTTACTGGTGGTAGGACCTCTTGTGAGTCTGCACGGGTGGGTACTACTATCCTGCCTATTTCTGCCGTGAAGCAATAATGCTTTTCGATTTGAAGGGTGCTGCAGCCGTTGTAAGTATACTTGAGACCTTAGAACTTATATCTCAAGGTGGGTGGCGCATTTACGTCGTAGATGTCTATGGGCTCCAGTAACCACTTAACACCAGGTGGGCTGTGAGGACGTCCACTCTTCAAAGCAATAAAAAAAATAACTAAAAAATATTAAATTAATAGCTGGAATACAAGACAGAAGAAGAAGATTGCCAGATGAGATAACGTCAAATTATATTTTGTGGGACTGTAGATATATTTTGCCTAAGTGCTACAGCTGCGAAGCAGACACACGTCCCGGTTTAAAGGGTGGGGGACCCTCTTCAATACAGTTCAGACTTTGATCTCATGTGTGACCTTTACCCATCCATTGAAACTAATATAATTGTATAGTAAAGCTACAAAGGATTCAGTTTCGCGGTAAAAAGCTAAACTTCTTTTAGTTTGAAAACGTCCACTATTAGACCTGGGTATACTTAAGAAGCTTATTGAAATTTAATTTATTTACACATACTGTTATAGGTGAAGTTGCAAAACACGAGAGAACAACTGCTGAGCAACAGAAAGCACTGTGAAGCCGCAGACGCGACCATACACTCGCTGGAGACCAAAGTGCACGACTTGCAAAGTGAGTGTTTGTTCGAAATGTCTTTCTTATTGCCGGGACTGGGGGGGATCCGCAGTATATATACTTATCCCCTTGAGAGTCGCTATCAACCACTGTCTCCCAAAGTCCGATCCCCGCCACAGACGAAAATCTGGTCACCGGACCCCCGGGTGCCGATACCTGGCTAAACAAAACGGAACTATGAAAAAAATAAGACTGCCCCATCTTCTAACCTGGAACGCATTACTGCTTCGTGGCAGAGATAGGCAGGATGGTTTTCGGCGCGTACTGCGGTACCGTAAGTTTCGTGTAGTCGGTGTGGCGGAGCTCTATGGGGTTTAGTCGGTAGTCGGTTCTGCGGGGCAAGTGCTTCGCGCGCCTTTTTCAAGGCGTAGTCTCCTGTGAGAAATTGGGGGAGGTGTAGGATCTCGGTCCTTCTCTTCTCCCCTTCTCCCTCTCAGGAGGCGCCGGAGTCCGACAT
The DNA here is from genome assembly GCF_030269925.1 of Bombyx mori. Lineage (NCBI taxonomy): Eukaryota > Metazoa > Arthropoda > Insecta > Lepidoptera > Bombycidae > Bombyx > Bombyx mori. The sequence goes on from NC_085112.1 coordinate 14,042,939, forward strand.
AACCCGGTCCGTTACCCCCCTCGACTGGGTATCAGTAAATGGATTCCCCAACGTTAAAAAAAAAAGGATGATGGTACCTACCTATGTTGGCTCAATATAACTGACCACAAGTAAATCTTAAAAAAAAAAAAATTGAAACGTTTTATAGATTACTATATTATTACCGTTTATATTAAAGTTAAAATCAATGTTCATGCATATATGCATTAAAAACGAGCCACAAAAACTATTCTTTTTTTTTGTATAAAGAATGGAATCAGTTTAAAAATAAAAAAATGCTTTTCTCAGACAAATTGGATCAATCTAACGCTGATCTCAGCCAAGCTTTGCAAGAGAAAGAGTCACTCCAGAAGACCGTCGAGTCTCTGAGGATCGACAAGAATAATCTGGAGAGGAACAGAGTGGAAATTAACGCCATGGTAAATATTATTTAGAAGTTATTGGCTAAACTGTGAATATTAGAATTTATTATTAAGATCCACCTTGTGCTGTTAGGTGGAGTCTCTAACGTCGGATTACGAGAAACTTCAGAAGATCAATTCTCGCCTGGAGAAGACTATTGAGGGTCTCGAGGGAGAGAAGAGAGCTTTGAACTCGGAAGTTGATCGTTTGCACCGCGATGCCTCGCACAGAGATTCGGTCCTCAGGTAAGAGTCAACGTGATAGGGTATATACAGGGTGGTCCAATGTCTATAATGGTTCATGATCACTGTTTGAATGCACGAGGAGAGCGGCCATCGGAGAACAGTCGTGGTGTGCTGTGAAGCTTGCCATCAGCCCCTAAAGTGATGACCATGACCACTCTGTTAAGAGTGATACTTACAATGAAAATACAGGGTGTGTCTTGACGCGCCATGTCGCTTATGACGGTAGATGATGGATAAGCAACTTGACAAGGGTTGTAAAGACAATAAAAAAAGGAAATAAAAATTCTTTTTGCTGTGGGCATTGATAAGGTCTCGTGCATTCACGCAAGCAGAATTAGATTAATTAATATATTTTTTCCTTTATGCATTCCTAAACCATTCATCTGATTGGGAGAACATGGTATGATTGTTAGTTGGAAGTCCTGGGAAGTATTCCGTTGCGGTACGAGTGATCGGGTTTTTAGTAATGCTTAATAATACAATTGAAATATATTTCGGGGTCTTTGAACTAATTTGCCCTTATGGGTAGAAGAGCATACGGCCCAACTGATGATGAGTGGTTACCGTCGCCCATGGATTTCAGCAATGCCAGGGGCAGAGTCAGGTCGCTGCCTACAATTAAGTACTCTCCGCAAGCATCGTTTGAAGAAGGTCATGTCATAGCGATCGGGAAACACCGTGGAGGGGAGCTCATTCCAAAGTAGGACGGTACGTGGCAAAAAAGATCTCTGCAAGCGCACTGTCGATGAACGCAGCGGTTCCAGGTAGTATGGATGAACTCTACTCCGGAGGCGGGCGGGGCGTTTGAGGCGAAAAAAAAAAACAAAATATAATACGTAAATCTATTGATCGCAAAATTGTTGGTACCCATACCCAGGGCGGAAGAGGAACGTTCAGCTCGTCTCCGCGCGGAGCTGGTCTCCGTGCGGGAGGAACTCAACCAGGTCGCCCTGGCCAGGGACCTGCTGGACCAACAGAAGCTGGAAGCCGACGCCATACTGTCCCAGATGGAGAAACATCGGAGTGAGTAACGCACCTAGATACCCAAGCCATAGACACAGGATGAGCTTGCAATTGAACCTTTGTTATCGTATTTCACGAGTTCATTAATAGGTGGTAGGACCTCTTGTGAGTCCGCGCGGGTAGGTACCACCACCCTGCCTATTTCTGCCGTGAAGCAGTAATGCGTTCGGTTTGAAGGTTGGGGCAGCCGTTGTAACTATACACGAGACCTTAGAACTTACATCTCAAGGTGGGTGGCGCATTTACGTCGTAGATGTCTATGGGCTCCAGTAACCACTTAACACCAGGTGGGCTGTGAACTCGTCCACCCATCTAAGCAATAAATAAAAAAAAAGAATTCATAAGCGAGATACGTGGTCTGATACACCTCGTAAATATCCCCGTTGCCGTGGCCTAAGAAAGCTTTCCACGTGAAGAGTCCTCGGTCACGCGGAGACCGTAACTTCAATTTATTTTGGTATAGGGAAGAGACGAATATAAATCTAAAATGTCCTATTAAAACAGATGTATTAATCTATTTTCTCTTATCATACATAGACAGTTTTATTTCTTCCCAATTTCATTCGATATTTATCTCTCTTTCTAACACGCGTTTATTCAACTTAACCTATATAACAGAACCTTCCAAAGTAATTTTCACCAACTTCAAGAATTATGATTAACTTGAGAATTTGTACTACGTGAACAAGGACCGCTGACCATATAATAGTTATTTGAAAATATATATAATAATTAGTAATTAGTAATTTGAAAACAATATATTTCTAGGTGACCTCGAAATGGAATTGGAACGGACTATAATGGAGAGAACTGATCTGCAGGACCTCTCTGAGAAGATGCAAGCCGCCATCAGGAACTTGGAGAGTGACAAGAAGAAACTGCAGGAGGATGTTAAAAATGTTCGTGGTTTTTTTTATTTTATTGCTTTGATGGGTGGACGAGCTCACAGCCCACCTGGTGTTAAGTGGTTACTGAAGCCCATAAACATCTACGACGTAAATGCGCCACCCACCTTGAGATATAAGTTCTAAGGTCTCAGTATAGTTACAACGGCTGCCCCACCCTTCAAACCGAAACGCATTACTGCTTCACGGCAGAAATAGTCGGGGTTGTTGATATCTACCCGTGCGGACTCACGAAAGGTCCTTCCACCAGTACATATTACAGAAATATAATATATTACAGAGTGAATATTTTCTGAAAATATATTTTTTTATATTTTCCATGAGCAGTTGGAAGATGAGAGGTCTTCGCTGTCGAGTCAGTCGTCGGAGCAGCAGAGCGACCTGAACTCTCTGCGCAAGGAGCTGCTGGCCGCCGAGCAGAACCGGATGGAGCTGGAAGCCGACAAGTCCTCTCTGTACGAGAAGATCAAGTTCCTAGAGGGGGAGAGGGAGAGGGTCGAACTGGAGCTACGTCAAGTCGCTAGGTGCGTATCAAGTAGTGTTGGAATCGATCAATAATGTGTTTTTTGGTTTTACTGTCACCCATGGTGAATGGTCAGGGATCATATTTACTGGTGGTACCACCACCCTGCTTATTTCTGTCGTGAAGCAGTAAAGCGTTTCGGTTTGAAAGGTGGGGCAGCCGTTGTAACTATGCTTGAGACCTAAGTACTTATATCACAAGGTGGGTGGCGCATTTACGTTGTGTAACCACTTAACACTAGGTGGGCTGTGAGCTAGTGCAGCCATTTAAGCAATAAAAAAAATACAAACTACAGCTTAATATTATTATGGTTAATGAATAAACTAAGAATATAAACGAAAGGGGAGTTGATAAGGGAAAGAAGAGATTTGAGATCAATGGGGCGAGGAATGTCAGGAGGAAGGGGATCATAGAGGGAAATGGTTTCTTTAAAACCGGACATTGAAAAGGTGTAGATTTTAAAACGATTCAAAGTTCGTATCGTCGCAAATAGGTGGCGCTACATATACTAATCAGAAGTGATTCGGCATGAAGAGTGAATGTGCTCATGCTCACGACCGCGCGCACGGCAGGGTACCGCCACGAGCTCGTTCTGTTGCAGGGAGCGCGGCGAGCTGAGCTCTCAGCTCACCTCGATGGTCCGCAAGAAGGACACCCTCAACGAAGAGATGATCCGTCTCCAGCAGCGCCTAGAGCAGGCCAACGAGACCATCGGCAGGATCAACAGGGCTCTCGAAGAACACGTCAAGGATGGAGAAGAGAAACAGGTGCGTGGAGCAGTATAGAGTATTCTGATTGAAAGGCATCTATACTAATATTATAAAGAGGAAAGATTTGTTTGTTTGTTTGTTTCGAATAGGCTCCGAAACTACTGGACCGATTTGAAAAAATATTTTTCCATTAGAAGCCGACATTGTCCCTGATGAACATAGGCTACTTTTTTAAATTTTTTTTTATTTTATTTTTTTGCTTTCATGTGTGTTTTAATGTTTCCGAAGCGAAGCGAGGGCGGGTCACTAGTACTAGATAAAAAGAACAGTTGTGATGTTAATTTGGGGGTAAGGATGAAGGGAACATCTTCCATTGAGCGGGTTATATTGCTTGATCTGAATTTTTTAGTTTCTCTACCTATTCTAGCAACCTCGAGGGGTTATTCTAGATTCATGCTTACTGGTGGTAGGACCTCTTGTAAGTCCGCACGGGTAGGTACCACCACTCTGCCTATTTCTGCCGTGAAGCAGTAATGCGTTTCGGCTTGAAGGGTAGGGCAGCCGTTGTAACTATACTTGAAACTTTAGAACTTATAACTCAAGGTGGGTGGCGCATTTACTTTGTAGATGTCTATGGGCTCCACTTAACACCAGGTTGGCTGTGAGCTCGTCCACCCATCTAAGCAATAAAAAAAAATCATCAAACTAGTTGGTTCGAATGGTATTGCTCGAAACTTTTATATATCCAAGCCTATCTTGAAAATGACGCAAGCCAGATTTAGGCTACTATCAAATATCTTGTGCTCTATGGATGGCTATCACCACAGATGTACTTGCGCTTAGAACTCATCCTTAGAATAATTTAGACCCGTACTACATTCACAAGTTCTTCGTTTATATAACCGTACCGATCCCCACAGATGTTCATAGACAGCTTGGAGAAAGACAAGCATCATCTGCAAGAGCAGCTGGCCGGCGTGAGGTCCGAGAAGGACGCGCTTGAGGCCGTGCTTTTCGACACGGCCAACATGCTGGAAGACACCGACAACAAACGCAACAAGCTGGAGAGAGAGTTGCAGGACACTCTTGTGCAGCAGGAAAATTATAAAGGTACATTCTTCACTACATAGTATAAAACAAAGTCGCTTTCTCTGTCCCTATATCCCTATGTATACTTAAATCTTTAAACACTACGCAACGGATATTGATGCGGTTTTTTTTAATAGATAGAGTGATTGGAGAGGAAGGTTTATATGTATAACTAGCGACCCGCCCTCGCTTCGCTTCGGAAACATTAAATTTTATTATTAATAGCTGAGTCTCATGATGATACCCGCGGATATTGTCAAACCGCGAATGACGCCGCGGGGCGAAGCTAGTCTAAAAAGCCTAAGTTACTCCTTATGTCATCAGCTACCTATCAGTGAAAGTCTCGTCAAAATCGGTCCAGCCGTTCCAGAGATTAGCCGGAACAAACAGACAGCCAGACAGACAAAAGTTGTAAAAAAAATTATTTTGGTTTATGTACCGTATATATATATTCATATGCATGTTATATTTCAATACTACAAACAGACACTCCAATTTTATTTATATGTATAGATAACATCCATTAAATAGTGGAGAAATCAATAATAAATTACAGTTTCCGAAGTGAAGCGAGGGCGGGTCGCTAGTTTATACTAAAATAATATTTAGTTTAAAAGTTAAAAAAATCTAAACACACTTAAATACCCACCCGGACTAACAATTAATTTTATCTTTTTATCGAGGAGTGAAAGGCTCTATTCTGTTTAAAATTTGGAACTATTAACATAATAAAAAAACGGTGCGCGTGCAATTAGGTGTTGACTTAATTGCCTTAGACGGGTCGGCCTAAACAGTTTCAGTTGTGTGTTGTTCTTTAACTCGTCAGGTCAGATCGCCCGTCTGACTAAAGAGTTGGAAAACAGCGAGCGCAAGCTTCGGGACACGAAGAATTCCATGCAGCAACAGTCCGGGAAGAAGGAGGCCGAGTACCAGCAGATCATCACCAACATCAACCGCACCACCGCCGAGAACATCACTAAACTCAAGGAGGAGAAGGTACGAGTCCCCTCGCTGGCTGTGTTTTTTATTTTTTATTTTTATTTTTTTTATTGTTTAGATGTGTCAACGAGCTCACAGCCCACCTGGTGTTAAGCGGTTACTGGAGCCAATAGACATCTACAACGTAAATGCGCCACCCACCCTGAGATATGAGTTCTAAGGTCTCAGTATAGTTACAACGGTTGCCCCACCCTTCAAACCGAAACGCATTACTACTTCACGGCAGAAATAGGCAGGGCGGTGGTACCTACCCGTGCGGACTCACAAGAGGTCCTACCCCCAGTAATTATGCAAATTATAATTTTGCGGGTTTGATTTTTATTACACGATATTATTCCTTCATCGTGGAAGTCAATCGTGAACATTTGTTAAGTACGTATTTCATTAGGAAAATTGGTACCCGCCTGGGATTCGAACACCGGTATATCGCTAAACACGAATGCAACGGACATCTTATCTTTTGGACACGAAGACATGAGTGTCGATAACCGCTCACTATCAGGTAGACCGTATGCCTACCAGCGCATTAAAAAAAATGTTTCTCGTTCATTTGTGAAATGTTCTATATCTGCTTAGTAGTTTAAGCAGCTTTAGTGTTCTTTTTTATTATAACAAAAGACAACAATTTAGTATAAATTTAGTTCCTATTTATAAGGGGAAGGGCAGTAAGTACGAATGTAACAACTATCGCGGGATCAAGCTGTTAAGCCATACTATGAAACTGTATGAAAGAGTGATTGACAGCCGCCTAAGATCAGAGTGTTCACTATCCAAAAATCACTATGGTTTTGTACAGGGCCTATCTACCACCGACCCTATGTTTGCTCTAAATACGATCGCTGAGGAGTATCGTGCGAAGCTTCGGCCATTGTATGTCGCACTCTTAGACATGGAAAAGGCATTTGACCGTGTGCCAAGAGATACGATTTGGTGGAGCCTTCGCAAGAAGAATGTACCCGAACATTATGTTAACGTCATAGTTGACATGTACAGGGATGCGAGGTCAATGGTACGGACAGTAGTGGGTCAGACAAAACCAATAGCAGTTGCAGAAGGTCTACATCAAGGTTCAGTACTGAGTCCCTTTCTGTTCGGCATGGTTATAGACTCACTCACTGAGGTGGCGCAGTCCTCAGCCTCGTGGACTTTCATCTATGCAGACGACGTTGCTATCTGCACCGAGAGCCGCACAGAGCTACGAGAAGCACTCCTGTTGTGGAAACAGCAGTTACAGGCCGGTGGCCTAATATTGAGTGTTGCGAAGACACATTACATGTCTTTTAATGACCCAGATCCAGGTGACAACAGTCAGATTTCCATTGACGGTCAACTTGTAAACATGTGCGATCAATACAAGTATCTGGGTACTATGATGCACAGATCTGGAAATTTAAAATGCAACATTCAACACCGAATAGCCGCAGCGTGGCTAAAATGGCGAGAAGTAAGTGGTGTCACCTGCGATAGGAGGATGCCCGTTAAGCTTAAGGGTATGATCTATAAGACCATAATAAGGCCTGTTCTTATGTATGGCAGCGAAACATGGGCGGAAACCAAAAGGAACGTACATACCATTCAAGTTGCTGAAATGAAAATGCTGAGGTGGATGTGCGGCGTGACTAGGCTCGATAAAATCCGCAACGAGTACGTGCGTGGAAGTCTAGGTGTACGGGACATCGCCGACAAGATGCAGGAGAGTAGGCTGAGATGGTATGGTCACGTGAAAAGGAAGCCACCTGACTACGTCGGAAATTTGACGCTACTGCTCGACCTCCCCGGTCGGAGACCTAGAGGCAGACCCAAGACAAGGTGGAGGGACGTAGTGCTGAAGGACAAGAGAGAATGCAATGTTGCTGACGAGGATGTCGAAGACAGAGCGAAGTGGAGGAGTAAAGTCAGGAAAGCTGACCCCACCACCATGTGGGATAAATAGCTGGGAAGAGAGAGAGAGAGAGAGACAACAATTTAGTATAAAATGAAAGTAAATCTTAAGTTGTCAGTGAATAGGGTCAAATTTTGGATACGAACACCTGTACTATATGACTACATCCCGTTAACCTGATTTCCGGTATTGAGGACTCTTCAGTATGTAATTCGCTTAGCCCACTGAGTTTCACGCCGGTTCTTCTCAGTGGTTCGCGTTTCCGATCCGATGGTAGTTTCTGCAAAGCACTGCTCTTGCTAGGGCCAGTGTTAGCAACTCTCCGGTTTGAGCCCCGTGAGCTCACCTACTAGCTCGGTGAATCTAGAATAACCCCTCGAGGTTACTGGAATAGGTAGGCGAAAATAAATGTAATTTATTTTATTTATTTTCTTAAATATTTTTCAACAGGAACAATTGCGTCAGACTCTCGAACAGAAATTGAGCCAGACTATAGCTTCGTTGACGAGCGAGAAGGAAGCTAGCGAGGCGGCCGCGCGCGAGAGAGAGAAGAAGCTGTTAGTGGGCCGCGACCAGCTCATACTTCAGCACGACGAAGCCCTGCTCAGGGCTGAGAACGACAAGCAGCAGGCGCTGCTCATGGGTGAGTTCCTCACTGAACATTCCGCAGTCCAAATGTGGAGCGGCCCGGGGCAGTATCTCTGCTGCCCACCAGGGTTGATAGACAGAATCAGAAGGATTGGCCTTATCACGCACTATGAGGTGAGAGAAAAATTGAGAAATAATAGCATAACTTGTATACTAGCTAAGCTACTGTGTGTCTAATCTATATATTGATACGTGAAGCAAAATCTTTGTAGCCCTTTATACGAAAATTGCGCGGACGAAGGAATATGAAATTACCCACACTTCTAGAGAATATAGAGAAGGAGTGCAGAATGTTAATATTTATTTTTAATTATGCATTAAAAATACATTAAATCAATAAATAAATAAAATACATTACACGCACTACCATGTATTTAACACACACATACAGCAGACATTGTTCAGACGAAAAATATTGAAGTATTATGAAGTATGAATATGTATGAAGTATTATTATCAGTTACGTTATTATCACATTAAGTTTGCACCTACCAAAGGATTCTCTACACCACCCTTGGTTGACTGGTAGAGAATGCCTCAGGCATTAAGTCCACCATTGTACTTCTGTGCATTAAGTTAATTAAATAAATAAATAAAATCATTGAATAATGTGAACAGCTCATCAAGAACAGCAGGCCTTACTGGAGCGTCTCGAGGAGCTGAAGCGTGCGCTGGGCTGCGAGCAGAGCCGGCTGGAGCGCGCGCGGCGGGACGGGCAGGCGCGCGCCGACCAGGACCGCGGCTGCATCAACCAGCTCAAGGAGGAGCAGGCGCAACTGAAGACCAAACTGGAGGAAGCAAAGTCAGCACTGTTATTGCACTTTTTGTTTTTATTGCTCTTGTAGGCAGAGGCGAGTACGGTCCACCTGATGGTGAGTGGTTACCGTCGCTCATGGACGTCAGTAATGCCAGGGGCAGAGCCAAGGCGCTGTCTACCGCTTTTTTTTTTTTTATAACAAAGAGAGGCAAACGAGCAAGACGGATCACCTGATGGTAAGTGATTCACCACCGCCCACGGTCACCAGCGTTTACGCCAGTGCGTTGCCTACCCTTCAGGTAAGAATATGCTCTTTTCTTGAATAACCCAATGTCGCAGTTGTTGGGGAAGACCGCTGATGGCAACGAATTCCAGAGATTTACTGTGCGTGGCAGAAAACTGTTTTTAAAACGCATTGTAGTGGAACGCCAACCATCCAGATGGTGCGGATGATAGTTCCGGCGAGACGATCGGTTGCGAAAATCAGCGGCTTCTATTAAATTGAACAGCTCCTCGGAACACTCCCCATTGTAAATTCTGTAAAGTATGCATAGGGAAGATAGATCCCTACGCAATGCCAAAGGATCTAGCCGATCGGCAAGTTCAGGATCGTCGACAATCCGAGATGCCCTACGTTGGATTCGGTCAAATGGAGATAGCTGATAACCCGGAGCCCCGGCCCAAAAGTGGCAACAATACTCCATGTGAGGCCGCACCTGCGCCTTATACAGTTTAAGGCGGTGAGACGGCTTGAAGTACTGTTTGGCCCTGTTGAGTACTCCGAGTTTTTTGGAGGCCATTTTAGCTTTGCTCTCCAAATGACCGCCAAACTGGACAACACTCGAAATGTCTACGCCCAGAATGCCAATGTTCGGCTTGGCACAAAGGTGAGTGTTTCCGAAGAGTGGCGATGCGACAAAGGGGGCTTTTTTAGCGGTGAACGCGCAAACTTGAGTCTTAGAAGGGTTAAACTGGACTAGATTTAGTCCCCCCCAATCGGAAATCTTCACAAGGGATGATTCGATTTCAGACACAAGTTTGTTCCGACACTCATCGACGTGATCCCGAGAGATGTTGCTGCGGCCGAAATACAGTGCATCCACGGTACTGTCATCCGCATAGCAATGAATGCCACTGGTATGCAACAAATCATTGATATGCAGAATGAACAATGTCGGGGATAACACGCAGCCTTGGGGAACACCAGCATTTACGGTCCGGGGGTCCGAGCATGAGCCGTCTACGACGACTTTAACTCTCCTTTAACTATCTATACTAATAATGGTAGGCAGCGGCTTGGCTCTGCCCCTGGCACATAACCGCATCCTCTCTAGCCTTTCTTCTATTGAAATTCAGATTTTGACTTTTAGCTGAGTCATTGAAACATTAACATTTCGACACCTTCAGAGCCGCCGCGGAAGACGAATGCGCTCGGTACGAGAATCGAATCAAGGAGCTGCACCTAGAGAAGGAGGCCTGCCAGCGCGAGGCCACCGAGGTGCGCGCCCAGCTCGCGCTCGTCGAGGACAAGCACGACAACGCGCACGCGCAGCTGCAGGACACGCTGCGGAAACTGAAGGAATGTCAGTCTCAACTATGAAATTGAACCTTAACGCAGAAGAAATAAAGTCCGATATCTATAGTTATGACCTATATATAGTTCTATAGTTATATTAATGGTGGTAGGACCTCTTGTGAGTCCGCACGAGTAGGTACCACCATCCCGTTTATTTCTACCGTGAAGCAGTAATGCGTTTCGGTTTAAAGATTGGGGCAGCCGTTGTATCTATACCGAGACCTTAGAACTTATATCTCAAGGTGAGTGGCGCATTTACGTTGTAGATGTCTATGGGCTCCAGTAACCACTTAACTAAGCAATAAAAAAATACCTTTTGAATTTTTATGTTATGTTAGATACATAATGGTATGAAGCGTAATTACCTCAGTGGTCTAAAGGGTATTAGATACGGATACCCTTCGCGGGGGTGACGGACTGGGTTATGTCGGACTCCGGCGCCTCCAGAGAGGAAGAGAGAGACGAGGAGGGCCAAGGTCCTCCACCTTCCCCAATTCCTCGCAGGAGGCTACGCCTTTAAGAAGGCACGTGAGGTGCTCGCCCCGCAAAACCAACTACCGACTAAACCCTATCGAATCCGCCGCCGCTGTAGCCGGTACACAGGGTATTAGATTCTGGCGGTATTATATGCTTTTATTTCGTCATTTGTATAATACATGCGCAAAATATTTTAAGGTCTTGTGTTTGAATATGTGATCTTCCATCGTCCCAGTGGAGAACGAAGCGGACAGTCTGCGCAAGGAGCTGACGGACGTGCGGCGCCAGCTCACGGCGTGCGGCGCCGAGCGGGACAAGTACGGCGCCAGCTGCCGCGAGCTGCGCGACCACGTCAAGCGCGCCGAGCACGAGCGCAGGGACGCCGCGCGCGCCCGCGACGACGCCTACCACAAGATAGCCGGTACGCACACTGCCCGCCCGCCCAGCGTTGTGCGGTCGGTGACGTCACGTCAACCAGTCATGAGTAGGGTTGCGAACTGAACACAAAAAACAAAAAGTCTTTATCGAGTCACTTTACAATATCTCCTATCAACATTCGTATACAATGCGTTACGTAAAAAGAAGACATTCATCGAAGGTCAATTGAGATCATTAATTTTTTTTTACTACCTGGTAACTAAGACCTTTAAGTCATGCCTTGTTTTAATGTATATTCTTATTTTTATGAAAAATGATAATATTATGGAGTAAAATGAAATGAAATGAAGATGATTAATTTGAGACATCATTCAACTGGGATGAAATTAAATGAAATGAAATGAGATGATATAGGACGAAATATAATCTCAGTAAAATGGTGGTCATTTACTGAGATTTTTTCAGTGGACTTTTTGGAGGATCCCGAGAAGTTACGTCCAGCGACTTCGTTTCATTTCCCACATTTGTGCACTTTCACAAATACTAAACAGTTAATAAACCACCGTTATTACACATTTAAACCTGAAGAAACACTAAATAGACAAAAATAAAACAAATCACACAACTTCACTCCTCGCGTTCCCACCAAAAAGTCCGATCATTAATCATCTTCGACAATGTTGCATTGAGCATTATAAAATACCACAAAATCGTACCACAAAATTGATCGTTGTCTGACAGAGATAATGAAATGAACAGGTTTAGAAGAAAGCCGCACGTCTCTGGAACTAGAACTGTCCAGAGTGCAGACCCTGCTGAAGGAGAGCGAGTCGGGCGGCGCGCACGTGCAGCGCTCGCTTCAAGCGGCCGAGGCGCAGCTCAAGCGCGAACGCGCGGCGCTGCAGCAGGCGCAGCAGGACCTCAAGGAGCTGCACTCCAGGCTAGTAGAGACCCCACTGTGATAATGTGCTGGCTTACGGTTCGGTTCTTATTACTAGTAGTAGGATCTCTTGTGAGTCCGCACGAGTAGGTACCACCGCCCCGCCAATTTCTGCCGTGAAGCAGTAATGCGTTTCGGTTTGAAGGGAGGGGCAGCCGTTGTAACTATACTGAGACCTTAGAACTTATATCTCAAGGTGGGTGGCGTATTTACACCACTTAACACCAGGTGGGCTGTGAGGCTCGTCCACCTATCTAAGCAATAAAAATAAATAAATAAAAACTCGACAAAGTTTGCACTTGGCAGATACTGATGGGGTGTTGGGGGGAAGCAACTGTACGTATCGGTATCGGTCCCCCTTACTGTTAGATGATGCGATTGACCTTCGAACTCGTGTTTCAAAGTGTATACCGACATACACTTTAGGATGTCTATGAGTTCCGGGTAATTACTTTTTATCTCATTACTCATTAAAGAAAGAAAAAAGTTTGATGTACTTCAGTAACGATAATTAACAAGTTTGAAACGAAAATAACATTGAAAAAGCTATTCTAAAAGAGACAAGTATGTTCATCTATAGGATTTAATCTGTGAACACATGGTTTTTATTGTAACTGTATAAATAACCAGTAAACTAAATATATTGACAAAAACATATTTATGTATCTCTAGGATTTAACCATGACAAAATCGCATCTTTCAATGTGAGCGCTTCAGACAAGTTTATCTTTTGAGTCACCCCTTCTTTTGGTGCGATTCGACTCTGTGTTGTGAGCATTAATCACTATTATATGGAGTGTTCCGGTTATTATTAAAACTAAACTAAAGTAGTAACAAATTTAAGTTTAAGTTATCTATATATTAATACGTGAAGCAAAAACTATGTATCACTTTTTACGAAAATCGCGCGGACGGAGGAAGATGAAATTTTCCAAACTTTTAGAGAATATATAGAAGGTGTGCAGAATGCCGCCATTTTTTTATTATGCATAAAAATACATTAAATCAATAAAAAAATTACACACACTACCATGTATTTGATACAATATATGTATACTCTTTGATTATTGTCAAACTTTTGTTATTATTTAAAGTCTGTGGTCAAATTGAGAATAGGTTAATTTTGTTTATCTTTAATATTATTTGTCTATAGCGTAGTCTTGGCGAAATCTGTGACTATAGAAGTATAACAGTCTTTGACAATAGAACCTTAATAATATTCAAACTTATAATGTCAATTAATTATAGTCGAATTTTGACTACTGCGGGACCACTAATATATATAAATTAGTGTTAAGTGATATTATTGTAGATGGCAACAATGTGAGCTCAGAGACGATTATGGTTTTTAGGGGTTTCATTTATTGTCGGTCTGTGGTCTCCGAATAAAGGCGTACGACAAGAAATTGTGTATTAATAAATTAACTAATGCACTAAGATACAACACCTACTGTTAACAGACTACAAAACGAGGCGGAGGAGCGCGAGCGGTGCGCCAGCGAGGCGGCGGCGGCGCGGCGGCACGGCGCCGAGCTGGAGGCCGTGCTGCAGGCCGCGCGGGCCGACCTCGCCGCCGCGCGCCAGCGGGCCGCCGAGCTGGACGAGGCCTGTCGCGCCAGGGACCAGGTGACCACACCACCACACCTGCTCGGTGATATATTACGGAACACCTTTGTCAGCATAATTCGCGTGACGCGTTAACTTTATTTCCACAAATCGTTAGTGCACGATCAACAACCGCGTCACCAGGGTGCATTCATAACATTAATATTTCGTTGATTTACTTAATATTTTAACAATAAACATTTTTAATCAACATAATCTTTAAATAACAAACGCACACCGCACCCTACAACGCCTCTACCCCAACATCGTCGTCGTGGCCTAACGGATAAGACGTCCGGTGCATTCGTTTGGAGCGATGCACCGGTGTTCGAATCCCGCAGGCGGGTACCAATTTTTCTAATGAAATACGTACTCAACAAATGTTCACGATTGACTTCCACGGTGAAGGAATAACATCCTGTAGTAAAAATCAAACTCGCAAAATTATAATTTGCGTAATTACTGGTGGTAGGACCTATTGTGAGTCCGCACGGGTAGGTACCACCGCCCTGCCTATTTCTGCCGTGAAGTAGTAATGCGTTTCGGTTTGAAAGGTGGAGCAGCCGTTGTAACTATACTTAAGACCTTAGAACTTATATTTCAAAGTGGGTGGCGCATTAGATAATAATAAATTATAACACTATTATGATTATATTGACAAAGACTATTATACTTCTATAACCACATATTTCGCCAAGACTACACTTTTATTTAGACAAATATTAATAGAGACAAACAATATTAAATCTATTCTCAATTTGACCACAGACTATAAATAAGCCATAATAAAAATTTGACAATATACAAACAGTATGCATGTTTGTGCGTGTCAAATACATGGTAGTGTGTGTAATGTTTTTATTAATTGATTTAATGTATTTTTATGCATAATTTAAAAAATAGTAACATTCTGCATTTCTTCTCTATATTTTCTATAAGTGTGTGAAATTTTATACTCCTCAGTCCGCGCAGTTTTCGTAAAAAAGGTACAAAGTTTTTGCTTCACGTATTAATATATAGATACTGCTTGTAGGAATTAGTGCTGCGTCTAGAAGACTGCCGCTCGAAGGAGCGTAGACTTGAAGAACTGAAGCACAACTTGGAAGTTTGTCTCGCCGATGCGACGCAGCAAATACAGGAATTGAAGGTAGGTAGAGAAAACGTATAGAGCCACGTATGTGATTTTTGGCGGGAACGCGAGGAGTGAAGTTGTGTGATTTGTATTATTTTGTCTATTTAGTGTTTCTTCGGGTTTAAATGTGTAATAATGGTGGTTTATTAACTGTTTAATATCTGTGAAAGTGCACAAATGTGGGAAAATGAAACAAAGCCGCTGGATGTAACTTCTCGGGATCCTCCAAAAAGTCAACTGAAAAAATCTCAGTAAATGACCACCATTTCACTGAGATTATATTTCATCCCATATCATCTCATTTAATTTAATTTAATTTCATCCCAGTTGATTAATGTCTCAAATTAATCATCTTCATTTAATTTCATTTCACTCCATATTATCATTTTTCACAAAAATAAGAATATAAATTAAAATAAGACATGACCTTAGGTCTTAGAAAGGTCTTAGTTACCAGGTCATAAAATCCCATAAAAAATAGTAATTTTTTGGGTTAAAAGTGTAGTTTTAACACTGAGTCCGTATGTACGTATGATCGGCGTGGTGTGCAGGCGCGGCTCGGCGGGTGCGAGGGCCGGTGCCGCGCGCTGGAGGCGTCCCTGAGCCAGTGCGAGGGCGGCAGGCGCGAGGCCGAGTCCAAGCTGTCGTCGGTGGTGCACAGCTTGCGGCGCGTGTGCGGCGTGCAGCCCGACGGCTCGCTGCAGCCCGCCGCGCGCCGCCGCCTCGCCAGCCCCGCGCGCCGCTACAGCCCGCACCGAGGTACCGTCGCCGAGATGCAAGTCCCTATTAAGTAGAGTATATCGGCTGCCCTACTCTTGTTGCTTTGTCTCAGAAATAGGCAGAATGGTGGAACGTACCTACCCGCGCAAGCTCACAGACGGCCTACCACACCAGTAATTCCGCAAAAAAAGTGAGCTGTAACACGTGGGTGCGATTATGAAAGAATCCCTTTTTTGACGTCACAACGTCTTATATTCGATGGAGCCGGCTGCACGCACGAAAAAACATGACTCATGCGGCGTTACCTCGCTCTGAGGCGTTCCATTTAAGGCTTGAAGTGCAAGCGAGAGCGCGCAACGAGCGACAAAGAGGCACAATCGGGCTCCGCGTTCGGCAGCGTTCGACATCTGTCTCTCTCCTACTTGAGTGAGCGATGCATCCGCGTCTGCCCTGCTATACAATAATACATTTACATGTTTTCGTCAAGTATGAAGTTCAGTGAAAAGTGAATGTGGTTTTAATTGTCCATACAAAATATCTATCAAACAAAATTAAAATTTTCTTTTCAAAAATGAAACCATTCCATCAGTATTTTCTTATGACGTTGTCACGTTCAACTATAGTCAGTAAACCGTCTTTACAGACAACCGATTTTATTTTACTACCTATTCTAGTGAGTAGGTGTAGGTGAGCTCACGGGGCTCAAACCTGACGACGTTGCTAACACGAACCCTAGCAAAAGCCGTGCTCCGCAGAATCTACCACCGGATCGGAAACGCGAACCACAGAAGATCCGACGAGAAACTCAGTGGGCTGTGTCTATGGGTTAATTTACTCGTCGAGCCCTTCGTCGCAAGCGACGGGTTCGACCAGGACGATGACCGGTAAAATCCCCTACTACTACTAGTTGATTAAGGGTGTTAAATTTTTCAGGTCGTGACCATTCCGAGGATCGTAACGAGATAATCGACGTCGACCCGGAGTTGATCAAGAAGGGCGTCAGGAACCTGATGCACGATGTCTGTCAAATCGAGAGGGAGAAGGTAGAGTTGACAGGGATCTCTCGTAGTGACCCGTCATAAGCCTACAGGGATAGATATCATTTTATTCCACTTATCTTCGTCACGAACCAGTTTTGTGAAAAAACTTAGACATATGTCAATGTTCGTAACATTAGGCTGTATTTGTATCATCCCATTACTGGTGGTAGGACCTCTTGTGAGTCCGCGCGGGTAGATACCACCACCCTGCTTAATTTTGCCGTGAAGCAGTAATGCATTTCGGTTGGAAGGGTGGGGCAGCCGTTGTAATTATACTTGAGACCTTAGAACTTTATCTCATTTACGTCGTGGATGTCTATGGGCTCCAGTAATCACTTAACACCAGGTGGGCTGTGAGCTCGTCCACCAATCTAAGCAATAAAAAAAAATATAACATAAAAAATTAGTTTGATTTGAGTGGTTTTTAAAATATGACTATAACGTTTCAGGACGACTACAAGTCCCAAGTGACCGTGCTCAAGAAGCAGTTGAAGGAGGCGACGGAGCAGCAGGGCAAGGGCGAGGGCAAGCTGCAGACGGCGGCCGCCAGCCTGCGCGCGCTGCAGGACGAGCGGGCGCGCCTGCACGCCGCCTGCGGGAACAAGGACGCGCAGCTGCTCGCGCTGGTACGCACCCCCCCTACCCGCACGTGACCTCCCCCTCGCCCACGCAGATAACGTACGCTGTCACGGTTTGGAGGCTAAGAGACTTAAACCTCATGTCTCAACGTATGGAACGCGAAATTCACACTCATGTTTGAAAGCTCCTGTCACCACTTTAAACTTTTCGCCTAATCGTCTACATACTATGTTTTATGTTTATACTGTTTACACGCTTCGGACACATGTCCCCCCATACGGGGGGCGGGCGTGGTGTGGGTCTCCCACGCAGATAACGTCCGCTGTCACGCGGTTCGGTTTGGAGGTTAAGAGACTTAAACCTCATGTCTCAACCTGGAACGCGACATTCACACTCATGTTTGAAAGCTCTTTTAACCACTATACCAAATGAACCTTTCGCCTAAACATCTACATGCTATGTTTTATGTGTATACTGTTTTATGAATTAAATAGTAATAGTAATGAGTTTTCAGAACGAATCGATACAGTCGAAGACGGTCGAGATAAGCAGCTTGAGGGACAAGATAACCAGTTTAGAAGCAGCTCTAAGCTCCGTCACCGAAGAGAAAGTACAGGCGGAGGTGCGTCCCCTAGTCTGGTCCTCACCTGCCGGTTTTAGTATTTTTTGCTATAGAGTATTTATTAATTAGCTTTAATTGTTTAATTACAGAATAAAGCGGAAAGTCTGCGCGCGCAGCTGGCCGAGCGCGCACACGAAGCCGCCCAGCTGCGGGAGGCGCTGACGGCTGCCGAAGGTATGCGCGCCTCCGTCTGCTCTATATGTGTACGCGGGTCGACGACCTCTCGGCTCGTCTGGCGTTAAGTGACGAATCCATCCAGCTTGAGTCGTGAGGTCTAAGTCCTGATTGTGTAGTGCAGCGCCCCCCCCCCCTGAGTGGGGGGCGGCACGTAGAATGTTTGTAAAAACTTTATCGAAATAATAAATTCAAATAGATAGATACAAAATAGATACAAATGACAATACTACTATAATAATTAAGCAAATAGTCAAAATATACATTTTTTTATTATACAAGATTGGGTAGCCTTTGATATCTCCGATTATCGCGTGGCATCGCGTCGCTTTGATGAACTCTATTTTTCTTTAATAACCGAAGAAAGCATTTTCGTTTACCCAAAAATACTAAACGATCAATAATTTATGATCAAACTTTTTTTAAATACTTTTCCGAAGTATTTTGTTGTTTCTTCTTGTCGATGTCGACAGGCAAAGGGAACTTAGCCCATACAGACAAGTGTGTAATGAAGGTGCGATGTGTCAGGTCGCGCGGCCCGCCTGGACGTGCGGCGCGCGCAGCTCGAGGGAGACGTGCAGCGCGCCGCCGTCGCCGCCAGGGACAGGGACCAGGCCCTCAAGGTTATCACATCTCTCTATATATCTATCTAACTAATGTCCGAAGGCAGGCGATCCAATTGTGACGTATGAATGTATTTTCCATACAAACCGGGGGGCCACTTTAACCAATATATTTCTAACTAGCTTATGCCCGCGACTCCGTCAGCGTGGAATAGTTACTTTGGCATAATGCAAAATTTTACCCCCACTTCATTTACGTAGAAAGATATTTTTGAATTATTGTATGTTAAGGGGCTATTGAAAACCCTATTTTGAGACATTCTGTATTGGTGCTCCACTTGTATTAGTCTTACCGAGATGTTATATAGCCTATAAGCCTTCGTCAATAAATGGGCTGTCTAATAATGAAAGAATTTTTCAAATCGGAACAGTAGTTCCTGAAATTAGCGCGTTCAAACAAACAAACTCTTCAGCTTTATAATATTAGTATAGATATGAGAATTTTGCAAAGAATTTGTTGAATTGAAAATTTGAAAATTCAGAACTTGGCTAAAGTCGTGCTACGACAGAGCCTAGTCGATGGAGGCGCGCATATACGCCACTTAGATAGATAATATACTTAATATTTGTCACTTACCTACCAGCCTTCGTGAAGAGCGGAACTACCATGCTAGGAACTCTCGTTTTGTTTGCTGACGTTAAAAGATGACTGCTATATTGTAAATAAACGTGTTTTGTGTACTCACTGTTTCGTGTCTATGATGTTTGACGATTGTATCGATAATGCGGTCGCTCCTACATATGTATATGAGTTCGGGTGACTCAAATCGAAAGGTCATCAGACATATGAGGCCGTCAACGCGAAAGTGGCCTAACCCACGATTCATATTCATGCTTATGTATTGCAATTTATTTAAAACATAATAAAATTTTGACGCAAAATCGACCTATCCCTAGTTTCATCCGTAGATAACAGATGCCTTTGTTAACATCATTTTAGCGCGTATTTTTTGGCCTACGAAGTATTGTAAAGGTAAATTCGAACCTCATTATCTCCATACTAACTGTGGTAAACTTAGGCCACTTTTGCGCGGACTGCCTCATATATTAGTCGATGTTTGGTTACAGAAACTGCAAGAGCGCTGCGAGGGCTACACGCGCACGATAGCGCAGCTGGAGGACCGCTGCACGTCGCTGAAGGGCACGGTGGAGCAGCTGTCGGCAGCGCTGCAGCGGGCCGCCACCGCTGAGGGCGAGCTGCGCGCCGAGCTGGCCAAGCTGCAGCGGCAGCTCGGCGAGGCGCGCGCGCAGGGACAGAGCGCCGCCGAGAAACTCAGGCACATACAGAAGAATATCAGTAAGAGGTTTTTTTCCTACCTATGCTTGAGAGGCTTGAGAGGCTATTTCAGCTTGCCCTAACGTGTGTAGGTGAGCTCACGGGGCTCAAACCGGAGAGTTGCTAACACTGACCCTAGCAAGAGCCGTGCTTCGCAGAATCTACCACCGGATCGGAAACGCGACCCACTGAGAAGATCCGGCGAGAAACTCAGTGGGCTGTGTCTATGGGTTAATTCGCTCGTCGAGCCCTTCGTCGCAAGCGACGGGTTCGATGAGGACGGTCACCGGTGCTTGTGATGCCTAAAAGCACCGTTAATGGATCAGGAAGGGTTATGTTAATGCCATATTGTTTGCGTGGCTAATATACCGCTATAGGCTTGGTGGGCTCTCATCGGTTTAAACAAAAGGCCCAATGCAGGGAAGAAGTGACTAATGAAACGGTCGCTTATGCGAGTTCGTATTGAAAACTGCGCAGTACAACAATGACTCTTCACATAGTCCAACTTATTAATAGCAAAAGAGACCATTCTCTGACATTAATAATAAAGTTCGAGACAAAGAATGGAAGCAACTCAATTGGTGTTGGCTGCAATCGAACGTCGTGCGTCACTCTTTGAGTCTTTGAGTCACTAGTTTCGCTGTTTATTTGATTTGTTAGCAGCATCTTTATATATGGCCTTTAAGTATGTGTGGGGTTTCTCTTAGGAAGATCTTCCACCGAGCGGGTGATATTTGCTCGGTAGACCGACAGTCCGAATGTTGTTGTTCGGAACTTATATATATGTAAGCTTATCTTGAAAATGTCGTAAGCGAGATTCAGTCATCTGTCAAATATCTTGCGTTGTATGATGGCTACCTCCACATAATTATGCTTTCCGAGTTTACTTACTACTACTTACTTAACTTAGGCAAATTGGCTAATGACTCCAGCTATTGCATACCCCCCCTTTAATATTACTACTTTTGGCTGAATAATCGAAATTCGATCGTAAGTTAGTAGTACTTCAAGTTTTAGTTATCAGCATTCTCCTGTCCTTCTCCCAGTCACTGGGGTCGGTGCAATATGTTTTCTTCTTTCATACTCCTTTATCATATACAATTTTTTCATCCTCTCTCCCCTCTTATATTGTCTTTCACGCAACCCATCCATTTCTTCTTAGGTCTACCTCTTTTTCTAAAGCCTTCCACATTCATAGTAAAACTCTCTTACCAACCTCATTTCCATTTCATCTCATGACATGTCCATACCACTCCAAACGCGCGCTTTTCAGCTTCTCTGTCAGAGGTGCCACTTTCAGACTTTCTCTAACATATTCATTCCGTATTCTATCCATTCTCGTTACTCCACACATCCATCGCAACATTCGCAGATGCTGAGAGATCTGCTGCATGCAATCGCCTTTCATCCGCCACTTTAGTGGTCCACCAAGCTGATTCATACAAGACGGCAGGCCTTATTAAGGTCTTATATATCTTCCCTGTTAGGCGAAAAGAAATGTGTTTGTCACACGTGGTGCCCCAAGATTTAGTGTCATGTAAAATACTAAATCCTGCTGTCTATCTTGCCGTTAATATTTTAACAAAACGTTGCATCAAATTTAGGAGTATGTCTAGGACCGATGACAGTACAATAAAAAGTATTTTCGATAATATTAGATTTAGTAACTTATTTTATATTTCGAAATGATTTCCTCTTTCATAATTTGGTTATTAACAAATTTGTTTCTCGTTTATTGAACCATTACTTTGTGACCGTGATTTTGAATGGTCCCATCATTGCCTCGCGTGTTGAGGCCGCGAGGGGGTGCAGGATGACAGGGTCTGGATCGAACCCAGGGTCGTTTCCTAATGAAACCCAATTTTATTTTTAGCGAGTTGCGAGAACGAGCGGCGCGTGCTCACTGAGAAACTGGAGAGTGCCAAATCGGCTCTCGGCGAGTTAAAGCGGCAGAACTCGACGCTGGAAGACCAGGTCCACAGACTCACCAATCAGCTGGCAAACGTAGAAGTGCAACGGTAAGAGCGTGCGTCACGCAGATGTAAAGCATTCTATTCTCAATGACCGATCTGTTTTATTAATGAACGTCAAAGAAAGAGCAATGGAAACAGTGTGGATACTGCGCAATGTAACACAAACAAACAAAGGTCAACGACCTTCAGTGACGTTATTTGATTTCTCAGTGCAGCGGGCTCATCTACGCTTCTGTATCTCGGGTGTGAGGTTTGAATGCAGACCCGAGTCGGTATCTTTGCTTAAGAAATATCTTTAACATTGGGTATTGGACGCATGGCAGAGGGTGGAATGGTAGGGATGTGTAATCATTGGTTTTGATTGCTGATTCTGTAGACACGCAGATATATTGCTTTAATTTAGATAAAATCCACAAAACAAAGACAAAAGAAGCTAGACAAAAATTTTGATAAGTTTTTTTTATGTGTCATAACTTAACTCTAGGTCAATGAGATCCCGTCTTAACATTAGTACGGGTACCGGCTAAGGCGAGAATTTTGGCGCGCACTGAGGTACCGTAAGTTTCGTGTAGTCGGTGTGGCGGAGCTCGATGGGGTTTAGTTAGTCAGTAGTCGTTCTACGGGGCAAGTGCTTCGCGCGCCTTTTTCAAGGCGTAGTCTCCTGTGAGAAATTGGGGGAGGTGGAGGACCTCGGCCCTTCTCTTCTCCCCTTCTTCCTCTCAGGAGGCGCCGGAGTCCGACATAACCCGGTCCGTTACCCCCCTTCGACCGGGGTATCCGTAAATGGATTCCTCAGCGTTAAAAGGTCAACCGATTTTAATGATTCGTTTGTTTATTTGAAAGCCGATATTTCTCACGCGGTTCATTTTAAATTTCATCAATAACTAATGTTTAATTGACTCCAAACTATATTGATGATAATCTCATTTTGATTATTTGCAGTCGGTATACGGTAATCTTTTGTATACTGTTTGTTACCGTTTTTTTACTGGTGGTAGGACCGCTTGAGAGTCCGTGCGGATAGGTACCACCGCCTTGCCTATTTCTGCCGTGAAGCAGTAATGCGTTTCGGTTTAAAGGGTGGGGCAGCCGTTGTAACTATACCTGAGACCTTAGAACTTATGTCTCAAGGTGGGTGGCGCATTTACGTTGTAGATGTCTATGGGCTCCAGTAACCACTTGACACCAGGTGGGCTGTGAGCTCGTCCACCCACCCATCTAAGCAATAAAAAAAAAACTTAGTTTCACGCCGGATCTTCTCAGTGGGTCGCGTTTCCGATCCGGTGGTAGATTCTGCGAAGCACGGCTCTTGCTAGGGCCAGTGTTAGCAACGGCATCAGGTCTGAGCCCCGTGAGTTCACCTACTAGTTAAGGTTAAGCTGAAATTGCCTCTCAAGGCTCTCAGCTTAGGTAGAAAAAAAAAAGGTATACGGCAATCTTTTGTATATGTCATATTGGTTTCAGATCTGGCCTAGAATCCCAACTGCGCATGACGACCTGGGACGGCAAGGAGTCCAACGACGGCGAGCTGGAGCGCGAGCTTCACGAGCTGCAGCGAGAGCGCTCCGAGCTCAAAGCGAAGAACGACGCCCTCCAGGACACGCTGAGGAAGCTGGAGGCGGACCGGAGGATGACCAGGCCCTCCGTGTTGAGGACCAAGAGCCACGACCGGACCGAGAAGAGCGTGTACTACTCGGATTTGGATTCAGGTTTGTGGAAACATTGACTTTGTTTGGTACTTAACCCGCATTCGATTTTGTTTTTATTGCTTTCAAGGGTGGACGAGCTCACAGTCCACCTGGTGTTAAGTGGTTACCGGAGCCCATGGACATCCACAACCTAAATTCGCCACCCACCTTGAGATATAAGTTCTAAGGCCTCAAGTATAGTTACAACTAAAACTAAAATTCATATCTCGTGTATTTATAATTTATACTGTTACTAAAATTTCACACATAGTAGAATCGAATCCTTCGGTACTATTCGATAGAGATATCTTTCTCTCTCTCCTAAATACGTGTATTTGCTTCTTGTGCTAAAGCAGTTTTCACATTAGGTTACGATAAAAGTCATAAATTTTGGGAATAAGAGTGACAAATATATTATTACTGAAAGAATTTAAAAGGAGTCGTACAAAAAATTACTTCATAGATTCGGGTTACGAAATTTGACTCTCCTTTCCAGGGCCAGATTCGACTAAGGACTCGTCGTCGCACTGCTACAAGGACAAGGAGGTGCCCTGCAGGGACAAGGGACTCTCCACCGAGCTGAGTCTGCTCGAGCTGGAGAACAGAGAGCTGAGGATGAAGATACGACGCCTCGAGAAGGAACTTGCTGATAAGGCACGTATTTACCGGATTTCAACCCTCAGACACAGCCCACTGAGTTTCTCGCCGGATCTTCTCAGTGGATCGCGTTTCCGATCCCGTGGTAGATTCTGCGAAGCACGGCTCTTGCTAGAGTTCGTGTTAGCAACGTCGTCAGGTTTGAGCCCCGGGAGCTTACCTACTAGTTAAGGAGACGCTGAAAACGTAGGAGAAACCAAAAAAAAACTAGATTTTTTTCCTGCCTATACAGATAGCATTGAGAGGCTATTTCAGCGTTGCCCTAGCGTGTAGGTGAGCTCACGGGGCTCAAACCGGGAGTGTTGCTAACACTAGACCTAGCAAGAGCCGTGCTTCGCAGAATCTACCACCGGATCGGAAACGCGACCCACTGAGAAGATCCGGCGAGAAACTCAGTGGGCTGACATAGAGTTCAGATTCGATGTTTGAAGGCTTCACGCGTACTACTTACTGGGTACGTAAGTAACGGGTTTGGTCTATGGGCATTGGTGGTCCAGTATCTACCGTCCAGTTCGATCGAAATGCGAGGAGCTTTTTATTCCTGTCTAATCGTTGGTGGCCTAAGGGCTATTCCAACTTCGTGTAGACCAACAGGTGGGCTCACGGGCTCAACCTGAGAGAATTTGCTAACACTAGTCCTAGTAATAGCAGTGCTTCGCTGAATCTACTTCCGGATCGGAATCGCGACCCACTGAGAAAATCCGGCAAAAAACTCAGTGAGTCACGAGGAGCTGTGTAGTTGACTGCTTGCACTCGTGGAAGTAAGCTAGTGTGGATAACGAAGCCATCAGACGTGGCTTCACAGGTTCTTTCAAAATAAATCTTGATGTTTCAGTAAATTTCGATAGATTTACCGAAATTTTATTTAGATAATTTCATTTCATTACATTAACGAATTCAAATAAACCAACTTCATGTAATTGCGCTCTATATCATTTGTCAAATAACAATTGAAGATTTTATAAACTCAACGCCGGCAACACTGGCATCGCAAGGCTAAATTGCCAGACTAAAAAATAAAATGTACGACCGAACTTGTCTCGTCTTTTGCGCTGCGACTTCAACTGATCTAGGCTCGGTTGTAATTCCACAGGAGTCGGAGCTGGCGGTGGCCCGCAGCCGCTACCTGGGCGAGCTATCCGCTTCAGGCCCGGAGTGCCGCGACGACGCGGAGCAGTACCGCCGCGCCGCGCTGCAGGCTGAGCGGCTGCTGGAGGCGCGCGAGGCCAGCCACCGCCAGCAGATGCTGCGTCTCGAGAACCAGGTACGAAAACCCTCACATTTCGTCTTTTTACTGGTGGTAGGATCTCTTGTGAGTCCGCGTGGGTAGGTACCACCACCCGGCCTAATTTTTTTTTGTTGTTGCTTAGATGGGTGGACAAGCTCACAGCCCACCTGGTATTAAGTGGTTACTGGAGCCCATAGACATCTACGACGTAAATGCGCCACCCACCTTGAGATATAAGTTCTAAGGTTTCCATATACTTACAACGGCTGCCCCACCCTTCAAACAGAAACGCATTACTGCTTCACGGCAGAAATAGGCGGGGTGGTGGTACCTACCCGTGCGGACTCACAAGAGGTCCTACCACCAGTAATTACGCAAATTAAAATTTTGCGAGTTTTGATTTTTATTACACGATGTTATTCCTTCACCGTGGAAGTCAATCGTGAACATTTGTTGAGTACGTATTTCATTAGAAAAATTGGTACCCGCCAGCGAGATTCGAACACCGGTGCACCGGACGTCTTATCCTTTAGGCCACGGCGACGACAAAAAAATTTTTTTTCATAACGCGCATAAAGAAGTATAACTTCAAAGATTGTACTGCTGTTGTCAGGCGGCGCAGCTCCGGGCGCAGCTGTCGGCGGAGATCCGGCGGCGCCAGGCGTACGTGTCGCGCAGCGGGCGCGCCGCCCGGGACGTGCAGCGCCTGCGGGCCGCGCTCGGGGACTCGCTGAGGACGGTGTCGCAGGTACCCGCCGCTACATCACTACATAGTATAAAACAAAGTCGCTTTCTCTGTCCCTATATCTGTCTGTCCCTATGTATGCTTAAATCTTTAAAACTACGCAACGGATTCCGATGCGATTTTTTTAATGAATAGAGTGATTGAAGAGGAAAGTTTATATGTATAATAACATCCATTAAATGGTGGAGAAATCAATAATAAATTACAGTTTCCTAAGCGAAGCGAGGGCGGGTCGCTAGTGTCCACATAAAGACCAATTTTAGGAGCATCCACTGTTTCTTTTTTTTAATACGCTTTTCAGCTTCAGACGTTTGTATGTTCGTATGGAACGGAATCTTTGATTTTGACCCCCTTCAAAACGTCGGATTAACTCGAAATTTGGTATAGTTATTAAGGACCGCTGATAATTAAAATTTTTTAAATAAAAATTGAAAAAAATAGTTGAAAAAATTGAAATCCAACTAAAAAACGGCAAATAAATCTTAATAAATTTATGCGTGTAGTTATAAATAGTTTATGAACAGATCTGAGTAGAAGGATTATTTTGATTATATCCTGAAAAGCACCTCACGCTTTTTTTACAATAAAATAATTGTTTATTACATTATTTTTAATTCAAATTTATTAAGATTTATTTTCTATTTTTAGTAGGATTTTCTAGAAAAGCGTATTTTTTTTGTTTTTTTTTAAACTATTATTAATTCAAACGTTACGTTATTAATTATACTAGTGGTCGTACAGTCGAAATTCAAAAATATAAAATCACAAATTTCGCCAAGACATAGACATAGACAAATAATATTAAAGACAAACAATATTAATTTACTCTCAATTTGACCACTGACTTTAAACAATTACAAAAGTTTGACAATAAACAAAGAATATATTGTCTTCAACAGGATCCGGCCCTGGACTCTTACACATTGGAACATGAAGCCAGAAAGTTGGACAGCACCCTGGCTCACAGTCTACCGCCGCTCACCGACAGCTACGACTCATCAAAATAAATACAACCTCAGATTTGAATCGCCGAAGAAAACTTAACAAGGGCTTAAGAGCTACCATAGTGTAGCCGTATGGCGTAACAGTAAATCTGTTGTCCAGAACTAACATAGTAAACGTGTCGCTAAAATTTGTGGCGTAACAGATTTAGTTCAGAACTACCATAGTAAACGTGTCGCCAAAATTTGTGGCGTAACAGATTTAGTTCAGAACTACCACAGTAAACGTGTCGCCAAAATTTGTGGCGTAACAGATTTAGTTCAGAACTACCACAGTAAACGTGTCGCCAGAATTTGTGGCGTAACAGATTTAGTACAGAACTACCATAGTTAAAGTGTCGCCAGATTTTGTGGCGTAACAAATTTAGTACAGAATTGCCATAGTAAAAGTGTCGCCAGCATTTGTGGCGTAACAGATTACATATAAATTAGTGTTCAGATATTAAGAGATGATAATTTTTAAACAACGATTATTCAATATATTGAAGAAATCTTGAATGTGTTCATTGTTGGCATTACAACGCCATCAATTTATTTCGGATTAAGGTAGTGGTGTTTCTAAATGTTCACGAGTACTCACGTTTAGTATTAAATGCACTGTTTAGTGCTACATGTGGTCTGGCGTGGTACATTATAGCACGAGGTAAATATGTGACAAGTATAGTGTTGCTTGGAACTCTGACTCAAATATTGTGTGGATTGTTATATTTTGTTATATTATAGTTTTGTTTGGCCTTAAACTTGTATTAACTGCTGTTTATAGATTGTTTAGTATCTGTGAAAGTGCGTAAATGCGGGAAAATTAAACAGTCGCTTCATGTAAAAACTGAGACCTTAGAACTCATGTCTCAAGGTAGGTGGCGGCATTTACTTTGTAGATGTCTATGGGCTCCGGTAACCACGTAGCATTAGGTGGGTCGCGAGCTTATTCACCCAAATAAGCAATAAAAAAAAAAAAGTGTGTGTGTCCGCTCCGACGCACGACTGGAGTTTACTGGATATAAAAAATTAAACGAAACAATACGAGAAATAGTTCTATATTACGACAACACGATACACTACAGATTATTAACAAATTAACGAGACACAAAACAAACGACTAACAAATATATGAAAATACAATAATGAGAGAAACGCGCGATCAGTACGAGGCTTTGTGGCGGACTGCCGGCGCAGCAGCCCGGCGTCACCTGCGATAACGCGGCCGCGCGTTGGCTCCTGATTGGCGCGCGCACGCATCACGCAATCAGGAGCCAATCAGGCGCATAACGCATTTCGTGTGACATGCTAGTACGATTTTGATTGGCGCGCGCACGCATCACGCAATCAGGAGCCAATCAGGCGCATAACGCATTTCGTGTGACATGCTAGTACGATTTTGATTGGCGCGCGCACGCATCACGCAATCAGGAGCCAATCAGGCGCATAACGCATTTCGTGTGACATGCTAGTACGATTTTGGTCCCCATAATTTTCATACCCCGGGCCTATATATGTAAATCGATTCTAAAGGAGTAAACTCCAAAAAGTGGCATCTCGAGTTCTACCAAAAAGTCCACTAAATTCTCTAAGCAATAAGCTGTATAGAGATTATATTTCATCCCGTTTTATCTCGATTCATTTAATTTCATCTCAATTGATTAGAAGTCTCAGATAAAACAACTCCACCTTATTTTATCCGTATCAATGTTCACTGCATATTATTTTTCATATAACAAAATATACAAAGTATTAGGCTGTATGGTTTGTGATACCTTCGTCTTTCCTGTTGCTACTACTAATAATACTACTCTCTTATTGACACAATGAACGCGCCACGATGCCACCGCAGCTTGATAGTTTATGCATCTATTAGAAACACTAAACTAGATTGCAGTTCGGTAATTAAACATTAGATTTAAATAATAATATGTACAATCAATGTTTAATTTGGGACAATATTGGTTTTCAAGTATAGTCATTTTTAGAAGACGTCGTGACCTAAAGGATAAAATATTCGGTGCATTCGTATCAAGCTTCTCGTACGTTGTAAACCAATGGTAGGCAACGGCTTGGCTCTGCCCCTGGCATTGCTGACGTCCATGGGCGACGGTAACCACTCACCATTAGGTGGGCCATATTCTCGTCTGCTTATACGGTATTATAAAAAGGAAAACCTGTACTCTACAAACGCACTGCTGCTTTACGTTAAAAATAAAGCAAGAATGTGCTACAGCTCAATACTAAGATGCAATTCTCGCGGAGTCTTACTTGATTCATTCAAAATATATACTGTGTTTAGTGAGAGTTTTAACGTTTTCGATAACGTAAAAGTTAACATAAATTTGTATGGGGTTAGAACGTTTGCCTACGTTTGCCGCTAGGGGCGCTGTTCCAACTGCATACAAATTTGAGTTGACTTTTACGCTATCGAGATCGTTAAAAAACTCGCACTAAGCACACTATTATTCGCATCCTATACGTGTTTTTTTACGTTTTCTACGTTGCAATTAAGTTATTGTCCCGATGAAAATGTTTTAATTGTATAATAATACGTCAAGGGAATTAATTATACGTAGCAATTAAAGGTAGTTGTTAATTTAAAATGAGTAATCGCCCGTTGCGTTCATGTTTTCCAAGAAGTAATTTTTTTTATTTGGCATTTACGCAATTAATAATTAATTACGAAAATTTTCCTAATTTATACCAGACGATACGTTATGTGCGCTGTTTTTATTTTTATTTGTAATATATCAGTAATTGCGCTATTCTTGCTTATGATTCAGGCCTAGTCTACGAAGAAGTTTGAGGGATATCTCTGTTAAAAACATCACCCCCAGATTTATGTTATATTTTTTCCGTTAGGGAAATTTATGATTGAAAAATACAGATTAGGTCGTTTCCATTAAATGTATTATTTGAGAATTGACTAAATATTAAATGCGCAGCGTGCACTTGAGGTGCTCCTATTAAGGAATTTTTTTTTTAATCTCACGGAGAGAAACGCGAGGGCGCGGGAGCCATACGACTTTATCGTTGTTTGCATAAACACTTTCTTTATGCTATATTAAAAAAAAAACTATATCTATACTTCTATACTAATATTATAAAGAGGAAAGATTTGTTTGTATTGAATAGGCTCCGAAACTACTGAACCGATTTGAATTTGAATTCTTTCTCTGTTTGAAGCTACACGATTCCCGAGTGACATAGGCTATAATCTTTTTTGAAAAAAATTAAGGATCCTCTACTAAAACTCCAATAATGTAACCCAAGGTGTAAAAAATTACCTAAAATATTCTTCACAACGCGTGCCTTGCGAAAGCTATTGACGATCGAATAAAACAATGTATTACAACTTTGTAGAACACATCATTATTTACAAAAAGTGTCGCGACAGCATAATAATATGTCTAACTATTATAGTTATGCCAAAATAAGAGTTCTTTTATTTTTTTAAATAAAACAACGTCAAATATTGTTGAAATTTTTGTTAAAGACCCGAGCGGAGCCGGAGCGGGCCGCTAGTTTATAATAAAAAAGGAGTAGGTACTCAAAGGTAGACAGCGGCTTGGCTGTGACACCTCACTTTGCTGACGTCCATAAGCGACGTTGACTCACCGTCAGCCGGGGCTATGCTCATTTGACTACAAGGGCAATAAAAGAAAAGTTTCGGGGTAACGTGAATGCTAACTATCCGGCATTGTCGAGTCTATTCACCATCAAGCGGACAAAAGACTCGTCTGATAATCTTAAAAAAAAAAACATATTTTTATGAAGTCTATAGTTGGAAAAAAAAATACACTTCTGTGTGCTTAGTGCGAGTTTCTTAACGTTCTCGATAGCGTAAAAGTTAGCTCATGTTTGTATGGAATGGGATCGTTTGCGTACGTTTGCCGCTAGGGGCGCTGTACCGACTGCATACAAAATTGGGTTAACTTTTACGCTATCGAGAGCGTTAAGAAACTCGCACTAAGCACACGGATCCAAAAAGGCATTATACTCTTTGAAATCGATTGCAGTTTACGCGGTCGGGAGTTGTTTCAGCGATCTGTAGGTGTTTTTTTTTTATGAATTTTGGGATTTATTTTGAAATTTGAGGAAAAATCGGTAATTTAATGCGGTTTTCCCGTTCGGGCCACTTTGCGCACTCAGAGCTGATACAGCACTAACAATAGTGACTTCAAACTACATCATCAATGATTCGTTTAATATACCGCAAGCAAACAATTCTATACACACGTATTAATTGGCAAAATAACTCTATACATACGTATTGAGTTATGTATGTGGCAAAGCGTAATTCATTTTTCGATTGGCTTTTCCTGTGACGTCACTGACTGTTTAATAATAACTCATCATAATGAGCTGCATTTTATAGTTTTTTTCGCTATCCTTTGTGTAATTTCTGACGTGTTGAGAATTCGCATGGTTTTTTTTTTATTGCCCTTGTAGACGAGCATACGACCCACCTGATGGTGAGTGGTTACCGTCGCCCATGGACTTCAGCAATGCCAGGGGCAGAGCCAAGCCGCTGCCTACCGCTAAATACTCTCCACAAGCCTCGTTTGAAGAAGGACATGTCATAGCGCTCGGGAAACACCGTGGAGGGGAGCTCATTCCAAAGCCGGATGGTACGTCAAGGTCCTTTCCTTCGAGTATGTGAGTCGTTCTATGGTGAGCGATTACAG
Source organism: Bombyx mori (assembly GCF_030269925.1). Lineage (NCBI taxonomy): Eukaryota > Metazoa > Arthropoda > Insecta > Lepidoptera > Bombycidae > Bombyx > Bombyx mori. The sequence continues at coordinate 14,075,226 of NC_085112.1, forward strand.
TCGCCCATAGGCATCAACAATCTTAGGTGCAAAGCAAATCCGATGTTTACCGCTCAGCAGTCTTGTCAAACTGCATTTGACAAACCGTGCTCGGGAAGCAATGTCTAGAAACAGTTCATCCTAGAACCTGACAGCGTTTAGTATCTTCTTTGGTTTAATCTCGCCTTTATTATTGTCAAATCGCCCTCAAAAGTGGAAGGGTTTTTTTTTGTAGCTTAAATGTGTGGACGAACTCACGGTTCACCTGGTGTTAAGTGATAACCGGAGCTAATAAGACATCTACAACGTAAATGCCGTCATCCACCTCGAGCCACGAGTTGTAAGGTTTCAGTTTTAACAGTACAACGGCTGCCCCGCCCTTCAAACCGAAACGCATTACTGCTTCACGGCAGAAATAGGCAGGGTGGTGGTACCTACCCGTGCGGACTCATAAGACGTTCTACCTCCAGTCAAATTGGTTTAAGCGGCATTTCGCTCAATACGCGACATTCATCTTTGTAATTGAAGGTGCGTTTTATTTGACATTAGCATCGACAGTCCGATGTTTTTAATTGAACTTCAATTGAGAACTCCATTGAACTAGCTAAAGAAGCTTTTTATATTATTATTTTTTTAAATTTTAAATTCTAAATGGCTCTCCTGTAAAGTTGAAAAATGTCGCTTATACCAAATGGCCTTTCACACCTCTATTTAAATTATGTCCGTTGTTTCGAATACTGTAGTTTCCGTGCTCGCAGAAGACCAAAGTGTTTACTTACCAGTACTTTAAAATATTATGCTAACTGCCTTTTAACTTTTTTATAAAAAATAAAATAGATTAAATTATAGAAAACTAGCTGTACCCGTCCGCTTCGCTGGGCATTTAAAATTAACATTAACATTTCTCTCATTAACGCCCCCGCAACTGGTATAGAGAGTCCAACACACATATAAATATTAGCCTATCCATTAAGTACATGTATTTTCTACATGGATACCAAGTTTCAAGTCAATCGGATGCATGGTTCAGTAGTTATAACGGAGCATCCGTAAAAACCACTGTAGATTTATATATTATTAAGTTTAAGTATAGATGAGACGAATAGGGTGCCTGTCAAAAAAGTTCCTTGGACTTTGAGGAATGCATTAGTGCGATCGTACCACTCATAAAAAGGACTGGAATATCTCAAATATGTCATTTCTGCTTCATTATCGCATACGTGCCTTTACTGCTTCTATTATTATCTCGAATATTTCATCTCATGCTTAATCGTGTTTCGAATTGAAGAGCACTATAATCATAATTATAGTGCCATCAAATTACTTTATATGTAAGTAGCAGATCGGTTCGAAGTCTTGCCTCAAAAGTATGCTGCCTGGAAATTCCTATGAACGTCCAACCAACACCTATAAACAAAATCTTTCTCAAACAAGTGAACAAAAAATCGAATTCCTAAACAATAATCTTAAATTGATTTTTTTGTATTTTTGTATTAGTAAATAATGAATGATATATTTATTCAGTTAATCAATCCCATATATTACACGCTTACTGATAATAATTATATTAATATCGTGAATTTTATAAAACTTTATTAGCACGTAAAATGAGCACAATTTAGGGAAGTCAGCGTGTAAAATGACTATTACATCATTGTAATAATAAATGAACGTATGTATTTGATAAATTATTTCATATTGACCAACGGTTAAATAACAAAAATTAACAAAATTATTGAAACGAACAAAAATAGTCTTTAAGACCCGAAGCTTAAGGCCCATGCTCAATTCAAAGTTTCAACATGTGACCTTTTTAGTTCTATATACAAGTAATCAGCTATGAATCATTGTGTACTGTTTAGAGATTTGTAGAATTAAAGCTAATTCGTCACAAGAATACCTGTTTGATAACACGCATGACTCAATCATCTGGACATTGGAGGACACCATTATTGGCAAACAAATCGTATCTGTACGTAGGGATTTTGTTTAAATCATCCGTCTTCTTCTTGTTCGCTGTAGTTTTAGAAGCCGTGAGCAGGATATAATGATAGTGGAGTGCAGAGTGCGGTGGATAGATAAGGTGTTGAGGTTGAACGCGCCGGAAGTACAGTCCGAGGCGATTTTTATGCTAATGTTCTAGTTAATTTTTGGCGCAATGCTCACGAGTGAAAATGAATATAAACTATTTTTCGAATAGTCTCGAATTATTTTGAATGAAAAATGTTATAAACCAGTTATCTTCGTTCACACTTGTTTACTTACTATAAAACCATTTTTCAATTAACGAATTAGGTTAATTGGATCAGGTTTTCTTTTTTTTTAAAACAATGACGTAATTCATAATTTTGCGTCCCAAATAAAAACGAGTTGTTGTAACGAAATGTGATTTAAATAAGTTTACATTACCAAAAAAGTACATGGGAAAATATCGTAACTGCCCACATTAACAGCCCGTTTACCGCCCACTTTTCGAAGAATGTTCTAGTCGTTATGTAATCCAATTCATTTTAATTGAAAATAAAAGAGTTCTTACAATTCGCAAAATTATTCGCGACCAGCTTATACGTGAATAACGACATTATTAATCGTGTTTGTTATTCAAATTATTCAAGTTCAACTATTCTATTGTAATTTTAGAGATGTATTCGTAAGTAATTACCATGAAAACAATTCCGTCCAATTGGGTTTTAAAAATTAAATTTTAATCATATTTCCGCCTCGAATTACTTATGAATCTTAAAATTGTAGTCTTAAAAACACAAATTTTTGGATTAAAACTTTAGTAGTGAACGAAATAGAATTTAAAAAAAATTAAGATAATTTTTACACGTTCCAAGTCGTAGATATCGGATTGTCGATGCACTGGTTTCCACAAAATCATATCGCACTCGAAGGAATTTACACTTATCGCTATGTATTTTTACGTACCTACAGTTATCATAAAGCAAATTTCATATTATAGAAAACGTATAGGTAATCTGGTTTCGGATATAGTTAGTTGTATTGAATCACAATTTGACCCCGCTGCGTAGATAAGCAAGCTAGACGTTGCCTAACATCCTGATAAAAGCGAATTGTTTTTATGCAGCGTACTTATACTGCATTGTTATGCAAGTTTTACTCTGCATTCCATTTCAAAACGAAATCGGGAATTCGAAAAACTTGTAATAAAACGCTCTTATGAATGTGATCAATAAAGAACGTATTGCGTGGGAAGTCTATATAGATCCAGAGCATTCAAATTGTGACCTTTACATTCACGGCTTTTCAAACCCACCATATTGCAAATTAAGTTTAATTTAGCTTCATAGTTCATCCCATGGTGTGCTCGATCTATGCGTTAGATCTTGTTACACAATATGGGGTGTGCCAGTGGTGAATTAATATAATACTTATTTTATCTAACTAGCTAGATTGCTTGATTATCATAGTTCTGTCGTACTTTGTTAGAATTACGTTAATATGTAGGACTGTGTCAATTCTTATGTTACTAGAATGTCGACATACGACCGCCACGTCTCACTGCGTTTATATTTAATATTATTGTGTGTTCTATAACGTGTAAGCAACACTTTTTATGTATCTTTTTTACACTGAAATAAAATAGTAGCAGATGATGTGCTGTCGTTTAATTTGATTATAAACCATTAAAATTCTCCGAGTCAATTGGTGTTTATTTGATTGTCGGTGGGGGTACGTCGCGCCAGGACCGATAGTTGTACCATGACTCATCAGACACTAACCAGGTCAATTGACATGAGGGGAGCATCACGGGAGGGACAAAATATACCCTAAGACATCATATTTAAAATTGGTTTTATTGATAAATTTGCAAAAGAAAAAGAAATTAATATTTATTGTACATGTCGATTATTATTGATCGAAAGATAAAAATATACAATATTTTCTTTGATTTGCACAATATATATAAAAAAATATAATTAAAAACTCAGATCAAAGTTTTTATACCAATATCCTTGTGCAGTAGTCATTAACTTTAACAGAAGAAAAATTGAGGAAACATCTAATTCTCGTAACAATATTTCAAACATCTATCATTACTTTTAACAAAGTTCTAGCAGCAAAACGTTGGCTGGTATTTAATTAATATTAAAAAATGAGACTGTAATTAGTAAACTTCATTTTATTTATAATAACGATAATTTTTATTTAGAACTCTTTATATTTTTAGGGGTCAATTGTACAGTGCCAATGGTGTAAGCACAACAAATGGCACAGGACTCCACCATAGAGACATCAACAACTATCTGCAGGGTGCAATCACCTAAGGCTTCTCTAAAATTTAAATTTATCAAGTTCTAAACTGTTACGCTAACATTCTCTTCAATACACTTGAATTATATAACAAGACAATAATATATCTGAAAAAATTTAATGTATCCTTAATTATTAAACATTACACTGGTTCAGACCAGCTGGCACAGAATACACCGAGCTTGTCTTCTACAGCCTCCGTCTAAATGTCACATAGACATAACGGATAATTCCAATCAGTACAATTAGACTCTAGTTAACAACCTTATGTTAGGTCCAAACAGCAAATAAAAACTAAATGCTTAATAACTGGCATTTTAACAATTTCAAATGAATAATATGAATTGTTTGTTTAATGCGTGTGCCCTTGATGCGTTTCATGGCAAATGTGTTGTTTTCTCAGGAATTTTCCTGTGTAATTGACAGAAGACTGTCTGTACCCAACACGGTTATTTATAATAACACAATTCATAAAATTTTCCACTGAATTTTGAAAAAAAAAATGGAATTGATTCTAATACTGAGGAGGCCATGGAGAGTGCATGCTGACATCGAAAAATATTTACTGTGGAGTCTATTACGGTTTGTTCAATCATATACTTTGAAGTTTTAGATAAGAATGGGACACACTCCCCATAGGCTCAAAATACAATGTTTTACATCATAAGTAGTAAAGGAATATTTTTTTTATAATCATTTACAACTTCGCAATCTAACCGCATCCACACAATACAAATGGAATTTTCTAGAGTGAAACACACAAAGACAATGAATTTATCCTCAAATACTGTACTATCAAAATAGAGTAAGATATTATTAACTACGCCTGTACAGAGAAAATGTGGTTATCATCAGTGACACTGGATTTCACGAGTGTTACCGCACATGTAATATACAGTGTAACAAACACACATTCTCATACAGGTATTTTGAAGCAACAATGTTCATCACCCGACCTAGATAAACTTTGGGAACTGCCGAGAGCCAAATCTGGGTACAAGAAGTCTTTCAAATTATTAAATATATTTATACCTAGACGCGTCGGAGACTCGTACAGCACTCTTACAGAATAATACATTTCCGTTTATTAGGTTTGTGTTCATCCTTCTTGGGGGACTTCTTGTTGATCTGTCTCACTAAGTCATAGAACACATCGTTAACATGTATTTTCGCTTTTGCCGACGTCTCCATGAAAGCGCAGTTGAAGTGGCGCGCCAGATTTTGTCCCTGTTCCTTGCCAACCACGCGCTCCGCCTCTAGATCGGTTTTGTTGCCTACCAGAACCATTGGCACGTCGGTCGTGTCCTTCACTCGCAGGATTTGTTCACGTAGATCCTGTAGGTCATTGAACGTAGACTGTGCTGTGATAGAGTACACCAACACGAACCCTTGCCCGTTCTTCATGTAGAGATCCCGCATCGCGGTAAACTGCTCTGTACCTGCGGTATCCAGGATCTCGAGCATACATTGCTGTCCATCAACTTCCACTTGTTTCCTGTAGCTGTCTTCGATGGTTGGGTCGTATTTCTCGACAAAGATGCCTTGTACAAATTGCACTGTCAGGGCGGACTTTCCCACGCCTCCGCTGCCTAACACAACTATTTTGTACTCGCGCATTATTCCCTATATTGTGTCACTTGAATTTGTTTATAGAAATTAAAGATCAAATCGGTAATAAGCACATTAACTTGGTAATTATTGCAAAAAAAACCTTCAACAAGTCAAACCGCCATGACACCGTTAAGAGGGCGATGGCTCACTATGTTAGTGTTGCTGACTTGAAAAATTAACCTGATTTCCCATTGACTACCTACTATTCAGTTCACTAGTATTAAGAATATAAATATTTCTACTCACAAACTATAGTATATCGACTCGGCTAATTTAAATAAAACTATTTTTGTTTCGTGTTCTACTTTTAGCAGACACAGAACGACTAATAAAAAATCATGAACAGGACGCTGCACAGGACCAGTACAATTATTTCATTTAGAACAATCAATTGTACTGACTAGCGAATAAATGCATTAATTTAACAAATTTTCGTAAAAAATAATTTTATAATATTAATTAGTGTAATTTTTAAAAAAAGGAATCGTATGTTATTTGATAAATTTTTCGTTTTTTTATCTATGTAGCTAGTGTAGCTACGCAAGACAATTTTTATTTATTTAGACTGCTAATAGTTCTAAAAGCTGTGTACAGAGGGCAGTGCAACAAATTTTCAAAAGGTTGTCGCTAAGGACACGACACTTTAGGGAGAATTAATTGTTATCAGTATAAGCTATATTATAAATTTTATTTCTTTATATCATCCTCCTGTTTATTTTTTATTTAATGAAGCAATCTCAGTTTTAAAGGAGGCCGTTCCAATGAATAAAATGGTGTCTTCAAATGCCTCATGCTTTAATACGACTGGGTCGCGAGATCTCCAGGGCTTTTTTTTGTTTATTGCCCTTGTAGGCAGACGCAGTGGCGGATTTACCCTAAGGCCCGGTAGGCCCGGGCCTAGGGCGGCCAGATTTAAGGATTTAACGTATGGCGGGCGGACTGCACTGCATGATGCAATCTATACCGCATCCTTAAATATTCTTCTGTTTTTTAAACTATTTTTTTTCCTACTTTTCTAAATCTATTTAGCTAAAAGTTGGCAATAAAGTAATTTCATTATGTAGTCTATATGGTGGATGCTGAGAAAGGGGCGGCTAATGGCTTGGGGCTTAGGGCGGCCGAGACTGCAAATCCGCCACTGAGCATACGGCCCACCTGACGGTGAGTGGTTACCGTTGCCCATGGACTTCAACAATGCCAGGGGCAGAGTCAAGCCACTGGCTACCGCTTAATACTCTCCACGAGCCTCGTTTGAAGAAGGACATGTCATAGCGCTCGGGAAACACCGTGGAGGGGAGCTCATTCCAAAGCCGGATGGTACGTGGCAAAAAAGACCTCTGGAAACGCACTGTCGATGAACGCACGGTTCCAGATAATATGGATGAACTCTGCTCCGATGGCGTGAGGTGCGATGATAAAAAGGAGATGAGGGGATCATATCAAACAATTCTTCAGAGCACTCCCCATAGCACATACGGTACAAAATACAGAGGGAGCCGAAGTCCCTCCGCAGACCCAGAGGCTCCAAACGATCCGTGAGAATGGGATTATCGACAATCCGGACCGTCCTCTACTGTATGGAGTCAAATGGAAGAAGCTTGTATTTGGGAGCCCCGGCCCAGAGATGGGAGTAGTACTCCACGCGAAGCCGGACTCGTGCTTTATAAAGCAAGTCTTTGTCCAGGCGTGAAGTACCGCTTCGCTCTGTTGAGGACTCCCAGCATTTTGGACGCTAGCTTGTCTTTACTTTCTAAATGACTCCGAAATTGGATATCGCTCGAAATGTCGACCCCAAGTATCCCTATACTCTCGGAAGGTTGCAGGGATAATCCTTGGAATTGCGGCGCCATGACAAAGGGGTCCTTCTTTACTAACTTTCTTTCACTAACTAAAGCCCACAGATCTACTTGTACAAGTAAAATTATTGCGTTTGAATTGTGAAAAGATTACATTCTTGAAATGCATGTTGTAAGTTGATAATTTACTATTAGTCTTTGATTGCATACCAGGAAGATGATTCACGGAGGTTAACGTCTTCAAGAATGTGCCCAGTCGTGAAGCTGTAAGTCATGTCAAAGTGAGCCATATATTGTCGAGTCAAACACATTTAATGGGTTAACACGTAGAATTTCTATGATTCCGAGGCTGCCCTCGTCTATGAGAATTAAAAAATATGATAATTATTATTTATATTTTACATTCATACGGACAACGCTTCTGTGTATTCTCTGATTGAGTGAAGGAAGATGTAGGGTGATACTATTGAAGTTTACATAAATATTTATTGATTGTATTATATAAGCTCGAAAGGGCAGGTCGCGAATTATACGTCGGCTGGGCGTCCTTGGGGTGAGCCGCGCCGTCTGGTTGTAGAGTTGACCGCGGTAGCCCCCCTACCTCATCCGGGTTCTGACCTCGGAGGGGATCGGACGTCGGGTGTAAGAGTGCAGGGGAGTCGTTTAGTGGGTGGGTCCTAAAATCCTTGGGCCCGCGGTCTGCTCACAACACCATGCAGATCGTTGAGTCTCACATACCCCGCGCGCCCCTTTTGCGCGGGGACCTCGTAGGAGGTTCGGCCCTCTACCCGAAAAAAAAAAAAAAAAAAAAAGGTCGCGAATTATAACTAATACGTTAAACTAATATGCCAAATCGTGCCAAATCGTGGCGGGTTTCCTTAAGCGAATAAAAATAGCAATAATGAATTGGTTAAGAAAAGTTGGGAAAAAGATAGAAGTAGACCCCCTGATTATGTAAAGAAATCGATAATGTAGGAGCAATCTGGCAATAGCAGCTCATAAACAGGGTTGTCAGGACAGTAAAATTAAAGAAAAAATTATACAGCTCATCGCCAACTTTGGAACGATTTTTTTTATTGCCCTCTTAGGTAGACGAGCACACGGCCCACCTGATGGTGAGTGGTTACCGTCGCCCATGGACTTCAGCAATGCCAGGGGCAGAGCCAAGCCGCTGCATTGTGTTGTCTCGCCACTGAATGCCTTAGCAGCCTATGGATATAGGTATTCAATGACGGTTTGAAGCGATACGTAGCTGTTGTCAAAAGCTACATAAGCTACCAATAATTCCTTAACGCATATTTGGTTTAACTGTTAGTTTGTAACAAGACTGTACTAAATAAATAAACTATTATAGTAACTATTGCACTTGTTTACTCACGTAACCCAGGCTGAGCCCCCTGAGCTTGTCTAGATGTCCGGTGAAGCTAGCACGACTCTTCGAGGTTACTAGCAATAGTTAGGCAAAAATACTCACGTAATAAAGATTGATTTCAGCGAAACTTTTATTCACACTTAAACAAAATTGACCTTAAACAGATTTAAAGAAAAAGTCTTTCCAATTCTACAATTTTAGTTACTTATTTCAACATATGGAGACGTAACAAGAGGACACTTTTTTAAAAGCAGAGTTCTGCTTATTTTACCCTCTGCATTATTAATTATTGATATTTTCCAACGAATGGTTCCGCTTATGTTTTTCCGGCTGGCAACTTAATTGTATACTGCATTGCATACCTATTGGAAGGAAGGTAGAAATTAAGAGAACTGTATTTTATAGAATAATTTGAAAAATGTCCAGCTGTGGGTGATAAATTAAAATTGAAATACCCCACCAAAATAGCGTTAGCCTAGTATGCGGTGTAATATAAATGTAACTGTACTGAGACCTTAGAACTTATGTCTCAAGGTGGGTGGCGCATTTACGTTGTAGATGTCTATGGGCTTCAGTAACTTCTTAACATCAGGTGGGCTGTGAGCTCGTCCACCCATCAAAGCAATAAAAAAAGCAGCATAAATGAAGTGAAGTGTGCTGAGTACTTTTAAGTTTCTTCTCAGTGGGTCGCGTTTCCGATCCGGTGGTAGATTCTGCGAAGCACTGCTCTTGCTAGGGTCAGTGTTAGCATCACTCCGGTTTGAGCCCCGTGAGCTCACCTACTAGTTAAGGTTACGCTGAAATAGCCTCTCAAGGCTATCAGCTTAGGTAGAAAAAAAAACTTTTAAATAGTTTTCTAGAAGTAAAAAAAAAGTATTGATTGAAAAGAATCCAATTTACGTAAAGAAAACCGTGGGGTGCTTTTTAAGATATTTTATAATGACGTTAATATTACCAATATCTGTAAATGAAATATTTAAATTAATTGACATTTAGCACGCGATGAATTTTTATCATAAAATATTTTTTTTAATCTCTCAATTATTTTTTCTAACTTATGTAACGGACGTGACGTCAGCTGTCATGCCCTGCCGCCAGCCAAGCTGCCAAGCCATGTTAACACGCCCCCTTCCGCCACCGCCACCGCCGCCGCCGCCACCGCCGCCGCCGCCAGCCAAAGCCAACGAAGGGAGGATAGTGTTAATAAAACAAGCCGTGCCAGCCATTTCTACCTGCTTTCTGCATTCTCGCACAAATAAAAGAACTTGTCGTTACGCTGCTGGTTTTTATTGTCACATCATTTGCAACACTTACAAAATATTATTTTATCCTATTAATTCAGCTAGCTACAAAAGTTGGTTTAACAGTGTCCTAAACTATTATAAAAATCAAAACCGCAAGAATTGTATTTGGCGTAATGACTATAAAATGAAACAAGGCATAGAACTCAATATCTCTAACGACGCCGGAGGGGCTGTGAGTACGTTCTCTTGGCTGAACCAATAAAAGGATATAGATATTTAAAATTTCTCTTCATATCTTTTTGGCTATGGAACCCTAATTTTTTTTATATCATAAACTCCTTTCAGAATTCCTTAATTAGACATATTTCGAGCGAAACATAACTTTGTAGCGTTGTTACAACGTGTTTTATTAATCGCAACGCTCTAACAAAGTTATCTTATTAGCCGAGCGACGACACTTCAGCGTATTGCAGTACTGGAGCTCACTGGAGTCTAAATTGAATTTAACATAACTGAGTAGTATTTCAAATTTCTTCTCCTTTTTTTAAGTATGGCAATTGTCTTCTTGAGACTTTTAAAAAACTCGCACTAAGCACACAGGACTGCATCGTTGCACTATGGGCAAGATTTTTTAAAGTATAATTTCACTAGCTTGAGCACTTCTGAGTACGATTACAACGTCGATGTTAGTTTTGTTTCTCATACAGAAAACTTTTTAATTTTTCCTATTCGTCCTAATAATAGGATCAAGGAGAGGCTTGCTTTGTCGACGGCTAAAACATGTAGAAGAACAAATCCGACAGAAGATTCAATTAATCAATACTATTCCGTAAAAATATTGATTGTCGAACAGAAAAGGTGATATCTTATAAATTTTGATTAAAAAATTTTTCTTATATAAATATTTCCTTTCCTCCATTTTCTTAATATCAAAATTGTCAATGTTTTTTTTCGAAATGAACTAGAACAATAAATTAAAAAGTATTATTAAAAAATTAAATTAAAAAAGCAAAAGTCCGCCGAGTTTATTTCGCCGGTTCTTCTCAGGTCTGTGGCTATAATTTGAAATTGGTTTTGACATTGATTATCTTTGTCTCAGTGACGTTTTAGTTGTGATGATTCGAATTTGAATAAAAAAAAATCTGATACCAATAGAACGATATTTCAGTACCAAAAGGGTAAATTAAAATTGCATTTGTCTCCGTGCATAGTTTTTGTAACGCAATCAGAGAAATACGACTATCTTTGTGATCCCACACCCTTTTTAATATCACGAAAAAATCTAAAAAAGATTGGCGGGAAAATTATCAAGTGATGGAAATTCAAATGACAGTGACAGGTTCCAAACTCAAATTTAATGCCATTGATTTTTTTTAAACACAGATTAATATTATATTAATGGCCAGAATGTGTATAGTCAGAGTAATCTTGTGTAATTTTTATAGTTATATATATATATATATATATAAGTATATAGTTATAAACAGTCACGATATATCAACTTAATCTCTATTGACTTAGACCTACACCGAACACTCCCTCATAATGGCCACAGATATTGGATAAAGATCTCGTATGCGTGCAGCGTTATAATGCTAGAAAAATAATAACTACAATACTAAAACAATTCGTATTGCCTAAGATTGATTTTACACGCAACAAAATGTTCTTGTTATCCGGTGCTTATAGATAATTCCGGTTCATAAATCCGTGTAAACGAATGGACACAGGCCGGCGGCTAGACCGGCTAACTGGCGTTGAAAGCGTCTAGTTTATAGCCAACATTAACAGTCTGATTTGTAGCGCAGTGCGTGGTAGGCTTTATGAGGTATTATTAATGGAACGAAGAGCCTTCTAAATGGCACGAATAAAAGTGAAGTTATAGAGTTAAGTTTTTATTACGAAGGGTAGAAGTAAACCCATCTCAGTGTAGTATCCGCTGAAAGGGACCAATCAATTCTTATTCTTTTCGTTGTAGATGTCTATGGGCTCCGGTAGCCTCTTACCATCGGGTGGGCCGTGAGCTCGTCCACCCATCTAAGCGATAACAAAAGTATTCATTTTTTAATGAAGAAAACATAATTAACCTTTTGCACTGTCACGCTGTTATGGCTATTGTCACGCTCTGAGCGTGTCCGAGACTAATTAACATTTTTATTACTAAAATTCCTGTGTCCCGATTTAACCGCACCTAGGATTGCCAGAACTAAAAAATGGAAATGACAAAAAAATCAATTATAATCATTAGTTTAACTGAATTCACGAATCTTTAGTACGCTAGCGTCAGTAACTTTATATTCACACTATACGAAAAGTAAGACGATAAGATTTTGAAAAAAAAAAAGATATTTTAAAAAATTTTGGTGCTATTAAAAATGCTACTTAAAATGAGAACTTATCAAAACGTTTAATCTTCAGTATTCCATGGTCTACAACGAACTGTCAATACATAATGCCACAGGAAAAAAAACAGAAATTCTAAAAATGAATTTATCAGAATCTGGCAACACGCACCGCACCTTCCCTGGCCCAGTTAACCTTATCCTGTCATATTTTTGCTCTGAATTACGGAAATAACTAGCCGCTAAAATAATTTGGCCGAAATGGAAATTAACTTTAATATTTGGTACGGCTAGCGATGAAGTTGAGAATTAATGGTTCTGAGGTTAAATGGATATTTAGGATGCCTTTATTTAAATTAAAATACGCCTGGTCCCGTGTTCTGATAAGTTCGTTATTCCAATTCCGGGGATGACCTGATTTTTTTAAAGTAAAATACCTTCCGCATCTTCAAAAATTACTACATGAGAGAATGAGATGCAAACCTGTAAAGTTAACCCGACAATACAATTGAGACTTTCGTTTCACGTTTCAAGGTCGATATTGGCATTTACGTTGCCACATAATATGAAGAAGTTCGTATGAGGTTCATTTGCCCGACGAAAAAAAAGTGCCGAAACAATTTTTTTTATATTGGAACAACAGCATCGAAGGGTTTTTTGGCGGGAACTTTGACGAGCGAAACCGTGTGTATTATTTTACTAGCTTTTGCCCGCGACTTTGTCCGCGTGTAATAGTTACTTTGGTATAGCCTAAAATTTTACCCGCGACTTGATTTACGTAGAAAGTGAAAATATTTTTGAATAATAGAATGTTAAGGAGCTATTTAAGGTACCAAAATCACGCTTTTGAACAGACTTCAAAAGAGGAGGCTATCAATTCGACCACCATTTTTTATCTATGTATGTTCACCGATTTCTCGAGAATGCTTGAATCGATTCTGATAATTCTCTTTTTTGTTCGAAAGGGTAGACTTCCCGAATGGTTCTGTAATAATCAAGATCTGATTATGGGATCCTGGAGAAATCCAGAAAAATCTATAATTGTCAAAGACTATCTTGAAGTGATTTGGGTGTTTCAATGTCGTAATGAATAACGTATTTATTTGGATAAGGATTAATATCATCTTTATAAAAACACCTTCACAAATAATGCTTTATTTTAGCACAAATTTGGTTAGCATAAAAAACGTTATAGTGAGCCAGCCTTAACATATAGACATAATAATATGCGTATGGAATTTTTTTTAGACCTTTTAAAGAGGAACAATAGTCATAGATTATTTTAGCGAGTTTTTAACCGTTTCCGCAGCGCACGCGGCGGAAACTCTCAAAAAGGAAAAGAAAAACCCGATTTTGAAACATTCTTTATTGGTGCTCCGTTCGTATTGGTCTCAGCGTGATGTTACATATACTAGCCTATAGCCTTTCTCAATAAATGGGCTATCTAACACTAAAATAATTTTTCAAATCGGACCAATAAATAGTTGAGATTAGCGCGTTGAAACAAACAAACACACTCTTCAGCTTTATAATATTAACGTATATAGATTATGTTAATTTAGCGTGTATTCGGTAAACGGTAAACGGTAATAATGAATCTTTATTAATCGTTTAGCACCTGTGAAAATGCACAGATGTGGGAAAATAAGGCAAAGCCGCTGAATCAATCATTCGTCCAAAGAGTCCATTGAACTCTGAGTAAATAGCCACAATTTTATCGAGAGCTTACTTTATCTCATCGCATTTCATCTCGTTTCATTTAATTTAGCCGCAATTGATTAAAGACTCAATCTACTTCATTTCATTTCGCTTCATATCATTTTTCATATAACAGAAATATGTATTTATTGGAAATTTTTACGTTTTCATTGAAATTATATTTTTTATTAGGCTGTAAGGTCTTGTAGCCGCTGGCCGTAAATTTTTTTTTTTTTTTTTTTTTTTTTTTTTTTTTTTTTTTTTTTTTTTTTTTTTTTTTTTTTTTTTTTTTTTTTTTTTTTTTCTCTTGTGTTTTAATGTCTCGTAGCGATCTGTTTTTCAGTTAACAATGAGCTATTCCTCTGGCTGAATTTATTCTTAATAGATTTATAAACAGAATCAGATGTCCAGTGACACCTTCATCTTTTATTGTTAGATTTAATTTCTGTTGTGTAAGGTAGGTATACTGTGCCTCCTTAATCTAGTAAACTGCACAGCTCCTGTGCCTCCTAGGTCCGACGCCAATTTATTGACGTGTGTCGATAACCTGGCTTGATATTTTTTGCTGTAAGCTACTATTTCCTCTTTCACTGTGGGAATATTTAGGTCCATTTGTATGAATTTGTTGCTTATGTAATGCGGTATTCTTAGCATTGTTCTGAAAGTTTTATTTTGAAACCTTTCCAGGATCTCGACATTGCTATTGCTGGCAGTTCCCCAAAGCTGTATGCCATATGTCCATATTGGCTTTAAGATGGTTTTGTAAATTAAAATTTTACTTGTTGGCGAAAGCTGGGATTTCCCTCCAGTCAACCAGTACATATTTCTTAGCCTTATGTCTAATTGTTTTCGCTTAGACCAGATGTGCTTTTGCCATGTCAGTCTTCGATCCAGATGTATGCCAAGATATTTTGCATCTTCCGCTTGCGGTATGTTTTCGTTATATAAACTTACAGGTGGACAGGTTTGTTTCCTGAGGCTGAATGTAACGTGGGATGATTTGCTTTGGTTTACTTTAACGCGCCACATATTAAACCATTTCTGAAGGTCATCTAGATGTGATTGTAAGTTTTCAGAAGCTGTTGTAGGGTCGTCATCAACAGACATTATAGCTGTATCATCTGCGTATGTTGCAATAATAGTGTTTCTGTTGGTTGGTAAATCTGCTGTATAGATGAGGTACAGGACAGGGCCGAGTATGCTGCCTTGTGGCACACCAGAAGTAATCTCATGCATCTGTGATGATTCTCGGTTATGTTTAATCTCAAAGCATCGTCCACTAAGATATGACTTAATAATAGCGTAATAGCTGTGTGGTAACATTTTTTTCAATTTGAATAACAGTCCATCGTGCCACACCTTATCAAATGCCTGCCCGATATCGAGAAAGGCAGCTGAGCAGTACTGTTTATTTTCAAGTGTTCCACTTATGACATCCACAAGGCGATGAATCTGTTCAATTGTTCCGTGCTTTTCACGAAAGCCAAATTGATGTGCGGGAAGGACACTCGGCAGATGTTTCTTCATCCTGTTAAGAATGACCTTTTCCAAAATTTTACCAATGACTGGAAGGAGGCTTATTGGCCTATAAGAACCTGCATCGTGAGGTGGTTTTCCAGGCTTTGGCACCATCACCACTTGGGCTATTTTCCATTGACTAGGAAAGCACTCCAGTCTAATGCATGCATTAAAGATGATAGTCATGAGTGTTATGCCTTTTTTAGGAAGATGTTTAAGCATAGTTGCATCGATTTCATCATAACCTGGCGATTTTCCTTCTTTCAGGTTCTTAATTTCATTAGTTACTTCCGTCGGACTAGTGTACATTAGCGGTAGGCACATCTGCAGTGGAGAATTCAGAGAGTTCAAAACTTCATCGTTGTGCGTTAAGTTTAATCCCGGGAAAGGCTTAAACACTAGTTTGAGGTACTCTGCGAAAGTTGAGGCCTTCTCAGAATCAGATCTGGCCCAGCTTCCAGTAGGTGCTCTAATAGGTGGTACATGCATTTTCGGTCTTTTCATTTTCCTAGTAGCCTTCCATAAAGAATAGTTGGTGTCTGGACTAGGCTTTAAATTTCTTAAGAACGATTGTAGCTCGTCTTCTTTCATTGCCTTAGTTAGGTGTTTTAATTCCTCAGAAGCTTTATTAAAAGCTCTCTTATCAGCAGGATAGCCAGTGTTATGCCATATTCTGCGCAGATTCCGCCTCCCAGACACCATATCCTTGATATGTTTGGGGTAATGGTGCAAAACCACAGATGGGAATTTTCTTAGCGGCGTAGATCTGCCTAGTGCCTCGTGAATAAGTTGATTTAGATTTTCTACAGCATTCTCAACATCTCCAGTGGATTTCAAAGAGATGTTTAAATTCAGATTATTGTTGATGTACTCTTGGTAGGTTTCCCAATTGGTATTCTTGTTATATGGTTTAGGTGGATATTCATTTAACAAGATAGTAGAGTTTATATTAAGAATCACTGGAGTGTGATCGGAGGATAGATCAGTACAAGATTTGACGCTCAGCTGTGTTTGGGGCACATTCTTGGTGATAAAGAAGTCAAGTAAATCCGGCGTTTTCTTTCGATCAGTCGGCCAGTAGGTTGGCTCACCTTGAGACAAGCAATATAAAGAAAGTTCTATAGTCGTCTGGAATAGCTGCCTGCCTCGTGGTAGAGTCAACCTTGAGCCCCAGTAAGTGTGTTTAGCGTTCCAATCGCCGCCACAGACAAATCTACTCCCCAAACTTAAGAAGTAATCCTTGAAATCATCAGCATTAATATTGTGTCTTGGAGGACAGTATATAGCAGATAGAGTTGTTTCAGTGTTTTTGTCTTGTATTCTGATAGATGTAGCCTGTATTTTTTCAGTACTGTATTCTTCTAGCGGGTGGTGTTTAATGTTTTTTTTTATTATAACTGCTGTTCCACCGTGGGAGTTGCCAGAGGGGTGATTTGTAGAATGAACAACATAATCTTTTATTCTAATGTGAGTTCTATGAGTAAATCTCGTTTCAGAAATAAGTGCTACATCTATTTTTTCTGTCCTTAGGAAGATTTCTAATTCTAGGCATCTGTCTGACATCCCATTGGCATTCCAAGTAACTACACGTAAATTATTGATCATTTGGGCACTAGGCGGGATATTAATTGAATCATCCGATTCATCATGCTGTCTATCATGTTAGTCATGATGGTTTGAAATTTATTAAACATGCTGTCTATGAGCTTATTCAGTTCGCTGCTGTCAATCAAGTGGGATTCAGTCTGTTGTTTATTATTATTGGAGTTCACTGCATCTGCATAAGTTTTAAATATGTTTTTGGTATATTCTGCTTTCCTGGGCTTTTCCTTATTTAGTTGTGAGGCTGGGGTATCTTTGATTACATTTTTGGGATTAATTTTTAAAATTTGTTGTTTATATTGTTTGTATTTGATACAACCTTTGTAACTTGCAGGATGTTTCTCTTGGCAGTTAACGCATGTTGCTTCAGTATCTGGTGTCTTTTTACAGCTTACAGTGGGATGATCTCCTCCACACTTTACACATCTATGTGGTCTATAACATTGATTTTTGCTATGACCAAACCTCTGACATCTCTTACACTGTAGAATCTCTGTTGTTTTATAAGGGGCTTCAAAAGATACTTTCATATTGTTTAATCTGTTTACCTTGAATACCTCTTTGTTATTATGTTTAGGTTCAAGGTCAATATAGAACAACGGCAAGTCTTGTTTAGTTGTTTTATGTCGTACATTAACAATATTTCTGACTTCATGGCCTAAATCTCTTAATTCAGATTTGATAACTTCCGTGTCCTCAGTTGAGTGAAGCCCACGGAGAACGACTCTGTAAGCCCTTTCGCTTTTGAGCTTATATGTATAATGACTGATGTTGTTTGTAATAAAATTGTCTCTGATCTTCTTGTACATTTCTATATCTCTTGGTAAGATTTTTACTACATGTCCTGACCTCAAAGTGGTCATAGTATATGTCATTGGGTCATCATTGGTAATTTTGTTCAGTATGTCCTTGAGGGTTTTTATGTATGCCACACCCGTAACAAATATAGGTTCGGGCTTAGGTATTTTTGGTTTAGGATCGCTTCCGTCTTCATCGAGTATCTCTAATGTTTCAAATTGATTATGGGTAGGTATCGGGTATGTGGTTTTCTGTAACTTATTAATGTTTCCTTTTAAATCTGAGTGCGATTCAGTTCTCTTCCTTTTTATTAGAGGAACCTGGTCACTCTGCCATGTACTATGTTCAAGGTCTTTAGTTGTGGTTAGGAATAGCGTAGGTTCTTGTTCTTTATTTATGGCACTTAATGAGTTACTTCGTGTTCTTTCAAACATGCTGCGGTGAAAAGTTTGTTGTACCATATTAGGTAATTTTGGTTTATTCATAGGGTTGATTCCATATCCATCAGATCGCAAAGTTGTGCCCCCCCCAGAATACGAAGGGCTGCCTGAGTTAGACTCAGGGAGGGATTCTCCGGTATTACCGGTACCCTCCTGGGGTAGTTTGTTTTTCAAATTTGCATTCATTTGGGTTCCTTTTTCTTCCTACTACTCTAGACGTTTTAGAGATTATTTAGATCCCCAGGCTTGCTATAGCCTCTTCCAACCAATTGCTTGGCAGGTTGTATGGTTATACCGCCATTGCTCGGTCGCCATTGCCTCGTTTGTTATCTAGCAGGGAGTACCACGGAAACCGATTGGTTTCCGCCGCCATCCGGCGCGCGCAGGTGAGGTTGACTGTAGGGTCGGTGGAGGTGTTGTTACCGTTCTCCCCTAACTCCCCTTAAATAAATTATAAAAAAGAAGATGATTGGTATACTTAAAAAAAAGTATGTAGAGCAAACGAAGCAATAAAACAATAAAATTTTCGAAAACAATATATCATACTACAAAAGGCAGCCATGTGTTCGAAGTTTTAGGTTCGCTGAAGCATCTTCAGTATTTCAGGCGCAAGTGCTTCCTATATCGGCGATATTCCAACAAACAAACCGTGAAAATATGCCCGAGAACGGATCTAGACATTTCTTACTTTTTTGCATGCAATAATTGTGTGTATCTGAATTTTAGTTAGACATGCTTACTCCAGTCGTGGACACAATTAAATTGGGGATTAGTTCCCCGTTTATTTTGTAACTTTATAATTTAGATCTTTTCATTAATTCCTTTTCTTGGTGACGAATGATTTTTTTAACAATCCTTTTTTTTTGAGACATTTAGTACTCTTGTCTTGTCTTAAAAATAAATAAAAAAGACAACAATTTTCTCTTCAAACTCGTCGATTACGACGACGTTGCATTGCACTGCTCTTGTTTGCAAATTCCCTAGCTATTGTTAGCAAATTCCCGTGAGTTCACCTAAACATTCGGGCGTAGGTAAAATAAAATAAAATAGCGAATAGGTAGAGAAAAACCGTCCACTTTATAGAAGGACTGCCGCAAGGCCTACAGCTTCTTACTTTATTAGTGTACTACAAAATATAATCCACTCCACTTCACCATTCAGAAAGTTCACCGTAAACTAAGACTAATTAAAAAACCAGCTTTAAAAATCTCGATCTCAAAGACGCCTAGCAACTTTTAATTGCAAAGTTTGATTCAATTTAAGAGAGCATATCTTTCATGGGGCACAATACGGGCGGCGGGCACGTGAATGAGTTCGTTAGAGTACTCCGGCGTGGCTGAGGGGCGACCCGACGAACACAGGACCATTCACTACAGACGATTTTAGGAATGGATGCGGTATAATGCATCTGTTAAAATTCAAAATTGCTTGCACGCGCTCTCGAAGTTGTTTTAAGCTTGTGAGTTTATCTATGTTACACTAACTATTGTTTAACGGATTCTTGGCATGATTTTCACATTTAATGACTTGGCCATACTGCGGTGGTTTTAATGCGTTTACCGGTAGATTGGAAACCGCGGGTAGGATGTTAGGAGCAGACAAATCTATCTACCCTCTTTTTAGTCCGTTTGGTGTTACCACTTGAACTCGATGGCTCGCCAATATTTATTCACGATATCAACAGTTTCTTCCGAACACTTCGAGAACTCTTTTTTTTTATAAATCTTTGACTGGAATATGGATGCATTCTTTGATCTAGTGAATTGAATCATTACACGCGCTATTATTTAACCGGTTCTTAACACGATTTTCTTAACGGTACTACTGGAACTACGATTCTATAGTGGTGGTACAGTGGTGGTTACCCATGTAATGATTGCGAAGGTACAGGAATAGTTAATAAGACCAAGCGTATTCACGCATCACTGTAGATACGAATTATTACCATTCAAAACCTTAGCGGCTTAATGATGATCGAAAAGGGTGCGTAAATTGAATTGGGCATATTTCAAAAGACACTAATGTACAAGAAGAGAGGGAAGGATGACTTCAAGGAGATGTAATAGATAATCCAGAGAACACACCAGGATATTGCAGGTCTTAAACGGAGTTTATAAGAGGTACTGAATTAGTTCTGTCGTCTGATTTGAAGGGACTTAAGGTCGGCTTCGGTATTCACGTTGTGAGGTTTACCAGCTCCGATTCGTTCACCAATATAAAAAAAAAACAAAAAATGATGCGATGCTTCTATAAAAGTTGTTGCTATTTTTTTATTGCTTAGATGTGTGGACGAGCTCACAGCCCACCTGGTATCTAGTGGTTACTGGTGCCCATAGACATTTACAACGTAAATGCCGCCACTCACCTTGAGATATAAATTCTAAGGTCTCAGTATAGTTACAATGGCTGCTCCACCCTTCAAACCGAAACGGATTACTGCTTTACGCCAGAAATAAGCAGGGCGGTGGTACCTACCTTCCCCTATTATCGCGTTGTATGTTGTTCATCATCAACATCATCATCATTATCAGCCCACAGTCGTCCACTGCTGGTCATACGCTTTTCCCAAAATCCGGCTCTCCTCATCCACTTCTTGGCGACTACCGTTCGGAGGTCATCCCACCACCTAGCCAGGATAACTTAAACTAATCTAAGTTGAAGTTATGTTTAATATTGAAATTGTTTAATTTGAGATAAGCTTAGGTTATTACTGAAATTTTATGTATGTATATGTATTAACATGATAATGTAAGAAAAATAAATTAACATAAATTAAAAATATATATAAATAGTTAGGAGCTACATACGTTTTCAGTACTTAACATTGCCGTATGCGTGAGGGAAAGAGAAGCCAGACAGATTGGCGCCGTAACGCGTTACGTAACGAAGAGGTTGTACCCTTCCTTACGAAGTTATCACTTCAGAAATCGCATCGCAGTGTGCTTAGTGCGAGTTTTTTAACGTTCTCGATAGCGTAAAAGTTAGCTCATATTTGTATGGAATGAGATCGTTTGCCTACGTTTGCCGCTAGGGGCGCTGTACCAACTGCATATAAAATTGGGCTAACTTTTACTCCATCGAGAACGTTAAAAAACTCGCGCTAAGCACACAGATTTTGATTTTGTCACGATTTCATTAGCCTTTATCTAACAATTTACTTACAATTACAATGAAGGGGACAGTGAAGGATTATCATTGTTTAATATAAATCAAACCCACAAAATTGTAATTTGCATAATTACTGGGGGTAGGACGTCTTGTGAGTCTGTAATGCGTCAGTGAAGCAGTAATGCGTTTCGGTTTCAAGGGCGGGGCAGCCGTTGTACTGATACCTTAGAACTCATGTCTCAAAGTGGGTGGCGGGATTGACGTTGTTGATGTCAGCGGACTCTGGTGACTACTTAACATGAAAATATGTATGTAAATCTTAAGGTGTTAGTGATTATTGATCGAATTTCAATGAATTTCAATCACTTCACTAGTTGTTATTTTGTAATTATCACTACATAGTATATAACAAAGTCGCTTTCTCTGTCCCTATATCTGTCTGTCCCTATGTATGCTTAAATCTTTAAAAGTACGCAACGGATTTTGATGCGGTTTTTAAGCTATTGCATAGCTTTTATCGCAGGCCTTGAGCGTGGCAACCGAATCATAAAATTCCGTAACGAAAAAACCTAACACCCCTCACTCCGCCTACCATGTAGCTCGCGTTCAACACATTCACATGTTGCGCTTGTGTAGTGTTTGTGAATGAGCGCGCGGCGTGACGTCGCACTGCATGCGCATCATGAAAAGTCTGCCCATCTCTCTTTCGCGCGGTCTAGCTTATGAGTGTGCATAAGCTGATAAAAAAAATGCTATGCAATAACTTTACCGCGGCAGTCCTCGAGTGCCACACGTGTTTTTTTTTAAGAGATCAAGTGATTGAAGAGGAAGGTTTATATGTATAATAAAATCCATTAAATAGTGGAGAAACCAATAATAAATTACAGTTTCCGAAGCGAAGCGAGGGCGGGTCGCTAGTTGAATTATACGCCGTTGTTGCTATTGATTTAATAAAAGTATTTCGACTCTCGGAGCGAGCTTTAAAGTTCGGAGTTTGGCTGTTGCAGTGCGAGAAAATAAAATAAAGCAAATCTCCTCGTATTTTTCCAATCTCAATGGACTTTTCAACGGGAGAAGTTAAATTGATCATTCAAAACTCGTATAATGGGTACCGGAGAGGTTTCGTGCTTGGGACCTTTAGGCCAATGCGATTCTTTCAATAGCATTCGGAATGACTCCATCCCACAGTCTCTCGCCTTACTCGTTGAGTGGACCACGTTTTGAACTATTGTAAGGACATTTTACATTCGATAATATATTTTATTTTGAAAGCGATAGGTTTGAATTTGATAGAGAATTTCGATGTGGTGTTAGCGCATTTTTTTGTCATTTTAAATTTAGTAATGTTTGAATCGAAGATCGTATAAAAGTTTTTTTCAAATAAAACACGTAAAGAAAGCATGAAAGTTGGCTCGGCAATTTTTGTTTTTTGTTTTTATTTATAGCTAGATGGTTGAACGAGCTCACAGCCCACCTGGTGTTAAGTGGTAGCTAGAGCTCATAGAAATCTATGACGTAAATGCGCCACCCACCTTGAGATATAAGTTCTAAGGTCTCAGTATAGTTACGACGGCTGCCCCACCCTTCAAACCGAAACGCATTACTGCTTCACGGCAGAAATAGGCAGGGCGGTGGTACCTACCTGTGCGGACTCACAAGAGGTCTTACCACCAGTAATTACGCAAATTATAATTTTGCGGGTTTGATTTTTATTACACGATGTTATTCCTTCACCGTGGAAGTAAATTTTGCGACACATTGAACTCAGATAATATGAACTTTTTAAATAACAAGCATTTAGTTCAGTATCCTTTAAGCGAAGTTCCTATTCCATTTTCATGTTCCTTTAGAAACGGTCTCTTTATCCTGTATTATGAATATATATCATCATAGATACTTCGGATCGTTACGATCGAATACCGAACTAAAGTATATGTTAGCAAAACCCAAAATTCTTTAGCACCCGATGCTATTACCGTATAAGGCCTGTTCAAATATGAGTGGATCCTGAACCGGAGACTTGGCTGTGTATTCTTTGACGGACGAATTTTAATGAAGCCTGCGTTTTGCAGAGTAACGTTTTACGGTTTGTTTAGGTCCGCGTTGGAGATCGGCAGTTTTTTAGCTGAATGTTACTCTAATCGAGGTCTTTTGTGGCGGCCTGGGAAACTGCTCGAGCTGATATTCAAGTAGGCGTTTTACGTAATTAGGAAGAACAAACCGATTGTGTTTTTGTAATGGATGATGCATTTTGTTGCCACTTTATTCAATGTCAGCGTAGCATGTCCTTTTTTAATATGCTTTTATTAGCTTCAGACGTATGTATGTTAGTATGTAACGGAATTTTTGAACATGATTTTGACCCCCTTCAAAACGTCGGATTAACTCGAAATTTGGTATACTTATTAAGGACCGATGACAATTCAATTTAAAAAAAAAAAACGAAAAAAGAAATTTGAAAAATTTGATGAAACTAAAATATGATGAAAAAATTAAAATTTTACAATATAATTATTTTTCCTTACACTATTTTTAATTCAAATTTATTAAAATTTATTTTCTATTTTTTATTTGGATTTTGTATAAAAGCGTATTTTGTTAGTTTTTTTAAACTATTATTTATTGTCATTCAGGCTTATCATACTTGATCTCTGCAGGCATACTCTTGTCTCTCATATCCTCATTCACACAGTTCAACAAAGTCTTTTTACAATACCCCCTTCTTACATTAACATTAACTTGTTACTTTTTATTTACTTTGTAACTTTAATCACGATTGTTCTGCCTTTGAAGGCTGTGGAAGGGGCAATTTAATAGTTATCTCCTTTGTGTTTATTGTTTTCTTCGTAACAATGGATTTGGTGAATGATTAGACTTATAGTATAAGTCTTTTGCAAGGCAAAAAATTTAGCAATTGTTTTGAAAGTGTCAATAGTATGGGCTCCAGTAACAACTTAACACCAGGTGGGCTGTGAGCTCGTCCAGCCATCTAAGCAATAAAAAAAAGTAGCTTTAAAAAAAATTAAGAGTTTTCAGCGCTAAAACTTGTATCTAAATCAGGTAACGAGAAAACTTTTTCACGTCCTTGTATTTTATAGAAGGCTTTCATTACAATATTATACAGTTTCAGCCGTTTAATTCGTTCAGAGTACATTTTAAAGGCTTCGTTAAATTCAAAGTAACCATCCTCATACAATATGTTGAGTACCGATCTTGCTTTGATTTTTAATACCGAAGGTGTTCAACGCCTTAAATTAAAATTTTACTGGTAGTGGTACGTCTTATGAGTCTGCACCGTATCTATCTATCTATCTTATAAACGGATCCTCATGGTGGCGGCGACAATTGAGACAATTTACATCCACACGAAATATTATATTCTCTTTAGTACACGTTACGGTGGGTAGAATACGAATGCAACAGAGATATGCTAACCGCCGGTATTTATACAATCATCTTGACCTATTTTAATACAAACTTAGTAGGTAATATTAAACATTGTTCATCTTAATTATTCTGCTGATTATTTACGTACAATTATTATTTAATAATGTGGAACATAAATAGCATTAAGGCTTATTGCGCCGTAAGGTTTATTGCACCGGAAGCTGTCAAGCGGAAGGCGCCAATAAAATATTATAAGTATAAAGAAATATGAATGAACTATTTACTTGATTATGAAATTACTAATTATATTATAAGACAATAATAAGTTCTATATATTTCCTAAGTTCGTAAATAATAAATTATGTGAGGCCGGAAGTGTTGCTCGATAACAATCTGCAGGTACCACCGCCCTGTCTATTTCTACCGTGAAGCAGTAATGCGTTTCGGTTCGAAGGGTGGGACAGCCGTTGTGTAAATTAACCCTCAGACTCAGCCCACTGAGTTTCTCGCCGGATCTTCTCAGTGGGTCGCGTTTCCGATTCGGAGGTAGATTCTGCGAAGCACGGCTCTTGCTAGGGTTCGTGTTAGCAACGTCGTCAGGTTTGAGCCCCGTGAGCTCACCTACTAGTTAAGGTTACGCTGTTATAGCCTCTCAAGGCTATCAGCTTAGATAGGAAAAAAATGTTGTAGATGTCTATAGACTTCGGTAACCACTTAATACCAGGTGGGCCGCGAGCTCGTCTACCTATCTAAGCAATAAATACAAATTTAAGCTTGTATGTCATTTACAATATAACTATGTATACAATTTGCTCTAGGCGTTGGAGCGTAATGGATACTATGTCGAGGTTTGATTCATAGGGAAATTACCAAGTGTATTATGTAAATGTCTTGCTTGTCACTCTTCTCCGATCCTCGGCTCATATAGGTCTAGAATAGTGCCACCTTATCTCTTAGCGCGTGTATGTCCTAAACGGCGATTAGAGGACTCACCAGAGAATTTCATTCAAAGAACAGTAGCGTTTTTTGAGTATCATTATAGGTGTATTGTGATCGCTATCGGGCATATACTAAAAAGGAATATGTGTATATCTATATTTTTTATATAGATTATATCTTTTGATTAAAAAAAAAGGACTATAATACAAAAATGGTAATGTTCATTTTATTATACATATTTTGTTTATCAAAGTCTTTAAGATATACATTTCTTAACATATCGAGTAGAATATTAAATTTATTCCGCATAGCCTCGAGGGACTCCATTGATGTCCTTTCTCTAAAAACAGCTGGTCGATTTTTTTTACTATTTACATTTAGAGTATAAAAATAAAATATACTCTTTTGAGCTTCAAATGTAGTTGAACAAATTTGGTTGAATGATCGCCAATAATATTTCTTAATGTGATTGCTGTATGACCACTGGGGTCCGCAGAGGTTGAAGTATCGGTACGGTCCCTTCAAACCAGGACACGCGATCTTCTCGATGCTCCATGAACGTCAGTACCGATCAATAAATGAGCCAATGCTCCGCGATTAGGATTCTTTTTACGCGTAGTTTGGCAAATGATATTTCATAGCGCTCAGCAATTACTGTGGAGGTTTTCCATTCTAGATATGAATGGGGTTTAGCAACGTTCCCGATCTTGCGGACAGAATGAAAAGCAGTTGACGTCGCCCAAAACACGTCATTTCGGATCCTCCCGATCCACTAACAATGCTTTTAGGTACCTCAAGCACCGGTCAACGTTCTTGTCGAACCCGTCGCTTGCGACGAAGGGCTCGACGAGTAAATTAGCCCACAGACACAGCCCACTGAGTTTCCCGCCGGATCTTCTCAGTGGGTCGCGTTTCCGATCCGGTGGTAGATTCTGCGAAGCACTGCTCTTGCTAGGGTTCGTGTTAGCAACGTCGTCAGGTTTGAGCCCCGTGAGCTCACCTACTAGTTAAGGTTACGCTGAAATAGCCTCTCAAGGCTATCAGCTTAGATAGGGAAAAAAAGAGTTCAGCAATACCTAGAATCACGAAAATTCTACGCGGGAATTCTATTAACTCTTAGCCAGTTTATGACCTAATGTAGACGCTACGGCGTAAAGACCGCTGTTTATTTTGAGACATAAGATCGAAGCCTCAAATCCGTCCGATGTACAATGCCTTAAACTGAAACCTATGAATATTTCCCGGTATATCGAGGCTCGATGGTATATGGACTGGCAGGCTTTTCTTCTTTTCTTATCTGGTTCTTTCGGGACAGGGTAAATATTGCCGGAGGTTTCGACTCACAGGGTCCTTTGTGTCATTTTCCCGCTCTGCACCCTCATTTGCGGGCTTACAACATGCCACATCAACGCTAAATCTACGTGGTGCTTAGTCATTATTGTTATTAGTCACAGTTCTTTTGAAAAGACGTTTCCACATTCAAATATGCGGGTATTTCATTATTTGTATACCTATATAAGCGTACATCATATTGTAGTTATGATAGATATCAGAATTTTCCTTGTTAATTGAAAACGCTGTTTTGCTGCATTTCGTATTTTTTTATTCTATAGAAGTTCACGGCCCGACTTCACTCATCTTGAGACATGAGTTCTAAATCTCAGTTTATAGAACTTTATAGAATTTTATACAACGGCTGTCCCATACTTTGAGCTAAAAAGCATTACTGGTTCGCGTCAAAAATGCAGGCTCGAGAAGTCGTCGTGGCCTAAAGGATAAGACGTCCGGTGCATTCGTATCGAGCGATGCACTGGTGTTCGAATCTCGCTGGCGGGTACCAATTTTTCTAATGAAATACGTACTCAACAAATGTTCACGATTGACTTCCACGGCGAAGGAATGAACACCGTGCAATAAAAATCAAACCCGCAAAATTATAATATGCGTAATTACTGGTGGTAGGACCTCTTGTGAGTCCGCACGGGTAGGTACCACCACCGCTCCGCCTATTTCTGCCATGAAGCAGTAATGCGTTTCGGTTTGAAGGGTGGGCCAGCCGTTGTGACTATACTGAGACCTTAGAACTTATATCTCAAGGTGGGTGGCGCACTTACGTTGTGGATGTCTATGGGCTCCGGTAACCACTTAACAACAGGTGGGCTGTGAGCTCGTCCACCCATCTAAGCAATAAAAAAAAGGGCCACGATCGGCCCAAGCGGTGGTTGGCTTGTGACACATTTATGTATCTTCTCCTATGACGTCAGAGTTAGCACTTCGAATAGTTCTGCTACTGACGCTATCACGCAAAGCTATCGTTCATAAACTAACTTTATAGACAACCATAATTTTTGTTTTCAACACACTCAGCCCTACGCCGAATTGTTGTAAACTTACATAAGGAATGAGACATTCTGTTCAACTCTTTCGCTTCACTTATTCGCCGCGGTCTCAGAGTTATTTCCTTATTTTCAACAATACATCTACACAATGCATTCTGCCTGTTTAATGGACGTTTGTTGATACGTTTCAAAGGAATTGTGCTGTATTTTGACTTTCGTTTTGAAGTAAAGCTATATAGCATCGTTTGTCGATGAATGAATGTAATAAAAAAAAAAGATGTGTAGTGTCGCGGGACACCGGATAGTAACGAAGTTCCTTATTATAAAAATATTAACGAATTTTAAGTTCTATTCGAGGTATAAAGAAAATAATTATTCGTGTATACATTTTTTATCATGATTTTTTTATTGATTAAAATAAAGATATTTAAATTGATATCAGAGAAATTAAATATTGTTATTTCAAACAAAATTTAATTATACTCAATAATATCATAAATAGAATAGATATATATTTATAAACTTTTCTATTAGAATTATTAAAATAAAAATAACTAGCCGTATAGCCATCATACTAAGACCATACATAAATAATAAAAAATTTACGTTACGGACGTTTTTTCCCAGTTAGGGTACCTCTCCTCATCGTCCCATAAGGAACTTCGCTAAAAATGTCACCGTTAGCTACATTTTGATCTTGCCAGATAGGTAGCTTAACAGTATCTGTATCTGTTATTCTAAACTTACGCTCGCCTATCCAACATAAATCGTTTTTTATTTGAACCAAAAATAAACATGTATTGTCAAGCATCACTTTGTAAAAAAATATTTTGCAAACATTAGTTGCAAAAATCCAGAGATTTTTTTTGCCACGTACCATCCGGCTTTGGAATGAGCCCTCCTCCACGGTGTTTCCCGAGCGCTATGACATATCCTTCTTCAAACGAGGCTTGTGGAGAGTCTTAAACGGTAGGCACCGGATTGGCTCTGCTCCTGACATTACTGAAGTCCATGAATGACGGTAACCTCTCACCATCTGATGGGCCGTATGCTCGTCTGTGTACTCGGGCAATGGGTTGTTCAATATGGTTTTCTTTGATATCGATTATTATAAATATTTCATTCTAAGATTTCGTTTTTTTCCCTACCTAAGCTGATAGCTTTGAGAGGCTATTTCAGCGTAACCTTAACTAGTAGGTGAGTTCACGGGGCTCAAACCGGAGTGATGCTAACACTGACCCTAGCAAGACCAGTGCTTCCCAGAATCTACCACCGGATCAGAAACGCGACTCACGGAGTAGATCCGGCGAGAAACTCAGTGGGCTGTGTCTATGAGTTAATTCGCTCATTGATCCCTTCGTGGCAAGCGACGGGTTCGACGAGGACGGTGACCGGAATTCCGTATTAATGCGTCAGTCACCTAATTTTTTTTTTTTTTGCTTAGTTTGGGCGTTAGGGATAACGTGGCCAGCACCATAGTATAGCTCATACTATGGTGCTGGCCACGTTAATACCACCACCCACCTTGGGGCTTGAATTCTAGCTCTCAGTTTGTACAGTACCTACAAAGGCAGCCCTACCCTTCAAACCGAAACGCATTACTGCTTCGCGCTAGAAATAGGCACTGCGGTGGTGCGTGGGGGCTCACAAGAAGTCCAATCACCAGTTTCTTCGAAAAATTTTATCGGTTCTGACCTCTCACGTAACATAATTTACATGAGATTAGTTTGATAGTACTAAAAGATTGGTTGGTTATTCAGTTTATTAAATAGCTTTGTGTGATTTTTGAAGTAAATTAATCACCACTTCTATTGTCACTTACAAGTGAAGTCAATAAAAGCGAACCTAAAAGTGAATCTTCAAAATCAATGTGAAATTATTTCATTCCGTTAGCATATAAGTATTACTTTCGCACGTTTTGCGCGAATAAAAAACTGGACCGTATTTTTTATCTCAATAAAGGCCATGTTTATGTAAATAGCAGGTCTCCGGAGACCAGGCGAGAGAGGGTAGAATCGATAGGGCCCAGATGGTCTGCGGCTTGTCATGTTTTTATCGTGCTCAAAATTTTTGGGTACCGCTCGTCAAAAAACGAAAAAAATACAACAATCGAAAACATTTGGAAATATTTTGTTTGCCTTACAACCCTCCATTACCGCTCCAATGAATAGTCCACACTTGACTTTAAACTAACAGCAAAAACAACAACTGAAAATATTCCACAGAAACGTGGGCCAGGTCTCTACAACCTGTGAACACTAGGATCCAAGGTAATAAAAATACACTAGATAGCGCTGCTAGCTTAGGATAAACCTAATTATGTTCATTATCTAATCACCGCTTTGTTTTAATTAATGTTTTTACGCGTTAATGTTGTTATACACTGGGGCTCGGGATAAATAAAAATTCCACCGAAGTACAAATTAAAAGTGTATTAAAACACTTGAAACACTTTAAAATTCTTGATTCACTTCCGCTTCGTTTCAGGTGATCAGTTCGCTGTTTCGCTTTGAGTAGTTCCGATTACTGACTGCTTCGTGCTATCCCTGCAACGCAGATACGACATCCCTAGATTTATCGAGAACATTTTGAGAAAGTCGAGTAGCTTCGATGTGTGTTATCTGACAATAGATGGCGTTGTACTTCTCGAGCTTTCTCGACGTTACGAGTTACTTTGGTATTCGCTTCAGCTATTCGGCCATAGATGGCGTTACTCTAACCGGCGTAACAATACATTGCGAGTTTACGAATAGTGAATATAACGATAAGTATTTATACTCATTATAAATCACTCTCACTACAAACACATGATAATATTCGTGTATTTAGATCAGAGTTTTAAATGTGTTTTTTTTTCTCTTTGGCAGTGTTTTCATAATAAAGTGTAGCATTAACATACCGAACCATATACGAAACCTTTTTGCAAACAACTCCCGTTTTTTGTACAGCGGAGTCTCTTTAGATTATTTATTTTAGAAGATTCTTTATGTCGTGCAAAAAGCCGAGCGAGGTTTCCCTGGGAACGTTGATTCGAGGGGAACAGCTTCCGACATTAGGGTCCGCGAAGACTTTTTTGGCTGAAATATTGTTGAAGGGATGGTAAATGATCTACTGGAATTATTCTGCATACGCTTTTGCCGTTAACTCGTCGTGAATGTGGATTTAAGATTGCGAAATTAATCAAATAGCTTGGAAATTTGAGGAAGTTGTAAGATGATATGTTATAGCCGGGAACCCATCAGGCACGGTCGTCAGGCCCCGAGATTCCCTGTGTTGTGGGGACCGGAAACTGACATACATACATATATACGTTTTAATATATACATGTACACCCAGGTAATGAGTACCAAGATAATAGTAATAAAACCTGTTCAACACATGAATGTTTGCCCGAAGCGAGAATCGAACCCACGACCCTCGGCGCAATAGTCAGGTACGACGCTAATTGCTGCACCCCCGTGGCTTTATAATAAAAGTTGTCATCAGACTCGAAGTATCGTCAAACTATTCGGCACGGCTCTTAGAAAGAAGATAAGAAAGGGTAAATGTTTTCTTGAGTCTAAACTTATCACAATTAGAATGTTTTCCCCTTTATTTCAGATGTGAGATCGTAAGTTTCAATCAATTAATGTACCAATAGGTACCGAGGCTGTAAAGAAACAGTAATGTAAAGTAAATTTTTGAATTCTTTTCCATCAATCTGTTTTTATATTAAAACCACTGAATGGTTTCTCATAATTGGAAACTTTGAATTTAAGCTTTGTTTCAATAAGGACGGATATAGTAAAATATTTTATGGTTAAAAAATTTTGTAATTTAGCTTTAGGCTGTTAGATTTTTAGAAGTTATTTAACGAATAATATTACCAATACAAAAGTAACTATGTCGGTATAATTACGTTTTCACGTTGAGACCACGGAACCGATTATGACGAAATTTTCTATGGTTGAGCTCTGGAAAATAATTTAGGTTAACCTTTTATATCAGTCATGAGCTAGGTTCTCTGCTCACGCGATATAAAGGGTAGACTGCGAAGGCAAAGAGGTAGACGGAAAGCCAATAAGTACTTATGCATTGAATTATGTTAAGTTAGGAAAATGGTACCAACCCGTGTTTATCGATAACGGGCCTCGAAGCAATTAATTACGAATGTTATTGCAAATCTTATGCTTTCATTTCAAAGCCTGCACGATTCCTTCGTTTTGGAAGATAGGCACATCAGCCCACGTAAAATTCGCGTGAGCTTACAACGTACCTTTTCTGTTTTGCGCTGTTTTTTGTTCGTTGGTCCTAAAGGCCCCAGGTAGGGCTGAGGGCTTTAGAGCTTTACTTTGGGCCAGGTCTGTTTGGGGCGAACTGCTTTCTCCTTGCCCTAGGGGTCCACTCCAGGTCTTGTCTCGAAATGTGTGTGGGCTCTCTCTTGAGAGTATGGCCTATTCATGTCCATCTGTGACGCATAATCTTCATGTCAATGTCAATTGCGTTCTGGATAAGAAAATGAAATCAAATGTCAACGCTTTTTACGTTGAACTACGTAATAAAATACACCGATCGAAATGAATAGTCCAACACATCAGCGATTGTTCACAATAATTATATGATATTGAAAAAAAAACATTTTGTATATTAATTACATATAATACAAAAACACGATGACGATTGTACGAATAATATTTTTGGTTGATTTAAAATATAGTTTTTTTTTAGTAAAGTTAAATACTTAATTACATATTGAATTATTTTTATTTGTTGACTGAACAAAGTTATCTAAATTCGGTAATTGTCTGAGATTACGTACGTACGAATTGTGCGCAATTTGTCGTGCGAGGATTTTAATTGCGAAAGGAAATATGGCAAATTTAGATGACTCGTTTCCATCTTGTTGTTATTTAGCTTTGGGAGTTGAAATATCGAGGAACGACATGAAACCGGTACTAAGGTAAGGTATTAAGTAAGGTAAAGTACTTACTAAAGCAAGGTACTAACTAAGGTACGGTAATTTTTGTTGGTCTGAGTTCCAAATACGACCTTATTGTCTTTACAATTGTTTACAAAATTAGCGTTTCTTGTGATGCTTCGTCGATAAATATTTTTTAAAGACTTCCGTTGGGATCTACAAACCATACATGTACCTACACCTACAACGTAAAAGCCGCCACCCACTTCGAGACATTTAAATTCGAAACGCATTACTGCTTCACGGCAGAAATTGGCAGGATGGTGGTACCTACCTGCGGGGACTCACAAAATGCCCTACCACCAGTAATTTTTTTAACGTGCGATAATAAAATACCAAACTTTTAATGGACATTCAGTACTATTCAAAAAATATGTACAGATCACTGCATCGCGGTAAAAACAGAGAGGACGCGGTACCTACCAGTATTCGCTTACAAGACACCCTACTTCCCTTTGTCGTATCACTCCTGTCAGAGCGGTCGTGGTCGTCATTCAGTATAATTCCTGGATTGATCCTGGATCCTGAATCCTCACTAGCAATCGCCACTCCTCCCGGCTTGTGGTGAGTCTGATACACTCATGCAAACAACTGCCGACTTGACTACTACCTAAACTAACTAACCCTGCTACCAGTAAGAAAAACGATGTTCTATTTCCGCGAAGTGCTCCAATTTCGACCGGATTTGCACCAAACGTCCAGTCTCGATACAGTCACAACACCAAATTTTGCGTCGTACTCCGAATAGGTCAGCGCAATTATGCGGGATTAACCTTGAATGGATACTGGGATTACGTTGGGCTTAGTCGGACGAACGGACACGAAATGACTGCCATAAACGGAACAATCGTTTAGAATAATTGTCTATTACAGGACTCTTATTGCGATGACAATTCATTTAATTATTCTAAAGAGAAACGCCTTTTAATCGAATCAGTTCTGTACCTATTTATAAGTCTACTAGCTGTACCCGCCCACTTCGCTGGGCATTTAAAATTAACATTATTATTTGTCACCCCACAACGATTCTCCTCATTAACGCCTCCGCAACTGGTGTAGGGAGTCCAACACTCATATAAGTATTAGCCTATCCATTAAGTACATGTATTTTCTACATGGATACCAAGTTTCAAGTCAATCGGATGCATGGTTCAGTAGCTATAACGCAACATCCGTAAAAACCACTGTAGATTTATATATTAGTATAGATATCTACGAGTATAAGTTATCAATTTTTAGGTCTCTAATAATAATGATAATGCACGATAATTGGCTAAGATTGTCCATTAACCACTTGTTCTGAAATATTTTTAATTTTTTTTATTTATTTATAACTTCTTATACTAGAAAGTATAAAGGCGGACTTAATGCCATAGGCATTCTCTAATAGTCTACCTTAGGGGAGTGCAGAGATGAAGCTTGGTAGGTGTAGTGTGAAGGTGATATTACTTAAACATATGTGTATATATAACATACATAATACATAGTACATACATAGTACTTAAATATATACATATACATAAATATATAGATATACATAAATATATACATATAAAAACATATATAAACAAATATTATCAATTAGATGACTCTGCTAATTCTCTGAGAAACAGTTCTCGAACCTTCGTCTTAAACGCTTCACGTGTAGTGGCCGACCTTATTTTGAGTGGGAGCGCATTCCATAGAAGAATAGACTGAATTGTGAATGAAGAATTGTGAATAGAAATATGGTTTTGTTGATTCTGCATCAGCTTATTACCAATAACAACCTCAACCAGTTCTTGAAAATTGTCATGTTGTGCTCTACTGGGACCAATCTATTATCACGGATAGGTCTATTTTTGCCAATAAGCCTGATATTGCGATAATAGATCGGACTGCACGTCGAGCAGTGTTGGTTGATATCACCATTCCTCATGACGAGAACATCGTGAAGGTAGAAAAGGACAGTTTAATAAAATGTTTAGACCTGGCCCACGAGACCACCTCCATAATTATGGCATGTTGACTCAACCATCATTGTTCCAATTAGTTGTATCGGTACACGGTTTGATAGCGAAATGTTTCGATCAACACCTTAAGAATCTTTCGTTATCCAGTTGTGTTTGTATAGGCCTAATACTGAAAGCATTTATTTTTGATAAGCCGCGTATTGTGAGGAGGTTTCTCAATCTGAAACCCTAACTTCAATCTATTTTTTAAATAGTGTTTTAAAAAAAAGGATCTTTAATGATTAAAATTAAAATATAGTTTAATTAATAACATTATACTAAATATAGGGTAATAGTAATACACGCTAGTCTTTATTACACGCGAAAGTCATGCAGCGAAATAGCTGCTGTTGCTACCGGTATATTCGGAAGACAGCTTACCATTCAGCAACAACAACTGACTATTAGATACTTGGGGAGAATGATAAAGGGTAGAAATTCCATCGAGCGGATGTGGTTGGTCAGCAAACCGACGGTCCAAAGGCTGTTCTTTGGAAATTGTTTATACAAGTTCACCTTGTAAATATTAGCGCCATCCAGATTTTTACTGGACATTTTCTGTTCTATGATTGCTAATACTGCCCGTAATTTTTTTTTTTTATATATTTTTTTTTTTTTTATTTTTTTTTTTATTTTTTGGTTTGAATATTCATGAATTTGAACAAACAATTGTGGGATACAAAATTGTGGGTTAGGCCACTTTTGCACCGACTTGTCGGAGTGCACCATCTCGCAGAAGGAGGCGGTGGGGCGCGTGAGAGACGCACAATCCCGCCGCCGTCGAGCGGGGGCCAGGGAGGCGGATCTCGCCCAAGCCCTGGCCCTTTAAGTGTTTCGGTTACGCAAGAGCATCCGGGTGATGGAAGGCCGGCTATCCTCGACCCACGCTGGTTCTGGCCCAGCGGGGTATTCCGTAGGGTAACCCACTCTAACCGGCGCCATATAGGCGGGCTTCGGACAGTCTGCCGACCGAGAGGGCTGGTGGTCGTGGCGCCGACGACCGCCAGTCCGGCGTCCCGAGGGGGAGGGTGATGGGAGAGATGTGCTCCGCGCTAAACGCTTCACTTTCCCCCCTTTGCCTTGTCATGAGTTCTGTCTCATGCGAGGTTTGGACGTTGGTTGTTGAGCGACAGGAGGTTTTAGTCAGTTCGACTCTGACATACCCCGCCCAGTATCCCCAGAAAAGGGCGGAAGTTCGGCGATTTCCCCCTGACCAACAAAAAAAAAAAGGCCACTTTTGCGCCAATGGCCTCAATTATAGTTGCTAAAATGAACGAACGGAAACAAGCAATATCCGAATGTTATCAAATAATTTAATTAAGCTAAAGAAAATAATGTTGAATCAACACAGTTGTGTTGGGCGAAATTTGACGTATGCGGAGAATGTACAGTCAATATTAATTACTTGCAACACCTCGGCTCCGAGAGTAATGCGATTAATGGCAACACTGCGCTCTGGAGTACGACTATCAGGAATGCACGGCAGGTATTTTATCTCCGTTCGTTTATTTGCGCCTGGTACTTGCTATTAAGATTTATCGTCGTCCACACTATTTATTGGCTATAGTGAATTTTAAAATTGTTAATTAAAAGTGTTGGCAAAAAGCCGTGCAGTGCTACAAGCAATGAATGCGTCACATTCTCTTTAAAATTTTATCCTTTTTATAGTAGTGCGCAGTTTATTTTCTTTCAAATAACAGTCTCTATGCAATCGTAGGGAACTATATATTTGTCGTGGATAACGACTTTAGTAATATCAAGACATTGTTTTGATTATTATTTTAAATGATAAAATGTTGTTTTGATAAATATCACAAAATGTAGGGTAGACACCATAACATCAGAGTATAAAACGGCGGTACGTGGACAGAGTCGTCTCACGTAGCCAGCCTACACGTAGCAAGCCTACTCTCCTCCCCGTTGCCACAGTTGGGAGATGATGATTTCATCACTCCCTCCGAGTTGCGCCTCTTTATCAAGCGGATGAAGAGGCGCAAGGCGCCGGATGAGGACGGTATTCCCTCCCTCGCATTTTTCCACTTCCCCGAAACGGTCGTGTTATGTATGACACGACTGTTCAATTCCATTCTGTCCACAGGACACTTCCCGGGAATTTGGAAATTGGGCAAGGTTATTGCCTTGCCCAATTTCCAAATGCGTTCCTTGCGTGCATTCGACCAAAAACGTTACAAATCCTTTTTATTTGCCTGAACGAATATATCCTTCAAACCATAAGTCATAACTTTGGTCGTTATAAGCCAAATCATATATAACTACCTTAACGCGTCAGGAATTTCTTCCAATATCAAGTTTCCATTAAACGAACGAATACTCAAATTGAAATAATATGTCGATTTCAGGGGAAATTCTTGTATTTATAGACATAGGCCAATAGCGTTTTATTGCACGAATGAGGGTAATCGAAGAATGAATCGGGTAGGCTGGTAACGCAGAATTACATTAAAATTAAATACTGGAAATGTTAATGCGACAAAATTGTATTTGTTTTTCGTGAAACGAGAATTACGATACGTAATTTTGATTCTCAGTGTTCAAGGAATTTAATTTTGGGCAAACTTATAGACGGCATCTCGTATTGGAATCATACATATCTCTTTTAACAATGATTGATGCTATTGTAGGTCTTGTCTTTTGCAGGTTCATCCATTTTCTAATTTTGAGATATTTCATTCAGTTCTTCATAGGTCCAAGATTTGTTCATTTATTTAATCATTTTCCTGCACATTTTTTTTACTCTTTATGACTACTAAAACATTATTGCTGGGCGTAATTTCTGCCTATTTACCAGAGTCAAAATAATTGAGTTAATGCACTGCGTCAATTATGAGGAGGCAGTTTCCTTCTGGCGATGGTCATGGGGTGACCTAAGGGGATTGAGGCTGCGCCGCACGCTACCGTCATTCTAGCGCGCTGGCACCAGGAGGACGGGACAAGGCGTCGGCGGCTGCGGACTGCGATGCGGTCTGCATTTTCGTCGTCGCTGTTGTCGCCGAACATACTGTGGAAGTCGGCAGTATATCGCGTTCCGATCCGGCAAGCTGTTTCTGGTCCAGCTGGGTATCCCGGAACACTAGCAGTATCGCCCGGGCGTCCTGGTAGGGTCGCCGTACCGCGGAGACCGACGTCGTTCGGTCGTTCGTCGTCGACTATCGCCTCGACGACCCGTCGGTCAGGCGTCCTTGGGGTGGCGCCGTGTGTCTAGTTGTAATGTTGACCGCGGGAACCAAACTACTCTGACCGCGTTTTGACCCCGGACGGAAATCGGATGTCGGGTGTAAGATTGCAGGGGAGTCGTTTAGTGGGTAAGGCCCTAAAATTCCTGGGGGCCGCGGTCTGCTCCCAACACCGTGCAGATCGTCAAGTCCCACATACCGCGCGCGCCCCTTAGGCGCGGAGACCTTGTAGGAGGTAAGGCCACCGGCCCTAAAAAAAAAACTGCGTCAATACCGGTATAGTTAGAACTATTCAGTGAACCAATCTAGTATGATAGTGTGTTGTTTATCTAAGTATATGTAGTAAGAATTGTTTTAGTTTTATGATGGTTTGATTGATGGCATTGTTTTTAGTTCTTGTCGTAAATATTAAGGGCCCAAGGGTCGTTTGTTTTTCGCTGATCAAGCTTATATTTTTGTAGATAGATTTGTTGGTGAATGTAAAAACTATATCTACTTATATATATAAAACGTAGTACGTTCCGAGTTTTTACAGAATGACTTGAATCGCCAACATTATAATTTTGTACTTTCACAGAAACATGATGAGCAGACCGATGGCGATTCACTCAGTCCTTGGCGACTATGGCAACTTTAAATTACCAATCCCACGTTCCCAGGAAATTTTAAGATGTAGAAAGGATTTGGTTTCCTACTTTAAATAGAAGGCATTCTTAACGAGCGTCTCTGATAATCGACCATTGGTGCAAATTTTTTTTTTTCAATATTTCTATGAGCGTCGTTGCGTGATTGTTGGAGATCGTCGTCTTTAAGTCGACGTGGCCTAAAGGATAACACGTCCAGTGCATTCGTGCTGAGCGATGTGGGTGGGTAACAAATTTTTCTAATGAAATACGTACTTAATAGCAACCTAAACTGACAACAACCTATAAATCGGCAATTTATCAATTCTACACTATATATTTATTGAATTGCATATTGATGCATAGTTCAAAACAGTTACTTCATCAGGAACATCTATCTATTGAGTAATAATAATACCATTATGTAATAATCATTGTATATTCATTTATTTATGATAAATGGCAAATAGAAACATTTTACATACATAATAATATTTATTTAATAACGTAATAATTATACTTATCTTTTAATTCACAATGTCCACACTTATACACAGTATCAAGCCAGAGAGAGAGCTCCGCACCGCCCGACGTCTCAACCGAGAATGAATCGAGATTGGTCGGCGCAGGGGCTTTTGTAGGCGGTGACAAACAACTATGCGTCATACTTGTTTGTCATCGCTCGAACGTTGGCTTTAATTTAAAATTGTCATCATCATTCATCATTATCCTGCCCTTCTCCCAGTCACCTGGGGTCGGCGCAACATGTTTTCTCCTTCCATACTCTTCTATCATATACCATTTCTTCGCTCACTCCCCTCCTACCCATATCGTCTTTCACACAATCCATCCATTTCTTCTTAGGTCTACCTCTTCCTCTAAATCCTCTAAAAATCTAATTAATTTAAAATTGTATTTACTGCAATTATTTAAATATATTATTACTTAATTTACTAACATTATTTGCGTTACATTTCTATACCTATACATAGGCATAAACTCTAACATTATTTGCGTTATATTTCTATACCTATACATAGGCATAAACTATCAATATATTATTACTTAATTTACTAACATTATTTGTGTTATATATCTATACCTATACATAGGCATAAGCTATCATACTCAACAAATGTTCACGATTGACTTCCACGGTGAAGGAATAAAATCGTGTTATAAAAATCAAATCCGCAAAATTATAATTTGCGTAATTACTGGTGGTAGGCCCTCTTGTGAGTCCGCACGGGTAGGTACCACAACCCTGCCTATTCCTGCCGTGAAGCAGTAATGCGTTTCGGTTTGAAGGGCGGGGCAGCCGTTGTAACTATACTTGAGACCTTGGAACTTATTTCTCAAGGTGGGTAGCGCATTTACGTTGTAGATATCTACGGGCTCCAGTAACCACCTAACACCAGGTGGGCTGTGAGATCGTCCACTCAATTAAGAAATAAAAAAAAACGTGGACATCATACTGTCTGTCGTCTTTATATACGATAAAGCCTCAATCATATTTCATTGTCTTTTAAAGCAGACGAGCACACGGTGCATCTGATGATCATAGTCATTACCAATATCTGTTTGGTAACGAAATTAAACAGGCTTGTTGTACATACTTACGTACTTACCCGCATACTAGTTCAATTTACCTCAAAGGTATTTCTTATTATGTGAAGTTAAGCGTGTAGCGGAGATCTTACAGCGGGAGGAAAAGTTAAACTTTCTTCCCTGTACAGCGGGAGGAAAAGTTAAACTTTCTTCCCTGTACAGCGGGAGGAAAAGTTAAACTTTCTTCCCTGTACAGCGGGAGGAAAAGTTAAACTTTCTTCCCTGTACAGCGGGAGGAAAAGTTAAACTTTCTTCCCTGTACAGCGGGAGGAAAAGTTAAACTTTCTTCCCTGTACAGCGGGAGGAAAAGTTAAACTTTCTTCCCTGTACAGCGGGAGGAAAAGTTAAACTTTCTTCCCTGTACAGCGGGAGGAAAAGTTAAACTTTCTTCCCTGTACAGCGCGAGGAAAACTGAACTTTCGGCGTAGGTAGGAGAAAAAATAAATACCCATATATACAAGCTCCGAACCACTCTACCGAACAATTTAACTGGCTCGGTGTAAGATCCAAAAACATAATGGAAAGAAACATAATTACCTATTACACATAATTTACAGACTATACCTATGTACAGACTATGAAAGAATACCTACGACTTATACCTAGTTTACGATGGATTTCCGAATATATGATCCATTATTTTCCTGGACATTGCTACGTATACTCACATTGATACGTCGTACATAATATTACTTTTTGATTTTTAATTTGATTACATATTGATTTTGAAACTTTTACGAACTTCAAACACACT
Organism: Bombyx mori; assembly: GCF_030269925.1. Lineage (NCBI taxonomy): Eukaryota > Metazoa > Arthropoda > Insecta > Lepidoptera > Bombycidae > Bombyx > Bombyx mori. Next base: position 14,116,804 of record NC_085112.1, read on the forward strand.
AACAATAGGTTCTACTGAGAGCAGTTTTTCTTGAATTTAAAACTAGATGTGTGGCGGGTAGCCATCATACAACGCAAGATATTTGACAGATGCCTGAATCTCGCTTACGACATTTTCAAGATAATCTCGCATATATACAAGTTCCGAACAACAACATTCGGACCGTCGGTCTACCGAGCAATATCACCCACTCGGTGGAAGATCTTCCCTTTCGTCGTTAAGCCTCCCCAAAGATGTGTATGTTTTTCCAATCAAATTTTTCCATGGTACAATAAAATTCAAATTACATTTTTTTTCCAAAAGATTTAACCCAAAATAAAGTCGCCGGAAATATCCCGAATGAAGCTAACTTATTGATTTATGGCTTTAACTTAATCGGTTTAATCTGAAACCAATTTAAGGCTTCGAGAAGATTTTGATTTTTTTCGTGAAATTCTATATTGAACGATACTCGACTAATACCTTTATTCATTTTGTTTCGATACCATACGGATTCATATTGCGCTGCGCAAGTCGGAACGCATCAATAATGTTTTTATCTATGAGATTAGTTATTTGTACAGACAATTGGCACAAAAGTGTATTCAACTAAAATATTAAATTATGTTTCATTGGAAGCTTAGAGATAACGGAAAAAGTATATGCTGATGTTGATCGGAAGCATGATGAAGAAGCTTTCTAATAACGCCCGTAGCGCAAGTTCGGATTTTTCACTTCAGCTGGGAAACTACCACTTTCTCTTCTGCTTGAATGTTTTAATAAATTAATTGATTGTTCTTTATTTTTTGTTTACATTTTTATACTCAATTTATTTATTTCTCGTCGCTCAACTACGTGTCGTAGCTTCGCCTTTTTTTTAATATACCTTTTTAACATAAGCTGAATTAGACACTTTTCAACGAACTTTCGCTCTCCAGTAAAAAAAAGACCAGCGGAGACGTTCGTGGCCAAGAAAACTGTACTATCCCGAGACTATAAAATCCGTTTTAACATATACTATATCGATCATGCCGGACCACAGATCCATTAACCAAATGTTATTATTCGGAGCTTGTTTAAAAGCAATATAAAAAAAAAGTCATGAGAATGTCGTGAGCCAGATTCAGGCTTCTGACAAAATATCTTGTGCTCTATGAAAACTACCGCCAAGTATAAAGCGACATGCGACAAGCCTGTATTAATTTATGAACTGTATAATATTATCTAATTAATGTTAATATCATGAGATTTGAGATCAATTATAAACAGGATATTGGTCTCCGCAATTGACAGCTCAAAATTTGTCCTACCGCCCGAAAATGCAAATATATTTTGACGTTTTGCAATACTCATTTTCACGATTTAGTGTTTCAGAGATTTTCCTAACAATAAATTCAGTTCGACACGACGCAGGTTTGTATACTTCAGCTTCGTCAAACTTGGGAGATCCGCCGGAATTTCTTCGGAGCACTTAGACATCCATTAAACTCTCTTCAAGACGAAGACAGGTGGAATTATCAGGAAGACCCCAAATGCGCCAGATTGGAAACTTGAAACGGATCTGTAGATCGCTCTAAACTTTTAAATAAGATTTTGTTTTCGAATACCTAAGTCATACGAATTACGGGGGATTAAGGTTCAAAATTGGATTTCTTTTTGTTTGAGGTACACTAAGATCACTGTTTAGCTTATATTTTTGAGTTTAGTTAATAGTTTCAAAGTATGGTGTCTGGCTTAGAGCTAAAACTAATTAGTTTGAGTAAGTTATTGGCATTGTCGATGGTGAGGGTGAACGTTGTCAATTCTCAGCATTCGTCTCTGTTAACAAGAATTTAAGTTTTTGTTTGCTATTGTTCGGCGTGTAAGCTCCTGGTAGAGCTTATATTGGAGCTTCTACACGAGGAAGGTGAATGCCTCCATCGACCATGAGACGAGTTTAAATTGCCCCATACTGCAATATGCAATTCCGCCCCATACTGTGGTGTCTCGTCGAGTGGGAGTTGTCCTAATTATTATAACAATTTTGACGTGTGATTTGGATTTATCCTTTAAGCCATTGGAGATAATAGAAACAAATTCACTCACGAAATTGTCCGTTTTTTTTTTCGGGATCGCGTCCAAAACTTTCTGGTGTTGGTTAGTCTGTTAGTTTCGGACGAAATACGTTTCGGGAAAATGTCTGGATAAATGTCTACTTCAAGACACAACAAAATCGGAAAAACTTTCTCCTTTCTAGACAAAGTCTCATTGTGTTTGTGCAAAAACCTGTGTACCAGACGTAGTTAGCGCCGTTAGGGATCCTTCTAGAATATTTATATTTTTTAAATTTATTTCACGTTTGCAAGATTTTCGTTACAAAGATTATTTGATCAGAATCAGATATGTGCTATGTAAGAATTGCAAAATCAAATTGTTTTCATCATTTACTTTTAATAACAGTTTAGCTTTTTTATTTTTTATTGCTTAGATGGGTGGACGAGCTCACAGCCCACCTGGTGTTAAATAGTTACTGGAGCCCATAGACATCTACAACGTAAATGCGCCACCCACCTCGAGATATAAGTTCTAAGGTCTCAGTAATTACAACAGCTGCCCCACCCTTCAAACCGAAACGCATTACTGCTTCACGGAGCGTACTTACAGATCTGATGCTGAGTTGTCACAATGGTTTATCGCCATCAGCAATGTCAGGGGCACAAGCAAGCCACTGTCTACTCCTCCTTTGTCGAGGAAAACCCACGAAAATACTATACGCTTGAATGGAGTGCACAGTAATCGAAAAGTATGTTTTATTTAAAATGGCCGCGAAATAGCCTTTTATTATTTTCAGTAGGCATCAGGAGGGGAAGTTTCGGGTACTTTGACAGCTGAGGGAAAATACACGGAACCAAAACTGAACCGTTTGCCTAACATAAATTAATCACATTCTGTATTTTATTGGGTCAGTGATTTCAGAGAAAACTGTGTTTTGATTATTCATTCGACAGTTCTAATATATTTTTCATAATACTTTTTCTCTCATTAAGTGGTTTTTTTTTATAATATTTTGTTACTCAAGTGAAATTGTGTTATTTTGAACTACATAATACATATTTCATTGTATTATTATACTGTTGATTTATTATGTGTGTGTGTAAGTATATTAGTATGTATTGTATGTAAGTATGTATATTGGTATATATTATATTATGTAAACGGTATATATCTGTTTATTATATGTATGTTGGCACACGTCAAGGGTGGTTGAGCGGTAGTTTCCGTCATCACTCGTATTTGGTTGAACTCAGTTTATAAAAAGTCAATAAAACCTTTTGAATAATAATTATTGAAACTCAACACACACAACTTTCACAATGACAGGATAAACCGACAGTTTCGTTGCACATACCGACAGACCGACTGACTGACTGACTGACTGTCAGAGACTCACTGACTGAGACAGACGGTATGACTGTCTGACACGGAATGCCACGACTCTGTCCACGTACCGCCATTTTATACTGTGGCGTTACGGAGTCTACCCTTCATTTTGTGATATTTATCAAAACAACATTTCATCATTTAAAATAATAATCAAAAGCACCGTCTTAATATTACGTTATCCACGACAACTAAAAGTCGTTATCCACAACATGTATTGTATACATATATTTTCTATAATAATGTATTGTATATGGTACACCGCAACATACCTGCTATATTTTTTTTATATTTTACAGAATTTCTGTAAATTAAACGGTTGTCTCTGGAAGAGATCGTTTTTAGCGATAAGACCGCCTATTGTACATATATTCTTTTTGACTGTTTTTTTTTTTAATGTAAATTGTGTTGGTGTGCAATAAAGTGTATTCTCTCTCTCTCCCTCTCTATTATGCTTATTTTTAAATTGCTAGATGCTCTCAATCATTTCACTAACGTTTGTGCATATAATAGTGGTAACATTTTCGATAGTGTTTGATCACTTCTTTGATGCAACTAATTAAATAAATAAATAACAATGTTACGGAACTCGTGAAGTGTACGGCGGCGTTCTGTGAAACAAAATTTATAATAAGAGATGACTTTAAAAAAGAAAACTTATTTAATTTATTCAAGATGAATTTCTTAAATGGAAAAACCGAAAATATTCTTAAGAAGTTTTAACATTGAAACTTGTCTAAGTCGCGCGTCGCCACAAATAACGATAAAAAAACGCCAAATCTGAATTATATGGTTTGAATTATTTTTTTTGATTCTATCTTTGTGCACTAAACAGGTGAGCGAGCTTACCGCTTAATTAGCGTTAAGTGATTGCCTCTGCCCATAGATATTGTTACGCCGGTAAGAGTAACGCCATCTATCACCGAATAGCAGAAACGAATATCGAAGGTACTAGTAAAATCGAGAAGTACAACGCCATCTATTGTCACAATAGCGGAAACACACATCGCAACTACTCGACTTGTGAGGAATATTCTTGATAATTCTAGGGATGCCGTATCGACTATAAAAGCGTTGCAGGGATGACACGAAGTCAGTCAGTAATCGGATCTACTCGAAGCGAATATAATTTCTCTTTAATAACACGTTAGGACGGGTAGAATGCGAATTAATCAGAAATATGATAACCGCCGGTATTTATACAATCATCTTGACCTATTTTAATACAAACTTAATAGGTAATATTAGACATTGTTTATCTTCATTATTTTGTTAATTATTTACGTACAATTATTATTTAATAATATCGAATTATATAACATAAATAACATTAAAGGTTTATTGCGCCGGAAGCTGTCAAGCGGAAGGCACCAATAAAATATTATAAGTATAAAGAAATATGAATCAACTATTTACTTGATTATGAAATTACTAATTATATTATAAGACAATAATAAGTTCTATATATTGCCTAATCATTAGTATGTACCTTAACTAGTTCGTAAATAATTTATTATGTGAGGCCGGAAGTGTTACTCGATAGCTCTACTCCAAAAAACTTACCAGTATTCTGTTTTTTTATTACTAGATGGGTGGACGAGCTCACAGCCCACCTGGTGTTAAGTGGTTACTGGAGCCCGTAGACATCTACGACGTAAATGCGCCACCCACCTTGAGATATAAGTTCTAAGGTCTCAAGTATAGTTACAACGGCTGCCCCACCCTTCAAACCGAAACGCATTACTGCTTCACGGCAGAAATAGGCAGGGCGGTGGTACCTACCCGGGCGGACTCACAAGAGGTTCTACCACCAGTAAAAAATTCGACGCGAAATGATATCAGGCTGCCTGAAAAATAATAGTGGTATATAATAAATTCTTTATTACCTCACACCACGAACCGGAAATGTTTATTTGTCGCGAAACCACTCGATATTTCAAATATATATAGAGCTGTTCCGTTATCAGATTTATAGTTTTTCGTGGCTCAATGAATACGCACGTATAAAAATCGAATTGGGAGCCCAGACGAAGACCGTAAAATTTATGGAGAATCATAACGAAATAACTGCTCCCAGAGGACTTTGTTTATTATATACGCGGTAACGTTATTGTTTCGGCCGCTTCATAGAAAGGATTTTAGATTAGATGCTGTATAATTGAATTCTAAAATCAAAATACACTTAGAGCGCGCATCCATTTTGACGGACAAATGGTGAATTAAAAAAAAACCTTCTTATAAAACGATTATTTATCGTGGCTATTCTAAATAAGCTTTTTTTTAAAGTTAAATTATTGAAACAATATTCAGTGTATTGGGGGGAATCGTGACGCTTTCCAATTCCAACACAAATTTTCAGCGGTTTTTCTTAAGGTTGAGATTAAAACGGTTCTGGAGGCTAACAATTTTATATACGATGCATTATTATACATAGTTCTATGAAAAATATACACAATAATTTTTGGGAAGAATAAAAAAAATGTACTTACTTACCTTTAGGTAATTATCTTTTCAATATCTTTCATCAGTTACAAAACTCTAATGACTTAATTAAAGTATTTAATATTCTTAAACACCAAATAAAAGTTCTTTTCAATTCAACAAATTTAAATCTCATAAAAGCATTGTGACAACCCAGATTTGTCCCTATTCTACCCCTAGTCTCTATTGCCCTCAATCTACGGTTTTCTTGTTTCCTTCAAAGGAAAAATTTATTTGTTATTTTTTTTATTTAAATTTTTATTAACTTCTCCGCTTACTAACCAATACTTTCAGGTAACGGTAGAGCGTGTTGTCAATGCGTATAGATTAGTATAATTGCCACTTATGTCAGCAGCGTATCAGTCATGCTTGATGCTGCTTGCTTGCTTGTGGGGGTCGTCACCGGGACGGGGGCACAGAGCGGACCCCTGGGGAACCTCACTACCCGGGTGTGAATTGCCTGCCACACAGGGCAGGGGTGAAGTATACTTGGATCCAACACTTTGACGTCTCAAGAACGGATATTTGCAATCTGGTAACCAACACCCAATAAACCTGTCCGCCAATCAAATATTAGAATAAATTTATTAAGGATTTTCGACATTTACGAGTTGAAACCTGTTCTTGTGTCTTACATTTATGATGTCTGCGTTAAAATGAGACTAATGCATAAGTAATGATGCAATAAAGGCATTCGCGTAATCTATTGACCGTTGAATCAGAGCTAAGTTGTGATATTTAGATCGGGATGAGTTAAAGAAGTTGTTAAGTTCGCAACGAAGGTTGAGACCCGTTTCGCGTTGTAACAAACGGACAGTTTTTATTAAAGAACTTTTGTAGGCTTCGTAAATTTAAGCGTCAGGGCTTCCGATCATGATTGGTTTTTCCATTCAACTCTCTGAGTCGTTTTGTCGCAGTTGTCTCCTTAAAATATATCGACGTTTGATCCATTCGGACAGAGAATGACGTTTTAGCTATGGAGGCAACGTTGATTTAATTACGACCAAAAAAGAAGGCCATATTCCAGTGTTCAAATTAGCAGTACAGCAAAATATTTGCAAACAATAGATCTCGTCAATTCTGAGAGGCAGACTTGCATAGCGTATTCTGAGTTCAAGACGGTGAGTGAGAACGATTGATTGAGACGATTTACTGGTGGTAGGACCTCTTGTGAGTCCGCGCGGGTAGGTACCACAGCCTTGCCTATTTCCGCCGTGAAGCAGTAATGCGCTTCGGTTTGAAGGGTGGGGCAGCCGTTGTAACTATACTTGAGAACTTAGAACTTATATCTCAAGGTGGGTGGCGCATTTACGTTGTAGATGTGTATGGGCTCCAGTAACCACTTAACACCAGGTGGGCTGTGAGCTCGTCCACCAATCTAAGCAATAAACAAAAAATCGGTTGTCTGTAAAGTTAGTTTACTGACGATAGTTGAACGTGACAACGTCATTAGAAAATACTGATGGAGTGGTTTCATTTTTCAATTATCGTAATTATCGTTGCTATAAACAATTGACACCACATTCACTTTTCACTGAACTTCATACTTGACGAAAACATGTAAATGTATTATTGTATAGCAGCTGTCCACGCGGATGCATCGCTCACTCAAGTAGGAGAGAGATAGATGTAGAACGCTGCCGAACGCGGAGGCCGATTGTGCCTCTTTGTCGCTCGCTGCGCGCTCTCGCTTGCACTTCAAGCCTTAAATGGAACGCAGGTAACGCCGCACGAGTCATGTTTTTTCGTGCGTGCAGCTGGCTCCATCGAATTATAAGATTTTTCTGATGAAATACGTACTTAGCAAGTGTTCACGATTGACTTCCACGGTGAAGGAATAACATCGTGTAATAAAAATCAAACTCGCAAAATTATAATTTGCGTAATTACTGGTGGTAGGACCTCTTGTGAGTCCGCACGGGTAGGTACCACCATCCCGCCTATTTCTGCCATGAAGCAGTAATGCGTTTCGGTTTGAAGGGTGGGGTAGCCGTTGTAACTATACTGAGACCTTAGAACTTATATCTCAAGGTTGGTGGCGCATTTACGTCGTAGATGTCTATGGGTCCAGTAACCACTTAACACCAGGTGGGCTGTGAGCTCGTCCACTCATTTAAGCAATAAAAAAAAAAAAAAAAAAAATAAGACGTTGTCACGTCCAAAAAAATTGTTTACCCTAAGATAGGCCGCAACTGTGGTTTTCGATTAAATAATAAGGTTTGGAGAATATACGACGAAAGGAAAGATCTTCCACCGAGCAGATAATATTGCTCGGTAGACCGACGGTCCGAATGTTGTTGTTCGGAACTTGTATATATGCGCTTTATCTTGAAAATGTCGTAAGCGAGGTTCAGGCATCTGTCAATTATCTTGCGTTGTAGAAGGCTACCCGCCACATCACTCCCCTCCGAGACTGGAGGTCGTGTCATATTTACTTATCGTTGTCCGTGCTGAGATTAGCTTGCAAGTGCCAGTGCTGCTCGAAGTTTGCGGTGAGTCGAAACTGAGCTTGAATGCTGCGTGATTGTCGCCAGTGCTGCTCGAAGTCTGCGGTGAGTCGAGACTGAGCTTGAATGCTGCGTGATGAGGCAGTGTAGGTGCGTGCCGTAGGACCAGGAAGCGCGGTGAGTCGGCTGCGATGGTCCTGTTGAGGCTGCGATGCTGGCTTGCTGTGGGACGACTGTCGATGACTTGCTTTTATCTGCGAGAATGCGGGGATTGTGGTAGCCGAAGTTCTTGATGCGCTACCGTTGCGCGTGTTCACATCTCGTCACAGGTCACCAGTTTGGAGCTGATTAACCACAAAGGGAAGATCTTCCACCGAGCGGGTGATATTTGCTCGGAAGACCGACGGTCCGAATGTTGTTGTTCGGAACTTGTATATATGCGCTTTATCTTGAAAATGTCGTAAGCGAGGTTCAGGCATCTGTCAATTATCTTGCGTTGTAGAAGGCTACCCGCCACAAAGGTAACAGAGCACTCTTCGAAAGAGTCATATGAAACCGACTCACGTGTTCAAATTGCCGGCAAGTTTTAAGCTACAAAAATACCGATACTATAAATTTCTTATATCCCCATTCATCTTGTTTTGTTGTGAAAAGTGCTGTCAAAACGCTTTGATATATGAATTGAAATCTCTTTATGATTAATGAGATCGGAAAAAAAATGTGCCAACAAACATTTTAAGGTTTACTTTGAATGCGGTTTTATTGACACACGCGATACGGGCATTCGCCTGAAAATAACGCGTTTGTAATTGACGAATAGCGTCGTTACCATTTACCTGAAAGTCACGTAGTTGTGTACGTGCTGTTTTTTTTTTTTTCCTACCTGTGCTGATAGCCTTGAGAGGCTATTTCAGCTTCGCCCTAACGTTTGTAGGTGAGCTCACGGGGCTTAACCGGAGAGTTGCTAACACTGACCCTAGCAAGAGCAGTGCTTCGCAGAATCTACCACCGGATCGGAAACGTGACCCACTGAGAAGATCCGGCGAGAAACTCAGTGGGCTGTGTTTATGGGTTAGTTTGCTCGTCGAGCCCTTCGTCGCAAGCGACGGGTTCGACGAGGACGGTGACCGGGTACGTGCTCAAGTGAGTGTTTAATGCAGACAATATTTTATTGTATGTGTAAGTTTAAGAAGATCAGGTTTTTTGAATTTTTGTTCCTCTATGTTCCCTTGTAACGACCGCCCTGAACAAAATACTGCCCCTTGGACCGTTAATATTAAGTCTCTTGTGGAGAGTACTTAACGGTAAGCAGCGGCTTGGCATTGCTGATGTCAATGGGCGACGGTAACCAGTCACAATCAGTAGGGCTGTGTGCGCATCTGCCTACAAGGGCAATAAAAAAAGTGATTCCCCTTTGCATACTCTTCAAAACTAGTTTTTTGCTGTTATTTTTAAACTTAGACAATTTTTATAATTGCAGACGACTCCTAACTTTTAAGACTATCAATTCTTATAGATTGTATTGTATTCATTCTTTGATAGAAAGTTTTTGAAGTCGTCGTGGCCTAACGGATACGACGTCCGATGTATTCGTGTTGAGCGATGCACCGGTGTTTCGAATCTCAGGCGGGTATCAATTTTTCTAATGAAATACGTACTCGACAAATGTTCGCGATTGACTTCCGCGGTGAAGGAATAACATCGTGTTATAAAAAATGAAACCCGCAAAATTATAATTTGCGTAATTACTGGTGGTAAGACCTCTTGTGAGTCCGCGCGGGTGGGTACCACCGCCCTGCCTATTTCTGCCGTGAAGCAGTAATGCGTTTAGGTTTGAAGGGTAGGGAAGCTGTTGTAACTATACTTGAGACCTTAGAACTTATATCTCAATAGGTGGGTGGCGCATTTACGTTGTGGATGTCTATGGGCTCCAGTAACCACTTAACACCCGGAGGGCTGTGAGCTCATCCACCCATCTAAGCAATAAAATAAAATAAAAAAAGGTTTAAAAAAACCGGCTTTATTGAAATTGTATTCCTCTATGTTCCCTTGTAACGACCGCCCTGAACAAAATACTGCACCTTGCATATTAAGTCTCTTGTGGAGCGTACTTAACGGTAAGCAGCGGCTTGGCATTGCTGATGTCAATGGGCGACGGTAACCAGTCACAATCAGTAGGGCTGTGTGCGCATCTGCCTACAAGGACAATAAAAAAAGTGATTCCCCTTTGCATACTCTTCAAAACTAGTTTTTTGCTGTTATTTTAACAGCAAAAAACTAGTTTTGAAGATCGATAGTTTTGAAGCTAGATTTAAACTTAGACAATTTTTATAATTGCAGACGACTCCTAACTTTTAAGACTATCAATTCTTATAGATTGTATTGTATTCATTCTTTGATAGAAAGTAGAGGAATGATGTCTTATGTACAAGGTTTTAAGTCATCATGATAATTAACACATGTATTTTTAATGTCAGAACTAGTCACACTTTTTTCTGAGTTTTTGATTACAGACAAGGACATGTAAATCTAGTTTGAAACTGGAGGTATCATTTAAATCGCGCAATGATTGTCCGGCCCTTTGACATATCAATACCGGCCAGTGACATGGTCACTACACAAGAGGGTCGCGGGTGCGAATCCCGCCAAGGGAAGATACTGAAGAAGAGTATGATAAATATAAAATGTCCTTTCCAGGGTTAGGGATGTATATTAAATATATATATGTGTATAATAAAAATCTTACATTTATTTCCGTTATCTGGTACATGTAACACAAGTTCTTTACGAACTTAACACGGGACCAGTTAACGTGGCGTGATTGTTAGTAAATATTTATAACTATTAACTATTATAACCATTAATACGTCGTATAAGCGTACGCAATTGCCGTAACAACTTGTTATAAAAGCAGAGACTTTCTATAAGGGGGATCGATAGCTGAAGTAATCATCATTATCCTGCCATTCTCCCAGTCACCTGGGGTCGGCGCAACATGTTTTCTCCTTCCATACTCTTCTATCATATACCATTTCTTCGCTCACTCCCCATATCGTCTTTCACACAATCCATCCATTTCTTCTTAGGTCTACCTCTTCCTCTAAATCCTTCCACATTCATAGTTAACACTCTCTTAACAACCTCATTTCCATTTCGTCTCATCACATGTCCATACCATCCCAAACGTGCACTCCTCAGCTTCTCTGTCACAGGTGCCACTTTCATATAGAAAGCTGAAGTAATATAGAATTTTAAAAAAACAGCGCCGAATCATAAATTAAATAGTCCAATGACGCAGCCTTCAATTGAGAACCCTAAAAGATTCTTCAGTAGCCGTCAATACTAAATAATTTATTCGGCGTAAGATCGTCGAGTTCTTCAAGAAAACTTGACTAATTACTTTAGTTCTTATTGGTGTTTACGGAGCCAAAACATGAAACTCCCATTTCGAATACTGTGAAACTTTTGGACTCCGTTTGAATTGGATGGATACGAATGGCGCTGATATTTAGCTTGAATCCGTTCATTAACAATTATATCACTCATAATATTATAGCGAGGAGCAGTATTATAAGCTATGTATGATAATTTGAAGTCGTCGTGACCTAAAGGATAAGACGTCCGGTGCATTCGTACCAAGCGATGCACCGGTGCTCGAATCCCGCAGGCGGGTACTAATTTTTCTAATGAAATACGTACTTAACAAATTTTCACGATTGAATTCCACGGTGAAGGAATAACATCGTGTAATAAAAATCAAACCCGCAAAAATTGTAATTTGCGGAATTACTGGTGGTAGGACCTCTTGTGAGTCCGCACGGGTAGGTACCGCCACCCTGCCTATTTCTGCCGTGAAGCAGTAATGGCAGCCATTGTAACTATACTGAGACCTTATAACTTATATTTCAAGGTGGGTGACGCATTTAACCAATAAAATTTTTTTTGTCTCATAAACTATGAATCAGTAGTTAAAAACCTAGAGATGTGGCTGACGAAACTCTTTATGTTAAAGGAGACCTTTGAATGCACGTGGCGGCGTTATTCAGAGGTTACCGTATCAGGAATACCGTCATCTGACTTTCGTCTCGTTATGACATTGATAAGAATATTCGACTAAAATAATAAAATTTCCAAGATGATGGAACGGTTTGAATCGGAGGAAAATTATATTGAAACATTCGATTATGTGGAGATACAAGCTAATAAAGGCATGTTAAGGAAAAGTCGGTTATGACAAAAAGATTAATCATTTTTTTGTTTTTTTTTTTTTTATTGGTAGACGAGCTCACAGCCCACCTGGTGTTAAGTGGTTACTGGAGCCCATAGACATCTACAAAGTAAATGCGCCACCCACCTTGAGATATAAGTTCTAAGATCTACAGTATAGCTACAACGGCTGCCCTACCCTTCAGACCGAAACGCGTTAGTGCTTCACGGCAGAAATAGGCAGGGCGGTGGTACCTACCCGCGCGGACTCACAAGAGGTCCTACCACCAGTAAAACAACATTCAACATTCATATCTCGAGATTGGAGAATGGTGGCTTTAGTATATTGAAACAAGATATATTTTCTACACTATTATTTACTTTACTACAAGAATTGTCAACACAATCTTTATCTGTTACGGAAGGGACTGCTGATAATTATTCAAACTCCGTCAATTTCACTTCGTTTATATTCAAAGTAACCATTTCTTCGACCGTTTTCTCAACAGTATAACGGTTTGCAGATTACTAAAGATAGTGTTATCTCAGGCCCATTAAGTAGGTAGTTAAGATTAAACAGAATGAGGACGAAATTTAATTAAAGATACCTCCGGAGCTAAGGTCAAAGGAACTGAGTGATCTTTTGAATAAAATGATATTATTTTTTGGTTATCTCGAAGTAAAATCTTGACTTTTGTACAAAGGAATAATATATTTTTATATCAGTTAAATGGAACTCGGTTTTATTATTTTAACAGAGTATAAACTTGAAACAAAAATGGGTATTTATTTGAATCTTTACACTTTGTTATTTTTTTAATATTTTTATTTATTATTTTTTTATTGCCCTTGTAGGCAGACGAGTATACGGCCTACCTGATGGTGAGTGGTTACCGTCGCCCACGGACTTCAGCAATGCCAGGGGCAGAGCCAAGCCGCTGCCTACCGATTTTAGATACGTAGTAGTTTCTTATCGAAAATGACTGATCATAATTGAATTGCTATCGTAACGTAATTTAAACGTAATTTAAATATAATTTTACTGCCTTCTTGCCGATTTCTAATCAGAAGTCATTTCAAAGTTCATTGTTTTTCACTTTGTAAAGAAGGAAAATTGAATTGAATTGAAGATAAATCAGCTTTTTCTCGGGTTACCTGGACCTCATCAATCAGTCTCTTCACTTTTTTTTTTTTCCCTACCTAAGCTGATAGCCTTGAGAGGCTATTTCAGCGTAACCGTGGCTAGTAGGTGAGCTCGCGGGGCTCAAACCTGACGACGATGCTAACACGAACCCTAGCAAGAGCCGTGCTTCGCAGAATCTACCACCTAATCGGAAACGCGACCCACTGAGAAGATCCGGCGAGAAACTCAGTGCGCTGTGTCTGAGAGTTAATTTACTCGTCGAGCACTTCGTCGCAAGCGACGGGTTCGACGAGAACGGTGACCGGTGCTTGAAGTACCTAAAAGCACCGTTAGTGGATCGGGAGGGTCTCTTCACATGATTGCTGCTGTAAATGCTGGTGAACGGTCGAACACCACTTGAACGGTCGAAGGTCGTTGAACAGTCGTTCGTTCTATTGTCGTCTTATATGAGAACGGTCAATACGTTCTTTTTCGTCTTTTTGTCCGTCTTTTACGAAGTCAAAAAATGTACTGCCGTGCCGTGGTCACGTACGCGCTCGTTCCATTTCTATTCCAATTATTTTCAAATCTCTGTCTTAGTCTGTGTCTATGTCTAGTCATTGTAGGTCTTATGTCCTGTCAAAGAGGTTGCACGCCACGACAGCTGGCTACACAAGAATTACAACAGTAGGAATGATTGAAGAGTAAATACACAAAAAATTAAATTTTTACAGCCTTGTATCACGTAGCTGTGGACGTCTACAAAACGGCCATTTTGGAGACCCCAATTTCCGAATGGAATGGTTGCTTCAATGATTGGTTGCATCGTATGGAAAAATGTGTCAAATTTCGCGGAGAATACTTCGAAAAGCAATAAATACATTTTTAAATAGTAATGTTGTGTCACTTCGTTAATTCCCGAAATTTTCAGTGCCGCCCTCGTACTATGAAACGACAGGAAACCTAGTTTTCGCTCACTGTAGTTAATGACTGTTTCTGTGGTGCAGTAGTTTTCGCCCCTCGCTCTTGCGGCGTGGGTAGTTGGTTCGATCCCCACATCGGGAAAACATTGTGTGATGAACAGGTTTTTTGCTCTTTATCTGGATTTTATTATCTATATATCTAATACGTTTCGGTCTGAAGGGTGGGGTAGCCGTTGTAACTATATTGAGACCTTAGAACTTATATCTCAAGGTGGGTGGACGCATTTACGTTGTAGATGTCTATGGGCTCCAGTAACCACTTAACACCAGGTGGGCTGTGAGCTCGTCCATCTATCTAAGCAATGAAAAAAAAAATGTATATATTTAAATGTTATAAGTATGGTTAACGGTCTTTGGTACCTATACATATACCTATACCTATTAAAAATGTATTTATTGCTTTTCGAAGTATTCTCCGCGAAATTTGACACATTTTTCCATACGATGGAACCAATCATTGAAGCAACCATTCCATTCGGAAGTTGGGGTTTCCAAAATGGCCGTTTTGTAGGCGTCCACAGCTTCTTCAGGTGATGAAAATCTCTGTCCACGCAATTTATTCTTTATTTTAGGGAAAGTATAGAAATCATTAGGGCTTAGGTCGGGGCTGTACGGCGGATGGTCTAATAATTCTATGTTTTCTTGCTCTAAAAACTCTTTTGTTCTGTGCGCGGTGTGAGAACTCGCATTTTCGTGATGGAGGATGATGCGGCGGTTGCAGTTCTCTTTACGGAGTTCAGAAACGACCTGTGGCAAACAAATGCTAGCATACCATTCTGCATTAACCGTTCTTTGTCCCTCAAGAGGAATAGTCGTAACATGGCCGGTTTTGGAGACAAACGTGGCCACCATTTTTTTTGCAACACTCCGTGAACGAACAATTTTTGTTGGCTTTAACTCATTTTCGAACACCCAAACTCGTGACTGGTTTTTTGTTTCGGGTTCGGACGCGTATATCCAGGATTCGTCACCTGATACAATGTTGTATACAGCATTTGAGGATCCTGCGTGGAATCTTTCGAGAGTTCTGACGCACCAAGTAACGCGAGCCGCTTTTTGCTCTTCACAGAGCGAATTCGGTATCCATCGGGAAAACAACTTTTTTACACCTAATTGTTCATGCAAGATTATTTGTATTTGACTCATGCCAATGTCTAAAGTTGCCTGAATTTCGCGGTATGTCACATGTCGATCTTCCTCAATCAGCTTACGCACAGCATCAGCGTTTTCTTGGATGACTGCAGTTTTTGGACGACCTTGACGGGGATCATCACTGAGCTTGACACGTCCACGTTGAAACTCAGCAAACCAGCGATAAATTGTGGTTTTGGATGGGGCTTCATCACCAAATGCAGAAATCATCCGGTCAACACACTGTTTTTGTGTTAAACCACTTCGAAAGTCATAATAAATCATCGCTCTTGAATTTTCTCGAGTCAATTCCATTTTCTCAACGACTAAACAAGTTTGACAAAACCTCGTGACAAGACCGAGAATCTTTTTTTAAATAAATAAATGGTATTCGATTTTTAAAACCAAGGAGTTTTCAATTAAAAAGATTTTAATATGACAGGAACAGTGGAAATATTCCATTCCCGGTACTTTTAGTGTAGCCCTTAATACTGTTAAAACTGAGACCTTACAACTCATGTTTCAAGGTGGGTGGCAGCATTTACGTTGTAGATATCTATGGGCTCCGGTAACCACTAAACACCAGGTGGGCCGTGAGCTCGTCCAACCATAAAGTAATAAAATAAAAATAAAAAACCTAAATTCGGGCCTGGTGATTATGCCTGATTTGTTCACAGCTATCATTGTTATTAAATTGTATTTATTTTTATTGTCATAAATCGCCAGAACTACCTGTCCTATCTTCGTCAGACGAAACAATTCCGTTACACGCTGTATATCAAGACAATTTAGAAAGTAATTTACCTCGGGCCCTCGAGGGAAAGGGTCAACCTTATCGTCGACAGCAGATAAAGGGCTTGACGTTCACAAATAAGGATATATGGGTAACAAATTGAGGAAGCTGCCGTCATGTGGCCGTGTCGCGTAAGGGATGGGAATCATGAGATTTAGATACCGGTGTCTGTGGATTGTCATCTGATAAAAATGATGATTTAGTAACAGTGAAAGAAGTCAGCGTGGCTTAAAGGACAAGATGTCTGGGGTACTCACGTATCAAGTGATGCGCATATGCCGGTTTTAAAATTTTGAATGCGTTTTTTTTCTACGAAATGCGTTTTTAACACGTACTCTCGATCTAGTAAATTGAATTTGAAGGGGGTTTGCTGTAGATAATGCTACATTAACTCGATTTTATACATTTCACTTTTTATTACCATTTATTATTTTAATATTAACAATAATTCATTTATTAGTTTTACACCAAACAGGATCTAATAACCCTTTTGGATTAAATAGAAACTTAGATAAAATTCCATTTCATTCATTTTTAACTTTTAAAGATATCATTGGATTTATTATTTTGATTAAAATATTAACCTTAATTAACCCCTACTTATTAGGAGAAGGATATATCAAGAAGGATATGCGTAATAAATAATGCTAAACTCGAAAAAAAGTCTGAGCCAAGTCCAGCAGGATTTCCTGGGACACGAGCATCACCGCCCTGGCATCCTGATAGGCCACCGCCGCGTCTTGTCGTGGAGACCGGAGTGATTAGTCCTCGACGACGCGTCGATTCAGCGTCCTTGTTGTGGTGCCGCGAGTTTTGTTATTAGTGTTGACTGCGGCAACCTCCCTGCTCTGCCCGGGGTCTGACTCCTGGCGGAGATTGGATGTTGGGTCAGAGAGTGCAAGAGGAATCGTTTGGAGGGTAGGGCCCTAAAACATTCTTGGGCCCGCGGTCTATTCCTTACGTCACCAGACCGTCAAGATCCATACCCTACGCGCACCCTGGGTGCGGAAACTTCGCGTGAGGTTTTTTTTTTTTTTTTATTGCCCTTGTAGGCAGACGAGCATACGGCTCACCTGATGGTGAGTGGTTACCGTTGCCCATGGACTTCAGCAATGCCAGGGGCAGAGCCAAGCCGCTGCCTACCGCAAAGGCGGTAGGCAGGCTTTCGGCGCTCTGCCCGATAAAAAACGATATTCTTATAAAGGTATAATCATAATATATAAATATACAATAGGCGGTCTTATCGCTAAAAGCAATCTCTTTCAAACAACCAAAAGTAATCTACACGATAATACTCACTGACGGGAAACAATAAGGTCAAAAAATTAATTCAGTCGTTTTATCTGTGAGGAGATTCCAGAGTTCCGATTTATTGACACTTTCAGTGAGTCAATACAGAAGTTGTAAAATGAAAACAATGGTGGTTAAATTAAAACGGTGAAAGTAGATCTAAATAGGGTAATAATTTGCGAAAGAACTTTACTAACTAAATAAGATGGTGATATAGTTTGAAATCAAAATGGCAAACACAATTACCCACAGAAAAGCATATTTTTTGAGGCGTATATGATAGGGGAACAAGTTATTGCTGTGGTTTTTTTATTAATTCTTTAAGTATCTACAGTCGGCATCGCTGCCCTACTTTGAGAAGGCGGCATGACATGAGAACCCTCTTGTCGTGGCCGCTGGAAGCTACATATCCGACCCTGTAGACCGAATGGTAAACCGTCGACGTCGCCCAAAGCACGTCATTACGGATCCTCCTGATCCATTAACGGTGCTCTTAGGCACCACAAGCACCGGTCACCGTCCTCGTCGAACCCGTCGCTTGCGACGAATGTCTCGACGAGCGAATTAACCCATAGACACAGCCCACTGAGTTTCTCGCCGGATCTTCTCAGTGGGTCGCGTTTCCGATCCGGTGGTAGATTCTGCGAAGCACTACTCTTGCTAGGGTCAGTGTTAGCAACTCTTCGGTTTGAGCCCCGTGAGCTCACCTACAAACGTTAGGGTGAAGCTGAAATAGCCTCTCAAGGCTATCAGCATAGGAAAAAAAAGTCACGTGATTGGCTTTCTCTTCTGTTGAGTGGTCACCGGAGCCCACAATATGAACAAGTTTAATGCCATTACCCGCCTTGTGATATGAGTTTTTTGCCTCACCCTTCAAACCGAAACGCATTACTGCTTCACGGCCGAAATAGGCAAAGTGGTGGTACCTACCCATGTGGACTCACAAGACGTCGTCATTAATGCCAGAATTATGTTCGAAGGATAATTGTAGTAGAAATGCAAGCAGACAGTTACTTTAATTATTAATAATTTAAATTACTAATAACATTACGCTAATTATCGAAAAAGAAGCAAAGATTTCAGCAAATATCTCTCATATAACTTTCGAAATAGTCATTAAATTCATCAATCTAGTGGCCACGATAAATTAATTTATAATACTATTTCTGTCAACAATTGAGAACGCACTCCAAGTTACACAAGCTCCACATTAAAACATACAATGCGACCATCAAAAATTATGATTGGCTATAAGAAATTAATTCATTAATTCGATTTAATTAACGACATTGATAAGCAGAGAAACTAAGACAAGTCGATGCTAAAGTGCGGGCAACTTTGTTGAGGGTTACGTGATTCCGTGAACTGAAGTTTGTACGTTAATTTATTTGATAATCACACTATGTTCGAGTGTGTATACAAAGCCACGATGGCTCTAACAACGTCACGTGTGTGTGTCGCAGGAAAGTAATAATGTGCTTAAGTGCTTATATGATACTGTTTTTTTGTTTAGTAAAGTAGAAAGGAAGTTAGCAATGTGAATTGCCGTAGTATTTTCTTCTTTTGTCGCGTCTTTTGTGCACTTAATTAAAAACTTATTTGACGGTTTAATCTTGCGTTTTTTATAATCATTATATTATTATTACAGTTTACGTGGTCACGGACTACTGTGTTTTTGTTATTCGTCGACATTTTAATATTGCGCTAATTATCGTTATTATTATATACTAGCGACCCGCCCTCGCTTCGCTTCGGAAACATTAAAACACACATGAAACCAAAAAAAAAAAAAAAAAAGTAGCCTATGTTCATCAGGGACAATGTCGGCTTCTAATGGAAAAAGAATTTTTCAAATCGGTCCAGTAGTTTCGGAGCCTATTCAAAACAAACAAACAAACAAATCTTTCCTCTTTATAATATTAGTATAGATAAAAATATATTTTTTTGTGTTCTAATCGTGATTTACTGCTAAATTTTTTTTATTGTCCTATGTGTAATGAGCTCATCGCTTACCAAGTATCAATATCACCACGTGGAGGCGATAACCTAACTTGAAACACAATCAATATTAAGAGCTATTGCTTCCTTCAAATGCACGTTTGCTTTGCGACAGCAACAGGTAGGAAGGTGACACCTACCCGTATTGGTTCACAAGACGCCTTATCACAACTAAATGCCTTTTAGCTATCGCAAAAAAGTTTTCACTCTGTTGCACTCTGAATAAATGACAAATTAAATATTCTTCGTAGAACTTTCCCTCACTGGAGTGAAACGTTTGATATCTTAACCACACTTCAAAATACTCACAGATTTCTCAAATGTCTTTTTATTTGATGATATAACGGAATCGAGATAAGAAGGCGTTGGTATGCATTAACTCAGATCAAGTTACCGTGGAATAGATCAATTAAAACTTGAATTCTATAAGCTTTAGACGGCGAAGCCATTTCGCTTTCTTTGTCGTCGATCCATTGATAGGTTTGCAAAATTATCAATTTAGTTTTTTACTGGTGGTAGGACCTCTTGTGAGTCCGCGCGGGTTGGTACCACCACCCCGCCTATTTCAGCCGTGAAGCAGTAATGCGTTTCGGTTTGAAGGTTCGGTTTTTTTATTGCTTAGATGGGTGGACGAGCTCACAGCCCACCTGGTGTTAAGTGGTTATTGGAGCTCATAGACATCCACAACGTAAATGCGCCACCCACCTTGAGATAAGTTCTAAGGTCTCAAGTATAGTTACAACGGCTGCCCCGCCCTTCAAGCCAAAACGTATTACTGCTTCACGACAGAAATAGGCAAGGTGGTGGTACCCACCCGCGCGGACTCACAAGAGGTCCTACCACCAGTTAAAATATTAAATCATGTAACTTGAAAGTTGTAAGCAAGAAAGTAATCACTAATTTGGAAGATGGATATCCTTTTTTTTTTTTTTTTGACGCTGGGGAATCCATTTACGGATACCCGGTCGATATATAAGATATATATAAGATGGATATCCTAAGAATAGAATTATTATATTTTTCGTAAATTCATTTGTTTTGAGCTGTTTAGCTTGTTGTTGTTGTTGTTTTAAGAGCTATTATAATTATTTTAAGCGTCTCTCGTTAGTTATGTTTTAGGCTTTTTTTGCACAGAAAGTTTTCATTATTATTATTATTATTATATATATATAATTTTTTTTTATTTTATTGCTTAGCTGTGTGGACGAGCTCACAGCCCACCTGATGTTAAGTGGTTACTGGAGCCCATAGACATCTACAACGTAAATGCGCCACACACCTTGAGATATAGTTCTAAGGTCTCAGTATAGTCACAACGGCTGCCCCACCCTTCAAACCGAAACGCATTACTGCTTCACGGCAGAAATAGGCGGGGCGGTGGTACCTACCCGTGCGGACTCACAAGAGGTCCTACCACCAGTAATCACAAGAGGTCCTACCACCAGTTATTTCCCTTGTAGGCGGACGATCATACGGCCCACCTGATGGTGAGTGGTTACCGTCACCCATGGACTTCAGCAATGCCAGGGGCAGAGCCAAGCCGCTGCCTACCGCTTAATACTCTCCACAAGCCTCGTTTGAAGAAGGACATGTCATAGCGCTCGGGAAACACCGTAGAGGGGAGCTCATTCCATAGCCGGATGGTACATGGCAAAAAAGATCTCTGGAAACGCACTGTCGATGACCGCAGTGGCTCCATTAGATATTTTTTTAATACAACGCAGAATAACTCAATTCTCTATTCATAAAATATTATTTTTCTATCAATGAACTTTACTTTAGATAGCACTTGATTTAATGACAAAGTAATAATGTTCAAGCAACCGTATTTCTCTAGAGACGAAGTTAGACATACGAATGTAACCAATAATGAAATGGACAATTGTGCACATGTACTGATATAATATGAAAATGGATGTGGCAGGTGATTTGAGTCATGCGATAGCTTAATGCTTAAGTGGGTTCATTTTTAAACTAAGCATTTACTTAATTTTTTTTCAAAAAAGACTGTTGTTTTCAACTTAATTTTTTTTTCTGTTTAAACCTTTTTGCCTTTAAGCCTTTTTTTAAAGTGAAATGACACAAGAATGTGTTCCTATTTAACAGGACCTGACTAGTGTAGTTTCCGAGTTATTTTTAAAAATACATATTTGATAAACAGCTTAATAAAAAAACGTCTTACTGGTGGAAGGACGTGTTGTGAGTCCGCAGGGGTAGGTACTTCCACCCAGCCTGTTTTTGCCGTGAAGCAGTAATGCGTTTCGGTTCGAAGGGTGGGGCTGCCGTTGTACTAATAAAAGTCTATAAAACTATCTAAGCATCGACTAGATTGACGATATTCTCATAATTTTATGTTATTGAAGTCGGTTTTCATTAGTGCTATGTTGAAAATATTGTATTATTGTGAATTCGTTACTTAATATGACAGTAGTTGGCGGATAGCACATGCTTCGCTTGTTTATTACATTATAAAAATAAACTTAGAAATAATGTTGGGTAGTGATTTTTTTATATCATTTGTATGTTGAAATCGTCATTATCCAAATAATGAGAAACTTTGTATGCTTGTATAAGCTATACGACTATGTTTTGTTTGAATTTCGTTTTGAACCGTCGTCGCCTAAAGGATAAGGATGCCCAGTCCATTCGTATCAAGCGATGCGACTCTGCCCGTGTTCGAGCCCCGCGGGAAATTACTAATTTTTATAATGGAATACGTACTTACCAAATATTCACGATTGACTCCCACGGTGAAAGAATAAAAATCAAACCTGAAAAATCATAATTTGCGGAAATACTGGTGGTAGGTAGGACGTCTTGTGAGCCCGTACGGGTAGGTACTGGTACGACAGGTACCACACGAGTAAGTACCACCACCCTGCCTATTTCTGTCGTGAAGCAGTATTGCGTTTCAGTTTGAAGGGTGGGGTAGCCGTTGTACTATAAAAACGAAGACCTTAGAACTCATGTCTCGAGGTGGGTGGCGGTATTTATGTTGTTGAAGTCCATGGGCTCCGTGTAGCTCGCCCACCCAATCAATAAATTATAAAAAAAGTAGAGTTGGCATTCATTCGTTTACCGTGAATTGCATTAACGAATTTGAATTACCACATCCATCTTGATTTTATAATCATGGTCAAAGTAAAACGACCTCTGGGCAGTGAAGTGAAATAAGTGATTTAGCCAATGAACTCTCAGGTCCTTTAGGGCTCGTTGTGATCTTAATCTAAATAGGTTTTCAACGAATTTTAATAGCGGCTTCAAATTTTTTTAGCTCGTTTTTGTTAGCTTACGTGACGATAGAGTCATTTGGCCATTACCGGTTGTTGTGGCAGGGTGTAGGCTGCAATTAGCCGTCTCTTTTTAGCTGATAAGTAGTCATACGTTTCTTTGAGTAAGAGCGGATAATAATACAATTGGAATTTGGACATCATGACTTAAGATTGCAACTTTTATTTAGCATCGTGGGCCTAGGCAGCCGCGGTAGCCGTGGCAGAGCAATATATAGAAAAAAGAAAGATGCGTGGTGTCGTGGGACACCGGATAGGAACGAAGTTCTTTATTATAGAAATATTATAATAATTTTAAGTTCTATTCGAGGTATAAAGTAAATAAAACTGGACGATTCGCAACAACCCACGGTCATTCGGTAACGTGCGAACTTATTGTGGTACACTTCATTCACGGTTGTTTGCATAAGAGTTAGTGTATTGCGCAAACGAGCGCTCTGAGATCTGATAAAAAAAATATGTGATTTTTTCTACGTTATTATAAAGTTAAGTCGTACACTGTGCGCATTACTAATAAAAATCTTACGTTACGGACATTTTTTCCCGGTTAGGGTACCCCTCCGCATCGTCCCATAAGGAACTCCGTTCCAAAATCCTCTGTTTTGCCTGTTTCAGGCCATCGAAGGTCGAAGGTTTAAGGGTAGCATAAAATGATCATCTTATCTTTTAAGCCAGAGGGTAGCATGCTCATTGTAATGTCAACGGAATCCAGTACTAAAATAATATAAGAAAAAAAAACGCAAGATTAATCGCGTCATAAATTCGCTTGCTTATTCACACAAAAAGCACACGTTCCTTGAAACCAGACGCAACAAGAAAAGAGCACTAATAAAGTGCTGATCATTTGTTGCTGCCCGCGCGAGGAAAATTTACAAATTAATTTGAAAATATCGTAGGATATAACACGCGACTTGTACCATTGTGATCACTGGTCCGGATTGTTGTGACCATGTTTCTGTATGAAAAAGGATAAATAATAAAATTATTTATTAAATGACTAGCTGACCCGGCAAACTTCGTAGTGGCTCAATCCATAAATAAAAGACCTAAGTTTTTGTATAAAATAAACTTTAAACAAACAAAAGGAATCCGTCCGACGGGGGACACTTCAAAGGAAAAACAAAATTGTTATTTTTATTCCGACCATTTTCATATTTATATACCTTTTAAACCTTCTCTGGACTTCCACAAATAATTCAAAACCAAAATTAGCCAAATCGGTCCATCCGTTCTCGAGTTTTAGCGAGACTAACGAACAGCAATTCATTTTTATATATATAGATTTAAGATGCTTTAAGTGCCTTATCACGTATGAAGCATGCTGAGCCAATGAAACAGCTGATGGTAATCACTATCGCTGACGAATAAGAGCAATGTCAAGAGTGTAGCAAAGCTAAAACTTACTTTGGAGGACCCTCCACAGGAGAAAATCGCCGGATCCCCACCCGCGCGACAGGTGGGGTATGTGGGTGTTGAACCTCACTAAAAACTCCTGCCGCTCACAACCGGCGCCCTACCTCAGACCGGGCCGGAGTCTAGTCGGGGCTATTGAGACGGCGGGACAGGGTTGACGCAGAGCACATTACATCCGTCCCGCCGTCCCTTGGAGGAGCCTCAAAACTTGTTTGAGTACAGGATGTACCTTGATTGTGGAAGTCCTTTGTAAGTCATTTAGAAAAATTTATACTGTCGCTGGTTTTCGACTCACTCGATATGAATACATTGAGTACTCATTAGACCACACATGAACCAATAAAGAGAAATTAAGAAACAAAAAATATTTGTGATTTTTATTCAGATCACAACAATGAATGAATATCGTAGGGACAAGGTAATATTCCTAGACCCTAATACAAATCAAAATAAAGTAGCTGTATAGTGTTTCAACAACAAAGGGAAAATGGACTTATTTAGTTACAAAACCAATTAATTACTACAACGTTTAAAGTATTAGATTCTAGCTCAGTGGTAGATTTTAATTACTGTTATCTTCAATTTAGTTAGTCTTCGGAAAATAGTTTAAACATAAAAGTAAACGTAAATCATATTGATTGGAAGTGTAATTTTCATTAAGTGTATGCCTAAGTGTATTCATTTTAATGTTCTAAGCTGTATATATTTATACTGATATATTATAGGGCATAATATATATACGTTATATATAATATATATACGGTTTTTACGGATGTTCCGTTATAACTACTTAACCATGCAACAGATTGACTTGAGACTTGGTATCCATGTAGAAAATACATGTACTTAATGGATAGTTTAATATTTATATGAGTGTTGGACTACCTAATGATAATGGCAATAAATAATAATGTTAATTTTCAATGCCCAGCGAAGCGGGTGAGTACAACTAGTATTAGTGTAAATATTATGTGGGCGTATTGTTCGTAGAGCAAAAAGTTTTAGGGTGGTGACCGCGCACTGGATGATGAAGCGTGGGTAGGCCTACCCAAATTAGACCCACGACCTGCCGAAAGTCGTAGGGATACGCTGAAGGCGGGCTGCGCAAGACTGCTCATTACGACGAGCCTTAGGGGAGGCCTATGTCGCCCAGTGGACGTGTGGATTGATGATGATGATGACATGGTATGTAGATGTCTGCGATTCACCAGGGTTGTTACACGATCCACGATCGATTTTTACAGATCCATTAAAACAAACATACGACAAATTTCTATAATATCTAACGTTAATGTTGCGTGAATACAAAAAAAAAAAACAACTCCTAATTTTTACAAAGTTAGCCATTTTATTTTTTATAATAGTTACACATATAATAAATACAACTTCTTTTATTCGAACAAATGGAATTCTTGCGAAAAGTATTCATGAAATGTAGCTTAATATTCAGAATAATTATTTTAGTGAACTTTACATGACTCCCAAGTAATTTATTTTACATAAATTACTTCTAACTAATATAAATAAACTTTAACATTAACCAGTCTGATAATAATAGATGGCGCCAACAACATGATTTGCATAAAAAAATAACGATATTTCAATGAATTATTCTAAGTATTAAAATTTATAATCAACAGAAACTATTTTTAATATTTATGCTTATTAATTTATAATATTTGAGTATTTTGATTTTCATTTAAGTTTTTAACTGTCTCTAACAAATAAACAACAAATAAACTGTAACAAATAAATATCAACATAGAAACTAAATTATAAATTATGATTACTCGTCGTACGAAGTCGTCGTGGCCTAAAGGATAAGACGTCCGGTGCATTCGTATCGAGCGATGCACCGGTGTTCGAATCTCGCTGGCGGGTACCAATTTTTCTAATGAAATACGTACTCAACAAATGTTCACGATTGACTTCCACGGTGAAGGAATAGCATCGTGCAATAAAAATCAAACCCGCACAATTATAATTTGCGTAATTACAGGTGGTAGGACCTCTTGTGATTCCGCACGGGTAGGTACCACCACCCCGCCTATTTCTGCCGTGAAGCAGTAAAGCGTTTCGGTTTGAAGGGTGGGGCAGCCGTTGTGACTATACAGAGACCTTAGAACTATATCTCAAGGTGTGTGGCGCATTCACGTTGTAGATGTCTATGGGCTCCAGTAACCACTTAACACCAGGTGGGCTGTGAGCTCGTCCACACATCTAAGCAATAAAAAGGAAAAAAAAACATTGCCAATAATGGCGGTTTGCGCCCATATATTATTATGCATTCTTCTGTGTGCATATTATGTTTTATGCCTATATTTATTGTCATTATTGAAACATCAGTCTAATCGTTGTTATTTATTAAATGCACTAATTTTAATTGCATTCTGTTGCCTGTTTAATACCTTAGTCCGGAAATATATGCGTATACTTAAAAGTGTAATATATAAATGGAAAAAAAAAACTTAGTTTAATGAATATTGTGGTCAACTTATTTGATTGAGAATACCTTAGTCCGTAATATATGCATAATACGTTTAAAAGTGTAACAATTAAAAGAAAAAAAAGACGTGTAGCACTCGGAGACTGCCGCGGTAAAGCTATTGCATAGCATTTTTTATCAACTTATGCAATTATAAATCGACAATAATAATTTAATATTAAAACAACAATAAAATAAGATCCGGCGAGAAACTCAGTGGGCTAACTTTCAATGAATCTGCTACATTGTGAGTATTCCATTTTGACCGCGCACTCACTAGAGGGCGCTACATGGGATAGAGACACGCTTTTGGATGCTAGTTCTAACTCTCATTCGCCCAGAATCAACGGTTTAGCTAGTTTATTTTTAATGCCACTCCAATCACTGAATGAGTAGTAGGAGTAGTAATAAAATTCTTCGACTAAGCGATAGAAAATGGCACGCCCAACGCATTCTAATGTGATATAAGTTTCTATTTTAAAATTCCGTTTGTCGCTGGTAGATGGCGCTTGACGCAAAAGCTGAATCGCGCTATCGTTGTGTTACCTACGAAATGATATCACATATTTTGATAGTACATAAATCGGTGTTTAGACTTCTTACTTTAAACACTACACAAGCGCAACGTGTTAATGTGTTGAACGCGAGCTATATAGTAGGCGTAGTGAGGGTTGGAGGTTTTTTTCGTTACGGAATTTCACGATTCCGCTCTCAAGCCGCGCTCAAGGCCCGCGATAAAATCTATGCAATAGCTTAAAAAATATCTTAGTTTAATGAATATTGTGGTCAACCTATTTAGGTGATTAATGAAATACACGCGGCCGGCTGTAGAGTAAATTAGGTCCGCTCTGCGCTTTATAACAGTTAATTCCCTTCGCACTCACTTCTACGTAGTGTTTGTTGTTACAATGATATAGCTTAGTCTTTTTACGTATTAATGATGGTCGGGGATTTACAGTCGGGGATGGTTAGCTCGAAATTTGAAGTGGGGATTTTTTAGCACGAAATTTGAAGTTATTGGTATCGACGGCCTTATTCCATGATATATTTACGACGAAGAGTACGACGTGCGAACTAGTCTATAGGCACAGCCCATTGAGTTTCTCGCCGGATCTTCTGAGTGGGTCGCGATTTCAATCCAGTGCTAGATTCTGCGAAGCACTGCTCTTGCTAGAGCCAGTCTCAACTTTCAGGTTCAGCCCCGTGAGCTCACCTACCAGGAAATGCGTAGCCGGAATAGTCCCTTAGGCTACCAACAAATAGTTGGGAAAAAAATGAGAAAATTCCGGTATAGAAAATAAAATAAAGATGTCCCTAATGATTGAACCTTCTGATAAATATTTTAACTATCGATTCTATTTGAATCTTAATGTCATACTCAAAATGCATGGTTATTTAATGATTATAAAACGTCTCAATACAAGTTGGCGGCCAATGTTTTTCTTGATAACGTTTTTAAGGAAATCTTAGAAGCTACGTGAAATTTTAATTAAATACAACGTACTTATAATAAATGTACAGAGATGGGAATCCGTTTGCGTAAATTACCTGGCCCTTTTCCTGTATCGGGGGAACTAAGGATCTCGAGGGATATTTTCCAGAAACTTCTGAACTTAGTGAATTCTGCGTCGTGTTAACATTAGGATCGACGGTCATTACGTAACAGCTGTAATCTATTTATTTATTGTTCAGTGTTATTGATATGGTCACTTTTGTTATAATAGAAAACGTTTCTTCTTTTTTATTCTTCTTTCTTATTCAGTCTTTTTATCACGGAAATATCCGTTGGGTTCTCAGGTTCTTGCGGGGGTCTGGATCATAGAGCAAACCCCCCTGTCCGGTCTAATGGATGCTGGTTATAAGCCTGCGATAGTCAAAGTTCATAAGACCAGCTATTGTATTTATTATACCATAGTATTGACTGATTTTCAATGTTAACTATATATCATTCCGATTTGAGCAACCGACGCGCGTGGACGTGCTCATTGTTCGTTCGATTGCCCGACCTCGGTTCGTGGCACATCTGGCGTCCAAGTGTTTTGTCGGAAGTGACTACCGGTGATAATAGATTATTGTTCGTGGCACATCTGTGGCCCAAGTGTTTCTCGGAATTTGTACCTGCGCCTAATTGCAAGGCATTGCCGCCCGGGAACTGTGCAGGTGTTCTATTCACTCTAATTCTATTCTATTTATTCTATTCACTAAAATTTCTAAAATTCCTAGAATCGCTTCGGCCAATTTAGTGTTACCGACACAGGGGCCTCGCCGCAAGGCGAGCGCGTGTTTAAGTCCCGGGGCAGCCCCCCCTGGGCAGTCCGAAGAAATGGAGTTTTCTCCAACCAACACACTGCTCGCGGAATTCTTAAGCGAGAAATACCCGGCCCTCGAATCAGAATTTTTA
Source organism: Bombyx mori (assembly GCF_030269925.1). Lineage (NCBI taxonomy): Eukaryota > Metazoa > Arthropoda > Insecta > Lepidoptera > Bombycidae > Bombyx > Bombyx mori. The sequence goes on from NC_085112.1 coordinate 14,146,244, forward strand.
GCTTACAAAGCTAAACGCGCCGTGAACTGTTCTGCCGTGCCCGCCGCGCCCGTCGTTTCCGCCACGCCTGCCGTTCCCGCGTCCCCTGCAAGCGCGCGCAAAACTCCCGCGCCGTACACCGCAGCCTCCGTCGCGCCCAGCACACCCGTGTCCCCCATATTGTCGCGAAAAACTCCCGCGTCTACCGCGGCAGCTTCCATTCTACCTCAGCGATCATCTGCGGCTTCCGTCGCGTCCGCCGCTCCCGCGCCTTCCTCCTCGTCCTCCGACTCTGACTCGGATATGGAGGTTGACCTCGTTCCCGCCTCATTAACAGATGGATTCACCCTCGTGCAAAAGGGTAAGAAGCGCGCCGCGGAGTCCCGAGCTTCCGCGGCCACTAAAATAAGCAAAGCCGCGAACGCGTCGCGCCCCCGCCCTCCGACCCCCGTCGCTCCCTGTCCCCGTGCCACGCCGTCGCCGCGCCCGGTGGCACAAACGAGAAATCAGGCCCCTCCTCCGTTGATTCTTCAAGAGAAGGCTGCTTGGGACCGTGTCTCCCTGGCCCTTAAGGCCCAGAACATAAATTTTGTCAGTGCCCGTAACCTCGCGAACGGGATACAGATAAAAGTAGCAACATCCGACGACCATAGGGCCCTCTCAAGCTACCTCCGAAAGGAGCGTATAAGTTATCATACGTATACGCTCCAGGAGGAGCGTGAGCTCCGTGCAGTCATACGTGGCATCCCCAAGGAGTTAGATGCCGAGCTCGTAAAGGCCGACCTACTCGAACAAGGCCTACCCGTAAACTCCGTGCACCGCATGCACACAGGACGCGGGAGGGAGCCATACAATATGGTTCTCGTCGCCCTTCAGTCTACCCCCGAAGGTAAGCAAATCTTTAACGTTCGAACGGTCTGTAGGCTTTCCGGAATCACCGTGGAAACCCCTCATAAAAAAGACACACCGAGCCAGTGCCACAATTGTCAGTTGTACGGGCATTCTTCCCGTAATTGTCACGCGCGTCCTCGATGCGTCAAGTGTTTGGACGATCACGCCACGACTCTTTGCATTCGCGATCAAAAAACCGCGACGGAACCACCTAGCTGCGTCCTGTGCCGAACACAGGGTCACCCCGCGAATTACCGTGGATGCCCCCGAGCCCCTAAAATAAATCGCCGCGTCGCGCGCCAAAACCGCCTCCGAGCTTCCGGCCCTGACATCAAAGCCACGGCACCCTCTGTGCCGAAGGCTAAGCCTGCCTTCGTGCCGGCGCCGGTGCCCAGCGGCTCGGCCTGGGCTAAACCGTTGCCGTACACGAACACGGCTGTAGCTCCCTCCCCCGCGATTCGTCCCGCCCCCGCGATACGTCCCTCCCCCGTGATTCGTTCCTCCCCCGCGACCAGCACTCCGACCGCGTCCGACAATCTCGCTCTAGCGATCGACTTTTTTCAGTCGATCAACTTTGAGCGTGTTAATGCTTTGGGTGACGCCATTCGCGCCGCCTCCACTGCACAACACTTCATCGCCGTTGTGCAAGAATACGCTGACGTATACGCGTCGTTAAATACGTACGTCCTCCCCTCACTCCGCCGGTAATCAATGGCGTACATAAGTAGAATAAAGCCCCTATCCGTAACGATAGGATTTTTTAACGCTTACGGTCTCGCAAATCAACGTGATCAGGTTTGTGATTTTTTGCGTGACCATCAAATTGACATCTTTTTGGTGCAGGAGACCCTGCTTAAGCCCGCGCGCCGCGACCCTAAAATCGCGAACTATAACATGGTTAGGAACGACAGGCTCACTGCTCGTGGTGGTGGTACCGTCATTTACTATAGACGAGCCCTGCACTGCGTCCCACTCGACCCCCCCGCGCTTTCTAACATCGAAGCATCAGTATGCCGAATCTCACTGACTGGACACGCGCCGATCGTTATCGCGTCCGTTTATCTTCCACCGGATAAGATCGTTCTAAGCAGTGATATCGAGGCGTTGCTCGGCATGGGAAGCTCTGTCATTCTGGCGGGCGACCTAAATTGTAAACACGTCAGGTGGAACTCACACACCACAACCCCGAATGGCAGGCGGCTTGACGCGTTAGTCGATGATCTCGCCTTCGATATCGTCGCTCCGCTAACCGCGACTCACTACCCGCTAAATATCGCGCATCGCCCGGATATACTCGACATAGCGTTATTAAAAAACGTAACTCTGCGCTTACACTCGATCGAAGTAGTTTCAGAGTTAGATTCAGACCACCGTCCCGTCGTTATGAAGCTCGGTCGCGCTCCCGATTCCGTTCCCGTCACGAGGACTGTGGTGGATTGGCACACGCTGGGCATCAGCCTGGCTGAATCTGATCCACCATCGCTTCCGTTTAACCCGGACTCTACCCCGTCTCCTCAGGATACCGCTGAAGCCATAGACATCGTAACGTCACACATCACCTCGACATTAGATAGGTCATCGAAACAAGTTGTAGCGGAGGACTTCCTTCACCGCTTCAAATTGTCCGACGATATTAGGGAACTCCTTAGAGCTAAGAACGCCTCGATACGCGCCTACGACAGGTATCTTACCGCGGAAAATCGTATTCGAATGCGTGCCCTACAACGCGACGTAAAGTCTCGCATCGCCGAAGTCCGAGATGCCAGATGGTCTGATTTCTTAGAAGGACTCGCGCCCTCCCAAAGGTCTTACTACCGCTTAGCTCGTACTCTCAAATCGGATACGGTAGTAACTATGCCCCCCCTCGTAGGCCCCTCAGGCCGACTCGCGGCGTTCGATGATGATGAAAAAGCAGAGCTGCTGGCCGATACATTGCAAACCCAGTGCACGCCCAGCACTCAATCCGTGGACCCTGTTCATGTAGAATTAGTAGACAGTGAGGTAGAACGCAGAGCGTCCTTGCCACCCTCGGATGCGTTACCACCCGTCACCCCGATGGAAGTTAAAGACTTGATCAAAGACCTACGTCCTCGCAAGGCTCCCGGTTCCGACGGTATATCCAACCGCGTTATTAAACTTCTACCCGTCCAACTCATCGTGATGTTGGCATCTATTTTCAATGCCGCTATGGCGAACTGTATCTTTCCCGCGGTGTGGAAAGAAGCGGACGTTATCGGCATACATAAACCCGGTAAACCAAAAAATTATCCGACGAGCTACCGCCCGATTAGCCTCCTCATGTCTCTAGGCAAACTGTATGAGCGTCTGCTCTACAAACGCCTCAGAGACTTCGTCTCATCCAAGGGCATTCTCATCGATGAACAATTCGGATTCCGTACAAATCACTCATGCGTTCAACAGGTGCACCGCCTCACGGAGCACATTCTTGTGGGGCTTAATCGACCAAAACCGTTATACACGGGAGCTCTCTTCTTCGACATCGCAAAAGCGTTCGACAAAGTCTGGCACAATGGTTTGATTTTCAAACTATTCAACATGGGCGTGCCGGATAGTCTCGTGCTCATCATACGGGACTTCTTGTCGAACCGCTCTTTTCGATATCGAGTCGAGGGAACCCGCTCCTCCCCACGACCTCTCACAGCTGGAGTCCCGCAAGGCTCTGTCCTCTCACCCCTCCTATTTAGCTTATTCGTCAACGACATTCCCCGGTCTCCGCCGACCCATTTAGCTTTATTCGCCGACGACACGACTGTTTACTATTCTAGTAGAAATAAGTCCCTAATCGCGAAGAAGCTTCAGAGCGCAGCCCTAGCCCTAGGACAGTGGTTCCGAAAATGGCGCATAGACATCAACCCAGCGAAAAGTACTGCGGTGCTATTTCAGAGGGGAAGCTCCACACGGATTTCCTCCCGTATTAGGAGGAGGAATCTCACACCCCCGATTACTCTCTTTAGTCAATCCATACCCTGGGCCAGGAAGGTCAAGTACCTGGGCGTTACCCTGGATGCATCGATGACATTCCGCCCGCATATAAAATCAGTCCGTGACCGTGCCGCGTTTATTCTCGGTAGACTCTACCCCATGATCTGTAAGCGGAGTAAAATGTCCCTTCGGAACAAGGTGACACTTTACAAAACTTGCATAAGGCCCGTCATGACTTACGCGAGTGTGGTGTTCGCTCACGCGGCCCGCACACACATAGACACCCTTCAGTCTCTACAATCCCGCTTTTGCAGGTTAGCCGTCGGAGCTCCGTGGTTCGTGAGGAACGTTGACCTACACGACGACCTGGGCCTCGAATCAATTCGGAAATACATGAAGTCAGCGTCGGAACGATACTTCGATAAGGCTATGCGTCATGATAATCGCCTTATCGTTGCCGCCGCTGACTACTCCCCGAATCCTGATCATGCAGGAGCCAGTCACCGTCGACGCCCTAGACACGTCCTTACGGATCCATCAGATCCAATAACCTTTGCATTAGATGCCTTCAGCTCTAATACTAGGGGCAGGCTTAGGGACCCCGGTAACCGTACTCGTCGAACTCGACAAAGAGGTCGACGTGCAACCTAACCCATGCATCAGCCCGCTGAGTTTCTCGCCGGATCTTCTCAGCGGGTCGCGATTCCGATCCGGTAGTAGATTCATTCGCGAAACAATTGCTCTTGAGTTGTTAGGTCTCCTTCGGAGGCGCTCGGGCAGTTGTTAGCAAATCCCGCCCCTCTTGGCTGAGCCTTTGCTCGCCCACCTGTCCTGGTGAAACTGGAAAGGCCTTCGGGCCACCAGTAAACTTTCAATCATAAAAAAAAAAAAAAAAAATAACTATATATACTAGTGGTCCCCTAATTAATTGAAATTATAAGCTTGTACACTATTATGATTCTATTGTCAAAGACTTATTATACTTCTACAATCACAGATTTCGCCAAGACTACACTTTAGACAAATATTAATAAAGATAAACAATATTAATCTATTTTTTTTTTTTAGGATATTTTATGACCTGGTAACTGAGACCTTTAAGTCATGTCTTATTTTAATGGATATTCTTAATTTTATGAAAAATGATATTATGGAGTGAAATGAAATGAAAATGATTAATTTGAGACATTAATCAACTAGGATGAAATTAAATGAGATGATATGAGATGAAATCTAATCTCAGTAAAATGGTGGTCATTTACTAAGATTTTTCAATGGACTTTTTGGAGGATCCCGAGAAGTTACGTCCAGCGGCTTTGTTTCATTTTCCCACATTTGTGCACTTTCACAGATATTAAACGGTTAATAAACCACCATTATTACACATTTAAACCCGAAGAAACACTAAATAGACAAAATAAAACAAATCACACAACTTCACTCCTCGCGTTCCCGCCAAAAAGTCCAATATTAATCTATTCTCAATTTGACCACAGATTATAAGTAATGAGTTTGAAAATAAACAAGTAGTATGCATGCGCTTGTGTGTCAAATACATGGTAGTGTGTGTAATGTTTTTTTGAATTGATTTAATGTATTTTTTATGCATAATCTAAAAAAAATATTAACATTCTGTACTCCTTCTCTATATTCTCTATAAGTGTGTGTGAAATTTCATACTCTTCCGTCCGCGCAATTTTTGTAAAAATGGTTACAAGGTTTTTGTTTCACGTATTTAATATAAAGATGACGGCGCCAGGGATGGCTGAGCGGCAATTCTCATTTGCATTCGGTGAAACTGAGTTTATTGCAACAAAAGTTAATAAAACCTTTTGAATAATAATTATTGAAACTCTCAACAAATATTTTTCACATTGACAGGGTAAATCGACAATTTTCGACTGACTGATTGACTGGGCCGAGTCTGTCCACGTACCGCCATTTTATGCTTTGGCCTTACGGCGTCAACCCTAAATTTTTCTGATAGTCATCAAAACAATATTTTATCATTTAAAATAATAATCAAAACAATGTTTTAATATTGCTTAAGTCGTCATCCACGACATTTATATGTAATAGTGCAAGCAAGTATACTCTATAAAACAACGTTCACACGGCACTGGTTTTACTGGTGGTAGGACCTCTTGTGGGTCCGCACGGGTAGGTACCACCACCCCGCCTATTTCTGCCGTGAAGCAGTAATGTGTTTCGGTTTGAAGGGCGGGACAGCAGTTGCAACTATACTTAGACCTTAGAACTTATATCTCAAGGTGGGTGGCGCATTTACGTTGTAAATGTTTTTTTTTATTGCCCTTGTAGGCAGACGTGCACACGGCCCACCAGATGGTGAGTGGCTACCGTCGCCCATGCACTTCAGTAATGCCAGGGGCAGAGCCAAACCGCTGCCTACCGAATATAAATGGGTATATAATATAATGTCTAAGGGCTCCAGTAACCACTTAACACCAGGTGGTTTTCGGTAGGCAGCGGCTTGGCTCTGCCCTTGGCATCGCTGAAGTCCATGGGCGACGGTAGCCACTTGCCATCAAGTGGGCGGTATGCTCGTCTGCCTACAGGGGCAATAAAAAAAAAAAAAGTTGGGCTGTGAGCTCGTTCACCCATTTAAGTAACAACAAAAAAAACATGAAAACTTTAAAAATAACTCAGCCAAAGTGAAAATAGTTTGCTATTAGAAATTATATTCTTATAATACCGAAGGAGAAACTGCAGCGAAGCTAGAAAGGGTAATTACTGACTTTTCTTTCATCGACGCCTCTCGACTTTTCTCAGTGCCCTCGGGGTGAAACTTAACTGAATGATACTTTAACCAGTGACGTATTCAGTCGAGGAAAAATCTTATTTTTAATATTACGAATGGATATTTTCCACTTTCTTTTAAAAAACTATGAGTTTTTGCTAAAGCAAAAATCCAAGATCAAAGCAAAGATCATCAAAGGTCACAATCTGCTGCAAACTAACAATGATAATACAATAGTGATATGTTATCAAATGACGCATAATATTGTTACGCGCTGGAGTTCGGGATAAATAAAATTTCTACAGAAGTACATATTAAAACTTTATTTAACACTTAAAACAGCTTTAAGTGATGCGTCCGTTGTTTCGCTTCGAGTAGATCCGATTAATAACAAAGGCTTCCAGTAGTCGCTCGACTATAAAAAAACAAGTTATTACCCAACAAAAAAACGAATTAATATTACATGAAGCTATTTGTAAAAGTAACACGTGAACATATCATATCTAATTATTATAGTGGTAGGCAGGACTTGATTGTGTAGCCGGCATTGCTCACGTCCACAAGGGACGCTAATCGCTAAAGGATCGCTAAAAGGGACGCTAAATGGACAACTGACAATCGGTGGGGCACAAAAGTACTGGAGTAGAGACCTCGTACTAGACGTCGTGATGTGGGCAGACAGCCAACGAGGTGGACCGATGACCTGGTCAAGTGGTTGGTAGAGTCTGTTTGAGAAAGGAAAGAGACCTAAGAGAATGGGGTACATTCGAAGAGACCTACACTCAGAATTGGGTGGACACTGGTTGAAGAAGAGATAAACGGGTCTATAAGATTCGAACTTCAGCACAACAAGACGCCTCCAAGTATTACACGATAAGTTTTCTTTTTCACGATATTTCAGTTTTTTTTATTTTTTTAAACCTAAGCTGATAGCCTTGAGAGGCTATATCAGCGTCGCCTCAACTAGTAGGTGAGCTCACGGGGCTCAAACCTGATGACGTTGCTAACACGAACCCTAGCAAGAGCCGTGCTTCGCAAAATCTACCACCGGATCGGAAACGCGACCCACTGAGAAGATCCGGCGAGAAACTCAGTGGGCTGTGTCTGAGGGTTAATTTACTCGTCGAGCCCTTCGTGGCAAGCGACGGGTTCGACGAGAACGGTGAACGGTGCTTGAGGTACCTAAAAGCACCGCTAGTGGATCGGGAGGATCCGAAATGACGTGTTTGGGGCGACGTAGACTGCTTTCCATTCTTTCCGCAAGATCGGGAATATAGTTACTGGCGGCCACGATGAGAGGGTTCTCGTGTCGTGCCGATTTATCGAAGTGATATTTCAGTACATTCTCAGTCATACCGATATGATCGGTCGATTAAAGTCATCACGTGATATGTTACAAAAGATATCCGTCGTTAATAACAAAGAAGTGAATTTATATGTAGTTAGTGACACATGTGTGTTTACAATGTGATCTCGACGTTTCATACGTGCACATCTCACGTACACTAAGGCATCGCTATTTACGTTTATAAAGTGCGATACGATTAATCGGTACCGTGCTTAAAAGTTGCAGAAAAAAATCGTAGTTGGTAAAAACGGCAGAGATTGTTTGACCGATTTAAAAAAAGTTGTTGAGCAGTAAGATATTACTTTTGTTCTTCAATCGAAGTTTGAAGGCATCTTTTAATGGTAGCTCTAGCATTTTTTTTCTTTCTCTGAGATCGCAAAAGTTTAACTTGAACGTGCTTGGAGTACTTGAGTTTAATCAATAGATCGTTAGAATTAGAATTCACTTGTACAATTATAAAAAGAAAATTCTTCTTGGCCATGTGTTTTTTGCAAATCTGACGCATCGAATATTAGTATTTTCTTTCGTAGCCAACTTTAGACCTTTGTTTTTTTTTCTCCGAACCCCCTATTTTTTATGGTTTAGATGGGTGGACGAGTTCACAGCCCATCTGATGTTAAGTGATTACCGGAGCCCATACACGTCATCTACAACGTAAATGCGCCACCCACTTTGAGATATAAGTTCTAAGGTCTCAGGTATAGTTACCTACCTGCGCGGACTCACAGGAGATCCTACCACCAGTAGATGCTGCTGTTAGATTTTCCTCGGAGCAAACTGACGATACCGGCGAGCGCCTCTGCCTCCAGGTTCCAGGGTGGCGTCCCGACGAGCTGTCAATTAAAGCAGTGCCCACGAATACATTTATCAAAATATCGTACGTTGTAAACTTTATTGTACTGAAATCCCCTTATCTAGCCGTCCAGGCGTCGGGCGCTCATGCGTGACATTACGTTTCCGAAAACAACATTAGTCGGGACCTGGGCCGAGTAACTTAAATCGAATTATCGTAGGAAGCGGGATTTTAGTTGGGAAACACTAATTCGCATTGTTTTAACAATCTTTTCGTGATCACTGAATTCAGTAAACTAACATCCTAGAGGCGAAAGGTACTCATTCACACAAAGCTTCGACTACACTGACTGAGCAGTGTGTGTAACAAAATAATTTTAGTACAAAAGTAACCTGTGCGATTTTGGGTTTATTAAAAACAAAATAAAGGCCACAATTGTTTATGACAAGTAAGATCCTTTGTCCTCAATTTTGGACTTTTACCGGTGCTGAATTTTTACTGGTGGTGGACGTCTTGTGAGTTCACACGAATAGGTACCACCGCCCTGAATATTTATATCTGCCTTGAAGCAGTAATGCGCTTTGCTTTGAAGTTTGGGGCAGCCGTTGTACTTTAAAAACTAATACTTACAACTTATGTCTCAAGGTGGGTGGCCTATGGGCCCCGGTAGCCACTTAACATCAGACGGGTGGCCTATGGGCTCCGGTAGCCACTCGACCACTACTCGAAGCAACAACAAAAAAAACTTAGAAAATAGCTATTTCACAATTTGTAAACAAGTGCACTAGTCTAGTCCTAGCAAGTTCAGAGCTTCGCACAATCTGCCACCGGTTCGGAAACGCGACTCATTGAGAAGATCCGGCGAGAAACTTAGGAGGTTTGTGTCTACAGGTTAAAAAAAATGTAGAGGTCTTTATTGCCAACACTAAAATAATGCAAGCTGTAGCTTAAGGGTTTGACTGATAAGTGTCCGAAATATCGAAGTGTGTGAAAAAGTACTTCAATTTTTTTTTCCTCTTAATAAAAAAAAAAAAAACAATCTCTACCAGTCTGCCACCAGTCTCTAATTCTCTATATTTGTTATGGGACAAACGCGTTATACAGTAATTAAACTATGGTCGTGTTAAATTACACAGCACAAATAAAGCTTTGCAAATATTATTCCACCCAAGTCCATACTTAAGCCGAAAACTTGCAACAAAAAGGTAGTTGCTGTGGTTTCAAATTAATTTAGCTGTTAAGTTGGGCTTGACAAACAGCGTTCTGCCATTAGCCTTGGTAGAAAGTTTCAATGCAAGTTATTTCGTGATGACGTCGAGGTCAGATTTAGTGGAGGCGGAATATTTTTGTTTCTCCTAATGCAGCAGCTTTGGATGATGAGTGTTGACTGTCTGTTACAGACATCAGTAATACCAAAGGCAGAGTCAAGACGCTGTCTTACGCTACGAAATCTTTAAAAAAAATTATTGTAGAGGAAGAAGCTACTTTATAAATACCAATTATACCAGATCATTTAAAAAGTGATGTGGATAATTTTGTCAAGGGAAAGTCAGCTAATCATTAGCTTATTTTTGAATGACCCGATCCACATTTATCCTTGAGCTTTCTTCATATAATTAAACAAATAATAAACAGAACTTGACTTTAAGGTTCAAATATTGCAATTTAATGTTACTCTTAAGGCATCCTAATAAATTCTACAGAGAGACAGAGATTCTTCTGGAGAAGTATAAATGTATCTACATTATGTATATTTGTCCAACCAAAATCAAATGATTAAAGTATTTGTTCATTACGAAAGCCATTGTAAAATTGGCAATAGTTTCTATTGTGAATTCGAATGATTATACCATACTCTACCTAGTTCTGCTATGAAGCTATTATGCTTTATGAAGAGCAGAATAACCGTAGCAGAAGGGTGTACAGCGCATTTATGCTGGCAACGACCATAACATACAATAATCACGTAACTTTAGTATAATATTTTACTCTATGTCTTTTTTTACATCTCTCGCATAATTTACAAGGGCCAAATAGTTTTATTTGGTTCATGTTTTCTTGCTAGGCGATAATTTACGTAGCCGCAGTAATATCTCCGAGTACGGACCGGCTGAAGTAATAAATTAGACGGCAAACTATTCAAAACGATTTCTCGATGCCCGAACCAGAATCCAAGCTCGCGTTTAATAAGTGTGGTCCCAGAAACGGAACCAGGTCATATGAAATACACGTCTTGTAGCAGAATTTATTGGACGATTGGTGTTTTTATTCATTTTTGAGTTAAACTTTGTTTTCGTTGTTGTTGTATACTATATAAGATCGATGTCTTTGAAATGTGGGTGTGGTGGAGGATGCTACGAATACCATGGGTAGCCATGAGAACTAACGAGTCCATTCAATAGAGCTAAACATCCAAAAAAGGCTCTCTGTCATCTGCCGGTAACGTGCTATGAGCTTCTTCGGACACATCATGCGGTCTCCCAGACACGTGTTAGAGAAGCTCATATTTCCGGGTCACATAAAGGGCAAGCGGGCCGTGGGCAGAACACCAGCCAGATCTGACATCTGGTTAAGGATGCGGTTGGTCCATGCGATCAATGTCACCCATGATTGAACACTGTGGAGGAAAGTCACATGTGGTTGCGATCCTCAGCAGTGAGGGAACGATGAAGAAGAAGAGACCTAGTGGTCTAGAATAGCACCGTTCTATTTCTTTCCGTTGAGAATTGGCAGCGGTGCTCTGTGAGTATTGTAGCAACGTATTATGATCGCCAAATGACCTTTACTGGTAGTAGTGTGTATTGGTACGCACAGGTAAGTTCTTGCCATGCGTTTCAGTTTTCAGGGTAGGAAAGTAGTTACACGGCTTTTTACAAATCTAACATAAATCCTGTTTTGAAAATTGCAAATCAGTTTAAACTTTGCGGCACAAGTTCGCGCCCAATATGTCCTGCAGTATAAAAATTGTAATAAATTCTTTCGATCGCTTGAGTCTCAGTTTATTTGGTTTTCGTGATTGGATATCATTTTCCACAAAAGTCAATGAATCGATCTTTAATTGGATATTTATCAACTAATGCTTCGGTTCTATGTAAACCGCTTTTGGCTACGGAAACATTAGCTTAAACTGTTACATTAGATTTAAAGTATCCTATTACGACTATTCATCTTGTCCCGCAAACGTTCTAACAAACAAGTCATACTTCATAATGCTGTCACATTAATTGTAATGTTCCATTTATATTCCCTAGATTAGGGAGAATTCCTTTTGTGATGATTTCGTCGGGAAATGTGATTTGGCGATCCCGTTGGGTACATTTTAGTACATTTGGGTTTAAGTGTTCCAAGATGGAGGTGTTGTTCACAGTTTCGATTCAAGTCTTTCTTTAAATGGAAAACCTTAATGGATTTTGTGTATAAGCGTTAAGAAGCAGCGATTGAAAATCGAAAGAAATTCGCTAAGAGAAAAATGTGAATGTGGAGTGAAACCACAAAATGAAAAAGATGAAAAAAAAAAAATATAAATATGAGACTTCGAATTTGAGTTTCAAGATAGAATTTTTTTGTTCACGTCGTGTATTGTGCCAATAGAGAACTAACATGTATATGTATATTGAGAATGAAAACAAACGAAAAACGAACGAGAACGAAAAACAAAATCTTTTCTACACCGAGGGTAGTAAGTAATCTAATTATTCGGTTATAATTCACTTTTTGACGGGAACGCGAGGAGTGAAGTTGTGTGATTTGTTTTATTTTGTCTATTTAGTGTTTCTTCAGGTTTAAATGTGTAATAATGGTGGTTTATTAACTGTTTAATATCTGTGAAAGTGCACAAATGTGGGAAAATGAAACAAAGCTGCTGGACGTAACTTCTCCGGTTCCTCCAAAAAGTCCACTGAAAAAATCTCAGTAAATGACCACCATTTTACTGCGATTATATTTCATCTCATATCATTTCATTTCATTAAATTTCATCCCAGTTGATTAATGTCTCAAATTAATCATCTTCATTTCATTTCACTCCATATTATCATTTTTCATAAAATTAAGAATATAAAGTAAAATAAGACATGACTTAAAGGTCTTAGTTACCAGGTCATAAAATCTCTTAAAAAAAAAATCGGTTATAATTAATTCTAATAGAATTCAGCTACAGTTTGATGTCTTTTTTTAATTTACTGCTTTTCCACTTTCTCTAAACTACCTTGTTGCGTTATAACAGAGCTTTATTAAGTATTAATTAAAACTAATTTTACGCTACCTCTCGACCCCGACTACTCTCCCTTTTTGTTTATAAATATCAACAAATAATCTCTGAATACCGTCTGTGACCATGGAAAATGTAAGGTATTGGAAACGGAAATAATAAAATCAAAGTAATAAGTTCGAGATGAAGGTGTTAAAGTATTTTAAGTTATGACTATGACTCGGGATAAATGAACTCAAACGGATGGTGATAATTAACGTCCTCCCGCAGACATTGACGAGAGGATCGCGGCAAATACAAAAAGGATAACGGCCGCTCATCAAACTTAAATCACAGAGTGTTCAAATCACTTCTAAAAAGGATAACGGTCGCTAATCAGATTTAAGGCACAGAGTGTTCAAATCACTTCCAATACCGAAGATCAGACGTGTTCTGGTGAGGTAATTTTGCTTAATTACTATTGGTAGGGTGTGTTGTCAATCCTCGAGGGTAGGTAATTCTGTTCCTGTTGTTGCCGTTGTACATTTCAGGCTTCGAACTCACATTCCAAAATGGCTATCCAAAATCAGGTCGTGATGGCTCTGAACTACGAACCAACATTTTAACCCTTAACATGCTTTTTTTTATTGCTTAGATGGGTGGACGAGCTCACAGCCCACCTGATGTTAAGTGGTTACTGGAGCCCATAGACATATACAGCGTAAATGCGCCACCCACCTTGAGATTGCATGCCGAAATTATACAACGGCTACGCACGAATTTAGAGTGAACGGCATTGAATCTTCTACCAAAAACCTAGAGAGACTAGGATGTAGTAAAATAGCTCTAAATATAGCCTCAAAACTTTATGAATCGGGCATGGAGTCTCATTATGTGCTAATATTAATCTTCGCAACATGTATTAGGAAGGTAATGCGCAAAATCATTACCACGCTGGAGACTAATGATGTCGTGATGAGCGAAAAAATCTCCGAAATATATTGTGCCACTCGCGTACGATAGAGGCTCTTAGGAACACGCTATGTTTTTGTTGAACTATATTTTTATTGCCTGATATCGGTGGGTGAGTTTATGACCTACCTAGTCTTAAGTAGTTAGCAGAGCCTATACATAGGTGTGGGCTAAAAAACACTATCAACATAAATAAGCTAAGCACCATATTTTTTTTATTTTATTGCTTAGATGTGTGGATGATTTCACAGCCCACCTGGTGTTAAGTGGTTACTGGAGCCCATAGAAATCTACAACGTAAATGCGCCACCCATCTTGAGATATAAGTTCTAAGGTCTCAAGTATAGTTACAACGGCTGCCCCACCCTTCAAACCGAAACGCATTACTGCTTCGCGGCAGAAATAGGCAGGTGGTGGTGCCTACGCGCGCAAACTCACAAGAGGTCTTACCACCAATACCATATACTCGTACTTTGTGAATCTGACGATCTAATAAGATAAAACATCTGGGACAATAATCGGTTGCACCAAGATGTCTTTAGCTCATTATCTCCAAACGCTTTTGCGGGATTCGTGCAAGTGGTGTTTATAGATTAGGAATAGAGGTCAGCAGACCACAAGTTTTCAATGGTCGAAGTGATTGGAAATCGTTTGGGCAGACCCTAGAAGCTTGATAAGATGAGAAAATCTCCAATCCTTGTTCTAAGCACCATATTTGGACACCAAGCCCCATATACCCCTCGCATCCTCTTGGGAGAAATAAATAATAGTTTAAAAAAACTAACAAAATACGCTTTTATAGAAAATCCAACTAAAAAATAAAAAAATAAATTGTAATAAATTTGAATTAAAAAAAAGTGTAAGAAAAAATGATTTTATTGTAAAAAAAGCGTGGGGTGCATGGTATCAGTAGTTATAAATATTTTATGAACAGATATGAATAGAAGGGTTATTTTGATAATATCTTGAAAAGCACCCCACGTTTTTTTTTACAATAAAATCATTTCATTTTTAGTTGAATTTAATTTATTTTTTTTATATTGAATTGTCATCGGTCCATAATAAGTATACCAAATTTAGAGTTAATCCGACGTTTTGAAGGGGGTCAAAATCATGTTCAAAGATTCCGTTACATACTAACATACATACGTCTGAAGCTAATAAAAGCGTATTAAAAAGCCAACATTTGTTACCAAATAACAGTTAACAGAAGGATTGTGGACGCCAGCCGTCTAGCTATCAACTGAAGTCTTGGCTCATCGATCTAGCTGTGTCGAGACCTCACAAAGTCTGGGTGCAATGCACGTCCACGCATGCTATCGACCTGGAGTTTATAAATGTTTTCCTCCACTGGGACGACTACGGGCTGGCTGTCCGCTCTTGAACTTATGAACACATGAAAGTTCGAATACGGCTTAAAAAGCTTCAAACTAAAAACTGAAAATTTAAATTGTATTTAAGAGGTGATATCTTTTTTTTTGATAGATAATAATTGTAAATTTGGTTACAATACTATTTGATTTTTTTTTATTGCTTAGATGGGTGGACGAGCTCAGAGCCCACCTGGTGTTAAGTGGTTACTGGAGCCCAAAGACATCCAGGACGTGAATGCGCCACCCACCTTAGTAGGCAGCGGCTTGGCTCTGCCCTTGGCATTGCTGAAGTCCATGGGCGACGGTAACCACTCACCATCAGGTGGGCCGTATGCTCGTCTGCCTACAAAGGCAATATAAAAAAAACCTTGAGATATAAGTTCTAAGGTCTCAAGTATAGTGACAACGGCTGCCCCACCCTTCAAACCGAAACGCATTACTGCTTCACGGCAGAAATAGGCAGGGTGGTGGTACCAACACGCGCGGACTCACAAGGAGGTCCTACCACCAGTATTGATGTATTAGATGATGCCTGTAAAAACGGTTGTAAGGTTGTAATTAAATAAAAAATAAAATTAATAAAAAAGGTAAAGGCCGATAGGCTAATAATATCATAAAAATGTGTGTAATCATTTTAAAATATTAAAGTATTTAGACTTTGTCAACTTTAAAAGAGAAATAAAAATAATAGTTATGATAGCTTCACAGTAGGCAAAGGAATTGAAGAGTATTTGAAATATATACTAATGAGTTTATTCACACGTGAACCCAGAGAAGCCTTACTTAGTGACCAGTGAAAGGGTTGATTGATGGTCGGAATCTCGAAGGCATGTTACAATTCGTACGCGCTAACTAATAGATAGAGCCTCCCTATTTTTATTTTCATATGAATGAACTCCCCTCCACGGTGTTTTCCGAGCGCTATGACATGTCCTTCTTCAAACGAGGCTTACGGAAAGTACTTTATGGTAGGCAGCGGCTTGGCTCTGCCCCTGGCATTGCTGACGTCCATGAGCGACGGTGACCATTTACCATCAGGTGGGCCGTATGCTCGTCTGCCCACAAAGGCAATTAAAAAAAAGAAAAAAAAAGGAAACCTGATTTATGTTCAAAATGTCCCGAAGCATCGGGACACTTCGGGCACTTCTGGTAAAAAAAATTGGGAGTAATATTTTTGCTACAGCAACCCGGTTTCCGGGTCACGTTCCATAATTTGGAACTCGGGTTATTGATGGACTTACATAACGTAATGTTCCACTCGCATTTCATTAATATTTAATGGTACCGGCGCGGCGCTAAAGGCTGTAAATTCTCTTTTTATTTATTTACATCGAACGATCTAGAAATTGAGCTGTCTGCTTAACTTTTTTGTCTTTAGAAGTCCTACAGACCTAAATATACTAGATGATCCAATTCAATATAGTTATAGCTGCGTGCTTTTTGAAATCGATTCACGACCCGCCCACTCATATTTGGATAAGATCATATTTGACTTCTAAACAATTCTTTTTAGCGGCGATAATTCATGCTGAGTTTGGTGGTAAATAATGATAATTTAAAACACCTGTAAAGGTAAATATATGAATACACATTTTCTTGAGTTATGCCCTTTGTGATGGCGTTTTGATTAGTCGTGGGGTATGGGATACCCCATATATAGTTCCGTTGAAGGTAAGTAGAGCTGTCACAATTAATTGCACAGCCCACTGAGTTTCTCGCCGGATCTTCTCAGTGGGTCGCGTTTCCGATTTGAGCTCACCTACACACGTTAGGGTGAAGCTGAAATAGCCTCTCGACGCTATCAGCATAGGTAGAAAAAAAAAACAATAAATCGCTGAATTTTATACCAAAAAACAAACTTAACATTACTTTTGAAACAAATTTCGAACGTTTCCGCTTTTCAAACGTATTTCTTTTGAAATAGAGTATATGTATACAAAAAAAAAATATTTTTAGAAATAAATTTCACTGGAAACCATACTCAACGCACGCATCCATGCTCGCCTTTTAAATCCCGTTACGAAAAAAAAGCACAAGCTTTATTTCGCGCACTACGTAATTATTACAAAAAACACAACCTTTGAGGAGACCATTTCTTTTCATTTTGAGAGAAATAACGTTAATCCCCGACAAGCTCACGGCTCGTGGACGCGAATAAAAAAAAAACAGAGCCAATTTTTTTTTCCTTTGAAAAACGTTAATTCTATCTTGCGAGGTGACGAAGCTATTCAAATTATTCCAGCTTATAAGCATCGAAACAGCACCGTTACTTTTAAGTTTAATTCCTGGCCTTGCCGACTACAGACGATGCACTCAATTTTGTATTTTTTTTGTAACAATTAGTGAACTTGAGACTCGTTCTACTATGCTGTTATCGGGGTTCATAGATCGACTGTCCACTTATCCTAGTGAAACTGAAAGGCCTCTGGGCATCCAGTAATCCTACCTAAAAAAAAAGATCCACGGTGTGAATAGTGTTACCCATTTTGTATTTCAACCCTAATAATTCGTCAAGTTAAGTTAAGAACTTATTTAGGTTTAAGCTTACCGCTTGAAACCAGGTCGAAATAATCTTAATTATGAACATAGACTAGCCCAATTCAAAATTGAATCTTTATTTCTTCGTCTTAAATACATACTTTGATTTAGTCCATTTGTACAAAATCATACATTATATAATAAATTCAAGTGACTTCATTTCGCAAATATCTTTTAACACCAGATATAATGCGCGTAGATCACATTGCACTAATCTTTTTGCACTTAAAAGTTCACAAAAATAACATCTCATACTTTAATCCCATTGTTAGAATGGCACGACAATATAATGAGTTGGCAAGTGGCAACACAGATCTTTATATATTTGAGAATATTTTTTATAAATATTGTAAATTAGTTAGACATATTCTCAAATAATTATTATTGTCCAGTTAATGATACATTAGATTTAATTTAATCAGATAGTAACTTACATATTATGTGTGTGAGTGTGTGTGTGTGTGTGAGCGTATGTGTGTATGTATACAATATGGTATTTAGGCATCGGTTCAGTTGTTAATTTTTTTTCTGTATACACCTATTTTAAATGCAATTGCAATCCAGATTGTTATGTTAAACATTTAAACATATAATTTCTATGGTTGTAATTTGTTTTGTGCGTCAATAAAAAGAAAAGAAAAAAAAAGAACTCACAACCCTACATTACTGGTGGTAGGACCTCTTATGAGTCCGCGCGGGTAGGTACCACCGCCCTGCCTATTTCTGCCGTGAAGCAGTAATGCGTTTTGGTTTGAAGGGTAGGGCAGCCGTTGTAACTATACTGAGATCTTAAAAATTATATCTCAAGGTGGGTCTCGCATTTACGTTGTAGATGTCCATGGGCTCCAGTAACCACTTAACACCAGGTGGGCTGTGAGCTCGTCTACCCATCTAAGCAAAAAAAAAAACCCTAGGAATTATCAAAAACACTAATCACCTAACTATCGAAGCGTCTAAAACAATATTAGAATTCGCATCTTGTTTAATGTTCTTAGAAAAAAAAATACAATTACCACTATTTCCTTGTACGGACACAATAATTAATGATAAGTGTGACGCCTCAATGAGAATTATCTGCTCAGCGTTCAACGTATTCCGGAAGCAGGATCATCATGTCGACGAAAATAATTATCCGTTGGGAAGAATTAAGTTATCAAAAGATTATTATCTACTTAATGTATCTTAGCTACGACATAGTTTAATTGAGTGGCAGTCAAATAATTGCTGGAAAGATCGTTTTATATAAAACTAGCGACCCGCCCTCGCTTCGCTTCGGAAATTGTAAAATATTATTGATTTCTCCACTATTTAATGGATGTTATTATACATATAAACCTTCTTCTTCAATCACTCTATCTATTAAAAAAAACCGCATCAAAATCCGTTGCGTAGTTTTAAAGATTTAAACATACATAGGGATATAGGGACAGAGAAAGCGACTTTGTTTTATATTATACAAGAGGCCCGCTCCGGCTCCACTCGGGTCTTTAACAAAAATTTCAACGATATTTGATGTTGTTTTATTTTTTCAAATAAAAAAACACTTATTGCGGCATAGCTATAATAGTTAGACATATGCTGTCGCGACACTTTTTGTAAATAGTAATGTGTTCTACAAAGTCGTAGTACATTATTTTATTATATCATCAATAGTTTTCGCAGGGGACGTGATGTAAAGTATATTTTAGGTGTTTTTTTTACACCTTGGGTTACCTTATTGGAGTTTTAGTAAGGATACCTATTTTTTTTTTCAAAAAAGATTATAGCCTATGTCACTCGAGAATAGTGTAGCTTCCAAGTAATGAAAGAATTTTTCGAATTGGTTCAGTAGTTTCGGAGCATATTCAATACAAACAAACAAACAAATCTTTTCTCTTTATAATATTAGTATAGATAGTGATTGAGCCATGTTTTTGAAAATGTTAAAAATATGTTACTAGGTAGTCTTTAAATGTTCCTTGTGTGAAATAATCCGGCTAAAACCTTAGCGCGCCGACGTAATTTTCAAGGTAAGCTTGCATATGACATAAAGCATGATATTAATTCAAATATGTCCTTTTTAAAGCGAAATCCAAAATACTGAATGTATTCTATAGATTTTGTTAGATTCGAGGTATTTACAAATAGCTAGTGTATCATTTACCAATTTTAGAACTATCACATAAATCTAACAAGATCACTATTTGAGCATTCACGATAAGAATAACCTCCAATCCTTGAGAATAATATAAACGCAATTTTACTATCATTTCATTTTTATTCAAATTTACAGTAATTTTTGTGGTTTACCTCTTTGTCTGCTTAAGCTATAAAATGAAATGAATAATTGCCTTTAGTAGAATGGATCATGTATTTACGTGGAAGAGTGCCATCATTTGTGCTATTCCTATTAGAAAATATTCATTCAATATTAAAATACAGTTAAAAATTTACGTTGAATATTAGAATACAATAAAAAATTTACGTGTCAACGTATGTACTGCTATTGGCCTTATAGTGTTTACGGGTTTCGATAGTAAATTAATATCAAATACGCCAACAAACAACTTCAGCAATAAAAATACAATATAAACATACTGTAACTTATATCAGCAACGTAAAAATGATAAATTGCAAGAAAAGATGACATTCTAACCTAAAACACTTGTCTGAGAAATATTAATTATCCTAAAAGTCAGATGTGACATCATTATAATATCTTTAAAGCTATTCATTGCGATAGGGAGAGCAAAAGAATTATGAATACTGTCCACAAAAGCCTGACTCTCTTTTTTGTACAAGAATATTTTTTTGTCGATCCAATGAATGTTCGGGAGAACCTAAACAAAATATTGTTGTCGAATAATATAATTTAAGGAAAACGTTCAATGAGATATCAGAAATGTTGAATTTTCATCTCAGTATTAACTTATTGACTCGCGAATCTTGAATAGAAAGGTTTTTGACGACTGCTTTTTATTCAGGACGATTTATGATGTTTATCGCAAGATTAAAATGAGAGTAAGGTATTGTGGAAATATAATTTTAAATTAATTCGTTCAAGATGTGTTTGTAATTTTTTCTGAAGCAATTCGTGTAGACAATATTGGTTTTTTCGACCCCAATTCTGAAGATCCTTGTTTAAGACTTCTTAGCTCTATGACCAAAGCCCTTGTTGCTTCGCAGTAGATTGCAACGGAAACGGGTCAGTTGGCTGCTCCAATTGAATGCTTAACGTTTGTTTTCTTGGCATAAATAATCAGGCACTTTTGATGATCACGACTCTTCTTTTTTCTTATTGCCCTTGTAGGCAGACTGGCATATGGCCCACCTGATGGCGAGTATTTGCCGTCGCCCATGGACTTCAGCAATGCCAGGGGCAGAGTCAAACCTCTGCCTACCTTCAAGTACTCTCCACAAGCCTCGTTTGTAGAAGGACATGTCATAGCGCTCGGTAAAAGCCGTGCCGGATTATCTACATGTGAGTAATGAACTAAGCTCTATCTATCTATCCCACAAACGTCCAATGCTGTACACAAACCTCTCCCAAGCCTCACAACAACGATAGGTCCTGTGCTGCTTGCATCCAACGGATTCCCGCGTATCTCAACAAGTCGTCAATTCATCTTGTGGGAAGCCTTGAACTGAGCTCATGAAATAAGAATGTAGGCACTATTTAAACCATTATATCTGAGCTTTCTACTAGCTTACGATCTTGAACAGCTGATAGTAGCAGGCTAGACTAACAGATAGGTAGATGGCAAACGTCCCAGAGGACGCAGTCCCACGAGATGGTCGGACCACAATGTTCACGATTGACTTCCACGATGAAGGAAGGAAGGGATGAAGGTAGGACCTCTTGTCAGTCCGCGTGAGTACCACCACCATGCCCATTTCTGCCGTGGAGCAGTAATGCGTTTCGGTTTGAAGGGTGGGGCAGCCGCTGTAACTATACTTGAGACCTTAGAACTTATATCTCAAGGTTGGTGGCGCATTTACGTTGTAAATGTCTATGGGCTTCATTAACCACTTAACACCAGGTGGGCTGTGAGCTCGTGCACCCATCTAAGCAATAAAAAATAAATAAATGAAAAAGTTAATACCAAGTGGGTCGTTTGCCCATCTAGGCAGAATTAATTCAATTCTTAGCTTCGAAATCAAATAAGGTCATTTATTATCGTAATGATAATGTATTAAAATCCTTGTCCACAATAGACTGCATAATATACATACATGCACACTTACATAGTTACAATAGCACATTACTAATATTGAATGTTTACCTTAAGCATATTATATAGCTAATATTTACAACTTTATTAAGGATTGTTTTGCAATGAAAATAATAAAAAACTTTGTGCCCAAAAAGAAACTGAATTCGTTATGTAAAATAGAATACAATAAAATTCTATATTTATAGCCAATTCGTTTTCTTTTGGAATAAAACTTTGAGATGTCATAAATCTTATTGCATAATCTTAATAAGAAAAAGGACCTTTATAAGGGTTCTACAGTATTCTTTGTCCTCATTCCAGTTGGTTACCACAAATCAATTTAGAAGGGAGGTCAGGTCTTACAATTCCAGTTTTGAGGCTTACAGTTCACGTCTCAAGGTGAGCAAAGACGACATGTTGGATAAAAAAAACTTTGCCAAAGGGGAAACCGCCGACGTAAAACAAATTAAAATCTGAAATTTAAAATTTGAAGTCGTCGTGGCCTAAGAGATAAGACGTCCGGTGCATTCGTGTTGAGCGATGCATCTGTGTTCGAATCCCAGGCGGGTACCAATTTTTCTAATGAATTACGTACTCAACAAATGTTCACGATTGACTTCCACGGTGAAGGAATAACATCGTGTAATAAAAGTGAAACCCGCAAAATTATAATTTGCGTAATTACTGGTGGTAGGACCTCTTGTGAGTCCGCGCGGGTAGGTACCATCGCCCTGCCTATTTCTGCCGTGAAGCAGTAATGCGTTTCGGTTTGAAGGGTGGGGCAGCCGTTGTAACTATACTGAGATCTTAGAACTTATATCTCAAGGTGGGTGGCGCATTTACGTTGTACATGTCCATGGGCTCCAGTAACCACTTAATACTAGGTGGGCTGTGAGCTCGTCGACCCATCTAAGCAATAAAAAAAGTACCTACTCGAAATATTACTTAATTCCTGAGTGAAAATCCTAAAGCGGATTTTTCAATTTATGGTATCCCTTATAGAACATGAAATGCGTTTCGCAGTTAACTTTAAAAGTGTACCACAAATAAACAATCCCATAACGTGATCATTAGAAGTTTCCTGATGGCGTCTTCAAAGACATATTCGTTAGGGCTGATGCCTCGGGATCTATCTCGATTTGCACGCGCAAACTCCCCCCTTAACTTTGTTAACGTGATCTCCGAAATAACAGATCCCTTTCTCGGGTTTATTAATCATGTACAATACAACCCTACGTTGGTCCTTACCGGTATCCCAAACTGAGACTTGTTTTACACGGAACTAATACTATTGCGAAACATCTGAACCTTTGACGTGACGTGTTAAGATGACCAGACTCGTTAGTTAGTGTTCTAATCAATGGCAGACGGGTTGATGGTAAATAATTTTGTAGGTTCTCATTATGTGCAAACCAGTCTCAAAACTCTCAACCAGTTCCGAATATAAGCTCTTAGTCTGCTGTTCCTTAAGTTTACATAACTCTGACCGCAAGTCAGAAATACAATCATCAGCTTCAGCCACTCTATGTCTCAACTCAGCGGTGATTATCAATGAATAACAAAATTCATCACTGCATTGAGAAAAGGTGTTAATCGTATCCTGCAACTTCTGGTTGGTCTCAAGAACTTCACTGCGTCAAATATACTTCACAAATTTGGTTTTACTACGCAGCAAAGTTTTTTTTTGAAAGATAGATAAATTCTGTGTGGTATTGAGTAAGAAATTGTGCCTACCTCATAATCCAAACTACCGTTTGTTTTTTTATTATTTAGATGTGTGGATGAGCTCACAGCCCATCTGGTGTTAAGTGGTTACTGGAGACCCACCTTGAGATATGAGGTCTAAGGTCTCAGTATAATTACAACACCTGCCCCACCCTTCCTTTCAAATAGATAGGTAGTAAGTATAACTAGGTACTTACTTATTAGGTATACCAGGTATACTTATCTATTAGGTGACGGTTTTTTGGCATCACGAATTTATTTCAGTTTAACCAGCGCATAATGCACGCAGTGAAGTTGTTGTGGCGTAAAGGATAAGACGCCCAATGTACCTATGTACTTGTTTCGACAATACGACTATTGCGGTGTTTGAAATACGTTTTTCTAATGAAATACGTACTAGACTCATGTTCACGAATGACTACCACGATGAATGAAGTAAAAAATTTGTGTAATTACTATACAACTGAGGCATAGATGAGCCATAGCTTTCAAGTCTCAAAGTGGGTGGTGGGTCTAGCTTCCGACGAAATTAAAGACAAAAAAAAGACGTGTGGTGTCGTGGGACACCGGATAGGAACGAAGTTATTTATTATAGAAATATTAATTTTAAGTTCTATTCGAGGTAAAAAGGAAATAAAACTGGAGGTTTTGCAACAACCCACGGTCATTCGGTAACGTGCGAACTTATTGTGGTACACTTCATTCACGGTTGTTTGCATAAGAGTTAGTGTATTGCGCAAACGAACGCTCTGAGATCGTGGTAAATGAATGATAAAAAAATATTTTATTTTTTGTTCGTTATTATAAAGTTAAGTCGTACACTGTGTGCATTACTAATAAAAATCTTACGTTACGGACGTTTTTACCCGATAAGGGTACCCCTCCGCATCGTCCCATAAAGGAACTTCGTTCCAAAAATACTAGGTCTGCGTTTGCCCACCGATTCCCAAAAGCGAGCTCATTTAAAATACTGAACATTAATTCGGCAAGTTCCGACGTAATGACCGCGACCGGCAATGCCAAAACCGCCCCGATTTGTGGCCAAACAGTGCCGCGTTATAGCCAGCGCCAAACATTGGCAAACCAGGCTCGACGGAGTACTTAAATGTTACGCAGAGCGTTATTTAATGTCGATAGATTTTATTTATTTTCCGTGTCGGCTTGACGTGATGAGTGTCGAGGCTTCGGTGTCTCGTTTTAAATTTTGGAATCTGTAGTTAGGTTAATTAGAGATGTCGGAACTAATATAATGTTAAAAAAACAATAATAAAAATTTAACGGCATATAATATAATATCTATATATTAATACGTGAAGCAAAAACTTTGAATCCCTTTTTCCGAAAATTGCGCGGACGGAGGAGTATGAAATTTTCCACACTTATAGAGAATATAGAGAAGAAGTGCACAATGCTAATATATTTTTTTTAAATAATGCATAAAAGATACATTAAATCAATAAAGAAAACATTACACACACTACATACCATGTATTTGACACACACACGCATGCATACTATTTATTGTCAAACTTTTGTTCTTGACGTCTGTTGTCAAATCGAGAATAGAATTAAATATTGTTTGTCTTTGTTAATATTTTTTATAGTGTAGTCTTGGCGAAATTTGTGATTATAGAAGTATAAAATACAATCATAATAGTGTACAAACTTACAATTCCAATTAATTATAGTCGAATTTCGACTACTGCGGGACCTCTAGTATTTGAAATAAATTCAAATTTAATACTCAATCAAGATCAAGAATAACCAACAGCTGTTACAGTACATATGTATATCAAAGGTCCGTTGTTCCTTTGACAAAACCGGCACCATAATACTTGTGGACTACACGAAAATGTAAATCGATGCGTCAAAGACATTTTAATATTTCATAGACTAAGGAACCGACAAGATTAATACATGAAGAACAATTAGATTTTAATATTTCGCAAACTTTATTACTACTGTTAAAAGTGAGACCTTAGAACTCATGTCTCAAGGGGGGTGGCGGCATTTACGTTGTAGATGTGTATGGGTTCCGGTAACCACTTTACGCCAGGTGGGCCGTGAGCTCGTCCGCTCATCTAAGCATTAAAAAATATATGAGTATGAAATCCTTGTTAGTCTAGTGGTTAGAGTGACATCTCTTCTTTCTATATCGACTTTCGCTCGTAGCTTTCGCATCCCATCTCCAGACATGAGCTTTAAGGCTAGGCTAAGCTTAGAAAACATAATAAACACGCTTCACCTAATTTTTAGGCAGCAACTTGGCTCTGCCTCTGAAATTAGTGAAGTCCATGGGCGACAGTTGCCAATCACCATCAGGTAGCCTGTCTGCCTACAAGGGAAATAAAAGAATCTCTTTCTGACGCTCCACCGAATAAGTAATGCATACTAGTGCTCAGAGTTATGTCACCATGGCAATAACGTCAGTTGTCAGATCTGTCAACTGTCACCGCTGTCAAAAACAAAAACGCCGTCCAATGAATGAAGTTTGACTTCTGTTATTTTGACTCACCCGTCTACGTGACTCATTCTATGAGCCCGTCTAACAATTATATGGGCATTGCACAAGATGAAACGCATGCATATGCATGAGCCTGTTAATCCTTTGTCGTGGTTATTCATATAGCTGTACAATGCCTTTGAATCATGAAACGTTCTAGAATATCGTTTTTAAAGTTGCCAGTCAGACTGTGACAAACGATTGTGACTTGAATTCTAAGCGAGGCGAAATTGGATGCGTTTGTAAATATTGAAAAGAAGAAATGGCTTTATATTTTGGTTGAAACCACCGCTGCTCATGTTAATCTTGAATTTTCGGGAAACGTTCATTGCTTATTAAATATTAGCTAATGTTTTACGTTTTAGTAGATTATGAATTTCAGTTTTTGAAACGAAGTTCCTTGTGGGACGATGCGGAGGGGTTTTTTTTTTTTTTTTTTTTTTTTTTTTTTTCGGGCCGGGGGCCGAACCTCCTACGAGGTCCCCGCGCCTAGGGGGCGCGCGGGGTATGTGAGACTCAACGATCTGCAGGTGTTGAGAGCAGATCGCGGGCCCAAGGATTTTAGGGCCCACCCACTAAACGACTCCCCTGCACTCTTACACCCGACGTCCGATCTCCGTCCGGGGTCAGAACCCGTTCAGAGTAGGGGGGTTCCCGCGGTCAACACTACAACCAGACACGCGGCGCCACCCCGAGGACGCCCGACCGACGGGTCGTCGAGGCGATAGTCGACGACCAACGACGTCGGTCTCCGCGGTACGGCGGCCCTACCAGGCCGCCCGGGCGGTGCCGCTGGTGTTCCGGGATACCCCGCTGGGCCAGAACCAGCCTGCCGGGTCGGAACGCGATACACCGCCGACCGGGTTGCTCTTCAACAGTATGTTCGGCGACGACAGCGACGACGAAAATGCGGACCGCATCGCAGTCCGCAGCCGCCGACGCGCCGTCCCGTCCTCCTGGTGCCAGCGCGCTAGAGTGACGGTAGCGTGCGGCGCAGCCTCAACCCCCTTAGGTCGCCCCGTGACCATCACCGGGAGGAGACTGCCACGATGCGGAGGGGTACCCTAACCGGGAAAAAACGTCCGTAACGTAAAATTTTTATTAGTACATTTTATTAGTACACAGTGTACGGCTTAACTTTGAAATAACGTACAAATTAGTAATGCACACAGTGTACTTGACCACGATATCAGAGATTCCACGAAAGACCACGGTTCTCAAACAACCGTGAATTAAGTGTACCACCATAAGTTCGCACGTTACCGAATGACCGTGGGTTGTTGCGAAACCTCCAGTTTTATTTTCTTTATACTTCGAATAGAACTTAAAATTAGCATTTTTATTATAAGAACTTCGTTCCTATCCGGTGTCCAACGACACCACACATCTTTCTTTTTAATAATTTGAATTATCCAGTTATTTTATTGAGTAGGTATCTTTTGATGTGTTTCGCTTACGATTTATGGCTCTGCACATTTGTACATAATTATTTAATTTTAAGGGCGGAGGTTACGGTAAATAAGTTCAAATAATCTCTTTATTGAAACACCACAAGATGATGGCATCATCTCAAATAATTCTTCAGAGCACTCCCCTTGGAACATACGGTAGAAAATATAGAGGGAACCAAAGTCCCTCCGCAGTCCTAGAGGTTCCAAACGAACCGTGAGAATGGCATTATCGACAATCCGAACGGCCCTCTTCTGTATGGAGCAAAATGGAAGTAGCTACGTAGCTAGTAACTTCGTTTTATTATTACATTAAAAGATCGTGAGGTTCGTCCAAAATTGTGTATCTACGTAAAAAAGAATACACTTTCAAATTGACCGCTCTATCACCAAGTTACATCATCTTTGGTAACGCAGCTAACCGTATTTATTTGTTCAGTTTTTGAATATTCATAAGCAGCCGTTTCGCGTTGCATTCATCTGGCATGTTTGAAATGTGTTTAGTGGAATTCGATTTTAGATAACATGCTTCTTTTGAACTCTATTGAACTGGACACAACGAGATGTATGTGAGTCTTCGACCAGCCATAGTTAATCACTGGTCTCTGCTTCTTCTATACAATCGCGTTCAACCTTGTATGGCACAACAGACGTTGTCTAAGCTACAAGAGTTAGAGTTGGAAGTTTTTCGTCGTCCACTGCACTCATCGTCGACAGACTCCTACTTTTTCTAAGGTTCTGACAAATATTGTTAGGGAAACAAAATTTAATACCCGAAATGCCTTTGAAGAGTTTGTTGACTCTCGTAGATCTAAATGATTTTAGAAAGGCATTAAAAAATTACCTCTGCGCTGACATATATGCACCGATACTATGGGTCCATGGGTCCATATTTGGACTGATAGAAATACAAAAAATATTGACTTTATTTATTTTCATAATCAAACGGCAATTTCTTAGGAAAGGCCTAATGTTATTTCCTAAATTTCGAATACTATAAGGTTGTTACGCCAGGCTAGTACATGAAAATCGCTCACATGCACTTTCTGGTAACAGCCACTACCAGTGTTGCGCAAGGCTAGTGCATAGAAACCACCAGTATGCATTTTCTGGTCAACGACCGTCGCCTGACACGAGGCGCACTGTCAGCACAACGTGAGTGGCCTACGTGTCCAGCTATGAGGGCATCGCTTCATATATAAGAGACAGCACTCTTGGATCTTGGTTCGATCAAGACACACCAGCTTAGATTAACTTAGTATAACTTTTAAATTGTAATTCTTATGATTAAATTTAGTTTAAATAAACTTCGGTTTTTTTTGCAACCTCCGGCTGTAGCAACCGTGATTAGATTTTCGTGATCACGGATGCCTTTGTGATACAGATTAACTGAATTGGCCAGAAAACAAACTGACAGATTCTCACTCGTAACACTCCATAAGCGTTCTTTAAAATCCGGAGCGGAAATTTTAATGTGAATTTTTATCATTAAAAAATTCCTAAGACGAAACCGGAATTCGTTGAGGAAGTTAATTGGCTTCGGGAAAAGTCTTTATTTTATTTTTTATTTCCGCTACGTGCCGGATGAGCTGAAAGTGACCGAGTTGCTGAAAAAGGAACCCGTCACTTGTAATCGATAGGCGTGTTAAAGTATGAATAATTTTCAAAACAAAATAGCTCGTGTTTTGTTAACAAATCACAAAGACCTAAAATCGTAATAAATAAAAAAATGACTAGAAAGATTACTAAAATTTAATGAATTTTTTTTGTTAATTTTTTTATTTGTTATATCGGAATTTGATTGTCGAATTCGCGTTGGATTAGTTCAACGGGGACTTACATTTTTTTTGTATCTTTTGTATATGATAGATGCTAAACATCAATGCTGACGTTCGTCTCAAGACAGCGGACTGTGAGTTCGCGGCTGGATAGTGAAAAAACGGTAAACAATAAGTCAATGACGCTATAAGACAAGAACAGGGTAGTTTTTGGATATGTGCTTGCATAATGCATGTAACTATACGTGAGACCTTAGAACTTATATCTCAAGGTGGGTGGCGCATTTACGTTGTTGATGTCTATGGGCTCCAGTAACCACTTAACACCAGGTGGGCTGTGAGCTCGTCCACCCATCTAAGCAATAAAAAAAAATCGGTATTTCCGAATGCGTTCTTAATGCCCAAACAATAAGACATCACTTCAAACAGATCGGGCATACATTGAAAACGCTTCTTAATATATTTTTTGGAGCATTAACATCAACGGCCTAGACGTAAGTAGACAGTTGGGTTCATATGCAATGTATGTAATTTTACAGGTAATTACTGTGGTAAATATTGTAAAAAATAATTTAGACATAGTATATATACTTTCTATTTACAATGACTCCATAATAATATGTACTCGTACTAGAGACAGAATGAGATAAAAACGTTCTCTTCTCGGTTGAAGTTTAATACCTTTATCTAAGCTATTTAGCGCCAGATATAAAAGACATTAGTATATTTGTAAGCAAAAAAAGCTGAATCGCGTTAATCATGTTTACAAGACAAGTTTGCATACAAATCCTAATGGACAGCGTTTGGATCGTTCGTATTCTGAGCAATAGCACCCGCCGGGCAGAAGATATTCCTTGTTCGTTTTTTCCAAATTTAGTTTACCGGATCTGAGTGCTGTTGAATCTTGCATGTGCTTCTTCATCTTCTTCTTCCAGTGCCTCTTAAATCCTGAAGGTTGGCCGTTAGCTTCCTGTATTCATTTCTGTCAGCAGCCAGCCGGAAGAGCTGTTCGACGGAGGCAATACCGGTCCACTCCCGGATATTCCGGAGCCATGACTTCTTTCTTCGCCCAGCACGTCTCTTGCCGTCCACTTTGCCCCTTTGTCTTGCATGTACACTTTAATTAAAATCACGTATGCTGTTGGCACGTTTCAAACAAGTCCTTTAAACCCAAAGTCTTTTCTAGTATTTCAATATTCTGTAACTCAATGATTGATTTAGGGCTTGTTTACGTTTTTGTTTACCGCGGCTCTACCGATAAACAAGCTTAGCGTAAAAGTCAGTAATAAATAATCAAACACCTATTTTGACAGAAAATATAGTAGCTTTTTGTTTTTTTCGTATTTATATTATACAAACAGATGAGAATGTGAATGTAATGGAAAAAATATGAGGTTCGAGGCTTAGATAAAGTTGTCTTGACTGGATTTTGTTGTGCTATTTCGGTAGCATTTGTCATTTTTATATTACACAGCTATTGTTATAATGCAGTATGTCATGTTTCTCGCATTTTGTTTGTTTATCCGTTTTTTCTTTATTGCTTATATGGGCGGACGAGCTCACAGCTCACGTGGTGTTAAGTGGTTACTGGAGCCCATAGACATCTACAACGTAAATGCGCCACCCACCTTGAGATATAAGCTCTATGGTCTCAAGTATAGTTACAGCGGCTGCCCTACCCTTCAAACTGAAAGACATTACTGTTTCACGACAGAAATAGGCAGGGCGATGGTACCTACCCGCGTGGACTCACAAGAGGTCCTACCACTAGGGCCAGCAAATTCTGTCAGGTTGATTCCGCGATCTCATTTACCCGTCCTGGCATAGCGGAATCGTTCATTTTGAGACATAACTCCACTCAACAAATCGCAACACATTCTTACAAGTACGCAATTATAATAATTATCATCAAAATCGAGTAACTTTGTAATTTGGAATGTACCATTATGTTTTATTAAATGTCACATTCGACTTGTTTTTAAATGTCTTTAAAAGTTTCCCAACTATTTAAAAAAAACACACCTGCATCTACATATTTTGAATTTTTTTAAATGAAATTCATTTAATATGGGTTGCGCAAAGCTATTGACTTTTTAACACCCGAGGCAAGAGACTAACAAACTGCGCTGCACATGGCGGGTATTCGTTTTTTTTTAATGCTAAACTAAATCAATTTGCGTAGCTCGGCTTAGAAAATGTATATAGTGTTTTAAGCACGCTTTTATAAGGTTGAATTTACAATAGCTTATCATAATATAGTTTACTGTACCATCGGAATACGGAATATTTCAAAATTTCAGATATCCTTGCAAAACACGTGAAAAGGATTAAGAAACGGAAACTATGTTTCAATGAATTTAAAACGCTACTAAACATAACTAAACCTCAAAGCAGAGTTAATGCATAACAAACATGAACATGGCTAGATATTTGCTTCTACTTAAAAAAGGGCTTTCATTCTGTGCTGTTTTATTTGTAACAAGTACTTGGTAGCTTTGACATTAAAGCGTGTCCTATTGGTAGCTATTTGCAAAGAGCTTTCGATTAGCTGAGATTCATTTAATTTCATTTAAGCTTCTTATCTATATTAGGTATCTATTATTTAAAAAAAAAAATTTATTTTATTTTTTTATTGTTTAGGTGATTGGACGAGCTCACGGCCCACTGATGTTCAGTGGTTGCCGGAGCTCATAGACATCTACAACGTAAATTCAGCCCGCCAACCAACTTGAGAAATGAGTTCTGTATAGAATTTTTCATTGGGACTGATGTTTAACCCAATTGATATTACTGATGCAGATCGTTTGACGAGATCGAAATAAAGAAAATCAGTTTTTAGGGTCAATGTTGCCGATCATGTTTGGTGTTGCAATCTTCATAACAGAAAGGAGTTGTGTTTGTTATAATTCGATGGAGCTGGCTGCACGCACGAAAAAACATGACTCATGCGGCGTTACCTCGCTCTGAGGCGTTCCATTTAAGGCTTGAAGTGCAAGCGAGAGCGCGCAACTAACGACAAAGAGGCGCAATCGGCCGCCACGTTCAGCAGCGTTCGACATCTGTCTGTACTTGAGTGAGCGATGCATCCGCGTCTGCCCTGCTATACAATAATACATTTACATGTTTTCGTCAAGTATGAAGTTCAGTGAAAAGTGAATATGGTGTCAATTGTTTATAGCAACGATAATTGCGATAATTGAAAAATGAAACCATTCCATCAGTATTTTCTTAAGACGTTGTCACGTTCAACTATCGTCAGTAAACCGACTTTACAGACAACCGATTTTTTTTTCTTTTAAGGATTGAAGGATTACTGGTGATCCCGAGACCTTTCCACTTTCACCAGGACAGGTGGTCGAGCAGAGGCTTAGCCAGGAACTCCAATCTTTGGAGACAGGGTCTCGCCGAGCCCATCGCCCGTTAAGGAAGTACGCCCGGTCCTAGTATGTACTTCAAGTACTTAGAATATCACTGAATATTTTGTCGTATTCATTGTAGGAATTGAGTTGAAAGAATTTGGGATTATATCGCTATCTCTATCTCTCTATATATATCCTATCTATCTATCTATGTGATATTGGAAATTTGTGTATTTCTATCTCGTTCTGACGCGTTTAGCTGAATGAACAGCCTAACGGTACTTTTGTTGTATAAATTCAGGGCTGTCATCGAATAGTTAAAAAATTAATAGCTTAGTTTTTGTATTGTTACTATAGCTACGGTTCAATTTGATACACCCATTGTAGAATGCCCTGTATAAGAATTAATAATATGACGGTTTGCTTACCCTTCAAATATTTGTTGTTTCTTTCACGTAGTCGAATTGGGTACCAATTCTGGTTATTTTGATAAAGTTTTATTAAGAATTTTTTTAGAAGAAAGTTTTTTAGTTCAATTAAAGGATTTGATGCTAATTAAATTTTTCAGTACTTTATCTATTCATCGCTTATTACGACTTGATTTTTGAATTAAGTTTAGATTTGAAGGATTTGATTAGTGAAACGTTCGAGATTTATTTTACGGCTTTTGAATTAAAACTGCTCGAAGATTCTTAACAATTACGAATACGTATTTTTTCTAAATAATATTTGGGGCTCGACGAATTTCTATGCTTTTTCTTCAAAAAACTTCATTTCATTAGAAGGAAACAAAAAGATTAAAACTTTATGAAATACTGTTGACGAACTATCATTTTCCCATCGTTGTTATGATCTTTTTGTGCTTAAGAAACAGATAATGTTTCTTCTATTAAAATTTATAAAAGGCATCTCAATTTTTATAGAATGTCTTCGATAATAACTTGCTCTAGTAAAATTATCAGTTTTCATTGTGTGGCCACGAAGAAGGCGTAAGGGAAAATATTAGATTAATTTAATAGTCTCTATGTATAAATTACAAGCTTGATTACTTTGTCACAGATGACCGTAGCATGCTATCCGGCTATGATTGGATAGCATCACTATCTGAGTTAATCTGTTTTATTGAAACCTGTGTCGCTGACAATTTTTTCTACGATATCCTGTTAAGCCACGAAATATTCGAAACAAAGAATGAAATAATTAAAATCTTTAATAATAATCTTTAAAATGACAGTAATTAACTTGCCATGAAAACTGATATTATAGTTTTCAGATTTCATCTGTAAATGGAAGGTCCATTTACAAATGAAATCCTCTTTCATTTACAATTTATACAGTAAAAAAAAACGGACCGCTATTTTCATAGCCACACTAACTACTAAGAGTCGAGCCGTAACCTAATATCTTAGTTACTACAGCCATGTCTGTATTAATACCCGCCCTCACTTCTAACCCGAGTTAACCCATATTCTATTTTATAGCTAAGGTTCGTGGCATTTGGATTTTTCTTTTGTTTATAAACATGGCATTTGGATTTTTCTTTTGTTTATAAAGTAGTTTCTGCTTATATACTTGGTTCATAGCAATTCGATCGATTTTAACTGATTTACTGGACTTTGAAAAAGAGCTCATTGAAATGTCTAGACTAACAAGGTCTCCGAGTGCTACCAAAGACTGGCTCCTGCTTCGAATGTAGGTCGGTCGTGTGTGCTAGACGCGGTAGTAAGGTGCTTCGGGTCGTGCGTGATGTCCACACAGACCCGTCCTTGGTCTTCTCTTGTGGAATAGCTCTTATATTTGGTCTGATATGATGCGGGACTAGCGACCACGGTACCGGTAAGCACAGCGTTGGGCGTCTCCTTGCCCGGCGGACCAATAACTTACGGCGATATACTGGAGAAGATTGGATATGGAAGGCGGAGGACCGTTCATTGTGGCGGACTATGGGAGAGGCCTACATCCATCCATCCAGAGCAGTGGAGAGATTCAGGCTGTAACGATGCGGGTCACTAATGCTAAGTGCACACTGGAAGCGTTGAGTGATATTTGTAAATTTCCAATTTATTTGTCGCGCTATCAAAAATGATCCATAATCAATAAAACATTTTTATTTTTTTATTGCTTGGATGGCTGGACTAACTCAGAGCTGGTGTTAAGTAGTTACCGGATGACCACGAAACAATAAGTGGAACAGGATTCTAGATTCCCACTTTTCTCCTCACGAAAGGAGAGGAGGTATTGAAAAGTAAAATGGAGCTCAATCAGACACTGAGAAGTTATACTTTTCGATGACTTGACGATTGGAACATAACAAGAATAGACGTCAATGAAATAATGATTAAAACTAGAGGTCCCGCAGTAGTCGAAATTCGACTATAGTTAATTGGAATTGTAAGTTTGTACACTATTATGATTGTATTTTATACTTCTATAATCACAAAAGACTACACTATAAAAAATATTAACAAAGACAAACAATATTTAATCTATTCTCAATTTGACAACAGACGTCAAGAACAAAAGTTGGACAATAAATAGTATGCATGCGTGTGTGCGTCAAATACATGGTATGTAGTGTGTGTATTTTTTTCTTTATTGATTTAATGTATCTTTTATGCATTATTTAAAAAAAAAAATTAGCATTGTGCACTTCTTCTTTGTATTCTCTATAAGTGTAGAAAATTTCATACTCCTCCGTTCGCGCGTTTTTCGTAAAAAGGGATACAAAGTTTTTGCTTCACGTATTAATATATAGATAATAATAATTGTGATCGCTAAAAGCAAACAATGAAATTGTCAAAGTTAGAACGATGGTCTAAAAAACGCCTTCAAATACAGCTGCGCTCTAATGGACCATTCGAAATAAGTGAATAGCTTTTTATATGCATCGTAAACTTAGAGAGAAAATGACCGAGCTTTAAAGTTATAGGAAAGCTTCGAAAAGTTTCGTTAAGTTTTCAAAGTATGAAAGGAAATAGCTTTTATTGGATTTTAATACACTCTGATGATGGTTTGGCCGTAAACTCCGTTGCTTGAATAATGTCGCTACCTTCAAATCTGAGATCGTTTTTTCAATAAAGTATCATGGGAAGTTTACAATTAACTTGTAACAAGATAGGTACCTCCTATTCTTGTCGTGAAGCAGTCATGCTTTCTACCTTTAATGGTGGGACAACTGCCATAAAAAGCAATAAAAAAAAATGAAAAAATGTGAGCCGTCACGGGACGCCTGGCAGATGTGAAACATCGACATTATTTTGTAAAAGTAATATGCAGAAAAGAACAGACTGTGATAGGAACTAAATATGTCATAATGATAAAATAAAATATTACGAAAAAAATATTTGTTTTCAAGTAAAACACAGGTTATGTGTATTGTAGTAAACAACACTGTATACACTACGGAGTATACACTATAGGTATCCGAGCTCAGTGTAGCGAGAGAGATAGCTTAACGCCGGATCGAATGGGAGAGAATCGCACAGACGATTGCGCATGGCGACGCGTCGCCACACCGTACACACTACTGCATATAGACTGTATATGTATATACCATCATATAGCATGGCATGCGTCGCCACGCCAGAAATCGGTTGTACGTGCGGCTATAGATGTTTCACATCAAAAAAAAGTTAGGTAGTAGCCATCGTGATGCTCATGATCAATAACCATCGACAAATTGATGGTATTTGAACTTATTTACTTATCTATCTATTTATCAAGGATAATAAAATGTGAAATCCTTTATCCCAAATACTAACGTTATAATACAATGACGTACGTTTTTTTCATTGTAGTTTCAAATTCGTAGTCTTATTGTATATCCTTCTGACTAGAATCTACTAACAGGTCGGGATAGAGCAAAAAGCTTAAAAGCTCTATAATATAGAGTTGAACTAGTTTTATCAAATAAGCTTAACACCGTCGACCAATTTTGGTCTGCCAAAGCTCTGAAAGCGCTTAAGCGGAATTTTGGTTAGTTGTTCAAACACAGAGCTTTGCCGCATCCTGCATTTAACGGGTTTTAAAATTTTAAAAGCACTTTATTTTTCTTGTGCTTTTCTAATTATCAAAAGTTACTTCTATGTTTCGTTTTGAATTAAGCGAGCATATGAAAGAAGAGACTTAAATGTCAAAAACACCTCAAATTTCGTTGCCAATTTCACCAACTATCAATTCGCTCAATGTGGATCTATAGCAAGACAGGAAGACTATTCTTAAATATTTCTTGCTTTAAATTGATGGTCTATGTACCACTTAAGCACTACACAAAATTGCTGTGCGCTTAAGTTTCCGTTATCGTAATAATTTAAATCGTCTGGCCACATACTGAACATCAGCGAATAAGAAGTGGCACTAGTGTTCGGCCGCGCCTAGACAGTAAAAATGGTTGAAACAGTTTTATGACACGGATTTATCGGGAATGCTGGAATTCAAATCGGCAATTTCAAGGTGGATGGCGCATTTATGTTGTAGATGTCTATAAGCTCCAGTAACCACTTAACACCAGGTGGGCTATGAGCTCGCCCACCAATCTAAGCCATAAAAAAATGCCGCCATGGAAATCAAGCCATTACGTCGAAATCTTAACCTCATTAGAATAAGGTCTATTCTACGAAATGTATTTTGAATGTGCTGTAGAAATTGCCAGGACAGTGTGGTGTGGGCTGACAACACGTCATACCACTAATGGAATGATGATACTTAGTTTTTCTCTAGCAAATATTCCATAAACTCCACGATTATCAAATTTAGCAGCTCATTAATTAACCATGTGTCTTTTCTATGTACTGCTCTCACAAATAGAATCCCTTAAAATCTGTGCTTGCTTAAGTAATTATTTAGGTCATGTCGTTTTCTGGCAAAGTCATGGTTAATGCTGTTGTTTTACGAGTTACGGAGCGTGTGGGCTGCGAGGAACCGAATTAGTTCAGTCGGG
The DNA here is from genome assembly GCF_030269925.1 of Bombyx mori. Taxonomy (NCBI): domain Eukaryota; kingdom Metazoa; phylum Arthropoda; class Insecta; order Lepidoptera; family Bombycidae; genus Bombyx; species Bombyx mori. The sequence goes on from NC_085112.1 coordinate 14,183,973, forward strand.
TTTTGTTTGGTCAAAGATTTTTATGGGCCCTCCAAGTTTTGATTAATGCTTCCAAGTTTGGCTGTTGATTGGTGTTCTTCGAGTACCCTCTTTCATGGGTACATGAGTGATGCGGTTATTTTGATACGTCAGGTATTTGAGGAATATGGCAATCAATAAGTAGATAGATTGGCCTAAAAATGGAACAGATAATGGATAGGACTTAAGTTGAGGAAAACCCAAGCAATTCATTACGAAATAATACTATTATATGATCTTTTCTAATAAACATTTTGAACCAATAGTTTTCATGAGGACTTATGTATTTATAGGCTAGCATAATTATGTGTACTAGGCTGCACTAAAAGTATCGGGAATGGAATATTTCCACTGTTCCTGTCATATTAAAATCTTTTTAATTGAAAACTCCTTGGTTTTAAAAGTCGAATACCATTTATTTATTTAAAAAAAGATTCTCGGTCTTGTCACGAGGTTTTGTCAAACTTGTTTAGCCGTTGAGAAAATGGAATTGACTCGAGAAAATTCAAGAGCGATGATTTATTATGACATTCGAAGTGGTTTAACACAAAAACAGTGTGTTGACCGGATGATTTCTGCATTTGGTGATGAAGCCCCATCCAAAACCACAATTTATCGCTGGTTTGCTGAGTTTCAACATGGACGTGTTAAGCTCAGTGATGATCCCCGTCAAGGTCGTCCAAAAACTGCAGTCACCCAAGAAAACGTTGATGCTGTGCGTAAGCTGATTGAGGAAGATCGACATGTGACATACCGCGAAATTCAGGCAACTTTAGAAATTGGCATGAGTCAAATACAAATAATCTTGCATGAACAATTAGGTGTAAAAAAGTTGTTTTCCCGGTGGATACCGCATTCGCTCTGTGAAGAGCAAAAAGCGGCTCGCGTTACTTGGTGCGTCAGAACTCTCGAAAGATTCCACGCAGGATCCTCAAATGCTGTATACAACATTGTATCAGGTGACGAATCCTGGATATACGCGTACGAACCCGAAACAAAAAACCAGTCACGAGTTTGGGTGTTCGAAAATGAGTTAAAGCCAACAAAAATTGTTCGTTCACGGAGTGTTGCAAAAAAAATGGTGGCCACGTTTGTCTCCAAAACCAGCCATGTTACGACTATTCCTCTTGAGGGACAAAGAACGGTTAATGCAGAATGGTATGCTAGCATTTGTTTGCCACAGGTCGTTTCTGAACTCCGTAAAGAGAACTGCAACCGCCGCATCATCCTCCATCACGACAATGCGAGTTCTCACATCGCGCACAGAACAAAAGAGTTTTAGAGCAAGAAAACATAGAATTATTAGATCATCCGCCGTACAGCCCCGACCTAAGCCCTAATGATTTATACTTTCCCTAAAATAAAGAATAAATTGCGTGGACAGAGATTTTCATCAGCTGCTGTGGACGCCTACAAAACGGCCATTTTGGAGACCCCAACTTCCGAATGGAATGGTTGCTTCAATGATTGGTTCCATCGTATGGAAAAATGTGTCAAATTTCGCGGAGAATACTTCGAAAACCAATAAATACATTTTTAAATAGTAATGTTGTGTCACTTCGTTAATTCCCGAAATTTTCACTCATATACATATGTAGATATATATCAACGGACATTTTTTTCTGTAAGTAGTTTGACGTAGTAATTATCAGTACAGTAGATTAAAAATTTAAGGATTTTGTGATTATGAGAGACTTGACAATTAGAATATCTCAAGTATTTCAGTGGCATTTAATACTTATGTTTTTAACATCACTAGCGACCCTCCTTCCCTACGCTTCGGGGATAGTATTAAAAATATTATTATATGATAATGTTAAAAATCAAACCTGTTCATTAATTTCTGTAATTATTGCTGGCGAGTACGTAGTCATGTCTATAGATTTAAATGGTACGAAAGCTGCTATGGAAATATAATCGAGAGTTTGTTCCTTTACCTCAGAATGGTGGCGGTATCCGAGTAGTAAGCGGCTCCATAGTACATAGACGTGAAATCATTGGTAAAAATGCTAACTGAACTTAGATCTCAGTCTGTGAAGCTTTGCACTCATCTTTGGAATAAAAACGGCGTCATGGTTAATCGCTTTGAAGTTTACGAGCCTTTCTCTTTAAATAAGTCAATGTAAAATTTCTATTAAATAAAAACAATAATAATAATCTGGAACGAATCACAGACGGTCATCAAACTAGAGTATTATTTTGTAGTATGCGAACTAGAGACTATTACAGTATTATATACGATTTAAATATAATATGGATGCATAAAGAAAATAAAAGATGAAAAAAAAAAACGCCCAGGCGAAGACCAAAGAAACCTCTTTGTTAACGTCTTTGCCGTATCTGCGTGTCGTGTATAATCTATATTGAGCTAACTACTCTGTAATTTAAATATAGTCTGTCTCATAAAATTTTTACGAGGGAACAATCCCCGCTTCTTTACCTACGTACCTACTTCATTTTCAACCAACTTTCTTGCTTCTTTAGATACTTCATTTAATTTATCAAAAATACAAAACTAAACATTTCTAAACAAATTATCGTACAAATATAAAATAAAGTCTCGTATCAAAAAACAACGGGAAGTCGTCGTGGCCTAACGGATAAGACGTTCGGTGCATTCGTGTTGAGCGATGCGCCGGTGTTCGAATCTCAGGCGGGTACCAATTTTTCTAATAAAATACGTACTCAACAAATGTTTACGATTGACTTCCACGATGAAGGAATACCATCGTGTAATAAAATTCAAACCCGCAAAATTATAATTTGCGTAATTACTGGTGGGAGGACCTCTTGTGAGTCCGTGCGGGTGGGTACCACCACTCTGCCTATTTCTGCCGTGAAGCAGTAATGCGTTTCGGTTCGAAGGGTGGGGTAGACGTTGTAACTATGCTGAGACCTTAGAACTTATATCTTAAGGTGGGTGGTGCATTTACGTTGTGGATGTCTATGGGCTCCAGTAACCATTTAACACCAGGCTGTGAGCTCGTCCACTCAACTAAGCAACAAAAAATTCATTGTATCATCAGATACACTGTTCTTCGCTCAAACGTTTGCTTGGTGTGTGAATCGAATTTACGTCCCTGTCCCTTGACCAGCTATCGGAGGCGCAGACTAATGCGTCACCAAGTGAGTCAATATTAGTAAGTTTAGGTCTACGTTCCGGGTTGGAGTTATTTCATTGTTTGCAGTACCGATCACGGGCCTTTGTAGGGATAATCTTTTTGCGGAACATGGTAAGTATGAGATATGATTTGTGAAGTTCAGCTAACTTGAGCTTTTGTTCTATTATTTCGTTTCGTAAGATGCATTGTCCGGGAAATTATTAAAATGTAATTTGGTTGTATACTTTTGGTATAAGAAAATCTAAATTTTTGTGTATTTTTTATAATTAAAAAAATCAAATTTTAAGTAGAATCAAAAACGGATGTAGTGAAAGAAATCTTAGAGAATCGTAGCTATGCCGGTTGGCGGCGATTGACCCAGTCCGAATGACGTCACTCGTCGTGGTGCTCGGGGCGGATTTAAGTTTGCCGGTCGTAGTGTCCCGCATGGTTGAGGACGAGCGTTGCTGGAGAGCGATGGCCGACTATGCGGACCTGGTTATGACGCTCCGCGAAACGGAGGAGCGAGAGAGAGAGTGCGACCCGAACTCAGTCGCGCTGAGGCGAAAGAGACGGGGTGGGCGGCGCGGGCGAAGGGCCCCTGCTCAGCTCCCGTAGGGACCATTGGGCGTCGGGCGCGGGGGCGCCTGATGCTCGGCACGAAAGTCCAGTGGTGGTGGTGAGGGTATAGTGCGCTGTGGCTCCAGTGCGCACCTCACGAAGAAGTAATTGCGGTCAGCAATGGCCGACGTTGATCCCGCCGTTCGTCAGGTTGGGAGCCAGTGTGGGGGGCCTGCGGGGCGCGTTTCCATGCGGTATCGTGGGTTCCCTCTATGCCGGAAAGAAAGGAGCTCGTTGGGTTTTAGTCGGTAGTCGTTAAGCTGGGCGGGTTCGGCGCGAGCTGAACTTAACCCAGCGCGCCTTTCTCAAGGCTTAGTCTCCGTGGACTAATTGGTTGAGGGCGCGGACCTCGGTTCGCAACTTCTTCCTCTTTCTTCCACCGGAGGCGCGGAGTCCGACATAACCGGGTCCGACCCCCGTCGGCCGGGTATCCGTAAGGACTGGGATTCCCCATCGATACCAAAAAAAAAAAAGTCCGAATGACGTACATTAAACCTGCTCTAAGATTGGAATCGGTTGATATTTAATTCGATAATAATTGATAACTAATTCAATAAAGGTCTCAAAATAATTACCATCTCAGGCACAACAGCAAAAACGTTATGCGACTTTGATCTTTATTATAAGGCCGATGAACGTAAATCCCATTTCAAGTAGCCAATAGGCATTTGTTAATATACAATTATGTCCCGTTTTAATTGTGTAAGCTATGTCGGATCTCAATATCTCAATAATCTAAGGTTCACAATTTAACCCTTTTGCTACTATCGGTGACTATAGTCGCCCGTTTTTACATGATGGGTGACAATAGTCACTTTTTTTCTTCTACCTGTGTTTATATTATAGCCTTTAGAGGCCATTTCAGCTTCACCCTGGCGTGTAGGTGAGCCCTCAGAGTTCAAACCGGAAGTATTGCTAACACTGGCCCTAGCAAGAGCAGTACTTCGCACAATCTACCACCGGATCGGAAACGCGACCCACTGAGAAGATCCGACGAGAAAATCAATGGGCTGTCTCTATGGGTTACAATAGTCATCGGGTGAGGACCAACACCTATACACGATGGGTGATGTGCGCACTTACATGACGGAACTCCAGCGAAACACTTTGCATTGAGGCCTTCCGTAAAAGCAAAAGGGTTAAGTTTAGATCGAATTTCGTTATTTCTCGAAGACAAATTATTCTTAAGTCGCGGTGTCCGTTGTGCTCGGGCGATCGGCGATGTGCCGATGTTCAAATGCAAGGTACCAAGTTTTAATCTAATGCATAACGTACTTGATACATGTTGTTGTTGTTGTTGTAGTCCTAGGGTACCCCGCTGGTACATAGGGCCCTCACAGGTTGTCTCCACTTAACCCTGTCTTGCGCTTGCTCCTTGACATCACTCCAGGTCACGTTGGCAGTCCTCATCTCACTCTCTACGGTGCGTCGCCAAGTGTATACAGGGCGACCAGGTCTTCTCCTGCCAAGCGGTTGCCGCTCAAATGCGACTGCAGGTATTTGTAAATAAGTGCTTGAGGTCGATACTCCGCATATTCTGGCCAGTCACTATCTCTAATAAAGACCTTTGGATTAAATGTGACCAAAAACCCATCCCGCAAGACATTGCTCATCGGAAATGGCGTTGGATAGGACACACTTGATACATGTTCACGAATAACTTCCACGATGTAGAAATAGCATCGTCTAATAAAAATCAAAGCTTATTTGAGATAAGGCGTCTTTGTAGCAAAAGCGGGTAGATGCCATCTCCTATCTATATCTACCGTGAAACAAGCGTTCTGGTTCGAAGGGCTTGACGTACTTTTTTTGTACTAATTTAAGACTCAAACCTCATGTCTCAAGCTGGGTATGTAGCAATGCTAATTCCCGTTACGATGTCTATTGTTATCCTAAAACCACTTAACGTTAGATTTGCCGTGAGCTGTCTATACAATCATAAAACTAAGTTGGAATGAATCAAAGTTCTCTCTGTATAAAATGCCCGCTTACAACATCTGATTGTGTGATATACACAAAACAATTTCAAAATATTTTGTGCTTGATTACAATATTCACGGAGCTTTAACAGTAACTTTAACACAATATTATATGATGAAAGTTACGGGAAAACGTATAAAATGAAATTAACAAAGAAAATTTCGCAGCACGAAAACTTATTACAAACATTCTTAATTAATGTATTATGAATATTCGGAAGGGCGAACTCAATTATTCTATGAATATTCTAGATAATAGAAAGCAGTTTTTAGAAGGACAACATGACAGCGCTTAAAAGCTTTGAGATATTATTCGCCGTAGCTTAGACTAGTCGAAAAAGATAATTATGATTGACGTTATCATGCGGCGTTACCTCGCTCTGAGGCGTTCCATTTAAGGCCATTGAAGTGCAAGCGAGAGCGCGCAACGAGTGACAAAGAGGCAAATTGTAAAAAAAAATTACATTATTGTCTTTATGCGTACAAATAAATGCAACTTGATTAATTCAATAGTGATTTCCATTTACCTCCTTCCCTATATCCATTAAATTAAAATTTTCTTTTGAAAAATGAAACCATTCCGTCAATATTTTCTTATGACGTTGTCACGTTCAACTATCGTCAATAAACCAACTTTACAGACAACCGATTTTTTCACTGATGTTCGAGCCATCCGAGTTACTAGGACGTGGTCTATAACAAAATTAGAGTCATCTTTTTTTTTCTTCCTATGCTGATAGCCTTGAGAGGCTATTTCAGCTTCTCTTTAATGCGTAGGTGAGCTCGCGGGGCTCAAACCGAAAGTGTTGCTAACACTGGCCCTAGCAAGAGCAGTGCTTCGCAGAATCTACCACCGGATCGGAAACGCGACCCACTGAGAAGATCCGGCGAGAAACTCAGTGGGCTGTATCTATGGGTTAATTTACTCGTCGAGCCCTTCGTCAAACGCGTCGGCTAGGACGGTGACCGATGCTTGAGGTACTTAAAAGCACCGTTAATGGATCGGGAGGATCCGTAATGACATGAAGAATCATCGAAATGGAGTACTGTAATACTATCAATGTAAAGTTTAACAAATCCAAGAGAAGAACACGTGTTATATGTAATTATATCCTCAATTCAAAGCGAGTCTGTGGTAACAACAGTATATTACGTTTAAAGTTTATTCGTATTTACACCGTTCAAATTTCCACACGATAGATTCAATGCGAGTTGTTTATAAGTCAGCAAGTTTATTCGAATTGAAGTCGGTATATCGATTTAGTGTGTTTGTTTCAAGTTTCGTTATAGAGAGTCCTGATGTATAGGTTTTTATAGACATCGATTAGTGTGTAGATTGAATGTAGTAGATTCCTGGTGGTAGGACCTCTTGCCAGTTTACTGGTGGTAGGAACTCTTGTCAGTATACTGATGGTAGGACCTCTTGTCAGTCCGCGCGGGTAGGTACCACCACCTTGCCTATTGCTGCCGTGAAGCAGTAATGCGTTTGGGTTTGAAGGGTGGGGCAGCCGTTGTAACTATACTTGAGACCTTAGAACTTATATCTCAAGGTGGGTGGTGCATTTACGTTATAGATGTCAATGGTCTCCAGTAACCACTTAACACCAGATGGGCTGTGAGCTCGTCCACCCATATAAGCAATATAAAAAAAACCCGCAAACAACCTACGGCTTTCTTGAAATTGTATTTTTCATTCAATTAAGCGAGGTGAAAAAAGAATAATCGTTTAATATTAACGATTGAACGATTGAAATATTAACGATTCAATGATTTCACAAGTTCGATCATAATAATAATAATTTCTATTGACTATCACTTTATATTGTTTTCAGTCAAAAAGTGTTTTTTTATTAATGGTGAGTGTTTACCGTCGCTTATGGACGTCAACAATGCCAGGAGCAGAGCCTAACCGCTGCCTACCGTTTAATACTCTCCACAAGCCTCGTTTGAAGAAGGACATGTCATAGCGCTCGGGAAACACCGTGGAGGTTAGCTCATTCCAAAGCCGGATGGTACGTGGCAAAAGTGATCTCTGGAAACGCACTGTGGATGAACGCAGTGTCCAGGTAGTATGGATGAACTCTACTCCGATGGCGGGCGGTGCGATAGTAAAAACGATATGATGGTATCATCTAAAACAATTCCTCAGAGCGCTATTTCTTGTCGCAGAAGAAAAAAAGACGTGTGGCACTCAGGGACTGCCGCGGTAAAGCTATTACAAAGCATTTTTTATCAACTTATGCAATTACAATTAGACAACAATAATTTAATATTAAAACAATAATAAAAATAAGACCACGCTATATTTATAAACATTAACAGAAGCAAAACATTAACTGTCTCCTTCACACTCATAAGCTAGACCGCGTGAGAGAGAGATGGGCAGTCTTTTCATGATGCTCATGCAGTGCGACGTCACGCCGCGCGCTTATTCACAAACACTACACCGGCGCAACGTGCGAATGTGTTGAAAGCGAGCTACATAGTAGGCGTAGTGGGGGTGTCAGGCTATTTTCGTTACGGGATTTCTTGATTCAGTCGCCGCGCTCAAGGGCCGCTATTAAAAAATAAACGAAACAACAAAATATTTCCCCGTTTATCAATTTCACTTCACCCTTCTAATCTGCATAACAAAAAAAAACAGAGTTAATAAAGCAAACAGACTATGTGAATTTATTTATTAACGTATAGCTAGTTATGGTTTGCCCTCTGTGTACGGATAGGGTAGGGAGTCGCCACATTGCCTTTTGATATTTATAATTGTTCTGTTTTATGAGTTCAATAGTCAAATTAAACGCAGCGAAGCTTTGCTGTGGTTTTGTCAGTTATTAATTACTTTTCTATTTTAATCGAATTTTGCTAGCGATTTTACGGGTTTCTCTTATTTTGCATGGATTTACCGATTAATTAAAATATAATTGACTTAACCTAAGCATTACCTTTGCATTAACTATCTGTCAGTCATTAAGTCCTGTTAAAATAGGTGTTTCGGATTTCATACTTAGCATTAATAACAATAATAAAATGTCTAGAATACATATTATATGTACATTCATATGCAGTAAACAATAAGCAGCTCTTTTGATGTTATAAGCCTTATAATTTAATTTTTGTTTCAATAAGTATTATAAAATATGTATATATACTTATTAAATAAAGGAACAAATAATGTTTATATGTCTAAGTCTGATAGTCTCCTGCTTTAAAATTTTTAAAACAAAAAAAAACATATCTCTCACATACATTTTTAATTATTCTTATTGTCTCTGTTAACTCAAATATACGTAGTTACTGCTTAAATTAGAAATAAAATAATATATGCGAGAATAAACCTTCGCTCCATTTTAATAGAGATTAGTCTCTATTAAATCACTGTGCGTGGAGACTGAAGATATATTTTGCAAGCTTCGTTAAGAATTTATTTGTTATTTTAAAACTGAACAAAGAATTGGAATGTTACTCTTAGCTTTCGGTTTGTTTTTGCTGTTAGTTGAAAACTGAGAGAGTATGCTAATTTGATCACTATGTTCCAACAGTACATTATTTACACACATCTGCCAGTAGCTTCGTAGAAGACAACTATAAAATACTGGAATACATTTTATAATCTTTTATTCTTTATTCTTTATAATCGTTTATTATATGTATATATTTTCTATAGTAATGTATTGTATATGGTACACCGCAACATACCTGCTATATTTTTTATTTTTTATATTTTACAGAATTTCTGTAAATTAAACGGTTGACTGGAAGAGATCGCTTTTAGCGATAAGACGGACTATTGTACATATGTGCTTTTTGACTGTTTTTTTTTAAATGTAAATTGTGTTGGTGTGCAATAAAGTGTATTCTCTCTCTCTCTCTCTATAATCTATGGATATGTCATAATGACTGAAAGTTTTATAATCTCTATATTATTATATAAAAACTAGCTGACCCGGCAAACGTTGTTTTGTCATATATAAGATTTCTAGGGAATTTCTAGTGTAGAAAAAAAACTAACTTATTGTAAGGATGTGGTAAATGAGTGTAAGAGGCATGTAGCGCTGTGAACGATTAGGGAGTATAAAAATAACAAAACCTCATTCAATCACATACCTAGGTAATGCCTCATTATAACAAAAAAAAATATGTCCAAAAATAAAAATAAATGTTAGGGGTGGACAACCCCTTATCACTTAGGGGTGTGAAAAATAGATAGTAGCCGATTCTCAGACCTACTAAACATGTATATAAAATTTCATAAAAATCGGTCAAACCGTTTCAGAGGAGTATGGTAACTAACATTGTGACATGACAATTTTATATATATGATGAATTGCTGTTCGTTAATCTCGCTAAAACTCGAGAACGGCTGGACCGATTTGGCTAATTTTGGTTTTGAATTATTTGTGGAAGTCCAGAGAAGGTTTAAAATGTAGATAAATATGAAAATGCTCGGAATTAAATAAAAATAACAATTTTGTTTTTCCTTTGATGTGTTCCCCGTCAGACCGACTCATTTTGTTTGTTTTAAGTTTCTTTTATACAAAGCTTTAGGTTTTTTATTTATCGATTGAGGCACTACGAAGTCTGCCGGGTCAGCTAGTGTCTAATAAAATACTCAGTTAAGGACTGGTTTTATCGTGTTTAATTCTTATTTACGCGGACAAAGCCGTAATTGAAAAGAAATACACTATTATTTAAAAGTAGTCCTATATTAACAGTTCAGCCTTTTAATAAGATTTCATGGTCAATTTAGCGGTAAAGATTACGGATGGTAGTACATACTAGTTCGGAGTTACGACACGCTCTGTCGGTAGCTAAGAAAATGCAAAATATGTATAATGTTCGTTTTATTGCAAGACAAATCCTCAAGCAAATAAAACTACACACGTCAATGGAATATAAAAGAAACAAAGGTTGTAAATACTCGACCGAGTTTTTATGTCGAGTAGTTCGGAGTTTTAGCGCGGCTTTGAAAATTCTGTTCATATGCATATTTCGAAATTTTCATCAGAGCCCTTACCGGAAATTTACAAAACATCCCCGTTTAACACTAAAGATAACCCTTTTCCGGCAGTTATGAAGTCCGAGAGATGTCAACGGTACGCGACAGGGACGTACTGGCACTTAAAATTGGGTACCTTTTTATTTTGTTAATATTTTGAAGTGATAACTTCTTATGGGAGGGTAAACCGTTACGTAACGCGTTACGGCGCCAGTTTATCTGCCTTCTCTTTCCCTCTCGCATACGTCATCATCATCATCTTAGGCCTTACAGCCCAGGGTGGGCCTTAGCCTGGTCCAGTATGTCTCTCCAGACTGCTCGGTTCTGGGCTTTCTCCTTCCAGTTCTTGACGCCGATATTTTTGAGGTCGCGCTCCACGCCATCCAACCATCGAAGTTTGGGTCTGCCACGACTTCTGCGGCCCTCTGGTTTGCCATAGAGCAATTGTCTTGGCATTCTGGTACTCTCCATTCGAACCACATGTCCTGCCCATCGTAGGCGTCCAATCTTTATAGTTGTTATGATGTTAGGATCTTTGTAAACATCATACAACTCGTGGTTATAGCGCGTCCTCCATATCTCGTTTTCCCGCACAGCACCGAATATCCGTCTTAGAATCTTACGCTCGAACACAAGTAGACGGTTCTCATCTTTTTTGCTGAGTACCCATGTCTCTGAGCCATAAATAAGAATGGGTCTCAGTAGGGTCTTGTATAAAAGAATTTTGATATTTCGTGACAGAATTTTGGAACAGAAATATTTAAGCAGGCCGAAGTAGCATTTATTCGCCGACAGTATTCTCTTAACTATTTCTGCTGTTATATTATTATTATTCGTTATCAGAGAACCAAGATATACAAATTCATTCAGAGATCCAAAAGTATGCTGGCCAATATTTTTATGCGCTGTGTCCTCACGTAAGTCCCTCGACATACTCAGGAATTTAGTTTTGTCTGCGTTTACTTGGAGACCGGCTTCGAGAGACGAGGCCTCGAGAGCAAGGTACGCACTTTCTACTGCGAGAGCTGATCTGCCAATGACGTCAATATCATCCGCCCTCTCGCATACGGCAGAGGTACTAAGAACGAATATGACACTTAACTATTTACATATATTTTTCTATTTATGTTACAATTTTTCTTATATTATCTATATCATATCAATGCAGGCAGCGCAGGACTGACCTTGGCGGCGAGGCTCGGGGTAGGTCTATGTCCAGCAGACCGCATTAAGGTGACTTAACAAAACTTCAATGAGAATAACTTGCGTCTCTATTACTCTATCTCTTTGTTTAGGAATGTATTATTACTGGTAGCCCGGAGGCCTTTTAAGTATTACGCCTTAGTAGTAAGCGACCACTAAAACTTTGAATTATTTGAAACGTCTGAAATAATATAATGATAATAAAAAAAAAGTGAGATTAAACCGCTAAAATAGTTTACCTAATTACTTTAAATGAATATTTGAACAAGAAGGATAATAGAACAGCCTTTATATAGTTCATCAAATGCTTAGCTGTTATGCTACTCAATCAAGATTATTATTACTTACTGTTTACGTTACAGACATCAAATAATAGTAATTGAAATCGATTTTGACTCAATAAAGTTGACCTCCCAAACTGCCTTCGTCCCTGTATTTTCGCAGACGAGTTGTGAGAGCAGGGTCGTTTTTATCCCACTTTAATTGCGAATCAGAGGCGGCGACGTCTATCTTGATTTAGGTGCGGAAAGCTCTCGCAATGTATCTATTTTTTAATTTCGGTTTTTCGCTCTCATGTAGCTGATAGGCATCTCTTGATGGAGACTCTCGCTCGAGCGAAAATAAATTTAACATTTTCTGAATCCTCCTCCTCCTCGCGTCGTTTCCTCACTGCTGAGGGTCGTGACCATTATAATTCGACATGATTTTACTCCTTGTGATGTCCCGCCAGCGCCTCCGATCATTGGCCTTTGGCATTTTCTGAATAAAATAAAAAAAAAGGAAAAATATATATTTTTTTTAATTTAAAAATTACTTTTTTTATAATTTAAACGACATTTTTTAGTGTTAGATACGAGATGCAATGTAAGAGAAGTGGAATTTTATGGTAAGCCAATAATAGATTTGCAAAAAAAAGCATACGATTTTCTCATTGACCTACTTTCTTTATGAGTTTTGGGTACATTGCATGTTAAGTTTAATTTACGCTAACCAAACCCATAGGCACGCAACACCTGCAAGCAATGTAACACTCACAGAGGTGATAAAACACACGACGTAAGTATGTCGACTGGTAAATTATATCACATGTCCATTACTCTTTTCAACACGAGGGCGTGAATACCCACTGATCTGCCGCTTCCGTCTAGTCCTTTCTCTAATATATTGTTCTAATGCAAAGTTTTGAATACATAGATTATCCTTTTAAATTATCCAATATTACATTGGATAACCCTTCGTAGCCTTGAATTTAGGTAATTGAAATCCCTCGTTTGCAACTCGTATTTTCCACACCCTGTTCGCGTGTTTTCATAAGTTTGGTACAAGGCATGAACTGAGGTTGACTAATTAATATTTTGTTGAGAACAATTTTATTTTAAATAATAATAAAAAAAAAAGAATACGTGTAGCCCTCGGGGACTGCCGCAGAAAAGCTATTGCATAGCATTTTTTAACAACTTATGCAATCATAATTAGCCAATAATAATTTAGTATTAAAACAATAATAAAATAAGAACACGTTATATTTATAAACATTACAAAAGCAAAACATTAACTGACCCCTTCACACTCATAATCTAGATCGCGCGAGAGAGAGATGGGCAGACTTTTCATGACGTGCATGCAGTGCGACGTCCCATCGCGCGTTTATTCACCAACACTGCACATGCGCAATGTGTGAATGTGTTGAACGCGCGCTACATGGTAGGCGCAGTGGGGGGTGTTAGGTTTTATTTTCGTTACATAATTTCTTGATTCGGTCGCCGTGCTCAAAGCCCGCGATAAAAGCTATGCAATAGCTTAAGAATCTTAGGTATGTTGACATTCTATCGTAATAGATTACGAAATGGGATGTAAGTTCGAGACAAAAAAATTGAGATAGAAGAAGATGAAGCTTACAGACTTTGTAGTTTTATTCGGGCTATTTGGGGTGACAATGGAAGAGAAAGTTGTGATGGTAGAAATGAAAAGTGTATTGATGATCCAGATATCATTGGCTTCATGAGCTCAGAAAATACCTAACCACGAGAGGTTATTTTGTCAAAGAGTAGAAACAGAGATACCTCAGTTAAGAGATCCTTTCCGAGCCACGAATAAGTGAGTGATTTGTACATATTTAAGAAAACTACTACATTTATATATTAGGTTATACTATAACTAAAAATAAATTCCGCTTACATTCTATGAATTGAACCGAGCGATTCTCGGTTTAAATATTTTATGTCGTCAAAGTAAATGGGTAGCCACACGACATGTACAATAATGCGCGGTGGATGTTGATTGCGGTAATTTTTGTTCATTTTCTCTTTTATTAATCATTTGTCGTTTGTCGTATCATATTAGAAACCAGATAAATATAATTAACATACCAGCGAAAACCCTCTTCGAAAATGAAGCTTATGGGCACTGAAATATTTCAGATAGGCTTTTTTTATTGCTTAGGTGGACGAGCTCACAAAACACTACACTTGGTGTTATGCGGTTACTGCAGCCCATAGACATCTACAACGTAAATGTGCCCCCGCCTTGAGATAAAAGTTCTAAGGTATCAAGTATAGTTACAACGGCTGCCCCACCCTTCACGGCAGAAAACAGGCGGGGTGGTGGTACCTACCGGTGCGGATTCAGAAGAGGTCCTACCAACAGTAATTACGCAAATTATAATTTTGCGGGTTTGATTTTTATTACACGATGTTATTCCTTCACCGTGGAAGTCAATTGTGAACATTTGTTGAGTACGTATTTCATTAGCAAAAAATGGTACCCGCCTAGGATTCGAACACCGGTGCATCGCTCAACACGAATGCACTGGACCTCTTATCCCTTAGGCCACGACGACTTCAAATTTAATTTTAATTGCAATAGAAAACTTTCAGATTGCAAAAGAGTGGAAGCGACCTGATGGCTAGACCAATCTGTAGAGACTTGCAAAATTCCCTAATACTCACACCATAAGTATCAAAATTAATAATATAAATAGAGAATATCCATAGCACCGTGGTCACTAGACAATAGCAGACCAGGTAAATATATAGACAAAAAAAAAAACCTAATTAATTAGTTAACTTTCTATTGCAGTGGCTGGATGTTATTACAAGCAAACCGTCCTTTGGGAAATACCGAATTAAAAAGGCACATCGTTATATTAATAAAATTACACTCGCGACACAAAACTTTTGCCTTTCGTCTGCGACGGTCGACTAATTGGTGAGTAACGTTTTTATTACGCTCAGTCAAAAACATTAAGGCCAATATTCTCACTGCATTTGTCGTTAGGTTTTAAAAAAAATACATCGCTTAGACGTGTCTAGTTACGAACTTAAGACTGTGGCAACCGAGAGCCGCGCGCGAATTAGCGATCGAAAAACCTAACAATGAAGTTAATTAAATTATGTAGAAGAATTTGGGACGATTTATTTTAAACCAACTTATACTAAAATTAATCGCAAAAAATGATGACAGATGGCGTCACTGGTGAAGCAAATACGTTGGTAAAAAAGAATTTGTATTCAGTATTTGTGTCATCAATCCTATTGCTGTCGTGTTTTGCAAATCCCATTCATATCCTAAAGTTTAAAAAGCGTAACATTCCATTAACAATAATGAAGATTGCGACCTGTCATGTCTCAAGGTGTGACAGTCAATGGGTTCTAATATCCCCTTTGTACCAGTGTGCTTAGTGCGAGTTTTTTTAACATTGTCGATAGCGTAAAAGTTAACTCATTCTCGATAGCGTAAAAGTTAACTGAAATTAATAATAACTGAATAATCGTCTCGCCGGAACTATCATCCGCACCATCTGGATGGTTGGCGTTCCACTACAATGCGTTTTAAAAACAGTTTTCTGCCACGCACAGTAATTCTCTGGAATTCGTTGCCATCAGCGGTCTTCCCCAACAACTGCGACATTGGGCTATTCAAGAAAAGAGCATATTCTTACCTGAAGGGTAGGCAACGCACTGGCGTAAACGCTGGTGACCGTGGGCGGCGGTGAATCACTTACCATCAGGTGACCCGTATTGCTTGTTTGCCTATCGTTGTTATAAAAACAAAAAAATTGCCGCTAGGAGCGCTGTTCCAACATACAAATTTGAGTTAAATTTGACGCTATCGAGAACATTAAAAAGCTCGTAATAAGCACAGAGGTAAGTCTGTTCAGTTCATCTATCAAAATGAACTCAAAACGTGTATTAAATAAAGAAATAAAAATACATTTCTGAACGATTAATCGAAATCGATCAAAAACGATTTAAAGTGGGAAAACAAAACGGTCTCCCTTGTAGTAATTATGAATCGGGACAAAAATGTAATTCAATCTGGCGATCGAAAATGACAAAGCAAACTTAGAAAATAATGATGTTGATTTAGGATCCACAAACGGTTTTAAAGGGAGCGCAAACGCGCCTTTTCATTTGTAAGTTGCTTAGTTGAGTTCTATGACGTTTTAACTATTTGTAGTTATTCCCAATTATTATTATATTAACTATAATATAGTTGATAATAATTAGGAATAACTCACACGCGGTCATCCGACCTCAATTTAGGATGGTACCCGTACAGGGAGTATCATGGGTGCCATATTTATATACGTTTAAAATATATATATACTAGCTGACCCGGCAGAGTTCGTAGTGCCTCAATCGAGAAATAAAAGAACTAAACTTTTATATAAAATAAACTTAAAACAAACAAAAGGAATCCGTCCGACGGGAGACACATCAAGTGGAAAACAAAATTATTATTTTTACTTAATTCCGAGCATTTTCATATTTATCTACCTTTTAAACCTTCTCTGGACTTCCACAAATAATTCAAGACCAAAATTAGCTAAATCGGTCCAGCCGCTCCCGAGTTTTAGGCAGATTAACGAACAGCAATTCATTTTTATATATACAGATAGATAACAAACACCCAGACACAGCGCCGACATACCTGCTCATCATATAACGTTTGTCCGATGTGGGAATAGTACCAACGACGCTGAGGGCGGCGCAACAGTCAGGGAAGCTAACCACTGCACAACCGAGCCAGTCGCTATATAGTATAGTTGCTAGTTATTGAGTTAGATTTTTTCGAGATAATTTCGTCTTCGATCGCGTTCCAGCCGGAACGAATAATTGCGACGCAGAATAGGCGAGATGGTGAAATTATAAATGAGGATAAATATTTTCGGGTACCTGATTTTCGAGGTGTCATTCAGGTGGAATCTTCCGCGCGTTTTATTTCGTTTTCTATTTACTACACCACGTGGATGTGGCGGGTAGCCATCATACAACGCAAGATATTTGACAGATGTCTATATCTCGCTTACGACATTATCAAGATAAACTTGCATATATACAAGTTCCGAACAACAACATTCGGACCGTCGGTCTACTGAGCAATATCACCCGCTCGGTGGAAGAACTTTCCCTATGTCGATTAAGCTTCCCACGGTGGGAATAATGTATAATCTGGTAAATATGACAGGAAGATTTGTTATGCAATATTTTCTGATGGTATATGGGGCCGAGACATGGAATCTCACTAAGAAAATTTTGACCAAAATGCATATCACGCAAAGAGCCATGGAATAGGCTGTGCTAGAAATTTCTCTACGGGATAGGATACGCAATACCGAAATCCATAGAAGAACTGGATTTGGCAGACATAGCCAAAGTGTTTGTTTGGAGAAAGTGGAGGTTGGCTGGCTACATATACCGTCGCACTGACAATCCGTGGGACACAAAAGTATTGCAGTGGCGATCCAGTACTGGACATTGTCTCTTGAGTAAACAACCAATCTGGTCAAAATAGCTGGTCGGGGCTGGATGCGAAACGCAAGAAATCGAAAAAAATGCAGTGCATATGAAGAAGCTGTAAAAGAGAGATATGTCTGAGGGTAGCTTGTTCTAAATTAGAGAATAATCTATCTTATTTCGAGTTCTTATTTTAGAAGTGGTCGTGGACTAAAGGATAAGACGATCGGTACACTCGTGTTGAGCGTAGCACCGGTGTACGAATCCCGCAGACGGGTACCAATTTTCCTAATGAAATACGTACATCACGACACAACAAAATTAAATGTTCACGATTGACTTCTACGGTGAAGGAATAACATCGTGTAATAGAAATCAAAATTATAATTTGCCTAATTACTGGAGGTAGGACCTCTTGTGAGTCCGCACGGGTAGGTGCCACCACCCTGCCTATTTCTGCCGTGAAGCAGTAATGCGTTTCACTTTGAAGGTTGGAGCAGCCGTTGTAATTATACTTGAGACTTTAGAACTTATATCTCAAGGTGGGTAGCGACATTTACGTTATAGATGTCTATGGGCACCAGTAACCACTTAACCGCCTTAGTTATTACATAATGTTTTAATGTAAGGAGGATATTATTCAGCGAACCGATGTCATTCCAAAGTGGTCAATCGAAACATCTAAATATATCTATATGTAGCTAGTTAGGCGGTTAAAATTAGGAGTCCGGATGACATGCCCTAGCATGGGCACCATCGCGTCTATATTAGTGATGATGTGTATATTCTATAATAATCTATTTATAACTGAGCCGAGAACTTGTTTACTTATATATGCGGTAAACAGAAAACAGAAAAATATTTTCTTATTTTCTTCCTTACGGCGATTTTAGTTATTATTGATATAGTTTCTGAAGCACGGCAACATTTACACCAGAACAATAAGTGTGTTCAAGAAAACTAATGAACTGTTCTGTTAAAAGTATCTGTGAGCATCTGTAAATCTGTGAAAGAAAAATGCTTTTTTTATCGTCATTGTACGCGAAGAAATTCGTTTCCAAATTTGCAATGAAAATTACTAACACAGTATTCGAAATATCAGAAATAATAAATTTGAAATAGTAAACAAGAGATTAAGTCGAAATAGTAATTTTAATTCTTTTTACGATCCGCGATAACTTAAGAAAATACTATCTTTGGTCGTCTTGGGTTGATATTATATGTCTTTGCAAACACAAAAGTACACAAAGAAAGTTTTTATTTAAGACGAACACAAAATATACTTGTCGAAATCTGACTTGCGAGCGCGCATCCCGTGTTATTCTTCCTGTACTACGCCTTTTTAATTATCGCTTTTTCTTGTTTCGTTTACCTCTTGTGTTGCTTGGACTATCATATATTTCTTGTTACTTTCTCCTTCTTTCTATATTTTGTGATCGTCTGAAATAAAAACTTTCTTTTTGTCCTTTTGAGTTTGCAAAGGCATATAATACAAACCCAAGACGACTAAAATCTCTCTTTAGAGGTTCAATTATGTAGACTTTGAGAAGGGAGGGAATTGAAATAAGCGTTATAAAATGTAGGACCACAGAATTTCTGTGCGTAGAACTGACGCCCGTCTGCCTTGAAATTATTGGTCGGTAATGTACAACAGTTCCAAACCAAACAGCCCTAACCGCCCTGAACCCTCTAATGAGCAATGCAAACAAAATCACGAAGTAACTTAAACTATTTCTACGCAACTTATTGCGTTTTTTAGTTGATACTTTTATTTTTCTTTGACTACAATCAGTTTTGGGTTGACACATTATTATTATTAATTTAATGTTGAAGCGACAAGGTTTAGTTTTGATTGACTTGATGTCTTAGGGACGCGTGGCCTGTTTATCACTTACTATGATGCTGAAAAAAATGTTTTATTTAAAGAAATAAAAAATTGTCGGTAACTGGCTGTAGCTTTTTAAATGTAAAGATTACTTACAGTAAATTATACAAATAAAATTTAACAATAACACATTCTAATTTTCATTGGAGAATAAATTCCTAGAGATTATTATATTGCTTTATATTTTGAATTCTTAGGAAGAGAAGAAATTATTTCTAAGTAATTCTAGAGGAAAATGATTTGGGGATTGATAAAGGACATCAAAAATACGATGGATAAGACGCTTTATACAGGTGCTGTAAATGAGCAACCGGTTAAGTAGGTATCCGGGGTATCCGGGGATTTGACCCTGGGAATCCGGACAGATTCAATTCGCGCGGAATACGTCCCTTTACTGTCTCGGTTGAGAGCAGTCTCATCCTAGACTTCATCGGAGTCCCTACATAGTTCAACTCCATGCTTTCTCTAGCTGCTGTTTCCAATGCATAGACACTATAGACGCGCATAGAACTACTACTTTTTCTTTGGTTTTTTGGGCAGGGGCCCGAACCTCGTACGAGGTTGGTATGGGATAATCGCGGACCCAATGATGTTTAAGGGTCCTATCCACCAACAGCGATTTACTCTTGTCTTAAAAACAAAGACTGCGTTTTAGTCATGTACAGAAATATAGAATAGCTGTTATTCAAT
This sequence comes from Bombyx mori, assembly GCF_030269925.1. Taxonomy (NCBI): domain Eukaryota; kingdom Metazoa; phylum Arthropoda; class Insecta; order Lepidoptera; family Bombycidae; genus Bombyx; species Bombyx mori. The sequence goes on from NC_085112.1 coordinate 14,204,201, forward strand.
TTATTTTACTGCGGCTATGCGTAATTTAGCGTCTACCTCATAGAATTCATTGTTTGGTATCAGGGGTCCAGCTATACAAAATTGTTGAAGGTAAAAAATTAGAACCATAGAATTAGTATTAAGGTAATGGACAATCTAAGATTGCTACTCGTCCATCTCAGCCTTGCCTGTATCCTTTTTTCCAACTTGAATGGCAAGGAAGCTGTTAAATAACACAATTGAGACTTCGTGTCTTGAGTTGGATGACAGCGTCCATGTTTGTGATAACTGTGGGCTCCTGTGGGTAATCGCTTAACGTCAGATGGACCATGCGCCACAATACAAACGTCTGGTAAGTACTGTTTGTGAGATCTACGAAACTTATCATGGCTTTACATAGAAGGCTTTATTGCTCGACGAATAAAGCCAAAAACAGTACGGATTTAAGTATGTTTAATTTTTGCACAGATGAGTTTTAAAAAAGAATGCCCACGAATCTGGAAAGTTTTCCAGTTTTCCAGAATAATCAAGTTGGTTTTTGGATCACAAAGCTTACATCAAAACTTCTAAGTCGCCCTAAAAGTAATAATTTTCACGTAAAACTTTGCTCTGTGTTGAGATAAAGTACTTAACAATACTATAAAAGTAAAATTGAACACAACGCACAAAATATTCTTACACAGGTGTCGAGGAACTTAACGATCATCGTTAAAGATATAAATGGATGAAGGATTTTCTAAAATATCTTTCGAACCCGGAGAAACGGAGAATGCTAATTCAGAGTTCGGTATCTCACATAAAATCACTTCGCATAAGGGGCTCATACGCAAAAATCGGGCGGTAGATACTGAGAAATGAAATCCAATATTAAACGCGACTACTAAGCCAAGGTAGGTCAATAAATATTTTACAGTATTATTTTGTTTATGACTGGTGGAAGGACCTCTTGTGAGTCCGCACGGGTAGGTACCACCGCTCTGCCTATTTCTGCCGTGAAGCAGCAACGCGTTTCGGTTTGAAGGGTGGGGCAGCCGTTGTAACTATACTGAGACCTTAGAACTTATATTTCAAGGTGGGTGGCGCATTTAAGTTGTAGATGTCTATGGGCGCCAGTAACCACTTAACACTAGGCGGGCTGTGAGCTAATCCACCCATCTAAGCAATAAAAAAATAATCGTTTCTTATTCTTCTTTTAAGTCGTTCTTCTATTGTTTAGGATTGAGACTCTACTGTAGTCTTCTTCATGTTTCTCTTCATCAATTCCTTTGTCTGTTGGAGGTCTTCATTGACAGGCATTTTCAGCTGCTATGTCATCTGGTCAGATCATAGCTTTAGGTTTCGTCCCCTTGGTCTTTCACCTTCTATTTTACCGGTAATTTTATAAAGGATGATAGCTAGATGACACGTAATAATTATTATATTATTACACATCAATATGTGTAGCCCTCACGGCGTGTTCCTATATAGCAGACAAGTATATGGGCAAAATGAGGGTCAGTTGCAAGAACGATTTCTGTTTAAGCTCTGTTGTGAACGAAGGGTTTCCAAGTTGTAGGGATGAGCTCAATCCCAATGATAGGTAGAATGATGATTAACAACGATGCCGGATCGTCTTAAAAAATTGCTAAAATATTCTTAATCGGGGTTTGGTCTATACAAACTTATTACATGTTTTCCTCTTCCTTGTTCTTAAATATTAAACAAACACATTTAATGAGTAAAAAAATGTGTGCGTGTACTAGTGTACACACGTAAGAAGTGAAACTTGTTTATGGCCTTATTTTTCGAAAAATGATCTACATGCAACTTTCTAGAAATTGGTTAAATAAAGTTAAATTAGATAAAGTTTAAACAAAAGGATTTTATTATCATAGACATGAATACAAATAATACAATTATTTCACTTTACCTTTTTGCTACTAAGATTATTACAGCATTTTAATAATACATCTCTTTGATATCATAATACCCTGGTACTTTTCTTCCTATAAATTAATAATAATAGCACGGTCCACGTGGTGTTAAATGGGGTTCCTGAGGTTCGTGAAGTTTGACCCACCTTGAGACATGAGGTCGATTTCTCAAATCCGAAACCATGCTTCAGAACATACCGCCGTTAATTATTAATAAATCTCTTTGCTATCATAATACCCTGGTACTTTTCTTCCTATTATTTTACGTAATAACAGTAATAAATAGCACGGTCCACGTGATATTATTAAGTGGGCTCCCTGAGATTATTGGAATTACAAAATGATTTCCGTAATCCACCTGGAGACATGAGGTCAATTTCTCAAATCGGAATCCATACTTCAGAACATACAGCCGTTAATTAAAAGATGGCGCGTAACGGAAAAATGTGACGCGTAACCGAAAAATGTGACGGTAAATTTTTTTCCAACGCCGATAAGGAAGTTTCACTTCAAAAACACATACAGACAATCCCTTTCAATTATGAAAAATACATGTAATTTATTCCTTAATAATAGGAATCCTTAATCTTTAATAATAGGAACGAAAGAGGGAGAAGAGTTGACATTAACTTAATACAAGTGTTGCAACTTGTAGCAGAAGCTATCATAGAATAAAAGACACGAGAAGCATGGCTCGCGTCAAAAACATATTCTAGATGTGCTTGTACACATACAAGTCCGGAGTAATAACACCAGAACCATCGGTCTAACTATCAATCACACGGACCTAATCCTTGTCCCTTTTTTTCTTTTTTTTCGGACGTGGGTCCAAACCTCCGAGGTCTCCGCACCTAGGGGACTTGCGGGGTATGTAGGACTTGACGATCTGCAGATTTTGGGTGCTCCCAAGGATCTTTTACGGTCCTATCGTACTAAATGACTCCCCTGCACTCTTACACCCGACGTCCGATCTCCGTCCGGGGTTAGAACCCAGTCAGAGTAGAGGACCTGACGTTTGTCCTGATCTTACCTCTGTATCTTGCTAGTTTCAGTCAAAAACGCGTTTGTTCTTTTCGTGGTCTACTAGAGGAGGCAGTTTAAAAATAAAAATAAAAGTCATCAAATTTCTCTACTCTTGACGCTTCAACCGATTTAAAACAAACGAAACTTAGGCATCGAATACTTCTGCCTCACTAACACAGATAATCTTTGTGGTCCACCTTCAAAAACTGATCATTATTACATTATTAGGTACATAGCCAATAGCTTGATTATACACGACGGAGATAATTTAAACTTTAAAAAGTAATCAAAAACTGTGAAAACGTAGTTACTTACTTAGCTTTTTTTCGTGCTTTTGTGAAGGTAGAACCAATTAATTAGAATGGATTAGATTTCGACTGAGCGGCTTCTATCTTGAACTCTCATCGCGGTTTACGTTAAAGCCATCTAAAGACTTGATAATATCTAAAAGATTCGCACTACGGTTTCTCGGTGAAATATCTCGGTTGCACTAAGCTAGCGGATATTTATTTAACAGACCTTAATGTTTCGCAGTAAAACACGGCAGAACGGTAAACAAAAGCGAATTTTATTTGTGTTAAATCGTTCTTTGAAGTAATCATAGGAGCTTATAGACAACACGGCGTCAATACGACGCACACAGATATGAGGTCGAAACTTCAATTGTATTTATTGTATTCAATGAACCGCTCAAATATATTTTAAAATAAACCTCATTACTTATCTTTATTTTTAATGTTTCACTCCGGAATGTATGACTGCTTTGCAACGTAAGTAAAATGTATGATTGTACTTATCCGTGCGGACTTAGAATACGTCCTACCAATAGTAAATGCTAATTTGAGGTGCGTTGATTTGATAATTATCGTACAAATCCGCTGTCAACCGGTAAATCTCTTTGTCGCCTTATAATACCACATCGGGATGAGATGGGGTGGTGATATTGGTGGTAGGACCTCTTGTGAGTCCGCACGGGTAGGTACCACCGCCCCGCCTATTTCTGCCGTGAAGCAGTAATGCGTTTCGGTTTGAAAGGTGGGACAGCCGTTGTGACTATACTGAGACCTTAGAACTATATCTCAAGGTGTGTGGCGCATTTACGTTGTAGACGTCCATGGGCTCCAGTAACCACTTAACACCAGGTGGGCTGTGAGCTCGTCCTCACATCTAAGCAACAAAAAAAAAATCTAGTACACTACACAATCTTACCTAAAGGGCAACGGTTTCCAAAGAACCACGACACGTGTTCATGTTCATTATCAGCGAAAAGACGTCCACTGCCGAATATGTGTAGCTTTGTAGTATTGTTCTCGTGAAGTCACTGTCATGGCACGTAACTTAACTGCTCTGTACAAATATTAAACACTAGCGACCCGCCCTCGCTTCGCTTCGGAAACATTAAAACACACATGAAACAAAAAAACAAAAACAAAAAAAGTATCTTATGTTCATCAGGGACAATGTCGGCTTCTAATGGAAAAAGAATTTTTCAAATCGGTCCAGTAGTTTCGGAGCCTATTCGAAACAAACAAACAAACAAATCTTTCCTCTTTATAATATTAGTATAGAAAAGAAATTAGGAAATATGATGAAAGTACCTGACGTTCGTTCACTGAAAATTACTTTCATAATGAAATCATAAAAATTCTCTTCTCAGTTTTCATTTAAATAGTTTATTGTTTCACCCTTTGTTTCATATTTTTTAAATCTTCTTTTGATTGGATACCGTAATGACCAGATATTGTATTTCAAACATTAATAACTATTGCTTTATTTAAACCAAAAATCAAATTGGTTCAATCTGTGAAAACTATTCACGCGAACGCATAAACTTTATTCATTTTTACGATATCCGAAATGATAGATTTTATGACAGCAATTCAGTTAAGTGGTGGCTCGACGAACAATGCACGTGGATGGAAATCAAACCAGCATAAAATGGATGTCCATGATACGTTTAAAGCCTTAGCCGGTTGTCGGACTAGCAATTGTCATTTAAATCCATCCCAAACGTAGCACCGGGCGTCAGCTAACACGAAGGTGGCGCAACCACAGCCTAAAACCCTCTTGGCTCAATAGTCGCCCAATACGCAGTCTTTGAAATACTTCACTCAAGTTTTCCTGAATGTGGTCCGCCGCTGAAATCTGATACAGATATCAAGCGAAGTTTCAGTATTTCGCTGACCTTCGATGAGAGCAGACGTCTCGCGTGTCCGGACCTCTGGCGCGGAATTTCGAATTCGCAATTTAAACTCGAAAGTTGAAGATGATGCAAAAATCTTTGTGAAAAGATCTGTTACGTAGATGAATTTTTGATTTTGTTATTTTTGAGTGGAAAGTGTGTGTTAATAATGTTGGCAACAAGAGTTCCTTTGACGGCGATTTTCGTCATATTATTTGGAGGTGAGTTTTTATTATTATGGAGTCCGCGACAGTGGCAACAGTCTTTTGAAAATCATATCGAGCAAGATCGAGGGATTGCTGATCAATAGTCTTTGCAGTAGGCACTTGGAAAGAGAAAAAAAAAATAAAAAAATGTAATGGTATAAAATGTATATAATGATAGTTATGTGTTAGATTTTTTAAGTTACTAACATAGATTATAAGTAATTCTTACTAACAACATTTTACGGTTTAAAAAAAAAAAACTGAAATAAAGTATTAATAATAATTATTATTATTTAAGTTGGTAACTCGAATTTTGCAAGACACGTATTTTTTAATTGTTCTTGTGGCTAAATTCCGCGAAGGAAATTGGATTCCGTCGCAATATTCCCATTTCTTAAGTACTGTTTGCCATCATAAAGGAATTAATATGACGTGAATTCATATAATAATGTGACGCTGTGAGTTTTTATTTAATGGAGCGCTACGGATTTAATTTTGCTGAGTGCGTGTGGGTGAGGTTTTAGTCAAATGAAAAATCCGTTGGTAAATATTATAGTGAAATTGAAAAACCAGAGTTATGTAGTAGCAAATTAATTAAGTGATACTGAAATATAAATATTCGGATATGAGGATTCCTATAAATATTCAGTACTTCGATGAATTGCTTTTTTTTATCTCTGCATAACGTGCAGTCGTGTTCGTGGCACATTTGCTGTTAAGTGGTAATTAAAGTCGATTGACATACTACATATATACATACTTTTTTTTTTTGCTTAGATGGGTGGACGAGCTCACAGCCCACCTGGTGTTAAGGGGTTACTGGAGCCCATAGACATTTACAACGTAAATGCGCCACTCACCTTGAGATGTAAATTCTAAGATTCTCAGTATAGTTCAAACCGAAACGCATTACTGCTTCACGGCAGAAATAGGCAGGGTGGTGGTACCTATCCGTGCAAACTCATAAGAGGTCCTACCACCAGTAAAAACCATACCATTGACTATATGGATGGTAATGCTAATTATGGTGACAGAGGTCTATCCTGATACATTTGTTTCAGTTAATTTTCAATGAGATGTTAAAGAGGTATATTATTATTATCTTCAACTTTACACTCACTGGCAGCTTTTCATTATTACTGTCATATTTATTAATCTCGCTAGTCTTCCGGTAGTTATTTATAAGAGAAATAGGCAATACCTCTGTACTTAAATATCCTTTTAATATTTATCGTTATATTTTTATGCGTTATTTATATATTAATACGTGAAGGAAGAACTTTGTATCCCTTTTTACGAAAATTGCGCGGTCGGAGGAGTATGAAGTTTCCCACACTTATAGAGAATATAGAGAAGGAGTGCAGAATGTTAATATTTCTTTAAATTATGCCTAAAAAATCAATAAAAAAAACATTACACACAGCACCATGTATTTGACGCACATACGCATGCATACTATTTGTTTATTGTCAAACTTTTCTTTGCAGTCTGTCAAATTGAGAATAGATTAAATATTGTTTTCTCTTTACTAATATTTGTTTAAAGTGTAGTTTTGACGAAATCTGTCATTAAAGGAGTGTTTAATAGTCTTTGACAATAGAATCATAATAGTGTACAAACTTTTAATTTCAATTAATTATAGTCGAACTTCGACTACTGCAGGACCACTAGTATACATAAATACGTAAAGTAATGTCATATATGTTTATAATGTCAAAACAACAACTGTTACTAACTGTTATTAAATACATATAGAAGTAATTATGGTACACATAACAAAAACAACACACAATATTTATAAATTTTGTTTTGTAATAAGCATTGTTACGTCCAAGCTCGTCCAAGCTCGTAGACGTTTCAAGTCTAGACCAGTGATTCCCAAAGTGGTCTATATCGACCCCTAGGGGTCTATGACAACCTGCAAGGGGTCTACGTCCCCAAAATGAAATTTGGGGGTCCACGATGGTGGATCTCAACACATACACTGATAGTACTACTACTGTATATACTTACATCATACTATCTTATAATATGAAGACATCATTAGCCGAGGAGATTTAAGATTAACCTTTAAAAATTTGACGCCAAATGTTGATAATTTATTATTATAGCATCAGGTTCATCCTTGAAAATATTGACTTATTGCTTATGTTATTTTATTTATAGTTTATTTTATATTTATTTTATGTTACGTATATTTTACATAACAGATACAAAATTTTATTTTTAATTTAATTTCAATTAATAAATGTATAAATTAACATGTGTTTTTACTATAAGTTTTTAACACTAAACTTTACTACAGTTAGAAATTTACAGGAAATCAATATCAGGTAAGTAGGGGGTCTACCCAACACGGAAAAACATGGCAAGGGGTCTACGACACAAAAAAGTTTGGGGAACTCAGGTCTAGACAGATTTCAATGAAACTATATTATAATTGGTATATAGCTGATGTTACAAGATGGAACTTAGTTTACTTTTAATTGAGAAAATGTGTTAGGACTCCGTACCTACAAATCGGATTTTAATCCGATCCGATTAAAATCCAATTTAAATAGGATGTTTTATTACTATCAGAAAATGTTTGTCGGGTTTAGCTAGTGAATTTCTTCCTTTCTTCCTTAGTCGGGTTCTTCATTGCTTTTTTTTCCTAGGTATTCTATTAACCTCGAGGGGCTATTCTAGATTCACCGAGCTAGTAGGTGAGCTCACGGGGCTCAAGCCGGGAGTGTTGCTAACACCGGTCATCGTTCTCGTCGAACCCGTCGCTTGCGACGAAGGGCTCGACGAGTAAATTAACCCACAGACACAGCCCACTGAGTTTCTCGCCGGATCTTCTCAGTGAGTCGCGTTTCCGATTCGATGATAGATTCTGTGAAGCACGGCTCTTGTTAGGGCTTGTGTTAGCAACGCCGTCAGGTTTGAGCCCCCTGAGCTCACCTACTAGTTAAGGTTACGCTGAAATAGCCTCTCAAGGCTATCAGCTTAGGTAGGAAAAAAAAAGTTGTTAACACTGGTTCTAGCCTTCGCAGAATCTACCACCGGATCGGGTATGAGCTTCATTGCTGAAGGTCGTAGCTTGTAGTGTTGATCGCTCGATGCATTATGATTCCCATGTCTTCCTGTCCTCGGCTGTCTTCATAGCCTCGATTATTGGCAGGCCGGTGAGCATCTTTACCAGATCTAACCAGCGGGTAGGTGAGCGAATTGAATTGGGGGAGGTGGAGGACCTTGGCCCTCCTCGTCTCCCTCTTCCTCTCGGGAGGCGCCGGAGTCCGACATAAACCGGTTCGTAGCCCCCCTTGACCGGGTATCCGTAAATTGATTCCTCAGCTATGAAAAACAAAAAGGTGAGCGAACGCGTGATCTCCTGTCAGCTAGCAACATAACAAGCTAGTAAATAAATGATTCCAATTCAATTGAAATTGATTCACGACAGGAATTTATGGGATCGCGGTACTAACTAGACCCACTGTATTTACACAGTTCGATGTTCCTCAATTGAATTCAGACGATAAATAAACAATTTAATGTGTATAGATTTCATAAAATAAATTCACGTTTATATTTAGGGCGCGTTTAACAATGTTCAACAACTTAAATATTACGTTAATGAGATAATTCAATTATTTCGTATTTCATCGTAAATATGAGTGGGGCCTGAAATTAATTTAATCTGGAAACAAACTGATTTAAATATTTTATGTTAACGCTTGTTTTTCTTAGAAACAGTGTATTGTTTTTAACAAGAAATTTATTTAATTTTAATTTTATTTATATGTATAGATATAGTCGGACGAACGTTATTAGGGTGTTTAGTATTTAAAGGTCAAAGGCCGGCGCTTACCTTGAGACATGAGACATTTCGCCGGGGCGCCCTAACAGGTTACCGTACCGCGGAGACCAGCGTCGTTGGTCGTCAACAATTGTCACAACACAAATAAATATCTGATTAATTGTAATTAGAGTTGTAATGAGCTTAATTGTGTATTCACAGTAATTTATATATTATTAAAAAAAAAGAACATAAATATTCCTAACCTAAAAGTACATGTTATTATCCGCAACATGCTTCGTCAGATTACAGAAATAGAGTTATCAGCAACATGCTTCGTCAAAAAGTACAATACTTACTTTCAAATGCAAGTGTCGTCATAAAATGAGCTTAATTGTAATTAGAGAAAATAAGCGAGATTGATTGTGTATTTTACGTTACAATTATTACTTATTTCATACTATATCGTGTGTCGTATAATTAATTATTTTTAATTGGACGTACAATCAGCCGATTCTCTTCCAGGATTTTTGCTTGAGCGAAACAATATTAGTATCGCCGATCGTTAGAATACTTCCTCTGATTCCTGTAATTTTGAAACGTCAACAGTATTATTTACAAACCACCGCACCGCCCGCCACCGGAGTAGAGTTCATCCATACTACCTGGAGCCACTGCGGTCATCCACAGTGCGTTTCTAGAGGTCTTTTTTGCCACGTACCATCCGGCTTTGGAATGAGCTCCCCTGCACGGTGTTTCCCGAGCGCTATGACATGTCCTTCTTCAAACGAGGCTTGTGGAGAGTATTAAGCGGTAGGCAGCGGCTTGGCTCTGCCCCTGCCATTGCTGAAGTCCATGGGCGACGGTAACCACTCACCATCACGTGGGCCGTACGCTCGTCTGCCAACAAGGGCAATAAAAAAAAAACGAATAAAATTCAAATAACAGTTTGTGATTTCGAAACTAAGGTTTTTAAGACTCATATTGTTCGTCGGTAGCGGCTTGGCTTGGCCCCTGGTATTGTTGGTGTCCATGAGTCCCATCAAGCAGGCCGTGTGCTCGTTTGCCTAAAAAGTCAATAAAATTCTATTTAATACGACGATATATTGATGATGATATATATCTATACTAATATTATAAAGAGGAAAGATTTGTTTGTTTGTTTATATTGTGAATAGACTCCAAAACTACTGAACCGATTTAAAAAAATCTTTCACTATTGGAAAGCTACGCTATCCCCGGGTGACATCGGACTTGTCGCTGCCTGGCGTCGTGGCGTCGATGCTTGGCGGTGACGAGGCCTGGAAGGCTATGCTCGACTTTTGCGAGTGCACCATCTCGCAGAAGGAGGCGGCGGGGCGAGTGAGGCAAAGCTCTCCTCACTACGCAGAAATCCGCCGCCGCCGAGCAGGGGGTCGGGACCGGGGTCTCGTCCGTAACCCGGCCCCCTAAGAGCTTCGGGTTCCACCCGTTTTGTGCGGGAAGGAGCCTGGGCGTGGGGCGGCGTGGTAAGCCGCGTTCCCCCGACCGCTCCGGGGGAAGGTGTAGCGCGGCGCCATCAATGCGGGCTCTTGGCCCGTCGATCGAGGGAACCGGCGGTCGTGTCGCTGGCGGCCGCCGGTCCGGCGTCTGGGGCACGGCGGGATGGATGTAATATGCTCTGCGTAAACCCTGTCCCGCCGTCTCAATAGCTCCGACTGGGTTCCCACCCGATCCGGGGTAGGGCGCCGGCTGTGAGCGGCAGGAGTTTTTAGTGAGGTTCACCTGCCGTGCGGGTGGGGATCCGGCGATTTTCTCCTGTGGTAAAAAAAAAAGAAAGAAAAATCCCCGGGTGACATAGGCTATATTTATTATATTTTCCAAAAAATTAGGGATCCTTACTGAAACTCCAATAATGTAACCCAATGTGTAAAAAAAATTACCTAAAATTCGTTACATCGCTTACGCTATTTCCCAAATGAAGCCGGGGCGGGCCGCTAGTATGATATAATAACATGAATATATAGATCCAGATAAAATTTGTTTGTCTGTTGGTTTGTCATTAATAAATAAATGACAGGTATTGGAATTGTTTGTAACTTTTCCGACTGGTTACGTTACATACACTATTATTTAATGGGATTTTTACTTTGATTTACTGATTCAATTTTCGGTACACAGCGGCTTGGCTCTGCCCCTGACATTGAAGTCCATGGGCGACGGTAACCACTCACCATCAGGTGAACCGTTTTCTCGTCTCCCTACAAGGGCAATAAAAAAATTATATTCAACAAATTTCCGATCTTTTGGCGCTGTTGCCATCGCCTCAGTCACGTGTACACTATTTTTCCTTATTTTCGCAGTTTCGATTCTCCCATATCCTCTGGGACTGAGATATAGTTTATTTTGCTGTATTCCATGTCTAATATTACATATAGAACTATCAATTGTTTAGAATACGCTTTTATATGAAGAAGCCTTCTAAAGGAACTGGATAAAGTTAATCGAGAATCAAACTAAAATATAATTTTGTATAGTTGATATAAAGTAAAACTTTTGGCATCAGCCGACCATATTTTTTGTTTTACAACTCTAATTAATTGTTTTGGCAAAAGTCGCCACTTTGTTATTGATATATCATCTTGTTATTGTGGGAGAAATTCGTGCCTGAGTTTCCTTAAGGAAACATCACAGTTGTACGCAAGAATTACTTTAGTACTTCTGGGTTAATTAGCCTGATATTTAGAGTGTAGGGTGACTATACTTGAGACCTTAGAACTTATATCTCAAAGGTACCTTTGTATACCAATATATAGATTTGTCAAATTATAGTTAGGTAGCTTATGAAAAACAAGAAAATGATGTTATTTCACACATTACGATATCAGTGTCAATGAAGTGCAGACGCTAGCCAGAGAGAGCACATTTAATTTTTAGCTGACTTAAAAAACTGGGGAGGTTCTTAATTCGACTGTATTTTTTTAAATGTTTGTTTCGTCAAGTCGGATTGCGGTAGGCAGCGGCTTGGCTCTGCCCCTGGCATTGCTGAAGTCCATGGGCGACGGTAACCACTCACCATCAGGTGGGCCGTACGCTCGTCTGTCTACAAGGGCAATAAAAAAAAAAAACACCATGTGGGCTGTGAGCTCGTCCACCCATTTAGCAATAAAAAAAAAGGGTGAGTATTCCGGTAGCCGAAAAAGGCAAAACCATCATTTATTTACTGCATTAGGAATAAACGATAATGTTTTAGCAAGTTGATGTTTTAACGCAAACTCAAGACGAGTTGACTGCTCTTATTGATTTTAGTTATTAGTTTTAGGTAAATTTTTTTTTAGATTTTAGTTTTTAGGTTCTCAATTTTACTGTATGTTTTTTTTTATGTTTGTTACCTCATAACTTTTGACTGGGTGAATCGATTTTGATGATTCTCTTTTTATTAGAAAGCTGACGATTCCCGTGTGGTCTCATTTCAATTTAGTCCAGTTCTGATAATGGTATCCATCAGAAAACCATATAAGTCTTAAATTTACATTAAGTACGTCCGCGACAAATAGATGAATAACTCAATAATTCAATATCACGCCAACCGATTTCGATGATTATTGTTAGTAGTAGTAGTAGTAGATGAGTATTGTATTATTGTTATTTAGTGTATATTCATTTGTTTTGGAATATCTTTTTTTTTTCTATTTGAAGTCGGTTTTTGTTTATTGTTTTTATACTCCTCAGGTGGGCGGGTTCGCGGATTGTTGTTAAGTGGGTAGACCATAAACATAGCAACGAGAGTGCCCGCATCCACTCCTAAAGACAAGGTGTAGGTCCCACCGCAAGACTCTTATATAATAAAGATGCCTCAGATCTATCCCGAGGGCACGAATGTTTTGTTCTGTTGCCATTTTCATGATATTCGGTTTGAATTACGAGCGCTTCTTTGTTTTTGGAAACAGTTCCGAAGCTGACCGGGAATCTTAGGACTGTGGAAACCTATTTTTTCATTTTATTTTTTATTACATAGATGGGTGGACGAGTTTGATGAGACGGAATGAAAATGAGGTTGTTAAGAGAGTATTAACTATGAATGTGGAAGGATTTAGAGGAAGAGGTAGACCTAAGAAGAAATGGATGGATTGTGTGAAAGACGATATGGGTAGGAGGGGAGTGAGCGAAGAAATGGTATATGATAGAAGAGTATGGAAGGAGAAAATATGTTGCGCCGACCCCAGGTGACTGGGAGAAGGGCAGGATAATGATGATGATGATGGGTGGACGAGTTTAGTTGAAGTTTCTTAGGTGATCGGAAAGTGTGAAAAATCACTGCAAAAATTTGTCGTTTTTTGGTGTCGATCTCAGTGCTGTGTTTGCATTGTTACATTTTTTCGCTCTAATCCCTTGGCCCGCAAACAAAACACGCAATAAGGAACTCTGTTCAAAAAAGGACCAGCGCTAAAAGCAGAGAATATAAAATCGCTTCAACGTTTAGTCTTCAATTTCCCTAATTTTAATTTGACGGCACGAAAATCTCCAAAAAAGGCATTAGCGAACTACAGTGGATGCTGTCGTAATAAAAGTAAAAGCAAGTTTTTAATTAATTGGACGCTCCGTTTTAAAATGTCTCTAACGATCCTTTCCCTCGTAAAGTTGGTAAAGCCGGGGTCTTATTAATAAGGAGCCGAACTTTCACCCCTTTGGCAGCGTACAGGAAATAATTATAATAAACACTCAATTGTTTGCGTTTGTACTTTCAAAAAATCTTTGTAATGGCTTCTGTTTTCAACATTTTTAATACAATGTCTTTTTTTTAATTTATATATATAAAAATGAATTGCTGTTCGTTAGTCTCGCTAAAACTCGAGAACGGCGGGACCGATTTGACTAATTTTGATCTTGAATTATTTGCGGAAGTCCAGAGAAGGTTTAAAAGGTAGATAAATATGAAAATGCTCGGAATTAAATAAAAATAGCAATTTTGTTTTTCCTTTGATGTGTCCCCCGTCGGACGGATTCCTTTTGTTTGTTTTAAGCTTATTTTATACAAAAGTTTAGGTCTTTTATTTATCGATTACTGCTTCACGGCCGATATATGCGGGGTGGTGGTACCTACCCGTGCGAACTCACAAGAGGTCCTACCACCAGTAAACTCACAAGAGGTCTTACCACCAGTAAGATATTGTTCGAGATGATACCATCATCTCGTTTTTACCATCGCACCGCCTGCCACCGGAGTAGAGTTCATCCATACTTTGTAATAAAAATATGCAAACAAAGTATTATACTGTATCATATTTGTAATGTATGTTCTAGCGTCAATGACGTCAATGACACAAGTCGGACCAGATAACCTCCTGCGATAGAACTCAACACTGGTTAGTGTAGTTTGTTGAATAACTGACACTCACGTACCCTACTAATGATCTACTACTATCAATAAAAAAACAACATTCATATAAAAAAAAAAATAGATAATTCTTGTTAGTTCTTGTTTCGGAATATTTTTGTTACGCTCTACATACTATAAACATATCGACGCTTGAAAGGCAAACGTGACTAAGCGACAATGCGTGAACTTTACAGAAGACTAATTTAAAGTTCAAATACCTGAAAAAAATTATATTTTAACGAATCTAGCTGTAGGATTGAAATGATTTTAATAGACCTAGAAATATATATTTTTTGCGCATCGAATATGGTTATTGCCTATCATTTATGTACAAAGCAGCTATTGTCGTTTAGTCACGTTTGCCTTTCAAGCGTCGATATTATAGGTATAAGTACGTTTCCCACAGAGTAAATTGCGATTGTTTTAAAATAACATTTCATCGTTATTCTTGACTTAATTACTATGGTAATGGAAAATGAGATATCAATCATAATACTACACATATTACACATGCATAGTATACCGTATTGTTTATTTTTATTTATGTGTAAAGAAACAAAATTATTATTACGTTACATTGTGTATTTGTATATATATTTATAAATGTATATAATAATATGTATGTACGTGTGGGTATGTGAATACACATATATATGTATTTCAATTGATTGGTATACCGCATGTAATTAGTTTCCAAATGATTCTTTTCCACCTGATAGTTCATCTAGAAGAGATTGCTCTTAGCGTTAAGACCGCCAATTGTATTTTTTTTTGTATTTAATGTTTCGCATTGTTTGTTTTGTTGGTGTACGATAAATATTCTCCCTCTCTCTCTCTCTCTCTCATAGACATCACAGATCGGGCTTGACAGTTGAGCTTAGTTCACGTCCAGTCTGCCAATTGCTTGAGACATGTGTAGACTATCCTAAATAAGACAATATCTTTAATACACAATAAATAGAATGGTGGTACCGAACCACATTGCCCTACCGCCAGCTAATAAATACTCCAGAACTTCAAACCGAATATGAAAATAGGTTGTAATTCAACGTTTTCGTACGTTACAAAAGGTCCGATGGTTTGATGAATTCACGTGAATGTTAAGTGTCTGGCTTCTAGCTGAATACGTATATTTTTGTAAAGATCAAAAAGGATTGGGCTCCATCGCTTTGGATTGGAATAAAAATCGAAAATTGTATTTATTAACTTATAAACGTCAGGTTTTTTTTATTGCTTAGATGATTGGACGAGCTCACAGCGCACCTGGTGTTATGTGGTTACTGGAGCCCATAGACATCTACAACGTAAATGCGCCACCCACCTTCAGATATAAGTTCTAAGGTCTCAGTATAGTGACAACGGCTGCCCCACCCTTCAAACCGAAACGCATAGCTGCTTCACGGCAGAAATAGGCCCCCGCCTGGTGGTACTTACCCGTCTGGCTCACAAGAGGTCCTACCACCAGTAATTACGAAAATTACAATTTAGCGGCTTTGATTTTTATTACACGATGTTATTCGTTCACCGTGGAAGTCAATCGTGAACATTTGTGAAGTACGTATTTCATTACAAAAATTGGTAATAAATATTATAATAATAAAGATTGTATATACGTAAGTACTGGCACTATACTCATTCTCTTTAACATCTTTTTTGCTACAACTGAATACATAGGTAGTATTATGGACCTATGTATACTTATATGTATATGTTATTGCATTCTATGTAGTAGGACCAAACCCATCTCATGTTTTTTTAAAACCAAACTAATATTACGCTTCCAAAAATAGATGGTAGTTTTCACTTCTTTTTTTTAATAGTATGTTTGAAGAACTATTGGTGGCCCGGAGGCCTTTCCAATTTCACCAGAACAGGTAGGCGAGCATAGGCTCAGTCGGGAGTTTTCACACCGTGATGTTTTCTTGAAATCCGCAATTTTACTTACATTTCAAGCATTTTTTTAATGAAACCTATGTTAAGCGCGAGAAGATGGGTGAGAGTTTTCATATCGCGATGTCCTTCTTAACATCCACTGCGCCATTTTGAGAAGGCGGCACGATATGAGAACCCTCTCATCGTAGCCGCTGGAAACTACATACCCGACCCAGTAGACCGAATGGTAAACCGTCGACGTCGCCCAAAGCACGTCATTACGGATCCTCCTGATCCATTAACGGTGCTTTTAGGCACCACAAGCACCGGTCACCGTCCTCGTCGAACCCGTCGCTTGCGACGAAGGGCTCGACGAGCGAACTAACCCATAGACACAGCCCACTGAGTTTCTCGCCGGATCTACTCAGTGGATCGCGTTTCCGATCCGGTGGTAGATTCTGCGAAGCACTGCTCTTGCTAGGGTCAGTGTTAGCAACTCTCCGGTTGAGCCCCGCGAGCTCACCTACAAACGTTAGGGTGAAGCTGAAATAGCCTCTTAAGGCTATTAGCATAGGTAGGGGAAAAAAAAACATCCAGTTGTGAACTCGTATACTGATCTTGGTTTTTAAATAGTCTCAGATTTAAGGCGTCGTAAGCACCGGGTACCATATTTTTGTAATCAACTGATTGCATGAGAACCTTCCTTTATCAATTAATATTTCGGTCAAATTTAATAATCAAATACCATTCTCGAAACTCCTCGATGTTATCAGGATTAATTCGTAGAATTCACTTGACTGGAACTTGAAGCTTCCGGCCCAAGTCGATTTCCGGTTCTGAAAAAGGTATAGCCATTAATTTAAGGTTTTGTTCAATTAAATGCTCTACCTTTCTATGATAGGTTTGGTGTATTTTGAATTTAATAATATATTTTGATTGAAATAGTGTTATTACATTGTGTTTCTCAAAATGCGAGTTGATGCGGTCAAGTGAACTTGAATTGTGATTTACAGTAGTATATATATATATATATATAGATCGGGGCGGCGCCAGGAATGGCGAGCGGTAGTTTCCGTCGTCACTCGTATTCGATTGAACTCAGTTTAGTCAATAAAACTTTTTGAATAATGATTATTGAAACTCAACACACACAACTTTCACAATGACAGGGTAAACAGACAGTTTCGTTCCACATACCGACAGACCGACTGACTGACTGACTGCCAGAGACTCACTGACTGAGACGGACGGACCGAATGACTGTCTGACACGGAATGCCACGACTCTGTCCATAATAAATTATAATTTGCGTAATCACTGGTGGTAGGACCTCTTGTGAGTCCGCACGGGTAGGTACCACCACCCCGCCTATTTCCGCCGTGAAGCAGTAATGCGTTTCGGTTCGAAGGGTGGGGCAGCCGTTGTAACTATACTGAGACCTTAGAACTTATATCTCGAGGTGGGTGGCGCATTTACGTTGTAGATGTCTATGGGCTCCAGTAACCACTTAACACCAGGTGGGCTGTGAGCTCGTCCATCCATCTAAGCAATAAAAAAAAAAAAAAAAAAAACGTACCGCCATTTTATACTGTGGCGTTACGGAGTCTACCCTACATTTTTGTGATATTTATCAAAACAACATTTCATCATTTAAAATAATAGTCAAAACCACCGTCTTAATATTACCAAAAGTCGTTATCCACGACATATATATATATATTTTTATTCGAGTAACAGAAGAACTTTTTTATTAATGCTTTATGGAAGCCATAGACACCCCAAAGAGAGTACCCCCACCACGAAGGGGCAGTATTTTAGTACGAGTATCCTCCGAACTGGATCTTGCAAATGACTCACAGCAGAAATAAACAAAATGGTGGTTTAGACTTCTGCGAGCTCTGAAAATAGGAAACGCCGCTGCCTGAAGTGCTTACTGAAGGATCGCGAGGTTGAAGGGGCAGTGAGCAGGGCACATTAATCGAAAAAAAATGCCTATTGGATCTAAAAAATTGCAGAGTAGCGACCGCACGCGAAATTCTGTGTGAATAGGCTTGTATAGGCTTGTGTATCGAACGGGATTACGGAAATTATTTTATGAACAAAAGTGTACGCGATTTTGTGCACGCAAATGGAGCTCATCCCAATTGATTGCTCTCTATTGTTAGAAAAAATCACTGTTTATTTTTCTTAATACACTTTTATTACCATGTGATCTATTTCATGGAATCATTGATCGTCTTTTTACCGACTTCGAGAATTTATCATCTTCAAAGTCGGTTACTCTTGGTAGAGCAGTCGTGGTCATGTTCCACATGACCTTAATAAATAGACATTGCCATAATGCCATTAAAGCCTTGGCAGCTGTTCTCCATAGTTCGCGAAATGAGGCTTAGCGCATGCATTCGTTGTATCAGGTTTTGTGAAGGATTTTCATCTAATCAGTCCAACGCATAGGGTTTCGTCCATGATATATTTTACCACTGACCCTACCCTGAACAACAAGTTTCTCGATAGACTCTGCTGGCCGTCGCGATACATGTCTAAAATATTGGAGAATCTTGGATTGCACTATTGACGACAACCTTTGAGAGATATTAATCTATTTCAGGATCAAGGCATTGATGCAATGCTCAATCCAAGATATCGAGACGTTAGATTTACTTAAAAAATTGCATACGCTTTTATGGTCAATGCCAATACAATAACTTTATAACTTCGCTCTAATATCCTGACTGGTATCGACAGAAAACAAAAAGTAAATTTTTTATTGCCCTTGTAGGCAGACTAGCATAAGTCCCACCTGATGGTAAGTGATTACCGTTGTTCATGGACGTCAGCAATCCCAGGGGCACAACCAAGTCGTCGCCTACCGTTAACTACTCTCTGCAAGCCTCGTTTGAAGAAGGACATGTCATAGCGCTCGGGAAACACCGTGAAGGAGGTCAATCCAAAGCCGGATGGTACGTGGCAAAAAATATCTATGGAAACGTACTGTCGTTGAACGCAGTTTTAGTTCTAGGTAGTATGGATGAACTCTGGTTCGGTTATGGAAGGTGTGATGGTAAAAAGGGGATGGAGGGATCATCTCGAACAATTTCTCAGAGGATGTAGGCCAATGTATATACCACAAATAAGAATATCTGATACATTGTTAAGTGTATGTGTGGTGAATGCTTTTTTCACACACAGCACTAGGCAACGGGAGACATCCCTAAGAAAAGAGACAGGCTGTCAGTTGGAGGGATAAATTTCATGCTAAAAAAATGTGTTCTATCTATATATTAATACGTGAAGCAAAAACTTTGTATCCCTTTTTACGAAAATAGTGCGGATGGAGGAGTATGAATTTTTCCACACTTATACAGAATATAGAGAAGAAGTGCACTGTGGTTTTTTTTTTTTAAATAATGCATAAAAGATACATTAAATCAATAAAGAAAACATTACTCACACTACATACCATGTATTTGACGCACACACGCATGCTATTTATTGTCAAACTTGTTCTTGGCGTCTGTTGTCAAATTGAGAATAGATTAAATATTGTTTGCCTTTGTTAATATTTTTTATAGTGTAGTCTTGGCGAAATTTGTGATTATAGAAGTATAAAATACAATCATAATAGTGTACAAACTTACAATTCCAATTAATTATACTCGAATTTCGACTACTGCGGGACCTCTAGTATTTTTAAATGGTTCAAAGATAAAAAGCCAATTGATTGTTAATGTATACGATTTTAAGGTGCGAGTGGAATAAATAAATGCTTCCTATACTGCAATTTGACTTCAATCCGCAATGACGACAGTTCACAACTTATTTCCTAAATTTTTTTTTATTGCTTAGATGGGTGGACGAGCTCACAGCCCAGCTGGTGTTAAGTGGTTAATGGAGCCCATAGACATATACAATGTAAATGCGCCACCCACCTTGAGATATAAGTTCTAAGGTCTCCAGTATAGTTACAACGGCTGCCCCACCCTTCAAATCGAAACGCATTACTGCTTCACCGCAAAAATAGGCAAGGTGGTGATACCCACCCGCGCGGACTCACAAGAGGTCCTACCACCAGTAAATATGTACGAATCAAGCTATGCGAACGTAACTTTAGTAATGTCGAAACGAGATCTTGCATTGCCAGTGACAAATTTGCGGGCGCAAACAGACGAAACTCAAACGCCCCGAGACCCCACTTTAAATTCGTAGGCGTCGGTACAATATGACTACACTTAGCAACGACAGGGATGTACTGAGCAAGTTGTTGAAGTGAAACTTCTTTGGGCGCGTTGAGAGTAAAATTTAACTCGGGAAAGAATTGAAAGAAGGAGAAAGAAGACGTCAGCAATGCCAGGGGTAGAACCAAGCCGCTGCCTATTGCTTAATACTTTCTACAAGTCTCATTTGAAGAACCCTTGCTCCAGCGAGGCTTGCGGAAAGTACTGCTACCGTGGCCTGAACGTGTTATTTTATCATTTTACTTTTAACTGGGAACAAATCACGCACGGTCAACCGGCCAATTCAGGAGCTCCTGTGTTTTGGATATCAGAAACTGATACATACATAGGTACTTACCTAGTCAGGTCATAAATTCTGTGACATGTTTAATGTAAAATAATTGAAACAAGTTTATTCATTATGTAACCATTCATATACCAAAATGAACTTAACAAAACATAGACTCTTATGACACTAAAGTTTATTCAAAATGACCTCCATGATTTTGAATACAGGCCTTCAATCTGCGCGGCCAGTCGTCTATCGCAGCACGAACGAGGTCCATGTCAATATCGGCGGCTGCCTTAATCAAGGATGTCTTGAGTGACTCCAAATTGGGATGAGGCTTTGAGCACGCCTTTTCCTCCAAGTGCTGCCATATCTTGTAATCTAACGGATTCAAATTTGGACTGGAGGAGGGCCAGTCTTCGTGCCGGATGAAGTCGATTTCACGCGCCGCCAGCCAGTCTTGTGTGCTCTTCGCTCTATGAGCTGGCGCCGAATCTTGTTGGAATACCCAGTGCCTATTATTGAACATGGTATGAGAAACAGGTTCCACAAGGTTCGTCAGGACTGTATTTTGATACACAACTGCATTCGTTTTTACACCTTTCTCACAAAAATGTACCTCTGTTAAGCTCCAATAAGAAACTCCCAACCATACCATGAGCGAGGATGGAAAATGACCTCGTTGGACACGCGGAATACGGTTGCTTGCTTCTTCACTACTGTGTGCGTACACCTTATCATTTTGTTTCTTGTAGCTCTCTTCTACGGTAAAAATTTTTTCATCCGAAAAAAGAATTTCCCGATATTTTTTTCCCGCGTACCGCTTCAACAAAGCGCGGCATCTCTTCAGTCTCAGGTCCATTAGACGAGCATTCAAACGATGTCCTGTTTTTCTTCGATATGCCCGAAGCCCTAAGTCTTCATTTAACACCCTTTTCACCGTGGTTCTGCTTAACCCCATCTGAAGGGCCAACAGTTTCTGCTTACGTTTGGGATTTCTTTGAATTCGCGCCTTCACAGCTTTTATCACTGCTGGTGTCCTAACAGACCGAGGGCGACCACTTCTTGACCTGTCATCTACACTAGAGTCTTCATTGTATCGTTTGATGGTACCATAAACGAATCTTTTGGTTATATTCAAAATTTTCAGTATGTTAAAAAATTTGAATTGGCGCGTAACCGCAACGATGCAACGCAATAACTGCAACACGGTCTTCTTTAAGCGTCCACTCCATATTTAAAAATGAGTAAAATTCTAAAAGTATACATTTTTATTTTCATGAACAGTTCGAAATTCGAATTCAATAAACATTTTTGTGGCCAGCATTCTAAAAGAAAAGTTTTTACTGTGTGACAATACTTATGACCTGACTAGTTATATACATATGTTTAAATGTATACATATATCGATGTATACATACATATTATATACATATGTAGATGTAGATGTATAAAAATTACTGGTGGTAGGATCTCTGGTGAGTTCGCACGGGTAAATACCACCATCCTGCTTATTTCTGCCGTGAAGCAGTAATGCGTTTCGGTTTGAAGGGTGGGACAGTCGTTGTAACTATACTGAGACCTTAGAACTTATATCTCAAGGTGGGTGGCGCATTTACGTTGTAGATGTCTATGGGCTCCAGTAACCACTTAACACCAGCTGGGCTGTGAGCTCGTCCACCCATCTAAGCAATAAAAAAAATTTGCAACTGATTCCTTTTTTTTCAGTTTAAATAAACATATAAATAGTAAAGTAAATCTTAGTGCGTATCTGTATCCCAGAGCTTGAAAGCAGAAGTGTTGACAACAATATTAATTGTTCCCACACAATGACGACGCATATTCCTCTTCAAACATTGTTGTAAAGTCTTTGTTCAGGCGAACTCTTAATTTTCATAAATCTCTTAATTAAGAGATTTCTTGGTTATCTTCTGCTTAAAGGGTTTTTGATAGTAACACAAATACAATCATTAAAATGTATCTATATATTAATACGTGAAGCAAAAACTTTGTATCCCTTTTTACGAAAATTGCGCGGACGGAGGAGTATGAAACTTTCCACACTTAAAGAGAATATGGAGAAGAAGTGTACAATGCAATTTTTTTTTTAAATAATTCATAAAAGATACATAAAATCAATAAAGAAAACATTACACACACTACATACCATGTATTTGACGCACACACGCATGCATACTATTTATTGTCAAACTTTTGTTCTTGACGTCTGGGGTCAAATTGAGAATAGATTAAATATTGTTTGTTTTTATTAATATTTTTTTATAGAGTAGTAGTCTTGGCGAAATTTGTGATTATAGAAGTATAAAATACAATCATAATAGTGTACAAACTTACAATTCCAATTAATTATAGTCGAATTTCGACTACTGCGAGACCACTAGTTTACTAAATAAGACCGCTTAGAAGATGTACAACATATTATGTCTACGGGGAGAACTTAGTTCATTGTATTTTGTATCGTGTATTCCAAGGAGACTGCTCCAGGGAATTGTTTGCGATGAGCCCGTCGTTTTCCATTTACCATCGCACTAATTGCAGCTGTAACAGAGCTCAATTTACAGTAACTAAAAATAGAAAGGTGGTGTACCTTTTTATTGTAGAGGTGGGAAAAATCGTATCGACATAAGGAGACTGAAAGGGTGGTGCTGTAGTTAGCGTCACTGACTGTTGTGTTGAGGGTCGTGCATTCGATTCCCACATCGGGCAAACATTGCGTGATGATGAACAGATTTGTTTGCTCTTTGTCTGGGTATTTTTTATCATTTTTTTTATTGCTTATATGGGTGGACGAGCTTACGGCCCATATGGTGTTAAGTGGTTACCGGAGCCCATGGACATTTACAGCGTAAACGCCACCACCCACTTAAAGATATGAGTACTAAGGTCCCAGTATAGTTACAACGGCTGCCCCACCTTCCGAACCGAAACGCATTACTGCTTCAAGGCAGAAATAGGCAGGGTGGTGGTACCTACCCGTGCGGACTCACAAGAGGTCCTACTGCTAGTAATATGTATACGTCTACGTCTACATATGTATTTAAGTATGTATGTATCAGTTTCTGATACCCATAACACAGGAACTCCTTGGCCGGTTGACCGTGCGCGATTTGTTTCCAGTTAAAACTTAAAAGTAAAAAATTACATGTTAAGGCCACGGTAGCATATGGCAGTCTGGGCGTGTATTCCCAGAAAATATACTTTTATAGAGATCATGTCCGGGGCATACGAATTCAGAACGAACTCTTTGCCAGTTTTTAACGAAATTTTAATTTAGTTTATTCATAAATACACAAGCTCCCATATTTCAGTAACCATCGAACAGAAGTAATCACTTTGCATCATAATTATTATTATAAGAATGAGCGGAAAATATACTTACAAACTTAGAAGGTATTTGATTTGAAGACATATTGTAGCGGGTAGCCATCATACAACGCAAGATAATTGACAGATGCCTGAATCTCGGTTACGACATTTTCAAGATAAAGCGCATATATACAAGTTCCGAACAACAACATTCAGACCGTCGGTCTACCGAGCAATATCAACCGCTCGGTGGAAGATCTTCCCTTTGTCGTATATATCCCTACACATATTATTATAGCCATTAAGCCCACTATTATAGGCCACTGAGTTTCTCGCCGGATCTTCTCAGTGGGTCGCGATTCCGATCCGGTGGTAGATTCTGCGAAGCACTGCTTTTGCTAGGGCCAGTGTTAGCAACACTCCGGTTTGAGCCCCGTGAGCGCACCTACACGTTAGGGCGAAGCCGATATAGCCTCTCAAGGCTATCAGCACAGGTAGGAAAAAAAATAGCCATTGTGGCAAGGTTGGATTTTCTAGATTGAGGGCGGATGAAAGGATGAAACAAGAAAGTCAAAATCTAGACATAACGTTGGTAGACTTTTGTCTGTTTATCGATGTTTTTTTTTCTCCTTTATCTATATAATTCCCGAGCCAATATATCGTGTTCAGTGATATATTAAGATGACCCTATTTCTAGAAGAAAGTATTCGTTTATTATGCCCAGGAAGGCGGTCCGCTGGGAGATATTCAGAGCTGGAGTGTGGTAGGACATCTTGTGAGTCCGTGCGGGTAGTTACCACTACCCTGCCCATTTCTGCCGTGAAGCAGTAATGCGTTTCGGTTTGAAGAACGGGGCAGCCGTTGTACATTAAAAACTGAGACATTAGAACACATATATAATGGTGTGTGGCGGCATTTACGTTGTAGTTATCAATGGGCTCCGGTAACCACTTAACACCACGTAGGCCGTAAGCTTGTCCACCCAATTATCAATAAAAATATTCGATGTATGTATGTATGTATCTATGTATGTACATATTTTATATAATTCTCCATAAACCACCTTAAGGTGACGCTTAATGTGTCCTCGTAAGAGGGCTGAGAAAAGCTGTGTTGTTTTTATTATTGCCTTTATAGGTAGACAAGTATGTAACGGATCTAATGGTTAGTCTAGTTAGCTACCGTCTCTCGTGGACGACAGTAATACCATGAGCAGGGCCAAACCGCAGCGTATCGAAAACCGTGTTTGCTCTTGTTATATAACAGACAGACGCCACTGCTCCGTCATTTTGAGGTGCACGACTTAGTCACATTACCAAAACACAACGAAACTGTTCCTAGCTGAAAAAGAAACCATTAATTTCTTAGGTAAACTAGCTGACCCGGCAAACTTCGTAGTGCCTCAATCGATAAATAAAAGACCTAAACTTTTGTATAAAATAAACTTAAAACAAACAAAAGGAAACCTTCCGACGGGGGAAACATCAAAGGAAAAAGAAAATTGTTATTTTTATTTAATTCCGAGCATTTTCATATTTATCTACCTTTTAAACCTTCTCTGGACTTCCACAAATATTTCAAGACCAAAATAATAATACGTAGTAACAATATTTTCATCAATGTATAAAACGGATCAGAAACAGAAAAGAGCTCCACAAATTTGGGGTCGTAGACAATTAGTTTCCCCGGGTTTTACATTAATAGATTACTTTCGCACTACATCCGGGATCGACCTAAAATAATAAAGCTAATGTTTGTTTTGAATCAATTGGTATTGGGGGTTTGAGTTTTTGGGGTTTGAGAGTACTTGTTGTTATTTCATTTTGCGTCTACGACATATCAATCAATCAAATCATTTTACTGTGGTAGGGCCACTTGTGAGTCCGCACGGGTAGGTACCACCACCCTGCCCATTTCTGCCGTGAAGCAGTAATGCGTTTCGGTTTGAAGGGTGGGGCAGCCGTTGTAACTATACTGGGACCTTAGAACTTATATCTCAAGGTGCGTGGCGCATTTACGTCGTAGATGTCTATGGGCTCCAGTAACCACATAACACCAGATGGCAGATGACCTGTGAGCTCGTCCGCCCATCCAAGCAATAAAAAATCGGTCGTCTGTAAAGTCGGTTTACTGACGATAGTCGAACGTGACAACGGCATAAGAAAATACTGTTGTTCATTTTTCAAAAGAAAATTTTAATTTTATCTGTTTGATAGATAGTTTGTATGGATATAAGGAAGGAAGTGAATGGAAATAACTATTGAATTGATTAAGTTAAATTTATTTGTACGCATAAATACAATTATGTCTATTTTTTTTTTACAGTGTACATAGTTTTTTTACAAGTATGAATGTGCTTTGAATTGTGTTATTGTATAGCAACTGTCCACGCGGATGCATCGCTCACTCAAGTAGGAGAGAGACAGATGTCGAACGCTGCCGAACGCGGAGGCCGATTGTGCCTCTTTGTCGCTCGTTGCGCGCTCTCGCTTGCACTTCAAGTCTTAAATGGAACGCCTCAGAGTGAGGTAACGCCGCATGAGTCATGTTTTTTCGTGCGTGCTGTCGGCTTCATCGAATTATAAGACGTTGTCACTTTAAAAAAATAATGTAAAAATAAATCGTAGCTTTGAACCGTTGAAAGTGAAGCGTCTGTTTTGTTTTCGTCTCAAATTGGACAGTAATACTGATGGTGATAGGGTATATTGTGGGATTGCGAAGGCAGGTTCTACTATTTCACTTATTTCGACGACTGTGGACTGTTGATTATGATGATGATGATGAAGCCAGGTTCTGATTGATAGGTAAAAAATAAGCAATTGTTCAATCACTGGCATAATCTTTTTTTTGACGATTCTGAAGATAACACTTTTTTAATGCAATAAAGGAATAACTAGCAAAAATAAATTTAAAAAAGTAAAAAATAAAAATTGATGGGAAGGGCCATGTCCTCATTACCAATCCAATGCATGGGGTGTGTTCCTATTTCCGTTTTTTTGGCACCTATTACCGACCGCTAAAGCAACAGAATTAGTCATGTTAAATAAAAATAATGGTTTCAGTTTAATTAATTATATAAAACAACAGTACTTTAATTATTAAGTCACAGTTCTCTTAACAATCTCTTAAAAATAATCTAATCATAATCAATACCCCCCATCCTGTTGGCACAGTTGTTGGGATAAGGTTTTTAGGCATGCGCTTGTAGAAGTACCATAAGAGGTGCTATTTCATGGTCAGCAGAAACATTAATAAATAAATATCACTCGAGTCTCCAATACGAGTCCAGTCTCAATACATCTATGATGCCTCGTTCCACGATGACTCGTTTTGCCCTGGGACACAAAAATAATCCAGTTTCGTCGCAATTAAAACTTCTAGCAAAATTGTTGTCCTTATAGTTTCTTTTTTCACTTCATTTCTATACGTTAGCAAATTTTGGACAACTCTTTTTGAAATTGTGGGATGGCCTTGATGAAATTTTGAACCCAGTGCCTTCCGGGTACTCCGTCTTTAAATGGGTTTGTGAGATTTAATGTTTCCACTAATTTTGACATCGTCTCTAACAGCTGACTTTTTTACAGGAAAATCTAATCTTCCCAAATAGTGAATCCAGTCTATTAATTGGCGTTCTAAATCCTTTGAAAACGGTTTGAACTCCACAATTTTCTTCAGTATACTTATGATCTTTCTTGTTCCAAAGAGTTGTTCTATGAATCCCAAATCTCTTTGGGGTTTCATATACTTTTATTTGCTTCATTATTCATGGCCATCAATGCAGAGTCAAGTTGACTAGCTATAGGTATATTGTTTAAGTCTTGGTGGTTTCATGTTTCTGAAGCAAATTTATCTATCGGTAATAAGTAAAATAATATTTTTCAATACACTCAAGTGGAAGTCTATATGAAATTTTTAATATAGTTTTTATAAATTATTATTTATTTTTCACTTTTTTGTTGAATTTCAATTTTTCCAATTTTTTTATTTTTATTTTTTTCTAATATTGGATTGTCATCGGTCCTTAATAAGTATACCAAATTTCGAGTATTGAAGGGGGTCAAAATCATGTTCAAAGATTCCGTTAGATACTAACATCCTAACATACATACGTCTGAAACTAATAAAAGCGTATTAAAATGGAATTGTAGTGTATGGTGGGATCCCATATGGGTCTTTTTTTATTTTTTTTTATTGCTTAGATGGATGGACGAGCTCACAGGCCACCTGGTGTTAAGTGGTTACTGGAGCCCATAGACGTAGACAACGTAGATGCGCCACCCACCTCGAGATATAAGTTCTAAGATCTCAGTATAGTTACAACGGCTGCCCCACCCTTCGAACCGAAACGCATTACTGCTTCACGGCAGAAATAGGCAGGGTGGTGGTACCTACCCGTGCGGACTCCCAAGAGGTCCTACCACCAGTAACCATATGGTTAGAGGCGAGTCAGTGGAAATCACATTCGCATGGGTCAGGTGGCGTCGGATGCTAGTGTTGTAAATATCCTCTTATTACAACAAGACAGCTTACTCCACTTGTAAATTATATTAAAGCCTGTTGAACTCGTCCCGAGTAAATTTACGAGATTTCGGAAAGTCACAGACAGATCCCGGATGAGTCCTAGATACCCTTACTGATCCATGATCCTACAAATCAAACGCTAGTCTTGCAGGCATATCTTATCTTATACCTTTAAACGAGCAATTCTTGTATATTAATATATATGTATATAATCTGAATCTCGGAAACGGCTCCAACGATTTTCATAAAATTTAGTATACAGGGGATTTCGGGGGCGATAAATCGATCTAGCTACGATTTATTTTCAGAAAACGTTGTTTTATTCGTGTTTTTAATAATCAACTCTTCCCGACATCTATTGGCGAATAATAATACTGTTTTTCTTAATTGAGGGCAACTAACCGCTCAAGATGGCGTTTTAAAAAAAAAACCGGTCATCATCTAGTATATAGTAATTCGAATTATTCATCTCAGGGTATTAATTACACATACCCAACATAGGCATGGTAGCGTGTTCAATTCGCTTTGCCACAAGCCTATAGGGTTACAGGTTGAACAATTGTAATTCTATAACCCGTTTGTGTTAATACAGGCCATTGTTGTGCCATGTTGCGTGAAACGTTGATGGTAGTTGCTAGCGTTAAAGAGATAGTCTTACGTGGATCGGGTCACGTTGCACAGTCTAGTTCAAATGTTGCTGAAAACTTGTTCAATTCTGACAAACAATCATTGCTGGAACGATATCTTTGTCAGGTTGCTCATACGTGATAACAGATGACGCTACATTACAAAATTAATATGTCGTCTTACGTGATCTCTTTCGGAAGAATTTATGGCAGAAATAGAGATATTTACGCGTTTTGATTCAGGTAGTAAATCATTCAAAAGTATGCATAGTGTTTATACATCATCATCATCATCATCAGCCTTTATCTGCCCACTGCTAGACATAAGCCTTCCCCAATGCCTTCCACATAATGCGGTCCTCCGCCTTCCGCATCCATAGTGTTTATACAAGTGTATGAAATTTTTGATAATTTAATTTCGCTTATTTTCTGGTAATATAGCATCTTTAGATTTTTCAGATGGTGATTAAGCTTTTTATTCGCTAGATTTAATTTTATCTTACCTAGTGTCGTTCAGTCATTAAGAAAATGCTTTTTTTTGTTAGACTTCGCTTGCCAGCAGCACAAGACCCGGTTCAAGGTCGACTAGGGGTGTCTCGATGCCTTTCCTCACAAAAATAATTAGTTGTATTTAAAACAGGCGACTTTTTCAGAAAATTATCCTCCAATATAACTAATTTAGTCTCTCATTTGAACGTGAACGTACTAAAAACGCGTTTTTAAACAAATTGAAATGAAATTTAAAGGTGAATTCATTTAGCCAGACTCTCGTAAATGCAGACGGGGTAACGTGCAAAAAATATGTGCATAATTCACGGGTGAACGCAGCGAAACCGCACACCAAAAACACGTATTTTTTTTATATTTTTTTTAAAAGAGAACATGAATTTTTTGCGCTTGAAAAACGTTGTTTTAAGCGAGCGACTCTGATGATGCTCTGCGTCTAGGCTGGAATTATGGCAGTTTTTAATTTGATTTTTCAAAAAAAAAATCAAAAAGCTTGTCGCATTTGATCGCGGTAGGCAGCGGCTTGGCTCTGTCCCCCTGGCATTTATGAAGTCCATGGGCGACGGTAACCACTCACCATCAGGTGGGCCGTATGCTCGTCTACCTACAAGGGCAATAAAAAAAAACCCAAAATCTAAGATGATTACACACATTGCGATTCTTTTCGCACTTCGCGCTAAGTCCCTCGACGCTTTTTCTTTTTTGTGAAAAATAATAACTGACCGGCGTTTTGGTTGGCAATTCCATAAACAGAACACTAACAGATATTTAACTGTAATTGGAAATTTTAGATGTCAGTTGGTCATACTCATTATTATAATTCATAACACTAGTTGAAATTGTAATTGGAAAGTATGATCTTTGTGAACGAACATTTCCATTCAAGAAATAATTATTTGAATTTAAATTTATAAATTGCTGTTATTCCAACAGTGCAATAAAGATTATTAGGTTAACTAACTATAAATTTTCTAGATGTATCCAGAGATTTTTTTTGCCACGTACCATCCGACTTTGGAATGAGCTCCCCTCCACGGTGTTTCCCGAGCGCTATGATATGTCCTTCTTCAAACGACTTGTGGAGAGTATTAAGCGGTAGGCAGCGTCTTGGCTCTGCCCCTGGCATTGCTGACGTTCATGAGCGACGGTAAACACTCACCATCAGGTGGGCCGTGTGTTAGTCTGCCTATACGGTAATAAAAAAAATGTATTTTAGATACGCATGATTATTCATTTTATTTTTATTGAATGCTGTTTCACGTCAGAAATAGGCAGGACGGTGGTATTATTATTATGATTGAAGGATTACTGGTGGCCCGGAGGCCTTTCCAGTTTCACCAGGACAGGTGGGCGAGCAACGGCTCAGCCAGGAGAAGGACGGTGGTACCTACCCGTGCGGACTCACAAAAGGTCCTACCACCAGTAATTACGCAAATTCTTATTTTTCGGGTTTGATTTCTTTTATACGATGTTATTCCTTCACCGTGGAAGTCATTCGTGAACATTTGCTGAGTACGTATTTCATTAGAAAAAATTAGTATCTACCTGCGGGATTTAAACTCTGGCACAGTCGCTTCGTTCAATACGAATTATTACGAATGCACTAGGCATTTTATCCTCTAGCCCACGACGGCTTCAAAATCAATTGATTGAATCAAATCCAAAAACTTTCCAGACAATGAATCTGATGGCTTGATACACAAAGGTCAAAATACTGTATTCATATTATTGATATTTATTTAAAGTAGTTTCGTTTATAAGCTTTATTGTATTCAACTTAAGTAGTTTTTTGTTTATAAAGTTAGCTAAATAGGGCGAAGTTGTGAAAAATGTAAGAGATGAAAAAGAAAAGTCAACGCGTAGAATCATTGGCTTGGATCGAAATAGCAGTATTTACACTATTAAAGTAACTCGTATGGTAGGAACTCTTGGGAGTCCGCACGGGTAGGTACCACCACCCCGCCTATTTCCGCTGTGAAGCAGTAATGCGTTTCGGTTCGAAGGATGGCGTAGTCGTTGTCACTATACTGAGACCTTAGAACTTATATCTCAAGGTGGGTGGCGCATTTACGTTGTAGATGTCCTGTGGGCTCCAGTTACCGCTTAACACCAGGTTTGCTGTGAGCTCCTCCAACCATCTAAGCAATAAAAAAAAAGACAACGGGATGTTAAGTGCTGAGGCTGACAGCAACGTCTATATCTCTATTGTAGTATATAACGATTAGGCCAAGATCCAACCCAGAATGCGCGATGTTTCGCCACCACAGTCACTATCTAAACAAAAGATTTTGAATAATATTCCTTTCTGATTTCCTTGTCATCAATATTGACGTCGGTAAAAGAAAAATGTGGCTCTCTATTGATTTTCAAACCGAAAATCAGTTTCCATTGTTTGTTTTGTTCGTCTAGTTCGATGCATACCGGATATTGTCTACTATCCAATTTCAGACTGGAATGAAAAATGACTTTGTCATGTCGTTTGGGTTTTTTTTTTGAAACGAGATCACGGTAAACCGCATTTGATATACCTGGTATATAAAATACTTTTGAGGAGCTAGTATTTGGAACTAATATTGTTATTCCTTTAGATAGGTGCAGAAACTTACAGTTGAGCATTGGTAATATAACGCAAAATAACCTTGGGGCATGATGTCGAAGTCTCAACAGTATTAATGCTGTCATCCTCTTCAACTATTAATGTGGAAGGCTTTAGAGGAAGAGGTAGTCCTAAGAAGAAATAGATGGATTGTGTGAACGACATGTGTAAGAGGGGAGTGAGCGAAGAAATGGTATATGACAGAAGAGTGTGGAAGGAGAAAACATGTTGCGCCGACCCCAGGTAACTGGGAGAAAGGGCAGGAGAGTGATGATGCTGTCAATCTTTTCAACTATGAATGTGGAAGGCTTTAGACGAAGAGGTAGACCTAAGAAGAAATAGATGTATTGCGTAAAAGACGACATGTGTAAGAGGGGAGTGAGCGAAGAAATTGTATATGATAGAGGAAGGAAGAGTATGGAAGGAGAAAATATGTTGCGCCGACCCGATACTAAGCCGACGCCGGTAACTAGGCGAAGGGCAGGAGAGTGATGATGCTATAATCCTCTTCAAAACGCAACCTATGACTGCTATCCAAGCGAATTTCAAATACTCGGAGTGTGCCTGAGTTTTACTGATTAGGCACCTTAATTTTTTCGACTATTTCGAAGGCAGACATAAATACGGTCCATTTAATTGTGTATGGTTACCATCCGTCATGGCCGTCAGCAATAACAGGGGGACAGCCAATTCATTACCGACAGCAAAAATGTTACATAAGGAAACTGATTTATCATCGAATGTTTCTAAGAGACTACCATGGTTGCAATTTATGATAGTTGCAATAGTTGTTACTTGCTATAGTTGTTATTTTTCTTTCGTTGGACTATTACACGTTGGCTGGTCACCCGATGTTAACTGCTTACCTAGAATGACGCCTTATAAAATCGCAGCGACAAAGCCCATGGTGTGTGCTATGATTCGCGACATCACGTCTGCCACTAAAATTTATTTATGTCGTATGCCGAAACCATATTTATTATCATTAATAATAATCAATATTCACTTGATCGTGTCACCGTCACTTGTAGACATCAGCAGAAATATAATCTCTGAGAACTCTCTTCAGAGCTCATTATAAAAAGAATATGTAAAAGCGCTCAGAAATTAATGTAAAGTGAGTTTACTGGTCGTAGGACCTCTTGTGAGTCCGCGCGGGTGGGTACCACCACCCTGCCTATTTCTGCCATGAAGCAGTAATGCGTTTCGTTTTGAAGGGTGGGGCAGCCGTTGTAACTATACTTGAGACCTTAGAACTTGTATCTCAAGGTGGGTGGCGCATTTACGTTGTGGATGTCTATGGGCTCCAGTAGCCACTTAACACCAGGTGGGCTGTGAGCTCGTTCACCCACCAAAGCATAAAAAAAAAAGTTTCTGATAGGAAGTGGCTATAATTCTCAAACTAGGTCCATAGACATTAAGATTTGAAAGCTGATATAACGTCAAAGTATCAATCGCATCATTTAGCGGTTTTTGATATGGATGATGGTGCCCTAAATACCTAACAGTACTATTTTTATGTATATGTTTTGTTTTGTATTGTTTTATATACTATTTGTATGTATTTGACGGTACTATTGGTGCCCTGGTAGTCAAAATTCGACTATAATTAATTGAAATTATAAGTTTGTACATTATTATGATTCTATTGTCAAAGACTATTATAGTTCTATAATCATAAATTTCGCTAAACTACTCTTTAGACACATATTAAGGAGTAAATTATAAGTGTGTGAAACTTCATACTCCTCCGTCTGCGCAATTTTCGTAAAAAGGGGTACAAAGTTTTTGCTTCACGTATTAATATATTATATAGATACATATATCTATTTTTGGAGTTTACTCCTTAAGAATCGATTTACATATATAGGCCCGGGGTATGAAAATTATGGGGACCAAAATCGTACTAGAGAGTATAGCATGTCACACGAAATGCGTTATGCGCCAATCAGGAGCCAACGCGCGGCCGCGTTATCGCAGGTGACGCCGGGCTGCTGCGCCGGCAGTCCGCCACAAAGCCTCGTACTGATCGCGCGTTTCTCTCATTATTGTATTTTCATATATTTGTTAGTCGTTTGTTTTGTGTCTCGTTAATTTGTTAATAATCTGTAGTGTATCGTGTTGTCGTAATATAGAACTATTTCTCGTATTGTTTCGTTTAATTTACCGACATCGTTTTGCTTGTGGCCGGACGCCGTTCGGGTTCGATTCCTGAACGTATCAACTGTTAGTGGGTTGATACCCGAATATAACCCGCTACAAATCATTTATTAATAAAGCTTATTAAATATAAACAATTCCTTCTATCAGTGAATGGACAACTTATATATTAATTGTAAAAGTGAATTATATAGACTTACTTAATTACCGCATCCACGTGTTCCGCAACTCCCGGATCATTCTCACTAGAATACGTAACTTCCATATTTTACTGTATTCAACTGACACAAATTTATATTTATATCCAGTAAACTCCAGTCGTGCGTCGGAGCGGACACACACACTTTTTTTCTATGTATATATTTTTGATAATGTATGTGTATTAATAGTATACCGCAACATACCTGTTGTATCTTTATCTTTTCCATAATTTATGGTAAATAAACGGTTGTCTGGAAGAAATCGCTTTTAGCGATAAGACTATTGTACTATTGTACTATTTTATAATCACTGACTGTCTTATAATGTTATTTGTGGTTTGGTGTGTAATAAAGTATGTTCTCTCTCTCACTCGCTCTCTTTCTCTATCTCTCCCTCTCTATGTTTCTAAGTTACGTCATTAATTTAAAAGCTGGGAAAGGCAGGCGATATCTACAAATAAAAGTAATGTATACATAATTATACACTACAATATATAACACAACACTACTGTACATATAACCGTGCGAAAGCAAAATTACTATATTTACTCCACGTCCGCTCCGGAGGCAATAAAGAGTCTACGAACATGTCACTTTCAGGACTCTAGCTAAATGGCTCATCCTCCATCCCTTTCTATCATACAACAATATTACCGCTATCTCTCACAGTCAATAGAATATTGGGTGTAGGGTGGCATTTCAGAGTCGTCCATAACAACTCTTCATGTACCTAAATAGGGTTAAGAACGCTTTCAAAATTATACAGTGCTGTAGAGATTTGAAAGTTCGCGAACATTCTAACAAGTTTAAATAAAACATGAAAAGGAATTTAAGTCCGAAAATTTGTTTGAAGTAAGCCCAACCGAAGCTTGAATTCTGATTACTATTAAGTTTCAGACAACCTCTAAAACTACTATTCATTGCTACACTACACTTTGAGAAACTTGCGAAGGTCATATTATGTTTGTTGAAAAGTCTCATGCGTCAGCTTTAATAGATTCGTGGTGCTGACCAGACCCGAAGTTTCAACAGAAACTTCAGATAGCAAGTAAGTCAATAAACTTCGGGTGAACGCAAAGAAAAATAAAAAACGCATCAAATTAACGTTCAATTAAGATATTGATATGATTTATTTTTATTAAAACACTAGCAACCCGCCCTCGCTTCGCTTCGGAAACATTAAAACACACACGAAACCAAAAAATAAAATAAAAAAAGTAGCCTATGTTCATCAGGGACAATGTCGGCTTCTAATGGAAAAAGAATTTTTCAAATCGGTCCAGTAGTTTCGGAGCCTATTCGAAACAAACAAACAAACAAATCTTTCCTCTTTATAATATTAGTATAGAAAAAATGTTTGCTCCAATTATATCAGACAAGGTAGAATAGACACCCTAGCTCATTTTTTGTTTTTTATTGCTTAGATGGGGGGACGAGCTCACAGCACACCTGGTGTTAAGTAGTTACGAAAGCCCATAGAATCTACAACGTAAATGCGCAACCCACCTTGAGATATAAGTTCTAAGGTCTCAAGTATAGTTACTATAGTTCATTTGTCGGCAAACATGCCTATGTCAAGGTTAACATAATAATTTTTCTCGATTCGATTGTACGATAATGGTTTAGGCTGATCAATTGTTTCTTTTGTTATTAACGGATCATGGAATAACCCAGTTCAAGATATTTACCTCAAGATAATCAATAGTTTACTAATTCAATAATTCATTAATTAACAGCCTAGCTTAGTCCACTGTTGGACATAGGCCTCTCCCAAGGCAAGCCACGAAATCCGATATTTGGCCTTTCATCTCTATTTACTACCCGCTATTCTATTTGTATCAAACCTCCACCTTGTTAGTAGTTCTACACTACGTTTACGAACAGTCCATCAGTAATGGCCACGAATATCTATATCGCTCTTTTTCTTTACTCAAAATCATTTAACATCATTAAGCACGCTGGCTCAATGATAATTCTTAACGTCAGTCATTACTGACTTCACATTTGAAAGCTATTTTTTTTTAATGCTTAGATGGGTGGACGAGCTCACAGCCCACCTGGCATTAAGTGGTTACTGAAGCACATAGACATCTACAACGTAAATACGCCACCCACCTTAGGATATAAGTTCTAAGGTTTCAAGTATAGTTACAACAGCTGTTGTCAACATTTGTTGAGTACGTATTTCATTAGAAAAATTGGTACCCGCTGGGATTCGAACACCAAGGCACCACTCAATACGAATGCACCGGACGCCTTATCCTTTAGATCACGACGACTGTTCCGTCTTTATACATTCTATATATATATTTGAACATTCTATGTAGACCATAACTAAGACGGTGGAAGACCTTCACTTTGTCGTATAATCTGGTGATGCATAGGCCCCAGGATTGGATATGGTCTAATATAAACTGAAAATTTAAAACTTTAATAATAATTATTATATGATTGATATTAATGTAATGATTTAAATGATAATAAATATAGTATACACAACAAGACCCTAAAAAATAATTTACGACAGCTAAACAAATTTGTACCTCAACGCTTTTTGATAAGTTTTTTTGGAAACGGAAACTTGGGATAATTAGTTAGTGCTTAGTCCGTGCAATACTTGCAAAGATCGCTTTAAGTATTTGTAAATTTTTCGATAACAACCCTAGCAAGTTGCGTTGCAAGATCCTGTGTTCTCAAGTTATTTTCAAAATGAATTCAAACTAGACTGAATCATTCAACCTAAATAAAGGTTGCCAATTTTTTTCGCATAACGTTTTCATGTTATTTTCAAATATACTTTTTTTTGTCGTACTGTTAACATAATATAAATTTAGCCTATTTTTCCGCTGTTTGTAAAATTGCTGTAACATGTCATCTACCTAGTCAGGTCATAAATTCTGTCACATGTTTAATGTAAAATAACTGAAACAAGTTTATTCATTATGTAACCATTCATATACCAAAATGAACTTAACAAAACATAGATTCTTATGACACTAAAGTTTATTCAAAATGACCTCCGTAATTTTGAATACAGGCTTTCAATCTGCGCGGCCAGTCGTCTATCGCAGCACGAACGAGGTCCATGTCAATATCGGCGGCTGCCTTAATCAAGGATGTCTTGAGGGACTCCAAATTGGGATGAGGCTTTGAGCACCCCTATTCCTCCAAGTGTTGCCATATCTTGTAATCTAACGGATTCAAATCTGGACTGGAGGAGGGCCAGTCTTCGTGCCGGATGAAGTCGATTTCACGCGCCGCCAGCCAGTCTTGTGTGCTCTTCGCTCTATGAGCTGGCGCCGAATCTTGTTGGAATACCCAGTGCCTGTTATTGAACATAGTATGAGAAACAGGTTCCACAAGGTTCGTCAGGACTGTATTTTGATACACAACTGCATTCGTTTTTACACCTTTCTCACAAAAATGTACCTCTGTTAAGCCCCAATAAGAAACTCCCAACCATACCATGAGCGAGGATGGAAAATGATCTCGTTGAACACGCGGAATACGGTTGCTCGCTTCTTCACTACTGTGTGCGTACACCTTATCATTTTGTTTGTTGTAGCTCTCTTCTAAGGTAAAAATTTTTTCATCCGAAAAAAGAATTTCCCGACATCTTTTTCCCGCGTACCGCTTCAACAAAGCGCGGCATCTCTTCAGTCTCAGGTCCATTAGACGAGCATTCAAACGATGTCCTGTTTTTCTTCGATATGCCCGAAGCCCTAAGTCTTCCACCACTTCTTCGTCGACCACTTCTTGACCTGTCATCTACACTAGAGTCTTCACTGTATCGTTTGATGGTACGATAAACGAATCTTTTGGTTATATTAAAATTTTTCAGTATGTTAAAAATTTGAATTCGCGCGTAACCGCAACGATGCAACGCAATAACTGCAACACGGTCTTCTTTAATCGTCTACTCCATATTTAAAAAGGAGTAAAATTCTAAAAGTTATACATTTTTATTTTAATGAACAATTCGAAATTCGAATTCAATAAACTTTTTTGTGGCCAGAATTCTAAAAGAAAAGTTTTTACTGTGTGACAATACTTATGACCTGACTAGTTATATATTAATACGTGAAGCAAAAACTTTGTATCCCTTTTTACGAAAATTGCGCGTACCGAGGAGTATGAAATTTTCCACACTTATAGAGAATATAGAGAAGGATTGCAGAATGTTTTTTTTTTTTTAATTATTGATAAAATACATTAAACCAATAAAATAAACATTATACACATTAACATGTATTTGATGCACACACGCATGCATACTATTTATTGGCAAACTTTTGTTCTTGACGTCTGTGGTCAAATTGAGAATAGATTAAATATTGTTTGTCTTGGTTAATATTTTTTATAGTGTAGTCTTGGCGAAATTTGTGACTATAGAAGTATAAAATACAATCATAATAGTGTACAAACTTCCGATTCCAATTAATTATAGTCGAATTTTGACTACTGCGGGACCTCTAGTTTAATATAATTAGTTACAAATTTACGATACAATTTCGCGCGCATCGAGATATCGTTGCGAAACTATTGAAATAAATTTTCGTATTCAATTTAAGGATACATCGCTCGGACCTTATCTGTTAATATTAAGATCCAAATAGTTAACAGTTGTTTAATTCAGAATTTAATAACAATAAATTTTATATTTTGTTTGGGGATCGCCCAGTAGTTGATGCTACTTACTAGTGACATTAACTACTATTTTATACCTGGTTTTTTGTCGTACCTACGTATTTTTGGGACCCAACGGACTTGTTTTACCATCTTGAAGCATACGGCCCACTTGATGGTTAGTGGTTAGCATTGTTAGGGTTTTTGTCATTTGTCACAGCAGTAGAGTCTACTTAGGAAGATCGGTCTGCATAATGCATAGAAAATTGGGAAAAGTCTCAGACAATTTTAACCAGGCAATCCCTATTGTGGCGTCTGGTTTTAATTAAGAACTCGCTGATGAGGCGTTCGGGGCTGGAACTAAAAAGAATAGCCGAGAAAATAAATAAAAAGAGCTTTCTTTTTCTCGGCTCTAGCGTATAGGAGTGTACCTACATTTTTGCACTAAATAAGTTTTTATTTATTGCTTAGATGGGTGGACGTGCTCACAGTTAACCTGGTTTTAAGTGGTTATTGGAGCCCATAGACATCTACAACGTAAATGCGCCACCCACCTTGAGATATAAGTCCTAAGGTCTACCCGCGCGGACTCCGCGAGGTCCAACCACCAGTAATTACGCATATTATAATTTTGCGGCTTTGATTTTTATTACACGGTGCTATATTCCTTCACCGTGGAAGTCAATCGTGAACATTTATTAAGTACGTATTTCATTAGAAAAATTGGTACCCGCCTGGGATTCGAAACACCGGTGCATCGCTCAACACGAATGCACCGGGCGTCTTATCCTTTAGGCCACGACGACGATAAAACAAGTCTAACAGTATAGTGCGAGTTTACGGTCCATCTGATGATGAGGCGTCACGGAGACTACAAACATTAAGTGGAAAACGCCACCAATGACTTTAAGACCTGATAATAAAGTATCAATAATATCTTATGGTTCTAGTTTAGAACGCACTCATGTTGCGAAAAGTTTAAGCAAATATCTATAACAATATATCAGATATATCATATCAGTGTAAATTATCAGATTTGCAACAGAATGAATGAATTTGTTCACGAGTGGTGATGATTAGCAAGGATGTTGCTTACATTATCAATGTTATTACCTGCCTAAGATTACTTTGCTTGCGTTTTTTTTAGTTTGAATTTAATCAAAACCAAACATTATCATTGCATTACGCTATTCAGGTAGAGAACAAATATATATTATGTTATAGTTCATAGCTGGAATACGAATTCACGTCCAATGCATTACACTTATTAAATCTTAAAGGAAAGATCCAGAAAAACTGAGTCGGCTTAGTGACGCAGCTGTGTTCTGTTTCCGAAACGAGGGTACCTCACATTTCGTCGTCCAACGTTATTTAAAATAATGAATTGGCTCGCAAGGGGTCGGCTTCTAGGATATTTGACTAGCGATATAGTAACCGGCAAACTTCTTGAGCAAATGACCTTGACTGCGCAGAACCGAATTTTAGATCACTTTGGTGGTGAGGGTGAGGCGCGACGGCAGGGGAAATCGTATCGAGCGCGTTATTGGTAGATCAGTCGAACCTTACGTCCCGCACCGCGCCCTCGTTCCGCTTGCTCCCAAATGTACGCTTACCTACAGTGAAAAGTCTATCGTTATTAATCGTTAAGTTATTTGTTATAATTGCTTGTTGACTTTGTTGCCATTGCTATTTGTTGAGTGTTTGTTGATTTTTTATAAAAAATACACTATGCTGCGACAAACTGGTGTAGTATTCAAAAGAAAGGGTAGAAAAAGTGTCTAAGACGTATATTGCTTCATTATAAAACAGGGGAAGAATGATATGGAAAAAGTAAAACAGACTTCGGAAGCAACAAAAACATCAGTGAGTACTGTTAGGTGCATTATTAACGAAGCTAAAGGCTCTGGCTTGCTCGCCGTGTTTCGGACTCCGAGTAAGAAAAGATCAGGGAAGAAGAAAGTTACCGGAATGGATATTTCCGTTCAATCGGTAATAAAAAGATGTATTCATAATAACTACATAACAAGCAGCGAAACTCCGTACCGTAGAAAGGCTTCGAAAAATTTAAAGAAGATATAAATTTGAATGGCTCGGAATGAAGTTTATGACGAATTATGAAAGAGATAGGCTTCAGATGGAGAAAAAAAAACAGAAAATAATCGGAAGCTGGTAATTGAAAAATATTTTAAAAAAAATATATTAATTATAGACAAAAAAGAAGACCGAACCGACCGAGTTGACTCGGGTGATGAAAACAGTGATGATGATGATGGTCAAGATTATGATAACGAAAAAAATATACAAATACCAGCTTCGCTTCAACTGAACCAAGACCTGGCCACAGCTCTAGTTTTGACTTAATAGAAGGAATATCTATTTTACCCCAAGATTAAATTATTACAATTATTAACCTATATTTTTTGTTGATGTTCTAATAAATATATAAATAAATACATATGTTGATTTTAATAATTTAATTGCATTATGACGCAGAGTAAATAATGTTTTTGCACGTGAGTGTACCATGCGCGAACTTACCCCCACTACGTCAACAAATGCTCAAGAAGTTTGCCGGCTATTATACCTATAGTATAATCTGATTCGATGCCAACGCGCGCATTGCTGTTAGCGTGGACCTATATGTTACTTATGACGACGCTTGTAGCTAAAGTATTGTACTTTTTGACGAAGCGTGTTGCTGATAACTATATTTCTGTAATCTGACGAAGCATGTTGCGGATAATAACGTTTATTCTGTATGGTTTGATACACAAGATAAAAAAAAAATACGTGTGGCACTCGGGGACTGCCGCGGTAAAGCTATTGCAAAGTATTTTTTATCAATTTATGCAATTACAATTAGACAATAATATTTTAATATTAAAACAATAATAAAAATAAGACCAGGCTACATTTATAAACATTAGAAAAGCAAAACATTAACTGTCCCCTTCACACTCATAAGCTAGACCGCGTGAGAGAGAGATGGGCAGACTTTTCATCATGCTCATGCAGTGCGATTTCACGCCGCGCGCTTATCACAAACACTACACCAGCGCAACCAGTGTTGCCAGATGACCGTGTGAATTTCCCCCCAACTTTTTTCGAAAACCCCCCGAAAATAGGCTTTTTGAAGAAAAAAACCCCCAAAACAGTTTTTACTTATTTTAAAAAAGAAATAAAAAAACCAAAAGGATTCTTTTATTTTTTAATCAAGCTATCCCTATAACTTCAACCATCTCTAAACAATTATGACGATCATATTCACTTTCGTTATTATTATTTAAAGCATACTCGTTTTCGAAGTTAAAGATATTTAACATGTCCGATGTGGGAACAAAATTTATGCATCTATTTGGCAGTGAAAATCGAATCCTGAGAACCGCTTCGGCAGTTTCTATTGCTATTTGGTTGCATAATTTGTCCTTTATAATATTGACTTGTGAATAGTATAGTAGACTATAATTATTCTAATAGTAATTGCAAATTGATACTCAAAAAACTTCCGAAATTTCTCTCAACTAACTTTTTCCCCCCGAATGTCCCCCCAAAGAATCTTTCCCCCCGAATTTCCCCCCCAAGGTCGAAAAACCCCCCGAATTTGCAGGGAATCCCCCCCATCTGGCAACAGTGAGCGCAACGTGTGAATGTGTTGAACGCGACCTACATAGTAGCCGTAGTGGGGGTGTCAGGTTATTTTCGTTACGGAATTTCTTGATTCAGTCGCCGCGCTCAAGGCCCGCGATAGAAGCTATTGAATAGCTTAAGAATGCTTTTTTTGGGGAATATTTAACAATAAATTTTTTGAGCACTTAACCTTCAAAATACTTTCTTTTATTGTTCTTGCGAGCAGAGCATAGAGCCCCCCTGATGAGGAGTGGTTACCGTCGCCCATGGACATCAGCAATGCCAGGGACCTACCAGCAATGCCCTACCGTTAGGCTAACTGTCCCACGTATCTAACTATATTTAACTGATCATATGACAATAATCTTATTAAATAAAATATTATGTATTGAGCTAAAAATATTGCAGATATTTACGTCTTTATAATAAATATGTATGTATATAATTTAGAGTGAACTCCTTACAAGGCTTTTAAGAGTCAATAATTTTGTAATAAGCTTTGTTTTCTTTGATATTGAGTAACGAAAGAGAGGCTTAGTTATT
The DNA here is from genome assembly GCF_030269925.1 of Bombyx mori. Taxonomy (NCBI): domain Eukaryota; kingdom Metazoa; phylum Arthropoda; class Insecta; order Lepidoptera; family Bombycidae; genus Bombyx; species Bombyx mori. The sequence continues at coordinate 14,247,749 of NC_085112.1, forward strand.
AAATATGACTCCGTGAACATTTTCGAAGAATAAATACTTGTTATAAATATTTAAAATAACGTAAACCCGTTTGATGAGATGGAGAGAGTTCTTGATGTTTTGAATAATTATGAAAAAAGCTCTCCTTAGAAGTTCGGCGGGGGAAGTTTTTTTTTGTTGTAGAATAATGCGACGAATGTACGACTCACCTGTCGATAAGCGACAAAGACTGTATTATTATTATTATTATTATTTTTTTATTGCTTAGATGAGTGGACGAGCTCACAGCCCACCTGGTGTTAAGTGGTTACTGGAGCCCATAGACATCTACAACGTAAGTGCGCCACCCACCTTGAGATATCAGTTCTAAGGTCTCAAGTATAGTTACAACGGCTGCCCTACCCTTCAAACCGAAACGTATTACTGCTTCACGGCAGAAATAGGCAGGGTGGTGGTACCCACCCGCGTGGACTCACAAGACATCCTAAAACCAGTAATTACGCAAATTATAATTTTGCGGGTTTTATTTTTATCACATGATGTTATTCCTTCATCGTGGAAGACAATCGTGAACATTTGTTGAGTACGTATTTCATTAGAAAAATTGGTACCCGCCTGTAATTCGAACACCGGTGCATCGCTCAACACGAATGCACCGGATGTCTTATCTTTTAGGCCACGACGACTTGTCTCATCATTTAACCCTGAAAAGTCGTTGAAATACGAAAAACTGAACAGTAACAATGAAGATTTTAACTCTTTTGAAATTCACCGCACGTTTCGCCCGGGCTCGGAAGACGTTCTTAATGAGGGCGCGTCAGGTCTTGCTTATACAAACACTGGGGACACATTTGTCGCTTTGAATATCTTAAACAAACGTCAGCAAAGTTGGACATAAACATATGAGTTCTTGGGAAGCAATCCTGTCCGGAGTAAGGACTTTAGCTCGGATATATGTTCGGGGACTGTTTGGATACTTTTCAGGAGAAAAGGTACTTGATATAGGTTTTTATTTTAATCTTACAACCTGAAGTCATGTTGAGGATGAGAGGAGCGGGATGAGATGGTGAACTCATATCGAGCTCTGCTCAAAATCCCACAAGCAGAGTACCAATTTCTCCAAGGAAATACACACAAATCGCCTTTCCGCATTAAAAGTGTACAATTTCCAAAAATATTCGAAATTAATATGCCGAAACATTTGGTATCACCAGTATTTTTTTCTCATAAATACCGTCAAAAGAGCGCAGTTTAGTTTTAGTTTTTATTTTTATTTTTTAGTTTACGTATGTTTTTTGACTACTATTTACTTATAAAATTAATACGTAATTTTATCTTACTTTCAAAAGACATAACTGGTAAAAAATAAAAAATAAATGTTGCAAATATGGTTAATATTAAAAATAATTATATGTTAAACCTTTAAAACCCTCTCCTATAAAATTAGTAAGTTTTGAGATTATACAGTTTTAATGCGAGAAGATGCAATACGGGCAGCACCAAAATCTGCAATGAAGGGATAACGTCGTATGGAATAAATAATATAAACCCAGAAAATTTATGATTTTGCATATTTGCTGGTAGCGGGGCGTATTCTAAGCCAGCACGGTTAGGCTCCACTGCCCTGAATATTTATGCTGCTAAGTAGCCATGCTTTGCGGCTTGAAGGGTGTGAGAGTCGTTCTCCAATAAAATTGAGACTTCGATTTCATGTCTTAATATCTCTTCTTCTCTCTTCTGAGTCGGTCTCTTCATTACTGAAAGTCGTGTCTAATCTAAAATGTGGACCACTCGATGCACAATGCTTCCCCACGTCTTTCTCGGCGGTCTTTATAGCCTCGGTTATTGGCAGGCCGGTGAGCGTCTTAACCAGATCAGACCAGCGAATAGGTGAGCGTCCGCGTGATCTACTCCCGTCAATATAGATGGAGCTTTTTATGTAATGTCTACAGGCCAACCAAATACCACCAGGTGGGTTGGGAGCTCTACATTAATTAATGTATTAAAAAAAATCTTAGCTTGCTTTCGGTATTGGGTGTTGTTCGAGATGATTTCCATTTTACTGGTGGTAGGACCTCTTGTGAGTCCGCGCGGGTGGGTACCACCGCCCTGCCTATTTCTGCCGTGAAGCAGTAATGCGTTTCGGTTTGAAGGGTGGGACAGCCGTTGTAACTATACTTGAGACCTTAGAACTTATATCTCAAGGTGGGTGGCGCATTTACGTTGTAGATGTCTATGGGCTCCAGTAACCACTTAACACCATGTGGGCTGTGAGCTCGTCCACACATCTAGGCAATAAAAAAATAAAAAAACCAACACACGACTTTCACCAGAGCAGGGATTGTCTAAAGAACTTGGAATCACTGCGCTCATACAGAGTTCGTTTCTATCTATATATTTTGTGTGGCACGCACCATACGGCTCTACAATGAACTGTCTAAAAAGCTACTTCTGCAAAGAAGATGCAAAAATGAAGATGAAAATTTTTCGCGTTATAAAATTGTTCATGTAATTTTTTTTTTTTTTATGATTGAAGGATTACTGGTGGCCCGGAGGCCTTTCCAGTTTCACCAGGACAGGTGTATAGCTTAGGAGAGCTGATAGCGTTAAGTTATAAATAAGCCTTATAATAATGAAACTCTTTTGATGAACATTCTTAATATTTTTTTATTTATTTTTTCATACATACCCAATGCAGCGAAAAGTCTGCTTTCTGTAATATAATAAATTTTCATAACAAGATTCTTATGAAGAGAAAGGCATGGGTCGTTACAAAATATCTATGTATAATCATTATAGCATATATTAATACGTGAAGCAAAAACTTTGTATCCCTTTTTACGAAAATTGCGCGGACGGAGGAGTATGAAATTTTCCACACTTATAGAGAATATAGAGAAGAAGTGCACAATGCTAATATTTTTTTTAAATAATGCACAAAAGATACATTAAATCAATAAAGAAAACATTACACACACTACATACCATGTATTTGACGCACACACGCATGCATACTATTTATTCTCAAACTTTAGTTCTTGACGTCGGTGGTCAAATTGAGAATAGATTAAATATTGTTTGTCTTTATTAATATTTTTTTATAGTGTAGCTTTGGCGAAATTTGTAATTACAGAAGTATAAAATACAATCATAATAGTGTACAAACATACAATTCCAATTAATTATAGTCGAATTTCGACTACTGCGGGACCACTAGTTATAAAAGCAGTTCAAACCACATAGTGTACTAATTAAAAGTCAACATCGCGAATTGTTGAAGATTGCCATTTTAATCTCTAAGATTAAGCACAACGAACTGAACATCGGTTAAGTTCTCGCAAGCACTCTGCAAGGAGAGTTGTACTAACCGAAATTGGTGAAATTACAGTTAAAAGCATCATCAGTTACTTCGTGCTTGGTATTGTCTAAGAGCGAATCGCAAGGATCAATTTTATTTATAACACCATGATTGTAATTAACCCATAGTGTTTTAATTTTTATTTATTTATTGCTTAGATGGGTGGACAAGCTCACATTCTACATGGTGTTAAGTGGTTACTGGGGCCCATAGACATCTACGACGTAAATGCGCCACGCACCTCGAGATTTAAGGTCTAAGGTCTCAAGTATAGCTACAACGGCTTCACGACAGACTAATAAATTGAAACCTAAATAAATTGAAACCAAACCTCAATTGAAGAAAAAAAATGGGATTTTCTAAAACAATTCTTCGGGACATTCCCCATGAAACTGGTGGTAGGACATCTTGTGAGTCCGCGCGGATAGGTACCACCACCCTGCCTATTTCTGCCGTGAAGCAGAAATGCGTTTCGGTTTGAAGGACGGGGCAGCCGTTGTAACTATACTTGAGACCTTAGAACTGATATCTCAAGGTGGGTGGCGCATTTACGTCGTAGATGTCTATGGGCTCTAGTAACCACTTAACACTTTGAACACTTTGGTGGGCATTGAGCTCGTCCACCCATCTAAGCAATAAAAAAAATACAATTAATATATAATATCAACTAAAAGTTTATGACTTGTGCAACATCCCGAAGAAAATCCCTTGAGTTGCGAACCATCGTTTAACTAACGTTTAACTGCCACCGACTAGAGAATAGTTTTGAAAACTTAAATTACTAAGTTACGTGTATAGGGGAAATTGAACTTATTTTAAAACTAACTTAGATTCCTTTGAGGCTTACTTCAGATTAGTGTAGCTTGGATGTTTTGATAGACAGGTAAAAATATTTGCATCTGAAGCAAAACTGGATTAAGGTGAGATGTTTGAAAATTGATTTTTATTGATTAATAACTATTGGATATTTGAAGGTTTTAGTGCCCGATACACTGACTTTAACTGATTCGGTGGTGCAGTAATTAGCGCCTCTGACTGTCGCGCCGAGGGTCGTGGGTTTGACTTCCAAATTGGGCAAACAATCGTGTGATTGACAAGTTTCTTTGCTCTTTATCTGGGTATTTATTATCTATATGTGTATATATTTAAACGTGTTTAGGTATGTATGTCTGTCTCTGGTACCCACAACACAGGGAATCGTAATTTGGGGCCCGATGACCGTGCGTGATTTACTTTTGTTCCCAGTTATTTATTATTAATTATTATTTCTTTTTCGTTCCCTCAGTGCTGAGGATTGCGACCACATGTGAATTTCCCCCATAGTGTTACCGAAACGCATTACTGCTTCAGGGCAGAAAAGGGCAAGGTGGTGGTACCTACCCGCGCGGACTCACAAGAGGTTCTACTACCAGTAATAACGCAAATTATAATTTTGCGGGTTTGATTTTTATTACACGATGTTATTCCTTCACCGTGGAAGTCAATCGTGAACATTTGTTGAGTACGTATTCCTTTTGTCTTTTATTTATCGATTGAGGCACTACGAAGTCTGCCGGGTCAGCTAGTAATGTATAAAGCAGTATGTTAATTCGCTATTTTATTTACCAACGTGTCCAAACCAACCGAATGGTATAGCTGTTAGTCGGTAACGTGTTTTACTCAAAAAACTCATTACGTTTTCACTTACTTTACCCTTCTAATCAAAACAACGCCAGCCTTCGTGAGCGTAAAGTTCCCGAAGTCTGGAGTGCCCGATTGGCCCGATTAATGTAGCAGAAAATGGAATTTCCTTCTAGTGCCGTCGATAGATGCGTAACGTACCTGCTCCTTAATTCAATGATCATTATTTAAAAGAACTGCTATGCTGAGGTAATCATTTGTGGGATATTTAACGACAAAGGGAAGATCTTCCACAGAGCGGTTGATATTGGTCGGTAGACCAACTTGAGAGACTATTTCAGCGTAACTTTAACTAATAGGTGAGCTCACGGGGTTCACACCTGAGGGCGTTGCTAACACGAACCCTAGCAAGAGCCGTGCTTCGCAGAATCTACCACCGGATCGGAAACGCGACCCACTGAGAAGATCCGCCGAGAAACTCAGTGGGCTGTGTCTGTGGGTTAATTTACTGGTCGAGCCTTTCGTTGGAACTTGTATATTTGCACGATTATGTTATAAATGTCGTAAGCGAGATTCAGGCATCTGTCAATTATCTTGTATTGTATGATGGCTGGCTACCCGCCACATCACTCTCCTCCCCGCCACATCATTGTGCTATGAAACAGCACGAGACCGTTGCAGCTCCTTAACTAAATGCCAATCAATTATGCTCTAAATATATTGGAAGGACAATTAATATTTGTCGGCATAGCGCCAGGGATGGCTAAGCGGTAGTTTCCGTCATCACTCGTATTTGGTTGAACTCAGTTTATAAAAAGTCAATAAAACCTTTTGAATAATAATTATTGAAACTCAACACACACAACTTTCACAATGACAGGGTAAACCGACAGTTTCGTTCCACATACCGACAAACTGACTGCCAGAGACGGACGGACCGCCCGATACGGACAGAATGACTGTCTGACACAGAATGCCACGACTCTGTCCACGTACCGCCATTTTATACTGTGGCGTTACGGAGTCTACCCTACATTTTGTGATATTTATCAAAACAACATTTTATCATTTAAAATAATAGTCTAAACAACGTCTTAATATTACTAAAAGTCGTTAACCACGACATATTTATTATGTATCCAAATCTACTGAATGCCAAACGACATTACAAAATATATTTATCTAAATAAATAAAAATGTGAAATGTTTGTGTATTCCGTGCGTTCCTATAACCTTTTATCCGATTACGATGATTGGCGTGACTATTGTCGGCACTCCAAGGAAAGTTTCCGTCACAGCAACTTGCGAGTAGTTTTAATAAATCTATATTTCTCATACAATAAGCAATAGTCACATTAGCGGTAGCAGTATATAATTTAATAGGAGAATGCCATTCCGAATCAAATTTTGATTGTAGTCGGTAGTTTTGTAATAAGAGTCTCTAGTTCTAGAGATCTATCTATCGGATGTTTTAATGTAGGCAGCGGCTTGGCTCTGCCCCTGGCATTGCTGGCGTCCATGGGCTACAGTAATCACTCACCTTCAGGTGGGCCATATTCTCGTCTGCCTACAGAGGCAGTAAAAAAAAGTTTATCGGATCTCCACTGGTGGACTAGAGCGTGTCCGTTCCAAGCTAATTTAAATAATAGATCAGACCAAGCACGTGCAGAGTTTCTCGGTTGAACACGTCACGATCCATCATAAACAAACACGTGACCAAAAGCATTCGAGATCAACTTTACGATTCCAATGTAATTAATATCCCTCCGAGTAGGTACGCAGCTTTTCAGGGCACGTGCGCTCGTGGAAACACTCCCAAGAGAGGTCTCGTGCGTTTGAATCATCTCAAAAACAATTCAGCGAAATTATTTGGAAGAAATAACATTTGACTTTTGTTTTGTCTATGGTCGACGACTTGAAATCGAGATGGCTGAACGAAATTTATTATAATTAGCAAAAAATCCCGATTTAACCCACGAAATAATTCACAAAATAGATAGATGAGAAATGGTATTACGATATTTGTAGGTATACTTAGAACATAATATTCACGATCAAAAACAATCAACCGCTGTGATAATCTTTGTGATTCGTGAACGACAATAATAATGATTGATTAATAATAATTGATGAATTTAATATCAAATAATTTTCTCATTCACTGACTGAACGTCTTAGGCAACTAATAATACACAACCCGGCTACGTTTAATTTGCCTCAAGATAAATTTAGATTACGAATAACTCAATAAATTAGTACCACATTTTTTTTGTCAATCATAATTATCAAAACCCCGCTCCCTCTTGAGATATCTGGTAGAAGAGACAATTGTATATGACGGAGAAACTGGGTCCATGGTTTACTAGTGGTAGGGCCTATTGTGAGTCCGCAAGGGTAGGTACCACCACACTGCCTATTTCTGCCGTGAAGCAGTAACGCGTTTCGGTTTGAAGGGTGAGGTAGCCGTTGTAACTATACTGAGACCTTAGAACTCATATCTCAAGGTAGATGTTGTAGATGTCTATGGGCTCCAGTAACCACTTAACACCAGGTGTGCTGTGAGCTCCTCCACCCATCTAAGCGATAAAAAAAGTATGGTTTTTAAAATGATGACGTCATTGTGGCTAACGCCATTCTCTTCATTATGGCCATTGGCTCCCATAGTGACAGTAAATAAAACTTACTTTTCCAAACAATTGATTCGTTTTATTGAATTTCTGCGGTATAATAATAACAACAGCGAAGTTCAGCCTTTCGTAATCGTATTTATAGTAGAACAGTGGGGTAGTTTGTTCAATAATTTTCCTGAATACCGTTTTAAACAATTGTTGATATGCGTTGGACTTATAACAGTTATTGAACTATATTAACATTGAAGAAACAGTGAAATCTAAACATCTTAGTTAAATAAATATCAGGGTTGCGCGCCGATATGATAATAACCTATGTATGACTAATGTACCTATGACTTGTACCTATTATATACAAGATAAGCGATTTAAAAATATCCAGACCCCAAATATCTAGTACTGTGATTCTAAATTAGTATTTTTCGTATTTACTAACATACTATACCACACAGTGTTTTTAGGTAGGCGTAAATCAAGTTTAAATTTATTTATACACCGTTAATTTTTAAGATGGCTAAAAGTGTGACGTAATAAAATAAAAAAAAGGTTTACAATCACTGATCTAGTACCTATATCAAGGAAACTTATTTCAATCGGGAATCGAAACCAAACCCTGACCGAAATTAGGGTCATTGTCGCTTATCTAACAAGGCTATGTAATAGCATTAATAAATATTAAGAACACGTAAATAATACGTAATTATTGATACCAATTGCTTTTATTCTAAGCGTAAAATACGTATAGATTACAGCTAGATGCTTTATGTACCACGAAATAAGTATCTTTTTGTTTATTTCGCCGGTTCCTTGATGGATCGAGCGAATGGGATTATCTAGAGGCACTATTCGAAGAAAAATTAGGATTTCTGTTACCTTCAGTAAACAAGACCATCCGTACCAGTAATGTTATCATTGTTTCTAAAATAATTGGAAGTCGAACGATCAAAGATTTACCTTTCCCTGTTTATTGGGAATGTTAAAGATCTTGCGAGGCGATAAGGAGGAAAATGTTTTGTTATTGACAATTTTCCTGGTAAACGTGGAAAAATCAACAATGTTTGTTTTTTATCGATAACCTAAAGCTTTCATCAGTGGTAATAAAAAATTGGCGAACGAGCTTAGAGGAAAAAGTGCGGAACCGTTTTGTCTAATTTTTTTTTTAATATTCGACAAATTCATCGTCGAACTATTTCGTATCTTCCATGAGGAGTGCTCTGAGGAATTATTTGAGATGATACATACCATCATCTTGTTTTTACTATCGCACCGCCTGCCACGGAGTAGAGTTCATCCATACTACCTGGAGCCACTGCGCTCATCCACAGTGCGTTTCCAGAGATCTTTTTTGCCACGTACCATCCGGCTTTAGAATGAGTTCCCCTCCACAGAGTTTCCCGAGCGCTATGACTTGTCCTTCCTTAAACGAGGCTTGTGGAGAGTACTCAACGGTAGGCAGCGGCTTGCCTCTGTCCCTGGCATTGCTGAAGTCCATGGGCGACGGTAACCACTTACCATTAGGTAGGCCGTATTCTCGTCTGCCTGCAAGGGCAATAAAATAAAATAAAACACCTTTACCACATAACTAATCTTTACGAAATTCGGTATGGTAATATTTTGACTTCTACAAAAGAATCCAAGCTATATTTCATAGTATTGCGAAGCAGGAGTTTCCGCCGACGCGATTTAAAGTCAACAAACATTGTTTTTTAAAAATATTTTACTGTCGCTCCTAGGTATAAGACAATAAAAAAAAATCGTATACTCGTTAAGCCTGGAACGCAATGTAAGGCGTAGGCTGGCGGTCGCTCCCGTACTTACTTCAGACCGCTAATTCCGCGTGTCAACTAATTTACGTTACATTGCGCGCTGAATAAAAAACACAACTTCCGTAAAATCCGAACATACTTTTGGAATGAGGTTCCTAAGCGTGGTTTGCGGTAGAAGCTGATTTGTAGGAATTTTTAAATAAAGAAAAAGCTTTATTTTCCGCTACGTAAAATTTTCTCGCTCTGTCTGTCTCTATTTATTATGTACGAGTGAGTATATAGGTACGAGTATCCAGCAGACAAAGACTTTTTGATTTTAGAAGATATTTATGATAATAAGGAACCCGGAAGCCAAAAAATTTACTGCCTTCCTATGTTTTTTTTGTATCGGGAATCACATTATTATTTAATGTGTGCCCAAAATACAAAAAAATATTCCTACGATTTTTTTTTTATTGCTTAGATGGGTGGACGAGCTCACAACCCACCTAGTGTTAAGTGGTTACTGGAGCCCATAGACATCTACAACGTAAATGCTCCACCCACCTTGAGATATAAGTTCTAAGGTCTCAAGTATAGTTACAACGGCTGCCCTACCCTTCAAGCCGAAACGCATTGCTGCTTCACGGCAGAAATAGGCAAGGTGGTAGTACCCACCCGCGCGGACTCACAAGAGGCCCAGTAAATACGTACTTCATTAGAATACGTATTTCATTAGAAAAATTGGTACCCGCCTGAGATTCGAACACCGTTGCATCGCTCAACACGAATACATCGGACGTCTTATCCGTTAGACCACGACGACTTCGAATTTCGAATGCTAAATATTTATTTTCTAATAAGAGAGGTAGTTTTCACCGGGTTGGCTATAGTATTGTTTGCCTAACGCCTCTCTTCGTATTTTTCAATAATTTTTTTGCAGGAAATTCATATATTAAGAATTATTTTAAATTTTCGATTCTATCATACATACATTTTAACTACTTTAATACCTTGTATACTTTTACGTAGTTTATCCGTGGCCATGGCGCTTGCAACAGCACTAAAATATTTGAAACTTCTAGAGAGCTTTGGGGACAAAAAAACTTGATAAGAATCATTATATTTGAGTCCACGCGGGTAGATACCACCACCCTGCCTATTTCTGCCGTGAAGCAGTAATGCGTTTCGGTTTGAAGGGGCCAGCCGTTGTAACTATACTTGAGACCTTAGAACTTATATCTCAAGGTGGGTAACCAGTAACCACTTTTTTTTTCTTTCTTTTTTTTATGGCTTAGATGGGTGGAGGAGCTCACAGCCCACCTGGTGCTAAGTGGTTACTGGTTACCCACCTTGAGATATAAGTTCTAAGATGTCAGTATTGTAACAACGGCCTTAACACCAGGTAGGCTGTGAGCTCGTCCACCCATCTAAGCAATAAAAAAAAATAGTGTACATTTTCTCGCGTAAGCCTTGAAAGAAACATCTAAATAAATAATAATCTTAATAATATAATACGAGCGTGAAGAAATAGTTCCAGCGGAGTACGCAAGTGATAAAACCTAGGAATTTATACGGGAAGTGGGATTGACTTTGCCGTGTTTCGCTGCAAACAGCGTCTATAACTTGGGAATAGTTTTTCGGGCGTTTGATTTAAGTGAGCGAACCTTTTTAGGAGGTACTAGGCGAAACCTTTTCTATTCGAAGGATATAGATAGATCTCTTTGATTTTTGAAGTGAAAACTTCTTTAGAATCGTTGTGATTTCAAGCCGGATGCAACGGAAAAAGCGACAGTAGAAAGAGATGGACACATACATTTATAAGATTTAACGTGGGAGAAAATGAGATAGGAAGCATTACAGTGTTTTTTTAATACAGCGCCATCTATGAGGTGGTTTATTAATAATGTTTATGAAATCTATTGTTATTATTTTTAATTAAGGATAATACTTGAAGTTAAGATTTTAATTCACAGAGGGCGTTAGCTCATACTATAAAAGTTGATGATTTGCAATTATGTACTTGGTCTATTAAGGACAAAATTTTACATACATATACATAAGATAATTGTATTTTAGTTTTTGAAGGTTTCACTTCTATCACGTGTGAATTCATGTTTTTTTAACCGTTAAAGCAATATAACATTTTTTATTTATTGCTTAGATGGGTGAACGAGCTCACAGCCCACCTGGTGTTCCACTAGTTCTGCGGATCTCGGTATTGTGCCCTCTATCCTTGGCTCTCTGCGTGACTTGTAGTCTAATATAGCAAAAGTTTCTTATTATTGGAGTTTTGACAATTTAAGGATTACAAAAATACGACCCAATTCGCTGCTAAAACATTTCGTTATTCGCAGATCTAATCGGTACATTAATACATACACATTGATAAAAAGGATTCTATTGGAATATGGTAAGTGTCCAACCGAATATCCTTCGTAAACGCGTTTTTACATATTCACGCTTTCTGCATTCGCGGAATATTTACGGAACATATACCACGGCGAATAAGGAGCTTTTATTGTGTACTATAGTGTTGTTCCGGCTTAGTTTGTATAAAAAAAAAAATTAACTAGGCAAGGAAAAACAAAGTCATTTCTATCGACTTCAGTAACCACATACAAGATGCTCTATCATCTGCCCTGCTAATCAAAATCGTGCTAATACCATAAATACATTTGTGAGGCTGGACGTTTGTCAGACTTTCACGCAAAATTATATATTTTGATGAAACTACAAAATGTCAGAGCTTATTCGAATCGACATAACAGTATGATACAGAAAGAAAAGCAATAGAGGACGCGCGTGTAGACTTTAAGCGTGGGTGCATATCCAGCTTTCACTAGAGTAAGCTTTTTCGTTATTTCCTATAGGCATGGTAATAAAAAACAGACCGTCTGCAAATTCGTTAGATAACAGGTAATTTGCAACGTAATTTATGAAATAGGCTACGGTTGAAAGGCGATTGATGTTATTGATTACATTATCTATGTAAACGTATTTTTGCCCATCGAAAATTCCCCGGAGACAGCGAGGGGGAGTCGCAGGAAAATTTCCATTAATTAACGTTATAAATTTCAAATTTTTTTTTTATTTTTTTATTGCTTAGATGTGTGGACGAGCTCACAGCCCACCTGGTGTTAAGTGGATACTGAAGCCCATAGACATCTACAACGTAAATGCGCCACACACCTTGAGATACAGTTCCAAGGTCTCAGTATAGTCACAACGGCTGCCCCACCCTTCAAACCGAAACGCATTACTGCTTCACTGCAGAAATAGGCGGGGCGGTGGTACCTACCCGTGCGGACTCACAAGAGGTCCTACCACCAGTAATTACGCAAATTATAATTATTTGAGGTTTTGTATTTGGTTCGATTGTCGCGAGTCAAAGGCGTAATTAAAAGTACTTTAGAACTTTCATATATTCGTATGAGCAAGTCACTATTTGTAACTTTACAAAAACTGCAATGTATTAAAAAGAATATGGTACATTGCAGTTTTCGTAGTCACGGATTACTAAGGTGTTGTTCTTCCTTGTTTACAGTTGGTAATAAGCTTCTTGTTATATGATTATTATTAGTTAATAAAAAATATTTAATTTTTATTTAAAAGTCTTCTTTTATATTTAAAATGGAGTGAAATTTAGCTAATACATAAACATAGCTAATTGCAAAGTTGTACAGAACTACATCAACCTCGGCTTTACTATCTCAAGCAAGGGAAGATGTGGTGATGAGATCAGACGATGCGCCATCTCCAGGTCGGCAGTGGAACGGCTGGGAAAGATTTGGAAGGATAGGATAATTATCAAGAAGACTAAGGTCAGATTGACGAAAAGCCTTGTGTTTCTAATCTTCCTTTATGGAGCCAAAACTGTATATCTACTGGTTTTCAAGTTATTTGGTCATACCGAAAGAAAGGAGGACTCAATAGAGAGACTGGTAGTCCAAGACCGGGTGGATAAAGAAGGCAATTGAATCCACCATGGTCCATGTACTCGAAGCGCTTCGAATCACCAGATCTGGAAGCGCATCGCTAGGAAGGCAATCTTCGAGAGCATGGGGGACCTAACAAATACTTCTACATATACATCGTCAGCGTAACCACGACTACTTTTCCCAGAGTTTCCGACTAAGAGGAATGACTGATCTACCCTTTAAGCCGAAAAAAAAGGGGTGTGGCTGTGTTATGGACACGGCCGTTTGTTGTACGTGATACGTCGTTGATCCGCTCGGCCGCATTCATTACTTTACGTTGCCGGCACTGCTTGACTCGATCATATGGTATTTTATTGGTACCATTCGATTGCTGTTGAGATGCCCTTTCCAACCGTATACGATCTCTGTATTTCGATTTGGCTTTTCGACACGTATAGGCCGACATTATATATTTTTTGATATTTATATTTTTTATTTTAAACCTTATTATATCTACAGTTACAATTTTACACTAATGTTATATATACAATCGATAGATTTTGACGAGAGCTGACGATTGAAACTTGAATGAACGTCGTAGCTTCACCGAGTCGAAAGTTATACTAAATGGAAATCTCGATACGCAGCAAAATTACCTTCAAAATGGCGGGGCTGCCCCCTCCCCTGCGCGCGATGTGTTACAGTAATAAATTCTTTGATTCTTTAGCTATTCAGTGGTGTAACTGAAATTTGGATGGAGATGATAGATATGTAGCTACAACACTAACCTGTATCCCCCGATTTAGTTATCATTCGTTTTTTTGGATTGCGTCCCTATGGAAGTAATTTTAAAGACGTATTCATGTCAAAAACAAAAGTCCTTGCTTGCATCAGATTGTTAAAATAACTCAAATAGTAAAAAAATCGACGAGATGTGTAAGTAAAAGTTACATAAAAAATACACTTGTTTCTGAATATAAATTACCCACTCAGATATTTGCGATCTATATCCCCCGATTCAATTGGAGTTCCCTCTAAAAGATAAAACTGGGTAAGGAAAGCAAAGAAACCTCAGGGGAGGGAGCCGAATATAATCGTGTTTTAGATATGAAAGCAGGTAGTTCCTACAGTGTAATATATAATAATGTAGAGGTTTGCAAAGTACTTTCCATGCTATATTATTCTGATATCCGATCTCGTCATGTTATTTTGATTCCTGGTTCCAAATAAATATTTACTAACAATCACGCCACGTTAACTGGTCCCGTGATAAGTTCGTAAAGAACTTGTGTTACAGGTACCAGATAACGGAAATAAATGTAAGATTTTTATTATACACATACATATATTTAATATACATCCATAACCCTGGAAAATACATTTATATTTATCATACAAATATCTTCCCTTGGCGGGATTCGAACCCGCGACCCCCTTGTGTAGTGACCATGTCACTTACCACTACACCAGACGGCCGTTAAATATAATTGTTATTAGCGTTTCCTATTTACGTTCAATCAATGTCAATTTTTTTTTGTTGCCTAGACAGGTAAACGAGATGACGGCTTATTTGAGATTAAATGGTCCCTGAAGCCCATAAACATGGTAGACAACTTGAATGTTGACACCCACCATGAGACTTGAGGTCTCAGTTGTATAGTGATTACGCATTTTTAGTGGGTATGATTTTTAATAGACGATAATCTTCGTTGGTTGTGGAAGTCATTCGTGGAAACGAGCTAAGTATTTGGTTAAAGCAATTGGTGGCTTGCAGGATTCGAACACCGGTTAAGTCGCAGCGTTCGATATGAGTACATCGGTCATCTTATCTTTTAGGCTATGATGACTTCTAAAGCCAATATTTTAAATGCGAGAGCAGATATAAGGTAGATATAAGATTTACGGTAGGCACCGTCTTGGCTATGCCCCTGGCATTGCTGAAGTCCATGGGTGATGGTAACCACTCACCATTAGGTGGGCTCGTCTGCCTAATAAGGCAATAAAAAAACAATGACATGAATGATAGCTGATATGCCTTCAAACATCAAGAGTGCTGTTTCTATATTCGAAGGCATACATCAAGGACGAACAAACACTGCCTCATATAGTTGTTTTAATATTTACACTTTATTGTTACCCTAGTTGCTATTTGCTACTTTTTCAGAATTTCTGTAGACAAAACTGTTGTCTAGAAGACATCGTTTTTAGCAATTATACCTTTTTTTTTTTTTTTTTTTTTTTTCCGGGTAGAGGGCCGAACCTCCTACGAGGTCCCCGCGCAAATGGGGCGCGCGGGGTATGTGAGACTCAACGATCTGCATGGTGTTGTGAGCAGACCGCGGGCCCAAGGATTTTAGAGCCCACCCACTAAACGACTCCCCTGCACTCTTACACCCGACGTCCGATCCCCTCCGAGGTCAGAACCCGGATGAGGTAGGGGGGCTACCGCGGTCAACACTACAACCAGACGGCGCGGCTCACCCCAAGGACGCCCAGCCGACGGAGCCTTCGAGGCGAATCGAAGGCTCTGAAACGTCGGCCGTCTCGGTACGGCAGCCCGTCGGGCCGCCCAGACGGTGCCGCTGGTGTCCCGGAATACCCCGCTGGACCAGAACCAGCCTGCCGGGTCGGGACGCGATACACCGTCGACCGGTCGCTCTAATCACTCCACGGCAGCGCGCTAGAGTGCTGGTAGCGCGCCGCGCGGCCTCACCCCCTCAGGTCGCCCCTTGACCTTCACCGGGGGGAGGCCGCCACCTACAGGGGCCGGGACGTACGGGCGTATTCCCGCCTCCGGCCCCCGGCTCGACGGCGACGGATCGGTGCGGAAAGGGAAGAGCTCTCCCTCTCTCGCTCCGCCGCCTCCTTCTGCGAGATGGTGGACTCGCAGAAGTCGAGCATCGCCTTCCAGGACGCGTCGCTGCCGAGCATCGTAGCCACGACGCGCGGCAGCGAGAGGTCCTCTCCAATGACCGCGACGAGGGCGGCGCGTTGCTCGTCGAATCCAGAGCAACGCGCCAATGTATGTTCCGCTGTGTCTTCCTCGTCGCGGTCCGCGCAGTGGTGGCACTGCGCCGTCGGTTCCCTTCCGGCTATTTTGAAAAGGTACCGGCCAAAACAACCATGGCCGGTCAACATTTGCGTCAGCCGGAAGGTGAGGCATCCGCGGTCGCGGCCCACCCAGTCCGCGAGAACCGGGCGGACCGCCTCGACGGTACGGAGGCCGGCCGACGGGTCCGCCAAGCGGCGAGACCACGCCTCCAGCACGGACCGCCGAGATTGGAGCCTCCGCGCTCGAACTACTCCTTCGCCGGGGCGCCCTTCCCCCCTAGAGCGAAGCTCGCTACGCCACCGGTAATCGGCAGCGAGCGCCTCCGCCTCCAGGTCCCAGGGTGGCGCCCCGGCGAGCAAGCACGCCGCCTCGAAGGAGACAGTGCGGTATCCTCGGATCGCCCTGACCGCGATCGCGCGCTGCGGACGTCGCAGCGCCGCGACGTTCTTGCGGGTCAGGGCGTGGCACCATACGGGAGCCCCGTATAGTGCCATCGACCGCACCACCCCCATGTAGAGGCGGCGCGCCACCTGATCGGGACCCCCGACGTTTGGAAGCAGCCGACTCAAAGAGCCGGCCGTCGCCATCAGTCGAGGGCCCAACTTCGCAAAGTGAGCGCGGAAGTTCCACCGACCATCCAGTTCAAGGCCGAGGTACCGAAGACCGGTCACCCCGACCCCGACGCGGACGCCTCCGATCACGAGGTGGGCACCCAGAGGCGGCGCTCGTCCCGGCCCGTGAAACAACAGGGCCTGGGTTTTGTCGAGCGCCACCTCGAGTCCCAGCCGTCGGATCCTTGTGACGACGTGTGCCACGCCTGCGCACGCCAGACGGGCAGACTCCCGGTAATCCCTCCCCGGAGCCACGACCAGAGTGTCGTCAGCGTAACAAATGACGCTCAGCCCGGGGAGGGGACCCCGTACGACGCCCCGCAGGACCCAGTCGTAGCCGATGTTCCACAGCAGGGGGCCCAAGACAGACCCCTGCGGAACACCGCGCTCGACGGGGAAGCGGTACATCGCCCCACCGTGTCCGATGCACTGGATCGACCTGCCCTCGAGGTAGGAGCCGATCAGTCGGCGGAGGTATGCGGGGACGCCGTGATACTCCAGCGCCCCCGCGATCACCGACCAGGGCAGGGTGTTGAAGGCGTTCCTTACATCTAAGGATAACGCCATCGCCACCCCGCCCCGGGATACGGCTTCGTCGGAGAGGGCACGCACGCGCAAAATCGCGTCGATCGTCGAGCGGCCCTCTCTGAAGCCGTATTGCTCCGCCGAAAGATCGGGACCCGTCTCGGTCAGGTGCCGGACGATGCGGGCCGCGACGATCCTCTCGAGCATCTTGCCCGCTTCGTCCAGCAACACGATGGGGCGATAGCCCGCGGGTGAGTCCGCGGGGCGCCCGTCCTTCCGCAGAAGGACCAGTCTGCCCGTCTTCCATTTCGACGGGAACCGTCCCGACTCGAGGCACGCTTCGAAAAGCCCCCCGAGCCGGTCCCCTAGGGCCTCGAAGGCCAAGCTCCAGACCCGGCCGTGAACGCCGTCAGGGCCGGGGGCCGCGTCCTTCGCTCTCATTCTGGACACGGCCGCATGGATCTCCGCCCCCGTGATAGGGGGAGGGGGCTCCTCGGCAGCGGGAACGCTGGGGCGACGCGGTGGCGTGCCCCACGTGGCGTCCATCTGGGGGGGCTCAAAGTCCCCCCCTGCTGCCGGCGGGAAGAGTGCCGCAACAATTTCCCGCAGCTGCCGAGGCTGGAGCCGCTCGGTCACCGGGAGCGCCCACGGCTGCAGTTTCCTGCGAACCATCTTGTATGGGCGCCCCCAGGGATCTTCATCGAGCGACTCCAGGAGAGTCTTCATGCTCTGCTTCTTGGCCTCGCCGATGGCCAGCTGCAGCGCCGTCTGCTTCTGACGACAGTCAGCGTGCAGCTGGGCCGCCGTCTCCGCGAACGCAGCGTCGCGACGACGGCGGCGGCGGTGGCGTGCGCTCCGGCGGCGCGCCCTCACGCACTCCTCTCGGAGTCTTGCGATCTCGGGCGACCACCAGAACGCACCCCCACGTGGTGCTCGGGGGCCGACCCGGGGCATGGCGGCATCGCAAATGTTTGCCATGGTGCCCCGGAACCAGTCGACCTCCGCATCCACGTCCGCGAGCCGCGCGGGTTTTGGCGCCCACGCAGCAACAGCGGCCGCCTCCATCAGCAACTCCTTATTCATCCGTTTCAAGGCCCACCTGGGGAACGAACGGGGCGCACCTTGCGGGAGCTCCTCCTCGCCGCGGGCGCCCGCGGCTGACGACGACGACAAGGAGGAGGCGGAGAGCTCAAATCGGACGTATCTGTGGTCCGAGAGCGTCTCCGCCCCCTCGAGTACGCGCCAGCCGCGGGTGCGGCGCACGGCGGACGGGGACGCGAACGTCACGTCCACGTGAGATTGCCCGTTCCACCGCACGCAAGTCGCGACCGTGCCTCTGTTTAGGAGACAGAGGCCGGTCGCGATCGCCCACTCCGAAAGGGCCTCGCCTCGCGAATCCGTGCGGGGGGAGCCCCAAGCCGTACACTTGGCATTGAGGTCCCCCGCGACGATGACTGGGCGGGACCCGAGGCGGTGTAAAAGCGCCTCGAGCCCGCCCAGAAACCGTTCGAATTCAGCGAGGCTCCTGTTCGGAGAAAAGTACGCCCCGATCACGACGGTCCCGTCGATCCTAGCCGCGACGTACCCGGGTCCCCTGGCCACCATATCCAAGGGGGGTAACGCCGCGGACTGTCTTAGTACGATGGCCACGGAGCCGTCGACGTCCCCCATCCAGCAGTCCTGGTCGGTGGGGACGAAGTACGGCTCCGCGGCGACAGCGACGTCGATTGACCACTCCGCCATGGTGTGGACGAGGAGATCCTGTGCCCTGGCGGAGTGGTTCAAATTGCACTGGAGGAAGCGGTGGACGCAACCCATTACGGGGCTACGTCCATCGCTCCCTCGTCTGTCCCGCCCTGCGGCTCGACAATAGCCGCGGCGGGAACTGACTCGCCGGCTGCCCTTGTTGCAGCCGGCCTCTCCTTCTTCTTTTTATTTTTCTTTCCGCCCCTCCTCGTTTTGGTAGAGGAGGGGGCGGATTTACACGCCGGGCCCCCGGCCCGGTGGTCGGCCTTCCTTTTAGCCGCGTCGCACAAGACGCAGTGCGGCGCGGCTGTGGTGCAGGAGGCTGCCTTGTGCCCCGGTTGGCCGCAGCGGAAACACAGGTCGCTGCGGTCCACGGTCGAGGGGCACTTGGCGAGGCCGTGGCCGGTGCCGAAGCACCGAAGACAACGCCACGGCCTGCTCTCCTGCAGTTGCACGTGGGCCACTACCCAGCCCACGCGCAGCCATCCTGGGCTGTCCGAAGGCCGACCCTGTGGAGGGGTGGCCAGGAGGTTCGCCGTTGCGATGGGGCAACGCGCCCACGCCGTCCGGGTTCCGGAGTACGTCGCCCGGAGCTCCCCGACTTTGACGTCGGCGAGGGCGCAGTTGCCCTGCGACGCGATGGCCGCGGCGACCTCCTCCTTCGTGGCGCACTCGTCGAGGCCCGTAATCTTCACCTCCGCCATTTTTACGGGCCGCGCGATGCGCACCACCTCGGGGTCCGGCAGGATCTCCCTCAGCCGGGCCGCCAATTTTTCGGCCGCGGCGTTAGTGTTTGGGCCGGGGCATTCTATGAGACGGGCCCCGTTGGCCGTCTGCCGGACCTTGATGCCCCCCTCCACGCCGAGGGCGTCCACATCCACGCCGCCGCGCGCCTGGGTCATCACCTCATGGTAGGTGATGCCCTTTTCTTTGCCGGCCGGCAGCAGCTCCACTACCACTGCAGCCGACCGCGGGGCGCGCGGCCTCCTTCGTCCATTTCGGCCCCTCGGCTCCGCTCGACCCTCTTGGCGGGGAGCGGTGGCCGCAGGGGCGGGCTTGGGGCGCGGCGCAGGAGGCGCCGCCACTTTCTTAGGCCCACGCCGCACTACCGTCGTCCAGGCCTCATCCATGTTTGCTGGGGCCGGGGGCAGTGGGCGGGGCTGGGGAGTCGGTGCCGGTTTGGCGGCGTTGACGCCCCCCTTCTTTTTATTCCGACTCCTGCCGGGCCCCACCTTCGCAGGCTGGGACGGGGCAGGAGCGGCCTTCTGGGTCTTGGGCTGGCCGGTGATAGGTGCCCTTGAGGGGGCGGGTTTTGGTGCCCCCGTATCCTTTGCCGATGATCCGGGTTTGGCCGGAGCAGCAGCCGAAGCGGCCGAACGTGCCGCTGGTGTCGCATCTTCCACTTCGGGCGGAGGGGGAACGGGGGCCGAGCTGCGCTGCTGCTCTACCAGGTCGTTGACCAGCGTGCGCAGCTCTGCCATGTCAACCTTGATTTGACCGTTTTCAGCTCGCAGGTGGCCGTTCTCTTCGCTCACCTGCGCAAAACGGGCGTGCATAAGGTCCAGCTCCCGCCGCAGGTCCGCGTTCTCCTTGTCCGTCGTGCGCTCCACCACCTCCACCAATATCTCCTCCATCGAGGTGGCTGAAGATTTGAGGGCCCGTAGGCAGTCACCCCTTAAGCCCGCGCTCGACTTCGTCGCCACCGCGGACACAAGTTTTTTAATAATGTTTAATCTACGGAGAGGGTCATAGGGACCCACCTCCGTCAGGGAGCGCTCCAGTCGCTCGACCTCTCCCACCTCTGTCCCATTCGGTGCCTTTCGGCAGGCGGCCCTGGACTGCGCCAAGGAGGCAGCATCCAGTCCGCGGGAAGAAACGTCACAATTAGTGGCGAGCGACGCCGCAGCAGTCGCCGGCCCTTCCGCCAACGCCATATATTTGGCGCTGGCAGGCTCACCCTCCGAGGAGTCAGACGGAGCGGAGGACGCCGGCCGTCGAGCCGACTTCCGCTTCCGCCGAGTCCGTTGCCGAACATTATCGGCGAACAGAGCCGGAGTTTCCCTCCCACTGGACGCGTCGCCCCTCGCGGAGCTTCGCGCCGAGTGCAGGGAAATCAGGCTGTCACAGCGCTCCAGTAACACGGTGGGAACTCGGTCCCTTACGCGACCCGTGCCGTCGCCCCCTTCGTCTTGACAAAGTTTGCCCCCCCCAGAAACGGTGGGGCAGCGTGCGGCCGATCGCTCGACCGCACGGAGGGATTCTCCCCCCGCAGAGCGGGAGGTACCCTCCTGGGGTAATAATTCTTTAACTGTTGCCATTTTCATTTTTCCTTTTTGATTAACCAGGGGTCGGTCCCCTGGGATCTGGTTGGTACCCTTGGGACTGGACTCCCTCCAGCCATTCATCCCATCGCCGGGCACCAGAGCTTAGGATTGGGGTATTTTTTAAAGAGGTTTACGTCCTCGCGGCCCCGTGCCTCGCGGCAGCGGCCCCCGTCCCCCACGCGGTGAGGATTACGGGTTGGCCGGCGGCCTGCCGAGTGCAACGAGCAACACGACAGACCACCGCCCGACGCTCAAGAGAGCAACTACGACGAAGCCACGCCGGTATACCGGTACCCCCCTCTGGAGGGCGTGCCCCTGTAGCTGAAGCCGGGGACATGGCGACCAGCGGCCGGAAGATGCGTAAGCAACGCCGGCTCACTTCTCCATCGAAGGGCAGGCCAAAAGTGGCCCACCATCACCCATGGGTTAGGTCCGAAACGGGTCGGACGTCACCCGAAAAAACAAAAAGGGGAAGAAGGGGAAGAGAGAGGGAGCCCGAGCGTCTCCAGGAGGAACACCCTTCAGCGAGTGAAGGGCGTGGAGAGCCCGCAACTCCCCCTGCTGGTTTTGGTCCGCGTCATCCGATCTCTTTCGTTGCAAAGCCTAACTAGGCTACCCTACTCCTACACCTAGCCTACCTACCTAACACCTAGAAATCCTTGCAACGAAAAAGATCGGACGATACCCCTGGGAGTGGGACTGTTCCCAGAGGACCCCGTTATCCGCCACCTACGGACGCGCCCGGTGGAAGTCCAGCAAAACTCCCCCACAGACGGAGCCCCCGGCCACGCAGAGTGCGCGCCGGGGGGCCCGCCCAGGTCCCTCGGGAGGTCCCGGGTTAGCAATTATACCTGCCCATCAACTTTTTTTTTTTTATGATTGAAGGATTACTGGTGGCCCGGAGGCCTTTCCAGTTTCACCAGGACAGGGCCCATCAACTGTTTTTGAATGTTGATTATATTTTGGTGTGCAATAAACTCTCTCTCTCCCTCTCTCTCCTCCGCCCCTGTCTCTTTCCCCCTCTCTCTCTTTCTCTCACTCTCTATCTCTCCATTTTAGGTTATTTTTTAAATACGGTATTGCTTTAATGTATACTTGTCATTATATCTTTTGACTTAATTATATTATACGTATTGTTGTTTCAACGCAAACAAAAACCAATGAGCTTATAGCCGATTTCAAAGTTAATACATAATATAACGAACTTCAAAGCCTATTAAAGTGTTCCTAAAAGTTCCGCACCTTTTCCGGGCTGGTGCTTTTCGTTTTGTTCAGGGAAACGCTGCTCAGAACACAGCAAGTGAGTTTATGAAATACTTAAAATTTTAGGATATTTCCTTTGTTGAGCGGATCTAAGAAACGAGGTTGAAAGCTGCTTTTTGATTTTTCTACACTATCACATCTTGCTCACTGTAACCGGGGTCATCTAGGCGGGCTTCGGATAGCCTGCCAACCGAGAGGGCTGGTGGTCGTGGCGCCGACGACCGCCGGTCCGGCGTCCCGAGGGGGAGGGTGAGATGGGCTCCGCACTAAATGCTTCACTTTCCCCCCTTTGCCTTTTGATAAGTTCTGTCTCATGCGAGATTTGGACATTGATTGTTGAACGACAGGAGGTTTTAGTCGGTTTGACTCCGACACCCCTCTACTGAGGACGGCACGGCGGGCGAAAGGCGGCGATTTCCTCCAGAACAAAAAAAATAATCACATCTCGTATTTTTGTTTAAATAAAAAAAAAATCTGTTAGTTTTTTTTCTTTAAGTTACTAGCGTCCAGACCATTTTAACAAGTAGGCAATACTAGGTAATAATAAGAAGCGTAATATTCAGAAATATTTGCAGGAAACTTTTAATGAAGTATGATTTTAACTTTGACTGCTAACGTTATTTCAACATTAAATTTAATTAATATTCTCTATTATTATTATACTTTATAATCTTCTTCTCGCTTCGGTTTCCTCAACACTGAGGGCCGTGACCACATTTTAGTAATACCACGTACTTTATGGTAATCTATGGATTTTCCCCTCAAGCCGACTGGTCCTCGTGGGGGATAAAGACAACAGCCCTCCAAAACAACACAGAGAAAAAACTACAAAGAAATAAAAATATACGTCGCAGTTAGAGGAGGCCTTTGTCGATTGACAAACAGATCTACAGAAACTAAGGAAAATCCAAATAACAGAGTAAATTATATAATTATAATATGGTTCTGAATAAAAGGCTATTCATTCATTCGTTCATTCATTCATTCGTTCATTCATTCATTCACTCTATATATTTAAATTTCTTGTTTATTTCGTCGATCTAGTTGGAGTCAGAATACATATTTTGAATGCTCATAATTGAAGTCAGTCTACGTTAGTAGCGTGTTACTCTTGTGTTGTATATAAATGGTTCGGGTTTCTAAGACCCATTACATATTCCTATACCGGGCCAAGTTTCTGCGTGTCTGTCTGTCCGTGGCTTACTGAGGAACAACAACCCGGTCGGCGGTATATATTGCTCTGACCCGGCAGACTGGTCCTGATCCAGTGGGCTATCCTGGAGCACCAGCGGCACTACAAGGGGGCTGGATGGGCCGTCGTACCGCGGAGACTGGCGAAGTTGGTCGTCAACTATCACCTCGACGGGTACCAGGCGTCCTCAGGGTGGCGTCGCGAGTCTGGTTGTAATGTAGACCGCGGGAACATCTCGTTCTCATCCTCTTGTTTTTATCATCGCACCGCCCGACACCGGAGTAGAGTTCATCCATACTACCTAGAGCCACCGCGTTTATTTACATTGCGCTTCTAAAGATCTTTTTTGCAACGCATCGTCCGGATTTGGGATAAACTCTCCTGTACTGTATTTTCTGAGCGCTACGACATGTCCTTTTTCTAACGGGCTTGTGAAGAATACTTAACGGTGGGCATCGGATTGGCTCTGCTCCTAGCATTGCTGACGTCCATGAGCGAAATCAACCACCATCAGTTAGGCTTTATGCTCGTCTGCCTACTGGGGCAATAAAAGAAAGAACACCCTACTCTGCCTGGGTTCTAACACCGGGCGCAGTTCGGTCGTCGGGTGAGAGAGTGCAAGGAGAGTCGTTTGGTGGGTAGGGTCCTAAAAATATTTTTGAGTCCGTGGTTTGCTTTCAATATCTGCAGACCTGCAAGTTCTACCTTCCCCGCGGATCTGTTAGACCTGGATGCCTTGCATGAGGTTCGGCCCCCCACCCAAAAAAAGTATCTACGTGTCACCTTGAGTTCGCCCATCCATTAGGTTGACCACTGGGCCATACAATCCCTTAGTAAAAAAGGGGTAGATAATTCTAGCTTGAGGTCATTATGTGTTAATTACCCTCTTTTATCTTTATATACATAAACGGGAAACAAATATTTTTGAAGTCAAATATAATACATAATTATCTTTGAAGAAAGTTCACAGAACGTAATTATCTGTGCCGAATATATGTACTTTATGTTTCATAAGTATACTGTGATCGAAAAAAATATTGAATAGAAAAGCCCGAAATGCGGAGCTTTTACGTATTCATTACATTACGTCAAGTCTTTAATAAGCTTCTTAAGCTCAAGGGTAATCACGCTGAGATGGACTAAGCTCAATGTAGTCATAAAATATCAAAATTGGACGTTACCAAATAGGCAAAAGAAGTTTATCTGCGTGAGTAACTATATTTACTATATTTAATTATAGTAACTATATTTACGTTTATTGAAAACGTTTGAATTAAGCTCAAAGTATATTCTTAGTGTTTGCTTCTAAGGGTTATGAAATCGTTGCTTATTGTGAGTTGAGGTAATGAAAAAAGGGTTTTTGTATATATGTATATAATTTTTATTCCAATAATTTGCAATATTTAGAATTATAGGTACAATTGTATACATATTTAATTGGATTTATTGGTTCAATCTAACAATTTGTGTGAAGTCGTTGGGTTCTAAAGCACAAAAGCGCATTTTTACCGAGTGATGCAAGTATCAATATTTTTATGTATACACGCACACATGTCGTACTTACGTTTGACATTTAAGCAAGAACTATTTCAATGGTGAGGAATACAAACCTGGTAGAGCACATTAGAAGCCCGCAGAATATTTCTGGCACTGAACTATACAGTTTATAAGGTGGGATAGTCACTACAGCTCGTTTTAAGGCTTTGGTGACGACTTAAAACCAGGTGCGCCGACTCACTTACCAAAGTAGTGGAATAAAATAATATAAAATTATTAAAGCTCAAAATCGATCCCGCGAGCACTTTACATCTAAGTTGCAAAAGCCAATTTGAAACTAATATTTGTGTGGTTTGAAAGCTCTCCTTTGCATTAGACGGATCTTGTTTAACATTCTAGTTTTACTACAACACGCGGTGAATGAACTCAATGTTTGTTTTGCAAATGAGTCTATGTATTCTGATTGCGTGGTTTCGAGAGCTTTCAGTATTTATAACAATAACCAACGGGTCGGAATTTAGGCTATATACGATTCGATATTTGAAGGTATATGTTTTTTTTTTTATTGCTTAGATTAGTAGACGAGCTCACAGCCCACCTGGTGTTAAGTGATTACTGGAGCCCATAGACATCTACGACGTAAATGCGCCACCTAATGGTGGTAGGATCTCTTGTGAGTCCGCGCGGGTGGGTACCACCACCCTACCTATTTCTGCCGTGAAGGAGTAATGCGTTTCGGTTTGAAGGGTGGGGCAGCCGCTGTAACTATACTTGAGACCTTAGAACTTATAGCTCAAGGTGGGGGGCGCATCTACGTTGTGGATGTCTATGGGCTCCATACTTAACACCAGGTGGGCTGTGAGCACGTCCACCCATCTAAGCAATAAAAAAAAATAAAAATAAAGTTCCAACAGTTGTTGCAAGTTTCACTCTTGACTCGCACCCGCGATCACCTACCTAACAATATCTTTTCCATTTCCAGGAGTAACAAGTCTTCGAGACGTCATGCTGCTAGTTGAACCATCAATAATCATTCGAGGAGGCACGGCCGCGCTCATCTGCTCTAGAGACATGCAGGGGTCTCCATTGTACTCGGTCAAATGGTATCGCGGTAACCACGAGTTCTACAGATACACTCCTCTTGAAGAGCCAGCTACAAGAGTCTTTGGTTTACCTGGAGGCTATGTCGATGTGAGTTTCTGAAGAAACATTTTATATGACAACCCACTTCAAAGAGTAACCTTCAAGATTACATTAATCTAATATATAAAATTCTCGTGTCACAGTGTTCGTTCCTATACCCCTCCGAAACCGCTTGACCGATTCTCATGAAATTTTTTATGCATATTCAGTAAGCATGAGAATCGGCTACTATCTATTTTTCATACCCCGAAGTGATTAGGGTTGTCCACCCCTAACATATTTTTTTTATTTGGACATTTTTTTTGTTATAATGAGGTATTATGTGGTTGAATGAGGTTTTGTTATTTTTATTATATATTCCCTCATCGTTCACAGCACTACATACCTCTTTCACTCATTTACCACATCCTTACACACTTACAATAATTTAGTTTTTTTTTCTACACTAGAAATTCCCTAGAAATCTTATATATGGCAAAACAATGTTTGCCGGGTCAGCTAGTTAATTTATAATAATATATAAAATACTAGCTTTTGCCCGTGACTCCCGCCCGCGTGGAATAGTTACTTTGGCATAACGCTAAATTTTACCCCCCCACTTCATTTACGAAGAAAGAAAATATTTTTGAATTATAGAATGCTAAGGAACTATTTAAACTCCGATTTTGAAATATTACTTATTGGTGCTCCACTTATATTGGTCTTAGCGTGATGTTATTTATGCCTATAGCCTTCCTCAATAAATGGGCTATCTAACATTGAAATAGTTTTTCAAATCGAACCAGTAGATCGTGAGATTAGCGCGTTCAAACAAACAAATAAACTCTTCAGCTTTATAATATTAGTATAGATATTTTTTTAAGATTAGACCACTTCGTAAGTATACCCTTTTAAGCAAAAATATTCAATATCGGTCCACAATTGTCGGAGAAAACACGTGCATACATACAGACGTACATTGACCCTCACACTTTTTGAAGTCTTTTTTATCTCTACCTTATCCCACTAGATAGGGTCGGCACAGCGGATTTGTCTTTTCCATTCTCTTCTATCAGCCGTCATCTCAACACTCACTCCTCTGTCTCTCGTATCGTCATTCACACACTCCATCCAAGTCTTCTTCGGTCGACCTCTTCCCTCTCTATCTTGCACTACCATTTCCATACATCACCTAGTCATATGCAAGTCAGTTAAAAACAGTATTATATAAATATGGCGTTGTAAAACTGAAAAGTGATTTGGTTACTATTTTTTTTACCGGTTTTTTGTCAATTTATGTGTAGTTTTGTTTTGGGGCTTCGATTGATTAGTGGTTATTATTATTTGAGAAGTCAAAGCCCTGGAAACTTTGATGTTGAAAAATATCATTCCGACTCTATCATTACGTGTCTAGATTACTTCGTAGCCACCAATTTGCGGTAAATGACAAAGATGAGGTCTTTCACCGACCGGCTGAGCGCTGGTTCATTGATCGGTAGACCGATAGTCTGGTCGCTGTTGGGTTTGATACTTGTCCGATTATCTTGAAATAGTTGGTAGCGCGATTCAAGTCTTTTCCCAAATATGATTTCGTCTATAATAGCTACCTCGACACATTAATACCAATAATATCCATCGACAAGCTTTGACGAATTTCTGGAAACATTATCGAAGCACATCGAAAGCTTGTTTTCAAATGCGTTCCGTGAGCTTTTCTAGATTGAATCAATTTAAACTGAATGGTCTTTGAAAACGATGTTCGCATACGAAAGCTTGTAGGAAGCCTTTTGAAATTGAGCTTTTGAAATTCGAACACGGCTTGATTGGACGTGAAAGTATTGAAAGCTCATCGATAAAACCATATGTGTTGACGTAATTATAAATACTGTTAGTGTATTTTCTTAGAGTTTCACAAAGTCGTGGAATTCATTTAAAATACTTTTATGGTTTAATCTCACGTGTTTTTTATTGTTAATACATTATTTGGGACGCTCCGAAAACTTTAGTTTTCATGGTCACTCACGACTGAGGTCCTATTCGTTACGTTTGAAGATGGTACTAATTACTATCTAATTTTTTATGAAAAAATCAATAAATAATTTTTTTATAACAGAAATTTCAAAACTATCTACAAGTCTCCAACTTGCGAATACCGAAAAAAATATCGCATGTGTTAAAATTAAAAAAATAAACCCGATAAAATGTCCCCTAGCTCCATTTTCAGCGGTTTGGTTTCTCATAGATGGCCCATTTTGTTGTATACGGTTTGTAGTACCGTTTATTTATAATGGTAAATTTTATATTCTAAACTTTCAGATGAACAATTCGAACGGAACGCAAGTTTTGGTGCGAAGAATGGACTTGAGTCTGGCGGGGAACTTCAGTTGTGAGGTCACGGCTGACGCGCCATCCTTCGCCACTCAAATCAGCTACAAATTCATTGATATAATCGGTAAGTCATGTTAACAAATCCCAAGCTGTTAACAAATCCCACCCCCTCTGGCTGAGCCTTTGCTCGCCCACCTGTCCTGGTGAAACTGGAAAGGCCTCCGGGTCACCAGTAATCTTTCAATCATAAAAAAACAATCAAATAAGTATACATATATATAGGTATATACAGTCAAACCTGGGTAAGTGATAACTGGATAAGTGAGAGTAATAGCCAGAACCCGTCATTTTAAGCTCCCAAAACCTCTATTAGCGAGAAACAGAAACCTTTGTAAGAGAGAGTCGTTTTTCCCTCATGGACCTCCGTAAATGAGACTGCTACTTATGTATACCTCTATACGCGATAGGCGAGCTTTATTTATTTATATTATTTAGGAGGAACAAATGACAAAACAAATTACAAATTTAACATCTGCTATTTTATGACTCATTCTTAACTTTCGTGGAACTTCCTACCATTGTTTTTGTATTGTTTTCTCGACAATATCGAACCTATTCTATTTCGTGGAACTAAATAACGTTGTTATTTTATCGCATTCTTTTCGAATGGACACGTATGCCTGTGTACCGTCCTGTTTGTCGGACTTACTCAGTTTATCGTTAATTAATTGCGAAGGAAAGTTCTGTTCTGCATCATGTCAAAACGGAAAATTAAAGCAGTATCATTAAGTGATAAACGTAAAATAGTGAATGCGTTTGAATCCGGAAAATCGCGAAATGAAATTCAGAGGGTGCATTAGCGAGAAACTCGTGTTAGTGAGAAACCTCTATAAGCGAGAATGAGATTGTGCTCCCTTGAACTCTCGCTTACCCAGGTTTGACTGTATATATATATATATTACAATTTATGCGTAGAAGTATCTAAAAGAATTACAGGTTAGCCGTTTGGAAAAATACCGTATTTTCCCGAACATTTGTTCTGATGCTGCGTCTAGAACGTTCTCGACGCGCGATCAAACGATACAATGTTACGAAATGAATTCGCTGACCCAAAAACGAAAAGTTTGGAAACATCAAGCAAGCGTGGGCATTGTTAATGACGTCAGTGTCCGAAACATGATGCGGGGTCAGGTCATTTAATTTTGTTCGTCGAAAAAATTATCATCACACCGCTCCCGGGAGCACAGCTTATCCTTCGAAAGATAATTTTTATGACGTACGACTCGACTATAGCATGATATCTCTCCCGAGGTATTTTATAAGCGCTCTGGTACCTCCTTGGTCTAGCGAGTAAATTTCTAAAACCACTTAATAGCAGGTGAGCCGCGAATCTGCTCAACTACTGCAATAAAAAAAACCGCCTTAAAAAACTTTCAAAACAAATTAATATGCACTAAAAAGTAAAAAATATATTGCGTATTCTTCTATAACTTAACATAGCTTAATATTAAGTAAATATAATGTAGCTACAAATGTTCTTAATTTTGGAGTCGATGTCAGCATAGGTAGGTTCGCAATTACATACTATATACATAGTTAGAGGTGACGATATGTTCTTATGTCGCATACACGACTTGACGAAACAAACATTTAAAAAAATACAGCCGAATTAAGAACCTCCCCATTTTTTTAAGTCAGCTAAAAATAAAATGTGCTTTCTCTGGCTAGCGTCTGCACTTCATTGACACTGATATCGTAATGTATAAAATAACATCATTTTCTTGTTTTTCATACTAGGCTGCACTAAAAGTATCGGGAATGGAATATTTCCACTGCTCCTGTCATATTAAAATCTTTTTAATTGAAAACTCCTTGGTTTTAAAAATCGAATACCATTTATTTATTTAAAAAAAGATTCTCGGTCTTGTCGCGAGGTTTTGTCAAACCTGTTTAGTCGTTGAGAAAATGGAATTGACTCGAGAAAATTCAAGAGCGATGATTTATTATGACTTTCGAAGTGGTTTAACACAAAAACAGTGTGTTGACCGGATGATTTCTGCATTTGGTGATGAAGCCCCATCCAAAACCACAATTTATCGCTGGTTTGCTGAGTTTCAACGTGGACGTGTCAAGCTCAGTAATGATCCCCGTCAAGGTCGTCCAAAAACTGCAGTCACCCAAGAAAACGTTGATGCTGTGCGTAAGCTGATTGAGGAAGATCGACATGTGACATACCACGAAATTCAGGCAACTTTAGACATTGGCATGAGTCAAATACAAATAATCTTGCATGAACAATTAGGTGTGAAAAAGTTGTTTTCCCGATGGATACCGCATTCGCTCTGTGAAGAGCAAAAAGCGGCTCGCGTTACTTGGTGCGTCAGAACTCTCGAAAGATTCCACGCAGGATCCTCAAATGCTGTATACAACATTGTATCAGGTGACGAATCCTGGATATACGCGTACGAACCCGAAACAAAAAACCAGTCACGAGTTTGAGTGTTCGATAATGAGTTAAAGCCAACAAAAATTGTTCGTTCACGAAGTATTGCAAAAACAATGGTGGCCACGTTTGTCTCCAAAACCGGTCATGTTACGACTGTTCCTCTTGAAAGACATAATGCAGAATGGTATGCTAGCATTTGTTTGCCACAGGTCGTTTCTGAACTCCGTAAAGAGAACTGCAACCGCCGCATCATCCTCCATCACGACAACGCGAGTTCTCACACCGCGCACAGAACAAAAGAGTTTCTAGAGCAAGAAAACATCCGCCGTACAGCCCCGTCCTAAGCCCTAATGATTTTTATACTTTCCCTAAAATAAAGAATAAATTGCGTGGACAGAGATTTTCATCACCTGAAGAAGCTTTTTTTTTTTTTTTATGTTTGAAGGATTACTGGTGGCCCGGAGGCCTTTCCAGTTTCACCAGGACAGGTGGGCGAGCAAAGGCTCAGCCAGGAGGGGTGGGATTTGCTAACAACTGCCCGAGCGCCTCCGAAGGAGACCTAACAACTCAAGAGCAATTGCTTCGCGAATGAATCTACTACCGGATCGGAATCGCGACCCACTGAGAAGATCCGGCGAGAAACTCAGCGGGCTGATGCATGGGTTAGGTTGCACGGCGAACTCTTTGTAGAGTTCGACGAGTACGGTTACCGGGGTCCCTAAGCCTGCTCCTAGTATTAGAGCTGAAGGCATCTAATGCAAAGGTTATTGGATCTGATGGATCCGTAAGGACGTGTCTAGGGCGTCGACGGTGACTGGCTCCTGCATGATCAGGATTCGGGGAGTAGTCAGCGGCGGCTACGATAAGGCGATTATCATGACGCATAGCCTTATCGAAGTACCGTTCCGACGCTGACTTCATGTATTTCTGTATAGATTCGAGGCCCAGGTCGTCGTGTAGGTCAACGTTCCTCACGAACCACGGAGCTCCGACGGCTAACCTGCAAAAGCGGGATTGTAGAGATTGAAGGGTGTCTATGTGCGTGCGGGCCGCGTGAGCGAACACCACACTCGCGTAAGTCATGACGGGCCTTATGCAAGTTTTGTAAAGTGTCACCTTGTTCCGAAGGGACATTTTACTCCGCTTACAAATCATGGGGTAGAGTCTACCGAGAATAAACGCGGCACGGTCACGGACTGATTTTATATGCGGGCGGAATGTCATCGATGCATCCAGGGTAACGCCCAGGTACTTGACCTTCCTGGCCCAGGGTATGGATTGACTAAAGAGAGTAATCGGGGGTGTGAGATTCCTCCTCCTAATACGGGAGGAAATCCGTGTGGAGCTTCCCCTCTGAAAGAGCACCGCAGTACTTTTCGCTGGGTTGATGTCTATGCGCCATTTTCGGAACCACTGTCCTAGGGCTAGGGCTGCGCTCTGAAGCTTCTTCGCGATTAGGGACTTGTTTCTACTGGAATAGTAAACAGTCGTGTCGTCGGCGAATAAAGCTAAATGGGTCGGCGGCGACCGGGGAATATCGTTAACGAATAAGCTAAATAGGAGGGGTGAGAGGACAGAGCCTTGCGGGACTCCAGCTGTGAGAGATCGTGGGGAGGAGCGGGTTCCCTCGACTCGATATCGAAAAGAGCGGTTCGACAAGAAGTCCCGTATGATGAGCACGAGACTATCCGGCACACCCATGTTGAATAGTTTGAAAATCAACCCGTTGTGCCAGACTTTGTCGAACGCTTTTGCGACGTCGAAGAAGAGAGCTCCCGTGTATAACGGTTTTGGTCGATTAAGCCCCACAAGAATGTGCTCCGTGAGGCGGTGCACCTGTTGAACGCATGAGTGATTTGTACGGAATCCGAATTGTTCATCGATGAGAATGCCCTTGGATGAGACGAAGTCTCTGAGGCGTTTGTAGAGCAGACGCTCATACAGTTTGCCTAGAGACATGAGGAGGCTAATCGGGCGGTAGCTCGTCGGATGATTTTTTGGTTTACCGGGTTTATGTATGCCGATAACGTCCGCTTCTTTCCACACCGCGGGAAAGATACAGTTCGCCATAGCGGCATTGAAAATAGATGCCAACATCACGATGAGTTGGACGGGTAGAAGTTTAATAACGCGGTTGGATATACCGTCGGAACCGGGAGCCTTGCCCTCGCAAGGCGAAGGTCTTTGATCAAGTCTTTAACTTCCATCGGGGTGACGGGTGGTAACACATCAGAGGGTGGCAAGGAGGCTCTGCGTTCTACCTCACTGTCTACTAATTCTACATGCACAGGGTCCACGGATTGAGTGCTGGGCGTGCACTGGGTTTGCAATGTATCGGCCAGCAGCTCTGCTTTTTCGTCATCATCGAACGCCGTGAGTCGGCCTGAGGGGCCTACGAGGGGGGGCATAGTTACTACCGTATCCGATTTGAGAGTACGAGCTAAGCGGTAGTAAGACCTTTGGGAGGGCGCGAGTCCTTCTAAGAAATCAGACCATCTGGCATCTCGGACTTCGGCGATGCGAGACTTTACGTCGCGTTGTAGGGCACGCATTCGAATACGATTTTCCGCGGTAGGATACCTGTCGTAGGCGCGTATCGAGGCGTTCTTAGCTCTAAGGAGTTCCCTAATATCGTCGGACAATTTGAAGCGGTGAAGGAAGTCCTCCGCTACAACTTGTTTCGATGACCTCGAAAAAAAATGGTGGCCACGTTTGTCTCCAAAACCGGCCATGTTACGACTATTCCTGTTGAGGGACAAAGAACGGTTAATGCAGAATGGTATGCTAGCATTTGTTTGCCACAGGTCGTTTCTGAATTCCGTAAAGAGAACTACAACCGCCGCATCATCCTCCATCACGACAATGCGAGTTCTCACACCGCGCACAGAACAAAAGAGTTTTTAGAGCAAGAAAACATAGAATTATTAGACCATCCGCCGTACAGCCCCGACCTAAGCCCTAATGATTTCTATACTTTCCCTAAAATAAAGAATAAATTGCGTGGACAGAGATTTTCATCACCTGAAGAAGCTGTGGACGCCTACAAAACGGCCATTTTGGAGACCCCAACTTCCGAATGGAATGGTTGCTTCAATGATTGGTTCCATCGTATGGAAAAATGTGTCAAATTTCGCGGAGAATACTTCGAAAAGCAATAAATACATTTTTAAACAGTAATTTTGTGTCACTTCGTTAATTCCCGAAATTTTCAGTGCCGCCCTCGTAAGCCACCTAACTATAATTTGACAAATAAATCTTTGTGCTGGTTATGCAATACAATCGTTCGAACCCTTGTCTGGTAGTGGGTGACAGCATTTCGTTGTGACCTAAAAAAAACAAAACAAAAAAAAACACGTTTTCCCTCAAAACATTAGAACGTTCAATAATTCGTTTCTTAGACATTCATTTAAAATGATTACTTTAGTATTTTGCTTTGTGGTATTATGTTTGTTGTGTAGGAGTCGTTGGCATGATTAATTCTACAATTACGATTCTTGTTTCGGATACTTAAAATTTTCATGGCTACGGACTACTTAATTATAATAAGTATAATATTAGCCTTACCTAATAATACTCATAGCTAAGAATTAAAATGTAAACCAAATTGTATTCTACAAGTTTTTGGAACGAAATTCCTTATGGGATGATGCGGAGGGGTACCCTAGTCGGGAAAAACGTCCGTAACGTAAGATTTTTATCAGTAATGCACACAGTGTACGACTTAACTTTGTAATAACGAACAAAAAATAACATATTTTTTTATCATTCATTGACCACGATCTCAGAGCGTTCGTTTGCACAATACACTAACTCTTATGCAAAGAACCGTGAATGAAGTGTACCACAATAAGTTCGCACGTTACCGAATGACCGTGGGTGGTGGACCGAAACCTCCAGTTTTATTTTCTTTATACCTAGAATAGAACTTAAAATAATATTTTTATAATAAGGAGCTTCGTTCCTATCCGGTGTCCCACGACACCATACATCTTTTTTTTTAACACTTGGATCGATGAACAAGATCACCATGGTCTTACGTGGTTAAAAGCAGTAAAAAGCTCCAATTTAGAGGGTAGGGCAGTCAAATACTATAATAATTGGGACTAACGTCTCATGTGTCGAGGTAGGTGGCCGCATTCGCGTTGTGATATCCGTGACTACTGGTGACCATTTAACGTCAGGTTGACCGTAAACTCGTTGGTTCGTCCTTGCACAAAAAAAAACAACAAAATATCTTAAAAATTTTGTAAAGAACTTACTATTCAAAGAAATTATAGAGAAATTTAACGAAGACCAAAATTAATGCTGCTAAAATAAATATGTATCTATATCCCTTTCTGACGTTATCAATTTCAACGGTTCACATTACCCTACGAGGTCTGTTTGATCATGAATAAATCAAAGGGAAAATAGGTCAATAAGGGACAAGTTCGTTACGCCGTAGATTGTCTCGCCAAGGGAGGGCTAGCATATTGATATTATCCATAAATTAAGTGAAAATAATTAAGACAACGTGTTAATATAATCTATGCGTTTGTTAAATTATTACAGCCAGTTACTAACTGATTGCAATCAACAATTCTTTATCACTAGAATAGCCACATGTAAGAGTCAAAATTAGCAATAGAACATGCTCTTTGTGTTTTCATTATTGGCAACAAGCGAACTGCTGAAAATTGTCTTTTTTTCCCATCTAAGCTGGTAATATATGGGGTTCAATCCAACCCACATTTGTACTGTGAGGCATCTAAACTATACCATAAATTCTTTGTTGTGGAAATGGCATTGACATTGAGATGTCAATGATTTTTAATGACTATTTAAGAACAGGTGAGCCGTAAGATCTTGAACACTACTATTCGAAAAGTGTCAATGTTGTGGTAATAAAATGAGGTAACAAATAATAAATTTACGGAACTCTATATTTGAAATAGAAATAAGCATTCCCTCATTTTTGTTCCCTTAAATCTATTTTTCGCTAACAATAGACCGCTATAATCTCGCGACTCTGAAAGCATCAGAAGTTACGGTATAAAATATTGATATCAGACCTCGGGGAGTAAGAGGTGACTCGGAAAAGCTTTGAGGAATGGAAGAATTGGCATTCAGAACCACGTCTCGGCGCATTGAAATCAATTAGGATTCGTGAGCCGTTTCCCGAGATGGACACGGATTAAACTGATGTTTTCTGGCGTTAGTATGTCGTCAAAAAGTTTCAAGGGACGTCTTATTTTAATTGGGGCCTCTGGAATTCGCTTCGTGAATAATGGTCGCTCGTTAAAATAAGGCTAAAACGTATTCATAATCTGTAGCGATCGTAAACACATAGCTTAGGGAGATATTTTGAAAGCGAATTGTTTTTTTTTTTTATATTCGATCTTGTAGAAACATGCCTAATGCCCATGTTCTATTGGGTTTCAGGGCTACTTTTTGTATTGCAAATTAAACTTTTTGCGGGTTTGATTACTGTTTGATTGTCATTGTCATTTCTTCACGTGGCAAGTACGTATTTCATTAGAAAAATTAGTACCTGTCGAATTGTGGGACTCGGGTAGCAACCAGCCTTTCTCGCGTTGATACGAATTAGGTGTCTTATCTTTAGGCTACGACGACTGTAGTTTTATCAATAAAAACAAATATGCATACGAATTTAAAACCATATTTTTTCATGTCGACAATTTAAAGAAAGTTTGAAGAGAAGTTGAGAAGCGCTCGTTTGTGATGGTATGGACATGATGTGATAAACCGAAACGACAATAAGGTTGTTAAGAAAGTTAATGTGGAAGGCTTTAGAGGAAGAGGTAGACCTAAGAAAAAATGGATGGAAGTGCAAGAGAATGATGATGATGATGATTTCAAATCAAGAAACCTTTGTTTACTTATTACAGCCCTGCCCGAATCCGGCCCGGTATTAAAGGCGGATAAAGACCGGTACCAACCCGGGGAGGTGCTTCAGGCTAACTGCACGTCGTCTCCGGCGAGACCAGCTGCCAATCTCACGATATACATTAACGAAGAACCTGTAAGTATTAGGTATGATATTAGTAATTGTGGAAAAGCTAAAGAATTGATAAATATTTAGGTTTGTTAAAAAGTTGAAGAGAATACGTGTCTAAAACTGTTGGTGAGGTATTGACTCATGGATATGTATTCATATCCGGCTCATTGCCGCGAAGCAATCGTGCAGTCTGACTTCGATTCCAAATTATATAATTTTAATAGTATTTTAAATTTTTAAACTTATTAACTAAATTTTTAACTGTTACTTTTGTTGTTTATTTTTTTCTTATGCCTCCCAATTCATAGTTTTTGTGGTCAAGGACGAATTTAATTGTAACTTAAAGAGCTTACTGGTGGTAGAACCTCTTATGAGTCCGCGCGGGTAGGTACCATCACCCTGCCTATTTCTGCCGTGAAGCAGTAATGTGTTTCGGTTTGAAGGGTGAGGCAGCCGTTGTAACTATACTGAGACCTTAGAACTTATATCTCAAGGTGGGCGGCGCATTTACGTTGTAGATGTTTATGGGCTCCAGTAACCACTTAACACCAGGTGGGCTTTGAGCTCGTACACTATCTAAGCAATAAAAAAAAATTAAAATCATGTTATTAATTTCCAGCTTCGTTCATCAGAAACTAGCTTTCACCCATCAGAGAATGGGCTGCTGTGGACTAGTGTGAAGGCAGACGCTAAAGTCAGCTCAGAACTCTTCATCGGAGGAAGGATGAGGGTTGCCTGCGTGGCCACCATACACAATGTTTACAAAAACTCCTCGAATTTGGACTTCTTTACTCCAGAAACGGATCCTAGGCCAGAACGAAGTAAGTTTGAGAAATTGCGACATTAAGGCATGATTAACATTCCAGATTAACTATATTTTTTATTATATATATTATATATATGAGTTCTAAGGTCTCAGTATAATTAAAACGGCTGCCCCACCCTTCAAGCCGAAACGCATTACTGCTTCACGGGAGAAATAGGCAGGGCAGTGGTACCTACCCGTGCGGACTCACAAGTGGTCCTAGTACCAGAACGAACTACAAAGTCGATGACACTTAATTTGATTGTACAGTCAAGCGAAACAAAAGTGGTAAAATAAATAAATTTTACTAAATTATTAAGCCTTTGATAGTAAGATTTATTGTAGTTTTGTTTTTATTTTTCGATTTAGTGTACACCACGAAGAGGAATGATTTTGAAAATAAAATTTGTAAAATATAAGAAATATAAAACAGTACATCATTGTCATTTTCAATGATCTTAACTTTTGTAGCTCCCACACGTTTTGCTTTATGATAATTATGATAACTATCTATGTATATCTAAGTAATTTCCCATTAAATGTTACTCTGTTACCCAACCAGATGTAAAGAGAATATCGCTACCAATCTCAACATGAAGTTTTCATGGCCAAAAGACAAAACGCCAGGTCTCAAAAAATTTCTAAAGAAATATACGATTATTACAATGATCATCCTGAAAGTCCCGACTTTAAAAAGGGGGGGAGTAATTTTTGGGTGCAATAAAAAAAAGATCGAAGCAAATTGTCAATAAATCTTCTCTATTTAGCTTATTTACCGTCAAAAACATACCCTAAAAAGGTAAACAAACAAACATTTGGTCTCCATTAATTAATTTAACCGTATCCTGCCGTGTTTACCAAGTTCGTGAGCAATTAGAAAAACATTAGCTTCCCGTCCAACCCTCAGTGAAACACGGGAAATGTCCCCTAGTGACGTGTTTGCTGTTTAACCGAGTAATTGCTTTATGAAATCTCTTTTTTTTTAAATCGATCACTGCACGATTTTTGGTCGTGGATACATTTATTGGAGACTAACGACCCGCCCTCGCTTCGCTTCGGAAACATTAAATTTTGTTATTGATAGGTGAAGCCCGCCATGTTGCGCGCGGTACGACAATACCTGCGGGTGAGACCACGGGGCGAAGCTAGTCTAAAAAAGTAGCTTAAGTTACTCCTTATATCATCAGCTACCTATTAGTGAAAGTCTCATCAAAATCGGTCCAGCCGTTCCAGAGATTAGCCGGAACAAACAGACAGACAGACAGACAAAAATTGTAAAAAATGTTAGTTTGGTGTATGTACCGTATATATATTCATATGCATGTAGTAAAAAGCGGTTATTTCAATACTCCAATTTTATTTATATGTATAGATATAGGATCTTTGCGGCGGTCCGTCATTGCGACATGACTGTTGTCACCTGCCTTGGGATATGAGGTTACCTCAATTGTACAGTAGATGTCCCACTAACATTCTGTCTATTTTTACCGTAAAGCAGTCATGCTTTTACGTTTGGTCGGGCCAGTAATATCACAACATTGTTGAGTCTTCGACCTCATATCTCAAAGTGGGTAGAGGTGTTCACGTTGTGAGCTATAAGCTCCAGTAATCACTATACCAGTCAGACCATGAGTTCATTTACCCATATATAGACAATAAATAAAAAATCCATTCGCAATTACTTATGCTTTAGTTTGTCACCAAAATTATATTTTTAAAACGCTGTTCTCTCTTCTTCCAGTAACCCTGAACAGGAGTTCCAAAGCGTTTCCCAGCTGGATTTTCTTAATGTTCCTGCTCTTGCTGCCGATGATGGTGATGTCCCAGGACTACTTCGAATACGAAGACCTGCCTTCTTACGACGAGCAGAAGTACGAAGACACAATTAGATCAATGATCGGGGCCTGATTTTGTTAGATAGACTATATTTTAATTTAATGATTCGCTGTTAGATTGGATTAAGGTCTGGCAGTAAAATTTTACAGATATATAAAATGAGAAAACACGCTTTAAAAAAGTGGACAAGT
Source organism: Bombyx mori (assembly GCF_030269925.1). NCBI lineage: Eukaryota > Metazoa > Arthropoda > Insecta > Lepidoptera > Bombycidae > Bombyx > Bombyx mori. Next base: position 14,287,937 of record NC_085112.1, read on the forward strand.
TCAAAATCTTAATTGTACTCCAATTCAATCAGAGAAATATCCTTTAAGACAGTGTCAGTCTACGCTTGCGAGATAATAGTGACTCCACGTATCCATAGGCTCTGGCAAATTTTTAACAATAGATAAACATGACCTTGTTTGCCTTACGGTAATAATGCGAGTAAATTATAGCGTGTTCATAAGTGCTCATGTTTGTCAGCGTAAAGAACATCTTAATCCAAAGAAGACAATTTTGTGACATTGTGATTGTACATGTAAACACATAAGTTTATTAAGAATAAGCACGAATTCTAATAGTTAAGTTTATAAATGTATTTAAGGATCACAATTTTAATATTTGTAATTTTCTTATAAGAAAAACTTTGAATTGAAATCGGCGGCTTGTCTACGATAATAATTTTCATTCCATTGCGGCGCGTGGGAAAGAGATGCCGCTAATGATAACATTACGTAAATGATACTTATTGGTTTGGTTCGTAATTAATTAATATGCTACTAAAACTCATCATTTCATTATCAGAACGTCAAATGTACTACAGTGTTTTAAATTAAGCAATCGTATTGTTTCCGATGCACTGTGAATAGCTAAGACTTTTTTTAGGTCATGGACCCAAGATGAACCAACCACACATGAGTCCGATTGAACGAGATTTTTGCAAAGATTTGGCATGAGGACTGGCTCGTATTGAAAAATGACGATAGGAAGATCTTCCTTAAGACCAGACCTTTGTAGACCGACTCTCCGAAAGTTTTTGTTACTTACTCATGGTAGGACCTCTTGTGAGCCCGCGTGGGTAGGTACCACCACCCTGCCTATTTTCTGCCGTGAAGGATGGGACAGCCGTTGTAACTATACTGAGAACTTAGAACTTATATCTCAAGATGGGTGGCGCATTTACATTGTAGATGTCTATGGGCTCCAGTAACCACTTAACACCAGGTGGGCTGTGAGCTCGTTCACCCATCTAAGCAATAAAGAAAAGAAAAAAAAACTGTTCGGTGATATATTACCGAACACATAACATTAACATTTAATTCATTTTCTCTATATTTTAACAATAAACATTTTTAAGTAACATTATCTTTAACTAACAAACTCGCACCGCACCCTACAAAAACAGTTCGGATATAAATTATTATTATGCAAAAGTAACTTGAAAATCTTTTCGATTCATGTTTCTGATGTCTATTTTATTAAGACGCTACACGTACATAAGTTTTAACACGACTATTACCGAATCTAAAATGGTTAAATTAAGCATAAAACCAGAACTTTTTGCTCTATTCATTTAAGGCTGTTACTACACATTTTTATTTATTTATTAGGCACACAATACACATTACAAGCTAAAAAGATACACAATAAGTAAACAACAAGTTAAAAAAAAGGATTGTGTGGTTTTATGAAACCACGGTTAAAGTGATACTTTTTTTCACATTAAATACATTTAATTCTGACAAACAACATTTACATTAAACACTGATAAAAACAAACAAAATAACGTGAAGCACTGGCACATATGAGTAATAGTCTATACACTACACGGTCAGCTGCTGCGAACTATAGGCGCCGCCATATTGGCCTCGGCTGCTCTGACGAGCGCATTTCACTGTATCCCTACTCCGCGGCCGACCGTCACGCGACATGCAACACACAGACGAAAAAGTTTGAGACGATGTAACAAAAGTTTCACTTTAAAAATCTGACTTTTAATATAAGCCTTGTGAGCCCGACCAAGCAAGACAAATGTGCTGAGTGTGTACATAAAGATCCTTACCACTACTGGATAAAACAACACGATGGCGAGAATCAACCTAACTTATAGTATAAGGAAATAATTTTATACATAATATACATGAAACAATTAGACTACTTCATCTACTATTAACTATTAACATTGTATGATTTAAAGTATTTTATTTTACTGCCATTGGAATACAGTAGTAAAATACTATCACACATACTCTCTATACTATGGTGCAATAGTATTTACGAGCTGTCTGCCTACATTATTGTATTTCAGAAACGATTGAAATACCCCGTGCCTAAATAATTTTATTTAATCCATGAACATGCTTAACATTAATCTCCTACCCCGCCATCAGAAGCATCACTTCTGAATGTCCAAAAAGAATTAGTAAAATTGATACTTTATGTGTTTTGCGGACATAGCGACATCTAGAAGTCATTCCAGGAAACTAATACAAAAAAAACAATGCTTTATTTACTTACAGTATGTACTAATATTCTTTAGTAAAAAACCATCTAGATTTAACTATAGATAAAGTAATAATGTAAATAAATAAACAAATAAAATATAGACAACGAATGATTTCGTAAAATAAAATTTTAAGTATTGTATACTTACATAATATGAATTCTTTAAATTTATTGTTATTTGGTTCCATTTAGCGAAATAATATTTGAATAATACTCATACTTTTATTAAGATTTGGTGTGACGCCATACAAGTTTCAACAAAATTGGATAAAATATGTAAGGTATATAGCAACAAATTAGCATTCAATCTGCAATAGATTTAGCTGGAGAACAATTGTCTGGCAATATGGGCATTAGCACCAATGTAATAATGTTTTATTATGTATAGAATCTCTTGTTGGTTGCAAATATATTCCACCGAACGACTACATAATATACTCCGGAGACTGATATATACAAATGATGTATATAATTTGTAGGAAGTTCATCTTGTAAATGTTTTTAATGCGATTTAGGTTGTTGTACAGCAGTTTTGTAGCCTTTATATTGTCTTGAAAGATGCTTTAAGCAAATATTAATCACAATGCAAATTCGAAATAATGAAACATAACTTTATTTATGATATTTATATTATGATCTATGTTATATTATTTATGATATATTATGTTTGAAGGCGCGATAACGTCGAATTCTATTTAAAGATTACATTCCGTTCATTAGCTTAAAATATTATAAGACGTATTTTATTGAAATATTAATAAGATGATCGAAATGTTTTTGTAAATAAATCAAAGTTTGTTGTAATTACAGTTGAACGAATATTTAGAGTGAATTTTCATAGTACAAAATACAAAGATTTTTATGAACATTTTTTGCTGCAAATTTAGCGTTCAAGTCATGAAGTCTATAGACATCATGTCTATAGACATCATCATCTCTATCGACATCATGTTCAACATGAGGTTGAAGTCTCAATTGTATTGTAAACGACTGTCCTACCTCTTAAATCGAATGGGCTACCGTTTTGGTATTACCACAGGTCAGTTTCAAACATGTCAATTTTTACCCAATATTTTTTAAGCACAAAAATTAAGAAAAATATGTTACTATAAGCTCGAGCAAAAATAACTTTAAATATCAAAATCTTTCGTACCTATCTAATCTAAGGCTCAATCTTACTTTATTGGGAGTGTATTTGATTCTAAGGAAAATATTAATAAATCATTTCACATAGTAAATGCTCACACGTCTCATACATTTCTAAACAATGCGTCTTTAATTAGGTATCCGTGTGTCTTTGAATTTTTTTATTAGATAGAAGCTGATCTACAATTTGTAACCAGTGTTAAAATATTAAGACAGGTAAATACACTTAAGGATATATCGTACATCTTGGGATTTTTTTAAATACTATTTACACATTTACTTTGTTATTTTAGCACTTTACATGAAGTAAGAATTACGAATATCTGTAGTGTGTTTCAATTTATGTAAAAAAAGTTATTGATTATTTATTTACACTATCTCTTTCAACACAATGTTTTTTTTTTTATTGCCCTTGTATGCAGACGAGCATACGGCCCACCTGATGGTAAGTGGTTACCGTCGGCCATGGACTTCAGCAATGCCAGGGGCAGAGCCAAGCCGCTGCCTACCTGCGTGTTGTGTATTGTTTGTGAATAAGGGCGTGGCGTGACGTCGTTCTGCATGCGAATCATGAAAAGACTGCACGTCTCTCTCTCACGCGGTCTAGCTTATGAGTGTCAAGGGGACAGTTAATATTTTGCTTTTGTTAATGCTTATAAATATAACGTGGTCATATTTTATTATCGTTTTAATATTAAACTATTATTGTCTAATCATAATTGCATAAGTGGATAAAAAATGCTATGCAATAGCTTTACCGCGGCAGTCCCCGAGTGCCACAGGTGTTTTTTTTTTAATTTAATTTTGTCTCCTCTAATAATATAGTTATTATTAAGAAATATGATTTTTCCAAAGAATTTATCAGCGTCTTACACCTAAATAAAGATGATTGTTTTTATGGCATTTGTTTTATTTCGCCCAGAAACATTCACAAGGGTTTTCACAAGTGTATAAGCATAACTAATGAATTCAATTCTTTTTACGTTATTTCCTGACGAACGTCGATGATCATATTGATCCGCGACTACTCTAAAGAAATAATTACGTTCACAACGTGAATACGTGAATGGGCTAGACGGCATCCCCCAGTGGTTTTGAAAACGTGCGCCCCTGAGGGCGCACGTTTTCGACAGGGTTTGGCATAGGGCACTTCTGCCGAAGCTACCATCTTACGAAATCCCCGAGGGACGCTGCAACTAGATCGCTAGCTTTTTGGATGGGCGGAGCATCACGGTTTTTCTAGACGGTGACTGCTCTGATACTATGACCATTAACGCTGGTGTTCCACAAGATTCGATGTTCTCCCTCACGTTTTTCATCCTGTATATCAATGACATGCTATCTATTAATAGCATGCATTGCTATGCGGATGACAGCATGGGGGGTGTGCGATATGTCGGCCATCAGGGTCTCTCTCGGAGCGTGGTACAAGAGAGACGATCAAAACTTGTATCTGAAGTGAAGAACTCTCTGGGGCGAGTCTCCGAATTGATTGAATTGCACTTGGTTCAAGTGTAAAATGGATGAAGGTCGAAAGCATGGGGTTAACAACTCAATCCCACTAAAACAGTGGTTAGCATACCCTTTGAGCCGTAATGAGCTTCGTTCCATGGAAACTAAAGCACTATTATTATATAATAACATTATGTAATAGGTTGGGGGAAAAGTTCCATCGCATTTTTTAAGAAAATTCACAACATTTTTTAATACAGTTTATTTACATTTAACTAAAGTATGTAGGTAACATTTTCTTCGATAACTTTTTGCCATCTTGTAGGTTGGGACATGATCCCATTGCTATAGAAATTTTGGGGCTTTTGATCAAAATACCGCGACTATTGGTTTTGGCAGTCCTCTCGTGATGTTAACCTGACACTGCCTAAATAATTCTAAAGAGACCGAAACAGGTGCAAATCTGAAAATGCAAGGTCAGGAATATACAGCGGATGCATTAACACCTCCCAGCCAAACTCTTTTATTTTTTGCTGAGTGGCTAAAGATATGTGAGGTCTAGCGTTATCATGATGAAAAACTATAACTCTTCTGTTGATTAATTCCGGCCGCTTTCTCTCAACTTCTTGCTTTAACATCATCTGTTGCTCGTAGTAAAGTTCAGGATCGATGGTCTTGCCTGGTGGTAACAGCTCATAACGAATAATGCCCTTCCAATCCCACCACACACACAGCATCACCTTGTTGCAAGTTAACCCGGGTTTCGCCACAGTCTGTGAAGCCTGACCGGCCTTTGACCACGACCTTTTTCGCACGTTCTTGTCGTACGTGATCTACTTTTCATCACCAGTTATCAGCTTCTTCAAAAATGGTTCAGTTTCATTACGTCGTAATAAAGGATCACAAATGAGTATACGGTTCATTAGGTTTCTTTCAGTGAGCTCGTGAGGTACCCAAATATGGAGCTTTTTTGTGTACCCAGTTTTTTTTTCAAATACGCCAAAACTGTTGTGTGCTCAATTCCCAGTTTTTCAGCTATGTCGTAACTGCTGATATGCCGATCTTGCTCCATTTTTAAAAAAATGGCATCCATTTTATCCGTAATAGGGCGATCAGAGCGACGTGCATCTTTGACATCAAAACTTGCGGATTGAAAACGCTTAAACCAAATTTGTGCTACTCTCACAGACACTGCACTAGGTCCATAAACATCGCAAATTTCTTTTCGTGGCTTGTGCTGCATTTTTACCTTTTTTTATATTTAAATTTTAAAATGTATCGAATTTCTTCATTAGATTCACTTGACAGTACTTGTCATCTTGACAGTACGAAAAATAAATAAAAATCACACATTTTCCTAATTTGAATTTGGAATTATCTTCTTTAAAATTTAAACTTCTAATGATACCAAAACCAGCCAGATACAAATAGTATAGCCAAAGAGATTTTATTACAAGTTCATACATACTATAATGCGAAAAGATTTTTTCCTCAACCTTATTATACAGCGCTATTATTGTTGACGCAAATCAGTAGAAAATTATCACGAGCAGACCGCAATTAGAATGCGCTAGAAATAAAAAAAATCAAATTAAAACCCTCTAATGAACAAACAGCGTTCGCGTCTGTCGGCCGTCATAGATGATGATATAGACTGGGTATTTTGAACTTATAAATAACTGTTTTGGTATAAATCGCATTAACAATTATAAGTTAAAATGCCATAGTAAGGTAGAAGAACTCAATTTTTTGTTATGTAATAAGTATATTTTTTTTATTACCCTTCTAGGCAGACGAGTATACGGCCCACCTGATTGTGAGTGGTTACCGTCGCCCATGGACTTCAGCCAGGGGCAGAGCCAAGCCGCTGCCTACCGCTTATTACCCTCCATAAGCCTCCGTTGAAGAAGGGCATGTCACAGCGCTCGGGAAACACCGTGGAGGGGAGCTCATTCCATAGCCGGAAATAACCTAAAACTTTTGCTGTATTGTATAGCACCACCCCACCTCTTTCCATGGGTGTGGTAACTCTATATGTTTTCGGCATTAGTTCGGCTTTATCCAAATATAGAGAAGATCTATGTCAAAATATCGGCAAATGTTGTATTAATTTTTTGAATTTATTTAAAATTTGTATACAATAAAGCATTCTGTCTCTTTCTCTCTCTCTCAAATGGGTGTCAGGCGTGTATTGTTGTTTGTTTTATATGTATTTAGCACTAATAGTATTAAAACTGAGGGTCCATTAGCACTGTATATAGCACCATAGTAAATAATTGGAATTAAATTGATGACTCCTAAATATCCACTTATTTTACTATTGGTTGATAAAACGCGATTGGGTACCATTACTCTGGTAATTTCAACGGTAAAGCAATCATGCGTGATGCTTATAATTTACATATTATGCCACTTTGTTCGAATTGTCTGGTGATGGATTTGATGATATCGTATGACTTTGATAATCTTCAAACAAAAGCTAGCTGTTAATTAGTTTATCCATATATTTATTTAGTTATATAGATAGAAAAACATAACGATATGCTTATTTCTTTGAGTAAGCTGTTCTAGCAGGCTAGCGAGAGTGTAATTAAATGTGAGTCTCCTGCTAGGTAGGTACTTCTTCAGCGAAATTTGTATCAGCAAATAGAGACGTGTTTAATTTAAAAAACATAATAAATTCGTAATTTTTTCTTTTCTTTGGTGGGTGGACAAGCTCACGGCCCACCTGCTATTAAGTGGTTACCGGAGCCCATAGACATCTACAACATAAATGCCGCCACCCACTTTGAGATATAAGTTCTAAGGTCAGTATAGTTAGTTAGTTCTCAGTATAGTTACAACGGCTGCCCCACCCTTCAAACCGAAACGCATAACTGCTTCACGGCAGAAATAGACAGGGTGGTGGTACCTACCCGTGCGGACTCACAAGAGGTCCCATCACCGGTAAAAGAACGTCTAAACAGCGTGTTACCGCATAGTCAGACACTACGAGTAAAAACGATGTAAGTACCAAACCTAATAAGAATAGAAAAGTGTGTCTCTTCTATAAAGGCATATAATCTTTTCCGAGTCATCGGGAGCGACTTCCTTCCCGTCGCATAGTTGGTTCCCGCGGGGCACATCGCACGTCACTACGCAAAGCTTACCCCCAAGAATTTATTCAACTTTATGCATCACAATAGAATAGAAAGACGCGGTGACTCCTTCTTGAGTTGTTAGTAGCTCTATTCAATATCTAATTTGAATTACTTGTCAATAGTCAAATTTTTTTTTACTGAAGCCCATAGATATTTACAACGAGATATAAGTTCTAAGGTCTCAGTATAGTTACAACGGCTGCCCTACCCTTCAAACCGAAACGCATTACTGGCTTACTGCAGAAATAGGCAGGGTGGTGGTACCTAACCGTGCGGACTCACAAGAGGTGCTACCACCTGTTGAAATGAATATGCGGTATTAAATGGTTTTCAAAAGCTATAGAGGTAAATGCCGTAATACATATTGAACTATGTCGTCAAATTGTCGTGGCCTGCGGGATAAGAATAATAAAAATCAAACATGCAAAAGCTTTACTTTGCGTAATAACTGGTGGTAGAGCTCTTTTGAATCCGCACGGGTAGTATCGAAAGAGAGTAGAGAAAGGATAGAGAAAGAAATGGAAGGGAGCTTGGTGGGAGGTGGGACAATTTCTAACTATTAACTTCTACAGCAAATCGCGCTGAGGAATTTTCATTACGCATCGTTCGATCAACATTTTCATATGGCACGTACTAACAGTTAAATTAAATTATGCAATCAACTCTAACAATGAACCTAAAACAAAAAGCCTTACAAAATAACAATAATAATAATAATTTAATAACTAAAATATATTTGAAGGGTGGGGCAGCCGTTGTGACTATACTGAGACCTTAGAACTATATCTCAAGCTGTGTGGCGCATTTACGTTGTAGATGTCTATGGGCTCCAGTAACCACTTAACACCAGGTGGGCTGTGAGCTCGTCCACACATCTAAGCAATAAAAAAAAATATTAAAAGGAGTCTGGCAGCGTTCTCCCTTTGAATAATTAGACTAATTCTTTGTCCAAACAAAGTAGCTGTCAACTCTTCAGTCTGTTGTGATGTCGAATAACCTTTTTGCTAATTCCTTAAGAGGCCTTATAGCGCTAGGACCCCACGGTAAAGATAAGAAAGAGTGTGACATAGAAAAAAAAATATAAGTCTACTATTTTTTAATACATACCAACCAATTTTATTAGCTCTAGTAGATTCATATAAACTAGAGGTCCCGCAGTAGTCGAAATTCGACTATAATTAATTGGAATTGTAACTTTGTACACTAATATGATTGTATTTTATACTTCTATAATCATAAATTTCGCCAAGGCTACTCTATAAAAAAATATTAATAAAGACAAACAATATTTAATCTATTCTCAATTTGACCACAGACGTCAAGAGCAAAAGTTTGACAATAAATAGTATGAATGCGTGTGTGCGTCAAATACATGGTATGTAGTGTGTGTAATGTTTTCTTTATTGATTTAATGTATCTTTTATACATTATTTTAAAAAAATATTATCATTGTGCACTTCTTCTCTATATTCTCTATAAGTGTGGAAAATTTCATACTCCTCCGTCCGCCCAATTTTCCTAAAAAGGGATACAAAGTTTTTGCTTCACATATTAATATATAGATAATTGCAGTAACAACACTGATTCTAAATAACCATTTAAAAGTTTCTAAAGCGAAACGCGAACAATCGCATTTGAAATTTAACACCTGATAAATATTTTACGATCGCGCTTCGTCTGATCTGCGAAGATCCCGGATTGTCCGGAACCGTGATTGAGAGGTCCGCGGGATTGAGCGAGATTTCTCAGGGTAAGAAAATGCTTGACTGTCTGCATAGCGAGATAAGCCGGGATACACCCGAGCACGCGGATTTACTATTCGAATTGTTTTACGGGTACTTTTTAAAACTCAGATTTTCGTTTCGTTCATGCAAGTGTTTTTGTTTTGAGCTTTGCATTGTTTGTATTTTATGTTCTGAATCATCATCATCATTTTTTCTTATCACCCTCTGCTGGGGTGTAGGGCTCGAATCAAATCCTTCCATTTACATCGGTCTTGGGCAGTCTCTTCTAGCTCCTTCCACGTCATTCCCAAGACCCCTAGCTCCTGCTCCACCGAGCGACGCCAAGTTGTTCTGGGACGGCCTCTCTTCCTTTTGCCAGACAATTAGCAGGTCAGTGACTTTCCAGGTCAGTGCTCTCTTTGATAGGTGGATATAGGGTTTTCTTAATATGTGACCAATCCTATATGTTATGAATAGTACGTATTTTTTTATAAGGAACAAATTAACTAAATAAAGATTACGAACGGTTTTAATTTCGTATAAAAACTAAATGCCTTGGTAATATTAAGTACCGTTGACGTCAAAAACATTTTCCGGCTTCAAACTGCTTAAGCTAAAGGAAAACTAAACTAGTACCTGAGATAAAACTAATCTCGGCTTCCTCGAGCTGACGTAGCGTTGCCGCCATATGTCGATCGTGGTAATGACTAGGTGGTTCAATAGTGTGACTTGTTTCCGGCTATGTTCCGACTATAATTTTTGTTTCCCTTTTTAACTAACTTTCTTATTTCTATCATATGCAATAACTCAAGCAAGTTGATACATCCGATGTCGTGGTTCGTTTGGAGTTCAGACCACGAAGAGGATTTAGATCATTCTGTGTTTTGCACCGTATGTAATTACGGAAGATTTTTATTTCTTTGTTATGTGAATGGGTGAGCGGTAAGTCTATCTGGTGCAAAGTGGTTAGTGAAGCTCGTGGAGATCGAAACGTGAATTCCGCCGCCAATCTTAAAGAGTAAGGTCGAAATAGAAGGTATAACTTAAGTATTTTAGGTATAAGGTCCAAAAAAAATTTTTTTTATTGCTTGGATGGGTGGACTAGCTCACAGCCCACCTGGTGTTAAATGTTTACTTGAGCCCATAGACATCTACCACGTAAATGCGTCACTCACCTGGAAATATAAGCTCTAAGGTCTCAGTACAGTTACAACGGCTGTCCCTCCTTTCAAACCGAAACGCATTACTGCCTCACGGCAGAAATATGCAGGTTGGTGGTATCTACCCGCGCGGACTCACAAGAGGTCCTACCACCAGTAAGAAAATCTCATTAGCGTGTACTACAAAGGCTCGTTCACTTTTCAAACGGGAATATATCTAATCAGTTTGAAGTGTAGGACAGCCTTAATCGAATAAAATGGGCGGCAGTTTTTACCATATGATGTCTATGGACCCTGTTCGTCAAAATAAGTGAGCTCACTAGCCCCAATAAAAAATATTTTAATGAACGAACGTTTTGTAGTTGGCAACGAAAACGCTTAGCGAAGCCAGCTTCCGCCTGAAGCGTTTAGATAAAACTGCTATTTACCTTGTACGTAGCTCGAAAATGAGATTTTTGAAATATATGACAGCACTAACGTATTCACTTTTTTTTATCTCAGTACCTATTTGCTGGTAGTTTGGTCCAAGAGAGAGCACTGAACTGGAAAGTATCTGGCAAATATCTCGGCCGTCCCAAAAACCACTTGGCGTCGCTAAGTAGATCGGGAACTGGACGTCTTCGGCATGACGTGGGGGGAGATTGACTGCCCAAGACCAATGCAAATGGAAAAATTTGATTCGAGCCCAACACCCCAGCAGAGATTAATAGGAAAGAAAGAACAAGAAAAACATTTGCTGATAGTCTTAGGGGTTATTTCAGCTTCGCGCGTATGAGTGGATGAATATTCAAGCAGCGTATCAATATTAGACGAAATGGCTTATTAGTTTCCGTCATGTACAGCTTAGATTCTAGCTTCGTTTCCAGAGATCGATCCTGCGATATTGAGTCAGTATTGTAAATCGTAAACGGCTATTAATGTGGGGTACTTAGGTAAGTAGTCCGGTGTGTACATAATTTCCAAAAATAGTGTATGGAAGCTCCGTTCTTGTTTATTTGACATTCCGAAAGCACGTAGCTGTGGATGAAGATATAGATAGTAATCTTTTTTTTATACCTTAGATGTGTGGACGAGCTCACAGCTCATTTGGCTGTCAAGTGGTTACTGGAGCCCATAGACATCCTCAACGTAAAGGCGCCACCCACCTTGAGATATAAGTTCTAAGGTCTAAGTATAGTTACAACGGTTACCCCACCCTTCAAACCGAAACGCATTACTGCTTCACGGCAGAAGTAGGCAGGATGGTGGTATCTACTGCGGACTCACAAGAGGTCCTACCACCAGTTAGTATTAGCTGTCACTATAAAAATATCATGCATGGATTCCCCAAAACATATAGCAGTCATTCTGCGTATTGAAAGATAATACTCAAATATTATTAATTGAATTACAATCGAGGGTCGTTTTCAAATTTTGGGCCAAAAGTGAGTTATTTGATTTAATTCTCATAACGTTAATGTTACCGTAATTATAAGTACAGTAAATTTGTTGTCATGACGTGACAACCACGTGGTCCTACAACAATATATTCGTAAAAATTGTTAAATTAGGAGTTATACATTAAAAACTACCCCAAATCTCATTCGTATCATTGGTTCGAAATTCAAATTCTAACTTGTTTGCTATTTTTCCTGTAATGCGTGTTGAAATTCGGCAATTTCATTTAATCATTATAATACAATAATATAGGAAAAGTAGCTGGATATTAGAACATTCTTAAAAAAGAAAAAAGTACGATTTCTAAGCTTTTAAAAAAAGTTCCTATTTAAATTGTCATCCGTGTTGGCGTTATCAAATGCGTAAAATGGAAAATATAAATTAATATTATATTATAATAATATTATGAATAAATGAGTGATTTACTTGATTGTGATGAAGCATTTTTTATTCTGAACATGCTTAAATACAAAAAAAAGGGAAAATTAGAGAAAGTTTAAATTCATGAAATCGTTACTTTTTTGGCCGCAAAATTGAAACCGACCCTCGAACGCAATCTCGCAAATCGGAACGGCAACTTAACCCACAACTAGATCCTTAACTTGTCTCTATTTGAAACAAATCAAGCTAGATTACTTGGTGTTAAGATAAGGTCAAGTCACGTAATACTTACTTAGTATTCTGTATTCAATTCAATTAATTAGTTGGCGCTGATGGTTCTCAAAGAGGCTCCGGTGTGTTCTGTCGTCTTAGTATTACGCAAGAAATTCAATTAGTTTTTTAGTTTGAACTAATCCGCTGCCCTTCAGTGCCAAGAGTCGTCACGTTTTCCATTTCTTTTTTCGTTAAATTATATTTAAGTCATGCATAATCTTTATAATTTAAAAAGACTGATCTGTATAAAAGGATTTTTTTATGCCAGTCTCCTTTCTGCTTTCATTTAATTATGATGAAACTTTGTACGGTCGATTTTAGTATTTTAAGAAAGGTTTTTGCTTTATTACCGTCAATATACGATATGTGATGCATGTAGATTCATTAAAAGGGCGTATTTCATATAATATAATCGATCGCCAAAGTGGGACTTGATCGGTTTTACATTCACATCAATTAAAAAATGTCTAACTGAGATATAAGATTGAAAAAAATAATTATTTAATAACAAAATTACTATATAACTTACTTGCTACTATATATGTACATAAAGAAGAAGGCATATCATTTGGTGGCCTTAACTGATAAAAAATTTAGGTGGACAACCGAAAAACAAACCCCACCTCAAGCTGATCAGTCACCTCCCTTAATATTTACAGTACCTACTATACATTACATACTATTAGTACTATCCTCCTTGTGTCGATAATCCTCAAGTTGAGGATTGTGATCTTAAGAGACTTTCTTGGAAAAATAGACATGGTGGGGTCCTGCGTCCTTCCACGGCATTACTTTTGGGTGAGATTTAGTTCTTCGAGGTCGCTGAAGCCTTATTTGGGTCCGACTGTTTTACGGTGAAAAGGTCAAACTCCACCTCAACCCCCTCTTTTCTAATCCGGGCTTGGGAACCAGCATCGGCAGAGTATTAGTTCTGTTACGCCAGTAAGAAAAACGCCATCTATCGCCGAATAGTCGAACGAATATCTAAAACACCTAGAACGCTCGAGAAGTACAACGCCATCTATTGTCAGATAGTGAAAACACAATACTCGAAATGTGTGGAATATTCTCCATAATTCTTGGCATGTGGTATCGGCTATAAAAACGTTGCAGAGATGGCACACTGTCAGTTAGTAATCGGAACTACTCGAAGCGAAACAGCGAACGTATCACCTGAAGCGAAGCGGAAGAAGCGAATTGAGAATTTTAAAGTGCTTGTGAAGTGTTTTAAGTGTTCTAAGTGTTGAATGCAGTGTTTAATTTGTACTTCGGTAGAATTTTAATTCATCTCGAACCCCAGCGCGTAACAGTTCTATAATTAGTGCTATTGATTGCTTTATATGATTCTTCTTCTTCCAGTGCCTCTTCAATCCTGAAGGTTGGCCGTTAGCTTCCTGTATTCATTTCTATCAGCAGCCAGCCGGAGCAGCTGTTTATGTTATTAAGCGCCTGGATTGCCTTCTTTGGTCTGGTAATGTATGTTTCAGTATTTTTGATTTCTTAGGAATAAATTCATTCTCATTATCTTCGGATTCGTCTTTCCCAGAGTCTACTAGATACTTATATGGCACGATCAAGTAAATAAAAATACCCAAATTGGAAGTATGAAACTCGCTATATAAGCCATGTACCCACCAAAACATCGAAGCGTGATCGTAGCCGACATCTGCCAAGTTTCCGAAGCCCGAGGAAGCCACAATTAACAATGCAAATTCGCGGTGTGAACGCTGCTCTGAATTTCATACATTGTATACATATAGTAATCGAGTTTTGTAACAAGAAAAACCACATGAGGTCCTTGCACCTCGTTAGCGCAGCTCTGAATACTCATCCGCGCTGAATAAGTTTGTTTCCTTCTTTGATCGAATTAGCCGTCTTGTAAGCTTGCTTCTTGTTGATTTGAGTGTTAAATTCTCGTTTTCAGAACTGAAATGTCTCCTTTTGAGGTGCCGCTGAAGGAAAATCCTCTTTAAGCGCAGGAGCGTAGAGGCGTTTTTTGCTAATTCAAAGTTCAGTTTTAGGTAGTCATTACGTAATGGAAGCTCAGGATCGTAGAATGAAAAGAGTTGATAGAAAAACTAACGAACAAATTATTTGTTGCTTTTCAGGTTTGCACACAGAATGTACTTAAAGCGCACCTTTTAATCTAATAAATAATTAAATTTTCCAATTTAAAGAGATTTCTGGGTGTCAGTAATGCTACCGTCCAATCTATCGCTTCGGAAAAGCAGTGCTGTATTTCTTTTTTAATATTGGGGCAGCTGTTGTACAATGTCATTGATTAACTCTGTAGACCACACTACTAAATCCTCAGTTGGCCGTAAGCATACTGCACTATTATAGTGCTTAAGGATCTATTTTTTCCCTACCTATGCTGATAGCGTTGAGAGGCTATATCAGCTTTTCCTTGACATGTAGGTGAGCTCACGGGGCTCAAACCGGGCGTTTTGCTAACACTGGCCCTAGCAAGAGCAATGCTTCGCAGAATCTACCACCGGATCGGAAACACGACCCACTGAGAAGATCCTGCGAGAAAGTCAGTGGGCTGTGTCTGTGGGTTAATTCACTCGTCGAACTTCGATGAGGATGATGACCGGTGCTTGTGGTACCTAAAAGCAGCGTTAATGGATCGGGACGGGATCTATGCGTCGCCAGACATCACACGTCATAACAAGAGCAGTAACCTACAAAGAGAGTGACAGAAAAATAAATGTTGTAAAATTCCCAATTTCAATACAAACATTATCACGCGAACGATAAATATTTTATTTTTATTTATGTATTCGTAAAATATTTATTGCGTTGGAAACCGTCACTGAATGCGGATCGGGCTGTAAAATGAAAACAGATTTATTGTTTTTCGTGCATTGTTTTTGTTCGGTGCTCATTTTAGAAGTAAACTGCAAAATTCAATATGAAACAATACCATCCGAAGATATCAGAGCTACCACTTATTCTCCTAAAAGTAATTGTTTTTTTATTAGAGTTGGTCAAATAAATTCATAGTTCAGACACTATAGTATAAATGGACGATCATTTCTATTGCTTAAGGGCATCCAGGCCTTCAAATCCGGATCAATACTCAACTTTAATAGTGTTACGTTTGGGCATGTAAATATTTTGCCTTAAGACTCCTATTTTTATCAATAGGTCATTGTAACCCACGTGGATTTAAAAATGTGTGGCAGCCTTTACAGTCTTTTTTTTATGAGTTTCAATAATGAATTAATACAAATTGAGCCACGGTTTCGCTTGCATTGTTCAAAAATATATTACTCCCGTTTCTTCGAATAACTTCTGACTTTATCCGTAATATCTTTCAGTCGTATCCAAGACTTGTACGCTGATACCAGATGATGGACCCTGCAGAGGGAACATTCGAATGTACTACTTCGACCCGGCGTCATTGAAGTGTAATATATTCTTGTGGGGTGGTTGCCAGGGCAATGGAAACAGGTTCAAGACCGAGGAAGAATGCATAGGCAAATGTCTTAGTAAGCCTAATGCTGGACGTAAGTAGCCGTTTTTGAAAAAATTTAAAAGTAATTCATTCAAAAGTAATGCACCGGTGTTCGAATCCCAGGCGGGTACCAATTTTTTAAATAATTATGTACTCAACAAATGTTCACGATTGACTTCCACGGTGAAGGAATAACATCGTGTAATAAAAATGAAACCTGCAAAATTATAATTTGCGTAATTATTGGTGGTAGGACCTCTTGTGAGTCCGCGCGGGTAGGTACCACCGCCCTGCCTATTTCTGCCGTGAAGCAGTAATGCGTTTCGGTCTGAAGGGTAGGTCAGCCGTTGTAACTATACTGAGATCTTTAGAACTTATATCTCGAGGTGGGTGGCGCATTTACGTTGTAGATGTATGGGCTATGGGCTCCAGTAACCACTTAACACCAGGTGGGTGTGAGCTCGTCCATCCATCTAAGCAATAAATAAAAAAAAAACTTTAGAATTATTTGTATTCTTTCTATTAGGGGCTATTTCAGTTAGGTTGTGACTGGTAGGTGAGCTCACGGGGCTCAACTTGAGAGAATGTCCTATCACTGGTCATAGCAAGAGCAGTGCTTCGCAGGGTCTATCACTGGATCTGAATCGCGACCCACTGAGAACACCAGGCGAGAAGTTCAGTAGGTTATGGATATTGGCGAAGATTTGCCGAAGGCCCTCCAGAGGAGGGTACCGGTACGCCGGCGTGGCCACACCGTGGTCGGACGTGTGGGTCTGTCAGTAATGGTAGACCCCACGTGGATGAGAAGTGAACCGGAGGGCACTCCCTTCCGGTCGCTGGTTGCCATGTCCCCGGCTGCCTCTTGGCGGCTACAGGGGAAGGCCCCCCAAAGGGGGGTACCGGTTTACCGGCGTGGCTTCGAAGAAGCACACAGCAATCCCTACCGAGTAGGGGACGGGGGCTGCTGCCTAGCAGGGGCCGTGAGGATGCGAACCTCTATAAAAAATGCCCCAATCCCAAGTTTTTGACACCTGACGATGGGATGAATGGCTGGAGGGAGTCTAGTCCCAAGGGTTGTCCCATACCGTAATCCCCACTTGGTGGGGGGCGGGGGCCGCTGCCTAGTAGGGGCCGCGAGGATGCAAACCTCTATAAAAAATGCCCTAATCCTAAGCCTGTGACGTGCCCGGTGATGGGATGAGTGGCTGGAGGGTGTCCAGTCGTGAGGGCCGTCCCAGGGGACCGACCCCTGGTTAAATAATAAAGGAATAAATAAATGATGGCAGACTTAACGGAAAAATTACCCCAGGAGGGTACCACTCTAGGTGGAGAATCCCTCCGTGCTTCCACCTCGGTGGGAGCATGCTGCCCCACGTATTCTGGGGGGGGCAAAGCATGCCACGATGAAGGGGGCTGTGCGACGGGCAGCGGAAAACCCGTCGAACTGAGGTGTGCCAGCGCTGGCTCGACGCGCTCTGCGCTCGTCAGCGACTGCGAGGCGGCTGGCCCGAAAGGGAAAGTCAGGCGGAAGAGGAAATCGAGGGGAGTTTCTTCCCGCGAAGGGAAGGGGGGGCTAACGTCGTCCTCTGACACGGATGCCCCACCGGAGAAAGTGGTGGTAGTCTCCGATTCGGCCTCTGCCGCGGAGGAGATGCCGCCCCCTAAAGGGAGACCCGCTCGGGGGAAGGGCGCACCGTCACCGGCGCCGTCATCGGCGTCGATGTCTGTCGCCTCGCTGGACGGGCGGACGACGGAAGAGGAGGAGGGCGGTCTTCGGGACCCTGCCTTGGTCATAGGCAGGGCCATGAAGACCGTCAAGTCGTATGCGGCGACCAGTGCCAAAACCAAAGCTGCTGGCCGCAGGCTGCGGGAAGTCGTCTCGCGAGTCTCGAAGGTTCTGCCTTCGGTTGCTTCCGCCAATGACCAGGTGGTGCAGCTGATGGCGGAGAATTTGAGGCTCCGAGCACAGTTACAGGCGCAGCAGCGGCCCGATGGCAAGGTTGCTGCTACCAAGCGGGTAGCCGCGACGAGGTCGTCGCCCGCGTTGCCACGTGCCGCTGGGTCGCGGACTCCTCCGGCATCTGTGCCGGCGGTGTCGCCGCTGGTCTCCGGGGTCCCTCGGGGTCCCTGTCCCTCAGCGGCGGCTGGCGACCCGTGGCCCGTGCTGCCACCATCGCGCGCGGTACAGCGGCATTCGCGTCTCCCGTCGCCGCGGTCTAGGGAGGCGACGGCCGTCGAGCGGCAGCAGGGATCCGCGGGGCCACGGATCGTGGGCCTGCCGGAACCGAATTGCTACAGCCTGGACGAGATTATCGATCGCACCGTCCAGGCTGTAATGGAAAGGCTGGGCGGCGGGCTGGCGGCTCTCGAAGCGAAACGTATTGTCGCTAGTGACGCTGAACGGCCTGCGTCTACACATGCCGCGGTGTCGGGTGCTGCAGTGACCCGCTCCACCCCCGTACAGGCTCCAGCCACTAGGGCGGGCCCGGGACGAGACAGAGCCAAGCGGGGGGGCGGCGCTAACGCGAAGTGCACATCGCAAGCGCCTCAACCCCGTCCGCTGCCCCCGCCCCCGTCTAACATGGACGAGGGGTGGAATGTGGTGGCCCGGCGGGGTGCCAAGAGGGCCGTACCGACAGCTCCCCAAGTGGGTGGAGCACCGGCCACTGCGGCGTCTCAGGCTGCTCCCCAACAGGGTCGAGCGCCTGTGGCCGCCAACAAGAAAAAGAAGACGAAGAAGAAGTCGTCGCGCGCGCCGCGGTCGGCGGCAGTGGTCTTAACGCTGCTGCCGGCCGCCGAGGCCAAGGGCGTGTCATACGGAGATGTAGTCTCCCGGGCGCGCGCGGCTATTGATCTGGACGAGATCGGGGCGGGGGAGGGCCTCCGCTGTAGGCTGACGGCGAATGGGGCCAAGCTGCTGGAGTGTCCCGGTGCCGATAGTTCCGGCATCGCGGAGCGTCTGGCGGCGAAGCTCCGTACGGTTCTGCCTGAGGAGGAGGTTCGAGTGCACAGGCCGGTCAAAATGGCTGAATTGAGAGTGACCGGCCTGGACGACTGCACCACTAAGGATGAGGTGGCGGCGGCTATTGCCGCCCGGGGCAACTGCGCCCTGGAGAATATAACTGTAGGCGAGCTGCGCCTCGGTTATACCGGGGCTGGCTCTGTTTGGGTGCGTTGCCCGGTAGAGGCGGCCACCTCCTTGGCTGCTCCTCCGCCCGGGAGACCGTCGGGGGAACCGGGCAGGTTGCGCGTGGGCTGGATAGCGGCCCGCGTGCGCCTTCTCGAACCACGCGCCTGGCGGTGCCTCAGATGCTTCAGCACTGGGCACTGCCTCGCAAAATGCGCGAGTGCGGTTGACCGCAGCGGATTGTGCTTTCGCTGTGGTCAGCCGGGACACAAGGCGGCCGTGTGCTCGGCTGCGCCGCATTGCTTATTATGTGCGGCGGCCGGGCGCAAGGCTGACCACCGGGCCGGGGGCAAGGCCTGCCCTCCGGCCAGCAAGAATGCTGAACGAAATCGGCGCCGCCAAGCTAAGCGGCGTCAAAAGAAGCGGTTGGCCGGGGGAGCACCGGCCGGCACTTTGTCCCCCGCTGAGGCGTTCGCGCCCGATAGCGGGGGCAATGGAGTAGGGGAGGGAGCGATGGATGTGGTTCAGCCTTAATGGATCACACCTATCGCTTCCTGCAGGGAAACTTGAACCACTCCGCTGGGGCTCAGGACATGTTGCTCCAGACCATGGCGGAGTGGTCAATTGACGTGGCTGTGGTCGCCGAGCCATACTTCGTTCCCCCAGCGGATGACTGTTGGTTTGGGGACGTTGATGGCTTGGCGGCCATACATATCAGAAGAACCGCGATGGTCCCCCCCCTGGCGATGGTGACCAGGGGCCCCGGGATCGTCGCGGTACAGTTAGAAAATATCGTCGTGATCGGGGTGTACTTTTCTCCGAATCGGCCTACCGTCGAGTTCGAGCGGTTCCTGGACGGGCTAGAGGTGATCGCTCGTCACCTCGCTCCCCGTTCAGTGATACTGGCGGGGGACTTCAATGCGAAGTCTGTCGCTTGGGGTTCCCCATTCACGGACGCTCGTGGTAGGCTGCTGGAGGAGTGGGCGGTCGCGGTCGGTCTCTGTATCGTTAATAGGGGCTCGATCGCGACTTGCGTGCGGTGGACGGGCGAGTCTATCGTGGACCTGACGTTCGCGAGCTCGCCCGTCGCACGGCGCATCCTCGGCTGGAGAGTGGTGGTGGGGGCGGAATCGTTGTCCGATCACCGGTATATCCGGTACGATCTTTCTGCCCCTGCGCCGACGCCGGCTGCAGGTGCCCGCGGGGTTGACCCCCCGCAGAGTGCATCCCGGTCATTCCCTAGGTGGGCACTGAAGCTCCTGAACAGGGAGCTCCTGGTGGAGGCCTCTATGGTGGCGGCGTGGGCGCCCAAGCGCCCACAACCTGTTGATGTGGAAACCGAGGCCGAATGGTTCCGGGGCGCGATGCACCGCATATGTGATGCTTCGATGCCCCGGGTCGGCTCTCGGCACTCTGGACGGCGACAGTCGCCCTGGTGGTCGCCTGAAATTGCAAGACTGCGTGCGGTCTCCATTCGGGCGAGCCGCCGGTGCACTAGACACCGCCGTCGCCGCCGCCTGCGGCGCGACGAGCCCGTCGCGTTCGCGGAGGAGGAAGCTCGGCTGCACCGCGAATATCGCGCTGCGAAGGACGCCCTGCGGCTGGCCATCAGGCGGGCCAAGGAGCAGAACATGGAGAGACTCTTGGAGGCGCTCGAGGCGGATCCGTGGGGGAGCCCATACAAATTGGTACGCGGCAAGTTGCGCCCGTGGGCCCCCTCTATGACTGAGCGTCTCCAGCCCCAGCAGCTGCGGGACATCGTTTCGGCGTTGTTCCCGCAGGAGCGGGAGGGTTTTGTCCCTCCCGCTATGGGCGGGCCGTCTGACACCGTCGACGGCCAAGCTCCTGCTGAGGTGCCCCGTATTACCGAGGCAGAGCTCCGGGTGGCCGTTGTCAAGATGACTGCGAAAGACACGGCCCCCGGCCCGGACGGAGTCCACGGCCGGGTTTTGGCCTTGGCCCTCGGTGCCCTGGGGGACCGGCTCCTTGAGCTATACAATGGCTGCTTGGAGTCGGGACGGTTTCCGTCGCTCTGGCGGACGGGTAGACTTGTGTTGTTGAGGAAGGAGGGGCGCCCGGTGGATACAGCCGCTGGGTATCGTCCTATCGTGCTGCTGGACGAGGCGGGAAAATTGCTGGAACGTATTCTGGCTGCCCGCATCGTTCGGCACCTGGTCGGGGTGGGGCCTGACCTGTCGGCGGAGCAGTACGGCTTCCGGGAGGGCCGTTCGACCGTGGATGCAATTCTTCGCGTGCGGTCCCTCTCGGACGAGGCCGTTTCTCGGGGTGGGGTGGCGCTGGCGGTGTCTCTTGACATCGCCAACGCATTTAACACTCTGCCCTGGACCGTGATAGGGGGGGCACTGGAGAGGCATGGAGTGCCCCTCTACCTCCGCCGGCTGGTTGGGTCCTATTTGGCGGCCAGGTCGGTCGTATGTACCGGGTACGGTGGGACCCTTCATCGTTTTCCGGTCGTGCGTGGTGTTCCGCAGGGGTCGGTTCTCGGCCCCCTCTTGTGGAATATCGGGTACGACTGGGTGCTGAGGGGCGCCCTCCTCCCGGGCCTCCGCGTTATTTGTTACGCGGACGACACGTCGGTCGTGGCCCGGGGGGATGATTTTAGGGAGTCTGCCCGTCTCGCCACAGCGGGAGTGGCCCTCGTCGTCGGAAGGATAAGGAGGCTGGGTCTCGACGTGGCGCTCAATAAATCCGAGGCTCTGTGGTTTCACGGGCCGCGGAGGGCGCCACCCGTTGACACCCACATCGTGGTTGGAGGCGTCCGGATAGGGGTCGGGGTGCAGTTGAAGTACCTCGGCCTCGTGTTGGACAGCCGGTGGGCCTTTCGTGCTCACTTTGCGGAGCTGGTCCCCCGATTGATGGGGACGGCCGGTTCTTTGAGCCGGCTGCTCCCGAATATTGGGGGACCGGATCAGGTTGTGCGCCGTCTCTACGCGGGGGTGGTGCGATCGATGGCCCTGTACGGTGCACCTGTGTGGGCTGAGCCGCGCAACCGGGCCACTATGGCTCGGTTCCTGCGCCGGCCGCAGCGCACCGTTGCCATCAGGGTCATCCGCGGATATCGCACCGTCTCCTTCGAGGCGGCGTGTGTTTTGGCGGGGACGCCGCCATGGGAGCTGGAGGCGGAGTCGCTCGCTGCCGACTATCGGTGGCGCAGCGAGCTTCGTGCTCGGGGCGTGGCGCGTGTCCCCGAGAGTGAGCTGCGGGCGCGGAAGGCCCATTCTCGGCGGTCCGTGCTCGAGTCGTGGTCGAGGCGATTGGCCAACCCCACGTGGGGGCTACGGACCGTCGAGGCGGTTTACCCGGTCTTTGATGACTGGGTGAATCGTGGCGAGGGACGTCTCACCTTTCGTCTGGTGCAGGTGCTGACCGGGCACGGATGCTTCGGGAAGTACCTGCGCCGGATAGGGGCTGAGCCGACGACGAGGTGTCACCATTGTGGACACGACCTGGACACGGCGGAGCATACGCTCGCTGTCTGCCCCGCTTGGGAGGTGCAGCGCCGTGTCCTGGTCGCAAAGATAGGACCTGACTTGTCGCTGCCTGGCGTCGTGGCGTCGATGCTTGGCAGCGATGAGTCATGGAAGGCTATGCTCGACTTCTGCGAGTGCACCATCTCGCAGAAGGAGGCGGCGGGGCGAGTGAGGGAAAGCTCTCCTCACTACGCAGAAACCCGCCGCCGCCGAGCAGGGGGTCGGGACCGGGGTCGTATCCGTGACCTGGCCCCCTAAGAGCTAGGGGTCCCACCCGTTTTGTGCGGGGAGGGACCCAGACGAGGGGTGGCGTGCTCTGCACGCTCACCCGCAATAGGAAGCCGGGTGATGGTAGACCGCGTTCCCCCGACCGCTCTGGGGGAAGGTGTAACGCGGCGCCATCAAAGCGGGCTCTCGGCCCGCTGAACGAGGGAACCGGTGGTCGTTTCGCTGGCGGCCACCGGTCCGGCGTCCGTGGGACGGTGGGATGGATGTAATGTGCTCTGCGTCAACCCTGTCCCGCCGTTTCAATAGCCCCGACTGGGCTCCGGCCCGGTCCGAGGTAGGGCGCCGGTTGTGAGCGGCAGGAGTTTTTAGTGAGGTTCAACTCCCACATACCCCACCTGCCGCGCGGGTGGGGATCCGGCGATTTTCTCCTGTGGAAAAAAAAAAAAAAAAAAAAAAAATGTACTACATACTATATGCTGATTGAATAAAGTTTGGTAGCTGTTATAGTCTGTTGCAAATAAGCTCTTTTTCTTCTCAGCGCACCGTCCGCGTTGGTGCAGCCTGTCATTTGACTATGGTTTCTGCTTCGGGAACGAGGAAAGATGGTACTACGATCATCTCTGGAGAGTTTGCAAGAAGACCCTTTATTCGGGTTGTGGAGGCAACAAAAATAACTTCTATAATCGAGAGCAGGTATCTTTGAAATTGAAAAATTCTACTCAATTCTCATTCTCCTTTTTAGTAGCTTCATTTCTCTGACATAAGAAACTGATGCGACACGTACATTTGAAATTTAAAATCGCTAAATTTTTGTAGTACTTAGCGCAACGTTATCCAAAATTTTACATTTTTTTTATTGCTTAGATGGGTGAACGAGCTCACGGCACACCTGATGCTAAGTGATTACCGGAGCCCATAAACATCTACAACGAAAATGCCGCCACCCACCATGAGATATGAGTTCTAAGGTCTCAGTATAGTTACAATGGCTGCCCCACCCTTCAAACCGAAACGCTTTACTGCTTCAAGGCAGAAATAGGCAGGGTGGTGGTACCTACCCATGCGGACTCACCAGAGGTCCTACCACCAGTAATTTTTAAATATACCTTCGTTTTAACAACTTCGCTATGATTGTATTACAGTGTGAGTCGGTATGTCGCTTCGGACATGAAGGTCTTATGAGGGTCCAAGAAAAGAAAGATAATGGAGGCATGAGTAAAATTCTCATTATCAACCCTGAGAACGCCACAAAGAAAAGAGGAAGAATACAAAAGACAGTACCAACAACACCTTCTAATGCTAAAGTTCAATGAGATAAATCAATTGCGCATTGAAACTTTATTGTTTTATTTTTAATACGCTTTTATTAGCTTCAGACGTATGTATGTTTGTAACGGAATCTTTGAACATGATTTTGACCCCGATTAAAGATTTGATTTGATTAAAGGCCGATGACAATTCAATATTTTAAAAAAAATTGAAAAAAAAAAAATTTGAAATTCTACTAAAAGTGAAAAATAAATAATGGTTTAAAAAAACTAACAAAATACGCTTTTATAGAAAATCCAACTAAAAAATAGAAAAAAAAATTTAATAAATTTGAATTAAAAATAGTGCAAGAAAAAATGATTTTATTGTAAAAAAAGCGTGTAAAAAACGCGTAAAAAAATTTATTAACATTTTTTTTCTATTTTTTAGTTGGATTTTCTATAAAAGTGTATTTTGTTAGTTTTTTAAAACTATTATTTATTACAATTAGATTTCCAATAGATATAAAATCATCATGTGAGCGGTCGGTGAGATGCGAAGTTCTAAGGGTCTCAAGTATAGTTACAACGGCTGCCCCACCCTTCAAACCGAAACGCATTACTGATTCACGGCCGAAATAGGCAGGGCGGTGGTACCCACCCGCGCGGACTCACAAGAGGTCCTACCACCAGTAATTACGCAAATTATAATTTTGCGGGTTTGATTTTTATTACACGATATTATTCCTTCACCGTAGAAGTCAATCGTGAACATTTGTTGAGTACGTATTTCATTAGAAAAATTGGTACCCGCCTGAGATTCGAACAGCGGTGCATCGCTCAACACGAATGCACCGGACGTCTTATCGCTTAGGCCACGACGACTTCAAAAGTGACATGTGACGTTGAAATTTGTTTTGACAAAAACTATAAGACCTCAACATAAACGTTCTAGACGTTGAAAAAAATTGAACTTTTATAAAACTGGACAGCATTGTTGATTTGCAGCAGAAATAGCGGAACGGTGGTACTTCCGTATCAATCTACAATCCATTCCGTAAACTACTGTTTTCAGATAGTTTCACGACCATACAAAATATATGAGACATGCTGAGATGATGATGAGATAAAACATTCGAAAATTGTCGAATCCGAAGTTTGGAATTAAGCATGCGAACATTTGTAAAAGAAATATCCGTTATAAAAATTGATTGAGATTAAAAAATTTTCAGTAGGCAGCGACTTGGCTCTGCCCCTGGCATTGCTGAAGTCCATGGGCGACGGTAACCACTCACCGTCCGGTGGGCTGTAGCTCGTCTTCCTACAAGGGCAATAAAAAAGAAGTTAAGCCAAAAACATATTTGCAATAGCAGTTTAAAAAAAAAAGACTATGATTACTACCGTCACGTATTTATTAAACAAGATGAATATTAAAAATATAAAACAAAACAACACCTTACAGCTTAGATGGGCAATAAAACATTGAACTAAATTAACTAACGTATCATAAATTACCATTTGGGATGTTTAAAAACTAGGATTGTTCTAAAGCCTTGTCCAATAGTAGTTTGTAGTTGCTGTAAATCCATTCGGACCTGAAAATGATATTACAATAAGAAAAGGTCCGCGTGAAAGAAGTGAAACTTCTTTTGTGGTGTGTAGTATTGTGGTTTTGTTCATTTGTGTCTTGTGATAGGAAATGCTGTGCATAAGAAAAACGAGCTATCTCGCTTCGTCCTTTCCCTCTCTCCAAGGTCGAGTGGTTCGCGAGACGTTCTGTTTATTTCTCACTCTCACTCTTTCTAAATTGTATCTTTTCTCTCTAGCCGTAACGAATCTTTGGCAATTTAAATTTTACTCTCAACGCGTCTAAAGAAGTTTCACTTCAAAAACAAGACAGAAATTTCATCACCTCCTTTTTATAATTGTCCTTATCGAGAGAGCAAAAATAGCCGCTATGACTTCAAACAATTTTGTTTATTTATAGCACGTTTGACGCATGTCAATTATGTAAAGTCTGTTTTACTAAAAATCGGATCGTAAAAATATTTCACTAAAAAGCTTCGTGACAACTCTATCTATTTATTAATACGTGAAGCAAAAACTTTGTATCCCTTTTTACGAAAATTGCGCGGACGGAGGATTATGAAATTTTCCACACTTATAGAGAATATAGAGAAGAAGTGCACAATGCTAATATTTTTTTTAAATAATGCATAAAAGATATATTAAATCAATAAATAAAACATTACACACACTATATACCATGTATTTGACGCACACACGCATGCATACTATTTACTGTCAAACTTTTGTTCTTGACGTCTGTTGTCAAATTGAGATTAAATATTGTTTGTCTTTGTTAATATTTTTTATAGTGTAGTCTTGGCGAAATTTGTGATTATAGAAGTATAAAATACAATCATAATAGTGTACAAACTTACAATTCCAATTAATTATAGTCGAATTTCGACTACTGCGGGACCTCTAGTACAAATAAATAAGCTTGGAGTTTCTATTTGTAATATTAAAATAAACGCTTTTTACTACATGTATTTGAATGTAACGGTATAAACGGTACATAATAATACCAACTTAACATTTGTCTTAATTTTTATCTGTCTGTTTGTTCCGGCTAATCTCTGGAACGGCTGGACTGATTTTGATGGAACTTTAACTGGCTGATAGCTGGTTTAATAAAGATTAACTTAGACTACATATTTCTATTTTGTTAAATTCCATGCGGACAAAGTCGCAGGCACTGCTAGTCAGTCTTTATGATGCTACTCATCTATGCAGCCTTGCAATATGCGTATACATTAACCAACCTGTTGTTGCTGACTTTAGCTAGAAGATTGAAAATATATGAGGGACACTCTTCTGGGTAAAACACTCGAGCACTAAACAGGGTACCCTGACATATACAGTACAGGAGTTCTGGTAACGGCAAACGTGCGGGCAAAAGCTTCTTCTCATACAGTATTGTTGAATATAACTGAAAAGGTATATTAAGTTTTACGGAGTGGGTCTAAAATTAAGAGCTTACGGCAGCACGAAGCTGGTGCTGAAACATGAAGCTCTATTACTGGTGGTAGAACGTCTTGTGAGTGCTCACGGTGAGGTAGAACCATCCTGCCTATTTCTGCCGTGAAGCAGTAGTGCGTTTCGGCTTGAAGAGCGGGGCAGCCGTTGTAACTATGCTGGGACCTTAGAACTCATATCTCATGGTGAGTTGCGGCATTAACGTTGTATTTGGACTCCGGTAACCGTATAACATCAGATGGGCCGTGAGCTCCAACTATCTAAGCAATAAAAAAAAGTTCATTGAGTGAACTCTGTCTTATGATTATAATATATGTATATATAGACTATAGTATAGACTTGATGACGTCTAAGCCTATTAAAAAATGGAATTCGTTCGAAACGTTACCAGCGAATCTAAATTCATTCACAAACAAGATGCCTCTTTATAACATACTAGCGACCCGCCCTCGCTTCGCTTCGCAAACATTAAAATACACATGAAACCAAAAAAAAATATTAAAAAAAAATTAAAAAAAGTAGCCTCTGTTCATCAGGGACAATGTCGGTTTCTAATGGAAAAAGAATTTTTCAAATCGGTCCAGTAGTTTCGGAGCCTATTCGAAACAAACAAACAAACAAATCTTTCCTCTTTATAATATTAAGTATAGACTATTTTTAGGTACTTAATGATGTACAAACTCCGAGTACATTTGAATTTATGTATGGCAAGGACATTAGCATAAGATTGATTTAATTACAATAGCTATACGGAGGCTCGATGTTTGATATCGAAAAGTTTCATAGTCTTATTTAGGTGAATGGAAAGCTATTATATTTATTCGCATTATTTACCTTCATAGCTCCTGTCATTGCTCCAATAGCTATTCCCAGACTAGGGCTGAAAATGAATGATAATCCGGCCAAACAGCCAGCTGGTAAAGCGTATATTGCAGAATCACATCCTCTCTTGCGGCACAAATAACATATCACAGCCTGAAAATTATAATATAGTAAAATCATTTTGGTTTAGATATTTGTGCAAATGTAGGTTTGATTGGATTCAACTATGACTTTATAAGAATATTTCTGAAGCTATGTGTAGCACTTTAGTGTTCGCCATCGTTCAAGTCAAATCCGTCGCTTGCAACGAAGGGATCGGCGAGTCAATTAACCCACAGATACAGCCCACTGAGTTTCTCCCTGGATCTTCTCAGATGGTCACGTTTTCGATCCAGTGGTAGATTCTGCGAAGCACTGCTCTTGCTAGGGCTAATGTTAGTAATGACGTAAGCTTTGAGCCCCGTGAGCTCACCTACTAGTTCGGTGAATCTAGAATAACCCCTAGAGGTTACTGGAACAAGTAGAAAAAAGCTATCCAGCTAAGGGTTAAGTGCTTGCTACAGATATCGGTTTTTCGTGATAATTAGAGTGTTTTAACTAGGAAGCTCTAATCGCATTTGTCTTGGTCGTGGACCGTATTACCTGGGACAAGCTATTCTTTAGTTCTAGTACTATTTTTAATATTATTCTTATTTTTCTTACGCAATTGATACGGTGATAATGAATGTACAGTTGATATTAATAGTAATTCCCGAAAAACTGTTGTTTAACCATTTGAACAAAAACTTATGATTGCAGTTCGGCAGAAACAGGCAACATGAAGGCAGCTACCGGTTTGTGACTCGCAATGTCTCATATAACCATCAATGATCTATTTAATGAGTTTTTTTGTCTATGACTTTCCTTCACCCTGAAAGTTACATGGACGATTCTGATCATGGCGTAGTGTCGTCGCTCTATATCAGCATACCGGGCATTTTGCCATTTAAGCTACATTTCATTTCACACATTAAATCGATCGTCCATCAAATCTCCGCCCCCATTCTATTTTAATACCTAACGACACGAAACAAATCGTACTCTGTAAATACCGATATAAGAACCGAAGAACATCGCCAGTTTCAAATGTCTCGTCCTCAATGAAGCTATAGCGGTCATAGGTGAGCGAATCCTTGGTAATATGAGTCTTGCGACAGTAAACGCTAGGCCAAGTGCGAAGTATGTAGCCGTACCCTGAAAGTAAGAGTATATTTAATTCCTCCTGCTTGCATCGATAATCCTCAATGCTGAGGGTCGTGGCTTCATCTAACAACTTTTTCATGGATTATCCTGCGCAATTTCTGCCTATTCTCAGCTATGTGGATAGCATTATATGGCAGATTTACTAGTGGTTGGACCTCTTGTGAGTCCTCACGGGTAGGTATCATCACTCTGCCTATTTCTGCCGTGAAGCAGCAATGCGTTTCGGTTTGAAGGGTGGAGCAGCCGCTGTAACTATACTGAGACCTTAGAACTTATATCTGAAGGTGGGTGGCGCATTTACGTTGTAGATATCTATGGGCTCCAGTAACCACCTAACACCAGGTGGGCTGTGAGCTCGTCCACCCATCTAGGCAATAAAAAAATAGCAACGTGGACGTGAAGTGTTGAGAGGAAGCGTATCTGGTCCGACCAGCGCATTGGACTTCTGCCTTGGGGCCTTCTTCCGCATACCTTGCCTGTTACCAGCAGCTTCTCCAAAATTGTCCAAATTTCTGGCAATGTGTCCTAAAAACTCGAAACTCATCCGCGCGCAGTACTGTGGCGAATTGGAATCTTGAATATTTAATTAAGAACCAAAAATATCTAAGTTAAGAAGGAACAACAGAAGAGATAACTGGTGGTAGGGTTTTTAACTGGTGGTAGGGTTCTGTGTAGAAGCCCGCCCGGGTTGGTACCACCGTCCTGTCTATTTCTGCCGCAAAACAGTAATACTGTGTTCCGGTCTGAAGGACAGGATAGCCGGTGTAACATACATAAGGCTGCCCATCCAGGCCAGGATAGGCAGCGCATCTGAGTCACTGATGTAGTTTGGATGTCTATGGGCGACGGTTATCATTTCCCATAAGATGAGCCGTAAGCTGGTCTGCCTATCGAAAGCAATAAAAAAAAAAAAAAAAGGAGGTTGTAGAGAAGAAATGGTATACCTCCAACGCGCAGACATTTGAGAGCCGTTTATTATTTGCTTGTAAATCGAGACATGGTCATACCTTCTCAAACTGTATTTATAGTGAATTCATATATTCAAAAGGCGCTTCAGGTTGCTCAATACTAAACTTATTCTCGATATTCGAAGCCTCAGTAAGAATTATGTGGAATAATCACTCTTTTTAACAAAATCGTATTGTGTCTCTTTTGTGGGATCTCGTCTGTAATTTATGGGGATTTCGTTTATTCTAATTTAAAAATAATTCGCCCTGACAATACTCGTAGTCGCGTAGATAATAATTAACTCAATTATAATAAAAATAACAAATAGACCTTTGTCGATAATTACACAAATATTATTATAGATTATCAATATTTGTTCTACTATTTTTATAATTACCATATCATAATATTGTGATTAAATTGCTACTCACTATTGATACTAAAACATAATAAAAGTAAAATTATTATCTATTTGTTTTTATTTACCTATTTCGTATGTAGGTTAAATAATTAAAATAAACAATAATTTGAAACACAGAGCCTAATTTCAAGGCTCATGTTATTTTTGTTTAACTGGGAGGACGAGTTTAAGATCTTCCTGGTGTTAACTGGTTAAAGAGGTCCACAGACATCAACAAAGTAAATGTCGCCACTAACCTTGAGACATGATTTCTAAGTCTCGGTATGACCTACCACCAGTAATATTAACACAGTTGGATCCCATTTGGATCCAAGAAGTTCGTTCTCGTTCGTGCTCGAGAGCGGATCGAATATGGCTACTCCTGTGACGGTATCTGAGAAAAATGTGAATACGCTTAAATGTGTGAACTGTAACATAGTTATTAGTGAACTATTGTCATTTGTCCAAAATAAGATCACAGTGACTGATAAAGAAAGTTTAATTCGGATCTGTTCATCTGCTTTTTCTGAAGAGGAGGTGGAAAGTGCTAAAGAATTGCTTTTTAGTTCCCTAAAAAGCTCGCTAAAAAGTACTCAGAAGAAGATTTCTAGGCGCAAAGAGGGGAAAAAGCAAAGGAATCTAGAAGATATAATATGTGTTTTCAAAGTGACCGAACCCGACACAATACCAATATTTGTAGCGCGTGACTTGCAAAAATTACCGCCCGTAACATTTGATCATGTAGATGTTACCAAATTGCTAAAAGACTTGATAATTATGCGTGCTGATATTAATGGCATTAAAGACAATTACGCAACAACAAAGCAATTAGATGAGCTAAAAAATAATTTGGAATCATACAGGTCAACAACTCCATATTTAAACTGTAATATAAATACGAAAAAAAGGGGGTATGTACAAAATAGTGTAGAGGCTGTTTTATCGCCGGCCGGTAACAAAGTGACGACAAGCCCGAACCCGGAACGTGCTGAGTCATTTAAGAATTTAACTCCCTTTCCTGCACAAACTAAGACAGATCAGGCAAGTACGCTTTCTTCCAATAACTCGATGTCGATGGAACGTGAAATATGCGCACAAATGTCAGAATCATCGGACAGTCAACATATAGTTCATAATGACAGAATACAAAACCATATAACCTCAAAGTCGAAGGAGCCCACTATGGCTGATATAGTAAGACACGGCAAATTTATAATGAGAGATAAACCAAACGATGAATGGATTTCTGTACAAAAACGTAGGTACAGAAACCGTTTTGAGGGAAAAACTGGGAAAGCTGTGACGAAACTAAACGAGAAATTTAAAGCGGCCGAAATCAAAATCCCTTTGTTTATCTCTAACGTAAACAAAGAGACCACCGAAGATGATATCTGCCAATATATTAAATTTAAAACATCTGAAGCTGTTTCGTTGGAAAAAATCATAATGAAAAAGGAAAGATCCTATAATGCATTTAAAGTTTTAGTGAACAAAAACAAATTAGAAATGTTTTTGAACGACGAGATGTGGCCCGATGGAATTACATTTAGACGTTTTATCCATTTTAGGGATAGAAAAAAAGAAGGAGAAAACGTTTCTCAAAGCGGTGAGTTAACAATATAAATGGATAGTACTGCAAAAGTGAATATAATTACATTTAATTGCAAAAATGTGAAAAGGTCGTTGAATTGTGTACGTACATTGTGCAAGACGGCTGACATTATATTGCTACAAGAAACTTGGCTATATCCCCATGACTTATCTTTTCTTGGAAATATACATGAAGAATTCAGTTATACTGGGAAGTCCTCAGTCGACACTTCAGCCGGTATTTGTAAAGGCAGACCCTATGGAGGCCTTGCCATATTATGGAGAAAAAGTGCATTTAATTATGTATCTGTAGTGAAAATTCAGAGTAATCGAATATGTGCAGTAAAAATATTAGTTAGTAATCGATCATTTATGGTTATTAATATGTATATGCCAACAGACTGCAATGAAAATTTACCAATGTTTACACAATGTCTTGGTGAAATGTATTCTCTAATAACAAATTGTAATATTGAAACAGTATTTGTGTTGGGGGACTTCAATGCACATCCTGGTGAGTCTTTTTGCGATGAGCTTATTGGTTTTTGTACTGAGCAAGAATTAATATTTGCAGACATAGAGTATCTTGGTGCATTGTCACAAACTTATACTTTTATTAGTGACTCACATGGGTGCAAGCGTTGGCTTGATCACTGTCTTGTTACACAGTCTGCGTCTAATGCAATCCTGGATATTGAGATTATTTATGATTCATTCTGGTCAGACCACTTTCCATTAAAAATTATGTGTGATATAAATGTTATACGAGAGAAAAGGTGTGATATTAAAGTTGCTTGTAATGGGATACGTTGGGGAGAAAGAAATATAAATGAAATAAATAAATATTTAGATTTATGTAATAGTGAATTGAAGAACCTAAACTTCTTAAAGGATT
The DNA here is from genome assembly GCF_030269925.1 of Bombyx mori. NCBI lineage: Eukaryota > Metazoa > Arthropoda > Insecta > Lepidoptera > Bombycidae > Bombyx > Bombyx mori. Next base: position 14,321,363 of record NC_085112.1, read on the forward strand.
TTGAATTATGTGCAGATAAATTTTGTGATAATCTACACCATAAAAGTTTGTTAGATAAAATGTATAAAAAAATTGTAAATATATTAAGTAATGCTGCCTGTAATAGTAAAGTACCGGGAGGTATTATAGGAAAAAATAGAGGTATAAAAGGTTGGAATAAACATGTAAAAGAATTTCATAAACAAGCAAGGATTAAGTTTAAATTATGGATGTGGTATGGGCAACCCAGCTGTGGCCCTATTTTTGAGGACATGAGAATAGCTCGTAAAATCTTTAAATCTAGATTAAAATGGTGCATTAAAAACCAAGAAAAAATTGAAATGGACATTTTGGCTTCTCTTCATTCAAAAAAAAGTTTCTCATCATTTTGGAAGAGTACTAAAAAATTTGATAAATCACCAAGTCTTCCAGTTAGCGTGGAGGGTGAGAGTGACTACATTGGAATAGCAAATATATTTAAAGATCATTTTAAAGTAATTTCTCCATTAAAGACAGCGTCGTTGAGGAATGGTGCTGAGTTCTGTCAATCAGGTTTGCCAGTTCATTTTACATGTAAAGAAATAAAAACTGTTATAAAGGGTATGAAAAGAGGCAAGTCTCCTGGTAATGATGGACTCAGCATCGAGCATCTCCAGAATTCTGGTGTTCACCTGCCGAGAGTTTTGACTATGTTGTTCAATTTGTTTGTGGGGCATTCTCACTTACCAAGGGAGATGTTGGACACAATAGTTGTACCTATTGTAAAAAACAGGACAGGAGACATAGCGGACAAGGGAAATTATAGACCAATTTCACTGGCAACCGTCATAGCCAAGGTGTTTGACAGCGTGCTTGACTCACATCTCAGTGGATACACTAAACTGCATGATACACAGTTTGGATTTTGTGCTGGGCTATCTACTGAGAGTGCCATTTTTGCACTGAAGCATGCTGTCAAATACTACACTGATAGGAAAACACCAGTGTATGCCTGTTTCCTGGACCTATCAAAAGCCTTTGACCTTGTTTCCTATAATATCTTGTGGGAAAAGCTACTGGGAGAGGGTGTACTTCCTTCATTAGTAAATATATTATCTTTGTGGTATGAGAAGCAGAGGAACTTTGTACGGTGGTCCAATGTACTGTCAGACCCTTACAAACTAGAATGTGGTGTAAGGCAGGGTGGTTTGACCTCCCCGAGGCTCTTTAATATATATGTAAATAAGCTACTTGAGGAGCTCAGTAGCACACATGTTGGTTGTCATATAGATAATTTGTGTCTTAATAACATTAGCTATGCGGATGACATGGTGCTGCTGAGCCCATCAATATGTGGGTTAAGAAAGTTGCTTTCCATATGTGAATCCTATGCTGAGGATCATGGCTTAAAGTATAACCCTAGTAAAAGTGAGCTGTTGGTGTTCAGAGGTGTAAACAAAAGTCCACCTCATGTCCCGCCTCTAATGCTCGGTGGCTTACCTGTACAAAGAGTAGCACAGTTCAAATATCTAGGGCATATTGTAACTGAGGAATTAAAAGATGATATGGACATGGAAAGGGAACGCAGGGCATTGGCTGTCAGAGGGAATGTAGTGGCACAAAGATTTGCAGGTTGTTCAGTGCCGGTCAAAATTACCCTCTTCAAGGCTTACTGCCAAACCTTTTACACAAGCGGTCTTTGGGCTACTCATACCCAAAAAACGGATAATGCCCTGCGCATACAATATAATAATGCCTTCAGGGCGTTGTTGAGGCTTCCACCTTATTGTAGTGCATCAGGCATGTTCGCCGATGCGCACACGGATGACTACTTCGCGATAATGCGCAAAAAGGTGGCATCCATTATGCGTAGAGTAGGAGGAAGCACCAACAACGTCTTGAGGGTACTAGCTGAAAGACTGGATGGCCCGACCCTGGGTAGGTTCATCAAGTTGCATGTTCTACATGCTGCTTGATGGGGCTGCCAGGGACGGAGTTGATTGGTTTATTTAAATACTAACATAGTTCATAAGTTATTTGTAATACTAACACAATATGAGACTTTAGTCTTGAAATAAAAGTTTTTTATTTATTTATTTTTATTGTAATATCCTAAATATAATCGCTTAGCCACGAGATCTGTGATTGGTACTGATCCACGATTGGCTGTAACTGTTTACATTTTATTTATTTTTTGCTAAAAGTAGTCACGTAATGAGATGTGTTTTTGCGAGTACCCAAATGTAACTAACTTCGCCATTAAGCAAGTGTTTATTAATTATAGAAACCCAAATATGTAATTACTTATACAACATTTACAGACACGTGATTATACTAAAGCTAATAACAGATTTTAAGTACCACTTAACGGTAACTACAATGATTGATGAACTTACTGTAAAATTATAAAAAGAGCAAATATGATAAGTATAGTTGAAGTGGAAGGTGTAAGTAGAAGCAAGAAGTTTTAGTAGAAGTAGTAGTAGTAGAAGAAGCAATTTTTAACACGGACCCTGCTACTGAAAACATAAAAAATTAAAGTTAGTTTATAAAGATATTAAATTACCTTAAAGATATATTTATGACAGGAGCCTTGGTGAGGACAAACATTATTTGAATCATCTGTTTTTCGTCTCACCTTGTCCGGGGTAAATAACCTGTTTTCAAAATAAACTTATTATTGTACGAACTATGTGCTGATAAATTGAAAACGTTAAAAGAATTACCCAAAGATTGTATTTTCATTACATTCATAGAATGACCTATATCGACATTAAGTTAGATGATCCTATGTTCATTATAGCCTGTTTGGCTGTTGACTCATCTTGAGTAGGTACTGCCAAACATCGGCCATGACTAGCAGCTGCCTGTACATTTCTTTAACAAAACCTTAGTAGTACCACATTTTTTTTGTATCTTGTCCTTCGTGAATTCTTTCTGAGAATATCCCTTACTCAGTTCATATGGGTCTGCACCACTATCCTATCTTTAGAACCCACTTTCATTAGCTTCGTATATATGTATATATTATTTGTATGTAATGTGATATTTGAACGACATTTAGACCGACTAAATGACTTCCGATTAACTTGCAAATTTGCGCAGGCATAGAGGACCGATGATAGTACACAATTTACAAAAACATATCACTAGAATAAAAAAAGAAACGAATTGTTATTTCGGGTAGCTACTTAAGCGTGTTTTTTAACTTCGGATCCTCAAGATTCACTTTCGGTACTCTTAGGCTCTCCAAGTGCCGGTGACCGTTCTGTATGTTCCGAGTTTGACGTGCAACTTAACTTGTGTCGTCGTGGCCTAAAGGATAAGACGTCCGAATAGTCCGATAAGATGTTCGAATCCCGCAGGCGGGTACCAATTTTTCTAATGAAATACGTACTCGAGAAATGTTCACGATTGACTTCCACGGTGAAGGAATAACATCGTGTAATAAAAATTAAACCCGCAAAATTATAATTTGCGTAATCATTGGTGGTAGGACCTCTTGGGAGTCCGCACGGGTTGGTACCACCACCCCGCCTATTTCTGCCGTGAAGCAGTAATGCGTTGCGGTTCGAAGGGTGGGGTAGCCGTTGTAACTATACTGAGACCTTAGAAATTATATCTCAAGGTGGGTGGCGCATTTACGTTGTAGATTTCTATGGGCCCCAGTAACCACTTAACACCAGGTGGGCTGTGAGCTCGTCCACCCATCTAAGCAATAAAAAAAAAATAAAAAAATAACCCACAGACACAACCGGGACTCTCGCCAGACCTTGTTAGTCGCTCGATATTCTGAGCTATCGTAAACTATTTAAAATCTATTTATTATTCTTCTAAGAAGCATTCGTACGTTTTTTCTCTATAAATCAAAAGAAAATAATAAGAAATTGTATACATAATAAACTAATAGGAATTCAGTAAAAACGAATGCTGCTAAAATAAAAGCTGCTTTAAAATTATGCACAGTAAATAGTTATCAAGAATGTTCAATTAATTTAATTCGTGATTCAAAAGATTACCAACGTCCATTGAACTCTGCAGCAAAAGTCAACATGAATAGTTCCAATCGCAAACTGATTGAACAGAACAATGACAAACGTTGTCCGCTAAATGCATAGCGTATACGGACAGTTGCATTGTTATTTGTCGTTCGCGATAAATCCGTATTTGAACCGGAATAATTTAAATGCTACCGATTAAACAATCTCTATCAGCGCCTCAATACGGAATAAGTAAAAAGTTGTATAGCGTTGAGGAGAATTTTAAGAAGATCTTAAACTTTTTTTGGACTGTCGGTCTACCAATCAAATTCGTAGGAAGATTTTCCCTTCGTTTTTTCCTGTGTCTATAGAATATAAGTGCCAAACAAATCTTGTAAAATTTCATGTATTCGGAAATAGTACGTATTATCTCTGCTAAGCGTAATGAAAAGGTCCAAATAATGAATGCAGTAATTAAATTTACTTACTAATTTCTAAATATTGGCTACGAGGCAAAATTAGAATAATTATCGTTGATATTAGTACAATGTGTGTCCACTATTTTAATATTCAGTTAAGGATATAGTTAACTTTAAAATAATTATTAAAAATCTTGATTCCGATTAAAAAAAAATCCATTCTTCAATAATATATGATAATTACTTCACGTTTCTAATTATTATATTATTATAGTGATGATTTCGTATTTTCCGTTTTAAAGCTAATGAACTTTTTGTAACTTTTTTTTCCATAATAATATATTCGTACTTTGGAGCTAAAAAAAGGCATTAAATAATTAATATTTAGTTTATTATAGTCACAGAAACTAATTATTTTATTATTACATTTTTATGTAGATTAAGATTAGATTTATAATTATTTTATTTTATTAATATGCACATTAAATTTAATACATAGTTCGTCAGTTATTTTGTTTAATATAGATAGTAAATTTTCTATTTACCAAAACAATTGGGTCCTTTCTTTTTTATCTCCCTCTAATCGCATTAAGTAGAAAAGGAGAGCGCTGCCCAGCATAAAAAGTGCGGTAGTTCGGATTTTCGTAATTTTAATATATGCAGCTCTTTCCAATCTCCGAAGCCAGTATTCTATATACTGAAAAGTTTAATCAAATTTATGTCTTTGTGCAATTTTTTATTGTCTGCGAGCGAACAGATTTTGTTTCCCATGGTGACGCATCGTAACTTAATTATATAAAATTAGCATAGATGATTTATTGAAATCAAAATTTACATGATTAGAGTAAAGTAAGTATCAGTAAAAATCAAACTCGCAAAATTATAATTTGCGTAATTACTGGTGATAGGACGTCTTGTGGGTCCGCACGGGTCGGTACCACCACCCCGCCTATTTCTGCCGTGAAGCAGTAATGCGTTTCGGTGTGAAGGCTGGGGCAGCCGTTGTAACTATACTGAGACCTTAGAATTTATATCTAAAGGTGTGTGGCGCATTTACGTTGTAGATGTCTATGGGTTCCAGTAACCACTTAACACCAGGTGGGCTGTGAGCTCGTCCACCCATCTAAGCAATAAAAAAAAAAAAGGAACCGATTTTGTTTCCCATAGTGACGCATCGTAACTTAACTATAATAAAATTTGCATAGATGAACAGTTCAGTATTTATTGAAATCAAAATTGATGTTATTAGAGTAAAGTAAAATCCAAAGACGCATAAAAACGATTTTTGTTCGATGCTCAAATTTGATGAATTTGGTCACGAGATAGTCACGAGATCCGGTTTGTTACAAGAAAGAAGCTAACCGTCTACTTAGTATTCCAACTAAAAGATCATCAAAGCAAAAAAATCTGAAGACATCCAATCCGAAAGCAAACTATGCGTATTAAGGGAAATAAGTGCAGAGGATTTTAGACTTGTAATTTATAAAAGGCCTACTAGTTATTAGTTAATCTGTAACATAAAACGGATAACACATTTTTTCTTTTTAGTGACAGGATTTCTTTAGTGTGGAGCAACATTTTAATAAGCAGAACGACCGAGCTTATGCTCAAAGCTCCACGAAAGCTTCTCGATTAATCAGTAAGGGGTACAACGTGGGCATTGTTCGGCTTCAATGCGGCTTTGGTGGGATGTTAGTTATCAAGGAGTGACTGATCGTTATTTGTGTTAAAAAGTTTTAAAATTTCAACCTAGGAATACCAAACACGATTGTGGATTAATATTATCAAGTTTCATAGCCATTTGTGTGAAACTCACATCTCACATCACTTGGATCGCAAAGCTCGATCTAAACAAGCTAGTCTGTAAAAGAGCTTTATAAAAGCCGAAGATTGGCCGTTGTCTAATGCGAATTGTAATCTGTTTGACTATGCTTTATAGTCTCCTTGGAAATGGTTATGGCATTTTTCTAAACGACATTGGATAATTTGGCATGCATAAATTCTATAAAATTAGCAGTGATTAATTTACTTATGAGAAAATCGTATATTTCAATGTGTGTTTGTTCAAGTGGCGTTATCTGTAATAAGGCCAACGGATATCGTTTGATGTACCTAATGAATTTAATATTTTTGTAATATTATTATACTAATTTAATGTGACGCGAAAGGAAAAAAAAAAACAACGTTATCCTTGTAAAATATAGTTGGGTTATTATTGTAGCTTAAATGTTATGGACCCGACGAGGCAAAGACTAGAGGTCCCGCAGTAGTCGAAATTCGACTATAATTGGAATTGTAAGTTTGTACACTATTATGATTGTATTTTATACTTCTATAATCACAAATTTCGTCAAGGCTACACTATAAAAAATATTAATAAAGACAAACAATATTTAATCTATTCTCAATTTCACCACAGACGTCAAGAACAAAAGTTTGACAATAAAATATAGTATGCATGCGTGTGTGCGTCAAATACATGGTATGTAGTATGTGCAATGTTTTTTTTATTGATTTAATGTATCTTTTAAGCATTATTTAAAAAAAAAAATTAGCATTGTGCACTTCTTCTTTATATTCTCTATAAGTGTGGAAAATTTCATATTCCTCCGTCCGCGTAATTTTCGTAAAAAGGGATACAAAGTTTTTGCTTCACGTATTAATATATAGATTATTTATAGTTGGATACATGTCAAATTGATAGGAAATGTAAAATAATAAAGATTTGGGTTTGTCTGTTCAAAGGTAAGTATTTTTTTGGAACTTACCAAATTAACAAACAAATTGATGACAAGTCCTCTCCTGCTTGGCGGCTCCAAGTAAATAAACAGACCATTCAATGTGAACGGTACAAAAAGGAACGTATTGAACTTGAACTTATTGCCGTTTAGTTTCCTAAAAAATACTCATAAATATTAAAGGGATAATGCTGATGGATTCTACGTATTATTTACAATGGCTTTGTACAGTAACCATCAATGTAGACCGAATCATGTAGACCGAATGGTAAACAGTCGACGTCGCCCAAAACACGTTATTACAGATCCTCCCGATCCATTAACGGTGCTTTTAGGTACCACAAGCACCGGTCACCGTCTTCGTCGAACCCGTCGCATGCGACGAAGGGCTCGACAAGCGAATTAGTCCACAGACACAGCCCACTGAGTTTCTCGCTGGATCTTCTCAGTGGGTCGCGTTTCCGATCCAGTGGTAGATTCCGCGAAGTACAGCTCTTGCTAGGGCCGGTGTTAGCAACACTCCGGTTTGAGCCCCGTGAGCTCATCTACACGTTAGGGTGAAGCTGAAATAGCCTCTCAAAGCATAGGTAGGAAAAATATCAAAGTATTGGTAAAGCAAATTAAAAAGTACACGTCAAATTCTACGCAGACAGACCGAGCGCTACAACTAGCAGCAACTTTGCATGATAATTTTTTTTCGAAGTGGTCACAATTACCAAAGGGAGATTAAAATAATAATAAATAAAATTAAGAAATGGGAAGAATTTACGCACGGTCATCCAACTCCCCAAATTAGGATTCCTTGTGTTATGAATACCAGAGACTGACGTAGGTACCTATATAGATAATAAAAACCCAGACAAAGAACAAAAAAAAAACCCTTCATTACACGAATGTTTGCCCCGTGTGGGAATCGAACCTAAGACCCTCAGCGCAATAGTCAGAGGCTCTATCTACTGCACGACTTAATCAGATTGTGCGTATAAGCTTTAACTTCAAGGTGGGATTTCTATGATTTCTATGCTTACTATGGACTTTTATGTAGCTTTCCGGCTAAGTGCATAGGATGCTGATGTATTAACACACCTTACCTGACGATACATCCGATGATGGATGCGGTTCCTGCAACAAACTGTCCGAAAAGAATCGACCTTATGTAGTAGTTACCCATTTTGAGCCATTGTTCTTTCTTTCTCATTTTCTTACCACGCATTAGTATTTGTATCTGAGATAAAAAGTGTTTTATTGCATAAATCTGGTATTAAACTAAAGTCCATGGACATCATGACGTGAATGTGGTCATCCGCCGTGAGACGCAATTGAGTCTCAATTATAGAACGTCTGTTCCGTTTTGTTATTCGGAACGCTGAAGTTATCGCGGCATAAATAGGCAGGGTGGTGGTACTTATCCGTGCGTGATCACAATACCAGATCAGATTTGATTTATGTGTTGAATAAAATAGTTATGTTGTCTGATATGTTATGTAGTTGTTCGCAGAAGATTTCGTTATGATATTGGTCTGGACCATATTTTAAGACACAATTTTTTATTGCTTTGATGGGTTGAGGTCATAGTCCACCTAGTGTTAAGTGGTCACCGGAGCCCGTAAACGTCTACAATGTAAACGCTACCAACCACCTTGAGACAAGGGTTCTAAGGTCTCAGTTTTTAAAGTACAACGGCTGCCCTACCCTTCAAACCGAAACGCATTACTGCTTCACAGGAGAAATAGGCAGGGTGGTGGTACTCACCCATGTTGGTACATGGTACTTTGTTCGTGCAAGTTGTAGACGTAATCAAAACTATTATTACGGCTTAATCTTGTGTTTGTTAAAATAATTATTGTCCTCATATCATTTCCAAATGTTTCGAATTTTTTGTGTTCGTGTTCACGAATGATTTAAGTAAAAAGAAATAAGAATTAAAATTAAGAATTAAGAAGAAGAATTGGAATTATGAATGAAGAAATTAAAATTAAATTAATTTAAGTGAAAAAAAAAGAAATTAAGTCCTAAAACGAGTTTTAATTACAGTAAATATGCTTAAATAGTAAAAAAAATCTTACCAAGTATACCATAGAATAGAATTTTACGCTGCCGATCAGAGAATCCTTGAATAAAACCGGCAACGATGTGATGCAGCCTTTGCCCCACGGATGAAGAAGATAATGGCAGTCAACATCCGTGTAGATTTTCTCGAACAGCTCCTTGCTCATTTGAACCATATCTAATGGAGATAAGGGTCGCTTGAGTCTGACCTGTGAAAAACCAGATCACCTTTTAACTGAATGGGACATTTTGAATAAAACTTTTTATTTTATTTAAAATAATGTTGTAACTATATAGTAATAAGTATGTATGTTCATATATGTAGCATTGTGTTTTTTTTATTTTATTGCTTAAATGGGTGGACGAGCTCACAGCCCACCTGGTGTTAAGTGGTTACTGGGGCCCATAGACAACTACAACGTAAATGCGCCACCCGCCTAGAGATATAAGTTCTAAGGTCTCAGTAAAGTTCCAACGGCTGCCCTACCCTTCGAACCAAAACGCATTACTGTTTCATGGCAGAAATAGGCGGGGTGGTGGTACCTACCCGTGCGGACTCACAAAAGGTCCTACCACCAGTATAGTTGTGTGGCTTATATACGTTATCACTTGTTATTCTGTTAGTACATATGCACCTCAATGCCAAATCAATATAAATAAAAATAGCTAAGGCATTCCTGGATGAATCGTCTATATAAAGACGATTTATCATTAAAAATGTGGCAGAACAGATTTGGCTTTAGTAGTGGAAACACATGATATAATTTGTACTATTTTATATATTTCAATTAAAACAATTTCCTATTTTATAAGAACTCCTGGACCCACCCCGTACAGTACAACATGTCTGTGTAAAGATTTTACTTTAAGAAGCACAGGGCCGACATTCCGACTAGCTAATGTTTGCATGTCTGTGCCGGGGCTCCCAAATACCAGCTTCTTTTATTTGACACACAGTTGAGGGCAGATCGGATTGACGATAATCCCATTCTGACGGATAGTTTGGAGTTTCTTGATCTACGGAGATAATTTGGCTTTCTGTGTCTTTTGTTTCATTTTTTTTGGCGTTTATTCCTTGTAGTGTGTTCAGGAGAAATGTTCAATGTAATCTCATGCTTTAACTACCGCATCACGTGTCTTCGAAGTTGATTCCATTCATACTTTACTGCGTTACCTACTTTAGTATGCTCCAGAGATCTTTTGCCAGCTTACACTAGTCGAAGCATCGGTAGCCATTCGCTATCAACAGGCTGTGTACTCGTTTGACTTCAAGCGCAAAAAAATATTTTTGTATTTGGTAATGTTGCTTTTTTATTAATATTTATTTCACTTCTTACTTAAAATGTATTTGTACAAAATGAATATTTAACAACTAGTTATTGTTAATTTCGTAATTGATAATAATTTATAATGAATGTAAGATTATTTCACAGAGACTACAATAGTTTAAATCCGTTTTATATTAAATATGTTAGAATTCACACACTTCGTCATGTCATTTTTTGAAGGACACCGTTCACTTTACAAGCTTATTTTTCCTTGTTCTAGACGTTGGTTTGAAACCTTTTAAACCTGCCATGGTAACTGAATAACAAAGTATACTTTATCGATCACTTTAACTGTGGTCGGGATATGTGTGCCTTATACTTTTGCATGACTGCTTTGCGACAGAAATGAACGGGATTGTGGTACTTACCCATGCGGACTCACAATACATTGACTTAAATGATCCTAGGCTATAGAGGTGGGCTGATGAAATAATAAAGATTTATCTTCTGCGGAGAATTTCTGCGTCGTCTTTCTCGCATTTCATAGAAAACTTTACCACTTAGGATAGGGAGTCAGAGTGGGTCGCGAATCTTATTCGGTATTAGATTCAGCGAAGCACTGCTCTTGCTAGAGCAGATATCAGGATAGACTCCCAGGCTGAGCCCGTGAACTCGCCTACACGTTCGGTAACGCTAGCATAACCCTTCCAGGTTACAAAACTTTACCAAATGTAAAGGATAAGTAAGTAAGTAAAAAAAAAAAACAAGTGAGTGTGTGTGTGTGTGTGTGTGTGTGTGTGTGCAAGTCACACACGATAAAAGTGAACCTATAAAAGTAAAAAAAAACGCAAGAGTCAACCACTCCGCAGTGCAATGGAGCAGCCTCACCCTGGGGGAACCGCCTGCATGATCACTGTATCCCTACGCCAGGTAAGTAGAGAACTACGAGAGCGTCTATCAACTGTGTAACATCTCGTTATCGAGATTCAGGAATTGTTGAATTTACGTGCAGTGACATCTCTTGATAACAAACTAAATAGAAATAATTGTAAATCATCTTTTATAGTATGAGGTAGCGCCCTCTGTGAATTGATATTTTAACTTCACGTATAATGCGTTCTATCTCATTCTCTCGCCGGCTGAATCCTATACGTTTATGTGTTTGTGTCTCTATGGACTTATTTTTTCGTTTCGTTTCATTTCGTTTCATCGAGTTTGAAATCATAACGATTCTAAAGAAGTTTCACTTCAAAAGTAAAATAGAAAAAACTTAGTGGCCCCTATCTTCTATACGCGTAATACTCAGACTATATTGCTGTACAAACACTTAATGTATTAATATACCATTTGGGCTAAATCATGTCTCCAGAAATAGACGGCTGCGTTCACTCTTCGAATATCCTGCTTTACTAATAATATCTTCAAGTATCCTGTCATAGCATCATCATTTACACCTACGCTTGATTAGGACTGAAAACGCGAATATACAGATGTAGGCGTTGCTAACGACATTTGCTGGCACGAGTGCTCTTGCCCAACAAACTCTTTCCACTCCTCTCCTGATTTTTATCCAAGGTAGTGTTTTCCGGAGGGGTTGTGAATGGGCAATGATTCAGTAACATTCACAGCGCGACTGCTCAAAAACGAGTACCGGAATAGATTGAAGTTGCCTTGGCCTGGATAAAAAAATCAAAGTGGTAATAATTTTAATATGCGTAATTACTAATTCAATTGAGTCATACACGTTAAATATCAAAGTGGGTGGCGGTGTTCACGTTGTGATGTCTATGGACTCTCGTCTCCGCCTAACATTAAGTGGACCATTATCTTGTTCACCCGTCTAGGTAATAACTCTACGTAGCTAAGAGAGTATTTCATTTTAAAAAAATGGTTTCCGCCTGGGGTTGGATTAGCACATTGAACGTAGTAGCATCGCTTGACACTCAGTGGATCTTAACAGTAGGTTGCATTTCCGATTCGGTAGTAGATTCTGCGAAGCACTACTCTTGCTAGGATTAGTGTTAGTACGTCGTCAGGTTTGAGCCCCATGAGCTCACCTACTTGTTAGTCTACGCTGACATAGCCTCTCAAAGCTATCAGCTAAGGTAGGAAAAAAATGCTTGCTAGTATCAAGTAGGACCCCTGTCTTATCCTTTAGGCCACGAGGACATTAAAACTATTTTCGTCTCAATGCCTCAATCGTACTATTAGCTGACATTGTTGTTTAAATCATATTTTCTATGACGTTTCCGATATCGGATAAAGAGTAAAAATCCTCAGTGGACGGTTAAAATCGTAATGAACCAAGCAAAAAAAAACCACATAAAACATAGCGTATCGTTGATTATTTAGCGCATCGCCGATAGCGTGTTCGCTTGTGTGATTAGCATTACCGTTCGGACCTGGAATACATAACAATGGACTGCGTAATTGGTTGTCGGCTGCGCTGTATATATAGAAAAAAAATACGCGGACATTTGATTTGTACTAGATACTTTGCGGAATATGTTTTGATTACAATGCGGGATATTTATAATAGGTAGTACTGCGAGAACGCACGGGTAGATATATAACGGACGGATCTTCTCAGCGGGTCACGATTCCGATTCTGTGCTAGATGCATTCGCCAAGCAGCTGCCTTCGAGTTGTTAGATCTCTTCTGGAAGCGCTCGGGCAGCTGTTAGCATATCCCAACCCTCCTGGCTGAGCACCTCGCCCACCTGTCCTGATGAAACTGTAAGGGCCTCCGGGCCACCAGTAATCCTTCCTTCATAAAAATGATTGTTTTTTAGTATGCTAAAACGAAACGCAAACAAAATTTGACTTCATACGTACTGAAACAGAGCGTTATCAGGATCGACCACAATTTGCGGCACTAATCTCCGTTCGACCTCATTCCTGAACTTGTTCGCGGATCCGTTTTGAGGTTACAGTTATTGTGTTTAACGGGATTAATTTGGCGGTTAAACTAAGCGTTTTGCTGATAAAGATTATCAGAGATAAGGACGTGTGGTTTGAGCTTAAGCGAAGTGAAGTGAAGATTTAAACTCTTTAGTGTTCTAGCCCTAACAATATGAGTAGAGAGAATACCAAAAATAGTAAAAGGAAGTTATTGCTATATAGGGAATGATATAGGTAAGTGAAATCTTCCGACCGATATATTCGGATGCCAGTCTGTTTCTAGGTATTATAAACAGTTCAAATATTGCTCCGATGTGAGCTTAATATTATTTAAGAGTAAGCACGGTAATATTTGATGGGTTTCAGATAATTCAGCGCATTGCAAGCCTCGTGATTATTAAGTCGAAAATTGTGGTAAAATAATAATGCAGATAGCAGCGAAAGTTTGAAACAATTGTTGCCTCAAAATTGAAAATGTTGCTAGCGCGATTCAGGGCAGTTTTTCTACTTACTTCTACATACTGGAAAAAAAACCGCGTTCTCAGTGTGTTGATTTAAATCTATACTAATATATAAATCTATAGTGTTTTTTACGGATGTTCCGTTATAACTACTGAACCATGCATCCGATTGACTTGAAACTTGGTATCCATGTAGAAAATACATGTACTTAATGGATAGGGTAATATTTATATGAGTGTTGGACTCCCTACACCAGTTGCGAGGGCGTCAATGATGAGAATCTTTGTGGGGGTGAGCAAAGCGGACGGGTACAGCTAGTTCGCTTATAAAATTATAAGACAAACAAGAATAAAGACAAAAATTGCCTTTAAATAACATTGTATGAGTCCTATCGGAGATCAAACCCAAGCCATGTTGTTCATTAATAAGGATCACTAATCACTAGACATTAAGCCGATCAAACAAATCTACACGTACTGTTATCATTGACGAGCCGCTCTCACTATTTAATTTTGTCACTGTGGAAACTTCAAATACATTAGAGATTTCACGTCTCATTAGGCATTTTCGTTGATACCTATTCTACCGAAATCATTTTCTACTGGAAATGGGATAGCGTCATTCTTCAATAACTTCCAACGTTTAAAACCTATAAGTATTGGTGGTCCGAACGACAAAAACCGTTGCAAAATCATCCTTAATCGGAGTTGCTATAAAGTTCACTTTATTTTATTGTTGCAAAGCGTTTGAGATCTATTTGTGCCGTGAAGCAGAAATTCATTATAAAACATCTCCAGCTTATTCCTTAAATAATACATACCTTTACGAAGCACTCCTAGCTGTTAGGAATTTCTTGTAGTTTCGTTATTAAATTAGGATCGGAATCGATATTTTTGATTAAAGTTTTTAGTTTATTCTCAGCGACACTAAAGAGGTGAGTAAGGTTATTGGTGAATAGAAAACAAATCTTGTTCGTTTGTGTATTTTTGATTAACATTAATTGTTAGCCACGACCGCTTGATATACTGTTGTTTGTTTGAGCGCAGCGCACCGGCGCGCGCGCACTCTCCGATTACAAAACGCTTTGTTATGTTGCCAAGTCATTCTTGACCGAGAACGCTTATTTCGCTCCACAGACCTAGAAACTACTAGAAGTATATTAATTTATTTTTCATTTTTTTATTGCTGAGATGGGTGGACGATCTCACAGCCCACCTGGTGTTAAATGGTTACTAGAGCCCATAGACATCTACAACGTAAATGCGCCACCCACCTTGTTCTAAGATCTCAAGTATAGTTACAACAGCTGCCCCACCCTTCGAACCAAAACGCATTACTGCTTCACGGCAGAAATAGGCAGAATGATGGAACCTACCCGCGCGGACTCACAAGAGGTCCCATCACCAGTAAATTACCAATACTACCATTCAGTGTGTTATTTATTTAATTTTTTCCTTTAGAGGAATAGGTGGATCTAAGAAAAAATGGACGGATTGTGTGAAATAAGATATGTGTAAGAGGGGAGTGAGCGAAGAAATGGTATATAATAGAGGAGTATTGGAGGAGAAAGCATGTTGCGCCGACCCCACTGGGAGAAGGGCAGGAGAATTAAATAGTTTATAGGATTTTTAAGTGAAAACTTACTTAGCCGCGTTGAGGTATTTTTGGTAGGAAAATCTTACGGATTCGCGTCACCGACATGCGTAATAACAACAGGTATATCTGTAGTTATACAGGTGACTTATTGTGCGACATTAATGCTTTGTGTATCTTTAGAAGTAAAATAAAATGTATTTAGTAAAAAAATGATTGTATATTAATTGTTATTTCAATTAAATTGTGTTTATATGTATTTTGTTATGACCTTGTACATACAGCCCGTAGTATATTTGAGTAATAAATAAACTATACATGTATATAATTGTTGCTCGGAGTGTCAATAAAGGTGAACACGAAATTGATGTTGTAAATTTTAATTTAAACATTATGAGATTTCCAAATTTATTACGTTTATTATTAGTATAACTATACTGAGATCTTAGAACTTATATCTCAAGGTGGGTGGCGCATTTACGCTGTAGATGTCTAACCCTTTAACACCAGGTAGGCTGTGAGCTCGTCCACCCATCTAAGCAATAATATATATATATATATATATATATATATATATATATATATATATATATATATATATATATATATCGACGCTTGAAAGGCAAAAGTGACTAAGCGACAATGCGTGAACTGTACAGTAGACTAATTTAAAGTTGAAATACCTGAAAACAAAATTTATTTTAACGAATCTAGCTGTAGTAGAATCTAGCTAGTAGCTGTAGGATTGAAATAAATGAATTAAAATATTCGATCCGCAAAAAAATATATTTCTAGAAATATGTGGTTATTGCCTATCATTTATGTACAAAGCAGTTATTGTCGCTTAGTCATGTTTGCGTTTCAAGCGTCGATATATATATATAATATATAATTTATATATATAATATTTCATTCGCTATGAAAATCCACATTTTTCCGAAATTAATAAGTGTAGTCTGTAATCGTAAATATCTTATGTTTTGCCTGAGAATTTTTAGCATTGAGTTGTATTATTAATTTAATTGACGCAAAAACGTCCGAATCACAAAAATATTAAAAGTAAGAACACGTGAGGCAAAAAAAAAAACACATTTTAATTCTCAATCACCTCGACCACAATCGAACAATTATTTTCGTAAAAAATTGTTTACATGTAAAAGTCTTCAACGTTTTTGTAACTAGTCGGTATACACACGTAATGTTAATCTATTTTAGTTAAATTTTGTTTTTTATTCAAAACAGGAAAAACGTATAATATATTTAATTTTAATTATGGAGCAAGTACAAATAAAAACAATATTTCAGTTGGTCATGTTGCAATGAAGAAGGACTTTTGTGAAAAAAAGAAAAATGATGTGTCAATCTTTTATCATTTACTGTACATTAGCGATACATTAAGGCGATTGCATGCAGCACAGATGCGAATGTTGCGATGGATGTGTGGAGTAACGAGAATGGATAGAATACGGAATGAATATGTTAGAGGAAGTCTGAAAGTGGCACCTGTGACAGAGAAGCTGAGAAGTGCGCGATTGGGATGGTATGGACATGTGATGAGACGAAATGAAAATGAGGCTGGTAAGAGAATGTTGACTATGAATGTGGAAGGATATAGAGGAAGAGGTAGATCTAAGAAGAAATGGATTGATTACGTGAAAGACGATATGGGTAAGAGGGGAGTGAAAAAATGGTATATGATAGAAGAGTATGGAAGGAGAAAACATGTTGCGCCGACCCCAAAGTTACTGGGAGAAGGGCAGGACAATGATGATAGCGATACATATAACAAATAAGGGGTTTTAGCCCTAAATATTATTTCTTCCAAACAATCGATAGCAATAAAAGACTGATTTGATGTCAATATACTTAATTATATAGCGTATTGCACTGATGGCATTGTGTGATAGTTATGTTAGTGCTGAGCGTCGTGGGTTCGATCCCCATATCTGTCAAGTGTTCGAGTGACGAAGAAATAAACTCCCTCTTTGTCTGCGCGTTTAATATATGAGTCGTCTATTATCAAAGGTGGCAATCTGTGCATTTGGACAAAAAAATGTTATTGATATGTCAATACAGATTGATTTGAATATAATCGTCTCCTTCAAAGAATACGGTTCAAAACCTGCATTAAATAAAGGTTAATACTTAACCTGTTATTTATCTAAGATGTCGTTCAGAAGAGTTTTGTGACTGCCAATGAAATACAAAGTCAATAATTCGTTTTTCTGATTTACCAATAATTGTCCAAAAGTCACATTGCCGGCTTTGATAATAGTCTACTCATATGTCGGAGAAGCCACAATTATCAACACCATCGTCAGACATCGTAGGGGCGAATAGGGTGATCGAGCTAAGGGAAATATTGAGTACACCAATCACGTTCGCTGTCTTAGAACAATTTATAAATCTTCTCTTGACGTTAGCAAACGGAAACGAATGACAGTTCTTGGGACGGAGGCACCGCTCTTCAAGAAGGCTGGTTGGTAAGTGTGATGGCGTCTACGCGCCTCCATCGGCTAGGCTCTGTCGTAGCACGAAGTTAGCCGAGTTCCAACGATACCGCAATCGTGCTGCCATCTCTCGGGAATCGTGCTGCGTTTCGTTTAGCTACCAAACTAATGACCGTTTCCGGCATTTAAATCGAGGGGTGAAGGGATATTTGGTTTAAGCGGCATTTTTACAACTTCACAGGAGAGTCATTAAAAGTTTAGGTGTAAGTTTAATTATTTGGAAAAAATATCACCACATAACTTCTTTAGGTATTTTCATTGGAGTAAGTTTAAATGAAGTTCGATTCAAAACATCGAACTGTTGATGTTGAATGCTATTGAATATCAAAAAAAGGCACCTTTAATTAGAAAGATAAATGTCACGTATTAAGCGAAATGTCGCTAGAATTATCGAGAATATTCCACACATCTCTAGTATTGTGTTTCCGCTATCTGACAATAGATGGCGTTGTACTTCTCGGGCGTTCTGGGTGCTACTAGATACTTCGACTATTCGGCGATATTTTGACGTTACTCTTACCAGCGTAAGACTATGTGGGATCGAAAATAAATACTTTTCCGGAGTTCAAAAATGATTTAATTTTCGACTTTTATATAAGACTAGCACAGTAAAATAAAATTAATAACGTTGCAAGAACTTAAACATCTTCACCCTCGTTTTCTGTCTGTCGTCTGTCACACGTTAAACTTTGACAGCCGTCTGCTTGTCACGCTCACAATGCTCCATTCCTACATAATAGGTATATAATATTATATTATTTATTATATTATTATGTATATTGAAACGTAAGTAAGTATGCATGTCAGTATCTAGCTCCCGTGATTGTCAGCGAATGCCTGTGTGTGAATTAGCCTTATTATTTATTATTTGGAAAGCGGCTTGGCTCTTCTCCTGGCATTGGTGATTTTCACGAGGCAGAAATAACTGACAATAACGACAAAAAAAAAACAAAAAAAAATATAACGAAAATAATACAAGAAAATAATTAGTCGAACATACAATTAAACACGAGAATATTCTAAATCATCTTCCAATCTATTAAAAAAAAACTGTTGTTTCAAAGCAATTGAAACATTAATCTTAATTCTTAAGATACGTTATGATGGCTATAGTTGTTGGAACGAATTAATTAAAATACTTTTTAAAAAAAACGTTTTAAGAAGGCCTTACCGAACCGAAATTTTCTTTAAACTCCGACATTGTCTGCCACTTCTAGTGAGTTCATAGTTCAATGTAAATTTAATTCTTTGGAAGCATAAAACAAAGGCTTCATTTATTTAGTAAGGGATAGCGCAGGAAAACCGCTAAATGTTCAAATATGGATCCGGCTATTTTCATCAAGTCTCGCAATAAACTAGCTTTAAAATCTATAATTATTAAACGATGAATAAATTAAAAATGGAGTCAACTCTTTGTCTTTTCTGTTTTCAGTTTTCTTTAAATACAATTTAAATTAAATTAAAACATTATTAAATTTATTTAAAATTAAATTATTTATTTTCAGAATTAAATTTAGCGGTAGGCAGCGGCTTGGCTTTGCCTCTGGTATTGCTGAAGTCCATGGGCGACGGTAACCACTCACCATCAGGTGGGCCGTATGCTCGTCTGCCTATAAGGGCAACAAAAAAAATCGCATTTAATGTTATAAGCAAGCTAGGTTGTACTATAAATCCGAGACTCAGAATACATGCCGCGTCTCTGGTAACTGCTTAACAAGGTGAGACCTGTTCCACATAATTAACAAGAAAAAAAATTCAATTCAAACAGTTGAATGTTTGAAAAACATACAAATACTAAAAACATCGGAAGCCCGCAATCCAAACAGCTGATCGACGCCATCCAATGTCATCCAAGGCCATTGACTTCGCTGATCAGGTGTGTTACAATAGTATTA
The DNA here is from genome assembly GCF_030269925.1 of Bombyx mori. Classification (NCBI taxonomy): domain Eukaryota; kingdom Metazoa; phylum Arthropoda; class Insecta; order Lepidoptera; family Bombycidae; genus Bombyx; species Bombyx mori. Next base: position 14,341,136 of record NC_085112.1, read on the forward strand.
TATGGCAAGCAATGCAAGGCGCGTTAGAAAATATTTTTGTTCTTTTTTTTTTGTTGCTTAGTTGGGTGAACGATCTCACAGCCCACCTGGTGTTAAGTGGTTACTGGAGCCCATAGACACCTACAACGTAAATGCCGCCACCCACCTTTAGATATGAGTTCTAAGGTCTCAGTTTAGTTAAAACGGCTGCCCCACCCTTCAAACCGAAACGCATTACTGCTTCACGGCAGAAATGGGCGGGGTGGTGATACCTACCCGTGCGGACTCACAAGAGGTCCTACCACCAGTAATCGATAATAGCTCATTAAAATTGTAGCTGAAATACAATTAAAATGGAAATTTCATTTAATATTACAAATAATATAATAATATGTTGTAATTGTAACAGTTAAAATAGCAATTACAGTTGAAATGCGATGGGTTTTGTGGGGATTTAAGAGTTAATAATGTCAATATCAGGCCCGTGATTACCAATCAATTTGTAGAACTAGCGAACATTCATGTCATGTTTCCAACTACACTTACACCCGTCATTGACATGTCAGTTAACTTATAAGTACATCTTGTCACATACAGGTCATTATAAACTGTATTTTCACTACTGAGTAACACACATCAAATCGTACAAACTTTTTTCAAACATTTATAATAATATTATTATGTATTTAAATAGATTGTCAGCGGAACATTTTCCAAATACCCGGTCTGATTTTTCGCCTACAAATAAAAGTTTATTATTGTTTTCTTTCAGACTATATGGGATTTGTATTTTATCATAAATTCGTAATTAATTTCGTTGTTACTTTCTATTAATATATTAAATACTAGCGACCCGCCCTCGCTTCGCTTCGGAAACATTAAAACACACATGAAACCAAAAAAATAAAATAAAAAAAATAAAAAAAAGTAGCCTATGTTCATCAGGAACAATGTCGGCTTCTAATGGAAAAATAATTTTTCAAATCGGTCCAGTAGTTTCGGAGCCTATTCGAAACAAACAAACAAAGAAATCTTTCCTCTTTATAATATTAGTATAGAATAGTTGACCCGGCAGACTTCGTAGTGCCTACATCAAAGGAAAAACAAAATTGTTTGTTTTTATATAATTCCGAGCTTTTTTATATTTTTTCACCTTTTAAACCTTTCCTGGACTTCCACGAATAATTCATTTCCAAAATTAGCCAAATCGGTCCAGCCGTTCTCGAGTTTTAGCGAGACTAACGAACAGCAATTCATTTTTATATATAGAGATAAAAGCAATTAACATTTAAAACCTTATGAGTTTGCTTGTTTTAGGATGATATTGCTACTAGTCTTGTTTTTAGTATGACCTTGAAAGAACAGCATCCTTAAATTAAAATACACCAAAACATTTCTAGTTTACAAACGACCGTGAAAATGCACATCATTGACGAACGTTTCAAAACTGTTTACAAGAATATTAATTATGCATTGTTTTAAAGTGCTTTGCAGAAACTAATTTAAAATAATTAGAAGTCCATTTTATTTAACCGCTGGAAGTCCTTGCAAAAGCAATTAGTCGAATACACAGTTCTAACATTTTAGATAAATTTTAAATGCAATCTAGCGTAAAAATACTATTTGGTAAGAATCAACCGAATTGCAACTTAAACTTATAAGTATTGTTCTTGTAAAAGCTATAAAAAATAAATATCAGTTGATTATTTTACCAAATTTGTACTTGTTTACACGAATAGCTCTTCTAAATACAGCAATAATCTCAACTAAAATGAAGCAATGAAAATTATTTACGCTATTCCAGGATGAGACTATGTATCCTGGCTTCTGGCCAACGCAATTATGTTACTGGTAAGTGAACCGAGCTGGATAAACCAGGCAGTGGCTAGACTACCTCCGTAAGAGTTTAGTGGGGTGGGACTTAGCGGGATTCTTCAGGCTAAGAAAGGTTTCAAAATTTTCAGGCCATTGCATTGGATGCGAGGATAAGGCAATTGACTATTCAAGCCTAGCCCCTACCTCATGTTTTGGCGGTCTACATCCATCGTGTGGCCTGTCTCAATATGCTTACCTTATTATTGGGTATCCTTCACTGTATTTTCTTTGTTTTTAGTGTTTGCAAATTTTATTATCTTGGACACTAATTTTATTATTTTATTAATTAGCACGTTTATATAGACTCGTTTTCTGTAAGTATTCAATGTTAGATAAGTGAAAGTGTTCATACAAGGTCAATTTCGCGGACTTCTCGGATTTAGTTCAATGTGTCTGCTTCGCGATATGACCATAATGGTATCCTGGGATACCTCGATTAATGCAAGCCCAAAAGACTTGCTCATGTAAAGATTTATATTTCATGTACATATTTATAATAAATAAATATTTACTAACAATCACGCCACGTTAACTGGTCCCGTGATAAGTTCGTAAAGAACTTGTGTTACAGGTACCAGATAACGGATAATGGCGTAGAAACAAATAATCGTGCTTGAGGTAATTTTTTTGTCGCCAATTAATGTGTTACACTCGTAATACTCAGACAAAGATAAAGCCTAGACAGTACAGAAAGAGGTAAAGTATTTAAATCTCTCGGCGCTGTTATCCCTTGGCCCATTATTCGATAGGAAAGAGGAAACTGCCTTAATCATAGTCAATACACATCTTACCTGGCGTGAGCCAAACCATGATATCACTAATTGAACGAAAGACAAAAAAGATCAAAAAATTTTCGAAGGCTAATAGTTTAACACTAATGCCATAATATGCACGCTTGCGCCTCACCCGATGCGATAAATACCCCCCGTATAAGATTATATTGGCTTCAAGCCAATTTTAATATCCTATAGTGTTGTATATCCGTAGGAGATACGACCGTGTATGCCAGTAAATACAAAATGCCGTTCGGTACAAATTTCCAGTTATTTCGGGTAGGTGTTTGAAGATTGTTTATTGGCGTCGATGCAAAATTGAATGCTGGTAGTGTTGGATCAAATGATTGGTAGTTTAATCTAGTATTTAATTCAATACTTAAGATTCTAATAATTTCAAATTTCAGTTAAAAAATTCAATTATGATTTGCTGAATTGTTTTTATAAAAAAAAAACAGTGTTGATGCAAAATTAAATGTTGGTGGTGTTCGATCAAATGATTGGAAGTTTAATCTAGCATTTAATTCAAGATTTAAGAATGTGGATCGCTTTTTCTAATAATTTCAAATTTCAGATAAAAAATTCAATTACGATGTGCTGAATTGTTTTTATAAAAAAACAGTGTTTGTATTCCTCTCTAATAAAATTCTTAAAAGTATTTTTTTTAACGAGAAGACGGAGTAATAAGCAATTAATACAATGATCAAGATCTCTTCGGAGAAGCCATCTCTCCAAGAAGTGCCTACGCATCCTGCTAACTTCGGTTTACCAATTGCGCCAGGAATGAAATAATACCAGTCATAATAATATATATCGTTTAACCATCCTAGCACCCACTATCATAAAGTGGGCCACGTGATTATCTGACTTCTATGATACGTGATAAGCAAATTATGGAAATCGGTGGTAGATCATTGAGTTTCTCAGTTTCTGAAACCAGAGGGATGTAACCAAACTTCAAGCATGAGTGGTGTCATTTAAGCAATGTGTGTCACCTAAGGCTATTCAACAAAGTACGATCAGACAATTGATCATTTTTTTAACTACTTACCTAAACTGGCGAACCAGCTCATGGCTACTTGGTTTTGAGTGGTTGAAGCGGTTGTAAGATCTTTGGATTAAGTTTCCCGTGATCCAAAGCGAATTAGCTTTCCTTCGCGTTACCTAATCTTCATATTTCAATCTTTACGTATGGTACGTTGAGAATTCTTCTGTCTATTCCGAAGCTACAGCGGTGATGCAGAAAGCAAATTTCGTATACATTGATGCAAGTGAAATCTTTCTTCGTCTGGCATGTTTTAATATTTCCTGGTACATAGTCGATATTCGACTATAGTTAATTAAAATTATAAGTTCTTACACTATTATGATCCTATTATCAAAGACTATAGATAAGACTATAGACAAGAAGATATTTCTGTAATTTCAAAATCGAAATCAGATTTCCCCAAGACTACACTTAACGTATATCATTATAGACAAATAATTTATAATCTATTCTTAGTTTGACCACAGACTATAAGCAATAAGAAAAGTTTGACAACAAACAAATAGTATGCATACGTGTGTTAAATACATGGTAGTTGTGTAAGTTTTTTATTTATTGATTTAATGTATTTTTTATGCATAATTTTAAAAAAATATTAATATTTTGTACTCTTTCTCTATATTCTCTATAAGTGTGACAAATTTTATAGTTCTCCGTCCGCCCAATTTTCGTAAAAAGGGATACAAAGTTTTTGCTTCACGTATTAATATATATATAACAGTATTGAGAGCTATGACCTTGAAACAATTGTCTGTGAGCATTAACACGTGAAACTGTAGCTATACGTAAGTATACATTACAAAACGTTACATTCAACGTCATCTACCTTGAACCGGCTCTAATAGTTTTACTACCACGCTCGTTGTGGACTGACTCGAAACTGGGTCATATTCATACAGATCCGTGAAACGACATCGAACTAGCTTCAAATTCACATCGGAGCGCTCCTCAAACTGTTTTTTGGAATCTTTTAATTAATAAAGTAAATAATGAAAATAATAAATAACTGGGATCAAATCAAGCACGGCCATCCGGACCCAATTTAGGATTCCCTGTGTTATGGGTACCTATTTTTTATTTACATATGTTATTATACATACATTGTAAATTATACATTATATAGATAGACAGAACAGAAAGACAAAGAGCAAAAAAATCTGTTCATCACATAATAGCCGATGTGGGAATCGAACCCACGACCCCCGGCGCAACAGTCAAGGGCGCTAATAATAATTACTACACCACCGAGTCAGTAATTGACAACAAATTTAACATTGAGTCCGTATGAAGAAGATTTAATGACGCACAATATTTACTACTTCTATGAGTATAATACTTCCGGTGCCTTCCATCTAATTATTAGTCGCATGTTTCGAGTCTCCTATATATTTATTATAAACATTTTGTTCAAAGTATCTTTGTAAGTGAATTCAATCAAAATGGACTTCTAAGATATCTTCGAACTGAATTTAGATTTAAGTTTTTTTTTTCCTACCTATGCCGATAGCCTTGAGGGGCTATTTCAGCTTCACCCTAACGTGTGTAAGTGAGCTCACGGGACTCAAACCAGAGTGTTGCTAATACTGACCCTAGCAAGGGCAGTGCTTTGCAGAATCTAAAACCGGATCGGAAACGCAACCCACTGAGAAGATCCGGCGAGAAACTCAGATTTATGTTAACTAAAGAAGATCGCATTGAGTTCTTATTATGAATTTTTGTTTTCCATACGCTTGGCGTGTTAAGACTATCTTCATTTTGCTATTTGTTAAGTTCCACACGTCCGTTGTGTAACATGTGCTCATGATGAATTGCGCGAAGAAGGAGACGAAAGTCAAACAAACACTCCGTTCTTCTTACATAACATTCGATCGATATCGATTGTATGTACTAGTATGTCGTGCATATGAAAACGCAAAAGAAAAAGAACAATTTAGACCCAAATGAGCTCTCGGTCTCGGTTCGTCCAAATTAATAGTGTCTATGACTTCTAGGCCATTAAATTTTATACTGATGGTAGGGCCTCTTATGAGTCCGCACGGGTAGGTACCACTACCCTTCCTATTTGTGCCGTGAAGCAGTAATGCGTTTCGGCTTGAAGGGTGGGGCAGCCGTTGTAACTATACTGAGACCTTAGAACTTATATCTCAAGGTGGGTGGCGCACTTACGTTGTAGATATCTATGGGCTCCAGTAACCACTTAACACCAGGTGGGCTGTAAGCTCATCCACCGATCTAAGCAATAAAAAAAAAAGACGTGTGGCACTCGGGGACTGCCGCGGTAAAGCTATTGCAAAGCATTTTTTATCAACTTATGCAATTACAATAAGACAATAATAATTAAATATTAAAACAATAATAAAAATAAGACCACGCTATATTTATAAACATTAACAAAAGCAAAACTTTAACTGTCCCCTTCACACTCATAAGCTAGACCGCTTGAGAGAGAGATGGGCAGACTTTTCATGATGCTCATGCAGTGCGACGTCACGCCGCGCGCTTATTCACAAATACTACACCAGCGCAACGTGTGAATATGTTGAACGCGAGCTACATAGAAGGCGTAGTGGGGGTGTCAGGTTATTTTCGTTACGGAATTTATTGATTCAGTCGGCGCGCTCAAGGCCCACGATAGAAGCTATGCAATAGCTTAAAAATATGTGCAAGGCCATTTTTCAGTAGACTTTTAACCACAACTCAGTTTTGTGTTCACGATATAACGATGCCTGAAGGAATTCGAAATGAATTTTACGACGTCTGATCATATTTTAATAAATAAATAAAATAGTTATTCGAAAGATCCTTACTAAGTTAAACGTGCATTTTTCTTCAGTGATATACTTAGTCAGCAATGTAAATAGATGATGACGAGTGATGATGATGATGATGAGTATGGTTTTACATTTTAGGGCTCACACAATATTTCTTTGCCTTCCGTGTTTTGTTATTCGTACGTTAATTACTTTGTTTTTAGCTAGGATAAAGCCACTACTATACTACCTATGTACTACCATTTACTAATATAATAGATACTTTATTTAAGTTAGGTCAAATGAACGTCAAAAAGTCTCTTGCTTTAAAATCCACTGCCACTGTACGTGATGCAAACATCATAAACCCAATCAATAAAATATTAATACATTTGACGATTCCGACTATTAAATGTGTTCACGCAATTTTATGCTTCATGGCTAAAACTTAAAGCAGCTTTTGGTGTACCACAATCAGAAACTCGTTACGAAAACAATTGCGTATTACTGTTTGACGAAGCTTTATATGATTGAAGGTCGAATTTTGTCTGTGAGCTACCGTTTTTGATTTTGCTTTGATTCACAATAAATGAACTAGTAAATCACCGCGTTCGCTTCATTGATCAAGTGGTTCTTGATCTGGTATTAAAAGTTTAATACAGTCCTTAGGTATCGTAAAGCTTTTGTTGCTTGAGTTATTTTCTCATTGTTCGTCTTTCAACGACCCTTCACAAACTGAAACGGATCATTTGGTAAGTAGCTGACCAAATCAGGCCTGTCACCCTGGACGGCGCATAAATCCTGGAAGAATTAGGCGTCTCCTCAAGACTCTCCACCATTTGCTTACGTAGGATTTTAGAGTTTTTCGGCCACGTTGCGAAGAAAAAATGTGACAATCTCGAAATACTTCTCATCATCGGCAAAGTGGAAGGAAAGAGGCCTAGGGGGCGTAGTCCCATGTGCTGGTCCGATCAGATTAAGACGACTTTGGAATCCAGCATCAATGTCGCTATCCACTGCGCGGAGGACAGGAACATAGTCCTAACAAAAGTCACGACCCTCAGCACTGAGGAATACGACGCACGGAGGAGGAGGAGGACCAAATCATCTTTCAATATCAAGCTATTTCGAACCCAAATCTCCAAACTACTGTTGTATGTACGTAAGGGAAACAAACAGTTAACAACTCTATTCAAAATCATGACATAAACCACAACTAACTTACAACACTTCGTTGACAGCTTGAATTGTGAAACATTGTAGTACTCCAGCGAGTGATTGAATGACCAGTCGCACTGATGTTGCAAGAGTATCGCAAAACACGAAAAGAAAATAAAGGAACATACGATTTGTATATCAAATTCCTTCATTAACGTTGATTGATTGATATATCCGGGGCAATTTTAGGTATTATTTAAGTAGAGTTTGCCCAAACTTGGAACTATCCCGTGCAAGCCAAGACTTCTCCAGGCGATGGAAGGTTAGCGATGCGTGGTGAAATCGCGCGGAAAAGTGATATTACATAGTTATCACTGGTGGTAAGACCTCTTGGGAGTCCGCACGGGTAGGTACCACCACCCCGCCTATTTCCGCCGTGAAGCAGTAACGCGTTTCGGTTCGAAGGGTGGGGTAGCCGTCGTAACTATACTGAGACCTTAGAACTTATATCTCGAGGTGGGTGGCGCATTTACGTTGTAGATGTCTATAGGCTCCAGTAACCACTTAACATCAGGTGGGCTATGAGCTCGTCCATCCATCTAAGCAATAAAAAAAAAGAAGGCGAAAGGCGAAAGTTTGAATCGCATAATGTCATATTGTAACAATGGCTGTCCCGGACAAAAGACATAACTGTTGCATCTAGGGTCTACACTATCATTTCTGGTCATGCAATTCATAGTCATAGGGCTAGAATCCAACGGATAATCATATTTCTAAGTGAAAAATCGATTCTAGGACCACCGTAATTGTAATCATTAAGGTTTCTCACAATTTACTCTGTAGGAGCCACTTAATACTAGACCGGTTATGATTTCATCTGCCTATCTACAGCAGTTAATAGTAGGAAAAGGACACTATACACGCGTGCTTGTTGAAGAGATAAAAAAAATATGGTAATTTTCTGTAAAATGAAGTTAAATTCTGGCAAGACTTCAGTAAAACCATGTTTGCCACGTCTAACTTAACTCTGAGGGATATCTGTGATTCGATTTCACTAGCCAATACGGGCCTCTGAATCCACAGTAGATTTCTAATAGGGTATCTTGAAGTAGTAAATCTTTTTTTTTCATTCCTTTGGATTGATGACCCAGTTCTATTTTTTTTCGGGGTGTGGGCCGAACCTCCTACAAGGTCCCACCCCCTAGGGAGTGCGTGGGGTATGTGGGACTAGACAATCTGCAGGTGTTGGGAGCAGACCGCGGGCCCAAGGAATTTTAGGGCCCTACCGCACTAAACGACTCCCCTGCACTCTTACACCCGGAAGGCCGAGTTCCTAACCCATCTACTAAGTATTGAGTGTTATAGTTGTCTTACTCTTTGAGCGCGAACTGTCGATAGATCGACTCTCCATTGATGCGTATAAATTGTGGAGCATCGGGATACCGACTATTTGCGCAATTTAGTTATACGTATTCGTTATCAACCAACCGGTACGGACGTGACTTAGCGCACGCATTCAGTATAACGTTTTTAATTAGTTAATAACATTTATAAATAACCGTTTAAAAATATTTAGTGGGAATTTAGCATTCTTTTTAAGCAAAAGTTTTTACAAGATACTTTTGTTTAAATAATTTAGGAATTTCTGCAAAGCTTTTGAAAATAATCTCACCACTAAAAGGCTTAAACGGTAACTTATGACTAGTCCATGGTAGAAATAGGGAGGATGGTGGTATTGCAGACTAATACACTCCTACCATTAGCAAAAGCTCATGTACCTTTATACTATAGAATTGAGATTAGAACCCCTATCTCAAGGTAGGTCGCGGAATTTAGTTTGTTGATGTCTATGGACTCCGCTAACCACTAAACACCAACTGGAACGTGACGTATTTCACGTGTCTAACCAATAGAAGAAGAAAAAACTTCTATCCACTTCAGCTATAAATACGTGTTTTTCTATAACAGGTTAATAATGTTAGTAGCTTTTTTTTGCTTATGTATGTGGACGAGCTTACGGCCCACCTGATGCTAAGTGTTTACCGGAGCCCATAGACATCTACAATGTAAATACCGACTCCTACCTTGATATCAGTTCTAAGGTTTTTACAGTATAACGGCTGCCCCACCCTTCAAACCGAAACGCAATAACTGCTTCACGGCAGAAATAGGCAGGGTGGTGGTACCTACCGGTGTAGACTCACAAGTCGACCTAGTACCAGTAATTACGCAAATTATATCTTTGCGGGTTTGATTTTTATTACACGATGTTATTCCATCACTGTGGAAGTCAATCGTGAACATTTGTTAAGTACGTATTTCATTAGAAAAATTGGTACCCGCCAGCGGGATTCGAACACCGTTGTATCGCAAGATACGAATGCACCGGACGTCTTATCCTTTAGGCCGCGATGACTTCAAATGAGGTAATAGGTAACAAAGTATTTTTGGCGATGAGGCTCGCCAAAATATCATAATTATATCGCTACAACAAGCTTCACAAGCCCACAACGAGGTCGTTAATTAGACCTTAACCCTCAATCACAGCCGCTCCCGATTCACTGCGCAACTCATACATTTTGCACAAAACAAACGTTATGATGCGACCCAGGACCGCAGACCGCTCTTTAAATATGCTACCAAATTACTAGCTTATAAATAGCAGCCATTAAAATTGTATCTTATTTACTGTTAACGGGGAAGCCAAGTTTCCGAATTCTAAGGTAGTTTATTTTTATTTATATACTTGCTGACCCGGCAGACTTCGTAGTGCCACAATCGATAAATAAAATACCCTAAGCTTTTGTATAAAATAAACTTGAAACAAACAAAAGGAGTCCGTCCGACGGGGGACACATTAAAGGAAAAACAAAATTGTTATTTTTATTTAATTTCGGATCATTTTCATATTTATCTACTTTTTAAACCCTATCTGGACTTCTACGAATAATTCAAGACCAAAATTGGCCAATTCGGTCCAGCCGTTCTCGAGTTTTAGCGAGACTAACGAACAGATGCAGAGATAAACCTTGGTAGGTGTATTGTGATAGTGATATTACTTAAACATATGTGTATATATAACATACATAATATTTATAGATACAGATACTCGTACTTAAATAAATACATCTACATAAATATATACATATATAAATATATATAAATAAATATTATCAACTATATTAGAGTTAAACCGCACGAACTCAAATCGTGCTTGAGCTTTCTTTCATTGAAACTACTAATGCTTTTTTGATATCGTCACAAGAAACATTCATATGTATTGTACAGTAAGGAACGAAATAAGTGCCTGAAGACTTACCTTCATCTTCCATCCACTGCCTCGCGCTCCCTGGGCTCAGCGTCGTTTCCGTTGGTGGGACCGTCTGTCCCTTGACTGGTACACGATGAACAATTGTCGCTGGTTCTAATGGTTATGCGTGACTTGCGTTGGATAATTTATGTTTTTTGTAATAAAGAATGTTTGCCGCGGAACGCGTGTGCTATGTGTACTATATGACGGCGATCTCTGCCCGTGGGCTTGGAGGGGTTGCTCGGCAAGCTTCTGGTTGGCTAGTCGGCCGTCTACAGGCAAGATCGAACCTTAGAGCACCTAGGTTAAGATTTGTGTTGCTTTGAAGATGTATTGCCTAATACTCGATATTAATACAAAAATATAGAAACACGAAAAAATCTATTTCACGAAAAAAAGATTTAAAATTTGTAGACAGTAGAAAAAAAAACGAAGACATATAAAGAAAAACTAATAAGAATATTCAAACGAAAGTGAAAAAGTTAAAAAAGGTTTTGAAAATTTACTCATCATGTCTACGAGAACTACAAAGCAGGTCGTAGTCGAAAGGGCTGCAATATGTCCAGAAACAACGTCAACGATGCAATTTCAATTAAAAACTACTGCTGTACTGGCTTTGTACTCTAGAACTTCTGAATGCTTCGATGGTCGTGAGAGGAGCGGTAAGCGTTACGATAAATCTTCAAAATATATCATTAAAATCAGTCGTCAGAAGATATATTTGAAAATAATAATTTCATATCAACCTTGAGTATTCATGAAGACACAACGCATTATAACGCATCATTATTTATTGACAGCACTATTTTTCCTGTATTTTAACAAAGATCCAGTAATCGAGAAACCTAGTTTTTGCGATTAGGCCATAAATGCAATTATATCAGTTCTGTAAGGTGAAAAACTATTTAGAATCTCGTACCTGGTACCTCTTTCAAGTTTATCAATTTAATATAATATATAAAATTCAGAATTGAAAAGCGATTAAAGTTCAAAGTTCCACGGTGTTAGATTAGGTTGATATTTCTTGGCTGAAATCGTTAAAGAAATAGTCGAGAGGATACATTTTAATTCATCATTACCACACAGATGTCCACCACTGGACGTAGACCTTCCCCAGGGCTCTCTATAATGACATATTCTGCTCAGCTAGCATCCAGCGGATTCCCGTAACCTTTAGCACATAGATTATATTATACACTTCTTTAGCAGGTCGTCCACCCACCTCGTGGAAGGCCTTTTTTTTTTTTCGGATAGAGGGCCGAACCTTCCACGAGGTCCCCGCGCAAAAGGGGCGCGCGGGGTATGTGAGACTCAACGATCTGCATGGTGTTGTGAGCAGACCGCGGGCCCAAGGATCAAGGATTTTAGGGCCCACCCACTAAACGAGTCCCCTGCACTCTTACACCCGACGTCCGATCCCCTACGAGGTGGAAGGCCTACCCACGCTGCATTTTTTTTACATAAATTTTACTTAAACTGCTTTATTTAGATTTAAGGTTCTCATGTCTCAAGTCTAATTTGGATTGAGGTATGAATTGGCTACATAATGGCTATTCCATTCCAATTATGGCTCAAATGTTATCTACCTATTTCAGAAAAACAGGAAACATTTCCACACACACGTTCCAATAGTTTTTATTCGTCGTCTCGCTATTTCGATGCCAATGAATACGCTACCTTACATCATTTTGCTTGGTAGTTCTCTCTGGACGAACAATTAAGTTAAGTCAGTGTTGAAGTGACTTTACCGTTTCAATGGTCCATTGTGTTGCAATTAAAGACAACTTCAACTTGATATTTATCATGGACTTAAAATAATTCGATACCTCAATGATAATTTAATGTGATCTGGTCATCTATAATCTGGAAATTGATTTATATAGTTTTACTGGTGGTAGGATGTCTTGTGAGTCCGCGCGGGTGGGTACCACCGCCCTGCCTATTTCTGCCGTGAAGCAGTAATGCGTTTCGGTTTGAAGGGTGGGACAGCCGTTGTAACTATACTTGAGACCTTAGAACTTATATTTCAAGGTGGGTGGCGCATTTACGTTGTGGATGTCTATGGGCTCCAGTAACCACTTAACACCAGATGGGCTGTGAGCTCGTCCACACAACTATGCAATAAAAAAAAAAATGCTTCGTCAGTGAACCAACGGTCCAAATATTGATGTTTTTGAACTACTAATAACAATATGCAAGATTACTTCATAATATTAAAATTAGCTTGATTTAAATTGGCTTCATATTGATTTTGTTTATCAGTACACCACGCTACACTACTTTGTTACCCAAATTTATGCGTTGGAATAATGTGGAATTGTTAACATCGGGCCATTAGCAATCTCTTAAGTGGTAATCCGTAGATTAATAGTCACTAAAACTGGGATGAAGATAGTGTCGGTGCCCGTAGGACGTCTAGGTCGAATTTTATCGTTAAAATTGTAATCACACTTGTAAAATCGTCTACAGCATTTTTTATGGTTACAACGAGTCAGAGAAACAATCCAATCAAACTTTTTGAATATTTCTCCCTTTATCAAGCAAATGTGGATTTTTGTTTTAAATGTTTTTCTTTAAAATATACACAATTATTAGAAATGATTATAATTTTAGTACACATGTACTGAATGATTGGTTTAAAAAGTTAATTGAATATAATGTATAGTATATAATGTATAGTATATAATGTATAATATATAATGTAATAAAATAAGAATACTTCCGTATTTGCGAAATTAGGGCATTTTACAATCATCTAACAATTACAATACTATATAAGCGAATCTCGCATGGTCATCTATGCATCTAAAAACTAAGACCAATACCTAAACGGCTGAACGCACGAAATTGCGGACAAAATTTCCCGAAAAATCACAACCCTAATATATTACAGAAAACATGTTGCCAATTGCGAAATTGGTTCGGTAACTTTCTTGAACTTACACCGATGCCGGGGCTCAACCGTTCGACACTTACACGAAGCTATAAAATGTTGGACTTAGAATTTTGTACCTTCCATACTGAAAATGGCCAAGAATAGAGAAAACGTTTTCACGGAGCATATGTCGAGCTATTGGCATCGTTCCACTGATTTTGCTGCTCCACTGTGGTGCAGTTTGTCTCTTGTCTTGCTTTACAAAGTTGGAAAATAATTGGAGGCTTTTCATTGCTGCTTTTCATTGCTCTAAGTATAATCATAAATGACGAACTTGGTTAATGCTACGGTGAAATTAATGGATAACAAAAATAATTTTTCAGAGCCATAATCTCAATTAAAATATGAGTTGTCTCTGGGGTGGGTTGTTGGTCTCTCAAACAGAGATCGAGGTCCCAGACTGGAGCATAACATATTTTTTTTTTTATTTAAGCTGAAAGTTAAGTAATTTTAATCTATTCACGAGTGCTGCATGTTATTTTTAATGTAATAAAATTAAGATTATCGGTTGTATTAGTGCTTCCTTGTATGAAACCGACTGGGTACTATCGACCATACAACTACCATTTGATGTCCTTTTTACGGTACTGTTCACCAACGTGCACATTGCCTCGTTGATAACATTTGTATTTAGTGACCCTAGCTTCTATACGCAGACTGGAGACCGTACTCTTGAAGTTTGGGTGTTATTGTTCCGGTTCTGTATCCAGATTTTCCCCATAATATCTGAGCAACTCCTAAGTTTGGGTCATTTTTTTGGGAAACTTTTAATATCTTCTTTAAGCTCACTATTTACCTGATTTAAAACGAATACCAGACTCTGTAGACATCACAACGTGAATACCCTCACCCACCTTCAGAGATGATGTCTTAATTATCTCAATGCAAAATGCAATCGGCAGGATTGTGGTACTTCTCCATATGGGCTTACAATACGCTCTACGACTATTCAATGTCAATACCTGCTTGCATTACGCTAGTATAATACACATATAACGCTGCTGCCCAAACTCCAGTCAGTGCCTTAGTCTCTTTTTACAAAACTCGCTGAAGGAGATGGCGTGATGTTATTTTAGATCGATACTACAAAACGATAATTTAAATCATATCGTAACATCACAGCCAGCTTTTAATTTTTTGTCATATTAAAAAACAGTAATGGTAAGTGAATCAAACGATATTCTCATTCAAATGCAGATCGAGTCAAACGGCAGCAAAATCGATCTAAACGAAACACTTCAAGCCTTTTCAGGTTTAAGCGAATCCATAGGCTATATCTGAATTAGCTTTTTAATCATTTCAATTGATGTGTAGACAGGACTTAGTAAGGTATGCCTGGGCTGTTTGTTTTGCGTTAAATATAATAAATTTGATTTTAGTTGTGATAGGCCCTATTGGAAGACCGTACTAAGCATTAGGTCGAATTTGTGGTGTTAAGTGTTAAGTGGTTACCGAAGTCCATAGACAACTAATTTCTGCCACCCATCTTGAGAGATAAGTTCTAAGTCTCCGTTTTTACAGTACAACGGCTGCCCCGCTTTTCAAACGCATCACTGCTACACGGCAAAAATGGGCACTGTGGTGGTACCTACCCGTGTGAATCCACTAAACGTCCTACCACCAGTAATTACGCAAATTATAATTTTGCGGGTTTGATTTTTATTACACGATGTTATTTGTTAAGTACGTATTTCATTGGAAAAATTGGTACCTGCCCGCGGGATTCGAACACCGATGCATCGCTACATACGAATGCACTGGGCGCCTCATCCTTTGAGCCACGACGACTTACAACGACAACTTACTTATTTCTGACTACAACATAGGTACTCTTTAATTAGTAAGTTAAGTAAAATTTGCAGGTTTCATTTTTTTATTACAATTTAGTAATACTTGTGTAGTTATAATTTACCTGTGCGGTTTATAGTCCACCCAGTTAGCGGAGCCCATAGATATAATCACAATGTGGATATCGCAAGCCAAAATTATTTTTTTGTCCTAAATGTGATGGCTGTTCCATCTTTCGAGCGCAACGCATTACTGCTTCGCAGCAGAAATAGTCAGGGTAACTATGCGGACTCACTGGATATACTGCCACAAGTAAATCCAATTCCATGAAATTCATTCATAGCCACGTATTAACTAACTGATCTCGAGTAATGTGTTGATTGAGTATCTTCTAGAAACAAAAAGAATACAAGTCAAGTTCTAAATCTATTTCCATCGATAATATTTGCCTATCCACAAAAACAACACGGTTGTTTGTCTCGCCTGTTTGTTGATGCCATAAAAGAGTGCGATCGTAATTAATGAAACGTGTCGCAATAAATTCTGAATTAAAACAGTTATAGCCATTGTCTGTGAGAGAATCGGGTCAAGGGAATTCCGACTTTGATTATATGAAGCTACCGTTGTAGTGATTTATTATTAAAATATTAGTTTTGAATTAGTTCATTTGTTTTTCAGTTTTCTCGTGAACTTCTTCAAGAACTATAAAATACTATTTAATGCCATTGATTACAGAATTAAATAATATATACGGAATAATACAGAAATAAAAGTAAGGTACTTTTTTTTCGAATTGTAGACTTCAAACTAACGAAAAGATTTTTATTTATTTAACCTCTTCAGGGATTCGTTTTTTATAGTACAAAAACATTAATTTAATTTAATTTGTGACTTGTTCTGATTTGTTCATTTATATTGAAAAACGACTCAATAAGTAAAAAAAAAGTTAACAAAGATAGTGACCATTTAAAAAAAAAGAATCACATCCACACAATATGTACCTGGCCATTTAACGTAATATTAAACATCTAAAGAATTAAAAACAAAAACAACAAACCTACACATATATGCCAATTTCTGTGAACAGGCTACAAAACAGTATTTAGCTTAATGTATCTGCATCAATATTAGAACATTTATCATTGAGTCAATGGCATGTAGAAAGAGCTACGCAAGTAACAAAATATCGGAGACTTCGGCTTCTCCATCTATCAATATTATTACCTCCAACAGTCTTAGATCCATATTTACGAGGGTGCTTTTGACAGAAATTGATATATCCGTTCCAGGCACAATAGGATTATGGTTTTTTTTTTTTTTTTTGGGAAACCCTAAACGGTTGTTCGAGCATATTTCGATTTAGTTGATTTCTTGTACAGCAATTGTGAACATGGAAATATTTGTAACGTAGGAAACAAGTATATATATTTGAATAGAGGTAAATTTGTAAGCTTCTTATCCTGGAATTGTCTATACGTTGTGTTGCAAATATGTCTGCTGATTTTCCGACGTTATCTACTGTCAGTTTTCCACCACGGCAAAGATTTCAGCAGTGACATGAAAGGTGGTCCACAATGATTTCCAGACCTCAAACTCGTACTACACCGAATTTCAAAAATCGGTTCATTGGTAACAGATAAATAAAGCCACTTTCGTATTCATAATATTAGTATAGATAATGGATTATTATTCGTGAATCTAATTCATTCGCAGCTGTCTGAAAACCTTATTCACCCAACCTATTATATGGAGTGCCGTTTTTTAATATTCATTAATTTATTATATATATTTTAACCATTTTATTAATAAAAGTCAATAACAGATTTCACGCGTACTTTTAAATCGAGCATTAAATAAAAAGCACTTTAGTAATTAAGATAATTTATATTCCAGGAATGGCATAACCACAAAAAAATTGTGTTAAACTGTGAACAATTAAAAATAAGTTTACATTCATAATGTACTAATATAATTGGACACATGGGTAACAGGACCACTTAGAGCACGTTCGCATATATCAGTAAGAGCTTACATATCAGTTATAATCAATTCTAATCCATCAAACGATAACATCCAATTAACTGATCCAATAAAGCCGTAACGAAATTCCATCATAAACCTCTTCCCCGAACTGCAACATCTTCCCAAAAATTACAAGTAAAACGTAATGAAACTCGTGTGCCAAGGATCTAGCTCCAAGGTCGCAGCCCGTATAATCTCTGGGAGACAACGGTATTTGTGTTGGTGGCCGGATCGCCATTACAACTCTGGGAAAATTTCCGTGTTTGCGCAGACACGAGAGTTCTCGTTTTGAGGACTTCGGATTAGCCACTCGCTTCGGAGAGTACTTTATAGTTGAAAGTTACATAAACTGTTTCCAGACTGAGCATGAACTGAGGTGAATTGTGAAGGTGAAGAAAATATTGAAGGATTTAAAGAAAATGCCTTTGTAGATATATTAATGTCAGTGTAGCAGTAAGCGCAGAATTATGAAACTTTTATTCAGTTTTTAACAATCCTTAAATAAATTATCTCTTCTATTATCTTCTAGATAGCTAGCTTTATACTGACAAGAAGAAATATAATCTACTTAAAGTTAAGAAGACAGCTTCATCAACTTACATGACTACGTCAAACATACTCAACTGATTCACGAAAATTGAATTATACTAGGATACAGATATAGATATGGTATCAGATATACCTAAACGAGTATGAAATAAATTAAGCTAATTATATTATATTATGTCTGTCTTTTCTGTAACAAATTATTATTTCTTTTATTTTGTTCCGGGCTGTCGATAAATTTGACCAGCACATGCTTTAGGCAGGGGCTTAGCTCTACCCTGACATAGCTGACGTCCATGAACCACTCATTACCCAATGGACCGTATGGTGGTAAGGGCAATTAAAAATATATATAAGCTGTGAGCTGTGGCCATTTGTATAAAAAACATGTATTAACATCAAATACTAAAGCCTTACTGGGAATACTGCTGACACCGTAACCAAAGACTATACCCGTTAAGTGAGCACTTTAGTTGAGTCTTCTTAAATTACTACTGAAGAAAAAATGCTCACTCAATTAAGAAAAGAATTCTAGTTTCACTATGGAAACTGAGGTTGATTGATTTACGCACGTATCTTTTAACGCAGGCGATTTGGCTGGTGATCTGACCTACCTTAAGGGCTAGTGTTTCATATTGATGAAATTAGTTATATCGGGTACGTATAGGCGTCATTTGAATAAAGACGATGTCTGTGTATTCCAAAATGCTCACCAAAAATCTCTCTCTAATATGTGTTGAATAGTGATGTTTGAAACTGATTTTTTTTTAGACTAGTTTCCTATAGAAATCGATATGTGTAATCTCTAACTATCTTGAGTATATCTGGTTTACTTGTGATTTCATTTCACCATACATTTACATGTCAAAACATCCGTTTGTTGAAAAGTCCACGCGATTTAACTGTCAAACATTGATTCCACGCGAAAAACCTTTCCCGAAGTGACAACAACAGTTACGTTTCAATTAAATCCGATATCCCGAACAAATACACAAATGATCAAAATTTTTATAAAACAAACCACGAATTTTGGTGAACACATTACGTACATATATGAGTTTCGACGAATTTCAAAACCGGTACGTGTGAGGTATTAGTGACGGCACCGAGCCACAAGCGTGCTCCAAACTCGGAGGTCCCTCTACAAATTCACTCATTTATCAAAGTTTACTTAACGTAGGCGTATGTTGTAACTAAGCACAATTCTACAGCCCCAGTCTCCCGCCCAAAGAGCTCCCAGTATGAGGCGACCGATATTAAACATGCATTACCCACTAAGAATATTCATGAGGCCAAACCACTATGTAAACTGCGCATTGCTTAGGAACACTTCACATTTGTAGCGATAATACGGGGTTTCGGAACTGTTTTGAATACTTGGTTAGTTCTCAAACAATGATTTACATGATATTTGATAGGTTAGGTTATAATACCGAAATCTTTATGCTAAGGAAAAGGAGACAAAATTGATTAATAAGAAGCCTTAATTAGACGACATTTATATAATTGGAAGTCATACTTTTGTTTCATTTTAACAATATGGTGATAAATCTTGTTCTCTGGGCTTCTATTCTGGGTTTCCGTTTGTTTTTTGTTAAACAATTGTTAAACTCAACCACTGTAATCTTTACAACGCTAAGAGAACCCATAATACAACATTTATATGCTAAACCCATTAGTAATTAAGACAATACCCTCTATAATATGCTACCCAAGGACGCTGAGTTACTTTGTTCGTGTTGCCCATTGGCTACCTAACAAATTCGACAAACTGGCCATGTTGAGCAAAGAAGATGGAAATAGGCTTTGTGGTCAATCACCTAGCCGTTGGTGTGGGCAAATAACCGCACTTAACAGCTTCTGATCTCAATCCTTTTACTTTCAACAACCGAAACAACTAGAGGCATTTAACTCAAAGATGGACGAAAATACAAGCTAGTAATGACGACCTTCAGAAATAAAAAATAAGAACAACAAGAAAAAGGGTTTCAAAATATTACATTAAATTTGTGCGCTTTAGCGCACTTAACTTTAGTTGCAAGTCACCAACTCTAAATTTCGCCCCTACGTCTGCCAAATTTTATAAGTAAAATAAAAATTTATTCTTCATACTTCCAAAAACATCGGGTTATTAGATATTCGTCGAACGAATAGCCATCAGGGAAAATGTATCGTACGTGATCTCTTGTCGAAATCTCTAAGCTGAATGCAAACATAATCGATTCGCTTCTCATGTAGTGTTGAGAGTAAGCGAGACATATAATGATATATCATAAATATCAGACAATGGTATTTTTTAAGTTCATGGATATTGGTTGTTTTTTGTATGTGTACAGGACATTTAAGTAAATGTTCCCAATCTTTGATTTGCGAACTTTCCTTAGATTGGTAAACTAAGCCACATTTTTGCCAAGATGGATGCAATCAGCGGATGGTACTTATTTGACTTACCATAATCAAGAATATTACACATTTTTTTCTTGTTAGTCTAACAAATCTTTCAGGGAAAATGTTTATAGTTTTCTTCGACTGACAAAAAACAAAAATATTATCTTTTGGTTTGTTTATTTACGTTCTGTTTTACCCACGCGTTGCTAACTCAATTGAGTAGAAACTTTGTACCGTTATTGTTGATGGTTCTAGGAAGGATTCTGGTTTCTGGCGAAATAGGGTGTGCGAGTTTAAGGAATAAATGTACATCCAATATTTAGTAACATAACATTTTCTTCGATTTTCGTGGACCGTGTAAATAATCTATATATAAATCTATATATATAAAAATTAATTGCTGTTCGTTAGTCTCGGTAAAACTCGAGAACGGCTGGACCGATTTAGCTAATTTTGGTCATGAATTATTTGTGGAAGTCCAGAGTAGGTTTAAAAGGTAGATAAATTAATGAAAATGTTCGGAATTAAATAAAAATAACAATTTTGTTTTTTCTTTGATATGTCGCCCGTCGGACGGATTTTTTTGGTTATTTTAAGTTTATTTTACACAAAAGCTTAGGTCTTTTATTTATCGACTGAGGCACTACGAAGTCTGCCGGGTCAGCTAGTTTAAAATAATTTAAACCTTTAGGACTGTGACCGTTCGTGACCTCGAACACGGTTTAGTATTAAAAAAATCAAGAATAATGTAAGGACAGCAAAAAAATCGGGATTAAATTGTAAAAGTGGTTTTAATTATGGCGATTATTGCGGAAACTATTTCACATATATTAAAAGCCTGTTGGATCTTCTATTCGATTTGGACCAATACAAAAGTTGATTGCTTCACCCAAACTCCGATTTTAATTCCGTCTTTCATATAGCAAGTAAATAAAACATACACTTTCTATTTATAAAATTTCTTTCTTCCTATTTATTTCTTTCTTTTTCTTTCATCTTCTGAGTTATATACCACATAATTTACTACATCTGTCCGCCGCAACGCAATAGGGTAATTGTTCTCATTTCTCGCGCTTAAAATAAAACTATATGTCAAACATACATTCGTCGTCTCTGATACCATCACTTCTCTTCACTCTTACTCAGTCATGCTCCATATCTGTCGTTCAACCATATGTAACGCGCTGGGGTTCGGGATAAATAAAACTTGCACGGAGGTACAAACTAAAACTCTATTTAAAACTTAGAACACTTTACAATTCGTAATGAAACTCTTCCTCTTCGCTTCTGGTGATCCGCTTACTGTTTCGCTTCGAATAGATCCGATTACTAACTGCCTTCGTGTCATCTCTGCAACACTTTTATAGTCGATACGACATCTCTACAATTATCGAGAACATTTCTGATAGGTCGAGTGGTTTCGATATGTGTTTCCGGTATTTGATCATTGATTAACTGATTCATTGTTGTACTTCTCGAGCGTTCCCGATTTACTAGTTCTTTGGATATTCGTTTCTGCTATTCGACGATAGATGGCGTTGCTCTTACCGGCGTAACACATACACTGCGTTCCTATAGTCCGTTCACCATATCGTATTGATATGGGTCCGATATTGACGGATAAGATATGGTCACTTAAATACGGACATGAAAATAAACATAGGTATATTGCGATTATCTTACAATAAGAAGATAGAGAAAATTGATGTAAGAAGGTAATCCAAACTACCAGTAAAAAACCTTTTTTTTTTCTTAGGTGGGTAGACGAGGTCACCGCTCACCTGGTTTTAAGTGGTTACTGGAGCCTATAGACATTACAACGTAAGTGCGCCACCTACCTTGAGATATAAGTTCTAAAGTCTCAAGTATAGTTACAACGGCTGCCCCACCCTTCAAATCAAAACGCATTACTGCTTCACGGCAGAAATAGGCAGGGTGGTGGTACCTACCCGCGCGGACTCACAAGAGCTCCTACCACCAGTAATTATGCAAATTATAATTTTGCTTTTCGTTTGATTTTTATTACTTTCCTTTAGCGTGGAAGTCAATCGTGAACATTTGTTGAGTACGTATTTCATTAGAAAAAATGGTACCCGCCTGAGATTCACACCGAACCGGTGCATCGTTCAACACGAATGCACCAAACGTCTTATCCTTTAAGCCACGACGACTTCAAAATGAAATGAAATAGGCACAATATTGAACCAAAAATTGCTGGCGCTTTTAAAATATTGAAAAAATTCATAATGACGTGCGACCTAAGAGGTCAGGTGTGATGCGTTTTGCAAGTTGATTTTGCGCCTAGGTTTCTATCGTTAAATAAAAATTAAAAACTGTAAATATGTTTTAAATTATAATCAGAAAGTCTATGGTGTCACCACATTAATTATATTTAGTTATAGTCACAGAAATAATGTGTAACAAAAATAATTTGAATCAATTTTGGGTGTTTTACCAATTTAAAAAAAAATCCCTTGCTTGTAAGCTGTCTTAATCAGGTACATACGAATCTGCAAACCTAAAAATTCCGTAGCAACTATCGTAATAAATAAACAAAAAAACCGGCACATATTATTCATAAAGTACAAAAACTACTGACAAACATTGAGCAACACCATCCCGAAACGCAAGCCATTGCAATACCGTTCTAATGTCTTGGAGATAAGAGCGAGGGTCCCGGAGTAGCCAAGCTCTGGTTATGGTGTTAAGCAGTGATAAATAAGTGAGTCGACATTGAATGATCACAAGGTACATTTGCAAGGGTCTGGACGACCTCGCTCGGATTTGTGTGACTTACATAGCGCACAAAATATTGTCTTGTGATATAAAATAGTGACGTTTGTATAAGGCTGATGTCATTTTTGCAGCTGCTGTATAATTTTCTTTTGGATGGGACACAGTAGAATTGAAATATGAGGTAAATAAAATTTCAAAAAGAGTGCAGAGATCTGATTATAACGAAAGAGGAAGGTTCGTTGTTCTTGCCTGTAACTGCGACAAATAAAGTGTAATTTCTTGACATACTAAAGCTATAAAATATTCGTGTCTAGCGAGTCTACTTGGAGTAGTATTATGAAAATCTATATCTATATCTCAGTATATATAGTTTGGGGGGCTTAAACGACAAAGGGAAGATCTTCCACCGAGCGTGTGATATTTGCTCGGTAGACCGACGGTCCGAATGTTGTAGTTCGGAACTTGTATATATGCAAGCTTATCTTGAAAATGTCGTAAGAGAGATTCCGGCATCTGTCAAATATCTTACGTTGTATGATGGCTACCCAACCGTTCGCGTGACGGGTTAACTTCATTTCCACAAATCGTCAGTGCACGATCAACAACCGCGACACCCGGGTGCATTCATAATATTAACATTTAATTTATTTTCTCTATATTTTACCAATAAACATTTTTAGGTAACATTATCTTTAACTAACAAACTCACACCGCACCCTACAGTGCGGAAACAATCAGCTAACCATTCTAGGTAAAATTGTTGTTAAAGTTTCGTACTACATAAAGCACTTCCATTGAACGTATGCATTCGCTTGGGAGCGTATGTACAATCTTAACGTTCTTGTCGAATATTTGTATGCATAGACCATTCATTATTATGTCAACGGTCTGACAATGTTAGTTTTGTAGTTAAAATTATGGCACGTTGTGATGTTTGATGAACATACATAATTGAATTATGGCCAGCGTATGCTGTACACACATATTGATTTAAAATATTAAGTAAAACACAAAAATATCATTGCGAAGGTCGACTCTAAATGTTTTTTTATTTTTTTTTGCTTAGATGGGTGAATGAGGTCATAGGCCACCTGGTGTTAAGTGGTTACTGGAGCCCACAGTGGTTACATCTACAACGTAAAAGCGCCACCCACCTTAAAATATAAGTTCTAAGATCTCAATATAGTTACAACGGCTGCACCACCCTTCAAACCGAAACGCATTACTGCTTCACGGAAAAAATAGGCAGGGTGGTGGTACCCACGCGGACTCACAAGAGGTCCTACCACCAGTAATAAACTAAAATATATAATAATAAATAAAATAAATTAAATCCATGTATGTGACTTTTTGAAGAAATTTCAATTGAATTTTCTAATTGAGGTAAAATCAGAAAAAAAACTGCACATCCGTTGAGTCCAGTTTAAATTCAAAATTTCGAACAACGAATCAATGGAACGCGCGTATTTCGCTCGGAGAATTTTCGAGAAAGCTCACGGCAATTTACCGTTACGTCACGTCGTTCATCATGATCTGTCTTTCGTAGACGCCGCTACCGTACCGTTTAGCTAAATGTATCGACGTTGCTCTATAGTCGCTTAGACGTAACGCTTTTTGGGTTTACCTTTTAAAATAAATAACCAACGACACTTTTTGATGGTGAAGGAAGAGTATTTATAATGAAGGCATATTCAGACGCGCGTGCTACGAGAAAATTTTCATGGAACAAATTACTTAGAATTAACACTAGTCCCATATTCGTACAGCGCGGATATTTTATATTAAATAAGAATAATTTTGATTAGAGAAAAAAAAAAGATGTGTGGTGTCGTGGGACACCGGATAGGAACGAAGTTCCTTAATATAAAAATATTAATTTTAAGTTCTATTCAAGGTATAAAGAAAATGATTATTCGGGTATACATTTTTTGTTATGATTTTTTTATTGATAAAAATAAAAATAATCGCAAGGTTCAATCACTCCGCAGTGCAATGGAGCAACCTCGCCCTGGGGGAACCGCCTGCATGACCACCGTATCCCCACGCCAGGTAAGTATGATTTAGCAAGAGAAATACGAGAACGTCTATCAACTGTGTAACATCTCGTCACCGCGATTCAGGAATTGTTGAATGTACGTGCAGCGAAATCTGTTGATAACAAACTAAATAGAAAAATCTTACGTTACGGACGTTTTTTCCCGATTAGGGTACCCACCTCCCGATTAGGGAGCTTCGTTCCAAAAAACGCTTAAATAGTTAACCGAATCAACAATTATTATTTTTTTGGAACGAAAACGTCCGTAACGTACGGTTTTTATTATTTATCTATAGTCTTTGTATGATGACTATACAGTGTCTAGTGTGAAATTATTATTCATATAAATAGCTGTTTCTTTGTATATTATTATTATATATATTTAAAAATCATTGTGAATAAAATAAAGTTGATAACTTTGTAAAGTAGTTTTTTTATTATTTTCATCAATAAAAAAATCATAATAAAAAATTTATACCCGAATAATTATTTTCTTTATACTTCGAATAGAACTTAAAATTAATATTTTTATAATACGGCACTTCGTTCCTATCCAGTGTTATAATCCACGACGAAATATATGTTCTTAGTTCTCATTATAGTTACAACGGCTAACCCACCCTTCAAACCGAAATGCATTACTGCTTCACGGCAGAAATAGACAGGGTGGTGGTACCTACCCGCGCGGACTCACAAGAGGTCCTACCCCCAGTAAGGAAGAAGTTTCTAGAAGGAGTTGGTGCCAAAACAACCATTTGGAGTGGTTTATTTCACGCGGGCATGTCTCGAATATTGTGTCTCGAATTTACCTACGAGCCAAGTAGCAATATAAATAATGCTTGCATTCATATTTCTGTGCTGCAATTTTCTCGAGTTAACAAGAGAAGTTTAGTCGGTGATACCGGGGGAACACTTAGTGAAGATATCAATCTTGTACGATGCACAGTGGGTTTTATAATAAAAATGGAGACACTTTGAATAATTGAGTTTAGGAATTTACTCGTAATATTAGAGTGGTAAGTAGTGGGAGCATAGAAATACAGAGTTCGTTAGTAGAGTTCGGTAGAGCTGTTCGTTAGTCTCGCTAAAACTCGAGAACGGCTGGACCGGTTTGGCTAATTTTGGTCTTGAATTATTTCTGGAAGTCCAGAGAAGGTTTAAAATGTTTGATAAATATGAATATGCTCGGAATTAAATAAAAATAACAATTTTGTTTTTCCTTTGATATGTCGGACGGATTCCTTTTGTTTGTTTTAAGTTTATTTTATACAAAAGTTTAGGTATTTTATTTATCGATTGAGGCACTACGAAATCTGCTGGGTCAACTAGTCATAAATATATTTCTATGTCATAATTGGCGTATTCAGGCTTAGTTCGGTGAAAGAGCTCATGTTCCAGCAGGAGTTAAGTGGTTAATGGAGCCCATAGACATCTACAAAGTAAATTACACCACCAACCTTGAGACCAGAGTTCTAAGGTCTCAGTTTGGATAGTACAACGGCTTCTCTTCAAGCCGAAACGCATTAGTTCTTCACGGCAGAAATAGGCAGAGTGGTGATACCTGCACGTACAGTAATAAATTAAACTTGCTTACAGCACCTTTAAGCAACATAGTGCTTTATTAGTCTGGCCACCTCGGGACAGGAGTTCTGATGTCAGTTTTATAGTACTGCCATTAAAACTGGAAAGCATTACTTTCACAGCAGAAATAGGGAGTGTGGTGCGGGATTCAATAGTTACAGCATTGGCATCCGATTAAAATATTTTTAAAAGTGTTTTATCTTACCTTTTACCGTTAAACGAGCAATTCTTGTATATATATAATCTGAATCTCGGAAATGGCTCCAACGATTTTCATAAAATTTAGTATACAGGGGATTTCGGGGGCGAAAAATCGATCTAGCTACGACTTATTTACAGAAAATGTTGTTTTATTCGTGTTTTCAATAATCAACTCTTTCCGACATCTATTGGCGAATAACAATACTATTTTTCTTAATTGAGGGCAACCAACCGCTTTAAAGACACCACAAGATGGCGCTATAAAAAAAAATCGGTCATCATCTAGTTACTGCTTATTTTGGAACATCGAACCCACAGTGTGTACTAGAAGCTACCGAGTCTCTGAAAGTCACTTGCGTGTTATTGCGAGCTCCTCTCTCGAACGTACGCTCTGCACTCTACAACGCAAATGATATGAGTTTGCGGGACCTTAGTGCACTTTATGAAAGTGCATATTATGGGCTCCGTGTTCCTTAAATTACGCTTGAAGTTTGCAGTAACTATTTCGTAATCACTTAACTTAACTAACGAAAGCTCTAGGAATTTCCATGTGTTGGGATTAAAAGCTTTGAGTATTAAATTATTGGAATAAGAATTTTTTTATTAGTTTATAAATAACCAATCGGCCAGGTTTCTAGCGAAATTGATTTTCAGGAATTTATATATAAATCAATTAGATGTTTCGACCAGATTTGCTCAACACTCAACACCAAGCTACAGGATGCTCTCCATGCCGCCAAGGACAGAGATAGAGGAGTACCATCGAGGAGATACTAAGCTCTCATCAGGGAATTACAGCCTTCGGTAGTGAGGAAAACAAATGTAAGCAAAGTGATCCAAAAATTTAAGATATTGCTGATTATTGTGCACAACTACCTCCTTGGGTTGTGCTCCTAGCATTGCCTCTGTTTCTTCTGCCGCAAAACTTGAGATCGCAGATAAAGAAACACAAATATTTATATCGGTAATTTACTGCCTTGAGGCTGTGTACAAATAATGATTCCCTAATAAGCCGCGGCTTCTTAAGCCGGCTACTATGTTTGTTCAGGTGTCCACGAAACCAATACAACCTCCCCCGATAAACCAATATTCATACAGACCAAACAATTGTCGGTACAAATCAGCAAATATTTCCGTTACGTTGTTCCAATATATCGAGATCAGAGGACGTTCAGTGGTTCGGTACGTACCTTAAATAACTGGATATCCAGTGAACCCATGCAATATTTACTACTGCTGCCTGTGACAACTTTACGATCCTGTTGCCCTCCCTCGGGCTGTGGCTCCTAAATAAGCAGGGTCTGGCCAGTAAAACCATCGACAATAATAGTATTTGGTATCATTCCACTAGTCGTTTTGAAAGGGTTTGTTCATGCTCTTTGATTTTATTGTTTTAGTAGTTACTAGCAACCCGCCCTCGCTTCGCTTCGGAAACTGTAATTTATTATTGATTTTTCCACTATTTAATGGATGTTATTATACATATAAACCTTCGTCTTCAATCACTCTATGTATTAAAAAAAACCGCATCAAAATCCGTTGCGTAGTTTTAAAGATTTAAGCATACATAAGGACAGACATATATAGGGACAGAGAAAGCGACTTTATTTTATACTATGTAGTGATTATAACTAAAGGCTCGTCGTTTCACCAATCGAATCGAAGCATCTGCGAGCATAAATAGACAGAATTCCGCGAGGGATAGGTCCTACATGGTATGGTATAGGTACCATAGCAGTGGTACCAATTCATCACTGTCTCATTTTTCTCTGATGTTCACAATTATATTTTTATATTAATAAGTACGTATGTTTATCATTTTGGTCGTATTTGGATATTCAAATTACGGTGTAACTTATTTAAAAAAAAATTATAATCATGTAATCAGAAAAAGGAGAAGAAACAGAAAATTGCCTCTCTTTAAGACGTTGCAATGGATACACTACTGGATTACCCAAGAAGGATTCACCGCTGACTGGCAGCCGGTCGTAAACAAACCAAAACCCTACCCTATATACTATACTATACACCCTATATTGGCCTATGTAGCATGTTGAGGGGACATGCTGCGCTGACGCCGCGTAATGTGAAATAAGGACAAGAGGAAGAAATATACCATTATTTTCAATCAAAAAACTATAAAATTGACTATCTTAACAGGTTATCGACCAAGATTTTTTTGCGATTTTTGCCAAAAGTAATTAAATGCATATGGATAAAGAATTACTCTAATAAGCTATTCCTACTTTTAGTTTTTTGATTATACAATTATATTGTCGAATATTCCCCCTTCAATATGTTATAGCTACTAGCCTAGATGAGCCATGGGGGTCCGCGTTTCTTACATATTAAATAGAAAGCTTGCGGTCACGGGTATTCTAGGCAGGTTAGTTGCGGCGGTACCAAGGGACCGCTAATTTTGTTTTGGCAAAGTAATAATATCCACCCACAGGGACCGCTCCGGTCCTTAACCTGTTAAGCTTCACTAATAATATGTATAATATGAGTATGTTAATACTCATTGTGTGTCCTAAACCCATACTAAGTGTTAATTAATTGTTGTCTTGAATCGATATGTGGTAGATATTTTATATTATGTTGTCATCGCTATCATCGTCGACAGTTTGCACGGATGAATACCATAATCTTGTCCAATTCTACAACGACTACGACTACTTGTCATGCATTCTAGATACATATAGAGACAGCCGTATATATCTATATATAAATACGTGAGGCAAAAACTTTGTATCCCTTTCTACAAAAATTGTGCGGACGCAGGAGTATGAAATTTTCCACACTTATAGAGAATTTAGAGAAGAAGTGCAAAATGCTAATATTTTTTTTTAAATAATGCGTAAAAGATACATTAAATCAATAAAGAAAACATTACACACACTACATACCATGTATTTGACACACACACGCATGCATACTATTTATTGTCAAACTTTTCTTCTTGACGTCTGTGGTCAAATTGAGAATAGATTAAATATTATTTGTATTTGTTAATATTTTTTATAGTGTAGTCTTGGCGAAATTTGTGATTATAGAAGTATAAATTACAATCATAATAGTGTACAAACTTACAATTCCAATTAATTATAGTCGAATTTCGACTACTGCGAGACCTCTAGTTACAATAAACAGCTCCTATTAATCCTCATTTCTATGCAGTTTTATATACTACAATTTTACAATAATACTATCGTCATATCAAATGACGATATATATTTAACGGTATATATCTATTTAATGTATGTATGTATTTTCTTTAATAATGTATTATTAATAGTACACCCCAACATACCTGCTGTATCTTTATCTGTTCAAAATTTCGGGTAATTAAACGGTTGTCTGGAAAAAATCGCTTTTAGCGATAAAACCGCCTATTGTACAAACATATCCGCTTGTAGACTGTTTTCTGATGTTAATTGTGTTTTGGTGTGCAATAAATTATGTTCTCTCTTTCTTTCTCTCTCTCTCTCTCTCTCTCTCTCTCTCTCTCTCTCTCTCTCTCTCTCTCTGTCTCTCTTTCTCTCTCTCTCTCTCTATCGACACAATGTAAACAAAATTCATTTTTTATCGCTTGTCTCGTGGCCCACCCTTGACAGCCGGTATTGTGTCAAAAACAAGCGCCCTGTGAGGTTAGTTGTCGGACATTTTCTTTATTTTATTGTGTTCATTGTTTAGATTATCCCCGTTGGACTCGGAGTGGCCTTTTTTCATATTTACACTGGACTTTGGTATGTACTTTATTTTCATAGTTAACATAAACAAACTTCTGTTATTCCGTACGGTTGGATTGATTAGTATCAATAACGAGTCAGAACAAATCGATTTTTTACGTAGAAGGCCGACGAGTATTCAAACCACCAGATCATCATCATCATCATCTCAGCCTGTCTGCTGTCCACTGCTGAACATGAGCCTCTCCAACTGATGTCCAGTGCGGCCGGTCCGTTGCCACCTGCATCCAACGTGACCCAGCAATTTTCACCAGGTCGTCGGTCCATCTGGTAGATGGCCGTCCCACACTGCGTTTGCTAAGATGCTAAGTTGATAATAATAATAAACATTTATTCCAACCATTAATTACTACATAACAGAAAAAAGACAGACAATGAGGCTTGGAAAATGTTACCGGTTCAGCAATGCCTAACAGAGTCAATCGGATTTATTTTTCCTTCACACTTGAAACAAAGTTTAATTAATATAAACAAATACAACAACAATGTCAAAAAAAAAAACTGAAAAGAGACAACAATAACAACAATGAAATGTATTGGTGTAATGGTAATTGGAACAATAAGCTAGAACAATATGCATTTGTAAAATGTAACTTCTGTTAAATACAATGAAATTTTCTGATGTGTCCTGTTTTTTTTTTAAAAAAGGTGATGTCTATTGGCCGATACCTACTTAACAATTATGCGTAATAAAAGCTTTGCTTCTTAGTAATATAACTATGTATTTTTTTTATTGCTTAGATGGGTGGACGAGCTCACAGCCCACCTGGTGTGAAGTGGTTACCGGAGCCCATAGACATCTACAACGTAAATGCGCCACCCACCTTGAGATATAAACTCTAAGGTCTCAGTATAGTTACCACGGCTGTCCCACCCTTCAAACCGTACCTACCCGTGCGGACTCACAAGAGGTCCTACCACCAGTCTAAAATAATCTACGTATAACATAATACCAAGTTCGTGAGTCATATCTAAGCTTCGAGTAATTGTTTTGAGCTCTGCACACATTATCCGCATAGATTTATGGAAAACGCATTCACAATATTATGTTTTAGATTACGGATTTTCGTTTCTTGAACCCGGCTCAGTGAAACTAAACATTCGATCTGGAGCGAATGCGAACGGTATTGAATTAAATTTATTACAAAATCGATTTATTCACGGCGGTTAACGCAGATTTAATAAACGAATTTTAATTTAATTAAATAAATTTCATAAACAGTACCTCATTTTACAGAGACGAACGAATTAGGGTCAAAATCACAGCATTAATGATAAATATTTTACGTCCTATTTTAAGATACTTGCGACATAATATTTTTAAGACCAAAAAATATATAACACTAAGAAAACTATTAATCAATATATATAAAAATGAATTGCTGTTCGTTAGTCTCGCTAAAACTCGAGAACGACTGGATCGATTTAGCTGATTTTGGTCTTAAATTATTTGTGGAGGTCCAGAGAAGGTTTAAAAGGTCGATAAATATGAAAATGCTCGGAATTAAATAAAAATAGCCTTTGATGTCCCCCCCGTCGGACGGATTCCTTTTGTTTATTTTATACAAAAGCTTAGGTCTTTTATTTATCGATTGAGGCACTACGAAGTATGCCGGGTCAGCTAGTGAAATATAAATACCTTAAATTTTATGAGTACATTCCAATAATGGAATTGAATGTCTATACCTTAAAAAGCACCAACGGATTTTTTTCGCAGGTATTGTAAAATGTGTGTGAACATTTGGTAGGCAGCGGCTTGGCTCTGCCCCTGGCATTGCTGAAGTCCATGGGCGACGGTAACCACTCACCATAAGGTGGGCCGTATGCTCGTCTGCCTACAAGGGCAATAAAAGGAATAAATCATCATAGTATTATACTACCATAATGTCATAGTCACCTGATTATTAACTGACTTCTGACATCCCATCTATTTCTACCGTGAAGCAGCTGTGGGTTCCGCTTTTTAGGATGAAACAGTCGTATGATAAAATTCCACGGTGAAGGAATGACATGGTGTAATAAAAATCAAACCCGCAAAATTATAATTTGCGTAATTACTGGTGGTAGGACCAATTGTGAGTCCGCGCGGATAGGTACCACAACCCCGCCTATTTCTGCCGTGAAGCAGTAATGCGTTTCGGTTTGAAGGGTGGGGCAGCCGTTGTAACTATACTGTGACTTTAAAACTTGTATCTCAAGGTGGATGGCGCGTCTACGTTGTAGATGTCTATGGGCTCCAGTAACCAGCCCAGTAAAGTCGGAGCACGTTGCTAGAGTTGGCGAGCGATTGAAGAGCTATCCCTCCGGGAGCCGTGCTTTTTGGTCGCTCGCCAAAGCTGCAGAAGGAAACTTTTGCAGGTCTAGTCTCCCACCACTGCGCAAGTCCGATGACAGTCTGGCCCACAGCGCGAAAGAGAAGGCTGACCTTCTGGTCAAACTCTTCGCCTCGAACTCGACTGCAGACGACGGGGGTGCCACACCACCGAACATCCCCCGGTGTGATAGCTCCCTGCCGGATATCTGCTTCACACAGTGTGCAGTCAGGCGGGAGCTCCGACTCCTGGACGTCCATAAGTCGAGTGGGCCAGATGGCATCCCCGCAGTGGTTTTGAAAACGTGCGCCCCTGAGCTGACACCTGCGCTAACGCGTTTGTATCGCCTCTCTTATTGCACTAACAGGGTTCCGTCTTCATGGAAGACCGCCCACGTCCACCCTATCCCCAAGAAGGGTGACCGGTCGGACCCATCGAGCTACAGGCCTATCGCGATAACTTCCTTGCTTTCCAAGGTGATGGAGCGAATTATAAACACACAACTCCTGAAGTATCTTGAGGATCGCCAGCTGATCAGTGACCGACAGTACGGTTTCCGTCACGATCGCTCAGCTGGCGATCTTCTTGTATACCTTACTCACAGGTGGGCTGAAGCCTTGGAGAGCAAGGGCGAGGCTCTTGCTGTGAGCCTTGATATCGCGAAGGCCTTCGACAGGGTCTGGCATAGGGCACTTCTATCGAAGTTACCCTCTTACGGAATCCCCGAGGGTCTCTGCAAGTGGATCGCTAGCTTTTTGGATGGGCGGAGCATCACGGTCGTTGTAGACGGTGACTGTTCTGATACCATGACCATTAACGCTGGCGTTCCACAAGGTTCGGTGCTCTCCCCCACGCTTTTCATCCTGTATATTAATGACATGCTGTCTATTGATGGCATGCATTGCTATGCAGATGATAGCACGGGGGATGCGCGATATATCGGCCATCAGAGTCTCTCTCGGAGCGTGGTGCAAGAGAGACGATCAAAACTTGTGTCTGAAGTGGAGAACTCTCTGGGGCGAGTCTCCGAATGGGGTGAATTGAACTTGGTTCAATTCAACCCGATAAAGACACAAGTTTGCGCGTTCACTGCGAAGAAGGACCCCTTTGTCATGGCGCCGCAATTCCAAGGAGTATCCCTGCAACCTTCCGAGAGTATCGGGATACTTGGGGTCGACGTTTCGAGCGATGTCCAGTTTCGGAGTCATTTGGAAGGCAAAGCCAAGTTGGCGTCCAAAATGCTGGGAGTCCTCAACAGAGCGAGGCGGTACTTCACGCCTGGACAAAGACTTTTGCTTTATAAAGCACAAGTCCGGCCTCGCATGGAGTACTGCTCCCATCTCTGGGCCGGGGCTCCCAAATACCAGCTTCTTCCATTTGACTCCATACAGAGGAGGGCCGTTCGGATTGTCGATAATCCCATTCTCTCGGATCGTTTGGAGCCTCTGGGTTTGCGGAGGGACTTCGGTTCCCTCTGTATTTTATACCGTATGTTCCATGGGGAGTGCTCTGAGGAATTGTTCGAGATGATACCAACATCTCGTTTTTACCATCGCACCGCCCGCCACCGGAGTAGAGTTCATCCATACTACCTGGAGCCACTGCGGTCATCCACAGTGCGTTTCCAGAGATCTTTTTTGCCACGTACCATCCGGCTATGGAATGAGCTCCCCTCCTCGGTGTTTCCCGAGCGCTATGACATGTCCTTCTTCAAACGAGGCTTGTGGAGAGTATTAAGCGGTAGGCAGCGGCTTGGCTCTGCCCCTGGCATTGCTGAAGTCCATGGGCGACGGTAACCACTCACCATCAGGTGGGCCGTATGCCCGTTTGCCTACAAAGGCAATAAAAAAAAAAAATAAAAAAAACTTAACACCAGGTGGGCTGTGAGCTCGTCCACCAATCTAAGCAATAAAAAAAATCATTTCCCCACAAGCAGTTCCGCTCCATATTTTCAGCACACCCGTAGGGTTTTTATTTGTACCAAACGCTAAAACATCGCAGGAATCTGAATATATTAATGCAATCTGATTTGTACTGCAATATCAAAGCGGAGGTAATTTTATATGAAAGTTCCATGCATACACTCATTGTTTGCGAAGCTTTTGGTAAATTTGTTTTGTAGCGAATAAATCGCTTCCATTGTGCGTTTACTTTTATTATATTTTGTTTTAGTGTGAATATAAAATATTTTTTTTAAAAACTACGAATCACTGAACGACTGAACTAATTCAAAGACATATTACGCCGTTACTCAAAAAGACTTCCGCTGACGGCACGCCGCTGCTTGTACATCTCAATATTTTGGACTTGTGCTAATTTTTCCTTACGAACTACTACGGACGATCATCCTCGTCGTTGCGCGAGTGTCAGAGTTTTAGTGAGTGTTGTGAAAGTTTAGTAATAGTGAGTGAACACAGAGTCCAGCCGTCAAGCCGACCGCCATCATTACGTGTCGTCCGCCAGTCGTGTTTCCTAGACACTGCAATCTACAAGAAGCCGAGTTGTCAGGTACGTCTACTACTCATATCAAAATTACCTAGGCTCGGCCTGCCCCTCTTTCTGATAACACTTTGGCGATACTCACCCACTCGCAAGAACCTTCTAGATACTATAACCAGCGCACTGCCGTGGTGAAAATATCTAAGGATTTAGTTTTTTCCCACCAAATTACAATACTCAATTAAATTATTACTGTTAATTATAATATAAATTATTATTATCTTTATCTATATATATAAAAATGAATTGCTGTTCGTTAGTCTCGCTAAAATCGAGAACGGCTGGACCGATTTGGCTAATTTTGGTCTTGAATTATTTGTAGAAGTCCAGAGAAGGTTTAAAAGGTAGATAAATATCAACATTCCTTTTGTTTGTTTAAGTTTATTTTATACAAAAGTTTAGGTCTTTTATTTATCGATTGAGGCACTACGAAGTCTGCCGGGTCAGCTAGTTATTAATATTTATGCTTTATTCATATTTAATTATTTATACAGTCATTTGTGTTTTTAAACAATAATATAAGCATTAAATGTATTCCGAAAATGTTCACATCAAAACAGTGTCTGCTAATTATTAAATACTAGCAGCCCGTTCCGGCTTCGCTCGGGTCTTTAACAAAAATTTCAAAATAAAATAATATATACACAGAAAATTATAAAGATAGTTTGAATATTATTATTTTAATGAACTTTTATTTGTTTTAAATGATATTTTTTTATCTATTTTTACATATCCGTCATATTTCCGTAAAATTTTACTGGATAGAAACTTTTAATACGATGCCTATGTGTGAACAAAGCATATTTTTTTTGTCGTATCCGCTAAAACGGGTACCGTATACACGGAGACTATGTGTGAACGGGCTGTTAGGGCCAGCGTCGTGTCAACAATGCAATTCACAATTATATAATATGGCACAGAAATTAAGTACGCTATTGGATTATTATGGGTGTTGGTTTATTAATGGGTATTTTATTTATGTGCGATCTTTTAACTTTGTGATAACTAGGTACGATGAATTGCAAGTTACCTAGTTGTTTTTTATTTATTTGTATATATAATTTTTTTTTTTGTATTTTTTTTTTTTGGATTTTTTTTTGGTTTTTTTTTTTTGTTTTTTTTTTTTTTTGTTTTTTTTTTTTTTTTCTTTTTTTTTTTTTTTGTTTTTTTTTTTTTTTTATTCTTCACGATAATATTGAAAAAAATGTTTATTTGACCTATCAATCAAATAGGTTCGAAAAAAAAAAACAAATCATAATGTTTATTTTTTATTTTGAATAAGTCAATAAACATATAAGTATATATATCTGTACTTTATTAGCCTTCGTTGTTATTTTTCACTATTTTTAAGAATTTTTTTTGTATGTTTTTTCTTCCAGACAT
This sequence comes from Bombyx mori, assembly GCF_030269925.1. Classification (NCBI taxonomy): domain Eukaryota; kingdom Metazoa; phylum Arthropoda; class Insecta; order Lepidoptera; family Bombycidae; genus Bombyx; species Bombyx mori. The sequence goes on from NC_085112.1 coordinate 14,378,204, forward strand.
GTGGCTTTTTTCGTTGAAGTGAATGCCCGGTTTCATGTAAATCTTGAATAATTAATTATTATACCACTTGCAAGCATATATTTTGCAAAATCTTAGTTTTTTTGAGACACTGTTTTTTGCACTAATTTTGAGTGTCATATTTGAGACGCTCATACTCAAAATCTATAAAATAAAACGACATGTCCATGTTTAAACTGGCTTGGCAATAAGCTTAAATTATTGGAAACAAAACACTTTTTGTCCCTGTCGTCAAAAACGTATTCTAAACAAATGAATTATGAGACCCACTCAAGTGACATTTGAAGTAGGTCGTTTATTTTGAAACGCGTGTTGTATAAACAAAATGTATGGGAACATGTGCCACTTTTATCGTGTTTGTATTAAGTACGTTAGTTTGTTTAAGAACTTTATAATATTACATCCAGCAAGCGTTTTAATTTTTTTTTATCGGAATATGAAAGTTAAATTTGCGTACCCCGTATTATTTTTATTAGAACTGTTAGGTGTAGTATTAGACATTACATAAAGAAATCTATCTTCTTGATAAATCCAATTGGAATTCTACAAAATTCCAATTAGATTTAGAGAAAATGTAGTTTTTCTAGATCTAGGTCTCGTGCCGCGCCGTTCGTGTTGATAGGCCGTACTACGTACCAACACGACGGGCAACGCGCGTTAAATGTCATTTAGCCCGAGAAAGGTTATTCTATTCGATGTATTAGGTGTTTTATCGATGGGCCGTTACGAAATTAATATATATATTTTCTATTTTTAAGCTATTGCATAGCTTTTATCGCGGGCTTCGAGCGCGGCGACCGAACCAAGAAATTATGTAACGAAAATAAAACCTAACACTCCGCCTATCATGTAGCTCGCGTTCAACACATTCACACACACACATTGCGCTTGTGGAGTGTTTGTGAATAAACGCACGGCGTGACGTCGCCCTGCATGCGCATTTATAAGCCTATGTAATCATTATCAGATTAACAAATTTAAAAAATACATCACTGTCTATTTATGCAATAATCATGTTTTTTGGTTGAGGGGTTGGAACTAAATATTATAAAATAATTGGCTGTGGTAGTCAAGTCGTCAATGAGGTAACGTCACCACTAAGCGACAGGAGTGCGAGCTCTCGATTAATGATAATAAAAACAACAATTTGTTTTGGACACTTTAAAAATGAATTTCTCTTTTTCTTCTTCAAGCCTTCCGACACATTTTAACAAATGTGATTAATTTTAGTATCATGTTCACTAATTCAGCACGGCTCAATAAGTCAGCCAAATATCGGATTGTAATTACTTCGGTCGTTAATCAAACGAAATCGGCTCCCATTGACGCATTAATGATTCATTACAGGCAAGTTATAGGCCGAGACGTGTGTTGGAGAATGTTTTATTACCCTCGATATCCTAAATGATAAGTGTATTTTGAAATTAGAGGCATAACGTCGGATATCCACGATTACTGTTCAAATCGAAAACATCCGAATAGTTTTAAATTTTTTATCAATAATTTTAGTCTAAAAATTGATAATTCGTGAAATTTACAAACTTTTTAATGGCATGATTTGAAATTTAAACTATTTTTCTTACTGTAAAGTTTTCTTTAGATAACACACTTAATAGATAAAACACTTAGTTTTTAAGCATTGACATATGATTTGATGATACATTTGTGTTGTATAATGGTAGGTACGAAACAGAACCCAGTGGCTGCTTCGCCTACGCGTTGGTACTCATATTACACTACCAAAGGGAATAAAAACAATATTAAAATTAAAACAACAAAAATAAATTAAATGACAATTTATCAGACAAGTGAAGACTGTATTAGTTCGCACAATAACAATTTTGTTTGAACATTAGCCAAGTTTGCGGTCGATGCGGTGTACTTCCTAGCTACTGCAGCTGTTAGCAACTTGCTAAGTAACTGCTGACTTAAGTGGCTACCGGTACTTGAGGATCTATTGCGGTCAATATTTATATTAGAAACCTAGAAATTATCAGGTTCGTCGCCGTTATTCAAGTCAATAGGGTCCTACGTAATACTATTCTCTCGTTTGCTCATCTATAACAATAGAATATTACTTTAAGAATTATGGTAAATATTGTGTGCATAATTTTCGTATACTACACCAAGTGTCTTAAAAAAATAGTCGACGCCGCGAGCTCATTGTTCGAAAATTATCGGTTATTAACTAGTAATTTGATAAATTGGTCATAACCTTTTTTTTTTTTTTTTTTTTTTTTTTTCGGGTAGAGTGCCGAACCTCCTACGAGGTCCCCGCGCGCCCCTTTTGCGCGCGGGGACCTCGTGTGAGACTCAACGATCTGCATGGTGTTGTGAGCAGACCGCGGGCCCAGGGATTTTAGGACCCACCCACTAAACGACTCCCCTGCACTCTTACACCCGACGTCCGATCCCCTCCGAGGTCAGAACCCGGATGAGGTAGGGGGGCTACCGCGGTCAACACTACAACCAGACGGCGCGGCTCACCCCAAGGACGCCCAGCCGACGGAGCCTTCGAGGCGAATCGAAGGCTCTGAAACGTCGGCCGTCTCGGTACGGCAGCCCGTCGGGCCGCCCAGACGGTGCCGCTGGTGTCCCGGAATACCCCGCTGGACCAGAACCAGCCTGCCGGGTCGGGACGCGATACACCGTCGACCGGTCGCTCTAATCACTCCACGGCAGCGCGCTAGAGTGCTGGTAGCGCGCCGCGCGGCCTCACCCCCTCAGGTCGAAATTGGTCATAACCTGGCTATTTCTGTTTTATAACAAATTTTCCGTTTCCATTGCTTATTATAATTATAGGGATTTTTATATTATGACTCCCTTCCTTTTTTTAATGTAAAAATTTCGTGATCCTACTCGATTTAGTACAAAAACACGAATAAATAAAAATATTTGTAAAATTTTCATTAAAAACCTACCCATAACTTTCAAAAGTAAGTGCCAAGGAATTAACTCACTTCAAAAGAAGCCCGGGACTAACACAAGTTCGACGGCACACGTCCAAGAATCTAGACTTGTGCATTTCCTAAACAAAGTTCCTTTGCAAAAACAAATGGAAACGTACACCAAAACAATCTTTTAAGTTTAGTGCGCACTGGGATTTTGTCGCTGAAATTCAGTATTGTGAATCAAGAAAATACACATAGACCATGTGATCTACAGGTAAACTTTCTAGGGAAAAATGTAGTCGCTATCTTTGTATTAGCCGAAAAAACATTCATTGGCAATCCAATGATCTAAAGGTATGGCCATTTGCAGAAATTGATTCTAGATTGTTCATTAGACCTGACTCCTGACGTGCTGTATGGATTTGAATGTTGGGCGACGAAAGTAAAGCATAAAAGAGGACGGCATGCGGCAGAGATGCGAATATTGAGGAGATGTGTGGAGTGACAAGAATGGACAAGATAAGGAATAATAAGTATATCAGAGGAAGTGTGAAAGTAGCCCCAGTGATTGACAAATTAAAGAGCGGAGGGTTAGTGTGGTATGAACATCTAATGGGTTGATAGGAGATCCATGTGACTAGGAGATGGAGTATGGAAATGGTAGTGCAAGGTAGAGGGGAAAAGGCCGAACGAAGAACACGTGGATGGAGTGTGTGAATATACGATGAGAGAGAGAGAGGAGTGAGTATTGAGATGACGGCTGATAGAAGAGAATGGAATAGAAAAATTCTCTGTGCCGACCCCATCTCGTGGAATAAGGTGGAGACGAAAGAAAGACGAAAAAGAAAATCCTTGATTGTGCGATATTGTTGGTAAAAAGCATTAATGAAATAAAACTCATCAATTGGTTTCTTATTTTCATCTCTTTACTCTACGTTCGGTACATTAATATATTTCTTAAAATAAAAATAGCACTACTACACAATAGCAATATGTTTTGAGTTCGATTATGATTTTTTTTCCTAACAGACTTGAGATTTTGGTTTGACTCAACACACATAGATATGTAGTTAAGAGTTACTCAAATTCACCAATTGTGTCAAGTTCACTAAGAAATTAGTGGAAATGGACAAAATTTTAATTTCAATTGATTGAAAATAACAGATATGCTGACATTTAGGGAACACAATCATGTGGGTTCCACAATATCGAAGTAAGCGAGGGTGGAATCTGCTGTATTAAGCTAGTAAATTATTCCTTTTTCGGGTGTCGCAATGATTATTGTTCAACCTATGTATTTGTTTTTTTTTGTCACGGCAGCAATTTACTTACAATTTTACTTCTAATAAGCTTGGTAGCACAAATTTAAATATATATAAATGAATTGCTGTTCGTTAGTCTCGCTAAAACTTGAGAATTGCTGGACCGATTTGGCAAATTTTGGTCTTGAATTATTTGTGGAAGTCCAGAGAAGGTTTAAAAGGTAGACAAATATGAAAATGTCCGGAATTAAATAAAAATAACAATTTGGTTTTTCCTTTGATGTGTCCCCAGTCGGACGGATTCCTTTTCTTTGTTTTATGTTTATTTTATACAAAAGTTTAGGTCTTTTATTTATCGATTGAGGCACTACGAAGTCTGCAGGGTCAGCTAGCTTAGAATATTTTTCGGAATCAAATGATAGTGCAACAAACTTTGAATGAAACATTTTAACCATTAGATTATTTTTTAAAATATCATAATCATGATAAATACGTAAAATGTTACAGTACAGTACAGTAAAATAGCTTAAACAAAAAACAAGGAAAGAGAAAATTCATAAATTTTATGTAGAAAAGGCAAACATTACTATTCCGCAAAATGTATGAAAGTATTTCACAGAACATAGATGCACGCAGCCCTATTTATCTTATCGGCCTTCGCTGTGGTTGAGTCCATAATATTTTCTTACTTCACATACCTACAGTGAACTAGTTCGAATGTAGGCATCACCTTTGAATTCAGATCAAAAAATCTAATAAACATTTCTGTGATTTGAAATAAGCTATTTGCTTAGTTATTCTTAGACACAGTGATGTCCCATTATTTTAATGTCGAGTACACATCTTGTAATGTCTCTTCACTCTGAGAGATGAGTCCGCCATTTGAAATATTTCGGCAAAAAATAGACATCACGTTTCGATTCATAATGACGTTATTACTAATGTGTATCATTTTAATAAATACGTTCGTAACATCGCAATATGAATTTGGAATAAATAGAGGTAAATATGTATATTTATATTTTCAAAGCCTTCTACTAAGCAAAATTCTTTCATTGAGTGAATATTTTTGTTCGTTTGTAATAGGGACATGGTAAATATTATTGTCAGGTAGGTATTTATCAGATTTATTTTATTCGTAAATAAAACTACAGTATTATTCCTACCAAGCGAAGTCTGACTTCATTCGAGTGAGAGTATCAGTCAATGAAAATGAGATTAGATTTGAATTAGTAATATAATGAGTTAGTGTTCTATACTAATTATGGTTTTATCTGATGCTAGACGACGTCCGGAGCCCATTGGCATCACAACATGAACTTTATCATTTACTTTGAGACATAAATTCTATGTTTCAACATCATTAGAGTATCAGCAAAAGAAAGTCTTATTGATTCACGGTGGAAATGGGCAGGATGGTGGTTCTTAGATGCCAGTCTATACTTTACCATTAGCATTCAAAATAAAAATGAGGGGGAAGAAGTTTAAGAAGTTAGATAAGAAGAATGGGTTGAAGATACTCCTGTATATCCTGTATGAGGTAGCTGTACTATGTATGACGACCAAAATGATACTGTGATAAGTTCCTCTGACTTGGAATAATAACAAAAGCCTTTAATTCAAAATCTCAGACGAGACACCTTAAGCTTTTTTGTTTATATAAGCTACCTTTCGTTTGTGTGCAAGAAATCACTGCCAAACATACTTATTCAGTCCAGATACTTAGATGGTTCTATTTTTTTTGTTCCCATATCAGAAAAATCAATACAGCATATCTGGTACGTAGTGATTTTCAGAGCTTTTGAGTCTTTTTTTTTATTGTTTTGATGTGTGGACGAGCTCATAGCCCACCGAGTGTTAAGTGGTGGAGCCCATAGACATCTACGACGTAAATGCGTCACCCACCTTGAGATATACATAAGTTCTAAGGTCTCAAGTATAGTTACATCGGCTGCCCCACCCTTCGAACCGAAACGCATTACTACTTCACGGCAGAAATAGGCAGGGTGGTGGTAATTACCCGCGCGGACTCACAAGAGGTCCTACCATCAGTAATTACGCAAATTATCATTTTGCGGGTTTGATTTTTCCTACACGATGTTATTTGTTCACCGTTGAAGTCAACCGTGAACATTTGTTGAACACGTATTTCATTAGAAAAATTGGTACCCGCCTGGGACTTGAGCACCAGTGCATCACTCAACACGAAAACACCGGTCGTCTTATCTTTTAGGCTACGACGACGGCAATAGATACAATTATATTACATAGAGATGGCAATTTAGTTTAAACAATATCTATTTCAGATTTACCGTCATATATCAAGAGGGCGTTGAATTTGAAAAACAATTATAGATTGATGCCTCGCGAAAAGAATCATATGATTAACAATTTAAGCGTGTTTGATGTCGTCGAGAAGATCAAATATATAACAAAATCTATAGACGAGAATGCGAAGAGGAATGGTTATAAAGTTGATTACATTCTCAGAATTTTGAACTGAAATTTGTTTTTTTTTATTATTATTTCAAGTATCCTAAATTCGTCGTTGGAGACAAAATTAATAGTCAAAAATTTCCATTGGAACATACCAATTAACCGGTCCGTCTATTTATATCTGTTGAAATAAAATAAAAAAAACTGATGTTTATGTTTACGAAACAAAAATGTTTGTTAGTTTTTCTTAAGTATTGGTCCAATGGCTGCTGCAATTTTCGAAGTCTTCGGCAAGATTGCTTTGTATCAGAATGCACGGAAGAATAGACATAACTGTAAAACCCGGTTGGTGATTGCTCTATGCTGGTAAAATGATTAGCGAAAGATTTAGAATTAAGCCCTTAATGATCTTTTACAACAACACTCACTTGAAAAGACATCAAGAAGTTAAAACTCCTAAAAAGGACAAAAAAGTACACATATATGAAAACCATTTTTGCTTACGAGTAAATCAGATCTTAAAGTTATTCTTGATACTTAGAAAACGCTTTTGGCTTAACAATAACACCAACAAAGATAAGTGGTGCACTTGTCATTGAACAAAGGGGTATCTTATATTTGGTCTTAGACCACTTGCACTTATTCAAAATTCTATTTAAATACAGGAAATACTTGTAACGAACTGAAATCCTAAGAAAATATACATCCATGTAATTTTTACTATACAATATCTCACTTAAGCACTTTGTAACATATAATATTTTTATAGTTATATAATAATAATATGTAAAATATAAGAAAATGTAAATGAACATTACTAATTTAGTTTTGCATCCACGTAGCTTCTTTTCTGCCTGAAACCTTGAATTTGTGACTTCGCGTTTGTTAGTCAATTCACATTCACCAATTGATTTGAAATTATTACTTAATAACTTGAGTGCTGATTGTAACTAATACTATTAAGGTTTTTTTTACTTAAAAACCGAAGCACACTAATATCGCTTTCCCTGATAGAACATGTATTCTAAGGCAACACTTTTTTGTTTTTTTTTTTACCGTCGCCCATGGACTTCAGCATTGCCAGGGGCAGAGCCAAGCCGCTGCCTACCGCTCAATACTATCCACAAGCCTCGTTTGAAGAAGGGCATGTCATAGCGTTCGAGAAACACCGTGGAGGGGAGCTCATTCCATAGCCGGATGGTACGTGGCAAAAAAGACCTCTGGAAACGCACTGTGGATGACCGCAGTGGCTCCAGGTAGTATGGATGAACTCTACTCCGGTGGCGGGCGGTGCGATGGTAAAAACGAGATGCCGGTATCATCTCGAATAATTCCTAAGAGCATTTTATGAATTAAACAACAGAATAGAATGATCCTCCTAAAAAAGTTTAACAGACGATGACGAGAAACTTGCGCAAATACCCGTCTTAGGGTTGGAACGTAGTTGTTCACTTTGACCAATCTTTCCAATGCTGTTTTGTAGTAAATCAACTAGTAAAAAGGCCTTCGGGCCACCAGTAATCCACACATCCCAAAAGGGTGATTGGTGAGGAGAGGTCGTAGCGAAAACGGAGGTTAGTCGCGTAAAAACAAAACGAGTTTCTTTACCTGATCTAGCCCGTGAAGCAATCAAAATGTAACATGAACATACTAAATCCCTTCAAATAAGCTTGACGTGAACAACTACATGTCTTCGCCCACATTGAGCAGAGTGTAAGCTTTGGTCTACGTTTGCTTCAAAATGCTTTTTTTCGGTGATAACTTAAATTAACGACAAACCAATTAATACCAATAAAACGTTAAATCAAAACCGAAAACCGTTATTCAACAGAAAAAAGCAATCATTTTGGACATCAAAGCCTCTATCACCTTTCGGATCCAAGATAAACACTTTGGAAACGTGATAAGATCTCGAGCTTGTAAACACTGTAGCCAATGTTTGTGTCTTGCAACTTGATTAATGCCGGGGGAAATGACTTGGGCTTCGTTTGGTAATCGATAATCTAAATTGGGAACGGGGTGGGCCGGTTCCGATTGTTTCCGATGGCTTTTCATTTCGTTTTGTTTACTGCAGACGTTGCGGAGACAATGACATTGTCGTTGTCCGAACAGCTATTTAATCCTGCTCAATAATTTATGAGGTTTCAAACGACGTCTTACGTTAGAAAAGCTATATCAAAATATCTCATGGACATCCACAATGCCAAACGGAATAGTAGGAGACCATTCGACGAAAGTAAACAATAAAACGTTTAGGTCCTTACTGGTGGTAGAACCTCTTGTGAGTCCGCGCGGGTAGGTACCACCGCCTAGCCTATTTCTGCCGTGAAGCAGTAATGCGTAGGTTTGTAGGGTAGGGCAGCCGTTGTAACTATACTGAGATCTTGAACTTATATCTCAAGGTGAGTGGCGCATTTACGTGGTAGATGTCCATGGGCTCCAGTAACCACTTAACACCAGGTGGGCTGTGAGATCGTCCACCCATCTAAGCAATAAAGAAAGGTACAGTAACGATGTCGGATCTTTCTTTGGCAAGGTTGGGACTCAAGGCAGATTCTTAACTTAGATAGATATCTAATATAAGGATAGTTATTGCTATTTAGGGATGATGGAGAATTGATCATCACGATTGATGTCCTGGGTCATTTATCCCATTCTCTCGTGTCGTACTGAAAGGTACTTTAGATCCACTGGCCTTATAAAGCCGTACAGTGTTGATCTATTTATTATTTTAATAGTATTTTGCAGGGTCCCACGAGCTGGTACCACAGTGACTGGATATATTGTAGGATGTGTATACATGTGATACCATTAAGATCTCTATCCTGTATCTCAAGATGGGCATTTTCTGCATGATATCCACAGAACCCGTTAACATGGCACTAGTTCGTCTATAATAAAATAAAATGTCTGTCATCCAAATCTATTAAGCCGAAAAAGAAAAAAAAAAAAAAAGTAATTTTCATAAAACTTTAGATACATTATTCTGGTTTCAAGGCTTTCGGCCGCGCGCCCACAAAAAAAGCTCCTTAGTTAGTGACTTGTGAATGTCAGCTTTTCTTGTCGAGTCTGAACATCGATCTGTCAACGTCAAAGCTCATATTTTATCAACACCACGACAATGGTTAGTACATTTTGATATCAGCCGTCTAGTTTTGGAGCCATTGATGGATTGTACGGGTCGCGGACACTTTGTCCGACCGAGTTTTTTAATGGCTTATAAAAAAATAGCGATTATATAGGACACGTGCAGTCAGAATAAAGGATAAGATAAATGGCAAACAGGTGGAAAACATTTTTTTCAAGAAAATGCACATAAGGTACTCTCTGAGACAAATTCACAGAGCATTAGCTGATAATCTTTCGTATAAAAAAATCAATACATTACTTTAACGTATTAATGATATTATTATATATATATATATGTAATTTTAAACAATACAAAAACAAGCTTAAATAGCCATCCGTACTAACAACTAATTTAATCTAGGTTTTCAACTCTGTTGACACTAGTCAGGATCTTAGAGCGATTTTATATATTACTAGCTGACCCGGCAGACTTCGTAGTGACTCAATCGATAAATAAAATCCCTCCGCCGCGGGACACACCAAAGGAAAAACAAAATTGTTATTTTTATTTAATTCTGAGCATTTTCATATGTACCTATCTACCTTTTAAACCTTCTCTGGACTTCCACAAATAATTCAAGACCAAAATTAGCCAAATCGGTCCAGCCGTTCTCGAGTTTTAGCGAGACTAACGAACAGCAATTCATTTTTATATATATAGATTGTATTGTCATCAATAATTGATGCGTGTGTAAATTATCAAGACGGTTCAAAGACTTCGTTATATACCTATAAACATACATACATACATACATACATACGTACATACATACATAAATTCAGTCAAAAAATTATCGGGAATAGATGAGATGTTTATGGTATTCAGAAATTTTGTTTTATTTTTGTTTTTTGTTTATGTTAGATTGGCACAACTGTTTTCCGTTTTGGCGCGAAGTTTGAGTTGCAGATGCTATTAAGATTAAATATAGTACTTTTTTAGTTATATCTTATTTAGAGTGACTATGACGGACTCGGGTGGTGCAGTAATTAGCGGCCGTGACTGTTGTGTAATGAACAGGTTTAGTTAAGTGAAGCGTTGATCAAATCGAAGACTCTCGTATGCGTTTCCGTAGTGTAGCGGTTATCACGTGTGCTTCACACGCACAAGGTCCCCGGTTCGATCCCGGGCGGAAACAAATGTTTTTTTGTACAAGAAAACAATCACCAAGTTGTTTTGTTGTTTTGTAAGTTTGGTCAAAATTAAGACAACAAACGTAGCCGTAGGATAATTAAACATTAAAAAAAACCCTTGTGACACAACAACATACTAATTCTATCCGCGACTTTAAGCCAGACCTTGGCGTGGTGTTTAGAGGCGCTACGAGAACGGAGTCAGAACTATTATCAGTAAAATATACTGTAAACCTAAATGAGTAAGTTTTTTTTATTTTTTTATTGCTTAGATGTGTGGACGAGCTCACAGCCCACCTGGTGTTAAGTGGTTACTGGAGCCCATAGACATCTACAACGTAAATGCGCCACACACCTTGAGATATAGTTCTAAGGTCTCAGTATAGTCACAACGGCTGCCCCACCCTTCAAACCGAAACGCATTACTGCTTCACGGCAGAAATAGGCGGGGCGGTGGTACCTACCCGTGCGGACTCACAAGAGGTCCTACCTCCAGTAAAAGTTCTATTTTTCTACCCATTTCTGCCGCGACTTGGTCTAAAGGGTGGGACACTTATATTATTCAATTGAGGGTTTGATTTCATATCTCAAGGTAGTGGCTTCGTTCACGTATTGATAGATATCCAGGGACCCCGATAAACGCTTAATACCAGATGGGCATCGACCTAATCCATTTATCTATCGAATGAATAAGAAGGTTTCCCACAAGGTGCATTGTCGGGGATATCCATTGAACGTTGACAGCGCAAGTTTAGTCGTTGTGGTGAGCTTTGCGGAAGACGGTATGACCGGTATTGGACGTCTACGTGCTGATGATGATTCATGATAACTGTCTACTTGAGCTTAAAGCTTAAACGATTTGATATTATTCTGGAGCTTATTCACAAGACAACGTATATACCGCTATCTACCTTCAGACATGGTTGCAGTCCTACGAATCGGAACGTGTGGCTACTTCACAGCATGAATAGGCCGGATAGTGGTACCTTTCTGTGAGGGCTTAACATATTCTCTACCATCAGTGAAATGCTGTTAGTGATCATGGTATGCTGACATAACCATCAGAGCTACTCTTTTACTGGTGAATCTCACAGACACCTTTTGGGAGATGATGCTATAGTAAGGTCAATACCAGCCAATTTTTTGCCCTTGTAGGCGGACGAGCATACGACCCACCTAATGGTGAGTGGTTATCGTCGCCCATGGACTTCAGTATTGTCAAGCCTCTGCCTATCATTATGTACTCTCCACAAGCCTCGTTTGAAAAAAGACATGTCATAGCGCTCGGGAAACACGGTCATCTTATGTCAACGGTCATGTCGTCTTATCTCGTTTCATTACATTTTGTTCATTTCCATCGAGACGTCTCGGATGAAATAAACATAAAACGAAATGTATTCAAATCTTAAAGGAATGCAATATACATCGATGCGTACTTTTGTAACTGGAACCCGTGTCAATCCCGACAGACGCTGCCCGCCTAAATCTAGCGAAAGTTATTTGATGCTGTCTTGTTCTTCATTACATTTATTCTTCATTCGAGTTCTTTAGGGAGCTTGCATGGCATTAACTGAACGGACTGCTAAACATGAAATGGATATATTTTGAAGTTCAGACAAAACTCTCATTTTCTTACTACTTTCCCTCGGTTGTGAACGCATTTGGTAGGCAGCGGCTTGGGTTTGCCCCTGGCATTGCTGAAGTCCATGGGTGACGGTAAACACTCGCCATCAGGTGGGCCGTATCCTCGTCTGTCTACAAGGGTAATAAAAAAAAATCTGGGCTTAAAGTCCTAAAGCTGGAGGCTTTTCCTTCGGCAGAGGGCTTCAACAGTATTTCGCCATCGCAATCTGTCTTGGACCCTTTACTTAGGGCCAGGTTGACTCGATTGTCTTCATATCCACTGCCACAGCGTGCCACCAGGTCTATTTGGGACGGTCTTATTCTTTTATTTTATTGCATAGATGGATGGACGACCTCATAGCCCACCTAGTGTTAAGTGGTTACCGGGGCCCATAGATATGAGTTCTAAGGTCGCAGTATAGTTACAACGGCTGCCCCACCATTCAAAACGAAACGCATACTGCTTCACGGCAGAAATAGGCAGAGTGGTGGTACCTACCCGTGCGGCTATAATTTTGCGGGTTTGATTTTTATTACACGATGCTATTCCATCATCGTGGAAGTCGATCGTGAACATTTGTTGAGTACGTATTTTATTAGAAAATTTGTTACCCGCCTGCGGGATTCGAACACCGGTGCATCGCTCGACACAAATGCATCGGACGTTCCTTTAGGCCACGATGACTTCAAACTACCACAGGTCTACTTTCCACTTGGCCTGCGACGTCCACTCTGCTGTTCATCTCGGAATGTGTAGGCTCTCGATGTGGGGCCTATATATATCCACTTACGACGCATAATCTACTTGTCAATTGGAATTGTACCTACGCCTCCCGCAGGCGTTCGTTAGAGAAGTTCATTGCTCAGAAATGTCGAATATTGCCCATTAGTAGCGGTGCGTCATTCCAGTCACATGAATGATACGGATGCAAGAAATTTATATAAAGACTAGCTGTACTCGTCCACTTCGCTGGGCATTTAAAATTAACATCATTATTTCTCACCCCCACAAAAATTATCATCATGAACGGCCCCGCAACTGGTGTAGGGAGTCCAACACTCATATAAATATTAGCCTACCATTAAGTACATGTATTTTCTACATGGATATCAAGTTTCAAGTCAATCGGATACATGGTTCAGTAGTTATAACGGAACATCCGTAAAAATCACTGTAGACTTACATATTAGTATAGACTAGAGGTCCCGCAGTAGTCGAAATTCGACTATAATTAATTGGAATTGTAAGTTTGTACACTATTATGATTGTATTTTATTGTATTAATATATAGATTAGCAGTGAAATATTATAACACAACCTTCGTCGTCCTTTGCCACTAAAATCTCATGATTAATAGTAGTTTTAATGAAGCAATGCAACTAACTGTGTAGATCAAGTTCTACATCCCAAAATGGTGCCCGGTAACTAACTGATTTTATTGCTCGGATTTGGCTTTTATTGCCAGTTCAGCTTTTTTTTATTTCGCTTTACATTTGAACATTCCTCACGTTAACTCCTTGGTTCTTAGGTCTTTTATTGCACTTTGGCTATGTTCATTGAAGGGCTCAATGCAAGAGCTGTTGCGTTTGATTAACTACATTAAAGTTATAGTGATGGAAATTCATAATAACAAATTTTCTGAATAATTTTTTACTGGTGGTAGGACCTCTTGTGAGTCTGCGCGGGTAGGTACCACCACCCCGCCTATTTCTGCCGTGAAGCAGTAATGCGTTTCGGTTTGAAGGGTGGGGCAGCCGTTGTAACTATACTGAGACCTTAGAACTCATATCTCAAGGTGGGTGGTGGCATTTACGTTGTAGATGTCTATGGGCTCCAGTAACCACTTTTAACCAGGTGGGCTATGAGCTCGTCCACCCACCTAAGCAATAAAAAAAATTTAGCTAAACCACCATTACAAAACCAAATATAATATTGATATGTGAATCCAAAGTGAATAGCTATCCTGAATTATATTGAGATAGTACAGCTCCTATGGGACAATGTGATTGAAAATAAGGTAAAGCGAAACAATATATCCGAATCGAGTTAATATGAGGGCGATAGTAGATTCCCTCTGCTCTTAATCCTTAATGACCTAACTACCTTCCAGTAGTTTTACTATTTTCTGTCTCAAGATTTATACCGTAAAGTCGAGAATCGGATGAGAAATGTTCCATGTGAAGTTCTGGTAGTATATTATGGAATCCAAGTCAGTCGACATTGTTGATAAGGGTCGCAGCTCCTAAGGCGACGGTGTCCTATCGAGCTTTACTCTTACAGCGATGGTCTGAATCACAAGAACTAGCGGAACTATTTAAAATATTCGAAATTTCGATTGTTACGTCCAATTAAATCACGAATGATGAAATCATAGGATTTATAATGAAGTTTGAATTTCGGGTGACCTAGTCTTGGCATTGTCTTAATATTTGGTCACAGCGTGCATGGTTTAACTTACTATCAGCCGTTAGGACGAAAATATGGTTTAATATAACGACTGCTTGTACCCTCAAACTCGAATGCAACTAACCAATGAATTAGATCATTCTTATCGTACTAAGGTAGTGGATATAACAATTCTACATTATCAGAAATTCTTATATTGCAAGTTAGGCAGGTTTAAAGCAATAAACCAATTCATGCTATGCTACATAGTTTTCGCGGCCAGATTAAAAAATACTTTAAAATCTTATTCTAGGCACAAACTATGATAAAATAAAATATTTGAATGTTAATAATCGTAAATTACTTATTTATTTAAAATAGAGAGTGAAACAGCCCTTATTTAGAATAAAGTAACCAAGGTTTTAACGCTGTTGTCTTTATATGTGTAGTGGTAATACTTTTGCAGTGTTTATGGACTCTGTTAATCTTCTATAGATCTTGTGCACCGTGAACTTATAACCCTTTGCTATTTTATTTAAAAAAACTACACAGCTTTCTGATTTGGATAATTTAGGTAATAATAAAATAAACCGCTCTCCTCTCACAACATGAGCCTTACATTAAGTCGCCGGTAACAAATTGAGTTTACAAAATTGGATTAGGAACCAAATTAGATCATATTTCGCGAGCCAGTTCGAGTTAATGCCACTCGCTTTTATCATTGGACGCCTCCACAATACTGCTACTCGAATCTTACTTAATTCAATTGTTTTAATTACAAGCGAAATTAAGACGGTAAGGGTTCGTTTTGATAATTCTTGTTTATGAAACTATGAAAGTTTGGTATGGTCATGTTTATAAGATTTCGATGATTAGTTCCGAAGAACAAATTTCTACGGTGATGCTATTTTATCGAATAACTAGCGGTTCGCTCCGGCTCCGCTCGGGTCTTTAACCAAAAAATGAACGATCCTTGACGTTGTTTCATTTTTTTTAATTAAAGAACACTTATTGCGGCATAACTATAATAGTTAGACACATCGATTAGATGTTATGAACTCGCAAAGTCTAGTTCCACAATAAAGAAAATCAGCAAGACGACCCTATTTTACAAGGACGCATTCAGTTTGTGATTTTCTTTGGTTACAGCTTAACAAGAGTAATTTTCTTTATATGCAATATCATTTAGTCGCTTTTTTTATTGCTTAGATGGGTAGACGAGCTCACAGCCCACCTGGTGTTAAGTGGTTACTGGAGCCCATAGACATCTACGACGAAAATGCGCTACCCACCTTGAGATATAAGTTCTAAGGTCTCAGTATAGTTACAACGGTTGCCCCACCCTTCAAAACAAAACGCATTACTGCTTCACGGCAGAAATAGGCGTGGTGGTGGTACCTACCTGTGCGGACTCACAAGAGGTCCTACCATCAGTAATTACGCAAATTATAATTTTGCGGGTTTGATTTTTATTATACGATGCTATTCCTTCACCGTGGAAGTCAATAGTGAACATTTGTTAAGTACGTATTTCATTAGACAAATTGGTACCCGCCTACGGGATTCGAACACCGGTGCATCGCTCGATACGAATGCATCGGACGTCTTATCCTTTAGCCACAACGGCTTCAATAAAAGGAACTGATAGATAGGTATGCAATAAACAACATCTGAGGGCATAAATTGTGATGATACCAACAGGTCCCAATAACCACTTAAGACCAGGACTTTTCAAGCTCCGATGTACGTGAAATACCATTCAGAATGAGTTTGAGCTCCGAAAATCCTTTAAAATTATATTGAGCACTCAACATTGCCGTGTTAAACATTCAGAGCGTTTCAACAAATCCTTTCAAATAGTATCATTTAGCCCGGCACGATTTGCGCTGCTCGATTTTATAGGTTGAATTTTGTACGACTTTGTAAATCAGGTTAACAATTTTAGTACATTGGTGTAAACATCTAAGGCCATTTCTATTGTTACAGAATTTTGCGAAAGCTTTCTTCATTTTCCTTTTGTGTTATTTTTGGGTGCCTTGACATGTCCTTCTTCAAATGAGGTTTTCAAAGAATACTCAGCGGCGGACAGTGACTTGGCTGTGTCCCTTCTTGGCTTTGCTACCGTCCTTGAGCGTCGGTTATTATATTTGTCGGAGAGGCCACAATTATTAACACCATTGTCAGACATCGTAGGGGCAAATAGGGTGATCGAGCTAAGAGATATATTGAGTACACCAATCACGTTTGTTGTCTTAGAAAAATTTAGAAATCTTCTCTTGACGTTAGCAAACGAAAACCAATGACAGTTCTTAGGACGGAGGCACCGCTCCTCAAGAAGGCTGGTTGGTAAGTGTGATGGCGTCTACGCGTCGGCTAAGCTTTGTCGTAGCACGTAGCACGTTAGCCGAGTTCCGACAATACTGCTATCGTGCTTCCATCTCTCGGAATCGTGCTGCGTTTCGTTTAGCTACCAAACTAATGACCGTCTCCGACTTATTGTACTTTTCTGCGTACTTATTGTACTTTTTATTTGGTAGTTCGCTTTCATTTAATGTAGCTGTTTTGAATTCATATCCTACTGTAAATTCTGTTGGAAAAACACAAAGAAGGCCAAAACACTTTCACTGTGTGTTTCATAATCAGTTCAGCCATAAAATCTACAGTAGGACATAGGTCTCCCCATAAATTTCCACTAAGACCGGTAGAAAGCGCTTTGCATTCACCGGCTTATTGCGACCTTTTTTAAGTCGTCCGACCATCTTGTGGACGGATCACCAATTCGGATTTATGCCATGTTGTATGTTTTTTATTCACAAGCTGACGAGCCTTGGATTATGAATGAGATAAACTAATTTGTTCGATGGAAGCTTTTTGTTAATTGTAATGGAAAGGATAACCACTTCACCGAAGGCAACAGTTGTTAGTACAATTAGTTTTGTCTTTAATTTTATAATGACTGTGAAGACTGTAATACTTTGTAAAGTACGACCAATGGTTGCATATAAGATGATTATAGCTTTCAGAAAACGAAGGGATTATTGATGGCCTTGAGCCGTTTCGAGCTTTTAGTTCCTTTCCTACCTTCAATGATAGGCATGCACTACAGCGCTTACTTATACATATTAACTTTAGTTTTGTTAGCGTTGATATACGGACGACCTCACTGTGTTGATTAGTTACCTATATATATTATGCACCTAAAGGTATTATAAGATATTATACCTAAAGATATTATACTTACATGTCGCAAAGTACCTTGAGATATTAGAAACAAAGCTCCATTGCATTGTATAGCCCACCCATCAAACCGCATGGCATGGCTGCTTCGTAGAAATAGGCAGAATGGTTGTACCTATCCCTTCGGGTTCTCTATACCCCTTACTACTAATAAATGCCAATTGGGGCTCGTAGTACACTAATACCAAGCACTAAGAGAACAGAGAACCAATTATCCGTTGAGCCCCATAGTTACGACACCCACGGGAAGATGGGAAGGTGCTATTTGAGGCCAACACCATACAACCATTTTTTATGTTACGATTTTATGGAACTTAATTTTGATAATGCAAATCTTCTTTCTCTAAGACAAGAAATCAGGATAAAGATAATAAACTTGTATATCCAAATCTTATTCTGGTCTCACTCGGTAGGAAATTCTAGAAAAGTCTTTTAATCGTAAAATTTCCGAGCCGCGATACCTCACAAAATACGAATCAGGAACTTTAATTACCAGTCTCGCAGATTATTACCAAAGTTACTGATGAACAAAACATTTCCAAATTAACATTAATGGATCAAAACGAGAAATAATATTCATCAAAATAACCACACAAATGAAGGGTCTAACCCACAGAGGTACAAAACCCATTAACTTATCTGACCGGTTTAATGTCCCTTACACTCATTTTGCAATCGGCCCAAAATAATTGTGGCCCATAAATCGACGTTCCTGTACCGTGTGGGGCGAACAATTTGCAAAAAGCAATTGCTTCCATACATCACTGTCTTATCGGCGGATCTGAGCATCGATTGTCACCAGCTTTGACGGTTTTTTTGGTTTTTTTTTTGGGCCATTTTAAATATCAGCACAATATGTTTAATATATAATAATATTTATATTTAGTTATCATTAAATAATTTTTGCAATATTTAAATCGAATGTTTAATCTGTCAAGCATTGCAATCAGAGCTATTGAGGCTTGAATGCAGAAGAAAAACGTAGATAGAACTTATAGAATCATGATAAGTTGGGTCTAAGAAATATTATTGACTGTCTAAGAAAAAAGTATTGATGTGCTTAGAAATCACTTATTAACAATAATAAAACTAAAACAAAAAAAACGATTAAAAACTAATTAATATAAACAAAACGTTATCCATGAAAATTTAAACATAGGAATACGACAGATACAAGACGGATATATTAACATAAATAGCCCAAGGCAGTGTACATATTCATTTCTGGATATAACATTCATTAGAATCGTTCGTATGTAAATATCATTATATACACATGTACACATGAAAGTTAAAATATATTCCTAGCTTTAAGCGTTTTCAAATAAACTAGGCTCTTCAGGAAGCAAAAAGCTCTTTTTGGTTTACGTAACCTCCAGGGTAGGTAATAACGGCCAAAAATTACCCTTAATTGCTACCACCGTTTCGCATTACATAGTCTTTTGGAAGACTGAACGCAAGAAACGAATAGCACGAGACACGCCTACGATGTAAATAGATCTGGAGATAAGCCTCGATATATGGCGGCAATTTCCCCTACAGAAGGGTGAGCGGAAAGGATATTTCGCGTCACTCGTTCCTTTTTATGTGAACGCCGAAATATTCTATGACTCAATACTGGGAGGTAGTTAGGTTACAGGCTTATTGGCTAGAACAGTAAGACTTCTTTGTTTGATAAACTTGGTAATTTGTATCATTTTTCGACTTTGCGTTTGAGAATAAGTAAGGTTTTAGAGGTAAAATTGTCTCCAGATTTTATTAGCTATTGTAAAAGTTTCCTCCGACATTTGTTTTACTAACGATTAGTGTGGATGAGGTCAATATCAAAAAAATACTTTTGCGGTTTAAATTCGGGTTTAATATTTTTTATTTGAATTAACATTTCGGCATGTCCAATACTTTACATTTGTTGCGGCCACAAACCACTAAGGTACTTTTCGACGTTTTAATACTACGCTATCAGTGAGTAGAGAACGGTATATAAATGATTTTGATAAAGAATAGCGCGAGTAGCAAGATTAAGCCGTAAAAGTACTTTCTAATGGGTATAGGATTCGCGATAGACGAAGAAAATACCATTAAAATCGATGTTCTGTATTACGTAAACTTCTTTATGCGCTGAGAAAATTTTACTGCAGACCACACAACCGATAAGGAATGTCCACACTCCATAATGCTGCCTTAGAAAAAATTAAAAACTGTGTATTGATACTGAATGAAAAGCAAATGAATTAAATTTATCAAAGATAGCGGCCTGCTCCGGCTCCGCTCGGGTCTTTAACAAAAATTTCAACGATATTTGACGTAATAAAAGAACACTTATTGCGACGTAACTATAATAGTTAAACATAATATGCTGCCGCGACACTTTTTGCAAATAGTAATGTGTTATACAAAGTCGTAGTACATTATTTTTATATATCATCAATAGTTTTCGCAGGGCACGCGATGTAAAGAATATCTTAGGTAATTTTTTTACACATTGGGTTACATTATTGGAGTTTTAGTAAGGATCCCTAATTTTTTTCCAAAAAGATTATAAACTATGCCACTTGGGAATAGCGTAGCTTCCAAGCAGTGAAAGAATTTTTCAAATCGGTTCAGTAGTTTCGGAGCCTATTCAATACAAACAAACAAATCTTTCCTCTTTATAATATTAAGTATAGACAACAATAATACAGTTTAGGTTGATTTAAACATTCACCTCTATTATTGAATCGCATTTGCTAACATATTTTGTAGTAAAAAATACTTGGCTCAAATAATTGATTCCCAATACGTATCTGGTCCAGAAGTAAGAACATCAGTGTCCCGACTGTAAGCAGTAATAACGCCTTTGCAAAACTATTGGTTTTTATTCGTCTCGATATTTGCGCACGTGCTGTCGATATTACCTTTGTATTATGTACTTACAACATAAATTCGCGGTAGTTGAACTTGAATAGTTTTAATTTGTACACGTATATTTGAAGTCCAAAAGCGTATAAATTTTTCAGAAGACCTTCACCAACATTCAACCCCGAATCAACATACCTTTCTAATAACCACATTAAGTATGCGTATCAACATATCACGAACATTTATGTTCGTCCGCTGATTGAAATTCGATCGTAATCACCGACACCTCAAGATTTTTGCCTTCATACCACCCTTGGACGCGTTACCACCCGTCACCCCAATGGAAGTTAAAGATCTGATCAAAGACCTACGTCCTCGCAAGGCTCCCGGTTCCGACGGTATATCTAACCAAGATAATAAACTTCTACCCTTGCAACTCATCGTGATGTTGGCATCTATTTTTAATGCCGCTATGACTAACTGTATCTTTCCCACGGTGTGGAAAGAAGCGGACGTTATCGGCATACACAAACCCGGTAAACCAAAAAATAATCCGACGAGCTACCGCCCGCTTAGCCTCCTCATGTCTCTAGGCAAACTGTATGAGCATCTGCTCTACAAACGCCTCAGAGACTTCGTCTCATCCAAGGGCATTCTGATCAATGAACAATTCGGATTCCGTGCAAATCAGTCATGCGTACAACAGGTGCACCACCTCACGGAGCACATTCTCGTAAGGCTTAGCCGACCAAAAACAATCTACACGGGAGCCTTCTTCTTCGACGTTGCAAAAGCGTTCGACAAAGTCTGGCACAACGGTTTGATCTACTATTCAACATGGGCGTGCCAGACGCACGCCCATGTTGAATCGTTTGAAAGTTTGTAAGTCTCGTGCTCATCATACATCATTCTCTCTCCGCTCCTATTTAGTTTATTTACTAACGATACTCCCCGCCGTCGCCGCCGACCCAGCTAGCCTTATTTGCCGACGACACAACCGTTTACTACTCAAGTACAAATAAATCCCTTATTGCGAAGAAGCTTCAGAGCGCAGTCGTAGCCCTAGGACAGTGGTTCCGAAAATGGCGCATAGACATCAACCCAGCGAAAAGCACCGCAGTGTTATTTTAAAGGGGAAATTCACCGCTTGTTTCCTCACGCATTAGGAGGAGAAATATCACACCCCCAATCACCCTCTTCGGCCAACCTATACCCTGGGCCAGGAAGGTCAAGTACCTGGAAGTCGCCTGGATGCATCCATGACAATCCGCCCGCATATAAAAACAGTCCGCGACCGTGTCGCATTTATTCTCGGCATACTCTATCCTATGATCTGTAAGCGGAGTAAAATATCCCTTCAGAATAAGGTGACACTTTACAAAACTTGCATAAGACCCGTCATGACTTACGCGAGTGTGGTGTTCGCTCACGCGGCCCGCACACACATAGACACCCTCCAATCCCTACAATCCCGCTTTTGCAGGTTAGCCATCGGGGCTCCGTGGTTCGTGAGGAACGTCGAACTACACGACGACCTGGGCCTCAAATCAATTCGGAAGTACATGAAATCAGCGTCGGAACGGTACTTCTATAAGGCTATGCGTCATGATAATCGTCTTATCGTTGCCGCCGCTGACTAATCCCCGAATCCTGATTATGCAGGAGCCAGTCACCATCGACACCCTGGACACGTCCTTAGGGATCCATCAGATCCAATAACCTTTGCATTACACGCCTTCAGCTCTAACACTAGGAGCAAGTTTAGGGACCCCGGTGACCGTACTCGTCGAACTCGACAAAGAGGTCGACGTGCAACCTAACCCATGCATCAGCCCGCTGAGTTTCTCGCCGGATCTTCTCAGCGGGTCGCGATTCCGATTCGATAGTAGATGTAGATTTATTCGCGAAGTAATTGCTTTTGAGTTGTTAGGTCTCCGTCGGAGGCGCTCGGGCAGCTATAAGCAAATCCCACCCCTCCTAGCTGAGCCTTTGCTCGCCCACCTGTCCTGGTGAAACTGGAAAGGGCCACCAGTAATCTTTCAATCTTGAAAAAAAACCTCAAGATTTTTATTAATTGTACGAACCTATTATTGCTGTTTTATGAAGGATAAAGAGATGTCCATAAAAAAGTCTTTATCTTGTGCATCTTACCATGTTTGACTTACGGTTGCCAAACAAGGGTATTAACCGGAAAATTTATAAATTAAATACATGTATGTCAAAACAGCATAAAAAAGGTGCCACTGGTGTTAAGCGAAGAGATAAAGTAAAATTGTTATAAATAAGGAGATTAACTAAATTTAAAAACGCGATTGGCCCACATTGGAGTCGAAGGGTCAAAACTAGAGAATTTGGCGATCTTTAGAGGAAGCATTTGTCGCTGTTTTGAAAACCACACCGAACTCCGAAAGGAATACTTAATTATAAGTTGTATTTAAATTTAATTTATTAGTAAGTAAGTTATTAAGTTAGTAGTCAGTAAGTAATACAGCAATAAAGGCTTATTCTATTTTATTTTATTTTTATTGCTGTTTTGTAATGTGTGATGTTACGATAAAGAATTATCTGTATACTTTCTGACCAAACTAGCTCGTGTTTTACCTCATTTTTAGATCACTATTATTTCTTATATTATTATAGATTAATTCTAGATCCAATTAAGCACTAAAAATGGCTATAGTCAGCATTTCACTAATCGTTGTAGTGCGTACAAGTATTTTAAGTTCGTCTAGTAATTTTGAATGTAAATTGCCATTGATAGTTTGATTGCATTATAATTCTGAAATAAGGGGTTTGTTTACACATTGAGGTAAATTTGTAAACGTATCTTTTTTAGCAACCATTAACGAACTAAAACACGAGGTCCCTTAGTCAGGGAATTTCGGTAAGATTTTTAAGTAGACTATAAAATAAACGAAAGGGCTAATCGACAAGAACTTTGCATATGAAAAGCTAAATTAATATTGTTTGTCTAATAAGACGATTAAAATGTTAATACTGGGTAAAGTAAAAAACCTTGGATGTACGAGAAAATATTTTGGATGTGCTTTCGTTTAGTTTTGGCTCGTCTGTTAGTTCCATTGTTCATATAAAAGTGGACATCCAAAAGCAATTTTTATTGTGCAGCCCACTGAGTTTCTCGCCGGATCTTCTCAGTAGGTCACGTTTCCGATCCGGCGGTAGATTCTGCGAAGCACTGCTATTGCTAGGGCCAGTGTTAGCACCACTCCGGTTTAGGCCTCGTGAGCTCACCTACATGTTAGGGCGAAGCTGATATAGTCTCTCAAGGCTATCAGCATAGGTAAGAAGAAAAAAAATTGTGCAGTTTTGTGGTTCAACATCATGATTATTTGGTTTGAAGCATCAAATACTTTACGATTTACATCGTCACAGAAGATTTTTTGATACTGTTTAGATGGATGAATCAGCTTAAAGCTCATCTGATGCTAAGTGATTATCGGAGCTCCTAGACACCAATAACGTAAATGCCGTCACTCACATTTAGACTAGAGTTCTAAGTCTTAGTTTCACAGTATAACCATGCGTTCCTTACCATTTAAGCCGAACCGCATTACTGCTTCGCAGTAGAGAGAAGCGGAATCGTGGTACCAACTTATAGAGGTTCATAAGACGTTATACTCTAATACCAGTAATAATGAAAATTATAATTTTGGTTTGTTTGATTTTTAAGTAAAGATGTTCTTCCTTGATTATGGAAATCATTCGTTAATATATTTGTTAAATACGCATTTTACGTATATACGAAAAAATGATACCTGCCTACGGGATTTGAACACCGGCTCAGTCGCAATGCTCGATACGAATGCACCATTCCTCTTACGCCGTTCATAATATAAATATCCAATAAAATATTATTAATTTATTATGTAAATTTTAGTTATTAGTCATTTTTCTAAGATATGCAGATAAAAGAGAATCAACTATGCTTACTGATAAACCTCAGGAGGCGCAAAGCCAGCCTGTCTAATTGCCAGATCCACGCCGCCAATTTCATGATTCCTAGAACATTATCGTATCTTACGAAGCGGGCTAACCGACTAACGCAAAAAGCAATGGGCCGGGCGTGATGACCGCAACCGTAGCACAAAGATCCTTGTTTAGATAAATAGCATTCCGAATCGGTCGGCTTACCCTAATGAGATGCCCGATCATATGGGCTAATGAGGTTTCAGTTAATTAAAAACAATTTGAAAGACTTGCTGTTTTTATAAGAAGACTTTGATGTTGAGGATAATTTTACCAGACAAAGGGTATCTATTCGAGTATGTTTAATTATTTGACACGCTTTATAATTGGGTTTATTTATTTTGTTTGCGTAACACTGTTATTATTGGCCTATTAATTAGTCGTTGGATCCCATTTAGATACGTCAACATGAACACTGCTCACACTTTAAGATGTGCCCACAATATTTCTATTACATTATCGAATTATTCAAACACTAGAGGTCCCGCAGTAGTCGAAATTCGACTATAATTAATTGGAATTGTAAGCTTGTACACTATTATGATTGTATTTTATACTTCTATAATCACAAATTTCACCAAGGTTACACTATAAAAAATATTAATAAAGACAAACATTATTTAATCTATTCTCAATTTGACCACCGACGTCAAGAACAAAAGTTTGGCAATAAATAGTATGCATGCGTGTGTGCGTCAAATACATGGTATGTAGTGTGTGTAATGTTTTATTTATTGTATCTTTTATGCATTATTTTAAAAAACTATTAGCATTGTGCACTTCTTCTCTATAAAATTTCATACTCCTCCGTCCGCACAATTTTCGTAAAAAGGGATACAAAGTTTTTGCTTCACGTATTAATATATAGATATCTGTTCCCACACATGCTGTTTTTTGAGGTACAAATTCAGTAGTATTTAAAAAAAAACATGGAACTGTTTCGGCTTTCTTTGGAAAATTCATATCATTTAATCAAAATCAAGACATATTCGATTCAGCTGAGGGTCTATCTTAAAACTAGCACACCCCCGGCTTTAGAGCTATTTATACTGAATTAAACACTAAATACTATGAGGTCATTCCGATAGAGGCACCCGTCACGCGCGGACGTGCTCATCGACCACTCGATCGCCCGGCCTTTGTTCGCCCGGCTTTTGTTAGCCCGGCCATTGTTCGCGCGGCCTGTGTTCGTGGTACATCTGCCGACTAAGTGCTCTTCCTGGAAGTTTTTATTTGTTTTGTTTCCTTTTGTTATTTCTGTGTTCGTGGTACATCTGCCGACAAACTGTCTTCCTGGAAGTGTTTAATTGGTTTGTTTCTTTTTGCTATTTCCGTTTTGTTGTGATTTTTCTTTGTCCTGCAGTAATCGTGCCGCATCGCCACCTGTGTTCAATAGAACCGCTCAGGTCCGAGAAGTTGGGGCCTCGCCGCAAGGCGAGTGTTTTCTAAGACCCAGGGTAGCCCCACCTGGGCACGTAGACATCATGGACGCTGTATTTGCGGAATTTCTCCGGCTTCGCTACCCAAAGCTCACTTCCGAGTTTCAGGCCTTCAAGGCCGATCACACTGCGAGCCCTCTCGTGGACTCCACCGAGCTCGCTGCTCCTGCGTCGCCTGTACCTGCGTGCAAAGCTTCTGCATCGAGCACCGCAGCCTCCGTCGTGCCTGCCGTTCCCGCGTCGCCTATACTGGCGAGTAAAACTGCTGCGTCGTCCGCCGTGGTCACCGTTCCAGCAGCGCGATCATCCGCTGCCTCCGTCGCGCCGTCCAAAACACCTACTCGTAGGTCACCTGCGCCCGCCTCCTCGTCCTCCGACTCTGACTCGGAGATGGAGGTCGACCTCGCTCCCGCCTCATCGACGGATGGATTCACCCTAGTGCAAAAGGGTAAGAAGCGTGCCGCGGAGTCTCGAGCTCCCGCGGCCGCTAAAATTAGCAAAGCCGCGAACGCGTCGCGCCCCCGCCCTCAGACTCCCGTTGCGCCTCCAGCCCGTGCCACTCCGTCGCCGCGTCCGGTGGCACAAAATAAAGCCCAGACCCCTCCCCCGGTAATCCTTCAAGAGAAGGCAGCTTGGGAACGAGTTTCCCTGGCCCTTAAGGCCAAAAATATCAATTTTACGAATGCCCGTAACCTCGCGAACGGCATTCAAATTAAGGTTCGAACATCCGACGACCATAGGGCCCTCTCTTCTTACCTCCGTAAGGAGCGTATAAGTTTCCACACATATACGCTCCAGGAGGAGCGCGAACTCCGTGCCGTTATACGTGGCATCCCTAAAGAGTTGGATGCCGAGCTCGTCAAGGCCGACCTTCTCGAACAAGGCCTACCGGTTAACTCCGTACACCGCATGCACACAGGCCGCGGAAGGGAGCCATATAATATGGTTCTCGTCGCCCTCCAGCCTACCCCCGAGGGTAAGCAAATATTCAACATCCGAACGGTCTGTAGCCTTTCCGGAATCGCAGTCGAAACCCCACACAAGAAAGGCACACCTAGCCAGTGCCATAACTGCCAATTATACGGGCATTCTTCCCGTAACTGTCACGCGCGCCCCCGATGCGTCAAGTGCTTAGGCGATCACGCCACGGCCCTATGCACTCGCGATCAAAAAACCGCGACAGAACCGCCTAGCTGCGTCCTGTGTCGAACACAGGGTCACCCCGCAAATTACCGCGGATGCCCCCGAGCCCCGAAAATAAATCGCCGCGTCGCCCGCCAAAACCGCCTCCGAGCTTCCGGCCCAGACATCAAAGCCTCGGCACCCTCTGTGTCGCAGGCTAAGCCAGCGTTCGTTCCGGCGCCGGTGCCCAGTGTCTCGGCCTGGGCGAAACCGCTGCCGTACATGAACACGGCTACAACTCCCTCCTCCGCGATTCGTCCCGCCCCCGCGACTCGTCCCTCTCCCGCGACTTGCCCTCCGACCGCGTCCGACAATCTCGCTTTAGCGATCGACTTCTTTCAGTCGATCAACTTTGAGCGCGTTAACGCTTTGGGCGACGCCATTCGCTCTGCCTCCACTGCACAACACTTTATCGCCGTTGTGCAAGAATACGCCGACGTATACGCGTCATTAAATACGTACGTCCTCCCCTCACTCCGCCGGTAATCAATGGCGTATATAAGTAGAATAAAGCCCCTATCCGTAACGATAGGATTTTTTAACGCTTACGGTCTCGCAAATCAGCGTGATCAGGTTTCTGACTTTTTGCGTGACCATCAAATTGATATCTTTTTAGTGCAGGAGACCCTACTTAAGCCCGCGCGCCGTGACCCTAAAATCGCGAACTATAACATGGTCAGGAACGACAGGCTCTCTGCTCGTGGTGGTGGTACCGTCATTTACTATAGAAGAGCCCTGCATTGCGTCCCGCTCGATCCTCCCGCGCTCGCTAATATCGAAGCATCAGTGTGCCGAATCTCACTGACGGGACACGCGCCGATCGTTATCGCGTCCGTTTATCTTCCACCGGATAAGATCGTTCTAAGCAGTGATATCGAGGCGCTGCTCGGCATAGGGAGCTCTGTCATTCTGGCGGGCGACCTAAATTGTAAACACATCAGGTGGAACTCACACACCACAACCCCGAATGGCAGGCGGCTTGACGCGTTAGTCGATAATCTCGCCTTCGATATCGTCGCTCCGCTAATCCCGACTCACTACCCGCTAAATATCGCGCATCGCCCGGATATACTCGACATAGCGTTATTAAAAAACGTAACTCTGCGCTTACACTCGATCGAAGTAGTTTCAGAGTTAGATTCAGACCACCGTCCCGTCGTTATGAAGCTCGGTCGCGCTCCCGATTCCGTTCCCGTCACGAGGACTGTGGTGGATTGGCACACGCTGGGCATCAGCCTGGCTGAATCTGATCCACCATCGCTACCGTTTAGCCCGGACTCTACCCCGTCTCCTCAGGATACCGCTGAAGCCATAGACATCTTAACGTCACACATCACCTCGACAATAGATAGGTCATCGAAACAAGTTGTAGCGGAGGACTTCCTTCACCGCTTCAAATTGTCCGACGATATTAGGGAACTCCTTAGAGCTAAGAACGCCTCGATACGCGCCTACGACAGGTATCCTACCGCGGAAAATCGTATTCGAATGCGTGCCCTACAACGCGACGTAAAGTCTCGCATCGCCGAAGTCCGAGATGCCAGATGGTCTGATTTCTTAGAAGGACTCGCGCCCTCCCAAAGGTCTTACTACCGCTTAGCTCGTACTCTCAAATCGGATACGGTAGTAACTATGCCCCCCCTCGTAGGCCCCTCAGGCCGACTCACGGCGTTCGATGATGACGAAAAAGCAGAGCTGCTGGCCGATACATTGCAAACCCAGTGCACGCCCAGCACTCAATCCGTGGACCCTGTGCATGTAGAATTAGTAGACAGTGAGGTAGAACGCAGAGCCTCCTTGCCACCCTCTGATGTGTTACCACCCGTCACCCCGATGGAAGTTAAAGACTTGATCAAAGACCTACGTCCTCGCAAGGCTCCCGGTTCCGACGGTATATCCAACCGCGTTATTAAACTTCTACCCGTCCAACTCATCGTGATGTTGGCATCTATTTTCAATGCCGCTATGGCGAACTGTATCTTTCCCGCGGTGTGGAAAGAAGCGGACGTTATCGGCATACATAAACCCGGTAAACCAAAAAATCATCCGACGAGCTACCGCCCGATTAGCCTCCTCATGTCTCTAGGCAAACTGTATGAGCGTCTGCTCTACAAACGCCTCAGAGACTTCGTCTCATCCAAGGGCATTCTCATCGATGAACAATTCGGATTCCGTACAAATCACTCATGCGTTCAACAGGTGCACCGCCTCACGGAGCACATTCTTGTGGGGCTTAATCGACCAAAACCGTTATACACGGGAGCTCTCTTCTTCGACGTCGCAAAAGCGTTCGACAAAGTCTGGCACAACGGTTTGATTTTCAAACTATTCAACATGGGTGTGCCGGATAGTCTCGTGCTCATCATACGGGACTTCTTGTCGAACCGCTCTTTTCGATATCGAGTCGAGGGAACCCGCTCCTCCCCACGACCTCTCACAGCTGGAGTCCCGCAAGGCTCTGTCCTCTCACCCCTCCTATTTAGCTTATTCGTTAACGATATTCCCCGGTCGCCGCCGACCCATTTAGCTTTATTCGCCGACGACACGACTGTTTACTATTCCAGTAGAAACAAGTCCCTAATCGCGAAGAAGCTTCAGAGCGCAGCCCTAGCCCTAGGACAGTGGTTCCGAAAATGGCGCATAGACATCAACCCAGCGAAAAGTACTACGGTGCTCTTTCAGAGGGGAAGCTCCACACGGATTTCCTCCCGTATTAGGAGGAGGAATCTCACACCCCCGATTACTCTCTTTAGTCAATCCATACCCTGGGCCAGGAAGGTCAAGTACCTGGGCGTTACCCTGGATGCATCGATGACATTCCGCCCGCATATAAAATCAGTCCGTGACCGTGCCGCGTTTATTCTCGGTAGACTCTACCCCATGATTTGTAAGCGGAGTAAAATGTCCCTTCGGAACAAGGTGACACTTTACAAAACTTGCATAAGGCCCGTCATGACTTACGCGAGTGTGGTGTTCGCTCACGCGGCCCGCACGCACATAGACACCCTTCAATCTCTACAATCCCGCTTTTGCAGGTTAGCCGTCGGAGCTCCGTGGTTCGTGAGGAACGTTGACCTACACGACGACCTGGGCCTCGAATCTATACAGAAATACATGAAGTCAGCGTCGGAACGGTACTTCGATAAGGCTATGCGTCATGATAATCGCCTTATCGTAGCCGCCGCTGACTACTCCCCGAATCCTGATCATGCAGGAGCCAGTCACCGTCGACGCCCTAGACACGTCCTTACGGATCCATCAGATCCAATAACCTTCGCACTAGACGCCTTCAGCTCTAGGAGCAGGCTTAGGGACCTCGGTAACCGTACTCGTCGAACTCGACAAAGAGTTCGCCGTGCAACCTAACCCATGAATCAGCTCGCTGAGTTTCTCGCCGGATCTTCTCAGCGGGTCGCGATTCCGATCCGGTAGTAGATTCATTCGCGAAACAGCTGCTCTTGAGCTGTTAGGTCTCCTTCGGAGGCGCTCGGGTAGCTGTTAGCAAATCCCACCCCTCCTGGCTGAGCCTTTGCTCGCCCACCTGTCCTGGTGAAACTGGAAAGGCCTCCGGGCCACCAGTAATCCTTCAATCATAAAAAAAAAAAAAAAAAAAAAAAAAACTATGAGGTCAATAAACTTGCAGATAATTAAAAGAATGCCAACATCGCGAATTAGATGCTCTACAACTACACGTTCGCAGTTCGGGGGCTGACTTATTTTTGAGTATGATATTTTTTTGGATACAAATCTAAAGATACATCTTGTATTACTCAATTATCCAGCAAGCACATAAAACCTTGCTCACGTAAATAGAGTCACAATTTATAAGAAAACATCGTATTAAAGTTATTACAGTAGTTGTTTGTCAGAGTTATGCTTACTTTACCAAGTACGGTCAGAAAAGGAAACAAGTTGTGAATTTTTTTGCATACATTTTTACGATGTATTTAGTATCTGTCTGTTTTCCTGCTACGGAAGTGAGTTATATTATGCGCATGTTCATGTATTATAGGTGCAAAAAAATCGAGTTTAATCTAATCTTAAGCAAGATATTATAAAAAAATATATTTTTAAAGATCACCGACGTGGTAATGTATTTTCTGCTGACATTATGACGTAAGCCTTCTATCTACCTTATTCTATCTTGGAGTATTTAAAATGTATTTTTACATGCTTTTTTTACTATAAAATATATATTTTTTACACTATTTTCAATTTAAATTTATTAAAATTTATTTTCTATTTTTTAGTTGAATTTTATATAAAGCGATTTTTTGTTTTTAATTTATTAACTATTACACACAAATAAGCTCTCGCCTCTGTCAGATTGACAGCTCTTAGAGGAGTTTACATCCAGTACAAACCTTATCTGCACCTTTAATCTCAACTGAAAGAGAAAGTAACTAGGGATAAGATACTTTGAGATTGGATATACCCCACGGTTTCAGTCAGTTTAGGATTATATAAAATAAATCATATCTTTTTTGCAGTTCTTATACATAAAGATAGTATGTATTGTACGTAAGGATTATAACAAAAAGGAGAATTTATCACTGAATAAGAAATTGAAAACATAAGAAATAGAAATTAAACATTTTAACACAGTAAACACAAATGATGGTATTATTTTTAGAAATATTGTACACTCCTAGCCAGGAAATTATGGATAGGATATCCATGAAAAAACAGTTGGAAAAGCTAGATGATGGATTAAATATATTAATTGAAATTTTCAAACCCATTTTTTATTCTGACCGTACATGAATATGTTTTGCTTTATACAAAGTGTTTCAGTGAATAATCAATCGAGTGGCAAAGAACTGAATAATATAAACTTGGAACTGGAACGAAGCTCTTAGTAAAGTTTAAACACACTTCTAGACTATTGTAACAAGTTTTCTGGAATATTCTCTAATAGACGCAAGGCGAAGTAAATGAATTAAGACAAAATAGAAATTGTGAATATTTGCATTTGAAGCTTTGCAAATTTCATTGCAATTTTTACAAGTTGCATTTGTCATGATTTGACAGTGCTGGAGGAGGTAGCTGCTCATGCAAAATCAACGCATCCAAACTTCGGAGGCGTAATGTCACTTACTCGTATAGACTTCACACGGCGCTAGGAAATACCTATGGTGGCATTTTATAAAAAAAATATACTGTTCTTCGATGGGGAAAATAAAGTTCATATATTCTTGAAGCCTTAGTTTCTCAGTCTATACTAGCTAGATGGAAACTAGATTTGTACAAGAATAGAACCGCAATTTTGACTCAATAGCTCGGAGCTGTACACAAAAATGACGTAACATTCAAAATAAACCAACAATGCCAAAAAAATCTGTAGCAGCATTTCTAGTAAAAAATATATATTTACACCCTCTAAGCTACAAGCGAGGTAAATTGTATCTTTACACACCAAAGTCCTCACAGGCTTTACTATGAGGACTTTGGTGTGTAAAGATGTGTCTATTCAACACCAAATTACGTCTTTATATTTTCCTTTTTATCCAGATACAAAACTGTTGGATGGGTGTCAGAACTAAAAGAGCTGAAAGGCAAAATAAATTGGCCAAAGAACATGAAAATTTCGAAAAAGGTACATAAAACTGTTTTATTGCTGTGCAGACGGGCTGCGGTGGGCGTCAGACTGTAAGGTATAGCCCAGATATATTTTGCCTGCAATCGTCCGGTTAAACTCAATATAAAATCACCGTAGATCAAGCATTGTGCAGATGGTGCAACATATCTTTATATTGTGAAGATTGGTGTGGAGTCTAGAGTGTATTTACAGCCTGTCTCATTGTACCAATCATTCATGTACTTGATTAGTAATTGATTTATTAAATTTGAAATATTATATCTGAAGTTATGTTGAGAATTATCGTAATTTTGACCAAAGTTTCTGTTTTATTTTTTGCCTTAGTAGTCAAACGACCATACGGCCCACCTGATGGTGAGTGGTTACCGTCGCCTATGGACTTCAGCAATGCCAGGGGCAGAGCCAAGCCGCTGCATACCGTTAGGTACTCTCCACAAGCTTCATTTGATGATGGGATCATCTCAAAGAATTCTTTATTTCCTTAATTCTTAGCCAAGTTTATACCTTAGTGCAGGATGGCGTTATAGCAAGAAATTTGTCGACATACAATTTCACAGCCTGAGTGATTTTAAGCAGCCACCATAATCCGCAGAAACCACAACCATTTACCAAAAGTTGAATCTTTTATCTAAACTTTTTTATACCGGAACTTCCAGTTGTCCTTTCTGATATCAGCGTTTTTTCGAAATTTACACTCGGCCTCCAACAGCCGAGAAGCAAAGATAATATTTAATGAGACTCATGTATTTTGTCTTCTTAGAGACACTCAACAAAGTACTGACACCTCTAAAATTGACACTCACTGCACTTAGATGTTTACTTAGCCTAGTGAATACAGCTTGTAGCGATCCGTGCCAAGTGCCAACTCTTTTGTTACTGAATGAGAGTGTAATATTTATAGTTACTATTTGATAGGGTTGTCAATTATTACTAGGTAACCTATTTTTGGCTTAGATTTTACGAAATCATGGGATACGTGAATAGTTAATTAAGCCACCGCAGAATTGATAGAAGCATTTAATGCCCCCGGGTAAGATATGTAGCTATCTAACAATACCGTACGTAAGTCTTGAGATAGGTACCAACATTTTTACTAATCTCTCTTTTACAGTCACACCCACCTTGAGATATAAGTTTTAAGGTCTCAAGTATAGTTACAACGGCTGCCCCACCCTTCAAACCGAAACGCATTACAGCTTCACAGCAGAAATAGGTAGGGTGGTGGTAGCTACCCGCGCGGACTCACAAGAGGTCCTACCACCACTAATTACGTAAATTATAATTTTGCGGGTTTGATTTTTATTACACGATGTTATTCATTCACCGTGGAAGTCAATCGTGAACATTTGTTGAGTACGTATTTCATTAGAGAATATTATTTTCTTCTTCACAATAATGTGTTTTTTTATCTTATCTTCGGTTACTCGGAGAACATCGTGAACGGCAGCATCAAGGGCGCAGATCTGGTCAGACTAAGCTTTGGACTGCGTCCCTGAGATTTCGTTCCCTTTATTTTGCCAGTAACTACCAGTTTTTCAAGATTACCTCGGTATTTTCTGGCAAAGTATCTGAAGTACTCTAAGATTCGCTTGAAGTAGATTTTACAAAGCTCTTTTTTAGTAATAACGCTTTTATTAGCTGGACTGGTCCTTACAGTACAAGTATTTTTATTTAGTTATAGCTTGATAGGTAGACAAGGTTGCTGTTTACCTGGTTTTAAATGATTTTCGGAACCAATAGAGATCACAGATCAGAGATCACAGAATATATTATGCTGTTTTCAGCAGCGAAGCAAAAAGAAGATCCATGGCTTTAAAACCACTTACTCCAACTCTAAACGCTTTTCGGAACCAATTGAGATTACAGACCTAATGTGATTTTTCCAGCAGCAAAGCAAAAAGAGGATTCATCGATTTAAAACCACTTACTTTAATAATATATACCTAAATCTTGCCCTTAAATGTATATTTAACGTCGTACTCTAAGAAGTCGGTGGAATTCAAGGAATTTGCTTAAGGTGCAAGAGAGAAAGGGAAAGTAAATTATACCCGACCTTTGGAGTAAAATTATTTTTCCTTAATTACCAGGTATTTTCCGTTAAAACCTTCGCTGCTGCAAGTAAAATCATAAACCTTCATCTGATGTGGCGGCGGATCAAAATGCGCCCCTAAAGAAATTGTCACCAGTGCGTGGCAGGTCTTTCTTGATGCACCAGCGCTACGGTAGGTTAAAATGCTATAACTTTGGAAAAACATACTGTACACACAATTTATAGTATATAGTTGTCGATGTCAAACTCTTACAAAAACCTGAAATAATAGGTCCGCACCAGCGAGAGGGACATAGTTTCTTCGTCCGCACAAGGTGAAAGAACCGTGGCAGGCCGATATGTGCCTGTTCCGCAGTAAAGGTATTAAATCTATCTCCACAGTATTTACTTTTCGAGTTACGTTATCTTACGTAAAGCAATATTGAGACACATTTTGTCTATACTATAAATCTACAGAAAAGTAAATGTGTTCATTCAGAATTTCGCAGCCCGAACCGTATTTTTCGATATATACAAAAAAAAAATATTTCATTTCCAGAGATCGGTCTAGCCTCCGAAGTACTTTGTCCGACTATAAATCTTGCAAATGTATATTAAAATGAAGTGGTTTCGTCCCTTTACGGGGCCCTGCGACTGGCTTTATCGCTCTCTGCGTGGTTTATAAGTTTTCTATTTTTGGTAAACTCTTTTTTTTTTTGGTTTTCGATATAATCACATTCATAGAAAGCTATTCGTTGATAATTATGATAACTGTAGCTAAACATCAGACCCTGGTCAATTATAGCTTATAGCTTGTTTCGGTCTGATCTATATCCCAAATTACTTTACAAAAAAATTCGAAACCTACGACTTTTCAAATTCGGTTCGGATTACTTATCAAATCCATTTAGGTGAGAACAACAATAAGATTACCCTAGTAGGTCCGTAGCAATTTTAGCTTCACTTTAATTCCTGACTTCCTTGAGTATTAGTGGGTCTTAGTCCTTTTAAATTTGCGTCGCGGCTACAACTTGACAGAAATTTAACTCTATTACTCAGTAAATCCATGAAAACGCATTACGCATTTACGTTGTAGATGTCTATGGGCTCCAGTAACCACTTAACATCAGGTGGGCTGTGAGCTCGTCCATCTAAGCAATAAAAAAAAAGAAACAAAAAAACAAAATGTGTGCAATTCACACGTGGTAGAAGTGAAACCTTCCAAAATTAAAATACAATTATCCTAAACGTCTTAAGTATATGTAAAATTTTGTCATTAGTAAATAATTGTAAGGTAGCGCCCTCTGTGAATTGATATTTTAATTTCATGTATAATCCTAAATTAAAATTCACTAGAAGAGCTTTCATACACACGTTAGTATTAAAAAATCTCACAGATGGCGCTGTATTAAATAGTACGTATATTTCTGTCTCATTCTTTGCTGGCTTCATCCTACACATTTTTGTATTTGTGTCTCTTACCTGTCGTTTTTTCCGTTGCATCCGGTTTGAAATCACAACGATTCTAAAGAAGTTTTCACTTCAAAAACCAAAAAAATTATATCAAAAAGCATAACTACCATAATATTCTTTTCTTCGATTTAAACCTATAACATATGACAGATTCGTAATAATGGAAATCCTATTTCCACAACTTTTTGAAATTTCTGGTATTACGGAGAATGGAACTTTGTTTAACACTGGGTGCTATAAGATATGGTCTATGGGTAGTGTACCGTGGAACTCCTTGAGACGATTACGTCATATTCTTTGTGCCAATCGTCACTGATTCAGAGCATAATCCTATTTATTTCTTACTGAAGTGAAATTAAGTCAAAAGGATAAAATGCCCGGGGTACTAGCCCGTCTGTGACGCTGGTGTTCAAATCGCGCAGGCAGGTTTTAACTGCTCTAATGAAGTACGTACTTATCGTATGATTTTCACCATGAAGGGATATGCCATAGGTAGGACGTCTTGTGAGTCCGCTCAGGTAGATACCACCACCCTGCCTATTTCTGCCGTGAAGCAGTTTCAGTTTGAAGGGTGGGGCGGCCGTTGTATTGTAGAAGTTGAGGCTTTAGAACTCAAGTAGGTAGTGGCATTTACTTTGTAAATGTCTATGGGCTCCGGTAAGACCAGGTGGCCCGTGAACTCGTTCATCCATTTAGGCAATAAAAAAATGTAATATGATAAATAAAATAATATATCAGTAACTACGTCATGTTGCAATAAAGGTGCTAGAAGTTTTTAAATCAAAATACAGAATTTGTGAACGTTTTGTGTGTTGGCGATAAAAAGCTGCACACAGCCGGTCGCGCTAACACCCTAGCTCAATGTTGTCTAATTTAATTCATTAATTTAGTTTGTCCGGAGTAAACTTTGAAAATTAGAGACTCTAAGCTCGGATAAGCAATCAAAGCAACGTCGTGAACATTCTATAACTCATTAAAAATAAAATAAAAATGATGCGACAGCGAAATTATTGAAAACGATAACAATAGACTGCTGATTTTCTTAAACAATTTCTTTATCAATCTTTAATCAATTTACTCTTTGTTGTACTTTTTGATACTGAGATACAGTCCCGAACAATACTTATTTTGTTAAAATAATCAGCAAACGTGCTCAGTGATGCTCTCTCGTGTGGTTAGAGAAATCTTTCAATGTTGATCTATTGAATATGTTGGTGAAAATCGCCACCCATTTAAAGACATCACGCTGAATTGTAATTGCATTAACGATTGCACTAGCATTCAAAAGAAATAGAAAATAAGAGCAATTAAAAAAAATCAATACATGAACAGATAATGTTGTGGTAATAACCCGTGCTCACAATACGCTCAACGTATCTGTTAAAACGCTGTGATTAAATCCAAGTCCCACCAATCATATTCCAATACTTTTTAATTTCTACATATTGGTAGACAGCGATTTGGCTATACCCCTGGCGTTGTTAACATCCATGAGCATCAGTAGCCACTTACCATTAGGGCTGTATGCTTAAAACAGATTTAAAAAAACTTAACTTTCCGCAACATATAGCCTTCGAAACAAAGGAAGCATATCATATTCTGGTACAACACTACATACTGTGTACAATAAAATACGATATACGTAGAGTACCCGCGTATCGGCGCACGAATAATAAACCGAACCAAATCGAGTGGTCTGAGTTATGTGGAAAGTTGGCCGAATGCGCGGATACCGGAGATATAGAGATACAAGAAATGCTTAAAAAATTTTATAAATCATTTTATTTATCTAGGTTATATACAGACGTAGTGATGCATAGATGGAAATCATCTTTAATCATATTAGTAACGAAAGAGTTAAAGATCTCTGAAAACGCTCAAAAGTTACTTATTCTAAAAACCAACTGCCTATTTAAATAAGAGCAGTACGGAAG
The DNA here is from genome assembly GCF_030269925.1 of Bombyx mori. Lineage (NCBI taxonomy): Eukaryota > Metazoa > Arthropoda > Insecta > Lepidoptera > Bombycidae > Bombyx > Bombyx mori. The sequence goes on from NC_085112.1 coordinate 14,416,798, forward strand.
AAAAGTATTCCAGATACCAAATGGTTGGAGAATAAGCACAAAGTAGTATGAAAAACAAGTAGCAAATAGCAATCTAAACAGTTTGCAAATTGGTAAACTCTCTCAACGGCAAAGTTAGCTGCAAGTTCAGGGCACTTAAGACTTTGAACTCATGTTTCCAGATGGCATTCAGGATGTCTATGATATTAGTGACCCCTCAACACAAGGTAGATCGTGTCTTCGTTAATGCGTCAATCTCTAGCAAAGACCAAATATTTATGAAAGTAGTATTGAATTCGAATTGCAAGACCAAGATGATTAGAATATCAACACTAATGTCTTCTAACAAAGAATAAATATTATAATCCTTAAAATTGAATTAAAGCGCAGTTTTAAGGAATATTTAAACTTTTTTTGTATAAAAAGTAGTTAGATTTAATTATCTGAGGTACATATCTAAGTGTTCTGAAAGAAAACTTGCTGTGAGTAAAATCTTACCTAATAACTTTCAAGCAATCACTGGGCATGGTCAAAGGGATTTTTACATCAAATTTGTCCTAACTTTTTTTTAGGTATTCGTTAATAACAAAATATTTGTCCTACTTAAAATCTATTTAATATTTTAATGAACGAATTTAACTAGCTAAAAAAATTGAGGGGAAGTTTTCTTCTAAATTCACAATTTTCAAATCAAACAATGCCACATCCTAAAACTCTGACATCCACGACATTAGTACATTCGCCGCTATAAATAATAAGCGAGAGACCGGAGGCGCCTCGGATCCTTACAAAAAGTAACAAACAGATCTCTTAAATAAAGAAAACACGGGCATATGTTAACATCTGTCGGTCGGCCACTCTGGGTACAGTCGCGTGGACTTGCGCTTCCGCGGATAAATAAATACTCGAACCGTATATGCGTATCCGCTGTTAGTAAATTGGTTCTATTTTTAATATTGACCGATTCTTACTACAAACTTTTCTATTGAAATGTGCAATCTCTCAACAAATTTACAAATTATGAGATCTGTCTCTTTTCTTAAATCAAAACATATATTAAGCTTAATTAAGCTAATTTGCTGCTGCTACTTACGATTTAAACTCACGTTTTTAATTTTCATTCTTTTGTATTATACGGCACGAGTTGTGGCCCTCTTTGAGACTAGAGCTCGTTGACTCAATTGTGTTATAGTGATTTATTTAGTGGTAGAGTAGCATAGTACTCACGACAAGAACGCTTCACAACACACTTTACCACTTGAACTCAAAATACTCTCGATTGTGGAATTAGGGGAAGAATTAGCTACACAAATACTGTAGAGCTGTTGCGCCTTAGGCAAATACTTTTCCTTGGAGAGCACGTTCAGTGCCCCGGGAAGGTGAAGATTTTATCTCCGGAAAGCAGTCAGACTTTTGTTGTTTTGTACACGGAAAACTATATCTAATAGTCACTGGAGCCATCGCAATAATTTCAAGTGGATTATAAGCATAGCAGCAATAATTAAAACACACATATAAATATACTTAGAATATCGTCGAACCCACATCTGTGTAGCTTATTTATGTGGCAGCCTTGATAGTTAGGATGAAAGGTGAGATAATAAAACAAACTGTCACCATTTTGTCTCATTAGAGTAAAGTTTTTAATTTTTTAATCTCTACTTTATTACGTTACCAATTTTTTTTGGAGCGAAGTTCCTTATGTGACGATGCGGAGGGGTACTTTAACCAGGAAAAAACGTCCGTAACGTAAGATTTTTTCTATTTAGTTTGTTAATAACAGATGTCGCTGCACGTAAATTCAACAATTCCTGAATCGCGGTGACGAGATGTTACAGAGTTGATAGACCTTCTCGTATTTCTCTTGCTAAATCATACTTACCTGGCGTAGGGGATACTGTGATCGAGCAGGCGGTTTCACCAGGGCGAGGCTGCTGCCATTGCACTGCGGAGTGGTTGACCCTTGCGATTATTTTTATTTTTATCAATAAAAAAATCATAAAAAAATGTATACCCGAATTACTCTCACTTAACTCTTTATGAACTCTTTATGCCTCGAATAGAACTTAAAATTAATATTTTTATAATAAGGAACTTCGTTCCTATCCGGTGTACCACGACACCACACATATTTTTGTGTTAGAAAGCGACTGCACTTTTTATAAAATTATTATCCCCTTTACTTCAGTTGACAAGTTTAGAAGAGAGATAAAAATTAGAAACATAATTTTTTCTATTCTATTCGTTCTTCAACTTGCAGTACAGGAATCCCTTTTTGTACAGATTAATAAAAACCCATTCGTCCATAAAACACGATAGCCACAGGAAATGGCCCAAGAGCGGGCTCCTAACTATTTAACATAATAAAAACTTGAAGGGATGTATATGGATTACCTCTTCACAGGTTTACGAAGCGAGTCCTTCCGTACCCTCAGAACTATAAATTATCAAGATGTTAAATATTTTGGTGTCTAGCGCACAAAATAGATCACGTGTCGTGTTTTTTTTAACTATTCATTGCTGGAAAAGAGTAGACAAGCTGGTATTCTTCTTAGGCAGCAGCTCGGCTCTGTCCCTGGCATTGCTGAAGTCCATGGACGATGGTAACCATTCGCCATCAGGTGGGCCGTATGCTCGTCTGGCTACAAGGGCAATAAAAAAAATCACCTGATAATATGTGATAACGGAAGACTTCACAAAATTACTACCTCCAACCAACTGAATAAAATCGTTTAAGGTATCCAATATATTGCCAATATATGCGCCTGAAACTAGAACGTTGAGTTTTCGTTGCAAATAAAAGGCATAATGTTTTTTTTTTTTTTTTATGATATGGGTGGACGAGCTCACGGCCCACCTGGTCCGCCCGATCCACTAACGATGCCTAGGTACCTCAAGCATCGGTCATCGTCCTCGTCGAACCCGTCGCTTGCGACGAAGGGCTCGACGAGTAAATTCACCCTCAGACACAGCCCACTGACTTTCTCGCCGGATCTTCTCAGTGGGTCGGTTTCCGATCCCGTGTGGTGCCGCGCCTTGACTCGCAGAAACGTCGTGGCGCTGCAACGCCCGCAGCGTGCAATCGCAGTCAGGGCGATTCGTGGATACCGCACCGTCTCCTTCGAGGCGGCGTGCGTTCTCGCCGGGACGCCTCCCTGGGACCTGGAGGCGGAGGCGCTCGCTGCCGATTATGCGTGGCGTTGTGACCTTCGCGACAGGGGGGAACCACGTCCCGGAGAAGGAGCAATTAGAGCGCGGAGGCTCCAATCTCGGCGGTCTGTGTTGGAGGCGTGGTCTCGCCGCTTGGCGGACCCGTCGGCCGGTCTCCGGACCGTCGAGGCGGTGCGCCCGGTCCTCGCGAAATGGGCGAACCGTGACCAAGGGCGTCTCACCTTCCGGTTGACGCAAATGCTTACCGGCCATGGGTGTTTCGGCCGGTACCTGCATCGCGTTGCCCGGAGGGAACCGACGATGGAGTGTCACCACTGTGACTGCGACGAGGACACGGTCGAGCATACGCTCGCACATTGCCCCGCATGGGTGGAGCAACGCCGTGTCCTTGTCTCGCAAATAGGACCGGACTTGTCGCTGCCGACTGTCGTGGCTACGATGCTCGGCAGCGATGAGTCCTGGAAGGCGATGCTCGACTTCTGCGAGTGCACCATCTCGCAGAAGGAGGCGGCGGAACGAGAGAGGGAGAGCTCATCCCTCTCCGCACCTATCCGTCGCCGCCGAGCCGGGGGCCGCAGAAGGGCTTTTGTCCGACTTCGGCCCCTGTAAGAAGCGAACTCCCCCCGGTGAAGGTCAAGGGGCGACCTGAGGGGGTGAGGCCGCGCGGCGCGCTACCAGCACTCTAGCGCGCTGCCATGGAGTAAATAGAGCGACCGGTCGACGGTGTATCGCGTCCCGACCCGGCAGGCTGGTTCTGGTCCAGCGGGGTATTCCGGGACACCAGCGGCACCGTCTGGGCGGCCCGACGGGCTGCCGTACCGAGACGGCCGACGTTTCAAAGCCTTCGATTCGCCTCGAAGGCTCCGTCGGCTGGGCGTCCTTGGGGTGAGCCGCGCCGTCTGGTTGTAGTGTTGACCGCGGTAGCCCCCCTACCTCATCCGGGTTCTGACCTCGGAGGGGATCGGACGTCGGGTGTAAGAGTAAAAAAAAAAAAAAAAAGGGTCGGTTTCCGATCCAGTGGTAGATTCTGCGAAGCACGGCTCTTACTAGAATTCGTGTTAGCAACGTCATCAGGTTTGAGCCCCGTGAGCTCACCTACTAGTTAAGGCTACGCTGATATAGCCTGTCAAGGCTCTCAGCTTAGGTAGAAAAAAAAACACCTGGTGGTAAGTGGTTACTGGACCCATAGACATCTACAACGCAAATGTGCCATCCACCCTCAGATATAAGTTCTAAGGTCTCAAGTATAGTTCCTAAGTGGGTACGTAATATATACACATGTACGTGCATAGGTTAAGGACTCGTTACCTAGACGTACGTCTAGGCCACGTTACTACCAGTAACCGTGAGGAGTTGGTCGATTATCGATTCAATATCCTACAGTTAGAGTTGAAATTATTATTGTACTATCAAAGACTTAAGACGCGACAAATTGAACTGACTACTGACAACCGACAACTTTAATCTATTACAAAACAGTTTTGTCAGGTAATTGTACGCCTTAGTCTCTAACTAGTACTTTAGCTCAGTGACCCTAATATAAATAAACGATCTCTTCCCTTCCAACAGCTAGCCTAGAATAGTATGTCGTTTTTTTTAACAAATGACGCACTGTGTTATGGGTACCAGAGTCTTACATACTTACATATGCTTAAATATGTTCCAATTTAAGTAATGAACACCCAAACAAAGAGCAACAAAATCTGTTCATCACATGAATGTTTGGCAGATGTGGGAATCGAATTCACAACCTTTGGCGCAACAGTGAGGGACGCTAAATACTGCACCACCGGTTCAGTCTGAAATTAATCGTGTCAGAGATATTTTGCTATTCAGCTACCGTTTCCAACGGGTCAGGTTTTGATCCTGAATTTTAAATCGAAGACTTAAAGTACCAAATAGCCTTAAATATGTATCGATACTAAATATTTTAATATCAGTGGTAGTGGTAAAGGTAGAGGGGGAAGAGGTCGACCGAAGAAGACATGGATGGAGTGTGTGAATGACGATATGAGAGAGAAAGGAGTGAGTGTTGAGATGACGGCTGATAGAAGAGAATAGAAGAGAAAAATCAGCTGTGCCGACCCAACCTAGTGGGATAAAGTCGAGTAAAAGAAAAAAATAAGGAATATTTTAATATCGAATCCCAGTTATACTCACAATCCTAATTGAAGATATTACAGGTGAGAATCCATCTCTAATCTCATACATATACCAGTGCCAACGACACAGTACGTGTAACTAAAATAAACAAATAGGAGGTTCCGTTCTTGACAGCCAATAGTAGCCATCCGTAGCTAAAGTTCACGACTCATAAAAAAGCTCATACGAAGAGAACCTAAAATGTAAGATCTTGAACCGAAAGCTCTTTGAAACTGCAGCCTCGAACTTTTTCAATTTATTTTTACTGTCTTCAAGCGAAGTTTAAAAGCGAACTATTTAGTAGGCTTTTATCAGAGTATTAAGTGGGTGAAAAGTATTGATTTAGCAAAGCTCTGTCAGCACTTTAAGAGTATTTGTTGCTCTCTCGGTATATTTGTACAGAAATATTAGTGAAAACCTTGTTTTAGATGGCTTCAAGTAGCCAGATAAGTTCAAGAACCACTTATTATTAAGTGCTTATCGTGGACTTAACAACATCGATGCCGCCACTCAGCTTATGATGAGAACGAATTCTAAATTATATTGTGTTATCCTACCGTTTAAAGTGGAACGCAGGACTGTTCCGTATTAATAATAGTTCTAGCGATATGTAGAATGATGCTATCTCTGTATACTGTTAAGTACAGCAACTGTCTCTCTGTATACTGTTAAGTAAGTTAAGTCTTCGACAAAAGGCTGGGTTTATACCTTACTTTAAAAAGCACTAGCCTAGTTCCATTATTTTATCTAATATTTATAAGGGCTGAACGAACATCCCAAATATGTGATTTCTTCTGCTACTCATCTCCAAGCATTGCAGGCTGATCGTGCTATGGCATTTTGAAATTACATCATATAGATATCTTGTTCCAACTTATTTTATGTGCGTAAACTATATTACTTCTGTTTAACTTCTGGTGGTAGGACCTATTGTGAGTCCGCACGGGTAGGTACCACCACCCTGCCTATTTGTAGCATTAATGAAGCAGTAATGAGTTTCGGCTTGAAGGGTGGGGCAGCCGTTGTAACTATACTGAGACCTTAGAACTTATATCTCAAGGTGGTTGGCGCATTTACGTCATAGATGTCTATGGGCTCCAGTAACCACTTAACACCGGGTGGGCTGTGAGCTCATCCACCCATCTAAGCAATAAATAAATAAAAGTTTACTGCTCCTCCTTGCGTCCATAATCCTCAAAGCTGAGGATCGTGGCCTGCCTTGATAACACTCTCCTGGACTATTCTGTCCCAGCCCTGTCTACAAAGCTTACAACAGACTACAAATAGAGTCGTCAGTGATTACGAAAGCTGTAACCTATTCGAAGCGTTGGAAATAATCTAATGACAGTAAAAATGCGGGACTAAATCGTAAAAGTAGTTTTAATTATATCTATAATACGATCCGCAAACAATTTAAATTGTAAACCGGAAATTGTAGAAAGCTTTATTAAGCCTAAAGGAAAACAGCTTTTTTTTTTTTTTTTGTTTTCTTTTTTGGCAGACGAGCATACGGCCCACCTGATGGTGAGTGGTTACCGTCGCCCATGGACTTCAGCAATGCCAGGGGCAGAGCCAAGCCGCTGCCTACTTTACATATTGCAGCCGCTTTACATATTGCAGCCTTCAACAAGCTCAGGACAAATAATTATATCGAAAAGATAATCTGTTCTACATTACCACTATCACACTACTTATCTTCAACACAACAACCTAGCTCACCAGTATTTTACCGCAAACATTTCCCGCAGCGCCGTAAGTAATTCTAAAATTACCATAATTAAATCAAATCCAAACTTGCCACGCTTGCAACACTGAACAGCTTTGCCTCCGAGCGAATCTCACGCTTCAGCCGCCCCGATAACGTCTAAATTCCCTTAAACAAACAATGTTTACTTGAAACACAAATCAAACAGCTGTAAAGTGAATACATAGTGTATTTGTTTTCGTCAATAAATGATTATAGCGTCGTTAAGTGTAGTCTGGTCCGAGGAATGTTCAATTGTATGTATTTTTAGTAGGATTTCAACAGTGAGCCGTAAATCTTGATCACGCTGATAAAATTTGGGTACTCCGTGTTCGATCTCACATTTTGGGAGACCAATCATGATTCTAGATGTCAGTGGATGAGAGGGTACACACAGTATATCGATATACTGGGTAGGAAAGAAAATCGAATCTGTAAGCAAAAAGTGCTCAGAGGAATTGAATGAGATGATATCGTTTGATATCGTCGTTTTTTACCATCGCACCGCCCCCCATCCATACTACCTGGATCCACTGCGGTCATCCACAGTGTGTTTCTAGATATATTTTTTGCCACGTACCATCCGGCTTTGGAATGAGCTCCCCTCCACGGTCTTTCCCGAGCGCTAGCACATGTCTTTCTTCAATCGGGGCTTGTGGAGAGTATTAAACGGTAGGCAGTGGCTTCGCTCTGCTCCTGGCATTGCTGACATCCATGAGCAACGGTAACCGCTCACCATTAGATGGGCCGTATACTCGTCTGCCTATAGGGACAATAAAAAAAAACAAAAAAAACCTTTCATTGATGTTCGTCTTCAGATATGAGAAAAAGAGACAGAACACCGCCTAGGCTAATAACGGTTCTAACACGTTAAGTCCTCTCATAAGACTACAAAACTTAATGAATCTCCAATCATACTACACATTATAAATTAATTATTAATAATTTTAAATTGACGTTTTAGTATGAGCTTTTACACTCCGTTTATCAGCCCATAGGCAGTGTGCTTATCTGATTTCAACCACGCCTCACGCATCGAAACACCAAGTACCAAACGAGAGAGAATCGTATCAAACAAAAAATGTGTGCGTGTACTAGTGTACACACGTAAGAAGTGAAACTTCTTTATGGCCTTATTTTTCGAAAAATGATCTACATGCAACTTTCTAGAAATTGGTTAAATAAAGTTAAATTAGATAAAGTTTAAACAAAAGGATTTTATTATCATAGACATGAATACAAAAAAGTTAAATTAGATAAAGTTTAAACAAAAGGATTTTATTATCATAGACATGAATACAAAAAAGATGGCGCGTAACGGAAAAATGTGACGCGTAACCGAAAAATGTGACGGTAAATTTTTTTCCAACGCCGATAAAGAAGTTTCACTTCAAAAAGATTCTACGTTCAAAAGTTCATAAATCTCAAAGAGTAATTAAATAATTAAAACGCTACGAAAAAAATCCATTTTAAAAGTAATAAAGAAACTAGATAAGAGATGTCGTAAACAAAAGTAGTCACGTGTAACTAAACAGCCGGGCGCAATGAAATTTAAAAGCACGTACCTCGAGATAAAGAGAATTTCTCACTAAATTTACTTATAAATACACCCGGTGCTGTGACGGAAAAAAGCACAGAGTAATTTACATTCAGACAGTTCATTCCAAATAAATAAAGTATGGCACATAATTTTGGAAGTGGATGTAACAACGATTTTGGTATATTAATAAACTCTCCTAGATTTTTGGTGTAAAGCTTTGTTAGGCGAGAGATCAGAGCTACTCAGAACTGTTTCTGACACTAATGACGCTTTCGCAGATTTCACCGTCTAGAAATATCCACTCACTGTTACAATTTTGTGAGTCTTTTTGTAAAAGGAACAAACTTATTTAAATTCGTCGTCGCCTAAAAGATAAGGCGTCTGGTGAACTTGTATCAAGCGATGCGGCTATGTTGGTGCTAAATCCCGCAGGCAAGTTCTTTTTCTTATAAATAAATTCATAATTACTATAGAATTGAGGGATGGGACGTCAGCTATACATTATAGTTATCCATGTAAATCCATCTATCCGGTTTTATCATTTAAATTTTTGCAGCTACTAATTAGTTATAACAGTAATAATTATTATTAATACAGTTAAAACCGTTTACTGCGACATCGGTTAATACAACATGCCGGTTATAATAACCAAGAACAAAGGTCCCGGCTGAATGCCATATGACCGCCTTATTAAAAATATTGCTTTTTACGACATTGGTAATAACGACATACCTCATAAAACGACCACATTTAACTAACATTTCGGAGAATTAGATCTGTTAGAACGACCAGCTAAGCTGTATTGTAAACAATTTGAATAGGTATCCACATTTGTCTTCAATGGCTATTAAAATCAGGAAAGAAAACAATAGGATTTCGTTTAGTGTAGGGTCTTTTCTAATTCTTAGAAACAAAACACGTGCATGCGGTAGAGTCGAAGCCCGCTTCTTCATATCTCTTCAGTTAGTTTGTTACTTATCTATACACAAGACGCACCAAAACTTTGTGGAGTTATTCGTGAAACTTTCAAAATGCCGCAAAGAAAAAGAAAACAAATGAATATTAAAGAAAAATCGCGTATTATGTAAATATATTTTACCAATAATTCCCTATCGATTTGTTTGTACTTGCGCGATACACATTAAGCATCACCGGTTGTTATGACTATCGGTTTTTACGACTGAATATGAGCAGTCCCTTCGATGTCGTTATAACAGATTTTGACTGTATTATGAAAACGGGAGTCCAGTTGTAGCGCCTTTAGCTGAACGAATCAACTGTATCTCTACGTCACAGACCTACAAAATGGCTTTTTAAGTTTTAAGTTCCCCAATCTATAAATCTAAATATATATAATTCTTCTGTTCTGCGTATGCTAGTGAATTCCTCCTAAACGGCTGGACCGATTTTGATGATTTTTTTGTATGTGTTCGAGAATTCGATTCAGAATTCGGTCCACTACAAAAAATAATAGAAATTTGAAGTTTTTAAAGTTATGATATGTGTACAGAACAACGTCTGTGGGGTCTGCTAGTTAGACAGTAAAAAAATTTCATAGTCTTTCTGACTGAGCATCCAGTGATATGTCTTCAATAATTAATTAATAAGTCAGTAGATCTTAAGGACCTCTCCTTTCTGTCTTCTCATTTTAATTTATTTATTTATTGGAGTTTACTCCTTTAGAATCGATTTACATATATAGGCCCGGGGTATGAAAATTATGGGGACCAAAATCGTACTAGCATGTCACACGAAATGCGTTATGCGCCTGATTGGCTCCTGATTGCGTGATGCGTGCGCGCGCCAATCAGGAGCCAACGCGCGGCCGCGTTATCGCAGGTGACGCCGGGCTGCTGCGCCGGCAGTCCGCCACAAAGCCTCGTACTGATCGCGCGTTTCTCTCATTATTGTATTTTCATATATTTGTTAGTCGTTTGTTTTGTGTCTCGTTAATTTGTTAATAATCTGTAGTGTATCGTGTTGTCGTAATATAGAACTATTTCTCGTATTGTTTCGTTTAATTTTTTATATCCAGTAAACTCCAGTCGTGCGTCGGAGCGGACACACACACTTTTTTACAAGGAGAACCAACCGCCAGCTCATTATAATATAATAAACAATAGAAACTAAAACCAATTAAATGTCCTCTCCAATGTAAACAAGTTAAAACACTACAGAAACAAAAACAGAGAAACAACAAAATAAAAAAAAACAAAATCAGCAAGCAAGAAACAACATAAGCAAAAGAAGGAATACACCAAACTAATTCAAATATACACTTATATATAAATGTCACATGCGGTATATTGCACAGTTAAGTCTTTTAGCGTCGAATTTAATTCTGCGAGTCACTTCATCTTTAATTTTTTTATGGCAAGGCACAAATTCTTCATTAGTATACATAATATACATGATAAGTTTATATTTGTGTTACAGTGATAAAAAATGGAAACAAAATTATTTGGTTGTTCTTGGACTGAAGTTCAAACAGGCCATGCCAAGGGCTCTAGTTTTAATGCTAGTTTTTGTAAACAACACACATTCGCAACTCGAAGTGTGATTGAAGATAGATGCACTAAGAAAGACATTCGAACTAACTGCTTTATATTTAAACTGTGAAGAACGTGCCTAATCCGTCGAATGCCAGAAATAAACACACGATATCCGTCTTGTCATTTCGAATTGAAGTCATTTTTAAAAGTTCCCCTCCTTGTTAAATCAAAGTAATGCCCGGGGCGGCGTATTTGTCAAGATTTACCTAATAGTTTTTATTTTCTTATGAATGCAAAGTGATTCCTGGTAATTTTAGCTCCGGCAGTATTTTGTACTTCAAAAGGGGATTTAACGGTAATTATGGTACAGAAATAAGGGCATTTTAATTGGGTTTGACTCAAAATAAAAAGCGAACTTGCGGAGGCCTTTGGGGACTCCGTAAGCTGGCAACCTCGATTGATGTGCCTTATGCCACACCTCAACGAAGGCTTTTGCGGTACTAAGCATGCGATAGTGCAGAATCAGCTGTGTGATGCGATTTAATCTTCCACCGGTTCGAAGCGGTTGAAAGCTAGTGATAGCATTCCCAGTGTGGTGATGCTCACAGATCCTGGTAACTAAGCCGGTGAGTGAACTTAACAAATTTTTAAAATTTATAAACTTGCAAATATAATACATATTTCAAATTCAATTATTTGTGTTATTAACGTTATCGAATATCCATTTGCTGCAAAATCAAATTAACTAATCACAAAGCCAATTTCAAAAGCCAATATTCTGAGACATTTATCTGTCAAATACAAAAATTGTATCGAAAATAATTCAAGTATTCCAAGATTAACCGTATTTCAAAGATGTAAAAAATAATGTAAAATGATGGAAAACGCACCTCAAATATATGTTAACCAAATTAGGGCTGACACAAGGCGTCCATCAACTGATAAATCAAATTTTAGTTCAATAAAGAAGAAACCTAATAACCACGGTTATTAAGAAATTTTATGTTCAGAGAGCGCCATCCGAATTCGACAATAAATTTCTCGCAACCCTACTACCATATTTATGGATCGCATTAGAAAAAAACAAAACTTACCATAAAAATGTCTACAATTTTCACAATCATAATTCGTAGTTAAGAAAACCATCGAAAACTGTTGCATTAACAATCATTATGTTAATTGTAAATTTACACAGAATTAAACTCGAAAAATCAGCTTCAATTTTGACGTATGAAATACTCAAATCGCTTAAATAGTCGAGGACACGCGACATAAATAAAAAGGAAATGAAGGGGAGGGATATGAGGGAAAAAAACAACAGACATATCTCTCAGAGTAAGAAAACAAACAATGTGTGTTAACATCTGTCGCGGCACGAACGTGTACAGACGAGAGCTAAAGTCATACGAACGTTCATATAAATTTTGTTTTGCTGTCACATTTTTCAAGAGCTTTTAATGTCACGGGATTGCGGGAGCTGAGAGTATAATAGGGTTTAATTTTTCGTGGAAATTCTTGAGGGCTTATAGCTGTAAAGTTGATGATGCAATGCAATATTTGGGCTAGGTCAGAGGAATCTCGTAGTAATAGAATAAAATTATTAATTAGTATTGTAGTTATTTCTCTAATATCAATCATTTATCCCAACATCGTCATTCATCTGATACCTACCAGCCTTCTTCTTACGGCCTAATTTTTAACAAACCGGGTAGGCTATACTTATTTCTTATTATTGTCGTGAACCAATTATAAAAATTGTATAAATAGTTCTCTGATTAACATGCTGGACAATTCCACTCACGGTATATCTTTTTTAAGCTTCAGTTATCGTCGAACGTCAACATCAGTTGAACCAAGTATTGTGGCTTTAAAAAAGCCCTCAATGAAACAACTTAATACAAATCTTCATTTTGGTGAAGTCCTATGTTGAACTCTTATATTGGAACAACAGCTATACTACCTCTGAATCGAAAGGAACAAATGTTTCGCAGCAAAACAAGCAGAGTGGCAGCAACACTTCCACCAATGGAAATATGTCGGAAAAATCTCGTTTAGTGGACGCATCTATTATAACTGTAGCTTCGTCGTGTTTTTAGTTTTTTTTTGTGTTTATGGGTAAAATTAAATTATCTCACGACCCACTTAGTACACAGGAGCATATACATATCATAACGAATGAATGCCATAACACACCTTGAGATATTAGATTGAAGTCTTAATGATTTTTATACCGGCTATCTTACTCTTCAAAATGGAACCCATGACGGCTCCGTTATAGGAATAGGCAGAATTACAATACGCCACCACACCACCTGATATATGAGACCACTACTTAATTTCAGTTGGTGGTAGCAGAACCATATAATAATCAGAGAGCGCTGCTGTCCATTCACCGGTAGAGTCTTTCGTGCAATTTTAAGACACTGACGATAAGATATGGTGGTGGTGCAATATCCCAGCCGAAGTAGGAAGTGTTACTTTTTTTGGAATTAGTAATGGCATTCCCAAATGATTACAGTATTGAAGTGAGTCTACCAATGAATTTTCTTTCTCGTTTACTACTAAATAATGTCTTAATTTTAATAAAATTTTAGTTTTAATTCGGAGGAAGTGTTACTTTTTTTGGAATTAGTAATGGCATTCCCAAATGATTACAGTATTGAAGTGAGTCTACCAATGAATTTTCTTTCTCGTTTACTACTAAATAATGTCTTAATTTTAATAAAATTTTAGTTTTAATTTATTACTAAGTACAGTTTTATAATAAGATAAGACGTCCGGTGCATTCGTATCTAGCGATGCAACGGTGTTCGAATCCCGCAGGCGGGTACCATTTTTTCTAATAAAGTACGTACTTAACAAATTGTAATGTTGCACTTTAGGAGGTGTTAAAGGAAAACGTCTTCTTGCGTGTATTCCATGTTTAATAATCATCTTAACCCTAGTTTACAATTAGGAAGAAGCCTATGTTTCTAGGTGGTCCGCCTTATTAGGGTGACATACGAGATTACACCTTTTAACTATGTTATATAATAAATGCTATGCTAATACTATGCTATGCTATGCTATAATATATCAACAAATCATATATACCTACACACTTCAAAATGTTCACGATTGACTTCCACGGTGAAGGAACATCGTGTAATAAAAATCCATACCCGCAAAATGATAATTTGTGTAATTGCTGGTGGTAGACCTCTTGTGAGTCCGCGTGGGTAGGTACCACCACCCTGCCTATTTCTGCCGTGAAGCAGTAATGCGTTTCGGTTTGAAGGGTGGGACAGCTATTGTAACTATACTAAGAGCTTAGAACTTATATCTTTAGGTGGGTGGCGCATTTACGTTGTAGATGCAATAAGATACAAATTCTTCTATTGTTATGTACATACAGCCAATATTTACGAGTATACATAATACCTATCTGACTCATTGGTGCAGTAGTTAACGGCCCTGACTGTTGCGCCGAGGGTCGTGGGTTCAATTCCCACATCGGGCAAACATTCGTGTGATGAATAGGATTGTTTGATCTTTATCTAGGTGTTTATTATCTATATATGTATATTTGTATGTATGTCAGGCTCTGGTACCCATAACTCAAGAAATTCTAATTTGGGGCCGGATGACCATTCGTGATTTGTTTCCAGTCGTTATTATTATCTTCTTCTTCTTCTCCATCGCTCCCTGATTACTGAGGATCGTGACTCGTCGACTGCCAGCCTCCATCGGTTCCGGTCAGTTGCCTGGTGTAGTGCAGCACTAAGTGGTCCGCTGGTTTGCTCGGAGATCTGGACGGGCCAACGTTTGGGGCTCCGGCCTCTAGGACGTTTTCCTTCTACTTTTCCAGTGACCATCAGACGTTCCAAGTTGTCTACACCTCTACGGGCAACGTGTCCAAAGTAGCGCATTATGCGTTGTAGACAGGTGGTAGACAGGTGTTGAGCGTTCTCCGTTCTATTATTATCTAATGACAATTTAAAATGGAATTGATCTTCAGTAACGCTTTTATGCCCGACTGTACCGCGAGCTCGAAATTCAATACGTCAGCGTTGATTGCAGTTAATTATAAATCAGTCACCCTCTTATTGTTGCAGCTATATATATTAAAAAAAAAAAAAAAAAACGGAACCCTTATCCCTTGAAACACAAAGTTTAAAATCACTCATAACTTCGCTTTGATGGTATTACTTCCGCCAAACAAAAATTCTTTGTTTGTTCTTATCAATGAACCGAAACAATCCATTTTGTTTGTATCGTAACGTTTCTACCGTATGAATTTTGCTTTGAAATATTTTCATGTCTAATACTTTTTGGGTAAGTTTTGAAATTCGGATATATGTGTGGATAATTCACGCAGTGGTAAAAAGCTTTGCGGGATTGAAGTAGTTTAACGGTTTCAAATTCTCTGTTCGTTGCCTAGGATATTTTTTTTTGTCTTTACTAGTCACCAGGTATGTAATGCTTTTATCCCATAATACGCTGACACACCGTGACACTGAAATAATGAAGTCGTCGTGGCCTAAAGGATAAGACGTCCGGTGCATTCGTATCTAGCGAAGCACCGATATTAGAATCCCGCAGAAGGGGACCAATTTTTCTAATGAATTACGTACTTAACAAATGTTCACGATTGACTTCCACGGTGAAGGAATAACACCGTGTAATAAAAATCAAAACCCGTAAAATTATAATTTGCGTAATCGCTGGAGATAGGACCTCTTGTGAGTCCGAACCACCATCCCGCCTATTTCTGCCTTGAAGCAGTAATGCGTTTCCGTTTGAAGGGTAGGGCAGCCATTGTAACAAGGTGGGTGGCGGCATTTACGTTGTAGATGTATATGGGCTCCAGTAACCACTTTATATCAGGTGGGCTGTGAGCTCGCCCTCTATCTAAGCAATAAAAAAAAACACATAGGCTCCTAAGCTAGATTAATCTTAAGTCGATCGTCTCCACTGCCAAAATGTCTATAAGAGCACTAAGTGAATGTCTAAATTCACTTCTAAAAACAGTTTTGTGTGTACTCATTTCATTCCGAAAATCTTTAGTGTTTTTAGAAGGCATATACAGGTCATCAAACTCACAGCCCAAATGGTATTGAGTGGCTATCGGTGCCTATATAAATCACGGTATGAGCGCTGTCACCCAGCTTGAAACTTGAGGTCTAAGTTTCAATTGTATAGTATAACGCATATCACACTTCTCAGAACGTATTACTTGGTTATACCTAACCGTGTATCTTCACTAAGAGGTGTTAATCCTTTCCGTAGTAAATTTGTTTTGGAGCACTTATTTACCTTACTCATGAAATGGTTTTATCAACTTATTACTATTTTTTGAGGAAATTGCCGCCATTGTCGATGGCAATTCAATCAACAACAGCATTATTCACATTCAGGCTACTGATCTAGTTAAATACAAGGCGTCCCAAAAGATCAAACGTATGAAATGACAAAGTAATTAAAAGTATCAAAATGAGAAATCGAAGGTAAAAATACGGCGCAAGTCATTAAAAGAGGCGATCCCAGTAGCTAATATATCACATAAAATTAATTAAGCTCCACCTTTGTGAGAAGATCGTATTAAAATTAAAAGCAAACATTTGAATGGAAAGGTTTCAAAGGTCACACCTAACAATATTGATTCAGGCCCACATTGTAATGTAGATTGGATGTGGTAATGACAGTGTTTTAAGAACGGCTTCGAGGAATTAATAGGCAAGTAGAATAAAATGGGAGACAATAAGAGAGAGATAGAGAGAGAGAGAGAGAGAGAGAGAGAGAGAGATAGAGAGAGAGAGAGAGATAGAGAGAGAGAGAGAGAAAGAGAGGGCTTATACTTTATTGTACACCAAAATAAACAAAAATACAAAGCATGCAAATCAAAAATGTACAATGGACAAGAATCACTTCAGGATATAAATTAACTGCGGTGTAGTACTTATTGGTTGAAAAAATGGTTGTTTAAAAATATATATAGATAAATAATAAATCTATACATGTATATAAAAATGAATTGCTGTTCGTTAGTCTCGCTTAAACTCTAGAACGGCTGGACCGATTTGGCTAATTTTGGTCTTGAATTATTCGTGGAAGTCCAGGAAATGTTTAAACGGTGAGAAAATATAAAAAAGCTCGGAATTATATAAAAACAAACAATTTTGTTTTTCCTTTGATGTTTCCCTTTGATGTGTCTTTTATTTATCGATTGAGGCACTACGAAGTCTGCTGGGTCAGCTAGTCTACCTAGTCAGGTCATAAATTCTGTCACATGTTTAATGTAAAATAATTGAAACAAGTTTATTCATTATGTAACCATTCATATACCAAAATGAACTTAACAAAACATAGATTCTTATGACACTAAAGTTTATTCAAAATGACCTCCGTGATTTTGAATACAGGCCTTCAATCTGCGCGGCCAGTCGTCTATCGCAGCACGAACGAGGTCCATGTCAATATCGGCGGCTGCCTTAATCAAGGATGTCTTGAGTGACTCCAAATTGGGATGAGGCTTTGAGCACGCCTTTACCTCCAAGTGTTGCCATATTTTGTAATCTAACGGATTCAAATCTGGACTGGAGGAGGGCCAGTTTTCGTGCTGGATGAAGTCGATTTCACGCGCCGCCAGCCAGTCTTGTGTGCTCTTCGCTCTATGAGCTGGCGCCGAATCTTGTTGGAATACCCAGTGCCTGTTATTGAACATGGTATGAGAAACAGGTTCCACAAGGTTCGTCAGGACTGTATTTTGATACACAACTGCATTCGTTTTTACACCTTTCTCACAAAAAAGTACCTCTGTTAAGCCCCAATAAGAAACTCCCAACCATACCGTGAGCGAGGATTGAAAATGACCTCGTTGGACACGCGGAATACGGTCGTCGCTTCTTCACTACTGTGTGCGTACACCTTATCATTTTGCTTGTTGTAGCTCTCTTCTACGGTAAAAAATTTTTCATCCGAAAAAAGAATTTCCCGATATTTTTTTCCCGCGTACAGCTTCAACAAAGCGCGGCATCTCTTCAGTCTCAGGTCCATTAGACGAGCATTCAAACGATGTCCTGTTTTTCTTCGATATGCCCGAAGCCCTAAGTCTTCATTTAACACCCTTTTCACCGTGGTTCTGCTTAACCCCATCTTAAGGGCCAACAGTTTCTGCTTACGTTTGGGATTTCTTTGAATTCGCGCCTTCACAGCTTTTATCACTGCTGGAGTCCTAACAGACCGAGGGCGACCACTTCTTGACCCGTCATCTACACTAGTACATCTACATTGTATCGTTTGATAGTACGATAAACGAATCTTTTGGTTATATTCAAATTTTTCAGTATGTTAAAAATTTGAATTGGCGCGTAACCGCAACGATGCTACGCAATAACTGCAACACGGTCTTCTTTAAGCGTCCACTCCATATTTAAAAATGTGTAAAATTCTAAAAGTATACATTTTTATTTTCATGAACAATTCGAAATTCAATAAACTTTTTTGTGGCCAGCATTCTAAGAGAAAAGTTTTTACTGTGTGACAATACTTATGACCTGACTAGTTATATATCAATGAATTGCTGTTCGTTAGTCTCGCTAAAACTCGAGAACGGCTCGACCGATTTGGCTAATTTTGGTCTTGAATTATCAGCGGGTCAGCTAGTTTATGATATATACGTTTTTCTACTGTATTGGTGAACGTGGTTAGAGCCCATGGGGTATTAAGCAATGAATGATATTTTTGTCATCTTTCTTTCAAGATAGATGTTTCTTTATACAATTGAGATTGCCACCTCAAAGCCCGTGGTAGACAGTGGTATTGGTTTTTTGATGTCCATAGGCTCCAGACAACAGCAAAGGTTAATTTTAGTTTAATCTTATCTATTTAAATTTACAAAATTCCTTCAATACATTTATATAAGAAGAAAATCATAAAAGAGAATTGAGTAAAGAAAATTAATGTCTGTTTCAAATCAATCAACAAAAGCTACTCAAATATTCTGAAAAAGCTCTACAATCAAAAGAATAAAAACGCCTTGTTAAACTCTAAGATTATTTACTTAAAAGTCGAGTTGAATTTTTGAAAGCACTCCGCGTAATTAAACAAACACTATCCTTTGTATAAAAATTAAATTTTAATTTCGTTTTTGCAATCCATAAAGTACTCAAGTTTCCCCTTGTTTCATTTCATTTCATTATAGTCAGCCTTACCGCTGCCACAATAGTCCAGCACACATACAACAAATTTAATTCCTTTTAATAATGAATCAAATTATAGTACATTTTTTATTTAGGGTTGACACACATTTCTTCGTAATTTATTAAGCTAGCTGGTATTTTTTCTGGCCCCATACTTGACGAGGCGCTAAGAGCACAAAGCCGGCTGTACTCCTATCAAGTGATATGATTTTGACAGGGTTCAATTCGCTAACAAGTACCAATTTACCGATGTAAGGCTTACCTTACTCGTGTTCATGAACGATACCCACTTTGAGACACGGCGTCGAGTTCTCAGTGATATTGTATTAGGGGTGTCCCAGATCCAATTGAAATTCACGACATTTTTACGCAGAATTAAACAAAATAGGCTCAATGAAGTGTTAACGACGAAGGGAAGATCTTCCACCAAGCAGGTGATATTGCTCGGTAGACCGACGGTCCGAATGTTGTTGTTCGGAACTTGTGTAAATGCAAGCTTATTTTGAAAATGTCGTAAGCGAGATGCGGGCATCTGTCAAATATCTTGCTTTATATTATCACATCATGCCTTAAACACCTAAACAGCAAAAACCGGTTACTGATCGTACGTACTGTCTGGAATAAAATCGAGAAATATTGCTGCCAAATTCTGACATTATCTGGAAAAGGTAAAAAAATCCTTTATGACACCCATTTTGTGGTACGTCTTGTGAGACCACATGAGTCAGTACACGAAACTAGACAGTTGCTGATAAATTATCCAATATTCAGAATCATACTTATCAACTTATATTACTATAAAACATATCATCTACTTGCTAATGTAAACTTCGAGAAAACCTATCCAATGTTTTATGCTAATAACAAAATTACATGAATTTTCTTCATCCTTGTACTTATATAACAAATAAACAGATTTTCGTATAAATGATTTTATGTTGAGTTCCATATCCATACTACATATTTATAATTATGTTTGTAATTTCAATAACACTATTAAGCCTTATATGATTTATTACTTGTTTGTTATGATTTCACGTCTTAACTTCTCAAGCGATCAGAAAAAAACAAGGATATTTTCTACAAGGTCTTGCCTGTAGAAAAAAAGTTCTATTCCCAAAAGAAATACATTTTTTCTACATTAACACAAGATAACTCCCGTGGAAAAGCTAACTAATCACTACATAGTATAAAACAAAGTCGCTTTCTCTGTCCCTATATCTGCCTGTCCTTATGTATGCTTAAATCTTTAAAACTACGCAACGGATTTTGATGCGGTTTTTTTTAATAGATAGAGTGATTGAAGAGGAAGGTTTATATGTATAATAATATCCATTAAATAGTGGAGAAATCAATAATAAATTACAGTTTCGCTAGTAATTAATAAAGCAAATTTTAATAACAAAAGACGAGTGTCGTACGAAGATGTAACGTAAATTAAATAACTAATTTTTAATTTTCAATGAAATATGTGTCTGAGTATTCTGCACGCCTTTGACGGGCATTCATGAAATAAAAAAACTAACGTGGTTTTTTTATCAGAAAACTTTTTAATAATGTGGTGAATGAAATTTAATTAAACTCGTAAGTATACTCGTAGGATATTTTCTCGCAAAAAATAAGCATAAAAGGAATTTTGTTTTTATAAAAGTAACATAATTAATTTGTAACATAAGTATTTTTCTAATTAGTATTCATAGTCTCACGAACTGTTTGAAGCATCGGTCCTTTGGTGTGTATCATGATTTTATGGGGATTGTTCTGAGGGTTTTTTCTAAATGATGTCGCCATCTTCTTCCTGGTGGTATCACGTCTTGTAGGCCCGAACGTATAGATACCACTATCCTACCATTTCTGCCATGAAGCAGTAATTCGTTGCGGTTGGAAAGGTGGGTCAGCCGTTGTACTGTAAAGTTGAGACTTCGAACTCATGCCTCAATGTGGGTGGCAGCATTTACGTTGCTTATGTCAATGAGCTCTGGCAACCACTTACCACCAGGCGGTCTTTGAGCTGGTCTACTCATCTAAGCAACAAAAAAAACTCTTTACCATCTTACCACTCGTAACCAAACCACTGATCATCTTAATATCTCAAACTTTTGACAGATAATTTTTGCCACGTACCATCCGACTCTATATTTTTTGTGTGCTATTTATTTCCTACGACACCTTTCCAAAACTTATATATAATCACAAAAAGATACTTAAAACTTAGCTTAAAATACAAAAGAAAGCTTTTTTAATTTTACAAAACGTTATTATCATTCTAACGACCTTATACATCCCACGTCATCCTCGTTATCAATAAAGTGACACATACGGGTCGATTATGAATGTTAATTACATTAAACAAACCAAATTGCTCAATAAAAGACAAAATAGACCCTTCCATTAACTTGGGCGATGATCTCGCTGATTTATCTACGTTTTAATTGCGTTGCGTCTTCACACAGGATTTCAACGCTATTCAGACCTGAGAGACTGAATGTGAAAATGTTTTCCATCCCTCTCGATTCGCGGCCGAACGGGCCGCAACCCTTACGAAAATCATTTTCCGTCCTTCTCCCCCGTTTTACAGTACCGGAGAGATCCCTTATGTAAGTCAGTGCTTCACCAAAGAGCCTCGCGGTCAGACGCGCGCCGTGCTCCGTCAAAATCGGCCCGATACCACGATCCTACGAACTCGGCCGTCCGGAGTCGGTGCCGACCCAGTACCGCGTGTTGAAAAACTTTTATGCACAAGAAATAGATCTGTGCGCGTCCGTCTACGAGCGCTTGAAGTAATCATAAATCAGGATACATCGGAAATGGCGTGCCAAAGCGAAATTTCTTTTTAAATTTACGCGCCCGTATTAATAAAGATTTATCTTCGAGAACAAGGGGAGTTTCTGAGTTAATTATAGATACATTTTCACTATGTACAAGGAACTAATACGCGCGCGTGGTCGTAGAAGCATCGTGTCCTGTAGCAAGCAAATTAAAAACGGCTAAAATCCAAAATAGATTGGGGAGATTTTAATGTATGATGTGACATCTGCTTTAAGGAACCGGTGTCATAATTTGTCAACGTGTTAATTACATAGTAGAGTGTACGTTGACAGATTTAGTGAAAGCAGGTATAGTTTGTAGATGCATATAAATTGTGTTAAAATGTTAGAGTCATTAGGGAAAATTTATTTTTGAATAAATTATGAATGAATGTGCCAAGTGACGATGAAAAGACGGAGAGTGTCAAACTAAACGTAAAAATATTAACGAAACAGAAAAAAATATGGCTGAAAATTTGAAGAGGATTAAAAAGCATTCTTGCTTGATGAATGCAATTCTGCTTTTCATCACAATGATTTATGGTAAGTGCCTACGTGACTTGTTAATTAACAACCTGAACTCTTTTGACATTGTTATTGTAGACTTTAATAATATTTGTAATTTCTTATAAAGTTAAATTGCAATCATGTTATGACGTAAGCTTGGATTACTTGGAATTTTAATGCCTAGTTAAATAAATATAGGTATTTTCTGTGTCAAACTTGGGTTTGCTTAAATATGGCCATTGCACGATTATTTTTTTCTCACCGCAATATTATTACGTAATATTACAATAGAGAAAATTCCAGGTACTTTTCAATACATGGGATCCCTTATCGTTAAGATGACAAAATACGAATGATACTGTTAATTCTTCCTATACATAAAATATGCATTTAAATTTCAACCAACGAGCGATATCTGTATACAGTCAATAACTATATATATTTCGATAGCAATTGTAAGAATAATAATAAATCAAAACTTATTCTTGGCCTA
Source organism: Bombyx mori (assembly GCF_030269925.1). NCBI lineage: Eukaryota > Metazoa > Arthropoda > Insecta > Lepidoptera > Bombycidae > Bombyx > Bombyx mori. The sequence goes on from NC_085112.1 coordinate 14,439,853, forward strand.
GAGATACTTTAGTGTTTATGAAACAAATAAATATAATTATAGAGCATGGAAAAAGTGTGAATAATAAACAACACAAATCAAAATTTATTTTAAAATGATCAGTATGAAGAGCATAAAAATTAAGGGCGCATATCTGGAGTGTTACTTTCTCAAATGGAACATACAAAATGCTTAATGTGTTCCAATATACTATTAACGTATGCAGCAACATTTTCTAAATTAAAATTTATCCATAAAGCTACTACATAAAGTTAGACGTTTGGATAGTCGACAGTCCAATTCTGACGGATCGCTTAGGTCCTCCGGGTATACGAAGGTACTTCAGTTCTCCCTGTGTTTTGTACTTCACGAGTGCTCTGAATAATCATTTGAAATCTATAATGATAATATTTTTGTGTTTATTTACAATGCGTTTCCAGAGATATTTTTGCCACTTACCGTCCGATTTTAGAAATAAATTCACTTCTCTATTCTTCCCGAGTGCTATGATCTTCTCCTCAAACGAGTTTAACGGTGAGTACTTGGTAGTAGGCAATGACTTGGCTCTACCCCAGTTATTGATAACAGTGACCAGTAGCAGATATATTATAAATCAGATTAAAAAAAATACTAAAAACAACACATACACCCCAACAAATTTTTACAAGAAAAGAGTGAGAAATCACTCAATTTGCTCTGTGTTAAGGTTATAAATCATTTTGGAATAGTTTCACTCATAATTATTAGTCATAATCCAGTAAATAATATATTCTAACCGGTCCCGAACCTGTCTGAAAAGTTTGCGATTACCTAAACGTGCAAAAGTATATTTAAACTGGGCTAAATAAATTCATCCTATTTGTGTATCTGTAGATACACAAATAGGGGTAAGCTAATTAAAAGCGTATAAACATAACATTTAAACTTGTTATTAAAATTATTTAAAATAATAAAATATAGTTACCATGGCTCATCTCTTAACATAACAAAGTCGAAATAGATTTTTAACGCATAGTTGTTTGTTGCCGAAATGGGTTTTTTAGGCTATTCTAACTTCACCTAGGTTGTGAGGGACTTTGCGGGGCTTTGTCTGACAGGATTTCATAACACATGTCTTAGGACTAGCAATACTGTGCTGAATCTACCTTCTTCTTCTTCTTCCTACCTGTTTCCTGGTTTAGTGCCAGGGTTCGTTTTACAACTTGAAACTCCTTCGTTTTACCCGGTCTTCGGCATCCTTCTGGGGAAGGTTATTTTCATCCATATCCGCCTATTTTGCTGAATCTACCACAGGATCGAAATCGCGTCTTACCGAGAAGATCTGGCGAGGAACTCAGTGGGTTGAAATACATAGGTACGACAGTACCCACGCTGACTTTCAATACGCTCCATCACTAGTAAGTTATCGGTAAACAGCAGCTACCTTGTACCCCTGATATTGCTGATATTCATGAGTGGCCACTCGTCAGCAATAAACTTAATTAGCTATATAATACAGATTTTCTGTCAATTATGGTTTTAAATAGTTCGTAAACCTGTGACTTACCTCGTCGAACGCACGAAAAGCACCCGCTATCCAAGAGTATTTCAATTGCGAAATATTCACACGTTCTTTTTGGATGAACAGGATAGTAGTTTTACTATACAATATTTTCCACATCTTACGACGAAAACTTTCGCGTTGTTTTACTCTGGTAACTTAACATAGGCGTCAGTTTGTCTTCAAGTAATAAATGTCGAAATATGAATCCCCCTATTCAATTTGTTACATTGCTGTAAGGCGGTGTTCATAATCTAGTTCAAAAGCGTGTCCAAATAACATTACGCCTTCAGGAAGGGTGACCAAACGATTCTTAGAATAATTTATTACATAACGATTGGAATTTCGTAGACAGCGCCAAAGCCGTTCTTAATTACGTCACGAAGTAATTACTCAGAGTAAACTAAAAGTCTTCCAATATTAATCTCTACAAGCCACTCCGTTATAGTTGAAGGTTTGGGCAGTCGTTACACTACTTGAGTAACTATACTTGAGACCTTAGAACTTATATCTCAAGATGGGTGGCGCATTTTACTGGTGGTAGGACCACTTGTGAGTCCGCACGGGTAGGTACCACCACCCTGCCTATTTCTGCCGTGAAGCAGTAATGCGTTTCGGTTTGAAGGGCGGGGCAGCCGTTGTAACTATACTGACACTTTAGAACTTGTATCTCAAGGTGGGTGGCGCGTCTACGTTGTAGATGTCTATGGGCTCCAGTGACCACTTAACACCAGGTGGGCTGTGAGCTCGTCCACCCATCTAAGCAATAAAAAAAAAATACTTTGTAGATGTATATGGGCTCCAGTAACCACTTAACACTAGGTGGACTGTGAGCTCGTCCACCCATCTAAGCAATAAAAAAAAAGCTACGACTAAGACCTCAAGTCTCAAGGTGGGTGGTGGCATTCGCGTCATGTTGCCTATGGGCTCATCCAGGTTAGTTGTGAGTAGGTTCACCCATAGTTGATCCAATAGACGTCAAAAGTTTAACACGTTCGTTTTTGGATTTCTTTGTGAAAATTTCCGAGCAAATTTCCCAGTTTTTCGACTGCTCCACAATAGAAATAAGCAGACCAGAAATAAGCAGCAATACCTTTTAAGCGTTGTATTCGCTCGTGCCTACACGTTAGCCACAATTTTTATGTGACATCCCAATGTAAATCTTCAATAGTTTGTTTAGCAAAATCACGCTAAGATTTGTTGGTCTCATAGACTATAATATTAGCATTTTATTCAGGGCAATTTTGTAAATAAATAGAAAAGATAATCTGTTGTCAATTATTTAGTATACGTTGTGGCTTCTATGGTCTTTCTTAACTTCAAATTCCTCTAGATGAAAATATTTCAATCACAGCTCTTACCTAATAAATATAAGTCATACATAGACTCGCTATGAGCACTCGTGAGCATACCTCACACTACACTCACATCAATCGTGAAACTGTTCGTTTGATTTTCGAATAGCATACATATTAATTTTGTGAAGAAACCTTCGTTTGCGGATAGCAATTATAATAATGGTTCTAGAATGTGTCCCGAGGGATCTCCTGTGATTACATTCGATTAAATGTGTATTATGGCTCAAATTAAGTGTAATGGCATTAGGATCGTGTGAAAGTGCGGGCTAGGAATGTTGACGAGGTTCTTCGGGACAATCACTTAGTTTGTTAGAGTATATTGAGAAGAAAAGGAATGGAAGAATGGGGAGTATTAAGCAGTAGGCAGCGGCTTGGCTCTGCTTCTGGCATTGCTGAAGTCCATGGGCGACGGTAACCACTTAACATCAGGTGGGCCGTACGCTCGTCTGCCTACAAAGACAGTAAAAAAAATCGACGAAAGGAAAACCTGTGGCAGGGGCTATTCTGAGTCTAGACAATTTCCTTCACAAAGAAGTCTTAAATAATATAATGTAATGTGCGGTATCGGCCTAATATAAAAGTCCTACTTTTCTTCCTGTGAGTGTTGTAAAATAGAATTATTAGAGAATTAGCTGCAACTTTCTCTGATATCAGCGCACTGCAAACGCCAATCGGCATTTTCTGGTTGCAGGACGTATTGTAACCCCACACGTGTAAATAACAGTATCCTGCCAATTTCTGCGGTAAAACAGTCATACGTGCCGGCTTAAAGGGTTAGACAGTCGGGCACAGTAAAATTGAGATTTTGGCATTACCATAGTTACAAGGCGGTACCTGTAGTTAGGTTATGATGCTCACGGATTTTGGTAATCACTTTATAAGAGCCCGTTTACCAATCTATCTATAAGAATAAATAAAACAGTCATCTTCAAGATGAGATGAAAAGTCAAGTAGTGTTACAATTGAACATCAGACTGTGTGTGGACCGCCCACTTCTAACAATAAATTAAATGGACTGTAATTTAAAAGTGTTAAAAATGAAGACTTGTATAGAGGGTAAAGAGAGCGTTCATTATCATTATTGTCGTCAATTGTGACTTTAACAAAACGCCTCAAGACATCAAAGCCAATTAAAACACATCTAAATGAAGTCTTTGAAGTCGTCGTGGCCTAAAGGATAAGACGTCCGGTGCATTCGTTGTTGCGATGCACCGGTGTTCGAATCCCGCAGGCGGGTACCAATTTTCTAATGAAATACGTACTTAACAAATGTTCACGATTGACTTCCACGATGAAGGAATAACATCGTGTAATAAAAGTCAAAAAAAAAAACCCGCAAAATTATAATTTGCGTAATCACTGTTGGTAGGACCTCTTGTGAGTCCGCACGGGTAGGTACCACCGCCCTGCCTATTTCTGCCGTGAAGCAGTAATGCGTTTCGGTTTGAAGGGTGGGGTAGCCGCTGTAACTATACTGAGACCTTATAACTTATATCTCAAGATGGGTGGCGCATTTACGTTGTAGATGTCTATGGGCTCCAGTAACCACTTAACACCAGGTGGGCTGTGAGCTCGTCCAACCATACAAGCAATAAAAAAAACAAAAAAAATGAAGGGAGATCTGAAAATTATAATATTTTTTTTAAATATCCTGCTGATTCTTGTAATACGAGACCAGAGTAATAAAACTGTTGTGTTAATATCGGCTTTGTTACGTGCGCAAATTAACAAGACAATAGGACGCCTTGAAGATGGTTAAAATTACGCTGAAACATTCCGTCAAATAGACAGATACGGGTCAAACTAACAAAAGCGTGTTAAAAAATAGCAGAGTCTCACAAAGTTCCCGTATTAACAGAGCTGTGTTTGCTATGTTTTTTGAGGTTTTCAATTACTAATCAGTGAAAAGGGTTTTGTCCGCTATTCCATTTAGCTGGAGGGTACTTTATGACCCTCATCGTGACCTTCCTTCAGTGCCCCGACTTTTCCTTGATTAAAATCGGCAGTTATTCCTACATAGTGAGAGTGCGATGGATTCAAATTGGAATCTTTTTATTAAGTAGGGTAGAGATTCCTGTAATTTTCATGCTTGTGTCGAACGAAACCTATTCTTACGTCATTGCACTTTAAGTGCCTATATAAAAATTATTATTATTTATTAGTTCGACAAATTTTTACCTTACGAAAAATTATCAAAAGAAATAGTAATGTGACATGTTAAATAGTTTCCAATGAAAAGTTAAAGATACGTTGCAACGGCTTGACTAAAAAGTACTTTGGGAAGCACTCACAAATTGTGGACGGGTTCGATTTCGGTTTTTTTTTCTACCTATGCTGATAGCCTTGAGAGGCTATATCAGCGCACCTAACCTAATAAGTGAGTAAGTTCACAGAACTAAAACCTGACAAGGTTGCTAACACTAACCCTAGCAAGAACAGTGCTTCGCAGAATCTACCACTGGATCGAAAACGCGACCCACTGAGAATATCCGGTGAGAAACTCAGTAGGCTGTGTGTGTATCTTTAAATTCGACAATAAGTTATTTTTTTGCCTTTATAGCTATCCGATGGTAAGTGGTTATCGTCGCTCATGGACCTCAGCAATGCCAGGGGCAGAGCCAAGTCGCTGTGTAGTCTGTAATTGACCTAAAATAATATGTGTATCATTCAAATATATCCTTCGTAATACGTAATCGATAATATAGCGGATATAGCCCATAAAAAGGCCAATTTCAAAGCACAAGCTTATTGAAAGTCTATGCGAAATGGAAGCAGTAATGTAAAAGAAAACGTTTGAAACGGTGCCCAGAGTCTTCCTGGTGATTCATACTGTACTTAATTTTGAAGCGCATAAAGATGATTTTCCCATATAATGTACATTACGTAGCATGGAAGTCTTAAGTTGATTATATTATGGAAATTTTAGAATAATGTTTGCGTTTTATAATCTGTTAGTTTATGACATCATAAGCTTAAGCACGTTTATAGCTTAACTAATACTGTAACGTATTTCATTAGGTGGCTTAAGAATTATTTTACTTTTCTTTTACTTTAACATTCTCATTCTCTCTGAGTAGTAAATAGCAGAGTCATCTAATTGATAATATTTGTTTATATATGTTTTTATATGTATATTTTTATGATATGTCATCATTCATCATTATCCTGCCCTTTTCCCAGTCACCTGGGGTCGGCGCAACATGTTTTCTCCTTCCATACTCTTCTATCATATACCATTTCTTCGCTCACTCCCCTCCTACCCATATCGTCTTTCACACAATCCATCCATTTCTTCTTAGGTCTACCTCTTCCTCTAAATCCTTCCACATTCATAGTTAACACTCTCTTAACAACCTCATTTTCATTTCGTCTCATCACATGATCATCACATCATATTTTTATGATATGTATATATTTATGTATATGTATTTATTTAAGTACGAGTATTTGTATCTATAAATATTATGTATGTTATATATACACATGTGTTTAAGTAATATCACCTTCACACTACACCTACCAAGCTTCATCTCTGCACTCCCCTAAGGTAGACTGTTAGAGAATGCCTATGGCATTAAGTCCGTCTTTATACTTTCTAGTATAAGAAGTTATAAATGAATAAAAAAATAAAAAAATAGTGATATTGTTTTTGGATAAGTTAAATAAAGTTCTTTATGATGTTATGTGGTTGCCGAATCATAGATACGACGTTGCGATATGTCGAATTGGATTATCAATCATCAATAATGTACTCGTGTTGACTGTTACAGATGGGAATTGGTAAGCTAAGCGCGCTAAGGCTAAGCGTTTACCTAAACATTCTAACTTACAAGTTGGCAATTTGCATTTAATTTCTTTCATTTAGAAGTTAGTCAGTTCATCTCGATCCGACGGCTAGAACTCTGGACCTTTTAAATAACATAGATTTTCCAATTTGTATTGTTTAATTAATAATCACTTTCTTAGCTAGAACTAGGCTATATTTTAATAGAATGATGCGACTAGGCCGGTGTTCAAACCAAGCAAGCAGGCAAGCAAATTTTCGCATGAAATACGTCCTTCGTAAATATTCACGAATAACCTGTGAACGAATAACCGATGAAGGGCTATAAAAATGAAATCCACAAAAATTGTAATTTGCATAATTTTAAGACTATTGAGACATGTACCTCAAGCCTCAAGGTGAGTGGCGGACTCCCCTATCCACTTAACATCAGGTGGACAATGAGCTCGTGCTTTTGTAGAAAGATAGTACATAAGTAATCCCTTACCCGTTTCTCTAGTTCGTATGCATATTTCATATTTGTAAATTTTGCAGCTCTAACATTACTTACTAAATATTACATATTTGAATTATTTTATATTATACTTATTTTATATTATGTTATATAAATTAAAGAAAAATAGTACCGGCCTATTTCTGCCGTGAAGCAGTAATGCGTTTCGGCTTGAAGTGTGAGGCAGCCATTGTAACTATACTGAGATCTTAGAACTTATATCTCAAGGTGGGTGGCGCATTTGCGTCGTAGATGTCTATGTGCTTCAGTAAACACTTAACACCAGGTGGGCTCTGAGTTCGTCTTCCCATCTAAGCAATAAAAATAAAAAAATAAAAATAAATAAATAAATATTTACTAACAATCATGCCACGTTAACTGGTCCCGTGATAAGTTCGTAAAGAACTTGTGTTACAGGTACCAGATAACGGAAATAAATGTAAGATTTTTATTATACACATACATATATTTAATATACTTCCATAACCCTGGAAAAGACATTTATATTTATCATACAAATATCCTCCCTTGGCGGGATTCGAACCCGCGACCCCCTTGTGTAGTGACCATGTCACTTACCACTACACCAGACGGCTTTCAGGTAGTCCGTGATAAGCAAAGACATGTTCACCCAAACGCTAATACCTTTTACTTGTCGATACTGTTATTGACACATGCATATGAGCTAATAAACTAATGAATCTATCTATATATTAATACGTGAAGCAAAAACTTTGTATCCCTTTTTACGAAAATTGCGCGGACGGAGGAGTATGAAATTTTCCACACTTATAGAGAATATAGAGAAGAAGTGCACAATGCTAATATTTTTTAAAATAATGCATAAAAGATACATTAAATCAATAAAGAAAACATTACACACACTACATACCATGTATTTGACGCACACACGCATGCATACTATTTATTGTCAAACTTTTGTTCTTGACGTCTGTTGTCAAATTGAGAATAGATTAAATATTGTTTGTCTTTGTTAATTTTTATAGTATATATAACATTTTTATAGTATATAGTCCTAGCGAAATTTGTGATTATAGAAGTATAAAATACAATCATAATAGTGTACAAACTTACAAGTCCAATTAATTATAGTCGAATTTCGACTACTGCGGGGCCACTAGTAACTACTAAAATCGCCCTCTCAAAATCCTGTTGACTATATCTATTCAAATATCCATACAAGATAACCATTTAGGAGATCACGTCACAAAATCCGTCACAGGATGCTCATAAATTGTTGTAATTACGAACCGCGTTTGGGATCAGCGCCACGCTCAGACATATAACTCTTAAGAATTATTCTAACGTATAAATTTATCACTGGTTTTAAATGCTTATTTTCATGTACAGAATAATCCTCTGAAGCCTAGATAGTGGTGTAATGAGTTGCATAATTTAGATAAGTCATAGGTTTATTCGATAATGGCATGTCTTTAGTCTTTTTCAATATCTAAGCGAATTCATTAAAGTTAGATATAGTAGACTGAACCATAATTAACAGATAATAGAACTCATTATTGAATTGAGATTTCGACATTGTGTAGTCGTATTGAGTGACTCAATAATTAGCGTCCTGATTTCGTGAATTCAATTCCTAAGTCCGGAAAACTTTCGTGTTTGGAAAATATTTGTTTACTTCTTGTTTCTTTGGGTGCCTTAAGGTGTTATTACTGGTGGTAGGACCTCTTGTGAGTCCGCGTGGGTGGGTACCACCACCCCGCCTATTTCTGCCGTGAAACAGTAATGCGTTTCGGTTTGAAGGGTGGGGCAGCCGTTGTAACTATACTTGAGACCTTAGAACTTATATCTCAAGGTGGGTGGCACATTTACGTTGTGGATATCTATGGGCTCCAGTAACCATTTAACACCAGGTGGGCTGTGAGCTCGTCCACCCATCTAAGCAATAAATAAAAAAAAAGTTTCTGCCGGCAAAAGATACTCGAGAGGGGTTATGAAGACTCAAAAATTTTGTTGTCTATGAGCGGCGGAGACAGCCATTAACTGGGTCCCAAATTCTGTCTTAGCCAGCGAAATTTTAGAAATTATTACTAACTTAGATACTTTCGAAAAACTATGATACTTTGGAAATTATTAGTTAATATGCTCCTACTACTCAGTTTTATTGTTAAGCATCTTTATTAAATTCGATAAACATTAGAAAAATGTATGTTAATACCATCAAGGAGATAAAACATTAAAATAATACTACGAAGGTATATTCCTACGGACTCGATCGACCGTTGCAACACTTCCTCCCAAACAATAGGACAAGATCGGGGTCACTGATCTGTGCCGTCTTTGTACTAAAACTTTGTATAAAAACAGATAGGCCACCACACATTGTGTGTTTATAGAGCATTTGAGTGTAAGTTCAGTAACGATATCTATTGTAAATGATTTCGCTGAAACTTCGCAATGTATTAAGCTAGTCATCAGAGGTCATCGAACTTTTAATTCAGATTATCATAGACTAAGTTATATGTATAATATGCTATAGTATCAGCTATTGTAGAATCCTACTAATATTATAAACGCGAAAGTTTGTAAGAATGTATGGATGTGCGTTTCTTACTCTTCCAAGCAAAAACTATTGAATGGATTTTGATAAAACTTTACAATAATATAGTTGACAAATCAGAATAACACACAGGCTATAATTGATAAAGATATAATATAATATGAATTACCAAAAATATAACCGGTAAGTAGTAAAAAAACCTCCCATCTTATTTGCATAATCAATCATAAATGAAATATTCTCGAAGCGAAGCGAGGGCGGGTCGCTAGTATTTTATATGTGCTGCTAAGGGGCCTCGTGAGGTGGCCCGTCTAGGTGCCACTACCCCACCGGTTTCTGCCGCGAAGTAGTAACGCGTTACAGTTTGAATGGTCAGCAGTTGTACCATAAGAACTGAAACTTAGAATTAATGTATGTGGTGGGTGGTGGCATCTACGATGTTGATATTTTCGGGCCCTGGTAACCAAAGTCACTCTGCATATTATCTATATATTAATACGAAAAGCAAAAACTTTGTAGCCCCGTTTTACGAAAATTCCGCGGACGGAAGACTACGAAATTTCTCACACTTATAGATAATATAGAGAAGCAGTGTAGAATGTTAATAATTTTTTTTATTGTGCATAATACCTTAATTCAATAAAATAAATAAAAAATTACACATACTACCATGTATTTGACGCAATAAATCTTTATAATTCTTTTGTACGTGTGTTTGTCACTGAACTCTTTCTAAGCGTCTGGACCGATTTTAATGAATTTTTCTGTGTACCTTCAGGTGGATTCGAGAATGGTTTAGATTTACAAATCAGCCCGACAGATGGCGCTGCAGTCGGTATCTAGGTTATTTATCTTTCCTAGAAATAATTTATATGGGAAAACAACGTTTTCCGGTCCAGCTAGTAGATGTATATATACTCTGTATTTATTGTCAAACTTGTTATTGCTTATAGTCTGTGGTCAAATTGAGAATAAATTAATATTGTTTGCCTTTAATAATATTTGCCTATAGTGTAGTCTTGGCGAAATCTGTGATTAGAAGTATAATAGTCATTGATAATAGAACCATAATAATGTTCAAACTTATAATTTCTATTAAGAATAGTCAAATTTAGACTACTTAGGGACCACTAGTACATGTAATTGTATTCAAATTAGGAGCAACTGCATTCTAACCGTCAATATTAAATTATGTTTTTCTTTACCTACCATGCCAGACAGGCCACACCTGACGTTGTGTGGTACCATCGTGGTGTGACAAATGCCGTGTGAGACTTTAAATAATGCGTCTAGTTCATAATATTTTTTCCGTGAATATAACAAGCATTTCTATTGGTGATAGGACCTCTTGTGAGTCCGCGCGGGTAGGTGCCACCGCCCCGCCTATTTCTGCCGTGAAGCAGTAATGCGTTTCGATTAGAAGGGTGGGGCAGCCGTTGTCACTATACTGAGACCTTACAACTTATATCTCAAGGTTTGAGTCGCATTTACGTTGTAGATGTCTATGGGTTCCAGTAACCACTTAACACCAGGTGGGGTGTGAGCTCGTCCACACATCTAGGCAATAAAAAATAAAAAAGGCAAATACTCGACTCCCATAAGTACAAAAAATACTATAACGTAAAGTATTAAAATTGTACTCAATTTAAAAGCTTTCGTATAAAAGCTAATATTCCCGTGACACTTTACGTATTAAGCTCTGGTACAAGTTCGGAAGTGCGAACAGAGCTCGCAAACTCTCAGGCACTGACAATCTGACTTTGTTATTTGTTCTTAGAATTTCGTTCTAGAGTGAGTTCCTTGGAGTCTTTTCTTGTTTGTGTATTTGATTCGATGCCGCAATCCGAAAAGGAATTTAGTGAGCGTAATCAATCTGCTTAGTTTGCGAGTTGAGAGCTAAAAGACTTCTTTGTTTTCTTTTCTGATTACGTGTGTCAAATACGGGTGGTTTCTTTGAAACAATTCGTTTCCCGCTAAAGATTAACTTTACTGCTGGGAGGAGTAATGTGTTTAGGTACGAAGGTTCGGGCATACGTTCTATAAAACTGAGATTCAGAACTCTTGTTTAAAGTCGATAGCGGCGTTTAAGTTGTCGATGTCTATGGGCTCCGGTAATATTTTAAGACCAGGTGCTCCGTAAGCTCGTCCAAACGTCTAAGCAATTAAAAACAATGCTGCTAGGGCTGGAAGAATTTAAAATCTTAATTTATTCTTGATATTTTGTGGTAGGACCTCTTGTGAGTCCGCACGGGTATGTACCACCGCCCTGCCTATTTCTGCCGCGAAGCAGTTATGCGTTTCGGTTTCAAGGGTGGGGCGGCCGTTGTAACTATACTTCAGACCTTAGAGCTTATATCTCAGGGTGGGTGGCGCATTTACGTCGTAGATGTCTATGGGCTTTAGTAACCATTTAACACCAGGACTACCCTCATTTCTCTAGAACATGGTACTGATATTTTTCTGGCTGGCGAGGTATTTAGTGCCTATGGGAAATTAGTATGGTTACGAACCCGTCAACTTAATTATATTCAAAAAAATCCTTGTAAATCCTCTGGATCGCTCAATAATAAGATCTCAAACTGAATTAAAAGGTTTATGTTTTAAATAATCGATAAAAAATATCTCGAAATCGATATCTCGTATTCCAAAAGACTATTTAAAAAAGGCTCAATCTATCTGTAAATGCAGACGCATTACTCTACGTTAATGAAGACTCTAGATCAGATTAAGGACTCAAAGCACACTTGAAAAAATCACTATACTAGGCATTTTTGTGGTTTATCTCTTCTTTAAATAAAGAAGAGCATGAGATTATTTTTGTTTACGACAAATTTTAGACAAAAATCTCAATCATCGCTTTGTAAACGAATAGGGAACAAAAAAAAAACGTTACATTGCGAACTTTGAATAAAACATGAACTTGCCGTACATAAAACTATACCACGTTATTTGCAAATGTTTTGACTTGGACCAAATGTATGAGGCTTCACATTGAATACTGATTCGTTGGGAATGTTTATGAATGTGAAAACACATAAATCACTACTGTTCAGTAAGTCGATCTGTGACTCCCGACGTTTTAGAAGCCTCTAACCTCCTAAAATGATTGAATGCGTTCAAAGTATGAATAGATAGTGATACTAATTGAAGTTTCCATAGAATTTTTTTTTGGTAATTTTTTCTTATTAGAAAAGGCAAAGGGATCTTAGCCCATACAGTCTGGTCTGTTTCCATAGATACTATTAAGCCGTCGATATGAAAATGCAGCCAGGGCTCTCTGCATTGGGATAAACATAAAGATTTTGGGAAACCAAATTAACAATTTAAACAAATGACAGTATTATTCCGAAGCTAAGAGTCAACCCTAAAAGTCCAAAAGACAATTAACTGGTCGCGGAAATTGTCTCATCGTGCAGCGCGCACTAATTGTAGAGACTAATGAAACAGCACCGTAAGTTTCCGACTTACATTCCACGGTAATTGCGCCATATTATTGTCGTTCATTATATCAAACAAATATAGAGCTTAAAACTTATATATTCTTCATATTATTATCATTAGCAACTTATGACTGTGAATCAATAAGATCGTCTTCTTTTTAATCAGTAACGGTACACCCAAATATCACAAATTGAATGCTACTTCGACATAATATAAGATGTAAATCAAATTACAAATCAAAAATATTTATATCCAAGTTCGCTTCACAGACGCTTTTAAGTTGAAAGTTCGCCACAAATAGCGACTGCAGATTCACCAATAATAAGAATCGCCATGAAACTGACGCCTTTTCCAAATTTATGTACAAAACATTAAATCTGTAAAACACTATGAATTCAGTACGTAAGCACAATAAATACTTGAACAAGAAACAAGTTGGCTTTAACAAACGCATGTACAGGTTGACCCATTCTTCAGACTAAAACACATTAGTGCTTCGTGGCAGACATAGGCAGGATAGTGGTACCTGCCAGTGTGGGAGACTAGGATATACCCTGTTTATTTATGTTCTTTGCTTCGATACGTGGCCGACTGGATTGAGGCTTTATTTCGCGTTTGTTAGATTTTAGTTTCTAAGTAATAATTGGACCGATTTTTATCAGATCAAACGGATAGGTACCACCGGTTTTGTCACACGGATAGGTACCACCATCCTGTCTATTTTTGCCGTGGTTTGAAGGGTGAGTTATTATATGCAATTGAAAGTTAGACCTCATGTCTCGAGATGGTTTCTTTTATTGCTTAGATGGGTTATCAAGGTCCATAGACATGTACAAGGTATACGCTGCCACCCACGAGGTGGAGCAATTTTTACTGTACAACGGCTGCCATACCCTTCAAACCGACATGCTTCAAAACAGAAATAGGCAGGGTGGTGGTACCTACCCGTGTGAACTCACAAGCCGTCCTATCATGTAAGATGTAAAGTGGGAGGCGGCATTTTTTTATTTCCCATTGTATGCAGACTTCAGCAATACCAGAGGTAGAGACAAGCCGCTGCCTGCCTATTCTTGTGGTGGTGTCTATGGGTTGCGGTAAGTACTTAATTCCAGTACTTAAAACCAAAATGATGATCGATTACCTCTCTGTGAGCGTAAATCAATAAAATTTGGCTCTTTAACAAAATTTGCAATGTTTATTATGCCTTTTGCGACCTTTTTCCCTTCCGCGAAATTGAGTTCGTCGGTTTCCAAAATGATTTATTACAAAAATTCCGTTTCAGTCTATTAAATACGATAACTTTATAATTAAATTTTGATTTCGTTTTAATTGGTGCTGTAATTAAAAAACTTTTGTCAGATTAAGTGGGTTAATCCGTCGTTGGCTTATTCTTCGGTCCGTTGATTTTACTTAGGCAACGAAAATACATTATAACTATAATTATTATAATTTGGATAGATGCGGCGTTTTCTTTAAGTAACACGACCTAAAATACAAATGGATATCCAACTAATGAAATAAATAAACGTATGACAAAAGTAAATCTATCTATATATATCGTGGGGTGAAAAGCTGTAGCTTAGGCTACTTTTTTAGACTAGCTTCGCCCCGCGGCGTTACCCGCGATACGACAATAGCCGCGAGCAACATCGCGGGACTCAACTATCAATAATAAATTTAATGCTTCCGAAGCGAAGAGAGGGCGGGTCGCTATTTATTATAAATTTTTCACAGAAATAATGGAAAAAAGCACATCTGAAATAATAAACGTAAAAGACGAGTTTAATTCTTAAAAGGGCAAACAAAAGACCTCATGCCCAAATCAAATTCAAATTCAAAATCATTTATTTCAACTTAGATGTCAGTATGACACACTTGTTGAATGTCAAAATATAAATAACAATATTAACTCTACCACCGGTTCCAAAAAAAGGCACAGTCCTGAGAAGAACCGACGAAACAAACTCAGCGGGTTTTTTTTTTTGTTTTTTCTCAAAAATTTTTTTTTTTTAAATCAATTTATTAAAATTTCAATCGGGCCTTCCGGTTTGATATGAATTAGTTTGGTACTATTGAAGCTTTGATCTCATTTCAACGGTAGCGTTCATGTCGCGATGTGTTTGAGCCTAATTATCCACTTTACACAATCGAAGGAGAGATCAGTGTATCGAATAACCTCACAATCCGTGCTTCAGTCGCGTATTAAATGAGAGCTCCCTTTGTTCACTAACTATTAATTACCGTTTTTTTTTCTCCTACGCCAACGCTTCTCATCAGCTTCACGGTATTACATAATACCCGTTTTATTACTCTTGTAACTATGAATAATGAGCTCAGCGTATAAATAGCTTCGCTTGACTTAGCGTTCTATGAATTAGCTCGGTTAAGGGTGTGTTGTTTTATTCAGCTCTGTACAAAATTGAAGCTAGCTAATAAGGGTTAATTGTTGGAATTTTTGGAATATCTGGTTCAAAAAGTACGCGTCTAAATCGTACGTTAGTTTAAACTTGCAAAGGTGAACTTTGTCCGAATATCCCAAATTAGTGGACCAACTCCAAAACTTTTTTACTGGTGGTAGGACCTCTTGTGAGTCCGCGCCAGTTGGGTACCACCACCCTGCCTATTTCTGCCGTGAAGCAGTAATGCGTTTCGGTTTGAAGGGTGGGGCAGCCATTGTAACTATACTTGAGACCTATATCCCAGGGCGGGTGGCGTTTACGTTGTGGATGTCTATGGGCTTCAGGAACCACTTAACACCAGGTGGGCTGTGAGTTCATTCACCCAACTAAGCAATTAAAAAAAAAAAAATAGCACCATACTTAAATGTAACTATTCTGTATAGTTTTCTTGACAAATTCATCGATTGCTATAATTCACGAACTCAGTATTTTCGTGACTAAAAATATTTAAATCACCAAACGATAAATCCTGTAAAAAGAACCATAGTAATTCGTACGCAATCATTAAGCTTGATTCAATCGAAAGTTCTGCTATAATTTTTACACGAAAAACATCTGACTCAGATCTCGGAGAGGTTGTAAATCAAACAAGCAGCCATTTAATGAGCAAAGACAGCAAAAAAAGCAGCGGAGAAACGCTGAATATCCAAGGCATAATTACGCAGGGTCCTTTCAACGCAGATTCATTAAATCACCTTTTGAAGCCGACACGAGGTTTAGATAAGTTTTTTTTACTCTTAATTTAAGGATGATGTCAAAATCAAATTTGAAACGCCAAAGAATCGGGCGCGTGTTATTATGAAGTTCGTGGAAACTGTTTGGAGGCTTCTTAGTTTTTGGGTTTGTTGATTTGATATTTTTTGTCGAATAGGTACTGATTATTATAATATTATTTTATTTAGCTAATACTCTACCAATATTCGATTAAATTTTCCATTAATTTGGTAAATTAGCGTCATAACTTTCCAAAGGAATGGGGATTCAGGTTTGTGTGAGATAGCCGTACAAAAGATTTTAATTATATTTATTAACACAAAAACAGATCCTTTAAATGGTAGATGTTTTGTAGAGGCCGATCAGAATGTGGTTGTTGGTTTGTACATTATCTGTCAAGGTTTTCGACTAATTGAAGACTTTATTTTGATTTTGCATACTAATTGATAAATAACTCTTCCGTTCCACTTTTTTAGGCTTTTGACTAATGTAGCCTTATCCACATGCTCACATTTAAAAGAGATAAGGGAGAGATGAAATGTTTTAATTTCATTATCATTTTAGTATTTTCTTCGGGGTTACGATTCGCAGACTTATTTAAAACTAAAACGACTTAATCTCGCATTTTTATTAGCGTTATATTATTTCTGATGTACTCCTGTTCTTATCATCCTGTGAGACTACACGGGTTGGTATACAAAAGTATCGCTGTTCCTGCCGCAAAACGGAAATGTATTTCGGTTCGAAGGGTCGCGCAGCCGTTCTACTATAAAACGTCGAGTCGTCGTGGCCTAAAGGATAAAACGTCCGGTGCATTCGTATGTAGCGATGCACCGGTGTTCGAATCCCGCAGGCGGGTACCAATTTTTCTAACGGAATACGTACTCAACAAATGTTCACGATTGTCTTCCCCGGTGAAGGAATAACATCGTGTAATAAAAATTAAACCCGCAAAATTATAATTTGAGTAATCACTGGTGGTAGGACCTCTTGGGAGTCCGCACGGGTAGGTACCACCACTCCGCCTATTTTCCGCCGTGAAGCCGTAATGCGTTTCGGTTCGAAGGGTGGGGTAGCTGTTGTAACTATACTGAGACCTCAGAACTTATATCTCAAGGTGGGTTTACATTGTAGATGTCTATGGGCTCCAGTAACCACTTAATATCAGGTGGGCTGTGAGCTCGTCCATCCATCTAAGCAAAAAAAAAAAACAGAAACTTAGAACTCATGTCTAAGGTGGGCGATGGTATATAACTTGTTGATGTCTATGGGGTCCGCTAACCTCTGACCACCAGGTGGGCCGTGAGCTCGTCCGCCTATCTAAGCAATTAAAAAGAGAATTTCTATCTTGATTTAATTTCGAAGTGGTCTTTGCTAACAAGTTAAGGAATACAGTCAAACCTGGATAAGCGAGAGTTCAAGGGAGCACAATCTCATTCTCGCTTATAGAGGTTTCTCACTAACCCGAGTTTCTCGCTAATGCTCCCTCTGAATTTCATTTCGTGATTTTCCGGATTCAAACGCATACACTATTTTAAGTTGATCACTTAATGACAGTACTTTAATTTTCCGTTTTGACATGATGCAGAACAGAACTTTCCTTCGCAATTGATTAACGATAAACTGAGTAAGTCCGACAAACAGGACGGTACACAGGCACACTTGTCCATTCAAAAAGAATGCGATAAAATAATAACGTTATTTAGTTCCACGAAATAGAATAGGTTCAATATTGACGAGAAAACAATACAAAAACAATGGAAGGAAGTTCCACAAAAGTTAAGAATGAGTCATAAAATAGCAGATGCTAAACTTGTAATTTTTTTTTCATTTGTTCCTCCTAAATAATATAAATAAATAAAGTTCCACTGTCGCTTATAGAGGTTTCTGTTTCTCGCTAATAGAGGTTTTGGGAGCTTAAAATGACGGGTCCTGGCTATTACTCTCACTTATAGAGTTTTCTCAATTACCCAGGTTTGACTGTAATTATATAAAAAGGATAGACGATCGATAGTTAGTACAATATTCAATTTTTGACAAATCACAATTCAGTCGTTCGTGAGGTTCGCAAAAATTGTAGGGTATTCGAAATTACAAAAATCCTCCTCCTCCTCCTCGCGTCGTTTCCTCACTGCTGAGGGTCATGACCATTGTAATTCGACATGATTTTACTCCTTGTAATGTCCCGCCAGCGCCTCCGATCATTGGCCGCATTTCAAAAATAATGACTAAATAATCCGAGATCAAACCGTAAATGTAAAGTTTTTAAAAGTATTTTTTTTATAAAATCACTAGCGCAAATGAGTACATTACTTGAACTCATTACAGTACTAGTCTCTAAGTTAACAAAATGACTGCACTAAAAATAGCTACATGGAACATCAATGGCTTGGCACCCAACATCGATGAAGTGGAAATTCTGATCTGTCTACATAGTCTAGACATTCTCCTAACTTCAGAGACACATATGACGACCAGCAGCTCGATTTAAAGAATTAAAGGATATAAGATCTATTCCACAAATCACCCAGACGGTACAGCCCACGGCGGAACAGCAGTGATAATCAAAGCCACTGTTAGACACCATGTGCTACCAAACTACTGTACCGAACATATCCAGGCTACCACAGTAGCAGTCAGTGACAGAAATGGAGACTTTAATATATCATCAATTTATTGTCCCCCGAAACATAAACTAAGTGAAGCACAGTTTTCTGACTACTTTTTAAGCTTAGGATACAGATTTATTGCTGGGGGTGACTGGAATGCGAAGCATTCGCACTGGGGCTCTAGATTAATAACTACACGTGGAAGGGAGCTGAAGAAAAGTGTAGATAAACAGTTCTTGACTACTGTGTCAACTCCAGAATCAACACACTGGCCCACAGACCAGAACAGACTGCCAGACGTTCTAGACTTTTTCATCACAACATGACTGTCTCGACTGTTCTTCAATGTTGAGTCATGCCTCGATAGCTCATCTAACCATATTCCTGTAATATTGACAGTGAGCACCACTATTCTTAAGAAAGAAGTTCGGCAAACATTGTACAACAAATACACAGACTGGGATAGCTTCCGGGAAATAGTTGATACGGAGCTAAGCCTAAAAATAGCACTTGAAACAGAAGAGGATATCGAAGAAGCCACAAAGCATTTCACCACAACAGTTCAAGCTGCCTGCTGGAAAACCTCTCCGGAGCACTTGAATCCCAGGCCACGGCAAAATAAGATATCGTTTGAAATAAAAGAACTGATTCTGAACAAAAGAAAACTGCGAAGAGTATGGCATACTAGCAGGCTCTCAGTAGATAAAAGAGCTCTTAACAAAGCAGTCAAGGATCTTAAACTTGCCATAAAAAATGCAAGGGACAAAACTATGGAATGTTATCTAGATTCCTTAACTGCAACAAGTGCTACTAACTACTCTCTATGGCGAGCTTGTAGGAACTATAATAACTGGCTTTCGCCAGCAGCATGGCACTTTGGAACAAGTCCATAGAATCTGCTCTGTGATAAGGAAGGCACTAGAGAGAAAGGAGTACTGCTCCTCTGCCTTCCTAGACGTGCAGCAAGCGTTTGATAGAGTATGGCACAAAGGTCTCTTGTATAAAGTAAAAACTCTTCTACCCTGTACATTCTTCCCCATCATAAAATCTTATCTAACAGAAAGAATATTTCAAATAAGAGAAGAAGAGTGTATATCGCCATTTCACTCAATCAAAGCTGGTGTACCGCAGGGGTCTGTCCTGGGTCCAGTCTTGTATACCATTTACACATGTGATTTACCTCAAAGCGAACATGTTACATTAGCAACATTCGCAGACGATACCGCTGTACTGGCATGTAGCAATTGCCCAAACGAAGCTTCAGACTTCCTACAGACTGGATTGCAAGAAATTGAAACTTGGCTTTCAAAGTGGAGAATAAAAACTAGTGTGACAAAATCCGTTCATGTAACCTTCACCCTCCGTAGAGGAGACTGTCCGCCAGTAACTCTGTGCAATCAACAACTCCCGCAAGAACACTGCGTAAAATACTTGGGAATACACCTTGATAGGAGACTCGTATGGAAACAACACATACAGAAGAAGAAAGAAGAAATCAACCTGAAATATAGAGGACTCTACTGGCTGCTTGGCAGAAATTCCAAGCTGTCAGTAGATAATAAGCTACTCATCTACGAAATGCTCTTGAAACCAATTTGGACATACTGGATTCAACTATGGGGTTCGGCGTGTGACTCTAACATAAATATCATACAGAGGGTTCAAAATTACATCCTGAAACAAATATCGAACTGTCCGTGGTTTATAAAAACATCGGAGATTCATGAACACCTCAAAATCAGGACTGTTAAACAGGAAATCAAGACCTGGAGTATGAAATACAGAAAAAGGCTAGAAATGCATCCTAATAAGCTTGCCACGCTACTAACCACACCGGACCTAATAAATAGGCTTAAAAGGCGACAAATCCTAAGTCTTGATAGACACGGTTGACAGAGTGGAGCAGTCTCGATGGAGATTTTGCTCTGACCGTCTAACAGCTCTCAACACATCTGCTCATAGTCTAGCTGACTGATTGCAAGATAAAGAAAAAAAAATATATATATATATATATATAATCCGAGATCAAACCGTAAATGTAAAGTTTTTAAAAGTATTTTTTTTATAAAATCACTAGCGACCCGCCCTCGCTTCGCTTCCGAAACTGTAATTTATTATTGATTTCTCCACTATTTAATGGATGTTATTATACATATAAACTTTCCTCTTTAATCACTCTATCTATTAAAAAAAACCGCATCAAAAACCGTTGCGTAGTTTTAAAAATTTAAGCATA
Organism: Bombyx mori; assembly: GCF_030269925.1. NCBI lineage: Eukaryota > Metazoa > Arthropoda > Insecta > Lepidoptera > Bombycidae > Bombyx > Bombyx mori. The sequence goes on from NC_085112.1 coordinate 14,461,005, forward strand.
CATAGGGACAGACAGATATAGGGACAGAGAAAGCGACTTTTTTATTTTTATTGCCCTTGTAGGCAGAGAAGCATACGGGCCACCTGATGGTGAGTGGTTACCGTCGCCCATGGACTTCAGCAATGCCAGGGGCAGAGCCAAGCCGCTGCCTACCGTAAACTTTGTTTGTTGACTTTGTTTTATACTATGTTAAAATCATTATTCTTGATTTATTCTAACAAATCTATGACGTATTCGTTATGTAAAGAAATAGTTCGGCTAGCTTACATAAGATCAAGCTTACTCAACAGTAGCCACAGACGGCCTTCGCTTTTTTTTCCGTTTGTATGAGCCTAATGTAGCGACAAAATTGTATAGGAGGGAGTTACAAAACTCGTAATGTAGGAATGTGCAAAAAAAATTCCCTACCTCACTTACAATTCTGTATTTACGGAATGTCTTTATGAAATTGTATGAAAGGCCTGCGAGTATTGTGTGGGTTTCAATGCTGTACTGTAACGTATTGTGTGACGTGTTCCACTCAAACATTATTACTTAGCTTATATTCGAGTTACCTTCAAAATTTCTCTGATATGGTAATTTCTACCATATTTAATAAGGATGGTAGAGGTAAGGAGCAACATCTTGTTTAGGGGATAAAGCAACAAAAATTGGTTGTCTGTAAAGTCGGTTTACTGACGATAGTTGAACGTGACAACGTCATATGAAAATACTGATGGAATGGTTTCATTTTTCAAAAGAAAATTTTAATTTTATTTGTTTGATAGATATTTTGTATGGACAATTGACACTACATTCATTTTGCACTGAACTTCATACTTGACGAAAACATCTAAATGTATTATTGTATAGCAGCTGTCCACGCGGATGCATCGCGCACTCAAGTAGGAGAGAGACAGATATCTAACGCTGCCGAACGCGGAGGCCGATTGTGTCTCTTTGTCACTCATTGCGCGCTCTCGCTTGCACTTTAAGCCTTAAATAGAACGCCTCAGAGCGAGGTAACATCGTATGACTCATGTTTTTTCTTGCGTGCAGCCGGCTCCATCGAAATATAAGACGTTGTCACGTCAAAAGTGATACCTATAAACATCAAATTATTGTTGGAAGACTCATCGAAATAGCGCTAGTGAAAATGATATGAATATAGCAGTTTTAAACAGGGTGTATGTAACGTGCTGGATTGAAGTGAAGTGTGATAATTTATGGCGCTGTTTTTGAAATTTTTCCACTTGCTACTATGGCACCACCTTGATTGATAATCTTTCAGCGGACGCTTTTTAATACACTGAGATGGTGCTTACTTCTAACCCTCTATACATATTTATAGTGGATATTTAAGCGGTAGTTAAGTATCAAAACGGTAGTCTTAAATAAGCCATGTAAGTATCTTTACAAAACTTGAGACAAAAGGTCATAAGGTGTTATTTTATAGAGATTTGAAAATTTTACTATCTTCCGTCTATAAAATGTATTTCTGGATTTTTACGCTACACTCCGTTTCATTACTCATTCGGAATAAACCGTAAAAGTAGTTATTTACGTCCATGAATCGCAAAAACCGAAATCATCACTAATATTCGATATTATGACAATTGAATTAGAGTTCTGCTATTCTGTTTCAGAAACTAAATAAATTCCTTTTTGGTAAATAGCTAAGCGTTTGATCCGATGTAGAATCGCAACAAAAGGCAGATTGGAAGCTCGATTGAAATCGTCGTGGCTTAAAGGATAAGACATCCAGTGCATTCGTGTTGAGCGATGCACCCGTGTTTGAATCTCAGGCGGGTACCAATTTTTGTAATGAAATACGTACTCAACAGTTGTTCACGATTGACTTCCACGATGAAGGAATAACATCGTGTAATAAAAATCAAAGCCGCAAAATTATAATTTGCGTAATTACTAGTGGTAGAACCTCTTGTGAGTCCGCACGGGAAGGTACCACCACCATGCCTATTTCTGCCGTGAAGCAGTAATGCGTTTCGTTTTGAAGGGTGGGGCAGCCATTGTAACTATTGAGACCTTAGAACTTATATCTCAAGGTGGGTGACGCATTTACGTTGTAGATGTCTATGGGCTCCAGTAACCACTTAACACCAGGTGGGCTGTGAATTCGTCCACCCATCTAAGCAATAAAAAAAAATCACGCCTGCTCGTCTACGGATTTCATTACTACCCCAGGGTGAGCGAGGCGGGATAGCTTGGTATCGTTTTAAGATAGCGTAGTAACTCAAGGCTATTGGATGGATCCTATTTGGCCCGTAGATTGAACCACTGGATCATCAGTTCAGATCTTGGACCACTTCAAGGCTAACCGTTACCAAGAGTATGATGTTGGCCCCAAAAGTAATTAAGTAGATGATCGCCTTTAATAAATTAATATTACCAGGAAGGAGTGGCCAGTCATTCCAGTTAAGATTGAACCGTCGTTCTACGACACAATTAAGGTTTTGACCTCATATTTCAAAATTAATACTGGCCTTAACTAAGTCCATTTCCATGGTCTTCAGTATCCACTTAAACACCAGGTAAATCCTAAGTGTACCTAACTAAGGGCTTAAAAACTACCAAAATAACTATCAGATACAAAATTCAAATTTCACCGTAAAATATCACACTGTATCTCTCCCCGAGCACCCATTCATTAGCAGCCGCAATCCTTGTTTGCTTGTCTCTATGTCAGTTGTAGGCAAACATTAGTACAAGCTGTGGTTGCTTTAGATACTGATAAATTGGCTTGAGGATACAGAGATTGGCTGAGATAGCCATGTGTAATTCTAATCTGTGTACTGACAGGATTGTTGTTGCCTCAACACGATTATTGTGTGTATGATAAAATAATTTTACGTTTGTATTCTTTTATCATTTTTTATTGGGTGGATGTGCTCTGAGGAGTTTTTTGAGATGATTCCATCATCCCGTTTTTACCATCGCACCGCCCGCCACCGGAGTAGAGCTCATCCATACTACTTGGAGCCACTGCGTTCATCCATAGTCTGTTTCCAGTGATCTTTTTTGCCACGTACCATCCGGCTTTGGAATGAGCTTCCCTCCACAGTGTTTCCCGAGCGCTATGACATGTCCTTCTTCAAACGAGGTTTGTGGAGAGTATTAAGCGGTAGGCAGCGGCTTGGCTCTGTCCCTGGCATTGCAAACGTCTATGAGCGACGACAACCACTCACCATCAGGTGGGCCGTATGCTCGTCTATTTATACGGCAATAAAAAAATAATCTTACGTCCCATCTTGTAGGTGCCGGATACATAAACATCATAATGCAATTGTTTTAACCCCTCTTGAGGCATGGGATCAAAGTCTTAATTATATAGTATAACGACTGTTCCAGCTTTCAACGCAAAAATTACTGACTGCTTCGCTGCAGAAGTACAGAGGATGCTGGGAACTACATGTGGTGTCTTACATTACGCCCTACCACCAGTTATACTATTCAGTTTGAAGGGTGGGGCAGTCGTACTATACTGAGATCTTAGAACTCAGATCCCAAGGTAGGTGGCGGCGTTTGCGTTGTAGATGTCTATGAGCTCCGGTAACCACTTAACATCAGGCGGGCCGTGCGCTCTATGCAAAAATAATAATAAAAAAAAACTGCGGTCTCAGTATCCTGGTATAACTTACATACCTAGAAGGCTGATGATCATTCTTCAGTTAATACCTGCGTCACCTCTAAGACATCTACGGAAAGAGATAGGGAGAGAAAGACACCAGTCTTCTACACAAACACCCTACATTCTTCCTCTATGTTAGTAGAATGTCCCCAGCGGTCCGTCTTTACAAAAACAATAATACCAAATGTATCCAAGGTGTACATGAAGCATATTTACAGACTTCATAAACATGTTTTCTTGTATCATACTCTTTTTTTTTACATTTAAAAAAATAACCTTTTTACTAATATTAATTTTCGAAGCAGATATTCTTGCAATATCCCAAATAAGAAAAAAAAAACAAAAATATTATGAATTTCGGTTACACGATTGAAAAAAATCGAAAATGCTTTTCACATAATAGAATCTTATTTCTCAATACCATACTCGCAAGCCCATGAATTGTTTGTGACTGTGAATAATGTGAACAAGTAGGTATTTAGTGTTACTTGTCATTGTAGTTCAGCGCCTAGGGAATTTCCGCCAGGCGTTTTGCGTGTCATGCTGTCATTTACTATTTGGGATCTATACGTCGCGGAGTCTGCTTCTAATTTTAGGTTTTATAATTGAATTCCGAACAATGCTAAAATACATACCTGATTTATTGTACTTTGACATCGGTTGAAATTTCTTTCATTTAATTTTGATACATCCGTTTCCCGTGCGCTATGAGATGTCCTTTTTTAAAGGGGGCTTGTAGAGAGTATTAAGCGGTAGGCAGCGGCTTGGCTCTGTCCCTGGCATTGCTGAAGTCCATAGGCAGCGGTAACCACTCACTTTCAGGTGGGTCGTATGCTCGTCTGCCTACAAGAGCAATAAATAAAAAAGTCGTAAATCAAAATTTGGTGAAATCGCTATTAAATCTACTAGAATACCGAACTGAAAATTACAAAAATAATTGACATAATTCTTCTTACTGCACTATAAGAAACATTATAATTGCTCATACTAATGAGAGGTAAGGTATCACTGACAGATAAAAGTCAAATCAACTTTAAGAATTGGAGATCCTCAACAGAATGACGAAATACTACTGCCCGCCACCAGAGTAGAGTTCATCCATACTACCTAGAAGTTTTTAATCCATAGTGCATTTCCAGAGATCATTTTTAACACAACTATCCAGCTTTGGAATTAGCTCCCCTTTACGGTATTTCCCAAACGCTATGGTCTATGGGCGACGGTAACCACTCACCATCAGGTAGGTCATACGCACGTCTGCCTACAAGGGAAATAAAAAACTAGCTGACCCGGCAGATTTCGTAGTGCCTCAATCGATAAATAAAAGACACAAACAAAAGGAATCCGTCCAACGGAGGGAAATCAAGGAGAAAACAAAATTGTTATTTTTATTTAATTCCGAGCATATTCATATTTATCTACCTGTTAAAGCATCTCTGAACTTCCAAAAATAATTCAAGACCAAAATTAGCCAAATCAGTTCAGCTGTTCTCGAGTTTTAGCGAGACTAACGAACATACTGGTGGTAGGACTTCTTGTAGGTCCGCGCGGGTAGGTACCACTACCCTGCCTATTACGGCCGTGAAGCAGTAATGCGTTTCGGTTTGAAGGGTGGGGCAGCCGTTGTAACTATACTTGAATATACCTTAGAACTTGTATCTCAAGGTGGGTGGCGCATTTACGTTGTGGATGTCTATGGGCTCCAGTAACCATTTAACACCAGGTGGGCTGTAAGCTCGTCCACCCAACTAAGCAATAAAAAAAAACTAACGAACAGCATTTCATTTTTATATATAGAGATTAGAAGTAATAGCTACCGTCGGAAAACTATCACAAGCAATTACAACAAGTCACAAGAAGTTCGGTAACTTCTCCCGCCGCTAGGTGACTGAAGGTTGACGCCGACTCGAGTTCTGTTTGGATATCTTAAAGATCAAGTACTTCTGTGTTTGAATGTACTTAGCGAATTGTGTGGTCTGTTTCTTTTAGAAGTGATTTGCATGTGAAAGAACCCTTTTAAACTGTTGATACATTTATCTGCATTTGTCTATTTGTTTTATCACCGAGATATGTTTGAAATCAATATATATAAGTAGTCTTATCGATTATTGGCCACAGGAAAATTAAACAGGTTTTTGATGCGCAAAACAGAAGCGGGCTCACCAGTGCTCAGAATTTTAATCTGGGTGAGGACCAGAGGAAGTAGAGGAGAAAAGTAAGGCGAAAAATGAAAACAGTAGCAGTAACTCAAGCAGACTATGTTCACATAAACTGCATTGTTTTGTAATTCACTTCTCTCTTCTTTTTCTCCACCTTATCCCACTATCATCTCAACACTCACTCCTCTCTCTCTCATATAGTCATTTACACATTCCATCCATGTCTTTTTCGGTCAACCTTTTCCCCCTCTACCTTGCACTACCATTTCCATACATCTCCTATTCACATGCATGCATTTTATAATTCACTTCTATTTTTCTACAATTTTAAATAATCTATCTAAGAAATTATCTAAAATTCCTTTTTTCTTCTTTTTTTCCTTATCTTACTTTAAGTGGGTTTGGCTCGCCTGATTCATCTGTATTCGTTTTTATCTAGCTGAGCTATCTAACAAGATATCTGAAACGACGACTGGAAAACAATTGTCTTCTAAATAGTCTCATTCAGCATGTTCATTTTTACTACTTTTATGAATTTATTTTATTATTACAGTTACATAAAACACTAGACATAAAAAATCTAAATTATAACAATGGAAAAAAGAATGAAAACTTTTTCTCCCATTTCTTCTAATTTTTATTTTTGACTTCACATTTCCTGAAATTATTTATTAAACACGTGCACGACTTGGTAAAACTTCAGTACATATTGTAACACACACAATAACATGTAAACGAATCGAATCCTAATAACCATCAAACAAATAACATTTGTATTAAATGAGTCATCGTCTGTCTATTTGCATTATCATATTGCTCTCATTTCTATACGAATCAGAAGATTAGATTCGAAGTAATAATAAATGAGGATGATTTATGAATGCAGATACGCTTCGTTGGTTACGCTTTATTTGTTTTATATAGATATTGGGTGATACGATGTATATTTTCTATTATAGTAAGGAAATAATTATTTAATGACCAGAGGAAATTGCAAGATGATGTTTTATCCTATTATTAAACAGAAGACGATTTGCCGCCACAGTCTCTACTGTTTACTGTTTTCGTCCATATTTAATTTCAATTCAATTCTTTTATTTATCAGAAAACAATAATCTATCAATTCACATACACATTTAAATCAAAATTAAATTACAATAGAAAACATAATCACCATTATAGTTTCTAAGTTGGCACCCTCTCCGTTTCTCTATAGCTATCGCTCTATATGTTTCTGCTGCGAAGCAATAACCTCAGATTAAAAAAACCTATCAGATATACCAATCCAACTTGAACAACTCTCCGTAATTTTCAATGTTTCCAATAACTATGAATCAGAGTATCCTAGTGGACTTTTGTCATGATCCAGTTTTCAAGGTTATCGCTATATTTCCTGGTGATGTGGCCAAAATAGAAGAAGACATAAAACTCGTCTAGACAATCCTGACATGATATGCAGTTGCAATATAAATGTACAAATACGTTGAACTGAGAAAACCCTAACTAACATTAGAAATGGGTTAGCCTATAACAACCTAGTTATCATACAATTTTCACACGTATTACATGAGCTTATAGGCCGTGATCATCCAAGATTACCTTTAATATTGAAAATACATTTCTGGGATGCCGAAAATTCGAATCTACATTTCTATTACCTGAATTTATGTCTGGCTTCGTTATTACCTAGTCTAAAGCAAGGAGATTTCAGCTATCTAGATAAATGAATGGCAACATCCCGGCTTTATGGATATATTACCCCCTTTATATTACGATTTGGAGATCCCGAGATATCAGCAAAGTGCTTCGCTTTGAAATACTAGTTGGAGTTAACACTGATTTGTAGCTATGTTCCAGGAAATAGCTCTTAAATAATGTCGCCAGATAACATTTGAGGTTTCCTGGGAAATTTTCAACATGTTTTAAAGCTTCCAAGTAATTTGTTATGTTAATTATCATTGAAATATTAGCTTCCAATAAACCTAAAACTTCTTCGTCTACATTTTAAAGAAGTAATTATCTATTTAGAAATTCCAAACATACTTTTATTAGTTGTTTTATTTTTACAGTAGCCTAAATTATAACTAACTTTTTTTAATTTGGCAGGCAGGGTTATATCAGACCGTGTGCTTGGATTTATTTGTTGCTGCTTTTATATGGACCGGATGCCATGAAAATCACGCAGCACCTTGAGAAATGAAGTCAAACCTTGATTTTATTGTACTACGACCCTATCTGTTAAACCTTAACACATTACTGCTATAAATAATGAAAACCCAAGACGAGCTAAATCTCTCTGGCCACACGGCTAAGTGCAACAAACCTGACCAATTCTGCCGTGAACCACTAATGCGTTTCGGTATCTAGGGTGGGGCAGCCGTTGTGCTATAAGCGTCGAACTTACTACTCAATGTGGGTGACAGCATTTACGTTATTAAAGTCTGTAAACCCTGGTACTTAAAAGCTGATCGGCGTGAACTAGTCCACCCATCTAAGCTGTAAAAAATGTGTATAAAAAAAGGAATTCGCAGTAATCACAATATTCAGATATTTAATAAATCTTATCGTCCGTCATCACAAAATATAAAAACAATTCGAAACTTCGGAAATCCTAAAACGGAAGTAATGCAAGATTAAATTGTGAAAGTAGTTTTGTGTGTTTTTACTAGTTCATGTCTAAAGGTGACTGACTGCATTGACATTTTCGTGTCTATAGACTCCAAATATAGCTATTCATAAAGCTTGTCAAATTAAAAAAAAATACTTGTCGAAAAGGTAAAATTTGAGAGTCACATTTGTTTAAAAATTTTAGCAAAAATTTTCCCTTTATTTTTGGTTGGATTGTATTAAGATAAGCACAAGTCACGAGAATTAGAGAATATTGCTCGTATTTCATTTTATCTTAAATAAAATGTCAATAATCATAATATGAAAATGAAATTTAGTCAAAATTATTTTGGCCTTAAAGTGCGATAGAGTGATAGCAGCATCATATATTATAGGTTGTGTTTTATATGAAGTTCTTTTTATTGCTTAGATGGGTGAACGAGCTCATGGCCCATCAATTGTTAAGTGACTACAGGAGCCTATAGACATCACAGTGTATGCCAAGACCTACCAATAATAATGAATACATACATTAGCCGATAATTTTTTTTGTGCATGTATTTAGTTTCCATAATGAAGCCCTAATCACGGTAAATATCCAAATTAAGTAATTCAAAATTGAATTACGTATAAGTAAAGTAAAGTATAAGTAAAGTAAAAAACTAAGTTTAACTTATGTAAATTTCTTTTTTTTAAGAGTCGGCGCCATTAGTCCCTAAATTTTTCATTGTTGATTAAGCTATTGCTTAGCTTTTATCGCGGGCTTTGAGCGCGGCGACAGAATCAAGAAATTCCGTAACGAAAATAAAACCTAATTCCTCCCACTCTGCCTACCATGTAGCTCGCGTTCAACACATGCACAGGTTGCGCTTGTGTAGTGTTTGTGAATAAGCGCGCGGCGTGACGTCGCACTGCATGCGCATCATGAAAAATCTGCCCATCTCTCTCTCGCACGGTTTAGCTTGTGAGTTTGAAGGGGATAGTTAATGTTTATAAATATAGCGTAGTCTTATTATATTATTTTTTTTAATATTAAATTATTATTGTCTAATTATAATTGCATAAATTGATAAAAAATGCTATGCAATAGCTTTACAGCGGCAGTCTCCGAGTGCCACACGTGTTTTATTATTATGATCAATTAAAAATGTTATTATAACGCGATATTTATTCTTCAAAAACAGAGAAAATGTACCTCAATTTGCTTCAGAAACGAGCGTCTAGCAAAATATTCACATATTTTTATTCACCCCGTACCGAATTCTCGGCACCTAACACGCAAAATTTACATATCACATACATATAAGCATCAATAAATTAACAATTCTTCTACGTTTTCGTGGGAAAATTCCCGAAACTAGGACGTGAAATCGTCTATTTCGCTTACATATCTATCATTATTATCTTTTGGCACGTTTCCAGAAAACAATTCGATTATACAGATACCATCTATAGTGGAAAACAAACGGTGGCTATTTATCACTATTTATCTGCATTGAACACCTAAAATTATATCAGAAAATAAAGTTTTGCCCTCTATATTCAAAGCCCTAGAATTAGCTACTCTAAATAAAACTTCCTGTGTCTGTCTGTTGTTTTTGATATCTAGGAAAAGTAAACAGCTACTAATAGCCAAATTCTTATTTACCTATAGAGATAGTTGAAAAATGGTATTACCTACTTAATTATTGAAATGGTTCTCATTGTACAATTTGGATTTCAAAAAACAATATAATACAATATTGGCCCATTTAATTTTGATATGCCTTACATTGCCTTCTTTAACCAGTCCTTAGATAAGTATAAAGGCTATTCCATAAATTTCTGAATTTCTGTAACTCAGCGATTTATTATAATAATTATTTAAAAATGTTTATTTACACCATAAACTATGTACGAAAGTAATTTAGCTTCAATTAGTCCTTTTAAAGAACTTTCAAACAATAATGACCGATTAAAAATTCATTGAGAATGAATGCCAAAAAATTCAGGCCTTGGGTTTTCTTTCAAACACACAAAATAGAATAAAACTACAAAATGGCAATTCTAAAACTAATTTATAACTCAGACACGCAACCTATCGAACAAAAGTCGTGTCTGAAGTGGCTGGAGTTCATGAACTTTATTCGTTCGACAGTATAAATATATACATAATAAAACAAAATATACGTCTTTGTGACATTAATCGTATTTGAGACGACAAATCATAAAATTCTATTTAAAACGCACGGACGCGATCTCACTGTTTATACAAAGGCCGTGCACTGAATCGGAAGCCAGACATACCTCGGGAGACTTATTAACGCATTCCACTTCCCACTGTGATTCAGTGGCGTATTTCGGATGCTTCCTTTTTATGCTGCTTGGGATAAGTTGTAAGAGAACAGCTTACTTAGCCGGTCAGATTTTGTGGTCTGAGTAATGCTGTTCCAGCAACCACACATTTTCAATGTATACTAACGATATTGAAAATAGATAAACAAAAAGAAAGGTAAAATAAGAAAGATAAAAGCGTTATAATTTCATGTTAATCAAAGATCATCTTCTGCTCCAGACCTACTTGAGATAATTATATTCTACCTCATTGTATACTATTTTTTACTACGAGAAGACCTTTGATTCGAGTTGTTGATGTAGGACAAACTTCCCAACTAGGTGATGGAATTAAAAAGCTTTTCGGTAGTGAGCAAGCACCGGAAGACGCAGTATGAGTAACCCATTATGTGCACCGGCGATTTGTAGAAGCTAGGCACAGTTAAATCACCATCACCATCCTGCCAATTTCTGCCGCTAAGTAATCATGCCTTCCTGTTTAAAGGGTGGGACAGCCAATCCAATTGAGACTTCGACATTATGTCTTGGGTGTGTGGCGGAGTTACGTTCTGATGTCTATGAGCTCTGCTGACCACTTGGTACTAAGTAAGTTGTAAATTCGTCTATCGAATAAAAGAAAGACAAAACTTCATTTTAGTACACGAAACTCGCCGAAAATCGCCAATCGCTGCCTCTCGATCTTTAGACCAGACTCACTTCGTAAGGATTGGCCGGATTCTTCTTTTTGTGGCCTGTTTTAAAAACGTCTTATGGCCTTTGGGAGGCGTCGTGATGATTTGTGACCGCGAATATTTCGAACACTTTGTATTTCTCTTTTGTAGAGTGTTCCGAGTAAGTGGTTTTGAAATATAACGAATGTGCCGAGGGCTGGTATATGAGTTGTGTTGACGCCGAATTACTTACTATTACGCTGCTTTATTATTCATACACGTCTAGAAAAAGTCTAGATACAAATAGAACTAGAAATATATTTTTTGGAGTTTACTCCTTTAGAATCGATTTACATATATAGGCCCGGGGTATGAAAATTATGGGGACCAAAATCGTACTAGCATGTCACACGAAATGCGTTATGCGCCTGATTGCGCATGTCACACGAAATGCGCGCCGGGCTGCTGCGCCGGCAGTCCGCCACAAAGCCTCGTACTGATCGCGCGTTTCTCTCATTATTGTATTTTCATATATTTGTTAGTCGTTTGTTTTGTGTCTCGTTAATTTGTTAATAATCTGTAGTGTATCGTGTTGTCGTAATATAGAACTATTTCTCGTATTGTTTCGTTTAATTTTTTATATCCAGTAAACTCCAGTCGTGCGTCGGAGCGGACACACACACTTTTTTTTTATTAGTTAATCATCTGAGGATATGAACATGAGGGTTCTTGGTTCTAATAGTTCCCATCATTACTTAGTCAGTAGCGCATTTACATTAAAACATCCCATACATCTGCTTTTTTTTATTGCTTAGATGGGTGGACGAGTTCGCAGCCCACCTGGTGTTAAGTGGTTACTGGAGCCCATAGACATCTACAACGTAAATGCGCCACCCACCTTGAGATATAAGTTCTAAAGTCTCAAGTATATTTACAACGGCTGCCCCACCCTTCGAACCGAAACGCATTACTGCTTCACGGCAGAAATAGGCAGGGCGGTGGTACCTATCCACGCGGACTCACAAGAGGTCCTACCACCACTAAGAAAGATGTGAAGAAAGAAAGTGTTAATGATACTAGAAACACACATTTTAGAGTGAGTAACAAATCTATGACTACACCAACGTAGCTTAACAAATTAGAAGAAGATGTTACATTTTATTATGATGTAAATAGGAGACGCATCCGGTTTTACGTGATGATAACATCTTGAGGTTTCTGAGTCAAATTATTGGCTCACGTTTTTACCCATCTTCTGTAAAACTCCTAACTATTAGCATAGAACAGTATTACCAAGACTGTGAACTTTTTATCTTATGTTTTTCTGTAGGCGAATGAATGATCACAAGTCTATTCCGGTAATTTGTACGTGCTACGTATGTTTGCTACAACTTACCTTCCCGATCCACTGTCGATACTTTTAGGCATTCCAAGCACCAGTCTCCGTTCTCGTCGAACCCTTCGAATGCGATGAAGGATTCGTCGTGAAAATTAACCCACAGATACAGCCCACTGAGTTTCTCGCTGGATCTTCCTAGCGGTAGATTCTGCGTAGCCCTGCCCTTGCTAGGGCTAGTGTTACAAACTTCGCCAAACTGAGCTTCGTGAGCTCCCCTAAATTTCCGGTGAAACTAGTATAGTCCCTTGAGGCTAGTCGAGGCTACTAGGATAGGTGGGCAAAATAAAAAGTGTGTGTGTCCGCTCCGACGCACGACTGGAGTTTACTGGATATAAAAAATTAAACGAAACAATACGAGAAATAGTTCTATATTACGACAACACGATACACTACAGATTATTAACAAATTAACGAGACACAAAACAAACGACTAACAAATATATGAAAATACAATAATGAGAGAAACGCGCGATCAGTACGAGGCTTTGTGGCGGACTGCCGGCGCAGGCGCATAACGCATTTCGTGTGACATGCTAGTACGATTTTGGTCCCCATAATTTTCATACCCCGGGCCTATATATGTAAATCGATTCTAAAGGAGTAAACTCCAAAAATAGCAACATCAATACCACCATTTTGATACCTGAAGCTTTCTTTTCATTTGTATAGTATAACAACTGCCCCGGCCTTCAAATCGTAACGTGTTAGTGTTTCGCGGCAGAAATAGTCATAAGACGTCCTGCCGTCACTAATTACGTAATTTATAATTGTATTACTAATTAAATAAAAAAATTATATGTAATATATACAAAAAAACGCGAGATTAAGTTACTTTAATTATTGCTAAATGCTACTAAGTGAAATTTACTTTCGAAGGATTTCATTCTTAAAATGAAGCTAAACAAAAACGCATTAATACGAGTGCGCTAATGGCAAATGTGGTGTGTTTCACTGCTACTGTCAAACAAACAGCATCCAACCGAACTAGGAAGCCACATAATTGTTCTACAGAGCTACCCTCCGAAGTACTGTGAATTCAGTTGGATTATACACGCAGCTGAGGTTCATTCCTTTTGTGATCACAAGCTAAGATCGCTGGAGAGTTTTGTTTGTTTCTTTAAAGGATGATTGAAGACGATCGGGTTTTGTTTGAATTTGGAAAGATAAATTTAGGTGTTTTTTTTTGTACTCTCATGGTGCGTGTTCACAGTAGGTGTCAAGTGGGTACCGGGGCCTATGAACAACGCTAATTCCGTCACCATGTGACTTGAGATCGTAATCTAAATTTTGTTTCTATTTCTCTGTGTTTTTTTTGTGTACTATCCTAGAAAATTTTCAAGGTGAACATAATTTTGATGATTTATTTATATTTTTGTAAACTGGTCTTTCATAACAACGTACATGGACCTGATTTTTTTCTTTCTGCTTAACTCATTTAATTGACTTCGCCTATATTGATGATATTCTTATTTAATTTTGTTAAAGTCAATTTTATTTCATCCTTCAATCGGAAAGGCTGACTGCTTGGTAGTAGGAAGAGAAAAAAATAGATTACCATCCATTGGTCGCACTGGTAGACACTGGGATCACCCCTCAGCAATTTTTATGTGAAGTAGTTTTCATTCTAGGTAAATAGTTCAGTGGCCAAAATGATGTGTGGATTGTGTATCTTCGTCGCTACACTCTTGGCACAATGGTTCACCGCCACTCCTCGCTTTCAGCTGCGCTCTAGTGCTTACGTGTGGAGGGCAACCTGTTGCAGCCTTGACCTGGTCTGTCAACCTTACGGGTGTGTGTTAGGTAGATAAAAAATCATGTTAGACGCTCAAATAAAAATTAAGCATTTTCAACAAATATTTGCTTCATTTATCAAATACTAGAGGTCCCGCAGTAGTCAAAATTCGACTATAATTAATTGGAATTGTAAGTTTGTACACTATTATGATTGAATTTTATACAAATTTCGCCAAGACTAGACTATAAAAAATATTAACAAAGACAAACAATATTTAATCTATTCTCAATTTGACAACACACGTCAAGAACAAAAGTTTGAAAATAAATATTATGCATGCGTGTGTGCGTCAAATACATGGTATGTAGTGTGTGTAATGTTTTCTTTATGGATTTAATGTATCTATTATGCATTATTTTAAAAAAATATTAGCATTGTGCACTTCTTCTCTATATTCTCTATAAGTGCGGAAAATTTCATACTCCTCCGTCCGCGCAATTTTCGTAAAAAGGGATACAAAGTTTTTGCTTCACGTATTAATATATCAAATATAAGTTGTGCAGTTCTTTTTCCTTATCCTTAACACATCTTTATCCTTTGAGAGATTTGTATAAAACTCACAAATACTTGCTGTTAATTCTGTCATTAATCATTAATTTAATTTGGTATTTTTGGAATATGTTTAGATTTTTTTTTGTTTGTTTTGTTGTTATCAGAACTTCTGAGTAACTCAACTTTTACTGCTAATAAATGCGAAAAAAGTGTCGGTGATTAGTCAATCAAACGCGTTTCATCCAATTTTGGAATTAACTTTCCTTCTCGGTGCTTCCTGAGTGCTACAACAAATCTTTTTTCCATAACGAGATTTGCGGAAAATCCTCAGCTATGGACAGCGGCTTGGCTGTGCTCCTGGCATTACTGAATTCCATAACCGACACTAATCAGGTTAATAAAAAACACATTTTATTTTCAACTTTGAACCTTAATTCACGTAGAAATAAAGCTTTTAATAAAGAACCGTTTTTGGATTTGAAATCAATAAATTCTAACAATCAAGAGTATAGTCATTTACAAACATTCAAGCATCAGTAAATTAACTGTTCAAAAGCATTTCATTTGATGAATGCACTCAGAGACAAATATATTTAGAGATAATCGTCCAAATGTGTTGAATTCAAAATATTAGCTGTACTAAATAGTGATAATGGAAAATCGGTCCCTGATTTCAATACAGCAGTATCGATTCATACAGGCTCATAATAATATGTTAAATTTCGGGGGTTATTGGTTTATTCTTAGACTTACGGTTTTTCTCAAATGAGGCATTGGTCATCATAGATTAAAAGGTAAGATGCTCGGTGCATTAGTACCGAAAAATACGACTGTGCCGATATTAAACTCCCGCAGACAGGTACCTAATAATTTTTCCAATCAAACATATTTTCTCAAATATCTTCCAAGATGAAGGGATAACTTCGTGTAAAATGAAACCCGAAAAATTACCCGATTTTTATTACACACTGTTATTCTCTCACCGTGGAAGTCAATTGTGAACAATTGCTAAGTATGTATTTCATTAGGAAAATTTGGTACCCGCCTGCGGGATTCGAACACCGCTGTATCGCTCAACACGGATGTACCGGGCATCTTATCCTTTAGGCCACGACGATTTCAAAATATGATTTTACAGTGTCATTACTACTTTAGCTTTATATATTGACTGAGACTATAACTACATAAGAAAATTAGTTTTTATCTTGGCTCACTGACAAAGCCTTTTTTTAAAGTATAGTCATATTATTAGCATTCTTGTTTTGGAAATCTATTTTAAACTATCTTCTGATTCTGCAGCTGATTCTATACTTATATACTCATTGCAGTGTATATACTAATAGAATCAATGTTGTTTTAGTACATTTCTGTTTGATAGTTTAGTATATTATTAACATGTAATTTAGTGTATTATTTAGAAACAGAAATGTATTTTGATAAGCTGTTGTGAATTGCGAATATAATTTGGTATTTAATTGCTTTCTGAATTGCCATTAGCCGGAAATCGAGGTGCAGCGATAAAAGGATAAGAATTCCCCTCTGAATGAACCAATTTGTCGCCAAAAGCGTTTGAATTAGGTTCCAATGTTATTCGCTTCGCTGATATTTGGATAAAGCATTAGTATCGATTTTCAAATTTGTTACTCTTCTAAAGTTTTCAATTCTCAATGCAATATTTTACTGAGTTTTGATCATTTTATTTTATTTAATTTTATATGTCCATGGCCTAACGTGCAAGACGCCACGTGAATACTTGTGTTATCATACACGACAGAGGACATGTAAAACTCAGATTCACTAGTATTGAGAAAGATTTACACAGTAATTCAGATAAGTCAATCAAAAAAACATTGTATTTAAATGAGCACCTACATCTAATCCAAGTAGGTATGCTTTTAAAATAAAGAATAATTACGATAAATTCATTAGTAATGATAATGATGAATAGCTTTGGAGTAGCCCGGCTAATTAGGTAAGGACAAAGGACATAGTGTGACTTTTATCCAATCTCAAATTCGTTAGCCACGAACACTATATAACTGATCTACTTTTAAAACAAAACTAAGCGCCATTTCAACGAACTCAAGAAATAGAAGGCAAATGCTAACGGAAAGAAATCCCAGAGGCCCTGGGCCATTTATCGCGAAGTTATAACCTCTTTAGCCTTTCAATTACGTAAGGAAAATACTGTTTAAGTTCTACTTAGGAGATGACTTCGAAGCGAATCTCTCGTGAAAACGAATCCGTAGTGCTGTAGTGGTGAAAGCCTGTTAGCGTGTTTCAGTCGAGCCTCGATTTGAAATATGTATTTGGATCCATCGACGATACAATTATTTTGCTGTTGAATAATTCAACTAAATGTTAAATTGGATAGTGATAGTATCAGGTATTTTATTGTATGTACGTTTATTACGAAATCCATTTTTATTTTATGCTCGATTTCTCTGCCTTGGTTCGTTTGATTAAATACAAGGTAAAATGGAAATTATAGTTTTATGAAAAAAATAATTTAGTTGTTTCATATTTCATATTACAATATACAATAATATAATAAATATAAAACTAGCCGCATTTAAATATTCATAATACCTTGGGCCTTTGGGTCGACGGTTCGGGGGGCTGGGTGGTTCGGGCGTTTACGCGGAGCCCTAGGACATCCCCGGTAGTTGGCCGGCTGCCCTTGCTTAAGGCGTAGGACACAGCTTGGGGGTTCGGTCGCGGTTTCCCTAACTCGCGAACATTCAGAGTTTGCGGCCTATTGCCACTCGAGCTTACTAATCTTTAAAGCTATGTCGGTTACTTTGGTTCTTTGACGGATTTCCTCATTTCTGACTCGATCCATCAAAGAAACTCTGAGCATAGACCTTTCCATAGCACGCTGAGTGACTTTAAACTCACAGACCAGACCTACGGTCAATGTCCACGTTTCAGCGCCAAAGTCCACGGCGGTAAGTATTATCTGTCACCTTGCTACAGTATCGTCTGCAGTCTGTCGTCGCATGATAATTCGTACCCAAAGAGACATTTAAAACGCTCACCGAGAAAAATCTAGGTCCCAACCGAATTCGAATTGATGTGGGTCGAAAAATAATCAGACAAAAGATTCCTTCTCTAGATTCCACACACCGTGCCTTTCATTTTATCCTCTGAATGGCCACATGGGACTTCATACGGTACCTGGTTATTATTTACGAGAAATCGACTTAGAAATATTTGAATTTATTTGACGATTTCAAATCGTTGTCTAAAAAATTTATACTTCCATTGCTTCACGAATTAATGATTAGATAAATCTTATTGAACTTAATTAAAATTTATTTTCAATTCAAATTCAATTTCTAAACAGCATAACGCCCACGTTAATCGTTGTTTTAAGCTAATCATGTTTAAATTTAAAATTAAATTAATTGTCATTAAAACCCTTGATTCAAAAACAGATCACGTTCGGTTTAACGCAAAAACTTGAATCTGTCGAGCGAGTAAAATACGATTGCTTCATAAATGCTAAAGATTTTCTTTGTGAAAATCGAAAATAAAATTCTTATTCGGAATTAGTTTATACCATTAGTTTATAATTTTGAATAAATTTAAAGCACTATTAAGTCCAGTCAGCTCATGACCCATCAAGCATTTATCAGAGCTTATTCTATATATAGAGAGATATTCTCCTTTTGAGATCTCTTGAGTCCAGGAGAGTCGTGAAAGTCTGGCGTTACGTTATAATAATAACTAGATGGTGACCGACATGATGACCTTATAATAATAACTAGATGAGATGATTTTTTTTTGATAACGGCATCTTGTTGTGTTTTTAAAGCGGTTAGTTGCCCTCAATTAAGAAAAATAGTATTATTGTTCGCCAATAGATGTCGGAAAGTCATAAAGTTAGTAGTCATAAAGTTGATTATCGATAAAGTTGATTATTGAAAACACGAATAAGAGAACATTTTCTGAAAATAAATCGTAGCTAGATCGATTTATCGCCCCCGAAATCCCCTGTATACTAAATTTTATGAAAATCGTTGGAGCCGTTTCCGAGATTCAGATTATATATATACAAAAATTGCTCGTTTAAAGGTATAAGATAGCTATCACTTTGTCGATAGCGAAACACATCGCTGCTTCTCATAATTAAAGACGGTACCAAGATATGATTAAAAAGTACCCCTCCATTAGAACTTAATATAGGAATCATTCTCAGACATTTTGCTCATTCACACCAGTCGTCTTTATTATAAGGTAATGTGATGGGCTGATATCGTTTATGTCACACTGTTTCGCCATTTTCCGTTCCTTTGCTAGACTCATGAACTGCGACTTTCAAAACCGATACAGCTAAATATGTCTGTACGTAAATAAATTGGTGACAAGTTAATTGGCGCTGCAAATGATGAATGCAGGAGAGTAAGTTAGTAGTGGTTAAGACTATTCGATGTCGAGATCCAAGTCTAATTTCTTATAAGTGTTAACGCTTTTGAAGTCAGTTGCTTTAGAATCTTTAGACTACTTCGTACTTTTTTTCCTACCTATGTTTCGCCTTGACGTGTAGGTGAGTTCACGGGGCTCAAACCGAAAGTGTTGCTAACACTGGCTCTAGCAAGAGCAGTGCTTCGCAGAATCTACCACCGGATCGGAAACGCGACCCACTGAGAAGATCCGGCGAGAAACTCAGTGGGCTGTGTCTATGGGATAATTTATTCGTCGAGCCTTTCGTCGCAAGCGACGGGTTCGGCGAGGACGATGACCGGTACCTAAAACACAGTTAATGGATCGGTAGGATCCGTAATGACGTGTTTAGGGCGACATCGACTGTTTACCGTTCGGTACACAGGATTGGATATAATTCGTACCTACGCAAGCCCGTTGACACCATAACGTCGTGACACTCTCGTGTCTGACTGAAGATCAAATTATATTGCATCGACATTAAACTTTCAAACCGTAATAACTGGAATAGACAGGATGACAGTATTTTTAATTTATATTAGAAAACAAAATTGAGTCTTGGCTTGTTCAGAAAATGACACATAGGTAATGAACAATTTTAAAATATTTACTAATTATAAAATCTCAAATACGTAAGTTATTTTAATGTGCGTTTCAAAGATAGTGATGCCTTGCGTATCTGTCCTTCGTAATCTAATAAATATTTTAACTACTCAATCCAACTTCTATATACCTCAAACCCCGGCTGGGTTCGAAAACAATCTTAAAATTCGATAACATTTTGATAAAAATTTCACATCGCATGGTAACTTCGCAAGTTAAGCATAAAATTGTTGCCCCTTAAATAAACTGAAGACGGGAACTGTCGACAGCAGAACTCTTAAGACTTTAAGCCTTAAGTTCAAAAAGGAAATATTGTACAAAGTAGTCGAGAAAAGAATCTTTTGCGGAATATTCTCGAAACTACTCGTATATTCTAGACATCTGAAATCTTATTTGAAGCATCAAAGACATATTTCGCATGACATCAGCAGATACAAATAGAAATGTTTGATGCTTTTCGATGTTATTAGTTTTTCGTTTTTGCGAAGAACAATCAAATTATATTTACAAAAGCAAATAATTTGGGGATGTCTGTTACTTTTTGTATTTATTTCACATTTTCATTGATCCACTTTCAACGGTCTTAAGGTACTATTTTCTTCTGTATCATTTCTGCCGGAAACATATACGATACATGAGCAACGACATACAATCAAATACAGAATACCAAATAATGCATACATCGATCAGGAATTGATTTCGAACCTTATAGTTTTTTAGGAACTAACTATCCCGCCAATTAGGTCAGGCCAAATATCGAAGGTTGAATATACAAGAAGAGGAATGGAACCTCATGCCCCGAAGTGTTAGCCTTCACGTTGTAATTTCTATGGCTTATTTAGAACCAGACAGATCGTGAGCATTTTTATTTATATAACAAAAACAAAACCCTTCACACTTTATCCAGATTATTTACACACGTCTAAAGAATCCATGAAATATGGGTCAACGTTTCTCGATACTCTCAAAAGCCCTTCGTTGTAAGCAAACACACACTCGTAGGATCCCTGCTAACAGACTCTTTACATCATGTATCAAACGACGAAAGTTTCCAATATACTTGAGATGCTGAAAAGTCTTTCCACTCCAACGGCTCCGAAGAGGAGTTATGAAAAACGGATCGCCATTCAAAATGCTCCTCCAAACGGCTACATTCTTGTTAGGTGCGAAGCTCTTTGAGCATTTTTCGCAAATCGAAATCTCGACTGCAATACTGTACAGCGAAATTATGATATCCGATTTTCGATATTAGATTTTTCTGGTGCTAGAATTCCTCAAAATTCGAAGCCGCTGAATGCTTATGTTAGTTAATTACATGTAGTAGTAGGTTGTATTGTAAGGCCACACTGGTAAGTGGTGTAGGTATTATTACCATTCTGCCTATTTTTGCTTCGAAGCAATAATGCAGTTATGATTGGTAAGTAGTCTTTAGTAGTTACCAAGTAGTAGCTGGCTATAAGCACTTAAAGTAAAGGCTATGAGTAATTATTACGATTATTGACTAAATCTTACTTAAAGACATATATTTGCATTGATCTTTAAATACCTATCCAAAATTTATCTATGAGAAATTCGATTCAAATAAGGACCAATATTACTTCTATTATGTTAATTCGAAAACGCTATGACCCTTTTAAGATCTTATATTTTACATAACAATGCGTTTATCTCGTCCGTTTAATTTTGTTAGAGTCCAATCTTGAGCGTGACAGAGCGGAAACATCCAATGCCGGTCACTATTACGGCTTAATGGTTCTCGGCGGGGTTGGCAACGTTTCGAAATTATTTTGAATATTTTATTAGAATTATGCCGCTTTCAATTACTACGCGAAAAATTGGGCAGCTACTGTCCGCTAATTGATTTCGAAGAAAAAAAAAACAAAAAGTCCAGTCCAAAAAACAATTTGCATTAGAAAACATATCCCTAGTATTTACGTTCATTGACTTAGGGTTTGGCCGTACCGAAAATTTGAATTTCGATGATTATTAGAATTTGTTAGATTCCTTTATCTGCTTTGCCTTTAACCTACTTTTCCTTCGAGGTAATGTCACAAACAGTAACTGTCAAATCGAATTGACAGCCCTATTTAACAGTGTCACGTTCCTGAGTAGGGTTGCCCACACTAGTGCGTTTTCAAAGGATCGTCGCTTTGACCATTGAGCCACGTTGAGAGGATGCTAATTTGTACATCTTTCAATATACGGAGCTGTTGTGGATCGTTTGAATCGAACAGAATGCATTTCGTCCTTTGTTTGATTGTTATTTGGCTAGGTGTCTAAACTATTCTACACTCGTATCCACAATTTCTCCAATTATCCGTTTACTAGACGATAGTGAAATAATTCAAAGGAATGATGCTTACGTAGGAGGAGGATCATCAAAAAAGTAATCACAACATTTTTGTATTTTTTATACTTTGTATTTTTGGGAATTTGTAAACTTTCTGAGTATTTTTTTTAATTTTTTTTTATTGCTTAGATGTGTGGACGAGCTCACAGCCCACCTGATGTTAAGTGGTTACTGGAGCCCATAGACATCTACAACGTAAATGCGCCACACACCTTGAGATATAGTTCTAAGGTCTCAGTATAGTCACAACGGCTGCCCCACCCTTCAAACAGAAACGCATTACTGCTTCACGGCAGAAATAGGCGGGGCGGTGGTACCTACCCGTGCGGACTCACAAGAGGTCCTACCACCAGTAAATACTGTAGCAGCAATTTCTCGCATGTATCCAGTGAGCTAGGGTAGATATTGCTTATGCCTGTCTCGAGACTCCAGGCTAGTTGGAGAACGTCTGGTAATGAAGTCATAGGGGACTACGTGATCGGCACATTACTGTCTTTATATCGCGCTCCTTGTTAATTTATGAAATACAATGGCGACCATGTTCACGTTGCGACTTCGGAAGTGTATAGGCAAGGTTATTTGCTTAATTTGTCGTCAATTAATCAACACTATCATATACTGGTGGTAGGACGTCCTATGAGTCGGGGCGGATAAGTTAACTGGTGGTTAGACCTCTAGTAAGTCCGCACGGGTAGGTACCACCACCCTACCTATTTCTGCCGTGAAGCAGTAGTGCGTTTCGGTTTGAATGATGGGGCAGCCGTTGTAATTATACTGAGACCTTAGAGCTCATATCTCAAGGTGGGTGGCGGCATTTACGTTATAGATGGCTATGGGCTCTAGTAACCACTTAACACCAGGTGGGCTGTGAGGTCGTCCACCCATTTAAGCATTAAAAAAAAACAACATCCTGCCTATTTCTGCCGTGAAGTTATTCGATTTTATGAAGGATGGGGTAGCCGTTGCAATGGAAAAACTAAGATCTTAAAACTCGGATAGATGGCGGCATTTACGATATTATATGCTTGGGCTCCGATAACCACTTAACATCATGTGGGCCTTGAGCTCGCTCACCTATCTTAGCAATAAGAAATTCGCGTATA
Organism: Bombyx mori; assembly: GCF_030269925.1. Taxonomy (NCBI): domain Eukaryota; kingdom Metazoa; phylum Arthropoda; class Insecta; order Lepidoptera; family Bombycidae; genus Bombyx; species Bombyx mori. The sequence goes on from NC_085112.1 coordinate 14,484,571, forward strand.
AGTCAAAGTACCGTACAAAAGAGAAGCCTTTTAAAATGATACGACAACAATCAATCGGCATTTACAATTGGGAATGTATTCTACGTACTCCTTCCTGTTAGTCAAGCGGAATATTATTCTCTTATTGCTTACATTTTCCTCCCCGTGTTACAATAATACCGGCTGCTAGTATTGCTTTAATTTAAAATTCTTTGTTATATTTGTATTACATTAAACCACAATATAAACCTTAGTACGGGGTTGTCCGAAAAGGATCGGTTTATTACAATTGAATTGTTTTATTAATTTGTATATATCTGAGTATAGCCTGTCATTGTGGCGGGATAACTTGGAGAAGATCTACCATATGTCCGGCTGACGTCTGATTATGATGATGGCGATATATCGCCTTTTCGCATTAAAAGTGTACAATTTCCAAAAATATTCGATATTGAGTTAATATGCGTAAACATTTGGTATCACCAGTATTTTTCTCATAAACTTAACACTAGGTGGGCTGTGAGCTCGTCCACCCATCTAAGCAATAAAAGAAAACTGTCAAAAGAGCGTAGTTTATTCTTAATTTTTTTTTTTAGTTTACTTATGTTTTGACTACTATTAACAAAATTAATACATAATTTTATCTTACTTTAAAAGACAGATAATGTAACTGGTAAAAAATAAAAAATAAATGTTACAAAGATGATTAATATTAAAACTATTACATTTTAAACCTTTAAAACACTCTCCTGTAAAATTAGTCAGTTTTGAGATTATACAGTTTTAATGCGAGAAGACGATATTATTATGTAGCTGAACAAATATATTCTATGTCAGACATCTAACGAGATCAAGTTGTAATCTCATTTGTAATTAATGTTCTATATTTCGAAGTGGAATGTATGACAGTCCTGGAGCAGAAATATTTAGGACGACAATAGCTGGCTCACAATATACAGCGTCAACAGGACACATAAAAACACAATTTTTCGGCTATCGGCTACCTCTATCCAGACATTATTCCTTTATTGTGGATATATGTAGTTCTTTTGACAGAGGTATTGATCCCCTCTTTAGTTTCATCCTTCGATACACCGGACATCTTAACCAGCCATGAAGTTTTCACAAGAACTGAGCTCCATCAAACTTGCGATAGCCAAGACGAGAAACAGATGACAATCGTTTTCGTTTGGCAAAACTGGCTTATTACATTAGCTTTGACAAACATGTTCTGAATTTTCTCTTCCAATATTGGTACCTAATAATATATTAGACTTTAATTGTTTACAGTTCCAGAAAATAAATTGCGAAATTCCGAACTCGTGTCCTCATAGGGGGAGCGAAAGAATAAACAGGCACGTGCGTGAAACGAAGGCAAAGAAATTATTCGGTTCAAAACGTATTAAGCTGCAAATCGATTGGATTATTGGTCCGCTTAAGAGTGCTTTTGTTTACTTAATAACGAGCTGCAGCAGGATTCGAAATTCAATTTGGAAATAATTTTTAAACGATATTATGATAAGCATTGTTTGAGAAGGATTTGTGAGGAGGGGACGTCCTAAAAATACTTGGTTGGATTGTGTGAAAGAGGATAATATGAGAGAGAAGGGTGTGAGGACAGATATGACGTATGATAGGCCTGAATGGAAATGTGGAATAAGGATTAGAAGAACAAGATTCTGATACGTAATTTTTAACTTTTTTAACGTGTTAATTTTTTAACTCGTATGGAACCTCTGGGTCTGCTGAGGGACTTTGGTTCCCTCTGTATTTTGTACCGTATGTTCCATGGGGAGTGCTCTGAGGAATTGTTTGAGATGATACCATCATCTCGTTTTTATCATCGCACCGCCTGCCACCTGAGTAGAGTTCATCCATACTACCTGGAGCCACTACGTTCATCCACAGTGCGTTTCCAGAGATTTTTTTGCCACGTACCATCCGGCTTTCGGCTTGGCTCTGCCCCTGGCATTGCTGAAGCCCATGGGCGACGGTAACTACTCACCATCAGGTGGGCCGTATGATCGTCAGCTTTTTTTTTTTTTTTTTCGGGTAGAGGGCCGAACCTCCTACGAGGTCCCCGCGCAAAAGGGGCGCGCGGGGTATGTGATGCTCGTCAGCCTACAAGGACAATATATTTTTTTTCCTAACTATGCTGATAGCTTTGAGAGGCTATTTCAGATTCACCCTAAGGTTTGTAGGTTTGTAAGTAGGACAAAAAAGTCTTCACATCCGTACTTGGGCGCATAAAATTAAACTATTCCACTGTTGCACTTTTATTGTTCTCTTCCAAAATCTTCTGTTATTCTAACTAAAAATTAACTGACGTCTTTTTCACGTCTTGCTCATTCATTCGTCTTCGCCATCTTCCTTTTCTCTGTCATTATTTTTTCCCTTTATTACCGTTTTCTCTCATTCCCTTCTTAACGCTCCGTTCCACACTGTTTTTATACTTTCCGTTCTTACCAATCATACACTTTTATACTGGTGGTAGGACCCTCTTGTGAGTCCGCGCGGGTAGGTACCACCACCCCGCCTATATCTGCCGTGAAGCAGTAATGCGTTTCGGTTTGAAGGGTGGGGTAGCCGTTGTAACCATACTTGAGACCTTAGAACTTATATCTCAAGGTGGGTGGCGCATTTACTTTGTGGATGTCTCCAGTAACCACCTAACACTGGGTGGGCTGTGAGCTCGTCCAAGCATCTAAACAATAAAATAAAAATAAGCTAAGGTTGTTACATATTCGTTTTTTTTAAACGTCTCATTCAAAATAATAGCTGTGCATTTCCAAGACAGCAACGCTTATAATAAGATAGCGAGCTATTGACATACTGACAGGTACAGGTGCCGAGCACCCGATATTTATATGGACATAATAAATTCAATGCCCGTCTGGTGTAGTGGTAAGTGACATGGTCACTACACAAGTGGGTCGCGGGTTCGATACCCGCCAAGGGTAGATATTTGTATGATAAATATAAAATATCTTTTCCAGGGTTACGGATGTATATTAAATATATGTAGGTGTATAATAAAAATCTTACATTTATTTCCGTTTTCTAAGACAAGTTCTTTACGAGCTTAGCACGGGACCAGTAAAGGTGACGTGATTGTTAAGTAAAAAAAAATGCACGTCTTGGTATGTGTTCTTGAAGTGTTAATAGGTTTATTTTCATATTCTATATATAATATGAATGCTTTGAATTGAACTACGAATGTACACTTAAGGTGTTTACATCTTATAATAGTCTTATAGGTAGATAACGTTACGGTCCATGTAGATGTGAGTGCTCAGCTATGCTCATAGAAAAATAAATGTACATACAAAGAGATTGCAGTGCTGCGGCTAAGCGCTAATTCGCTAATCATTCATGATGCTTTTCGAACTTAATTTGAAGAAGACCGTGCCATAGAGCTTAAGAAACACCGTGGAAAGAAGCTCATTCTTGAGCTAGATTGTGTATTCCAAGAAGCATACCTGAAAATTGTATAAACTCTGCTTCCGTGGCTGGTGGTTCTATAGAAAAATAGAGACAATGAGATTTTTTTGAGATCATCAAATAATTACTCTAATCACTCTCCGTGGAACATACGGTATGAAACACAGAGCGAAGCGAAGTACCTCCGAGGAGGAATCCCCCACCGAACTCCGAACTCATCAAACGATCCGTGAGATAGGAATTATCGATAATCTTAACGGCCCTCTTCTTTGTGGAATCAAATGAAAGTAGCAGGTGTTTGGGAGCCCCGATTCAGAGATGGGAATATTAATCCATTTGGGCTGAATCTTGTGCGTTATAAAGCATGAGCCTTGTCTAAACTGGCTTCTATAATGAAGGAACAAGAAGTAATGCATTAAGGAAACGAAATGCGCAAGGACATATTATATGTAACTTCTCATTGGTAATATCCTTACAGCCTCACACAAACCAAATGAGTTTAAAATATCACCAGTGAAGGCAGATAAAGGAAAACCCTAATTAATACAACGTCTTTATATTACAGAGCAATTGATTACGCGTCGGTTTTAAAAGATAAACTAAGGGTCTTAATTTTGTTGCTGCTTGTTTTTGTAATAAATTACTGGGATATATAGGTATTATATTTTGTACTCGCTGTGTGACCAAGTCTCAGAGATTCATAAAATTCACATAGTATTTTCCGATATATTTATTGTACACCGTACAAATATATTCTGAAAAAGAATGATTTAAATGATGTACAAAAATTGAACTTTATTCAAACGTAGACTTTCCTGAAACCCACGATCGAAGCTAAGAAGATTACAAAGTTGGAAAAGTGCTTAACAAAACAAAACAAACATAAAGTATCAAGATTCAAGGTTCGCGTATAGTACTGATATTAAAATCAAACACGCGATGAAATAATATTTCTTTTAGCTATTCATAAATTGTGATAATAGTTCACATACCTATTAAAAGTGTTCGAAATGTAATTTGAAAATTGTATAATTATTTTGATTTTCGACCATAGTCACTGACGCTTTAAAACTTAGATTCTTTTTAACTTATTTGTTCTTATTGATTTGAAAAAAAAAATAGTTTCCAAAAAAAAGGTTGAATCCCGGTGGTAGCTAACAAAAAAAAAGTTGATAAAAAGGGGGAAAATGATAATTAATGTTAATGCAACCAAGCTAAAAGACCGATTTTCAATTTATTTATGAATCTCATAAACATACGGTATCGTAATTAGGTGCCAAATACGATTAGATTTCTAATATTGAGTCAATATTTTTTATTTTATTTTATTTATTTCGAATATTTTAAAATTTTTATGAAATCTTAAGAAATTTTGCTTTTGAGTTTGAACGGCTCGAGCTATTCAATTTACGTGGTCATTCCTTCCAAGGAACTGGGACTCGTACAGCTTTTAACTTCAATCTTCGCAGCTATTAGATTAGCTATTGGATATTTCAAAGTTTTACTTTTAGCGTTATGCTTTCTCTGTAAGCATTTGATAGCTTTTTTTAATGCTTAGATGAGTGGACGAGCTCACATCCCACCTGGTGTTAAGTGGTTACTGGAGCCCATAGACATCTACAACGTAAATGCGCCACCCATCTTGAGATATAAGTTCTAAGGTCTCAAGTATAAGTATAGCTACAACGGCTGCCCCGCCCTTCAAGCCGAAACGCATTACTGCTTCACGGCAGAAATAGGCATGGTGCGCGGGCACACAAGAGGTCCTACCACCAGTAAAAAAGCTTTCCTTCGAATAAATAACAAATAAATTAATTTCAAAATGTATACTCACTTCGTTGGCTGTTATTAATTTAGATGCCGCAAGATTTATTTGCACTTGTCCGGAAAACAATTCCGTCGAAGTACGAAATTCGAACAACGAATATTACGTACTAAAGAATTTGCACGAGTATTTGTACAAATGCTTCCGTAGCTCTCGGGAAGCTCACCTTTATCCGATGCCATTCAGAAACGGAAGAAAAAAAGGAAACTCTTTTTGTATTCATTGTTTCGTTTTTGTAAACACCCGAGGGCGTATTCAGGTTATGATAACGAAGGAAAAAAACTCATTGCGATGCATTGGAGTTGAAAATATAATAGAAATCTCAGATTCTTGTTAGGAATTTCGCGTACAGCTCTTGTGCATGCGACGATCCCTGTGAATCCATTGCGTAAAGTGAATTGAATGAATATGGTTTTGTTAAATAAAATCTCGCGGCAGTGTACTTGTTTGTCGTTGAAAGGAATTGTTTTGGAAATTTACTTTTTAGTTCAAGGAAAGGGAAACGGGCGTCGTGTATCCTGATGAAAAAAGATCTCCGGGCTAGTGTTTTATTAGGGGTCTGTTTTGCGGCGGAATCCTCTGAAGAATGTTTCGGCTAATGTAAGTTCTATTCTAGTAGAAAAAATACTTGCGTGACACTGGAAGGTCGATTTCGTTTTAACTTTTGTAAGAAAATAAAATTGAAAATCCCAAAATATCTTTTGAAAATCTAATGAAATCCAAAAAAACTGCAGTCCATAGGTCTAAAAGAGATTACAGCCATTGACAGGATCGCGGAAGTTAAAGTTTCTTTCGGTCACTTGGATATATCTATATATATATAAATGAATTGCTGTTCGTTAGTCTCGCTAAAACTCGAGAACGGCTGGACGGATTTGGCTAATTTTGGTCTTGAATTATTTGTGAAAGTCCAGAGAAGGTTTAAAAGGTAGATAAATATGAAAATGCTCGGAATTAAATAAAAATAACAATTTTGTTTTTCTTTTGATGTGTCTGTCCTCCGTCGGACGGATTCTTTTTGTTTGTTTTAAGTTTATTTTAATCAAAAGTTTAGGTCTTTTATTTATCGACTGAGGCGCTACGATCTGATAAACTGATAAGAGATCTGGTATAAACGTAAAATTGAATCTATCTTTCTTGCAAGCGTTTAAGCCAAAAGGCCGTTTTTAAGTTTTAAGCTGATGTTTAAGAATGAAGTTTCGGGCCTAACTAATTTAGTTCTCTAATACTGCACTTCATTTCTTTTAAAGCACTTTTTTCTTTAATCTCGCGTTTATTAGTTTCCGCGCTTTGAATACTTAGCAGTTTTTGTGGTCATAGACATGGTGTTCGTAGACATTTCGTCAACTAAAAAAAAGTTGTCTAAAAAGTGTGTGAGTAGTTTGAATTAAGATTTCATCTTCATTTTCATAGAATCCCAGGTATTTGATAAGCACCGATCTAGAGCATGCTGACAAACTGTAAATGTGCGTGTTCGGTAATTTTTTTACACCCGCAATGTCCAACTCTTACCAAAATATCTCTTAGTCTGTCCTATTTAAGTATGTCACCTTATTTTCTTCCCAACTCTCCTCCTAGTTTGTTGGACCAAGTACTAGAATACATTTAGAATCATAGAGAGCTAATTACTATAATGAAGTCTTAGTCTTATTCTAATGTGGACGACAACATTGTAGTCTCCTACCCAAATTAGCTTAAAAACCCTATCTAAACCGGCTATAAATTAGCTGTTAGAGCTTAAGGTTACATTTCCAAATCGAATGCTAGCCGTTGATAGAACGGAACCTAATGATAGATAACATATATAGAACCGATTATCCAACTATTCACTGCAATTTAATTAGAGGTTATGTTCACTTGTTCTAAGTCTTGGTTCCAGCTTGCCCAACAGTCGCTCGATCTAAAAGATCCCAAAGATCTTTCGATCAAAATATTATTCTAATAAAAAAAAACGATCAACTCTAACCCAAATAAATTTAAAGAGAAGAAATCTTAATGAGACGAATCGCTCTGACTGTATCGCAACTAAGTGGCATTGTTTGTTAGCTTTTCTCTCGTTATTAATGGTCCGTAGTTGAGTTCGCTCTGCAGATATATGGGGGGAGAGGTTGCCAAGATTTCAGCATGCATTAAAGTTGGACCATTCAATTCTATGCGAACTAACGGTAATGGCTCGGGTGGAATTGAAAAGTTTATTGAGGTATTGAAATTATGAAGTTTAGAGAAAATAGCGATTTTCGTTGTGCTTGTGTTATGGTTTCAGTTTTATTGGGCAATTTGCTGATATTTCTGCTGGTATTAGATTTAACTGGAGTGCTCTGATATTGTTTCGATTTAGAATTAAAATTCACCTGATTCCGGAGCTATGTGTCCTAAACACTCTCAATATCTGGATCAGGCTTCCCACTTACTTGTTTCTTTATAAGCGCGTTCGCATATTTGATTAATTTTTGTTTGTAGTCAGCAACGAAGCTTAAATTATTCATCATTATTTTAAAGTATTTTTTTTTCGGATTTCGCGAGTGGCGGACAAAATTAAATCTACTTTTGCAATTTAATCCGGCGTTTACTAATTAAACCTTATTATTTCCTACGTTTCGAATTCTTTTCCATAACTTAGATTTTTCATAGATATAGTTTAATATTGCACTAGGTACTGTCTAGTTTATAAATACCATTCTTTGCATACAAAAAAAATAGAACTAACATATTGAGGGTTAACAGTTTCTTTGATGGGGTTTTTCATTTTCACGACAAAGAGATCCCAGGTTGTTGATAAGATTTTAACAATACGGTTAGGGTTTTTTTTTTCTATTTCAATGGCCAAACTCTATATCACGTGCCTTAAGTGGAATTAATTGTTTATTCTTTTTCGTTTTACTAAAAGTTGGCACCGCAGTTCACGGACAATATTTCGCACCCCACTGCACAGAAATTACTGTCACTATGGAAGGCAATGATAATGACGAAGAGAATGGCGTCACCAACGCTGACATCATCACATTCAACACACCACGGAATCAGCCTCAATTCGCCAGATACAATGGAAATCAATTTCTTAAATTTATTCATTTTTTGTCCACAGAAGCGGGTGGCATCAGTACAACGGAGCTCCGTATCACGCCCCGAGTCGTCCAGAAAGGGAAGAACGTCACGATGGCCTGTCTCTACGATCTGAACGACTACGGAGTGTACTCGGTGAAGTGGTACAAAGGAATGCAGGAGTTTTACAAGTATTCGCCCTTAGAGAGTCCCACCACTAGAGTAGTGCCTGTAAATGGTATTAAAGTTGATGTGAGTGTTACTTTTAAATTAAATTTCACGCCTAAAACAATCCAACTTCGAAAATTTCCTAAATATGCCGCTGTAATAATTATTTTAATGAATAAAAGAAAATGTTTAAATAAGACAAGGACAATTGTTCAGTTTAATTGATAATAATGCATACGAATTGGAACTTTATTTACAGAGGTTAAGGTCTAATGAAACACACGTGGTGCTACTACGAGTGATGCCAATACTTAGCGGTAACTATAGCTGCGAGGTCATACTGAATGCGCCATCATTTCCACACTACATGGCCTCAGGAAGGCTGGATGTAGTAGGTGAGTTAACAGTTCAAGAGTTATGATAAATACTATAATGTTGCCAACAGTGAATTAAGTTAGCTGTGTAGTGTTGATCTAGGTGAGTTATGTGACACCGCCCCATCTCTTCGTTTGAGTGCTGTAAAATGTAACTAACGGTTTGATGATAATTGATAATTAATTGGCTTTTACTTATTGTTGCTAGCGCGATTGCAGCTGCAAAGCATCTATGTGTTCCGATTTGAAGTGTATGGTAGACGGCGGCAGTAGGCAGCGGCTCGGTTCTGCCCCTGGCATTGCTGAAGTCCATGGGCGACGGTAACCACTCATCACCAGGTGGGCCGTCTGATCGTCTACCTACAAGGGCGATAAAAAAAAGTCATGCATGACATTTGTGACTTCGACATTAACATGGGTCGTTATTCAGTTTGTGATATATCTGACCTCCAGTTACCTCCTATAACTACTTGGGCCTTACAAAACCTCAACTTTCTCGTCACATAGCCGCGTTTAATTTTGCATTTTCGAAAGTATATTTTATATAGTGAATGTTGATAGATAGAAATAGTTGATACGCTTAAAGCTCTTTTAATTTAAATATTCAACTATATCAAAATGCGTTAAGAAAAATTCTATCCAGATGTCAGAATTTTTCAGTCACAGTTAAGTATGAATTAAATGACCTCTAGACGTTCTTAGGCAGTTTTTAATTATAAGACTAATTAATTTTGAAAAGTTCAAAACTTTTGTATTTTTTTTTCTAGAAAACTTTATTTTATAGTGAAGATAATATGAGAATTGAGAGACTTCTAGTATCTCTGGAATAATTCCCTTTTTCATATATGTATTAAAAATTTAAGACGATAAAATTAAGAATCTAGATACAGGTGAAATTAGGGGTCTCATGATTTTCAAAACACTAGGTATTTGCTTTGTTCACTTCTTCAAGATATCTTACTGGTGGTAGGACCTGTTGTGAGTCCGCGCGGGTAGGTACCACCGCCCTGCCTATTTCTGCCGTGAAGCAGTAATGCGTTTCGGTTTGAAGGGTGGGGCAGCCGTTGTAACTATACTTGAGACCTTAGAACTTATATCTCAAGGTGGATGGCGCATTTACGTCGTAGATGTCTATGGGTTCCAGTAACCACTTAACACCAGGTGGGCTGTGAGCTCGTCCACCGATCTTGCAATAAAAAAAAAATGACATAAAAGTAAATAAAATAGATAAAAAAAGTGAGCCGCCAAAAAAAACTCATAACAGTTATCCGAAATACGAGAATGTGACCATAAAAGGCAGAACTTACACGTGGGATTGCTGTGAAAAGTTCTTTACGATTGTGTTTTGCGTCCTCCACTCTGTGCCAAGTTCAGCCGTATCTGCCTAAGTTGTGGAGATAAGGACTATTTATAGTTTGGACATCCTTACGATAGGAGTCGGCGAAAAGATAAAGAGGCACTACAACGTTCTTGGGCTTTGAATGTGACGGGTCGTCTTAACAACTTTGCTTTCCAGCAGAAAGACGTCAGCTGCTAAATATGTACATATATTTCATTAATGGAATATGAGCATGGTAAACCTACAATAGCGATATACGTACGTATGTCGTTTACTGGTGGTAGGACCTCTTGTGAGTCCGCGCGGGTAGGTACCATCGCCCCGCCTATTTCCACCGTGAAGCAGTAATGCATTTCGGTTCGAAGGGTGGAGCAGCCGTTGTAACTATACTGAGATCTTAGAACTTATATCTCAAGGTTGGTGGCGCATTTACGTTGTAGATGTCCATGGGCTCCAGTAACCACTTAACACCAGGTGGGCTGTGAGCTCGTCCATTCATCTAAGCAATAAAAAAAAAAAACTAGGATTTGAAACTGTAAAATCTACATTGACGATTTAGCTTTAATTTTATGTCCATGGGCTTAACTTATAAGCTACGTAACTCCAGACAAGCGATAGTCAGCGTCTAGTATATCGATTGGCTCGCCATCTGAAACTAGTATATATGACGTCACATGTAACCGAGTTTGGTCAAATCCGGGGTGGATTCGGAAGTGCCGCTTATCATCTTCCGACTGCTCTTCCGCAAGGCGCGCAAACAATTCAACACATACATGCTAACATATTTTGAGAGTTATACTAGTATTTATAGCAGATGCCCACTGAGTTTCGGATCTTCTCAATAGGTCGCGATTCCGATCCGGTGATAGATTCTGCGAAACACTGCTAGGACTTGTTAGCAAATTCTCTCAGGTTGAGCCCGTGAGGTTACCTATATGTTCGCACGTAGCTAGAATAGCCCCTTAGGCTGCCAGCAAATAGGTAGGAAATAAAAACCATAAAGTTCTAACTGTGGTATAACTGTTAACTGTAATACTATAAATAATACCAATGAATCTTCGAGCTTATATTTTAAGAGAGGTATGTAATATGATATCGTAATATCGTATCATATGTACGTTCTAATATCGATGGACTCCACGACCATGCTTGCTGTGAGATCTACCTCTCATTACTATCCAAAAAAATAAAAAAACATGTGTGGTTTCGTGGGACACCGGATAGGAGCAAAGTACCTTATTATAAAAATATTAATTTTAAGTTCTATTCGAGGTATAAAGAAGATAATTATTCGGGTATACGTTTTTATTATGATTTTTTTATTGATAAAAAAAAAAACTACTTACAAAGTTATCAACTTTATTTTATTCACAATGTGTACGGTTGCTTTAGCAAGAGTAAAGAGTAAACTGCCCTTTACTAATGAAACAAGTTGATTGCAATTTTAACTCCGTATATTCACCAGTGTCTGCCGTGTCGGGTGGGCTATGTACGACTGACCAAATGCATGCGATGCACAAAACTGCATACGCTGCTAAATGTGTCCCTACACAATGGTTTATAAAATTTATATAATAATAATATACAAGGAAACAACTATTTATATGAATAATATTAATAACCGTCATCACGTAGACTATACATTAGACACTGTATAGCTATCATACTAAGACTATACATAAATAATAAAAATCTTACGTTACGGACGTTTTTCCCAGTTAGGGTACCCCTCCACAACTTAGTTCCAAAAACCCCAAAGATTATGTTTAGATTTGTTAGGATTAAATCTGCATTTACGGTTTAATGACGTTTTTAATATCGTTATATCATTTTCGACGTTCCGAATACTGTACAATTTCCAGTTTCCATAGTCACGTACGACTAAGATGTTGTTCGTCGATATTTGTTATGCTAATTTGCTGAGTTTTTTTTTAAGGGATTTTATATCCTGGTTACTAAGACCTTTAAGTCATGTCTTATTTTAATTTATATAATCTTATTTTTATGAAAAATGATAATATGGGCCGTTTTCTAATCACAGCACAAGAGCGCACCACGCGGCACAATGTGCAATTTAATTTTACATCTACCGCTATATATTGGCGATGCTCAAACAAAATTCACCACCACCGCCCACCAAGGGCAAAGTGGAACTTTGTCCTTAATAATTTTATATTAATTACATACACAATAGAAAATTAAATATACAATGAACAAAATTAAAAATCAAAATATCCAAATACGACGAGCCTCCTTGTGGTCAATAAACTTGAAATTTACCATGATTGGTTCAGGCTAGAAAGATTAGAAAAAGCCGTAAAATTCGTGTTTATTATTTGTACAGCTACTACTATAAGCCCACAGACGTCCACTGTTGGATATAGGTCTCCCCCAAGCCTCGTCACAAAGATGCGTTCTGCGCTGCTTGCATCTAGCGGATCCCCGCGAATCTCAATGGGTAGTCAGTACACTTTGTGGGAGGCCTATCCACGCTACGTAATTTGGTACTTGTCTAAAACTATATTATTATATACTAACTAGCCGTACCCGTCCGCTTCGCTGGGCATTTAAAATTAATATTATTATTTCTCATCCTCACAAAGATTATCTTCATTAACGCCCCCGCAACTAGTGTAGGGAGTCCAACACTCATATAAATATTAGCCTATCCATTAAGTACATGTATTTTCTACATGGATACCAAGTTTCAAGTCAATCGGATGCATGGTTTATTAGTTATAACGGAACATCCGTAAAACCACTGTAGATTTAATATTACTTATATTAAGTTCAGATTTTGATATCTGATATAATTCGAAATTATGTATTCCACATTGGACTCGGTTACCCACTCGAAGTCACGGCTTGCGTTTTTCTTGTCAACCAAATAGGTAATTTTGACGTGAACTAATTCATTTAATAAAGTATGTTTTCCTATAAACACATCAAGATGACTTCTTATAAAGTCATGACCCCACGGTCGTGGGTTGTAACAGGAAAATTCCCCAAAAAATATAATATAATCGACCTGCTTCCCGTATTATTTCTCTTAACGAGATCATGGATCAGATAATATTACGTAAAGACAATAATTTCCTTTCGTTTTATGTCCAAAAAAAGGTATTACGGGCATTATATTGTGAGAAATTCCATTTACTAGACAGCGATTATTTTCTGGATACAAAAACAATGTTGCGAAAATCTGACAGTCATGATTCATTTTTCGAATATTTTTCAATTCCCTTCAATAATAATTGAGATGCTTTGGATGGCTTTGAGAATGTGATTTTCAATATTCTGTCTATACTTGTAATTTTAAACCTGAGATAATGGTTGTTTTCCAGAAGAAACAGGCAGAGTGGTGATACAACCTAATACAAGATGCGGGGTCCTAAAGTACCCCATTTTATTCAATAAACGAATAGTTTTTTTTTATTTTTTTAATGCCCTTGGCCCACCTGATGGTGAGTGGTTACCGTCGCCCATGGCCTTCAGCAATGGCAGGGGCAGAGCCAAGCCGCTGCCTGCCGCAAAAAATTGTTTTATTAATGTTATGTACACAATGTAAGCCATATCCACGAATGTTTAAAATTTATCTTCGTCTTTTCAAGGTTGACAATGAACGTGGAATTAATTTGTTGAATTGGACTCCGGCCATTATAATATTTAATAACGATTTGGGCGTAAAATTAGTTGTGAAGAAGTACTTTATATCAAATACTTTAATAGATATTTGTTTGTTTGTTAGCGCAGGTTAACGCAAAATACAAAACAAAAACCTTTCAAGCTGACTTATTAACTTTTTCATGTATCAAATTACTACAACTAGCATTGAGTGCTCAAATATATAACAGGAAAAACGAAAACCTATTTCGAACGAACTAAATATGAAATTTGAAACTGGACTCCTAGTGTATACGTACGGTTTAAAAATTACATTTCCGACACTAATTGGTAACTCATATTTACGTTGGTAAAATTTTCATTGGTTTCACTGCGACTGTGGTCGTCTTTTTTTAATTTCTGTACAGTTTTACGCGTTCTGATTTAGTTTAATGCCAGTAATGCGTTAGTAGTGCCATCGATACCACTTCTCGACGGTTGGTAGATGTGACATAGCCTACTATGAGCCAATAAGTCGGAATTTTAATTAAAATTTAACGGCCGTCTGGTGTAGTGTGGTAAGTGAAATGGTCACTACACAAGGGGGTTGCGGGTTCGAATCCCGCCAAGGGAAGTCATTTTGTATGATAAATATAAATGTCTTTTCCAGGGTTATGGATGTATATTAAATATATGTATGTGTATAATAAAAATCTTACATTTATTTTCGTTATCTGGTACCTGTAACACAAGTTCTTTACGAACTTATCACTGGACCAGTTAACGTGGCGTGATTGTTAGTAAATATTTATTTTAATTCCATTGGAGTTATGGCCATCTCACCCTCCGGACAAAGGAAACGCTAAAACTTTGGAAGAATACGTTTTCAACAAATGCTCACGATTGACTTTCATGGTGAAGGAGTAACATCGTGTAATAAAAATCAAGCCCGCAAAATTATAATTTGCGTAATTACTGGTGGTAGGACTTCTTGTGAGTCCGCGCGGGTAGGTACCACCACCCTGCCTATTTCTACCGTGAAGCAGTAATGCGTTTCGGTTTAAAGGAGGGCAGTCGTTGTAACTATACTTGAGATGTTAGAACTTATATCTCAAGATGGGTGGCGCATTTACGTTGTAGATGTCTATGTGCTCCATTAACAAGTTACTTAACACCAGATGGGCTGTGAGCTAGTACACCCGGCTAGGCAATAAAAAAAAAAGAATAAGGTCAATCTGAACAAATCTGTTGACTTAAACTAAACATGGATCATTTTAAAGCGATCATAAGTTGTCTTAACATGGATACGTCAATAGAATTGTTTACCAAACGTTGAGTTAAATGAAGATGACAGTAACTAACCAGACTGTTTATCCTCATTTAATCGTAGCTTTAGGAGAAGACAGATAAACTTCTTGATTAGTTACGTAGTGATCGGACTAAGCCATTGCTCGGTTATCATATCCTCGGTGTAAATAAAATGATAGAAGTTTTCCGCTGAGCGGGTATGACACAAAAAAACATTGGACAGATTTCGATTTGATTCGAAACAATTTTACAGTTTTATTTCTCAAGGCCCACCTGGTTTTAAGTGTTTACTGGAGCCCATAGACATCTACAACGTACCACCCACCTTGAGATATGAGTTCTGTGGTCTCAGTATAGTTACAACGGCTGCCGCACCCTCCTCATCGAAACACATTACTGCTTCACGGCAGAAATAGGCAGGGTGGTGGTACCTACCCGTGCGGACCACCACCCTTAAGTTTTCTTACTTGGTCGATATCGAATAATATGTACCAATATCTTAATTTAAAATGAAGTTATTGGTATCTAAGGCTTACAGTAGGTAGACAAAGCGAAAGCTAATTTACTCCAAGTTCTAAATAAGACCATGCGTTCTAAGATGATACCAAAGAACACGATCGATCGATCATAAAATACTTGCGTGCAACCGGTTTCAAGAGAGGGCAGGTTCCATTTCCTCTTACACTCTCTACTTTGCATTACATTACGCATTTATTAAATAGCACGAACAACAAGTGGCAAGTGCTCTTTGGTAGAAACAAGAGGCGCGAAGTTAATTGAATTATTTTGTTTAGTTAATTTAATTTTTTCTTCGCTTTTAAACAAGTAATTATGGTGACTTATGAACCAGTTTTACTGGTAGGACGTCAGTACCACCACCTTGCTATTTCTGCCGTTTATCTGTAATGCGATTCGGTTTGAAGGGTGGAGCAGCCGTTGTAACTATACTTGAGAGCTTAGAACTTATGTCTCAAGGCGGGTGGCGCATTTACGTTGTAGATGTCTATGAGCTCCAGTAAACACTTAAAACCAGGTGGGCTGTGAGCTCGTCCACCTATACAAGAAATAAAAAAAAATCTGCCGTGAAGCTGTAATGCGTTTCGGTTTGACGGATGGGGCAGTCCTTGTACTGTAGAAACGGACTCCTAAGAACTCAGTCTCGAGGTGAGTGGCGGCATTTACGTCATATATCTATATGGGCTCCGGTAACCACTTAACAGCAGATGGGTCGTAACCGCCTCCACCCAAATATGCAATAAAAAAAGTCTCTGACGTGGTTTCACGGATAACCAAAAAGCCCTCTTAAGTCTGAGTAAGCGCCCACGATTTTTACTGGATTATTAAATTTCATGCCTCACTACTCGTTAAACTAAAAACTTGTTTCGTAAATATTACTAAGTGTTCATATTACGGATTTCATGGACATGGACGAAATCTATTTGAGATATCAATAAGAGGCTAGAGACTGGGTATTACCAAAAAGCCACCTTAAGTCTGTAAGTAGGTACCCACGATTTTTACTGGAATATTTAATTTCATGCCTTACTACTCGTTAATCTACAAACTTGGTTTGGTAAATATTGTTAAGTGTTCACATTAATGATAATATTCTATAGTTGAAGTATAGTTGAAGTATTGACTATATGAGACATCATTGAGTGGCTAGGGGCTGGGTATAATAAGCTAAGGCTTCTATTTGTCAAAATAATATTTTATTTTACTGTACCGTAAAAAAGTTTCTGTTTTTTGGCCGACCAACGGGGTCACAGGTGTCAATGGAAATGTCTCTTTTATTTCACTGCTGTCCCGAATCTGACCTCACATTTTTATGATGCCCGCTTTGTGGGTTCTCTGCGCAGACAAACACTTTAATAATACGAATACCGTAGTTTTTTTTTCAAACAAGGTTAACGTTAGTCTTTTGAGAGGAATGACGGTTGAATATTTGAGAATGTTATGTTTCCGTGTTATTTCAAGTTATATATTATGCTATATACCTATATATACTGTAAATGTTCACTCAATGTTCACGATTGACTTCCACGGTGAATGAATAACATCGTGTAATAAAAATCAAACCCGCAAAATTATAATTTGCGTAATTACTGGTGGTAGGACCACTTGTGAGTCCGCGCGGATAGGTACCACCGCCCTGCGTATTTCTGCCGTGAAGCAGTAATGCGTTTCGGTTTGAAGGGTGGGGTAGCCGTTGTAACTATACTGAGACTTTAGAACTTGTATCTCAAGGTGGGTGGCGCGTCTACGTTGTAGAAGTCTATGGGCTCCAGTAACCACTTAACATCAGGTGGGCTGTGAGCTCGTCCACCCAACTAAGCAATAAAAAAAAATAAAAAAAATGATTCATTGTTTTATAATTTGTAATTTATATATGTCGGAGAAACCACAATTAACAGACATCGTCAGACGTCAGATCGTCATATCGTCAGACATCGTAGGGGCAAATAGGGTGATCGAGCTAAGAGATATATTGAGTACACCAACCACGTTTGTTGTCTTGGAACAATTTAAATCTTCTCTTGACGTTAGAAAACGAATGACAGTTCTTAGGACGGAGGCACCGCTCTTCAAGAAGGCTGGTTGGTATGTGTGATGGCGTCTTTGCGCCTCCATCGGCTAGGCTCTGTCGTAGCACGAAGTTAGCAGAGTTCCGATACCTCAATCGTTTTGCCATCTCTCGGGAATCATGCTGCGTTTCGTTTAATTACCAATCTAACGACAGTCTCCGACTTATTAGTAAGTCAATTTAGTTGGAGATGATATCGCAGTAAGCCGAAATGCGATTTTCAGGGAGCACGTAAGAATAAACGATACAATGAATTAAATTTTTTTTATTGAACAGTAAAACCATACGTTTTTGGTTTTGTCAATGAATCTATCAGATAGAACGGCTATTCTTTGAAAACGATTTTGATAATTGAGAGTTTGTTTAATAACTGTGAAACGTTTTTCGACGCTTGTAAGGGTTATTTTAGAATTTTCTCTATGAACTGGAAGAGCCAATGTTGGGTTTTCATTACGGGTTTTCGATGATTACCTACGAGCTAGTCTAGTGGTTAGATAGGCAGATATATAATGGAAAATTTTAACGTAATTGACACTAACTTCAAGGCGTGCGATTAATTTTAAAATTTGCCCACACAAGTACCGATTTGCCTCAGTACCGTCTTATGATGGTCCTCCACCAATTGACGCAATAAAAAAAAACATTGAGATTGTCTTTTTTTATTTTTTATTTATTGCTTAGATGGGTGGACGAGCTCACAGCCCACCTGGTGTTAAGTGGTTACTGGAGCCCATAAACATTCACAAAGTGAATACGCCACCCACCTTGAGATATAAGTTCTAAGGTCTCAAGTAAGTTACAACGGCTGCCCCACCCTTCAAACCGAAACGCATTACTGCTTCACGGCAGAAATAGGCAGGGTGGTGGTATCCACCCGCGCGGACTCACAAGAGGTCCTACCACCAGTAATTACGCAAATTATAATTTTTGCGGGTTTTGATTTTTATTACACGATGTTACTCCTTCACCGTGGAAATCAATCGTGAACATTTGTTGAGTACGTATTTCATTAGAAAAAATGGTACCCGCCTGAGATTCGAACACCGGCTGCATCGCTCAACACGAATGCACCGGACGTCTTATCCCTTAGGCCACGACGACTTCATCTTCTAGCCTACTTCCACTATTTCATTATTCATAAATATCGATGCCGCCTTAATCTGTTATTATCTCGTCATCAGGTATCGGTGGTCTTCGAGCTACAGATCTAAGAATCTCACCGCCAGTGGTTCAGCGGGGCTCAGATGCGACCCTGGCTTGTCTATACGAGCTGACCGAAGCTCCCCTGTACTCCGTGAAGTGGTACAGAGGGAGACACGAGTTCTATCGGTACTCACCGACCGAAGTGCCCGCTACCAAGATATTTCCCTTTGCTGGGATCAACGTTGACGTGAGTAGATCTAATTTTCATTTTTAAAAATGACAATTTTTCGCCATGTGGTCGTAATTTGTCCGGCATCATTGACAACTCGAAATTTTGATAAGTTTATCTAGTCAATAGGTATTTTTAAAACACTCTTATTAGCTTCACATGTAACGAAAACCTTGAACATGATTTTGACCCCCTTCAAAACGTCGGATTAACTCGAAATTTGGCATACTTATCAAGTACCGATGACAATTTAATATTTTAAACAGTTAGTCCTGTTATCCTTACTAGAATAATTAGGATTAGTGATTATTTGTTGGGACTAGATTTGAGAATTTAATGGTAGGCAGCGGCTTTGCTATATCCTTGGATTTGCTGATGTCCATGAGCGACGGAAATCACTCACCAAAAATTGGGCCGTAAGCTCATCTGCCTACAAGGGCATCAAAAAAAAGTTTCATTACTTTACACAATCTATTTAACGGCCGTCTGGTGTAGTGGTAAGTGACATGGTCACTACACAAGGGGGTCGCGGGTTCGAATCCCGCCTAAGGAATATATTTGTATGATAAATATAAAAAAATGTCTTTCCCAGGGTTATGGATGTATATTAAATATGTGTATGTGTATAATAAAAATCTTACATTTATTTCCGTTATCTAGTACCTGTAACATAAGTTCTTTACGAACTTACCACGGGACCAGTTAACGTGGCGTGATTGTTAGCAAATATTTATTATTATTATTATGTACATTTTTTGTATAAGATTTATAAACATTAAAATTAAAAGCTTTAACAAAATAATAAACGAAAAATACAACTTTACGCTTGTAACACTGAGACAATATATCATTCGTTTAAAAATAAAGCTTATGGTCGAATGACATAACATTCGTTCGCAATGAATTACAGCGGCACATCATGAGGCTTGTATACGACTTGAGACGATTTGTCTTCCCGTTACTGTCACAGACGAATGCCCGCGTCATGTAAATGCATATCACGTAGGACGGCTGTACACCAAATGCGATATTAGTGTAATATTTCAAGATAAGTTTATTTAACATGACGTGGCAGCCGTTGGAACTATACTGAGACCTCAGAACTCATATAATAATAATAATTACATTTATTTACTCCACAATACAAATAACTTTTCAATGAATATGACATTAATTTCTAATTCTATCTAAACAATATTACAATATATTAATTATACTGACAGTGGAGATAAACAGGCGCGGATCAACTTTGTGATAGCTGAAGCTATCGCTGCTATTCTGCCGCTGCCTGTAATTTTAATCTATAAACTAATCTAATCTATTAAATAATAAACTAAACTACAAAAACTAAAATAATATAAACTAATCTATAAAAAAATAATCTAATAATACCTAAATTTAATATCTCATGGTGGGTAGCGGCGTTTACGTTGTAGACTTTTATGGGCTCCGGTAATTACTTAACACCAGGTGGGCTGTGAGCTCGTCCATCCATCTATGCAATAAATAAATAAATAAATAAATAACATTATTCTGTTAATTTATTTTGGGTTTATGAGGTTCGATTTGAAAGAGAGGACATTCGTTGTTCAATGCATTCGGGACTTCGATTAGCAATCAACTAGCAATTTCAATTCTGGTTCGAATTATAATGTTGTTTTCTACTGTATGTGTCAATGTGGAGTATGAAAGTTGTGGCGTCTATAGACTTTGATATACTCCTAACAGTAGATGAACCGTAAATATTAAATTACTCATTTTAGAGATATTTTTGTAAGATTAGTAAGAACGGAACGTATGAAAGGAGTGTGGAACGGAACGTTAAGATATGAGTGAGAGAAACGGTTAGAAAGGGAGAAAACGAATGGCAGCGAAAAATAAGATGGCGACGATGATTTAACGAGCAAGGCGTTGTCAGAGGCAAAGATGTCAAAATTACATACCCGATCCTGTGGACCGAATGGTAAACAGTCGACGTCTTCCTAAGCACGTCATTACCGATCCTCTCGATCCATTAACGGTGCTTTTAGGTACTTCAAGCACCGGGCACCGTCCTCGCCAAGTCCCCGCGACGAAGGGCTCGGCGAGTGAATTAACCCATAGACACAGCCCATTGAGTTTCTCGCCGGATCTTCTCAGTCGGTCGTGCTTCCGATCCGGTGGTAGATTCTGCGAAGCAGTGCTCTTGCTAGGGCCAGTGTTAGCAACGCCTCCGGTTTGAGCCCCGAGAGCTCACCTACACGCTAGAGTATAGCTGAAATAGCCCCTCAAGGCTATCAGCATATATAGGAAAAAAAAACCGTTAATTTTTTATTATTATAACAGAGAAGTTTTTGTAATCGAACAATTACAGTGTAACAGTGAAATGGTTAATTTTATGCGCCACGATTCCAATTCCACATTCCAGAGATATAATATTGAATAACTGAAAATTACATCAGGGCCGCTTTTGCAATAACATCTCCAACATCGCTAGAACTGGAAAACAAAACTTATTACATTCCAGAACACGCATTTCTTATTGCTAATGTACGTAAAAAACCCATGTTGCGGAAAATATGAGAATCTCCGCGTTCGAGTGAAATCTTCAGAATGAAACATCGGTTTGGTAACAGCGTAGATACAGGGTGATGAAATATTTTCAAAGAAAAATATCATTTCGGCCGTCAAATTTTAGATTATGATGGACTAACTTTTGACTAGTTGTTCAATGTATTAGAAAGCTTTTTTTGTCACTATATGTGTGGACACGTATCGCGACGGCACGCAGAGTCTATCGAGAAACTTATTGTTCAGATTAGGGTCAATTGTAAAAGGTTTCGCTTTTTTTTGAGCCTTGAGAGGCTATTTCAGCGTAACCTTAACTAGTAGGTGAGCTCACGGGGCTCAAACCAGAGTGATGCTAACACTCACCCTAGCAAGAGCAGTGCTTCGCAGAATCTACCATCGGATCGGAAACGCGATCCAATGAGAAGATCCGGCGAGAAACTCAGTGGGCTGTGTCTATGGGTTAATTCGCTCGTCGAGCCCTTCAAAAAATAATTATGACATCATCCTTCTTCAGTTATTTGAATGTGGTAAGCATAACTGAAGTTCAATTAAAAACATCGATCTGTTGATGAATACCAAATAGAACGGGCGTTTAATTACGAAGATAAATCTCGCGTAATAAAACGAAATGTCGCTTAAGCAAGAGCCCTTGACCGCTCGATATAATGACAATAACAAAAGCGTAATTAAACTGTACAAGTATAGTTGTTATATAATTAATTAGTAGGTACCAGCACCCTGCCTATTTCTGCCGTGAAGCAGTATGCGTTTCGATTTGAAGGGTTGGGCAGCCGTTGTAACTATACTGAGACCCTAGAACTTATATCTCAAGGTGGGTGGCGCATTTACGCTGTAGATGTCTATGGGCTCCAGTAACCACTAAATAACCAGGAGGGCTGTGAGCTCGACCACCCATCAAAGGTCTCGGCGAGCGTCAAAAAACAATTATAAAATCGCCACCGAGAAACTCCGTCTTATAAAATTTTCCAAACGAAAGCTCAAAGCTCGGAACAATTACTTTTACCTGTTGAACTGTTGAGATGACGTATTTCACAAGTTGGAATTTAGGTAATATTCCCGCGCGATTCACAGGACTACAAAACGTGATGTGCCTTATTTAGCGTCGTGTATGTTTTGTTGGGGCAAGGTACGCGACGGTTAGCGAAAGAATCTCGGTGTGGTATACAATTGTTTGTATTCGTAACTAGCGGCCCGCTCTGGCTTCGCTTCGGAAACATTAAATTTTATTATTGAATGATACTTAGTTGAGTCCCGTGATGTTACCCGCGGTTATTGTGGTGCCGCGGGTGACGCCGCGAGGCGAAGCTAGTTTAAATAAAGTAGCCTAAGTTACTCTTTATATCATCAGCTAACTGACAGTGAAAGTCCCGTCAAAACAAACAGACAGACAGACAGCCAGACAGACAGACAGACAAAAATTTAAAAAAATGTTATTTTGGTGCATGTACCGTATATAGGTATATAGGTATATTCATATGCATGTAGTAAAGCAGTTAATTCAATATTACAAACAGACACTCCAATTTTATTTATATGTATAGATGTATAGATTATTCTCGTTAAATGAATACCTTTTTGACGTGTAAAATTCGTTGGCTGTTGTGATTTGAAACTAAAGGAAACAAAAAAGCAAGTTTCTTTCCCGTACTTATTCGCTAGCAGTCTAAGCTATGTCTAAGTAGTCTAAGCTATTCCAGCTATGCCCGAGCGAGTAGGTGAGCTCACAGGCTCAACCTGACAGTATTTGCTAACACTAGCCCTAACAAGAACAGTGCTTCGCAGAATCTACCACAGAATCTACATCAACCTGAAAGCATTTGCTAACACTAGCCCTAGCAAGAGCAGTGCTTCGCAGAATCTACCACAGAATATACCACAGAATCTACATCAAACTGAAAGTATTTGATAACACTAGCCCTAGCAAGAGCAGTGCTTGGCAGAATCTACCACAGAATCTATATCAACCTGAAAGTATTTGCTAACACTAACCCTAGCAAGAGCAGTGCTTCGCAGAATCTACCACAGAATATACCACAGAATCTACATCAAACTGAAAGTATTTGATAACACTAGCCCTAGCAAAAGCAGTGCTTGGCAGAATCTGTCACAGAATCTACATCAACCTGAAAGTATTTTCTACCACTAGCCCTAGCAAGAGCAGTGCTTCGCAGAATGTATCACCGGATCGGAATCGCAACTCACTGAGAAGATCCAGCGAGAAACCTAGTGAACAAAAAGTGACTTTCAAACGCCACGAATGTGTAAACATATCTATAGGAAGCCGTTTGCAGTTTTAATAGATTTTATTGGGACACGGCCCACCTGTTGGTAAGTGGTTACCGGAGCCCATAGACATGTACAGCGTAAATGCCACCACCCACCTCGATATATGAGTTCTAAGGTCGCAGTATAGTTACAACGGCTGCCCCACCCTTCAAACCGAAACGCATTACTGCTTCACGACAGAAATAGCTAGGACATTTTCATGTTGACACAAAGTGAACTGTCAGCTTATTTTGTGCCAAAAGAAAAACTGTATCTATTTTCTTTTAGAACTTTTCTGTCCGTCACGATCGTTTCCCTTTGCACAAATTAAATCAACCCCACAAGAATTCGTAATTAAAAACCAACAATCTATGAAACCGAATGATTCCTCCGTCTTCATCAAAGCAATAAAAAAAAACGGTTTTCGGTAAAGTCGGTTTACTGACGATAGTTGAACGTGACAACGTCATAAGAAAATACTGATGGAATGGTTTCATTTTTCAATTATCGCAATTATCGTTGCTATAAACAATTGACACCACATTCACTTCTCACTGAACTTCATACTTGACGAAAACATGTAAATGTATTATTGTATAGCAGCTGTCCACGCGGATGCATCGCTCACTCAAGTAGGAGAGAGACAGATGTCGAACGCTGCCGAACGCGGAGGCCGATTGTACCTCTTTGTCGCTCGTTGCGCGCTCTCGCTTGCACTACAAGCCTTAAATGGAACGCCTCAATGAGTCATGTTTTTTCGTGCGTGTAGTCGGCTCCATCGAATTATAAGACGTTGTCACGTCAAAAATCTTCCGTGAAAATAAAACTGCTTTTGTGTGGCTGCTAATGAAACACGAAACTATTCAGATTTTTGTCTTTTCTTGTGCAGACGAGAACTCAACAATTTTTTTTTGTTTTTTTTTTTATTGCTTAGATGGGTGAACGAGCTCACAGCCCACCTGGTGTTAAGTGGTTACTGGAGCCCATAGACATCTACAACGTAAATGAGCCACCCACCTTGAGATGTAAAGTCTCAAGTATAGTTACAACGGCTGTCCCACCCTTCAAACCGAAACGCATTGCTGCTTCACGGCAGAAATAGGTAGGGTGGTGGTATCTACCCGTGCGGACTCACAAGAGGTCCTACCACCAGTAATTACGCAAATTATAATTTTGCGGGTTTGGTTTTTATCACACGATGGTATTCCTTCACCGTGTGAGTTAATCGGGGAAAATAGTTGAGTACGTATTATATTAGAATAATTGGTACCCGCCTGAGATTCGAACACCGGTGCATCGCTCAACACAAATGCGCCGGACGTCTTATCCGTTAGGCCACGACGACTTCAATTGGAGGGGTTCAGGATGAATGTATTTACCCGTATAGACCTATAACACCGATCACCTATTATATTTATTACACGATGTTCGTCGTGGAAGCCAATGCAGATTTGTTCACCGGCACGGTCGAATAATTCGATACCAATACACCGGATATTACTGACACGGTTTTTCCTGGTGTTAGGACGTTTTGTGAGTCCGCACGGATAGGTGCGCCTATTTCGGTCGTAACAGCGTATGTCTTACTATTATAGTTGTGCCGCAATAAGTGTACTTTTATTTAAAAAAATAAAACCAAGTCAAATATCGTTGAAATTTTTGTTAAAGTTCCGAGCGGAGCCGGAGCGGGCCGCAAGTACAATATAATATTCTTATCACTGCTGTTACGTACTGTTTTTTTTTAATATTATGATCCGTCTAGATAGCAATTTATAATTATGCTATAGGCAGCAGCTTAGCTATCCATCGGCATCACAGATGTCCATAAGCGATTTTGAGCACCCCCCGACCCCTCGTCTGACTTAGTAGGCAATAAAAATCATATCTATACTAACAAAACCCTAAAACCGAATTCTAGCCATCCAATAAAAGATATTCAGATTTATGTCCTTGGAAAAATATTCGGATGTGCCTCGTTTTTTTAATATGTAACGTAATGTATTCGAGAAATAACATTCAAGCAAAAACTTTTATGTATGTATATTCGAGACATATATTTTTTAGGTTACGTAAAGAAAAACAGTAATTGTCTAGCTGAACCTATTTTTATAGTACGAAGTACGCTCCAGTGGATTACATGCTCGATATCACCTAACCCAGAGTTTCGGTTTGAAGGGTGGGGCAGCCGTTGTAACTAAACTTGAGACCTTAGAACTCATATCTCAAGGTGGGTGGCGCATTTACGTTGTGGATGTCTATGGGCTCCAGTAACCACTTAACATCAGGTGGGCTGTGAGTTCGTCCACCCATCAAAGCAATAAAAAAAAAAGCGCTTTCTTAACAGGCTCACGTCCAACCTAGTGTTAAGTGCCTATCGCAGTCCAACAACATCAAAACATGAGTCCCTACTTTACATGCTAACTAAAACAACCTTTAAGTTAACTGGACCAATAGTTCTAATTAAAAGAAAACAACGCAAAATAATATCAATGCGTTCAAACAAGGGTTTTTTTCTAAATGTAGCGAATACTTATCCCGTATTTTCTTTTTCGCCTGCAACATTTTTCCTAAAGAACATTCTCATCGCTTCCCGTCTCGACTGAAGCATATGTTCATAAATTCAACCCTTTATCACTGCCTCTTATTTCGCTAGAACGCGGCGATAATAACCCGATGCGCAATTTGATATTTTTTTTATTCGCTACCAAACACCATAAGAGATACGTGTGAATTTATTTTACTTCGAGTATTATATTGAAGTAATGAATTTTTAACATACAGTTAGACCTATAATTTAATACTTAGCACTGTGGAACCTAAAAATAGTTGAGAAACTCAACTTCTTCTAGTGCATTTTGCGTTTAATCAGAAACAAGCTACACACGGTCATCAGGCCCCAAAACTAGGATTCCCTAAGTTATGGAGAGAGACTGACATACATTTTTATAAATACGTTTAAATATATATGTATATATGAAAATATTAAACACCCAGAGAGAAAACATGCCTCTTCATCACATGAGTGTTTGCCCGATGTGGAAACGAACCACGACCTTCGGTCTAGCAGACTGAGTCGCTAACTACTGCATCATCGAGTCAGTCAGATTAAGTGACGCGCAGATTGACCAATCATTGTTCTCGTCGAACCCGTCACTTGCGACGAAGGGCTCGGCGAGTAAATTAACTCGCAGACACAGCCCACTGAGTTTCTCACCAGATCTTCTCAGTGAATCGCGTTTCCGATCCGGTGGTAGATTCTGCGAAGCACTGCTCTTGCTAGGGTTAGTTTTAGCAACGTCGTCAGATTTAATCCCAATAAGCTCACCTACTTGGGTGGTTACGCTAAAATGGTCTCTCGAGACCATTAGCGTAGGTAGAAAAAAAAAGCGCAGATACTACTCAGTATTAGTGACAAGAAGTTGTCAATACCCTGGACAAACTATGTCCTTTACAGTTATATACTAAGGGGTCCAATCCTGTTTTTTATTGTATTGATAAGTGCATGAATTCACAGCCCAAATAGGCTCTGGAGCCCATAGACATCAGAACGTGCCGTCACAAGCCCTAGCCAAAGCCGAAGATTGAATTGAATATCATTACAGCGGCCCTTTATATTGATAAGAGTGCTTAACTTGGTTAAAATTTTACGACCAGTTAATCCCATGTTTTTCGCCCTGAATTTACCAAATCGGGAGTGGCGGGACAACACTAAATAATAAATCGTGGTCCACAGAGTCACATTCTTGTCGAAGTTTAAGGTAACGAATTATTTTTCTCCAACAGCTGGCCAGATCAAACCAGAGCCAAGTAGTACTGACCAGGGTGAGCTTTGGTCTATCCGGCAACTTCAGTTGTGAAGTGACCGCAGACGCACCTTCGTTTGCTACGTCCATCGTTTCCAACACCATGGAGGTTGTAGGTAAGGAGTATTATGTTTCTGATCGGTGACCTGTAAAGATATGTCCTGATTACCACGGGGCTTGGGTTCCGTTCGCTGTCAGAACCAGTGTTTTTGTCAAAGATAGTTTGTGAGGTATAGAGCCAAATGGAGTCTGGATGTATACTTGTTTTTAAAAAGCATGTATGGTTATTTACACATAATTTCTCATATTAAATACCGGGCTCATGTTACACACGTACAGAATAGTTTATAATTTAAATTAAAAGAATATATATAAAAAAAACGTGCAAATAATAATTTTCGAAATTATTAATTATTAACGTATTTGGTTCTAATTATAAATTTAGATCAGATTAACGATTTCGTGCGAATCATGAGACAAAAACATAACAATGATGTTACGACAACGTTCCAAGAAGGCAAGCCTCAAACGAAATTCTGCCTACAAAATTTAAAAACGAAATTTAACATTATTCTGTGACACGGCGACCTATTTTGCGAGTAAAGAGAATACCGCCGAAATTCTAATTTATTTGGTGATTTATTTCATACAAGACTAAAGCGGAGTGAAGTGACAAAATAAAACCTGCTTTTTCGTTAGCATACAATTCAACAACGATTCATCGCTTTACGGGTATTTTTTTATTACCTAAGCTTTTGTTTTAAATTTAATCTATTCTTAAAAATCTTTCGTTTTCAAATTCTTTTGTTTAAATTTAATGTATGTATTCAGATTTGTCGATTTAAGCGTGAAATCTTTTGACGCGACAACGTCTTATAATTAGATGGAGCCGGCTGCACGCATGAAAAATCATGACTCATGAGGCGTTCCATTTAAGGCTTGAAGTGCAAGCGAGAGCGCGCAACGAGCGACAAAGAGGCACAATCGGCCTCCGCGCTCGGCAGCGTTCGACATCTGTCTCTCTCCTACTTGAGTGAGCGATGCATCCGCGTGGACAGCTGCTATACAATAATACATTTACATGTTTTCGTCAAGTATGAAGTTCAGTGAAAAGTGAATGTGGTGTCAATTGTTTATAGCAACGATAATTGCGATAATTGAAAAATGAAACCATTCCATCAGTATTTTCTTATAACGTTGTCACGTTCAACTATTGTCCGTAAACCGACTTTACATACAACCGATTTTTTTTTAGCATAGTTTATCATGTTCACGAACCTCAGAACAATGGAGCTGTAATATTATTAATACGCTTTTATTAGCTTTAGACGTATGTGTATGTTTGTAACGGAATCTTTGAACATGATTTTGACCCCCTTCAAAACGTTGACCTAACTCGAAATTTGGTATACTTATGAAGAACCGATGACAATTCAATATTTAAAAAAAAAGTTGAAAAAATTGAAATTCAACTAAAAAATTAAAAATAATTAATAGTTTAAAAAAACTAACAAAATACGTTTTTTATAGAAAATCCAACTAAAAATAGAAAATAAATTTTAATTAATTTAAATTAAAAATAGTGTAAGAAAAAATTATTTTATTGTATTTTGTTAGTTTTTTTAAGCTATTATTCATTTTTAACTTCGTTTAAGTGTCAATGTCAATGTCACGAATTTAATTATTTCAGAGTTTAATGGTACGTGGTAGTAATGATCTTTCTTGATGATCGATAGTAACATTATGGAAAGGATTGGTTGTAGAAGCCAGTAAGAAGCAATATTGAGGCAACTCTTTTTTTCAGTTCTTCCACCATCGTCTCCGAAGGTTCAGACGAGTCAGCACTACTACACGCCTGGGGATATCCTCAGAGCTAACTGTACGTCGGGACCGAGTCGCCCGCCACCCGAGCTTACATTCTTCATCAATGATATGCCTGTAAGTTCAAGCTGTACTTGATAGGAAATTTTAGATTTTTTTTATTACTTATATGGGTGGACGAGCACAGCCCACTTGGTGTTCAGTGGTTACTAGAGCCCATAGATATCTACAACATAAATGTGCCACCCACCTTGAGATATAAGTTCTTAGGTCTCAGTGTAGTTACAACGGCTGCCCCACCCTTTAAGCCGAAACGCATTACTGCTTCACGGCAGAAATAGGCAGGGTGGTAGTAGGACCTACCCGTGCGGTCTCACAAGAGGTCCTACCATCAATAAAACCACGGGTAACCACCGGCTTTATGCTTGCATACTTGACGGTGGATTCCAATGTTAAACCCATAGAAAATGATGAATAAGAAGTACATCTTACTTTCTGGCTGGTAGCTCTTTATATAGGAATTTCCAAATTAAACTTTTGATCCTTCGAGCTGTATTGTACGACAGAACATGGATATTAAAATATGCGATTTCTTAAGTAAGCGCTTTAATTTAAGTATTCTGTCAAATATGTCTTGAAATGAAGCTTAAAAGCTTTAATGGAATAAAAACACGAAGTGATAGTGAAAAGCAGCTTTCGTTTCATTTTCTCAAAGCTGCAACTAACTTGAACGCGTTGAATAAGCTCGCGGTACAACTTGGGCTAAGCAATATTATTCCGTACTCAATTCTATAGTGCTAAGTTTTAATGCCTGCCAGACTTTAAGTTTCGTGCTTTTCGGATTTCGTTATCTTTAAGCTCAAACCTATATTTTGTACATTCACATTGATATATTTTATAAATAAGATTGATAAATAAAAATACCAGCTGTTATCCACTGTTTGGCCAGCGTGGTCAAATAAAAGTGCCATAGTTTCCTATTGGAATGAGAAGTTTTTTCGGGATAAAATGTGGTCTATGTCACTTTCCTGTCTTACTTACCATAGATTCGGGATAAGACTGCCTCTTGTTCTTTTTGTATATAAATTACTACTTTTGGTATGCAAACAAGTATACTCTACTTTCAATTTTCACAAAATGTCTCTTTCCTGAAAATCTTACATCATGATTTTAACTAAAAATTAATATTATTCTGTATCACAATAGTCTAGTATATACTACTATGCAAACAGTTAGCGATTATAATTTAATTAATTACTGTACGCAACATGAAAATATTCGTATCTAGTTAGTAATTAGTGGTTAGTAAATTAGAACTTTGCTTTATAATTATCATGTTATATAATACTATTAAGACAAAATATTTGCTTATCTCATGTGCGGTTATTATTATGAATTCGGGTTATCTTGAAAACACACGTTTCTGTAATGTGTTTTCACTCGTCGTGTCTTTTTAAATTGTATACTTTATTCGTTCGTATATCATTTCACCTTTCTGCGGGCTACGTTACCAACAAGAGAGGTGAAAGGGTTTTTTTATTATTTATTTTTCTTAGATGTGTGGACGAGGTGTTAAGGTGTTAAGTAGTTACCGGAGCCCATACACACCTACGACGTAAGTGCCGTCATCCACCTCGAGACGAGTTCTTAGGTCTCAGTATTTACAGTACAATGGCTACCCCGCCCTTCAAACCGAAATGCATTACTATTTTACGACAGAAACAGGCAGGGTTATGGTACATAACCGTGTGGACTGACATGATGTCTTACCACCAGTTATTTGGTCATGCAATAGTACTATTACACAGTACGTCAATGATGAAAATATGTAATAAAAAAAAATAAAGCTGCGTTTTAATACATTTTACACAACCGCATATGCATTTGGAAGCGGTCGCTTAGATTCATAGCAGCGGTTCGAGCGACAATGTTGGCAACGTTGTTGTTATCAGCAACTGTCGACCTCAGACCTTGGTCCGAGTCGGTGAGTTGGTGAGTCTTCGCGATTTAATTACACCTGTATTGTTCAAGTTATTCTTGGAAAAGTTTCTCTGCTCCGTTCCTTTGAGCAGTTTAGCTTTCGGATTTTAAATTAACGTTGAAATGATTTTCGAACGGTTATAGTGCTTTAATGAAATTGGAATTTTCGGTGCAAAACTCTCGAATCCTTAGCCGAAACAGCCGTGGCGAATGGTTTTGTATATAATAATGAGAACCAGCTTCGATCTCAAATAATTTTCTTCTTGTTCTGCAGCTAATCCCACTAGGTGGGGTCAGCACGGCGAATTTTCCTATTCCATTCTCTTCTATCAGCCGTCATCTCAACACTCACTCCTCTCTCTCTCTCTCATATCGTCATTCACACACTCTATCCATGTATTCTTCAGTCGACCTCTTTCCCCTCTACCTTGCACTACCATTTCCATACATCTCTTTGTCACATGCATCTCCTGTCTACGCATCACATGTCCATACCACACTAATCTCAAATAAATTTATTTATCTGATAATCAAACAATACTAAAATCATCATTACGCAAGTTTCCGAAATTAAGAAAACACATGATTATAACAAATATTAACGTTAAGATCTTAATTTTACAATTAAATACAGTACTGGTCTTTTTTCTTTAATGCTGAGAAATCCATTTACGGATACCCGGTCGAGGGGGGTAACGGACCGGGCTATGTCGGACTCCGACGCCTCCTGTGAGGAAGAAGGGGAGAAGAGAAGGACCGAGGTCCTCCACCTCCCCCAATTTCTCACAGGAGACTACGCCTTGAAAAAGGTGCGCAAGGCACTTGCCCCGCAGAACCGACTACCCACTAAACCCCATCGAGCTCCTCCACACCGACTACACGAAACTTACGGTACCGCAGTGCGCGCTGAAAATACTGGTCTACCACATATATAAGCAAGATCGGGTAAATTCGTTTGCACAGAAGCGAGCAAGCTAAAACTGATTTAATAGGAGTTCTGCACAGCTGTAATATAGACTTTGATGCGATACGTTAAGATTTAAATCAACAACAGAGGCTCCTGCTATCTCGCTATACTGCAGCGGGTACCATGACGCGCAGGCATCGGTGAATTTTTCGCACCTCTCAAATGACTTTTTTGCCGGTACATCTGTGCAACTCATACATATAACTTTCAGGCCTGTACCGTTATCAGGTACCATAAAAGTATCAATATAAAAGACAAGTTTAATAAACTGTTAATCTATAATAATCGAGCTCAAAATAATCTTGTGAAAATTCCAAAAGTGCTATTCTTTAAACCGCTAAAAAATCGACAAACTTCGTACGTAAAGTCGGGATCTATGGACGACTTGGATTCATTTGTTCGATGAAACCAGCTAACTCGGATAACTCTGGGAATTCTGCATACTATCTGTTCGTAGCAGTAATCTTCTAGGGTAGATTTAGGAGATTGATTACTAATGAGTTATGATTTTATATCTATCTACAATCCATCTTAGAGCTGTCGAATAAAAACTAAGGCTTTGCACTTATGCAAGGCGGGTGCTATGGCCTCCAGTTGATCACTTAACACAAAACGAGCCGTGAGCTCATCCCCCTATCTGAGCAATAAAAAAAAGATATAACTCTAGTTATGTGGCACCAACATCCTCTTTTGTATCTGCTTCCATAAAGCATCCCGTCAGCTCATCGTTCTGGTAAACCAAGAAATATAGTTGACAAATCATTCCACCAATCGTTTAGGGTATTATAGCCACATTATACCAATTTATCCGTACGCTAACGTTCCTAAAATGTAGTTGTAGTACAGTTCACTGTTTTGAATACCTAAGTTGAGTATGTATCAAACACAAACAATGTGAGCTTATGAAGTAGCTTTAGTTACGGGTCAGTGGCTTGATCAAATGTTTCATTAAAGTTATTTGGGTACTCAAAAAGTATAGTAACTCAAAAGTAATTATTGAGTTTAGAGTTGACCGGTTGATTTGCTGGTGGAAAAGCGCATTATGTGTCTGCGCGGGTAGGAACCACTGCCCTTCCTATTTCGCCTCAAAGCAGTAATGCATTCCGGTTTGAAGGGTGGGACAAGTAATACCTATGTCTCAAGGTCAGTGCCCGAATTCATGTTACAATGTATATGGGCTTAGTTAACTAGTTAACATCAGACGGGTTATCACAACACTATCAAAGTTATTAAGAAACTAGTATAATATGAATTATCGCAGAGTCTATCGAGGAACTTGTTGCTCAGGGTAGGGTCAATAGTAAAAGAACCATGCGTACCATGGAGAACAGCTGTCAAGGCTTCAATAAACAAGGATGCCAAGAGTAACCGACTATGATGGTGATGATGATGGCGATATGAATTATATATTTTTCCATCAGGTAACACCAGGTACATACCAAGTTCACCAAGCTCACGAAGGACTCCTCCTCGCGGAGCTCTACGTCCAAATTCAGCTATGGCCAGCGCACTATGAGCGAGGGGCCCCCATCCTGCGCTGCGAAGCCAAAGTAGCCGACCTGTACAGAGATGATTCAGCTGTGGCGCTGTATTCAGCGAACAGCGATCCAAAGATTGAGAGGGGTGAGTTCAAAATTGAATAATATGATTTGGGTCCTAATTACTGTAACAGGTTAGTGTGACTTTCCATCTTGATCAATCAAGTAGTCTAGAAAAATCTCCTACTTACCTTTCTACTTTGCTACAAAATAAAAGAAAACATTGATAAAATAGTTTCTAATTAAAAACATTTTTATAATGTTACCATACTAAGGGCGGGCACACGCTACTGTAATAATAATAATAAGTGCTAAATATATGAAAATTAATCTACCATCAGTTTTAAAAAAAAAAAAGGACTGTCATGTATCGTTGTGTCTCGTTGTACCTAAGCCTACAAAATCACCCTATTCGTCATATTATATGGTTTCTGATGCATGGTAATGAAGGTATTTCTTGGCTGCATCAGCTTTTATTAGTTTAGGACTAAACATCATTTAAGCTTTGATTTGTCCCTTACTTTGCGTAGAAGGAAGCCGAGATATACATTTCTACGCTTTCTATTGTCTTTTGATTAAGTTCTTTACGGGATACAAGACAAATTGGCTTTCGATAGGTGTCCTAGCCTCATCGATCAGAACCTTTTTCTGGTGTACTCCAGCGTGAGTCGTAGTCCAGAGGAGTTAGAGTGGCGAAAGTGACTGAGAGTTTATTAGCAGCGATTATACGTATGTAATTGTGACCACGATGTTTTATTTCATGGTGCATAACACGTTGTTATATCCAGTAGCACAAATGTTATACCTTTAAACGAGCAATTCTTGTATATTAATATATATATATATATAATCTGAATCTCGGAAACGGCTACGAATTATTTTCAGAAAATGTTGTTTTAATCATGTTTTCAATTTTCAACTTTATCGATTGACTCTTCCCGACATCTATTGGTGAATAATAATACTATATTTCAGCAGATGGCGTTGTTAAGCCACCCGAAGCCAATGAGTGTTTAGTTTAATGTTAGACCAAAAAAATTAATTGTTTATTTATATTATTTGTGTCTTTTTCATATAAAATATAGAAAAAATACCGAGCAAAACTCGGTCATCGTCTAGTACTCATAAAATGTAGACATGAACTTTATTATGTTATTTTGATGTGGATTCCCGGAATTCCGTTTGAAAAATTTACTCGCCAAAGGCTTTTTGCATAGCTTTGTCTTTATTATTTTATGCATCGTGTTTCCTTTTAGATATTTTGGTTTTGACAAATACAAATTCGCTTAAGTTCGTCGAGGGTTGGTGCGTAATTAAAAATATATGTTTGCATTCACTTTAAATTAATTGGCTTTATCCTCTTTTGTGTGAACATAACCACATAACGCAGACAAATTTGTTAAGTTATAATTCGTTATGAAATTTAATTTAATTATAAAATTAGCTATTAGCTAGTGTTTCGTTACTCCTCTCAGAATACATACATAAAAATTTGTAAAGCCGTTTTCCAATGTTGATTTATAAGTAAGCCCATTGGCTAATGCACAAACCGTGCCAGAGTCAAAAAATAAAGATAGAAGTAAGCCCACTCGGTGATGATGAAACATTATACCGCTTTGTCCAAAAGTGCTGAACATATTATAAATTTCAGTAAATTAAAATTTTGTCAATTTTCTTATAATAAAAAATGAACACTTTTTAACTGGCTTTATATTGAACTTACAGTAGGTATCAAAATACAAATTATTATATTCCAATTTTTATTTCGACCCGATGTCTTAAAGTGTATGTTCGCGTGACATTTATAAGCTTTGGAAACGATTATTCAGAGTGGTATTAACCAAATTTTTCCACATGTCATAGCGAATTAGTAAGCTAAAGTGTTAATGGACTGACCGTATTAGCTGGAGAACCGATAACCGTTGGGGTAAACCTGTTCTTGAGTGGAGACCGCGAATTGGCAAACGAAGTGCAGGATTCCTTCAGGCTTGGCAGAGAGACGATTTATGCAAAGTGGCTGACAAGAGCTGGATGAGAGAAGCCGAGGATCATGCTCAGTGGCGTGGAATTGAAGAGGCCTATGGCTAGCAGTGGACTGCTTTAGCTGATGATGGTAATAAGGATTTAGAGGATCATAACCTCGTCTACTCAAGTAGCCTAATAAATTATATAATAAAGACGTTCCTCTTATTCTATAGATGTTCAAGGGTTTTTTTTCATCGTGTGGAACTTTCATGGGTAACAAAAGGACAGCATCATTAAAATTCTTGACGAGTAACTTCGAAATTCCCCGTTCACAACTTTATTATAAGGTTCATTAAAACTAATTATTTGTTTGGAAGATTTTCTAAGAGATTCGAACATTATTAAATTTTAAGAGTTTACTTCAATGAAAACTTTGTTCAGGTTAAAACATACCACTTGGATATTATAGGTAGACCATTTTATATTAAGTAAAGATATAAATACGAAGTGCTTGATCCATATCAACTCAGATATTAATGGTAAAGTAAAAGTTCTGTTATTCTGACTTATTTAATTTCTATTTTATTTTATGTTAGTAGCTAGGTACATAGATAGAAACTGGGTAATGTATTTACGAAAGTATCCCATTTCAAATCAAAGTACCCGGTTCCATTTATGGATACAAGTTGAGTGAGTCTGAAATGAAACGGTGCGTTGGTGTGATGGCAATAATGAGATAACGAGATCTCATTATCACCTCAAACATTTTCTCGGAGCACTCCTCATGGGAGGATACGGTTTAGAATACAGAGAGAACCGAAGTCTCTCCGTAGACCCAGAGGTTTCAAACGATCTGTGAGAACGGGACTGTTTGTTGCCTAATATAATCAGGATGGTTATGTCAGGTTGCATTGTATTAGTGATCACCCCATGATCAAAACTCTATGGTGAACGCTAACGCCAAGACTGATCAAGATTAATAGATCTAAATTGATATGATATTAATTGATTTTTGTATAGATATATGAAAAAAATAAAATAGATTTATAATTTTTTATAAAAAATAACTAAGTTAATAGTAGCTAGATAAATACAAAAAGAAAATCAGTTGACAAAGACAGAGCATACAACGGCTCTCAACTTTTGTTTTTGCCTATTTAAATTGTTTTCATTAAATTTCCAGTAATAAATAACCAACGTAATTTGAATGCTTACTCACATTTATCCTTTAGTTTGTATTGGAGTTAAGATAAGCACTAAGCAGTTAGTTTTATACAAATAGAATATCATGAGGTGTTCTTATTCACATTATTTCCATATAACAGACAACGGAAAGTCTATATTACCATTTTCATATTAGATTTATCACCTCAACATGATCCAGCATCCGATTCTCGTTCACGCAATTTACCACTAATCCGTAATCGTAATCAATTTCTAAGTACAGCGTTCTCGGGCAGGAAACGCTGCTGATGCAATTATGAGAACTGAAATAAGGAACGCATTATGAAGATGCATGAGTTATAGCATCTTGCTTTTAATATTCTCAGAAGTAATGTGCTAAGGAATGTTTAACAAGTTTCTTTCGAGGTATTGCAATTATATTAAATCAAATATGTCTGTAGTCTAATGATTTTTAAAAACAGTTAAGTAGTTGGCAATGGGCTTATGATCCTGGAAGCCTGTGTGAGCGCATTTCGTCGTATGGAGCGTCAGCTTTCAAAGGCAAAATGGAACCGCTATATATTATTAACGGCTATGCCATTTTTATAATATAATAGAGAGGTGAACTCCTCTCCACCCTTAATTTAAGAAGCTACCTGACAATAAAGATTACGACGTAAATTTTTCACTGAATATTATTTCAGCATACTGTGATCACCATGCGAGATTTTCTTATGGTTTCATATGAGTTCGCACGTGTGGTGCCACTGTTTACCTCAAAGCAATAATGCGTTCTAGTTTGTAGGGCGGTCGTTATGCTATTGAGACTTGGACCTCCTATGGCAAGCTATTCGTGTTGTTATATATATGGGCACTAGACCGATAAGCTCGTAACATCAGAGACGCCGTGAGGCTATCTGACCATATGCAGCAAAAAAAACTAAAATATTTTCAGATAAATGGTCAAACTTTTAAGAGTATCAAAACAGATAATAATGTATGTTAAACAAACAATCACACACAGTCATCTGGATCCAAAACAATCAAACAATTTCTTGTAGTATGAAATACTACTAAACTCATATACATTTGAGTATAAGCATAAATAAGTATCAAGCACCCAGACACAGAGCAAATGTTGAATAATTTTACATTCACGCATTTACATAAAAAAAAATGGTCAAACTAATCTCGAAATCATTTAATTCCCGGTACATCGGCCATTACATTAGCAGACGGGAAGTTTCGCTAATGAGATTACGTTTGCCAAACCAAAGAGGGCATTGAGAGCTCGGCTGAGTTATAGCTTCCCCTGTACCATTCGCGCAGACAATTTCCTCTATACAGAACACGAACAGTGCAGTGTTTGTTAAGAGATAATAAATTTTACCTTTGAACCATTTGAACGCCATGTTTCGGTTACCCAGAAATGTTGGTTATTGCTTGTTTTAAATAACCAGTGCTTGTGATGTTTAGTTTCTATGAGTCTTAAATATATTTAAGATTTAACTGTCCAATTTTTATTTGTTTATTAGTATTCGAGTTCTATCTTATTTTTTGGAACGAAGTTCCTTATGGGACGATGCGGAGGGGTATATAGGGGTATATATCGGAAAAACGTCCGTAACGTAAGATTTTTTTTCTTTAGTTAGTTATCAATAGATGTCGCTGCACATATATGTATTCAACGATTCCTGAATCGCGGTGACGAGATGTTACACAGTTGATAGACGTTTTAGTATTTCTCTTGCTAAATCTTACTTACCTGGCGTAGGGGATACCGTGATCATGCAGGCGGTTACCTCAGGGTGAGGCTGCTCCATTGCGCTGCGGAGTAGTTGACTCTTGCGAGTATTTTTATTTTTATAAATAAAAAGTCATAATAAAAATTGTTTACCCGAATAAATATTTTCTTTATACCTCGAATAGAACTTAAAATTAATATTTTTATAATAAGGTACTTCGTTCCTATCCGGTGTCCTACGACACCACACATTTATTTTATTTTATATCTCTTGTTTAAATTTTGATGTTCCACGTCTTGTTAAAGGATAACAGGAGCCTATAAAAATCCTTGAGACTTTGAGACATGAATAAGGTCGAAGTCTCCAAGTGCAATGACTATCTCATCACTCTGTATTTGAGGTTGACTTTCGAACCAAAACGCGTGACTACTTCGTGGCAAAAAAGTAGAATGATGATACCTACTCGTGCGAGGTTGCATTAAATCTTTATCACCAACAAATGGCGTTTGATGTACTCTGGTATACCTCAGAAACCGCTGTTTTCCGTTCTTCGGTGAATCTCTAAGCGCTTTTAAGGGCACCCATGAAAAAAGTGGTGCTATTTTTTACAACCACACACTCAAAGGCACTATGGTACTTACATTCGTATTTTCAGTCCGCAAATTTGGGTACCTCACTATCTCTGTCTGTCTTGTCTGTAAACTCCTGATTTGGAAA
Organism: Bombyx mori; assembly: GCF_030269925.1. Classification (NCBI taxonomy): domain Eukaryota; kingdom Metazoa; phylum Arthropoda; class Insecta; order Lepidoptera; family Bombycidae; genus Bombyx; species Bombyx mori. The sequence goes on from NC_085112.1 coordinate 14,524,142, forward strand.
AATACGTCTTGAGCCATGAGATATAAGTGGTAAGCTGGACGTCGTCATCATTATGGTGTCTATGGTCTTCACTAACTGCTTATGACAGATCAAGTCAGACGAGGTGCCTAAGCTAACAAAAAAGAAACCTTGACAGTCACCGAACCGAAGTAACATTTTCCAAGTGCGCTACCAACATACATTTGTGTATATTTATTTACAGTCAATCTGTCGTCGCTTCGCCTTAAGGTGGCGCAAATTAAATTACTTAAGCCTTTCATTGCGGAATAGGGATGTTTCAAAGTAAGGGTGAATACCGTATAATTCACGTGTTGAGTAAACAGTCGTTTTACCTGTAGCTAGGTTTGGGCTTAAAGGTACGAAATTTTTAATTACCCCTCGCTGGTATTTGTATAAGCATGTTATAGCGTTGTGGTATAAACAAAACCTGTATGGTCTAGAATAGCGCGGTCTTTTAATTTACTATCATACTACGATGGAGTTACCGCAGAATGGGAGACAATGTTCTCTGAGCACTAATACCGGAATATCACCAGCTGGAATTAGGGCTTATTGAATAATGGGAAAATCGTTAGTTCACGTTGGATACAGGTATGGTGGTAGGACGACTTGTGAGTCCGCACGGGTAGGTACCACTACCCTGCCTATTTCTACGCTGAACCTAGAAATCATGTTTCGAGGTTGGTGGTGGCATTTAAGTCGTAAAAGTCTATGGACTCCGGTAACCCCTCACACCAGGTGAGCCGTGAGCTCGTCCACTGACCTAAGGAATAATAAAATAAAATTAAAAGGCTCGACGAGTAAATTAACCCACAGATACAGTCCACTGAGTTTCTCGTCGGATCTTCTCAGTGAGTCGCGGTGGTAGATTCTACGAAGCACGGCTCTTGCTAGGATTCGTGTTAGCAACCTCGTTAGGTTTGAGTCCCGTAGCTCACCTACCAGTTAAGGTTACGCTGAAGTAGCCTCTCGAGGCTATCAGATTAGGTAGGAAAAAAAAGCTGCCGAACACGACCGGCTTTCACTAGTCTACTAAGACAAAGCTGCACTAGCAGAACTTACTAATGTTATTACCTCTTTCCAGTGACGTCACCGGGCTCCGGTTCGAAACAGCACCTGTGCCAAGTCCTAGCGCTGATCCTCATCATCGTGTGGACGAACGTCTCATAGACTCTACGTATACTGTGTATAAATAATATAATGATTAGTTATAACCGATTCAGCGGACGGTTAAAGATTGTGAATTTAACAAAAAAAAAAATAGTTTATCCTACCGAATCGAGCTGAGTTACGCCAAAGAATTGTAAAGACTTAAGTATATTGTTGATTTAATACAAATATATATGTCGAACAATGATTTTCTTTTATTTACTGTGATAATAATGACTTACTTATTCTGCGAATGAAGTGCCAAATTCAAATTGTATTCGGAGATCGCATGCTGTGAATAAGACGTACATCTGGTGGAACCTATAAGCTCGCAAAAATGGATAAAAGCACCCCACCTATTTTAATCACGAAGCATCCATGACTTATTTTGCTGAAACGTAAAATAACAATCTTGAAGTCATAATAATATGTGGATTTAGTTCATCCTTATATTCCAAGTAGGCTTTAGTATTTTTACTAGTGGTAGAGCGTCTTGGGAGCATGCTGTGGTAGGTGCCACAGCCCCGCCTATTTCTGCCACGAAGCAGTAATGCGTTCCGACTTGAGGGGTAGGTTAGCCGTTGTACTATAGAACCGAGACTTAGAACTCATGTCTCAAGGTAGGTGGGAACACTTACGCTGTTGATGCATATGAGCTCCGGTGAAAACTTAAGACTAGGTGGACCCTGAACTCAATAGACTTTTTACTGTTGGGAGGACCTCTTGTGAGTCCGCACGGGTAGGTACCACCACCCCGCCTATTTCTGCCGTGAAGCTGTAATGCGTTTCGGTTTGAAGGATGGGGCAGCCATTGTAACTATACTGAGGCCTTAGAACTTATATCTCAAGGTGGATGACGCATTTACTTTGTAGATGTCTATGGGCTCCAATAACCACTCAACACCAGGTGGGCTGTGAGCTCTTCCACCCATCTATACAATAAAAAATAAAAAATAGCAAATTAACATCAATTGTACTAATCTACCCCATTACTATAAAGAGACGAAGATAATAACAGGCAGGATTTCTCCATTAAAGCCACATGACAGGATAACCCCATATTGAGGACGCCGCTAATTAAAACCCTCACCAGAATTTCGCAGCAGCCAGCCAACGACGATGCCCTGAACACATCCTGATGAATCTACTTTCGGTGCTATGGAATGCTACTCATTCTAATGCTAATGCAAATTATGAAGTAAATCCAAGCTTTTGAAGTCGGTGAGGTTTCATCTTATATCTTTAAACGAGCAATTCTTGTATATATATAAATATATAATCTCAATCTCGGAAACGGCTCCAACGATTTTCATAAAATTTAGTATACAGGGGATTTCGGGGGCGATAAATCGATCTAGCTACGATTTATTTTCAGAAAATGTTGTTTTATTCGTGTTTTCAATAATCAACTCTTCCCGACATCTATTGACGAATAATAATACTATTTAACTTAATTGAGGGCAACTAACCGCTTTAAAGACACAACAAGATGGCGTTATCATCTAGCGTAAATAAACCTACATAAAAGCTAACAAAATCGTGTTAAAAATTCTATTTTAAAAACATTGTTTCGATACAAATTTGTTACGAGAGTTTCCTTCATACGTTGTTGTTTCAACGCGAACTTGTATTGAAGCAACGAAGCCAGACCAGACCACGCAAACGAAGTTTTTAATTACGCCTCCTTGCCACTTTTGGTGTTGTTCCCGTTTCGGCGTTCTATTTCTGTGTTTGCGGGTCTGCGGATAACGGTTATGACGTCAGACAAACGAGATTACTCATGTGTGATGTGTCGAAAGGAAAAAATAAGTTACGGGCAAATTTTCGATATACATTCTTTTTCTAAAATCTGAATTTCGGGATTGCTACTCTATGCTTTGCTTATTTCGGTAAAACTGTTTGCGTTTGAAAACTTATGATTGCAACGTTATGAATAGAGAAGTGTCCGTTTTTTTTATTGCTTAGATGGGCGTACAACCTTGCAGCCCACATTTTGTTAAGTGGTTAGTGGAGCCCATAGACATCTACAATGTAAATGCCGCCACCTACCTTGAGATATGAGTTCGAAGGTTTGAGTACGACGGCTGCCCCACCCTTCAAGCCGCAACACTACTTCACAGCAGAAATAGGCAGGGTTATGGTACCTACCCGTGTGGACTCACAAGACGTCCTACCACCAGTAAAAAATAATAATTAGTGCTCTTTGATCGTACATATACAGGAGTATTTTATGTCACCTAAACAAAAATACTCTAACCAGTGCACGAGAAAAACTAGACCAGTTTATATAATACAATCTGTTTTTGTATTACCCTGCTTATGATTTGTAATTTTCAACTATTTAAAAAATTATCAAGTCCGGATATTTGGTAATTCATCGATTTCTTTGTGATTTTCAATCACATAGCAAACATGAATAGAAATAGATTTATTTACAATATCTTGGGATTCGTCTTTCCTAGCTTACTAGATATTCCAGCGACTGAGTAAAAGGATCGAAGAGAGGAATCGACAAAATTACTTGAGTGCGCCGCGTAGGGCACCGGTGACCTTAGTCTTCGGCGCGCACTGTGCGGTACCGTGGGTTTCGTGGAGTCGCAGTGGTGGGGCTCGATGGGGTTTAGTCGGTAGTCGGTTTTGCGGAGTAGCTCTTGGTGGCTGACGCCGTGCAGTGCCTCGCGCGCCTTTCTCAAGGCGTAGTCTCCCGGCAGGAATTGGGAGAAGAGGAGGACCCCTGTCTTCTTCTTCTCCCTGTTCTTCTCTGGAGGCGCCGGAGTCCGACATAACCCGGTCTCTTACCCCCCTCAACCGGGTATCCGTAAATGGATTCCCCAGCGTTAAAAAAAAAAAAAGGGCACCGGTGACCTACAGAGCAGTCAACGTGTTGACCAAATTGAAATGGCGTCAATCTAATGGACATTATTACTAATACATGATCCATTGAGAAGCTGTGTTATCGAATCGTATCCAATTTCAGGTTAATCACGCAGCGTAATTATCAAACAAGATGGTTTACGGATATATTGCATTCATGCGCAACCAGCCATTTGAATTAAGATTCGCTAATTTAATATTTAGATTAGATTTAATATTTAGAATTTAGATTTGATTTGATTTGACGGTGAAGGAGTAGCATCGTGTAATAAAAATCAAACCCGCAAAATTATAATTTTCGTAATTATTGGTAGTAGGACCTCTTGTGAGTTCACGCGGGTAGGTACCATCGCCCTGCCTATTTCTGTCGTGAGCAGTAGTGCGTTTCGGTTTAAAGGGTGGGGCAGCCGAAGTAACTATGCTTGAGACCTTAGAATTTACATCTCAAGGTGGGTGGTACACTTACGTCGTAGATGTCTATAGGATCCAGTAACCACTTAACACCAGGTGGGCTGTGAACTCGTCTAACCATCAAGGCAATAAAATAAAAAATTAGATACACCGACAAAATTACCTTGAGTCATTCGGTCAAAATCTTCGTTGGACCGTGGTTCGGGCAGCAGACTGTATTTTATGTTGGGTCACTGACTAGCTTCAATGAAGCCTGATTTAGAAAGAAGGCCTTTTATTTCTCTTGGTACACAATGCAACACACATGCTTACTATAACCAGACATTTTGTACAACTAAAAAGACACAAAGTGTTGCCACACTAGAAATGATTATTATAAAATGTCATGTTTATGATTTCCCTAAACAGGCTGGACTAATGATTGTCATACCCTTTTTGGAGGTATACGATAAAGGGAAGATCTTCCACCGAATGAATGATATTGATCGGTAGACCGAGGGTACGAATTTTGTTGTTTGCAATTTGTATATATGCAATCTTATCTTGATAATGTCGAAAGCGAGATTCAGGCATCTGTCAAATACCTTGTGTTATGTAATGACTATCCGCCACACCCTTCAGATTGAAAATCATCACATCATAGGGAGCGAATTGGCTATGTGTTTTTGATTTAGAATATACCCTATGTATTTTCAAGGATGTCGTAAAAGGCGACTAAAGAGAATGTGAGAATTTCTGAGTACTACGGGAGGGTTTTGTAATTACCAACCGGCATTTACTCATGGTAGAGTCTATTATTAGCCTGCGTGGGTAGGTACCGCCATTCTGCCCAGTTTTGTCGCGAAGCAGCCGTTCATAATTTGACTTGTAAGAAAAAAAGGTCCAAAAACATATTTAGCTATATTCGTGTGGCATTTTTATGCATTTAAAATTTACGTCATCATCATCAGCCCGTTCACTAATGGACATGATACAGTTGACATATTTATGATATTTAGTATTTACTATTATTTGTCAAGTAATTTATACAGAACAGTGAGATTACTATTAGACAAGATTGTAGAAACTGAATACGCAAACTGTGTAAGCTTTGTCAAATTCATAGACAAACAAAAGGCTGCTTACTATTTTAATAAATTAATTAGTACCCAAATGTGCGGTTGAAAAACGCTGTGAATATGTATTTTATAATCGCTTGAAGAGATAATGCCACATCAAACGTTTTAATAAAAACTGTGATACCGTTAGCAAAACAGGAGAATAATTATTAAAAAAAAAAAATTGTCCGTTCAACAGCCTCAATGTAGAACTTCCTGCTGCGTTGTGTAGGCGTGAAGCATACGCATAATAAAATAATAGCAGTCTAGTACTAAATAGATTCAATAGATTGTGTTTCATTGTTCTCTTTAGCATTTATCACTAATTGAAAAGTCTTAGTCTACAAATAACTGTCTGTTTCTGTTAAGATAAGATAAGATAAGCCTTTATTAACAATCTAATTTAAGTTACATTTTTAATACACTTATTATCGAGTTTTATTATTCGACACCGGTTTCTTGATCGTCTTGCTGTACAGCATAGGCCTCCCCAAGGGCTCTCCATAATATTCTATCCTGCGTTTTTCTCATCCAAGTCGCTCCTGCCACTTTTTTGATGTCATCTTCACATCTACGTTGCTTTCTTCCTCTATTTCGCTTTTTATATCTTTGAGACCATTCTGTCACTCCTTTGGCCCATTTTTGTATTTTATCTCGAATTAAATGTCCAGTCCATTTCCATTTCAGTTACTTATAATCTGTTACTTATAATCAATTGCTACAGTTTTTTATTGCATTACGAAAAATATTATGCTTATTCTACTTAAAATGCTCTGTTACTATCCCGAAGCTGATCATGACGCATGGGTAATGATGCGAAGCGTGAACTCGACTTCCGTGTTCCCGAACCGGATTTGTGTACCCGGAGATTATCTTTTCTAACCCAAAAAAGTATTCGTTAAAAAAAATGTTTATTGCATAGATGAGTGAACGAGCTCACAGCCCACCCGGTGTTAAGTGGTTACTGGAGCCCATAGACACCTACAACGTAAATGCGCCACCCACCTTGAGATATAAGTTCTAAGGTCTCAATAGTTACAACGGCAGCGCCACCCTTCAAACCGAAACGCATTACTGCTTCACGGCTGAAATAGGCGGGGTAGTGGTACCTGCTCGTGCGGATTCACAAGAGGTCCTACCACCAGTAAAGGTCTCCCTTATATTTATTTTTTTCGTTTATCTATCGATTCATAGAAAATGTATTCTCATTATTACAAAGACGCAATTAGAGCCTCGCTTCGCCGCAATTATCTACGGGGAACTGAACGTAAGGAATAAATTAACTGGAATCGTAATTAAGGCGTGCTGATCGAATTAAAAGTTCATCTCGTAATTGTCGCTGAGGTGTTTAAGGTCCAATCTGTCACTTTTATCTCGCGATTTGTCCTTTATTTTATTTCTTGGGGTGAATTTGAATAAATGTCTTTTTATCTGCGCTGATTTTTTATTTTGCTTTCTCGAATTTTACGTAATGTTTAGTTTTATTTATGCTGTATATTGCTCTTTAAGCGAGAATGTAAAGAAGTAGATCATCTTTGCCATTTTGTAGTTGATGGTACCTGACATTAATAAAGTGATAATTGATTATATTAGTGAACAGTTTATGACAATTAAAATGATATACGATCGTAATGAAATAAGTGAGCACACATAGCAGGAATGTGTCTTTTAGCAAAAATCTAATAAACATAAATCCTTACAACAAGTACCTAGCAACCTGGACTGCCTATTTCTTTTCCTTTTATTTCCTTGTATTTTAACATAATTTAAGGACTTTTGTTAAACAAAAGACTTCTATAGAAGAACGTTTATTGACTGTTACCTTAAATATTATCTTATAAAATGTTACTTATAAGGACGATCTGGTTTAATAGTTAAAAGGAAATACTATGCTTATTGAAATAAAAATCACTATGATTATTGAATTCCTTTATTTTCCTTTTTATATAGCGATAAGACCGCCAATTGTACTTTTATGTGTTTAATGTATTTTGTATATATTTGTTTGTTTTTTGGTGTACAATAAAGAATACTCTCTCTCTTTTTTTTTTATTGCTTGATGGTTGGACGAGCTCACAGCCCATCTGGTGTTGAGTGGTTACTGGAGCCCATAGACGTCTACAACGTAAATGCGCCACCCACCTTGAGTTATAAGTTCTAAGTTCTCAATATAGTTACAACGGCTACCCCACACTTCGAACCGAAACGCATTACTGCTTCACGGTAGAAATAGGCAGGGTGGTGGTACCTACCCGTGCGGACTCACAAGAGGTCCTACCACCAGTAAAAAGTCTCTCTCTCTCTCTCTTTTTTTATATATTAAACTAGGCCATTACTATTTTGTAATGTAACTAAATACAACATTTTGTCCAATAGCTAACGATTAATTAAATTTCGCGTCACAAAACGGCCATATAATGGACGAAGTGGCGCAAAACCTGGCCACTCATAATAGCCATTTTACGATCCATTCCCAGCCGCAAATGGGCGCTTACAGCAAACAATGTGTTTTCTGAATCACGCCCTGTGCCTCTGTGTGCTTTTAAAAATAAATATAATGTTTTATTCTGTTTTTAAAATACCTTTTTTTTTTGGGAGATAAGCTAACGAGCTGTTTGGTTGCTGATAACCGCTGAACGTGTTTCTGGGTAATAATAACTTTATTTGGCTAAAATTCTATAATCTGAGAAGTGCCATAGTAAAATGCCCTTAAAATGTTAGAGAAATCTTTGAGTTCATCCATACTACCTGGAGCCACTACGTTCATCCACAGTGCGTTTCCAGAGATCTTTTTGCCACGTACCATCCGGCTTTGGAATGAGCTCCACGGTGTTTCTCGAGCGCTATGACATGTCCTTCTTCAAACGAGGCTTGTGGAGAGTATTAAACGGTAGGCAACGACTTGTCTCTGCCCCTGGCATTGCTGACGTCCATGAGCGACGGTAACCACTTACCATCAGGTGTGCCGTATGCTCGTCTGCCTAGGCGGCAATAAAAAAAAAACAGATAAAACGTCAGAGTTTCTAGTGACTAACGATAGTTTGGTTTCTAGATACCTTAACGTCTGACCAACAGTGATCATTTTAAAGTACACTATCCCGCATGCTGTCTGCAATGTTGATAGACATTGCACCTTTTCGACGTCAAGGGCAAAGTTAACTGCTCCCGCAATTATATGAGTTATGTCATGACCTACGCCTTGACCATGCTCCACCGAGAAGAATCCAGTAATAAAATGAATATGAATAATATATAATTATATACACTAGTGGTCCCCGCAGTAGTCGAAATTCGACTATAATGAATTGAAATTAAAAGTTTAAACATTATTATGGTTCCATTGTCAAACACTATTATACTTTTATAATAATACAGATATTAATATATTCTATCATGTATAATACAGATTTCGCCAAGACTGCACTATAGATAAATAATATTAAACACAAACAATATTAATCTATTCTCAATTTGACCACAGACTTTAAAGACAAAATGGGAAATTTCATACTCCTCCGTCCACGCAATTTTCGTAAAAAGGGGTACAAAGTTTTTGATTCACGTATTAATATATAGATAAATGAATATATCCGGAGTATTCGATTCAATACTCGGCAAAGCAAATATGCATTCTGGCTTAAAATAGAGGATAAGAATAATTCGCATTTACAATTAAGATTCTAAAATCAAACGGGCAGTATTCAAAGTCTCCTATCCATTTGCCTTAAAAAAATAAAAAAGCCACTTTTGATATTTCATTGTAACTAATGTCGTATGGTACTTGGTATTTACTATATAAGTAAGCTATTTATGGATAGGTGTGGGTATGAAGGGTGAAACATATTGGCGTAATTGAGCTGAGAATCCGATCTTACGTTTCCAATTTGATTGGCGGCTTTCCAATTCCGATGGTTTAGACGCGCTCTAATGATAAAATGAACTAAGCGTAGGCTTTGAAATTTTCCAGATCCTATATCATCTTTTCTGTGAACTAATATGATCATGTAGCTTATACAAAACCCTAAAAAAACCCAAAAAAAAGAAAAATAACATATATATTTGAGTTATAAACTAGATCAAAGTTATATGATAGAGCTATCATAAAGGATAATTCTGCAAGTTAGCGCGCTGGAAAATATTCTATTTTGTAGATCCTGATATTTTTGCTTTGTGCAGAAAGTATATTAAAAAGGAAAATGTGTTTTGTTAGTACATCAGACCACTCTTTAATGAGGGCCAAAACTGTCAATCATTTTTCATCTTTGCTTCTCTGAACTCTTTCATTCATTTATAATCTCTGGACACGTAATACGTGAGACATGTCGAATCCAGCGTTGGCTAAAACCTACGGAATGAGTGGATAATAAATGAACTCTTTTTTTGAACAACAATATTCCTTCACATTTAAAAATAACGACACATTTCATATACACTCCGAAAATAATTAGCAACTACGCAAGAGAAAGAGCCTTTAAACAAACGCCAACAAAAATAAATAAAAACCACTAATAAAAACTCTACAAAGAAAACTGTTGAGCGCTGTTTTAATCTGGCTGTGTTCAAGTTTGTTAGGGTTCCATATGACAACATTTGGAGCCTTTTGTTCTTTGATGTTAGCAACCGTCCACAGTAGAATGCCGTACATGTAAACGCAGTTTTCTTCTTGCAAATCAGCAACTGTCCTGAAAGCATACGTTTTGATTAAAAAAAAAGTGATTATGAAAGCAATGAGCCTACAAGCCTAAAATATTATTTTCTATGCTTACTACTACACAATCTTACAAATTAACGACCGCCCTCTTATAAAAAGGATTCTGAAAGATTGATACATAATGAAGTCAATAGTTTTTAATTTCCTCAAACAAACACACATATTTCACGTCTACCAGACTAATTAACAGCAAATACTACGCACAAAATTTCGAAGTACTAACTAATAAAAATTCAAATGTTTTGGAAAATGTGTTGATCTCTAAGCCCTTCAATAAGCTAAGGATAAAATGAATTCCATTAAAATTAAACCACTTCGAACGAAGTGGAAATTATTTGTTCATTAAAACACTCCGTATTAAAAATATTTACATGATGATACTCAATGCTCTGATAATTGCAAAACATGCCATAATATTATAATGTAATTTGTTATAAAATTGTGTACATAGTTTATATAAATTATTTTAATAGCTTTTGGCGAAATCAACAAAATTTTTAAACAAAAACCAGTTTCGGAAAATATATTTAAGTACGGTAGAACCACTTGTGAGTCCGCGCGGATATGTACCACCGCCCAGCCTATTTCTGCCGTGAAGCAGTAATGCGTTTCGGTTTAAGGGGTGGGGCAGCCGTTGTAACTATATTGAGACTTTAGAACCTGTATCTCAAAGTGGGTGGCGCGTCTACGTTGTAGATGTCTATGGGCTCTAGTAACCACTTAATAACATGTGGGCTGTGAGCTCGTCCACTCATCTAAGCAAAAAAAAAGTGGCTAATTTATTTGATTATTCCATGTATCTATAATTAATTATCTACTTTTCCAAAGAATTTCATGCATGTTTGATCCAGGAGAATTAATTTAGGTATCGCAATTCTGTTGATAGCGTTAAGTATAGAAACCAGTATAAGTAGTTTGTCTATAAATGCTCTATCTGATGCATTCCATCCTACGCATGAAATTTTTAGTGCAATAAAGACGTACGTTATGAAAACATGTTGTTTACAGCTTGTGAAAGAGACCTTTTATCAAGTTAATGAGGTCCCAATTTCAATGAAAAATCTATAGGGCGTCCCCGAAGTCGGTAAACAAGCAAACGACATAGCTAACGGTGAATGATCGACGTTCATGGATTTGAAAACACACAAAGGACATAACCGAGCTTCTAATGATTATTTTAAAACTTTGTTTACAGATGCATATTATATTTGTATAGAAAACACTGAAGGAAAGTTCATTCGAATCGAATGTGCAATTTTTTTTTCTTGATCGTATTTAGAATTATAGCAGTGTAGTGGATGATATTCGGTCTTGGTAGCATGGATGATATTCGGTCTAGAAACAAGTGGAATAATGGTCTCAGAAAATACACTCCCTACGGAAGTACCAATCTATGTGTACGTGAAACTTCAATCTCGTATCTTTACATAGTTCTCGGCATTCAATTTTACTACCTATGGGTTGAAGTAAACAGTTAATCTGAGTTCACTGCGAGCACTTATATTAATCTAAAATGCTAAAATTCAAAATAAAAGCACCTGGAAATACTTTTCATATGATATGACTGCTGATAAACATAACTATAGATTGATATTTGCTGGTTAAAGTATCCTTGATACGGAACCCGACGACAACGGAATGCTCTATCTTAGATTTTTTTCGTCCTCACATAGTGCTGTATAGAATTTGAGCGTGAGCACATTGACTCACAAAGGGAATCCCGCAATGAGCTTGCGTATGTGCATTCTATTAACATAATTAATGAGGGCTTTCGGGATGTAAGGCTTTGTTGGATGGGTTGCTTTATACTGGGCTTAATCCTAGCTCTTCTATTGTGTGGTTTTGTTTATATGGCACAGGACAGTTTCGTGATGTTAAAATAGTGACGGATATGCGTTACGATAGAGTGTCTTAAAACCAAGTTTCAACACAAATATTTTGATATTCTGAAACATTTTTTGATTCGTGAGTATATCAGTATCTATGAATCAAGTCACCAACGATCGACATAATATAACAATCACTTTACAAAACAAACAAAAATAACGTGAACATGCAAGGTATTTTATTTCTAATTAATTTGGATAACGCTTGGTCCATCTGCTATTAAACTGACATAAATAAACACTACAACATGACTGGCACTAGGCACTTCATTATTGAAGTTTAAATTATCAGCAGCGAATTCTAGCACCAGCAAGCACTTCACATAAAAATTAGGTCCACACGAATCAGATTAATGGATCGTCAAAAACGTGCCAACTGTAAAAACTCATTATTACACTCTGTGCATACACAATAATAAGACTGAGAAAGCGTCTTGCCTAGTTTCGAAGCTAAATTTAACATCAATCACTATACTTTTGGACTTGACGTTTGAGGAATATTAATGAGTTTCTAGTCTCAGATATTCGAAACAACTCCATTTCTCGCCTGATATTGTGACCTGTTTTGAAAGATGTATTTTGTTATCACTTCTGTGGCCTAGCAGATTGTATGCAATTTTAAATTTGTATGTATACATAATGTGTCTAGCTTAGCTGCAAACCAGTCGTGTATCAAATTACCACGTTAGCTGCAAGGTCAGTTTTCATGTACTTTCAAATCTGCGTAGCCAGATTGCTTAAGCCCATTGAGAGAATCCCCAATAGTATGTAGCACGTACCTTAAACCTAATCACACTCATTAGTATGAAAACTGATATAGTAGTGCAAAAATAACAGCTAAATGAATGAAGGCTTTTAAAACCTAGTCTAGCAGTTACCCATATAAGCTACTGCATATATTTTGTGATTTCTAAAGGCTTCTTTCTTGATACTCAAGGTCACAGCTAAGAGTTTCGACTACACAAAAAATAAATACGTCGATAAGCAGACGACCAAAAAGACAAGATAGTTTAAATTCCAACAGCTTCGAAACTTTTCTAAGATTTTTTACCGTCATTATATTAATTCTGATGTTCCGAATACTATAATTTCATGATTATGGACGACTAAGGCGACATTTGAATATTGAGCTAACTACCGTCTATTATTCTATAATCTAAAAAATATAGACTTTTACGTTTCAAATAGAACGAACTAATATAGTATCTTTAGGTCTGACATTTTGTTTGACTTGGGTTTTCATTTTCACGATAAGAGGACACCAGGTGTTTGATAAGCGGCAATCATTTTTTCGATTAAAGTTAGGCTGTTATAATTATATTTGTATAGCCACACGCACGTGAAATTCATTTGTTTCCTTTTGCGAGTACCTAAATTTTGTCAAAACTTATAAAATGTTGGAACCACTGAGTACGTTGACAAACTGCAGGCTTGTTCGCCTGGTTTTCTCTGACGTCTGCAATGTGCTCTTTAACTCTGACCGATACGTTTCTCTTAATTTACCCTATGTATAAACATACGACCAGAGAAAATTTAAAAATTGAAATCAGTTGATTCCTTTGATACAACTATTGTCATTATCTTTTAGTCTGAACCTTTAATGACTTCTCGGCAGAATCAAACAAAGTATACAGAAATAAGCGTTGTAAAGCACGCATCGATGATGGTGATGATATGCGATGAGATTACATAAGAAAATGTCTTCTTATAACACAATTTGCGGAACTTGAAGTAGCATCCTAAGCTCCTTAGCTAACAATATCAATAGCTACCAGAGTCATAAACACAAGTGGTAAAATGTCTCCAACACCCAAGTCCTATAAAACGCGATATTGAGATGCAACTTGAGTCTGCATCCTAGTTGGGTTCACGATCAAGCTAATTTAAGTTCTCGCGTTGATTATGTGAATGACTATGGTCGCGTATTTTATCGAATATTTTATTTTATCGAGTGAATGCGGCATGTAGATTAATAAAATAAAATTGCACTTTTCTACAATTTTAAATGCCTAGTAAAATTCACTATAGGAGGGAATAACCCAATTTCTTTTTTTATTTTATTTTTATTGCTTAGATGGGTGGACGAGCTCACAGCCCACCTGGTGTTAAGTGGTTACTGGAGCCCATAGACATCTACAACGTAAATGCGCCACCCACCCCGAGACAAGTTCTAAGGTCTCAGGTATAGTTACAACGGCTGCCCCACCCTTCAAACCGAAACGCATTACTGCTTCACGGTAGAAATAGGCAGGGTGGTGGTACCCTCCCGCGCGGACACACAGGAGGTCCTACCACCAGTAATAAATTCTAAATATAATAAAGCAGAAATAATTTATAATTGAGACTAATTACAATATATGCTTGAAAAAGCGACAGATGAAAACTATATTAGTGAAGAACTCTATTATTAATGGCGCAAAGAATTGTGATTACTCCCAGTAATTAAATCCAAAATCTAAAAAAAGAAATAAATGAACAAGAGAAAAAGTCCCGAACAAACTGTTGGAAATTTTTGCGTGTATAAAACTATTGTTATGTCGAGCATGAATGTCGTGAAAAAGGGGCCCAGCAGTGGGTGTCAAGGAGCTTAAGATAAAACCTAGCAACTGACTCAAACATATGAAGTCTTATCTAGCGATGCAACGCTTTTCCCGCAGGCGGGTACCAATGAAAAATATACTTAACTTCACGATTGACTTCCACGGTGAAAAAGGAAGGATATTAATATCATAGTGAAAAATACAGATAAATCTTTAGATCAACAATAAATACATGCAACCGTTGGGGCCAAACCGAAGTATTATGCAAATTTATCGAGCGTGAATGTGTGTGTGGAAATCAAAGCGAGCATTTGGCTTTGGGTAACTAAATTCCATAAGAATATACGGTATCTATAGCCATCAAAAATCTTCCTCTATTAATTATGGTGTCTACAAACATTGATCACATAAATCTCATCGTAATTTTTCCACACAAATCGTGTTTGGAAAACACCTTTCCACGGCTTCTCATGTCAAATAACCTCGTCGCATCGTGCTAAGTGCTACGTTTTATTTCAGCAACAATTTAATTGAAACACGCACTCTGTACACGTACTGCATTTGTAATCCCGGACTTTTTGTTATAGTACATACTTAATACAGTCAGTCAAGAGAAAAATGTATTTATAGATATTTTTACTCAGTTTTAAAAATTATATATTAAACCTTTTTGCATTTGTAAGGCTGTTTCAAACACAAAATCACATTGTGAGAATTGCGAAATAATTATATTCAGAATATTCAGTATATATAGGTATCATAAATGTATTTTGCTTTTTAAACCAACATCATCATTCTCCTGCTGTCTCTCGGTCGCCTGGGGTCGGCGCAACATGTTTTCTCCTTCCATACTCCTCTATCATATACAATTTCTTAGCTCACTTCACTCTTACACATATCGTATTTTTAAAAGCCAAGCTAAATGACTAGAGCCGCAAGCTATGGTCGTGTTTTATTAAGTTTGATCATATTGCTTTATGAAAATTGGGACCTCCAAAGCGTCTATAAAATCAGCATATGGTTGAATTAGCCTTTGCCCGCGACTTTGTCCGCGTGGAATAATAGTTCACAAAATAATGCTATATTTTAGAACAGATTTTAGCTTAGCATAAAAAATGTTATAAAAAATGTTATAGAGCCAACCTTAACATATAGACATATGCTGTCGCGGACTTTTTTTTAGATCTTTTAAAGGAGAACAATTCTGTCATACATTATTTAGCGAATCTTTAACCGTTTCTGCAGTGCACGCAGCGAAATTTCTCGGAAAAAAGTCCGATTTTGAAACATTATTTATTGGTGCTCCGCAATAAATGTGCAATAAATGGGCTATCTAACACTGAAAGAATTTTTCAAATCGGACTTGTAGTTCCTGAGATTAGCGCGTTCAAACAAACAAACTCTTCAGCTTTATAATATTAGTATGGATTATACTGTGTAAGAATACTGCAAACAGCTTACACTAGTGTTAAGCTCGAGTTTTTATTCGTGAATATTTAAACAGTTTTGAAACGTAACAGAAACTTTTTTATTGTTTTTTTTTTTCCCGCAGCTCTCCAAAAACTTTTAGATATTCTTAATATTCACGGAATATAATTATTAAGGAATTTTTATTTTTGTTCGAATTTTTTTTGTGTGATACTCGTAGCTTTTCTTTTATAGATATTAAAGAAGATCGTTTGGAACCTCTGGGTCTGCGGAGGGACTTCGGTTCCCTCTGTATTTTGTACCGTATGTTCCATGGGGAGTGCTCTGAGGAATTGTTCGAGATGATACCGGCATCTTGTTTTTACCATCGCACCGCCCGCCACCGGAGTAGAGTTCATCCGTACTACCTGGAACCACTGCGGTCATTCACAGTGCGTTTCCAGAGGTCTTTTTTGCCACGTACCATCCGGCTACGGAATGAGCTCCCCTCCACGGTGTTTCCCGAGCGCTATGACATGTCCTTCTTCAAACGAGGCTTGTGGAGAGTATTAAGCGGTAGGCAACGGCTTGGCTCTGCCCCTGGCATTGCTGAAGACCATGGGCAACGGTAACCCACTCACCATTAGGTGGGCCGTATGCTTGTCTGCCTACAAGGGCAATAAAAAATAATTTTAATTTGTGTCCCTCACATGTTAGCTTTAAATAGTTGTAACGTAAAGGTAAAGAAAATGTATGGCACAAGTATTATAAATATTATGTTATATATTGAAATCAGAATTCAAAAGGGTTTCAGAGAAATTTCCCAATGCAAGAATGAAAACACAAAACAAAAACTAATCACTAATAAGACCGACGCTTAAGTAGACCTAAAGCCGGGGATGTCTCGGAGATAATTGATTCTTCAAAGTGGCAGATTAAGAATAAGTAAAAGAAACATTCTATTAATGAAGCCATTTAAAGTATTGGACTCACACACATCGTTAGACAGGACAGTGGTAAAATTAACATTATGGTAAAAGAATTTACAAAATTGGTACCGTACAACCTGAACGGTCGTAGGTGCGACGAACGCGTTAAGATATGCCTTGCGTTGCTAAAAACACACAGAAACAAAGGGATTTTGAACCGCATTATTACTTGCGATGAAAAACGGATTCTTGCAATAAGCAGCCATCATGTTAGTTAGACCCCGACCCCTAGGTAATACACCAAATGAAAATGCACCCCTAAAAAGTGATGTTTACTGTTTGGTGGTCAAGTACCGGTATTCACCACAGTTTCTTAACAAATGGCTCCAGTATTACTACGGATGTGTACTGTGAGGACCTGGAGACAATAATGGAGAAGCTCGCAAATCTAGTCTTTTTACGGAATTAAAATTGCGATTAATGATATGTTGTGCAGTGTATTTTTGGTTGCTTCAAGTTATCATCATAGTATCTGTCAACAGTAACTAATACTTATGGGTTGTTAAGAATGGCTTTTTAGTAGCATTAATATTTTACAATCAAAAGTCGCATCGTCCTATTCTTAAGATTTCGTTTGAGAAATTCACAACTTTGCTTAAAAATTCGATGTTCAGTAAAGTCTATCATTTCAGTCCAAATTAAAAGTAATTGCCTAAAAATGTAAAATGTAACAAAACCATTTTCATAATAATAAGTAAATAGTATGTTATCAGGCACTCCCAATTCAATTTCATCCTACAAATATACTATCGAAGCCCAAAGAAGATTACAGTGGACCGTTTAGTTTGTAATTCAAATCAAATCACATTATATCGTGCAAGTTCACGAGAGCTTCAGAATATAAATCCAAATGAATGAAGGGTTCTAATTACGCTGGATCCCACAAACGAGGGTTCATCACGCTACACTGAACACGCAATGGTTTTGCAGTTGCACGGGTGAACGGCTAATCCCAGGATGTAGTTATAGTCGTGATAGCCTTTTAGGGTACTTATAAATTTTCTAATTTGCGTCTTGTTAGCGCGCACGGTCCCTTTTATGCCAGTCGCCAATCGCAGGATTAAAAATGGTATTTGACATTTTGTTTACACTTTAACCCGGTACCTAGAACTATTGTATCTATCTTTGTCACAAGTCATCTGTTTCGATATTAAAGTCATTGTGTTTGTCACAGAGATTTTGAATTTCCAACATATATTTTTTATTTCCCTTGTAGGCAGTCGAGTATACGGCCCACCTGATGGTGAGTGGTTACCGTCGCCTATTGACTTCAGCAATGCCAGGGGCAGAGCCAAGCCGCTGCCTACCGGCATCGCAAGTGTATCCACATGCGACTAAAAATGGACAGTTTTTCTAGTCATAGTTAGCAAACCAAAGTATGCATATTAAGCGAATGGATATCTTCTCATTATCACATTTCTTATGTTCTACACTGGCTTAATTAATTGAGAAAACCCATGGAGATTTAACCGTTCATTGCAAAGTACAATGATATAACCAATTTTATTAGACGACTCTATAGAACGAGTAGATAATGTGTATATGTTTTACTGGTGGTAGGACCTACCGTAAAATGTGAGTAGTACTGGATTTATGCTCGTAATTGTTGTGCACTATACATGAAAAAAAAATCAGACCAACCCAACAAAAGTCTAATATATTCCACCAATTTTATTAAAATGAGATACCACTTAAAAATAATGCAAATTTTGCATGAGATTAAAATTTAAAAGCAAATTTTGCTCAATCGGTAAAAAGATTACTATCGTAAATTCTTTCAGAAAGATCAATGGGCCGTCATTGCCATACGCTTACTAAGCCTTCCACGGAATTTCTCTTGCACTTTGCATAGGATTAAGGTCTTGAAAGCCAAAACATTTATGAACATTCCACTTTTCCGTTCTTTATTTCCCTATTTTAAACGGTGACATTTTGCTTTAATAGTTCTCTCTAACGATCCTTTGGTACATAAAAGATAAGATAAAACCTCCATCGACAGTAAGCGGAAAGAATTTGACTATTGTGCTGAGGAATCGCGACAAATGACAGAAAAAATGAGAATTCTGCAAATTTTATAATATTCCAATAAATAATTTAATCTCATATTTTTTACAGTATTATGTAATCGAAATTAAACTAACACAAATATGTATACTTTATATATCTCTATATATAAAAATGAATTGCCGTTCGTTAGTCTCACTAAAACTCGAGAACGGCTGGACCGATTTGGCTAATTTTGGTCTTGAATTATTCGTGGAAGTCCAGGGAAGGTTTAAAACGTGAGAAAATGTAAAAAAAACTCGGAATTATATAAAAACAAACAATTTTATTTTTCCTTTAATGTGTCCCCTTGATGTGTCTTTTATTTATCGATTGAGGCACTACAAAGTCTGCCGGGTCAGCTAGTATATTATAAATACTGTTACCGTTAGAAAATACTTTTACAGTATAATTATTATTTTGTATTTCTAAAGCTTCGAATGCTTTAAAATTTTCGTGGGGAAAAACAACTAGAAATGTGCAGATCATCATCATCATCATTTCAGCCTATCGCCGTCCACTGCTGAACATAGGCCTCTCCAATAGATTTCCAGTGCGACCGGTCCATTGCCACCTGCATCCAACGAGACCCAGCGCTTTTTTAGCTTTTGTGCAGATATTCTCATACATTTATTTCCAGATACATTTTATACCATAAGCTAGTAAGATACCTTAAGAGTATTCTCGTTATCTCGGTATAGAAAATAACATTATCTTTTGATTATCTCTCTTAAATACACAGTTTAAAATAGAAGAGATTACGCTATATCTTCACTACTAAGGCCCCTGTCTTATGAAGGGTTTCAACGACTTGATCGTGGAGGCGTGGAGACGCTATGGTTTTAAAATATTTCATTCTGAACACAGATTCCCACAGTTTTATTTATCTGAGAGGACGCGAAATTCTCAAATTTTTTTAATTAATTGATCATTCTCAAAGAATATTGCAGGTTTTTTAAAATTACGAACTCCTATAAATGCAACAGAATCCGAGAATTTAGTTCAGGGGATGCGATAAGTAATTTTAGTTAGTTGTGGGTAAATTAAGAATTTATGGCTAGCTGAGCTGTTGTTACTTGTCCACTATCATTTATTGTAGCAGTTTTCATACCAAACTCTCTTATTCAACACCCTCTAGTTTCTATCTTAAACCATGGTGGTAGTACTTTTAAGTCCGCAAGAATAATCCACTATCCTTTATCCATAACTAATCTACACTCTGCGTTCGTTGCTAAGCAGTTGCTGTATCCAATTTAGTTGAAGAGAGTTCTCTTTCTGATCTTGAATCTTTTTGATAACTACAACACGGTTAGTGATTCCTTTTTTGGATTTTGGATGTTTATTGGATTTTTTAATCTTTTCGAAAAATTTCGTTTCAAATATCAGCATGTCATCTGGATTTTGGATAAAATTTTACAAATTTAATAGTGACGCAAAAACTGTCGATGTCTTTCTTACGTGTAACACAGTTCGTCGGTGCGAATGCGGTGGAAGCAGCTGATTTAGAAATTGTGTCGGCGACAAGGCACGCTGTCGATTTATTACTGCTGACTTCTCATACTTGCACCGCCAGTGAATACTTTTCAGTTTATACCATTAGTAATTTCATTTGCAGCTAATAGATAAAGTTTCTCTTGAACGTTTTTAATATCTCTAATCTAGTTCCAAACGACTATCTAATCTAATTGTTCGTGATTTTATTTGCCAAAAGTGATTTTGCTTGTTGTTGTAAGTCTCTTGTAAATACATATTTTGGTTTTGATTGTATTGATCTAAGCCATATCCGTAAGACTAAGAAACGTGGATACGTTTTCTGTGCGAATTATTAGTTAGCGAATCCTTACTGAATATAATGTTAGACTTGGTAAATAGCTAAGCGTTCTCAGAACTCTCTAGAAAATTCATATTGCCGGGGCGAGTCATCTAGCTAGTTCCAAGGGTGACAGCAATAAAACGGAATAGAAAAAGTCTAGACAAATTTGTTTGCTCCTAACATTTCACCCGCAGTTTTGAGTCTACCCGTGATCATGGACTTCCAACGGCGCCGACACATTGGGAAGTCCTTAAATGTGAAAATAGTTGGAAGAACCCGTTAAGTTTTGAAGGTATTAACATCGTCAATGATTAAATTATCACCCATAACATGGGCAATAACAGCGGTCGGCCACCTTGTCAACCGAAAGAGCCAGATATAGATAAACACACAATAGAAATTTATTCATGAGTCATTATTTTAACATAATATATTTTTATAGACTTGGGTTTCAAAAATGTTTATTTATCTCCTACAAGGCAAGATAATAATATTCCTGCCTTAGGCTAAGTTCACATAAACGCGTGCCACTGTGGGCTACAATTTCTACATAACTGTATCTACCTTTTTAGTTTTCAACGTAATCATATAAAAAATCAAAAGATGCAACTGACATCCTAAAGAAGTTAAAAAAAATTTCTTCGTGTAGTCTCAGATCAGGATATAAAGTTACAAAAAAAGAAAGTATTTCAGTTAGAATAGGATGCACCCATCACTCAGTATCTTTTGTCTTCTTCTCCGACGTCTCAGTTTTCGGTATAAAATCCATAAGCATAATATTGTCCAGTATATGATACATTAGATTTTTAGTAACTTACATATTATGTGTGTGTGTGTGTGTGTGTGTGTGTGTGTGTGTGTGTGTGCGTGTGTGTGTGTGTGTGTGTGTGTGTGTGTGTGTGTGTGTGTGTGTGTGTGTGAGCGTATGCGTGTATGTATATATGGTATTTAGGTATTTGTTCAGTTGTAAATTTTTTTCTGTATGCACTTGTCTTGAATTGCAATCCAGATTGTTATGTTAAACATTTTAACTTAAAATTTCTATGGTTTTAATTTGTTTTGTACATCAATAAAAAGAAAATAAATAAATAAGCAAATTGCCTCTTCCACGTCCATTCTCCAATGTTGATGTCGGACTGTCGCGCGTACATATTCTGTCGTGTGAATACTTCCAACGCGCGGCCATATGATCTTAGCCCTAACTTAATTTCACGGAAGAGCCGTTGCCGAGAAGTCAAAGAACCGCATTTTCGTGATAACTGACTTTTTGACGCTTTTTGAAACAATACGTCATGTACCACTTTTATGCTTAAAGATTTTGTTTTTGTAAACACTACCAACTCATCACTGTCATTAGTCCTTAAGTTATTTGTAATAGTAACACTACACATTTTACTGGTGGTAGGACATCTTGTGAGTCCGCGCGGGTGGGTACCACTGCTCTGCCAATTTCTGCCGTGAAACAGTAATGCGTTTCGGTTTGAAGGGTGCGGCAGCCGTTGTATCTATACTTGAGACCGTAGAACTTATATCTCAAGGTGGGTGGCGCATTTACGTTGTGGATGTCTATGAGTTCGAGTAACCACTTAACACCAGGTGGGCTGTGAGCTCATCCATCCATCTAAGCAATAAAAAAAGCACAATATGAGCCTGTGATGTCTCGAAATAAAATATTTTTATTTTATTGTTTATTTTATTATATTAAAGAAAATTATCACCAATAAAGAAAGCAGAAGACTATTCATTTTAAATAATATTATTTATGTATTTACAATATATATTGATATACTGTATGATTTACAAAATGTTGATTCACACAAAGTAACAGATAATGTTGTATGTCGATGCCAATGTTTAGAAGTCTATGAAGTCAGATATTTCCAAAACATGATTAAATTTTAAGAACAAGGTTGAACATTTTCCTGTTCGCGCAACAACCAGTTACCCAGTAAATTGGATCAAGAAAATATTGTTCGGCGCGAAAATATAATTTGCATCAAATTCGGCGAAGTGTCGGCCCGTTTAACCTATCAAACGAAATTAAAAATAGCACCCATCGGTTTCATTTTAAACCTTAGATAGGGGAAAAATGGCTCAGACAATGTATTTATTAACTTTGCAATGGACATGATAATAGAAAGAAGAGGTAACGTCATATCCGTGTCATGTAATTAGTACCTTGTAGTTTCTTCATATTGAAAGTAATCTGAGATCTCCGAATCAAGTAATGGATCTAGGAAAAGAAGGTCAAAATGGGAAATGAATCCACGACCTACTTTATGCAAAGTTATCAAATCCCATGGGAGTCACAAAATGAATGGCACGACCCACCTTGGGATATCTTGAGGTTGTAGTCTTTATAACACACAAATAATAATATCGTCTAAGTTAATTTGTTAAAAGTTAAAATGATGTACTCAAATCATTTTTATGTTGTACACATTTCCCTAATATACATTCCATTACTTATAGGAACAAAATTCTAAAAGAAAAATCATAAATGGTTTAAACTCGTCTTTGTACATATATTTGGCATGTTCTTTAAATCTCGGTTTCATGAATGTAATTTATTTTTGTTCTTTAGGTGGGTGGACGAGTTCATGGCCTGCTTGGCGCTAAATATATTCCAGAGCCCGTAGACAACGTCAGTACCGCCACACATCATGAGACATGAGTGCTAACTGCTAAGCCTCAGTTTTATAATACAACGGCTGCCCCAACGTTCAAATTAAAGCGCATTAGTGCTTCACTGCAAAAGTAGGCAGGGCAATCATTCTGTGCGGGCGTCACAATAAGCCCTGCCACCAATATATTACATAATCTCAGTTCCATTACGTAACATCGCCTTAACCTTTAAACCAGAATGCATGACTGCTTCACGTCTGAAAAGGCAGACGGTAGCTAATTTATATTTTTATAGCAATAAGCATAGATGGGTGGACGAGCTCATAGCCCACCTGGTGTTAAGTGGTTACTGGAGCCTATAGACATCTACAACGTAAATGCGCCACCCACCTTGAGATATGAGTTCTAAACTCTCAAGTATAGTTACAACGGCTGCCCCACCCTTCAAACCGAAACGCATTACTGCTTCACGGCAGAAATAGACAAGGTGGTGGTATCTACCCGTGCGGACTCACAAAAGGTCCTACCACTAGTAATGAAGCAAATTATAATTTTGCGGGTTTGATTTTTATTACACAATGTTATTCCTTCACTGTGGAAGTAAATCGTGGACATTTGTTGAGTACGTATTTCATTAGAAAAATTGGTACCCGCCTGAGATTCGAACACCGGTGCATCGCTCAACACGTATGCACCGGACGTCTTATCCTTTAGGCCACAACGACTTCAAATACGTGTTGGAACACACGAAACGATAGTACCAGCGTAATTAACTATACCAAATCTCCTCAATTAAACTATGGGAACAACACAAACAAATCGCACCTTATAGCCGCGCTAACTGCACCTAACCCAATCAACCCGGGTATTAACATCAATTAACCAAACATGGCTTTAAATCAAAATTTCAAATTGTACGGTTTACGAAGGATACGGCGGAGGGGTATCCGTGAAATCGCATTCATCAAAACTTGGGAATTAGCTTCCTTCCCTAATTAAACCTGTCGGTTGGTAAGTTCTAAGCCCCTGCGGAGACGGTACTTTCGTAAATATTAGGTTTGAATAAAAGTTTTATTATTACGGCTTTATTGGTACTTAATACTGTGATCCTTTGTGAAAGTTGATTCGAATTCCAATTCGTTGGAGACGGAAGGATATTTTCTTGGATTCGTCGAGCTGTAACTGGGGTGCTATGGCTTTAGGGTATCGTTTATTAATTTGGTATGACTCAAGTATAGTTATTACATCGGTTCGATTTTCAAAGGCGACTACACAAATTTTGTTTATGTATAAAAAACAAGGAATTAATACATAGATGATTTTCTATATCACTGAGAATATGTCCACCCTTCGCAATCACGAGGTTATAAACAAACCGTTGATGATGATACAAAAAAATAGTGTTATTATTGTAATATTGATAATTTAGCGCTGTAAAAGAATAAATTACTGTTAATGGTCCATACCGATTTCTTCTTTAAAAAAAACCAGACAGAGGTAAATATGGCAATGAAAACTAGACAACCATGACAAGTCTATAAATAAAGTTAATAATGTCTTGCTTTTTTTGCTGCACTTTAATATTTCAAATAATTGAGACGAGTAATGAATTTTCTGACTTTCTGATTTTAAGTGAACACTGCATAAATTGGTGGTTCTTGGAAGGCTTAAATTAACAATTTGATTGGCTTTTCAATTATGAATACGCAGATCACCTGGTCGTAAATTCAGTTTTAATAGCTAATTTCATCTTTTGATATCAATGATATGTTAGGTATCATGTGTACCCATTTTCCGATTAAACAATCAACTAGTTCAAGTCATTATACGCTTCGTCATACTTAAAAAAAGCGAGTCACTATTATTCTAAGTCAGTGCTTTTAGATAATACTGGTGATAGCTTTTAGATATTACAGGTGGTAGGACCTCTTGAGAGTCCGCGCGGTTAGGTACCATCCCCCTGGCTATTTCTGCCGTGTATCAGTAATGCGTTTCGGTTCGAAGAATGGGGCAGCCGTTGTGTAACTATACTTGAGAGCTTAGAACTTATATCTCAAGGTGGGTGGCGCAATTACTTTGTAGATGTGTATGGGCTCCAGTAAACACTTAACACCAGGTGGGCTGTGAGCTCGTCCACCTATCTAAGCAATAAATAATAATAATAATAGCTGCGGTGTCAAATAAACAGAACGACATAACAAACCTAAATGGACTGCCAGAATACCCTCACGCTAACTAATATCACACCGTGTCCCCATATATCCGTGTGCACTAATATGAAAACCGTACGGAACCTTTTAAAGTGCTCTTAGACGTACTTATGTACCTAATACACTTTTATAATAATAATAATAATAATAATAAAGATCATTTATTGCCTTTCACATCATAAAATGAAATACAAAAAAAAGAAAAGCAAAAAAAAGAGAAAAAGGCAAAAGGAGGTGGCTCAGCTATTGCTGTTCAAGGTTGATAAATTGAACAGCGCTGATTTTCAGTCACCCCCGTTTCCCTTTGGTTCTTTGCGGGAATGAAGACTCCGTACGTGTGTACATACTCAGAATATGATATAAATTAGTAAAATTAGTAAATTATAAAAATTTAAGAAAAAACAAAATAAAAATCAAATTAAATGGTGAACCCGAAAACAAAACCAAAAATTTAAGAAAAAAACAAAACAAAAATCAAATTAAATGGTGAACCCGAATACAAAACATAATAAGCACACAGTAATAACAACCTGTGGGCAGCTTAAAAAAAATTATAAAAATAAATAAAAATTTAATAAAAGGAAGTTTTCACAAGCTAGGATTAAATTAGTTACTATAAATACTATAAATTAGATTAGTTTTTGTGAGTCCAAAAGAAATGATTTTAAACGATTAATAAAGCCATGCTTTGTTACAATGTGACGAATAGGTGGAGGGAGATCATTCCAGCAATGCGTAGCTGCGTATTTAAACGCTCCCCGAAAAGCAGCTGTTCTGTATTTGGGCGTCAACAATGGCTTAACAGTAGCTCGTGAGCCATACCTGTACTGAGTACTTCTCCAATTCAACTTCTCATACAAGTACCTAGGTTCATGTGTCGAAATCACTCCAAACAGTAAGATTGCTAAGTGCAACCTTCTTCTAGCTGCCATTTTCAATATATTGTGATCATTTAAATAGGGCGTTATGTGTCCTCTCACGGGAATGTCAAAGCAATACCTGGCACAGGCATTTTGAATGCGTTGTATTAATTTTTCAGTTCTCGAGAGTAAACAGGGACCATAAACAGTATCACAGTAATTTAATTTCGACAAAACTAGACTATCGATAAGCAACTTCCTAATGGGTACACTGACGTACTGTCTAAACGAGTACAGAATCTTCAGTCTGTAAAAACAAGCTCTTAAGTTCTTTGTAATATGGGCCTCGAATCGCAATTCGGGATCAATTGTCAAACCCAAACTGCATGCTAACTCCACCCGATCAATTTCTTTACCAGAAACAGTCACCTTAGGATCGAGTGATAAAATCTTTGCTATCTGAGATTTACTGCCTAGTATCATGTATTTAGACTTAGAGGGGTTCAGTACTAAGGAATTCTGTTCAGACCAAGAGACAATCCTCTGCAGATCCTCATTGATAAAACTGACAGCAGAAGGGGTATCTCCAACATCAAAAGAATGGTATAATTGTACATCGTCAGCATAAACATGATATTTACACATAATAAATATTACATAATATTTACAACATAATATTTATAACACATAATAAATATTATGTTGAGAATTTTCGATCGAACAAGAATCGGCTAAGGATTTCTGTAACTACTTTACATCAGGCGGGCCGTTAGCTCGTTCGCTTAACCCACAGACACAGCCCACTGAGTTTCTCGCCGGATCTTCTCAGTGGGTCGCGTTTCCAATTCGGTGGTAGATTCTGCGAAGCACTGCTCTTGCTAGGGCCAGTATAAGCACCACTTCGGTTTGAGCCCCGTGAGCTCACTTATACGTTAGGGCGAAACTGATATAGCCTCTCAAGGCTATCAGCATAGGTAGGGAAAAAAATTAAAAATAAATAGCTCGTTCGCCTATCACATCTATATATTAATACGTGAAGCAAAAACTTTGTATCCCTTTTTACGAAAATTGCGCGGACGGAGGAATATGAAATTTTCTACATTTATAGAGAATATAGAGAAGAAGTGCACAATGCTAATATTTTTTTAAAATAATGCATAGAAGATATTTTAAATCAATAAAGAATACATTACACACTCTACATACCATGTATTTGACGCACACACGCATGCATACTATTTATTGTCAAACTTTTGTTCTTGACGTCTGTTGTCAAATTGAGAATAGATTAAATATTGTTTATCTTTATTAACATTTTTTTATAGTGTAGCCTTGGCGTAAATTGTGATTATAGAAGTATAAAACACAATCATAATAGTGTAAAAACTTACAATTCCAATTAATTATAGTTGAATTTCGACTACTGCGGAACCTCTAGTAGTAATAAAACGTTATTTCCTTTCATTCATTTTTAAATAAACTCTCAACGTTTTTTAAATTAAATTCGATACCCAATTAAAAACTGGAAAATCTTTTTGATTTCATTATCCAAATACCACGGTCATTGAAATTACTCTCGAACATTGTTCTCGAACAAAATAAATACGTACGTTAAATTCGTTCGTTCCGTAACGTCCCAACAATAATTGGGCCCCTCAGAACTTATTGCGGGAAAAGTTCCATTGTCGCGAAACCAATATCACAGCGAACCATATCCAATTCTCACTTCATCCGGACCACTTTGTTTCTTTGAAGGATGGCGCGACAGGCCAGGAATATTGAACGCTTGACGCACTGACGCATCACGTAAGACTTAAATACTTATATGTATATATATTACTGGTTATATGATTGAATGAAGACTTCATTATTACTGATGTTAGGACGAATTGTGTAAAATGAAAAGCTGCTATTACAGTAGAGTCTAGACTCAGATTACATGGGCATATAAAATCAGTTACGCCTCCTGCAAATATGATATTGACTCAATTTTTTGAAATATTAGACTAACCAGTAATATACAAAACTAGCTGTACCCGTCCGCTTCGCTGGGCATTTAAAATTACATTATTATTTCTCACCCCCACAAAGATTCTCATCATTAACGCCCCCGCAACTATTGTAGGGAGTCCAACACTCATATAAGTATTAGCCTATATATTAAGTACATGTATTTTCTACATGGATACCAAGTTTCAAGTCAATCGGATGCACGGTTCAGTAGTTATAACGGAACATCCGTAAAAACTACTGTAGATTTATAATATAGTAGTATAGATAGATATAGATTGTATAGGTAATACTAATGTTTGTGAGTGCGGGTATCAAAATATATTTACAATTATTCTATGCTGTCTTATATTTCACTACTCGTGATGTTGTGCGATCACTGACGCACGTGGACAATAGTGGTGTCAAGGACATGTCAGAGCATGTCAAATAATATTAGGCACGACTTTCGATTACTGTTGGACTAACGAATTTTTCGAATTCGAATTTTTCAAATGAAATACGTACTCAACAAATGTTCACGATTGACTTCCACGGTGAAGGAATAACATCGTGTAATAAAAATGAAACCCGCAAAATTATAATTTGCGTAATTACTGGTGGTAGGACCTCTTGTGAGTCCGCGCGGGTGGGTACCACCACCCTGCCTATTTCTGCCGTGAAGCAGTAATGCGTTTCGGTTTGAAGGGTGGGGCAGCCGTCGTTACTATACTTGAGACCTTAGAACCTGTATCTCAAGGTGGGTGGCGCATTTACGTTGTGGATGTCTATGGGCTCCAGTAACCACTTAACATCAGGTGGGCTGTGAGCTCGTCCACCCATCTAAGCAATAAAAAAAAAAAAAAAAACACAAAATTCAATTTTATTTTTACGTTTTAATCTTTCTGGCTTGGTGGTTTCCATTCTTAGGTTTGGTGTAATATTCTGAGGCAATTGCTCCGAAAGAGGTACTATATAAGTATTTAAAGCCCAAAAACAGTGCTTAAGGGCCATCTTTAGTCTTAAAGTCACAGACAGCTGTATCCATATCTTCAAGACATACAATATACTTACTTTTCCTGGCATTAATATTTTAGAAATAGCAATTTTTGTTAAAACTGATATTCATTTATTTCCTACATTTAATGATACAAGGATACGTACCACTGCAATAAGATCAAAATATAAGATTTTTTTGTGTACAGGTCAATTTAACACTGCATTGCTGAAAAAAAAACGTTATTGGGATGGCTCCTATTATATTCAACAAATTGCCGAATAATATAAAGGATCAACATTTAAGGAAACTTAAAAAAAACTACTGTCTTCGCTCTTATTAAAGAAGTGTTATTACTCCGTTACCGATTTCCTAAATAATGAATTGTAACACTCTCCCTATTAAGATCTAAATTTTTATAATAAACTTTTTGTGATCTCTTTCTTAAAATGATCTTAATACCTAGTTTAAATTAGCTGTAAGTTTCTCCTTCAAATTTGTATGCCAACAGGCAGAATGTAGTGGGATTGAATATATTTTATACTAAGACCATACTTGTACCTGCATTCTATACAAATAAATGAATTATTATTATTATTATTATTATCCTCTATAATCATCATTGAAGCTTAGCTATCACCAAAAACAATTTTTCAATACAAGAAAGTAAACAATGAAATTCATTAAATAATGAAACCTTCTGATTCGTGAACTCACTTTTTGTCGGCAACATTACGAACTGGCCCGGTTTTACCACGACAATGTAATTTACGGCGCAACTGCAGTGAATTGCATTCGCTTCGTCCCCGCGTAATCTTTTTAATCCTCTTCGAATGGCATTCGTTGAAATTTGCTATGGACGGTATCCCTCAAAATGTTATCAATCAAGTAATTACTAGGATTTTTGAAGCGTATTCTCATGATTTCACATGTTGCATATACGGATATTTCTTACGCTTCTTAGTTGTAGATAAGACGAGTTGTGGTATATTGGAACGAACTTCCTTATGGGACGATGCGGAGGGGTACCCTAACCGGGAAAAAAACGTCCGTAACGTAAGATTTTTATTAGTAATGAACACAGTGTACGACTTATCTTTGTAATGACGTACAAAAAATAACAATTTTTTTATCATTCATTGACCACGATCTCAGAGCGTTCGTTTGCGCAATACACTAAGTTTTATGCAACCGTGAATGAGGTGTACCACAATAAGTTCGCACCTTATCGAATGACCGTGGGTTCTTGCGAAGCCTCCTAATATTTTTATAATAAGGAACTTCGTTCCTATCCGGTGTCCCACGACACCACACATCTTTATGAGACTGAGTCAGCGGTGCAGTATGTAGCGCCCCTGACTTTTGCGCTGAGGGTCGTGGTCTCGATTCCCACATCGGGCATACATTTGTACGATAAAAAGGTTTGTTTAATGTTTAACTGGGTGTTTACTATCTATAATACATAGAATCCTAAATTGGGACCGGATGACCGTATGTGATTTGTTCCCAATTATTATTATTGTTTATATAGGGTATACTTACCTTATGATAAGTGCTAAGCTACCATCACTCATGGATGTCAGCAATACTAGAGGCACCATCAAACCGTTGCCTATCGATCTCTCTCTTGGAGGACCTCTTATGAGTCCGCACGGGTAGGTACCACCACCCTGCCTACTTCTGCCGTGAAGCAGTAATGCGTTTCGGTTTGAAGGGTGGGGCAGCCGTCGTAACTATACTGAGACCTTAGAACTTATATCTCAAGGTGGGTGGCGCATTTACGTTGTGGATGTTTATGGGCTCCAGTAACCACTTAACACCAGGTGGGCTGTGAGCTCGTCCACCCATCTAAGCAATAAATAAATAAATTTTCCTGGACCACGTGGGCGTATGTAACACGTTTATTTCCGTGTTGGTGTTTTAATGATATTATAGCCACATTGATATGTTGAACAGACTTGATAAATAAAATAGTATTTTTTTAAAAGATTGAAGGTCACTGGTGGCCTAGAGGCCTTTCTAGTTTCACCAGGACAGGTGGGCGAGTAATATAATATTGTCAGCAATGACCACCATTAAGTTGTGTAGCCGTTTTGTCAAAGTTGACTATCGTATTCTACGTTAGCAAATCGAAGCGAGCGCCGAGAATCGCTTGGTGATTCAAGCCGTTCGTCAGGCAATATAATGCCCTAAAAATATATAAACCAGATGTCACAACCAAAAAACGAACAGTAAAATCCGTTATCTTTGTGAGCGTCTCCTGTTGCCAGACATTACCGCATTGTTAACACCCACGACAGGCATAACAATTTATGGGATACTTAACAGAGGCGTTATAATTTATTTTAAACGCCACAAAGTTCTTCAAACTCGTCTTTACGTTATTGTAAAATTAAACAGTTTTATCAGAAATAGTATAGGATAGGATATAGAATAGGAATTTTATCAGAAATAGTTCGTGCTAACAACGTTTTGTTCTCAGCATAGTCCGTGCTCGGAAATCCTTCTGCCACCACCAGATACAGTCCAATTGGGATAATTGTAAATGTAACAGTAACCCTTCAGACTGATGATTTAAGGAAGATAAAAGCATCAACGTTGCGATCTGTATAAGTTCCCATGGCCGCTTAAAGCCATCTGTACACTGACACCAAAAATAATACATAGAATCAGCTGACGCAACCAGACAGAGTCGCAAATAGTTTCGCCCAAACTTCTTTTTCCTCTACCTATTCACTGGTAGCCTAAGAGGCTAGTCCAGCCAGTCCAGACGGATAGGTGAGCTTACGAGATTAACTTGAGAGAGTTTGTTAACACTAGCCCTTGCGAGACCAGTGTATCGCAGAATATACCACCGGATCGGAATCCCAACACCCTGAGAAGACGTCTCCCGTAACTCAGTGGGCCAGACAAACACAACGAACCCAAAATTCAACATTAAGCACTCTCAAAAGAAAACTCATTTTCATAAAAAAAAAGCGGCTACTGAAATGAAATTTAATAGAGAGAATATTATGACGTAGTTTTTATATAAACACCGTTGAGTTGGTTGGAATAGTTCTCTGCGAGTTGCCGAGTTGGGAACTTACGTGATCAAGACGGCCCGGAACTGCCGAACGAAAAATCCAATGCACCTCACACCGAAAAGAATAGTAATGCTATAAGTGTAGCGCACTTTTTTATTTATTGCTGAAGTGGGTGGACGAGCTCACAACCTGGTGTTGAGTGGTTACTGGATCCCTTAGACATCTACGACGTAAATGCGCCACCCACCTTGAGATATAAGTTTTAAGGTCTCAAGTATAGCTACAACGGCTGCCCCACCCTTCAAGCCGAAACGTATTACTGCTTCACGGTATAAATAGGCATTCTAGTGGTATGACTGGTGGTAGGACCACTTGTGAGTCCGCGCGGATAGGTACCACCGCCCTGCCTATTTATGCCGTGAAGCAGTAATGCGTTTCGGTTTGAAGGGTGGGGCAGCCGTTGTAACTATACTGAGACTTTAGAACTTATATCTCAAGGTGGGTGGCGCGTCTACGTTGTAGATGTCTATGGGCTCCAGTAACCACTTAACACCAGGTGGGCTGTGAGCTCGTCTACCCATCTATGCAATAAAAAAAATATATAAAAAAAAACCTACCCATGCAAATTCACAAGAGGACCTACCACCAGTAATTACACAAATTAAAATTTGTGGGTTTGATTTTTATTACACGAAGTTATTCCTTCACCGTGGAAGTCAATCATGAACATTTGTTGAGTACGTATTTCATTAGAAAAATTGGTACCCGTCTGGGATTCGAACACCGGTGCATCGCTCAACACGAATGTACCGGACGTCTTATCTTTTGGGCCACGATGACTTAACTCTCAAATATTTAATCTTTGCCTTGATATATTCTGTATCATATATGAAATGTCGCATATACACATTATCTACTCGTTCTATAGAGTTATATAGTTAGTTATATAAATTGGTTATATCATTGTACTTTGCAATAAACGGTTACTCTCCATACGTTTTCTCAATTAATCAACCCAGTGCAGAATATAAGAAATGTGATCATGAGAAGATATCCATTCCCTTAATATACATCCTTTGGTTTGCTAACTATGACTAGAAAAACTGTCCATTTTTAGTCGCATGTGGATACACTTGCGATGCCGGTAGGCAGCGGCTTGGCTTTACCCCTGGCATTGCTGAAGTATATGGGCGACGGTAACCACTCACCATCAGGTGGGCCGTATGCTCGTCTGCCTACAAGAGCAATAAAAAAAAAAATTCTTCCATTTTAATTAATATCTCTGATTGCTATCTTCCACACTGAGATTAGGAGATATGTTAAGCTCCTAGACTTCGAGTATCAATACAATAAAGTAAGTAAGCGGCTCTTGAACTTAAAAAACACTGTAAATTTACAATTGAACGTTATTTTCCAAACTAAAGCAGGGTCTAATTGAATTAAAGTTTCGTAATGAATCAGCCGTTTTGAATACTCTCCAGACCGAAAATAACATCTATTTCAATAATAAATTAAACATTTCAGTACCTATTTTAAGCTTCGTTTTAATAGAATAGTGTATGTTTCAATAATATTTTCATTGATCTATATATTAATACGTGAAGCAAAAACTTTGTATCCCTTTTTACGAAAATTGCGCGGACGGAGGAATATGAAATTTTCCACACTTATAGAGAATATAGAGAAGAATTGCACAATGCTAATATTTTTTTTTAAATAATGCATAAAAGATTCATTAAATCAATAAAGAAAACATTACACACACTACATACCATGTATTTGACGCACACACGCATGCATACTATTTATTGTCAAACTTTTGTACTTGACGTCTGTGGTCAAATTGAGAATAGATTAAATATTGTTCGTCTTTATTAATATTTTTTTATAGTGTAGCCTTGGCGAAATTTGTGATTATAGAAGTATAAAATACAATCATAATAGGGTACAAACTTACAATTCCAATTAATTATAGTCGAATTTCGACTACTGCGGGACCTCTAGTTCAATTAGATGCCTCATAAATACACATTTAATGTTTACCTTTATTCATTTTGAATCTAACCATTCTTTGGAATGTATAAGCGATACAAAACGGTGTAATGAAAGGATATTTACGCTAGCGGTTCGCTGAAAAAGGTCGCTCTGCACTAAAAGACCCCGTGCAACTCCTTTATTTGAATTCCGTAACTGTTTACATTCGAAGTGGTCCGCCGGGAACTTTGACTTTCTTTTACGATAACTTGATTAATATTCTTGGCGATTTTTTAAAAACTTTAATTTGTTCGATGAAAACTTGGGGAGTTTCTCATATTATTATCTTTTTTTGTAATTTATATATTATTAAGCTGTTGCATAGCTTTTATCGCGAGCTTTGGGTGCGGCGACCGAATCAAGAAATTCCGTAACGAAAACCCCACTCCGGCTATATTGTAGCTCGCGTTTAACACATTGACACGTTGCGCTTGTGTACTGTTTGTGAATAAACGCGCGGCGTGACGTCGCACTGCATGCGCATCATGAAAAGTCTGCCCATATCTCTCTCGCGCGGTCTAGCTTATGAGTGTGAATGGGACAGTTAATGTTTTGCTTTTGCTAATGTTTATAAATATAGAGTGCTCTTATTTTTTATTGTTTTAATATTATATTATTATTGTCTAATTATAATTGCATTAGTTGATAAAAAATGCTCTGCAATAGTTTTACCGCGGCAGTCCCCGATTGGGACACGTGTTTTATATTTGAGCAGTATGTACAGTATGTTTATATAAGAACAGTATGTACTTGGTTTGGTAAAGGGCACTTTAAAAAAAACATTTTTAATTTATCCTACATATTCGGTGGCAGCCTATGTGGCTATTCCAGCTACGCCTGAGCCGATAGGTGAGCTCACGTTCTCAGCCTTAGAGAATTTGCTAACATTAGACCCAACAAGAGCAGTGCTTCGCAGAATCTACCACCGAATCGCAATCGCGATCCACTGGGAAGATCCGGCGAGAAACTTAGCACTTGTTATCACGAATTACCTTAAAAGAAAACCATTACCCGGCACTAATTACCGTACCAATAAAAACATATTCAACGATGCATTAACTTCACTCCTGATCGATCACACTATTAAAACCATGCAAGCGTTACAATCACGCGACGAATAACCAATCAGCGGTCTCGGCCTGAATCGCGCTAACGATATTCTTAAAACTATGAGTATATATACGTTGTTTTAAATAATATACTCGGGGAGTCCGTTGTTACTGAGAAGATCGGCCGTGGCGAGGGCCGGACTAAAACCTCGCTGGAACCAAACAATCTTAATTAGTATCGGTAGAGTGGCATGTTTCTATACAGTTTTCAACGCACATGACTACTGGGTATTTAGAGACCCCTCTTCTTCGTCAGGTAGCAAGTTTGACTTCCTTTTTAATGAGCGAATTGAAATTTTATGAAATCTAGATGATAATATTTAGCAGGCAGCTGTAGGCAGTTTTTTGGAATCATCTGCCAGTGTGGACTCAAAATTTTATAGGCATTTTATAGGCTTATGTGAGCAAATGGTGCATGCTCGGTTGATAGTCACGAAAACAGTAAAATGAACGGAAATAATGTAACCGCCTGCCGTCAAACCTTTCAAACCTCCCTTCTGGCTGAATCCTTGCTCGCTCACCTGTTCTTGTGAAACTGGAAAAGACCTACGGGCCATTAGTAAACCCTCGATCATAAAAAAAGAACGTAGAATCTTCAAAAAAATAATTAGAATTGCGGTACCTACCCGTGCAGTACGACGACACCTTAATACTAAAAATAAGGACATTTCAGCGTCGATTACGGAACCACGAATGCACGAAGCAAGGACAGTAAGCTCAAAAACCTTCGACACTAAAGCTACCTGGCGGTAAATCTTTTCTTCAGAACCATAAAGTTTACGACTTCCCCTGCTATATGCGAGGGTTTACCCTTAATATGGGTCAGAACCTGCGCGTAATTAACACGGGGCCTTAATATTGTTGTGTTCATTGAAATTTTTATGGTTTTCGGCACTCTAAGGTCGAGACGAGGTCCAAATGATATTTATTGGTGGTGGCTTTTAATGCTTTGGTAATTAGATGGTTTTTGGTAAATCCTTATGGTACACCCACGTGACTATAATTGTTTTTTTCTTGTTAGTTTTTGTTATTTTTATTTATTCTTCGTTATTATGAAGTACAATTTTACAGTACAGTTTTAATATAGGAACTCATATTTCATAATTATCGTATTTTTATCGTGTACATATTGATGAAAAAGAAACAAAATTAAATGTAGTGATGTCAAAACACTGATTAATAAATATATGACGGACGGAAAGCAAAATTCCATATGAAATAGTCATTTAATCCGCCAAGATACTTCGTAAAGTAAGCATTACAAGTATGATAAACTTGAATAAATAATGTTATTGTCAAGAGGCATCTCTTGGCAAGTCTTCTTTATTGCTTAGACGAGTAAAAGACCCCGCGGTTCACTTGGTGCTAAGTAGCTACTTTTTAGATTTTACTGCTGGTAGGAGCTCTCTCAGTTCGCACGGGTAGATACCACCACCCTGCCTATTTTTGCCGTGAAGCAGTAATGAATTTCGGTTTGAAGGGCGGGGCAGCCGTTATTCTATAACAACTGAGACTTAGAACTAATGTCTCAAGGTGGGTGGCAGCATTTACGTTGTAAATGTCTATTGGCTCCGGTGGTTTGTTCCCAGTAATTTATTATTATTTATTTATATTAATTATATTATAAAAAAATTCGTTACCTATCTAGTTGAACGAAGCTACGCTCTGTTTTGGCTCATTACATAATGCAATCCATAATTTCACTGATATTATAATAATATTGTATTAGGTAATATTATTATATTATAGTAATATATTATTAAAGATATACTGGCTGACCCGGCAGACTTCGTAGTGCCTCAATCGATAAATAAAATACCTAAACTTCTGTATCAAATAAACTTAAATAAACAAAAGGAATCCGCCCGATGGGGGACACATCAAAGAGAAAACAAAATTGTTATTTAATTCCGAACATTTTAATATTTATCTACCTTTTAAACCTTCTCTGGACTTCCACAAATAATTCAAGACCAAAATTAGCCAAATCGGTCCAGCCGTTCTCGAGTTTTAGCGAGACTAACGAACAGCAACTATACTGAGGTCTTAGTACTTATATCTCAAGGTGGGTGGCGCATTTACTTTATAGATGTCTATGGGCTCCAGTAACCACTTAACACCAGGTGGGCTGTGAGCTCGTCCACTCATCAAGCAAGCAACAGCAATTCATTTTTATATATACATATAGATTATTTATAACAGTAATACCTTTAAATGCCAATTATTGTTACTTTAGCGATTAAAAAAAATGAAAACAATACCAATAATATAAGATAAATTTTAATGAAAAGTGGCTGATTCCGTTTCGTTAGTTCTAAAGACTGTATCTTATTGGAACTAGTGTTGTAAAGTATGTTTTGCCTTTCAATAAGTATATTAAGTGACATCCGTATTAGAATACGTCATAATAACATGGAAATTACCTTAAATAAACCTAATCAAAACGCTCTGTTTACCAAGAAAACGTACATTTTTGTTTAACATAAAAGTTCAAAGATTTACCTTCAGAGAATCACTTTATCCATAAAATTAAGATGACTCAAACAGACCAATGGAGCGTAAAACGAGGCGCCTGTACCTCCAATTAAAATTTTATTGATTCGACGAACAGAAAAGTCATGTTTCCTTTTATTATTATCAAAGTATTTAATCATCAAATCGGTAGTAAAAAATCTTTATGAGACTACCGCTCGGTCGCAATTCTTCCCTCCCTGATATTCGATAGTAAATTTTATTATTGAAGCTTATAAAAATTCTGACGGTTCTTCTTAATGGCCGATGTTTTATCTAGTCGGATGAGTTTAAATTTAATTATGAGTCGCTTAAGTCCCGGAATTAGGAACCGAAGGCTGAATCGGTCTTTTGCCAAAATAGCTGTTGTAGCACAAGTTCTGGGGCGAAATTTTGAAGTGTCGTGGCCTAAAAGATAAGACGTCCGGTGCATTCATATCTAGCAATCCGGTGTTCGAATCCCGCAGGCGAGTATCAATTTTTCTAATGAAATACGTACTTAACAAATGTTCACGATTGACTTCCACGATGAAGGAATGATATCGCGTAATAAAAATCATAATTATAATTTGCGTAATTACTGGTGGTAGGATCTCTTGTGAGTTCGCATGGTAGGTACCAACCACCACTCTGCCTGTTTTCTGCCGTGAAGCAGTAATTCCTTTTGTTTTCAAGGGTGGAGCAGTCGTCGCTAACTATACTGAGACCTTAGAACCCACATCTCAAGATGGGTGGCGGCATTTACGTTGTCGATATCTATGGGCTCGAGTAACCACTTAACACCAGGTGGGCTGTAGCTCGTGCACCCATCTAAGCAATAAAAAAGAGTGTAAACTACTTTAGCGCTTTGTGATTTAAAATTAAATAAAAAAAATTAGCTAAGCTGAAAAGAGACCCACATATTGGATTTATTCTATAACGGAATAACATTAATGCTATGCAGGTTTCGCGCGTGAATTAAGCGTATGAGCAAAATTTATAATCGTTTAATAAAAAAAATTCGAAAATCGTCGAAGTCTCATTTCACCGTTCTGTTAACCCGAAATTATATTTCATATAAACTACTAAAAAAACAGCTCAAGCAATAATACTGAAATTAAAATTCAATTTCTAAGAATATTTTTTTATTAAATAGAAGTTTTTTTTTAAATCTACAACGAGTGAGTTCCGCATGAGACGAGCTATCCGATCCCACGTATCAGCTGACGCTTAATTGTTTCTGGAATCTTCGTTTATAAAAGCGGCTTCCCGACAAGCGAAACGAAATAATAGGTAATCTCAGGCAGAATTAAAGATAAATAAATGTGAATTACTTTTTGGAACGAAGTTCCTTATGGGACGATGCGGCCCCTCCGCACCCTTACCGAGAAAAAACGTCCGTAACGTAAGATTTTTATTAGTAATGGACACAGTGTACGACTTAACTTTGTAATTTTGTGGGTGGCGCATTTACGTTGTAGATGTCTATGGGCTCCAGTAACCACTTAACACCAGGTGGGCTGTGAGCTCGTCCACCCATCTAAGTAATAAAAAAAAATAAAAATATAATTTTCCTGTTTCAAGTCCCATTGACTCGTTGAACACAAATTAGAAAATCTACTATGAAAAGTAATTTAACTACGACGATAAGTTAGCGTCGTCTCGGTAACTTGCTAACTGCAAGTTTTATTTATCTAACACTGATGAATCTTGAGCGGTTGTGGAATCACTCACTGACTCTTGAAGAGGAGGTTTTTAGATGAAAGGGGAAAAACGGGGGAAAAGGATATATTGTTCCGAAACGTAGGCTTTGCAATTTGACATAGTGGAACGAAAAGTTGGTCACTTGTGAAGATAGCTTCTCATTGTTATATTGAAAGACATGATTCTACATTATTATATCCTTTTCACGAAGTGTGTCGTAAGCACGTGACTCATACTGGAGCCCATAGATATCTACAACTTAAATGCGCCCCCTACCTTGAGATATAAATGCCAAGGTCTCAGTATAGTTACAACGGCTACCCCACCCTTCAAACCGAAACGCATTACGGCAGGTTTGCTGCTTACTCACTGCTTCACGACAGAAATAGGCGGGGTGATGGTACTTACCCATACGGAATCACAAGAGGTCCTACCACCAGTCATTACGCAAATTATAATATAATTTTGGGGGTTTGATTTTTATTACACAATGTTATTCCTTCACCATGGA
Source organism: Bombyx mori (assembly GCF_030269925.1). Taxonomy (NCBI): domain Eukaryota; kingdom Metazoa; phylum Arthropoda; class Insecta; order Lepidoptera; family Bombycidae; genus Bombyx; species Bombyx mori. Next base: position 14,564,617 of record NC_085112.1, read on the forward strand.
AATCATTCGTGAAAATTTGATAAGTACGTATTTCATTAAAAAAATTGGTACCCACCTGCGGGATTCGAACACCGTTGCATCGCTAGATACGAATGCACCGGACGTCTTATCCTTTAGGCCACGACGACTTCTAGTAATTCTAGCATATCGTAAGCACTACCTTAACTAACCAGTCGTACAATAAATGCAGTATCAATCGCTTTGTCATTGATTTATTCTTTCTTAGTAACAATAAGATTAGTGTTGACAGACTTGGTACCATAATATAACATTGCCGCATCTAGCACAGAAGTAATGGTCAAGAGATTTTAGGTATTTTATTTAAAGGTAATGACGCCCAGTGGTCATGACTAACACAGGAAGTGTTTGGATCGCTGTATTTCGATATCGGGATAAGCAGAGAGGGCGCACTCAGTCACCGTTCTCACTGTCGCTGGCGACGAAGGACTCGACGAGTAAATAAACCCATAAACACAGCCCACTGTGTTCTCGCCAGATTTTCTCAGTGGATCGTGTTTCCGATCCGGTGGTAGATTCTGCAAAGCACTACTCTTGCTAGGGCCAGTGTTAGCAACACTCTCGGTTTGAGCCCCGTGAGCTCACCTACACTTCAAGTAGAAGGTGAAATAGCCTCTCAAGGCTATCAGTATAGGAAGGAACAAAAAAGGACGCATTTGCATATAAACTCAACACTCTTCCAGTAACATGTATTTCCTCTCGTCTCCTCAAATGCTCAACCAGGCTAATGACCTATTCCAACTTTATCGATCGCGTCGACTCTTGTAACACTCTTCCAATATATTCCAGACATTATCCTTTAGACAAAGTCCATTCACCCATCTTAACAGTCGCATCACTGCAGATATTTGTGAGCCTATCTATACTATTATAACTTAAAAAGCCCTAAATTGACCCACTCTCATAGCTATGACATGTTTTTCTTAAGACTCAATACGTTATAGTGGGCAGCAGCACATATATGACCCTGGCGGTGACTCAGTTGGAAACTGTATGCTGTAACAAATATTTAATCCCCAAAAATTACCTGGATATAAAGAAATTATCCCAATAATGCACAGCTAAGAGTTGCTACTAATAAGTTGCCGTTTATAGGTGTCTTAACTTCCAACTGACCTACAATCTGCAGATATGGGACCTTAGAACTTATATCTCAAAGTGGGTGGCGCATTTACGTTGTGGAAGTCTATGGGCTCTAGTGACCACTTAACACCAGGTGGGCTGTGAGCTCTTCCATCCATCTATGAGAAAAAAAAAAAAAGATAGAGCCCTTAATGACCTTCAAAAACACTTTAAGACAATGATGTTCATTAGATCTGTAAAATAGCAGCATATTGGAAATATAGTCCGAATTGGACATCACAAAAGAACTATCGTTTTGAAGCTGAATTTATAAGAAAAATGTTAAAACCACCCAGCTAGCTGAAAAGGTCCGACCCAGCAATATGTTCGATCGAAAGTCACTTACCCCTTGGCCACAGCCGAGAGCGGTGCGAATTGCGGTGCGTCGTGAGGCGCGGCAAGCGGGAGCGGCGAAAACAAATTGTAGACAACCTATGAAGTATGCCACAGCTACTGGCGGTGCGTTTTGCGGTGCGTTGCGAGGCGCGGTGAGAGGTGCGTGACATCTGGCGGCGACGAGCTGCGCCATGTGCGAGTGAAACAAATGTACTAGACAATATGGAGGCGGCCACAGTTCAGAGCGGCGCGCGCGGCGGTGTCGGTGGACGCATTGAGGCATCGCGCGACCGAAACAAATCATTTTGTTTTTACCGCGCGTTGAGCTAATAAAATATAATGGATGTGGAACAATTCATTAGTGAAATACTGAGTAGACCAGAAATATGGATGTTAAAACATCCACATCATAAATATAGGCATGTTATAAAAAAAATGTGGCACGAAATAAAACAACAATTTTCTGGTACTAATGGTTTCCTAGATACTCTTGGATAGGATTATTGAAATAAAATTTGAAATTTGAATTGATTTCGTATTCTAGATGCTTGAACCGTTGCTCGATTATTCCGTCTTGATCTGCGTACGCTATTGTGAATATTGGAGTCTCCAAACTGGGAAACAAACTGCTGAAAATCTGCATCTCTGTCTCCATCTCTTTCTCTTAAGGCACGAAACCTTTATAATCAATGTCGCGTGCTTTTTGTTTGCCTTTACACTTTTTGTAAAAATACGAAATTTATTAGTTAGAATACCAAACTCGTACTGAATTGTGACACTTGCCCGGGATAATGTTTTGTCGAAAATTATTTGTTCCGCATTTAAGCCACCCGGTGGATATGGGCGCATCAAATAATTTTTAAGAGGATAGGCTTTATCAGCAATTAACACGTATGGTAAATTGAGATTTGAACCTGGTAATCTCTGTGAAGGTTGAACCTATTTTCTATTAATAATCTATTTATCGGGATAGTTCTTATATTCCTAATATAATAATAAATAGTGTGAAATTCACCAAGTTCTCTCCTTTTCTAACTGGGTGCGCTCCTATTCTTGATTGAATAATATCTTCAGCTAAGAACGCACTTATTTCAAGGTAAAATCGTGCCACTTTTGATAAAGACATTTGATAGGGCTTTCTAAATACGTGCACCTCTGACGCCGCCGCCGTCGCAGCTAGTCTAGCTGTGGCATACCCCCGCAAATCACGCCGCCCGCCGCGCCTCGCAACGCACCGCAAAACGCACCGCCAGTAGCTGTGGCCAGGCCCTTAGTGGTGAACGTGAGGCAAACGTGCAGGGTTGACGAATGATAAAATAAAATAATAATAATAAACATGTATTGATAAATTACCAAGTTTTTTAACCAATTAAATTAATCCTTAAAAATTAATAAATGCGATGACCTCTGTGCTTAGTGCGAGTTTTAACGTTTTCGACAGCGTAAAAGTTAACTCAAATTTGCATGAATTTGTATTTCAAGCAATTCCTCTGCGCATTCCAACCTCCTATGGAACATGGGTCCACAACACAGGGAGGACTGTGAACTAATTCTAGAGGTATCTTCGATTCTACGTATCAAGGTGTATATATAGGAGGGTATGTAGTAATAGTATGTGCGTACAGATTAATTAAACTCTTAAAAATACGAGTTATACATTTCAAATGGGAAGAACTTTAAAAAAAAATGTAAGCATTTAATAGTCAGCGATATACAATATCTTCACTTTAGCGACCTCATGAAAATTTCGTAAACATTAGGGCGCCTTAACGTTTATGAGAATATAAAACTTTGAAGCGACAGCCCTGAAATGGACTGAATCACTGAACAGACTGGGCAGAATGTACAATTTTTTTTATATATTGAAAAAGCTCAGTAAAATTGATATGAAAAATCTGTAATAAAACGAGGCTTGTACAGCTTTCAGTCATGTTTTGTGGAAAAGTGGAAATTAAACAAAATACATAATATTTTCGTTGTATCCGTTCTTTTTGTTAAATAAATATGAAGTTATTTGGTTTCCCTATCAAAACTATTTTTAACTCTATCGGCGTGATTAGTGCTGTGTTGTGGTTTCTAACTATTTCTACATTAATTTTGCATTCCGACTAACTGCGACGATTCTGACAGCTGCCGAAGGCTTTTATCGAGTAAAAATGTCGTCGTGGCCTAAAGGATAAGACGTCCGGTGCATTCGTGTTGAGCGATGCCTCGGTGTTCGAATCCCGCAGGCGGGTACCAATTTTTCTAATGAAATACGTACTCAACAAATGTGCACGATTGACTTCCACGGTGAAGGAATAACATCGTGTAATAAAAATCGAACCCGCAAAATTATTATTTGCGTAATTACTGATGGTAGGACCTCTTGTAATTCCGCGCGGGCAGGTACCACCACTCTGCCTATTTCTGCCATAAAGCAGTAATGCGTTTCGGTTTGAAGGGTGGGGCAGTCGTTGTAACTATACTTGAGACCTTAGAACTTATATCTCGAGATGGGTGGCGTATTTACGTCCTAGATGTCTATGGGCTCCAGTAACCACTTAACGCGAGATGGGCTGTGAGCTCGTTCACCCATATAATCTATAAAAAAGATGTATGGTGTCGTGGGACACCGGATAGGAACGAATTTCCTTATTATAAAAATATTAATTTAATGTTTTATTCGAGGTATAAAGAAAATAAAACTGGAGGTTTCGGAACAACCCACGGTAATTATGTAACGTATGAACTTATTGTGGTACACTTCATTCACGGATGTTTGCATAAGAGTTAGTGTATTGCGCAAACGAACGCTCGGAGATCGTGGTCAATGAACGATAAAAAAATATGTTATTTTTTGTACGTTATTACAAAGTTAAGTGGTACACTGTGTGCATTGCTAATAAAAATCTTACTTTACGGACGTTTTTACCTGGTTAGGGTACCCCTCTGCATGGCCCCATAACGAACTACGTTCCAAAAAAAATGAGAATACTTGCGCTTAAAAATGTTAGGAAGAACGGTGGCATTCTGTTTGTACCATTTACAAGACCCTGTGGAGTAAACATCTATATAGATATCTATATAAGATATGCTTAGAGCCTATTTATTCCCTATTATAAAAAAAATACCAAAGTTTTTTTTTTTTTTTTTTTTTTTTTTTTATGATTGAAAGATTACTGGTGGCCCGGAGGCCTTTCCAGTTTCACCAGGACACGTGGGCGAGCAAAGGCTCAGCCAGGAGAGGTGGGATTTGCTAACAGCTACCCGAGCGCCTCCGAAGGAGACCTAACAGCTCAAGAGTAGCTGCTTCGCGAATGAATCTACTACCGGATCGGAATCGCGACCCGCTGAGAAGATCCGGCGAGAAACTCAGCGAGCTGATTCATGGGTTAGGTTGCACGGCGAACTCTTTGTCGAGTTCGACGAGTACGGTTACCGAGGTCCCTAAGCCTGCTCCTAGTGTTAGAGCTGAAGGCGTCTAATGCAAAGGTTATTGGATCTGATGGATCCGTAAGGACGTGTCTAGGGCGTCGACGGTGACTGGCTCCTGCGTGACCAGGATTCGGGGAGTAGTCAGCGGCGGCTACGATAAGGCGATTATCATGACGCATAGCCTTATCGAAGTACCGTTCCGACACTGACTTCATGTATTTCTGGATAGATTCGAGGCCCAGGTCGTCGTGTAGGTCAACGTTCCTCACGAACCACGGAGCTCCGACGGCTAACCTGCAAAAGCGGGATTGTAAAGATTGGAGGGTGTCTATGTGTGTGCGGGCCGCGTGAGCGAACACCACACTCGCGTAAGTCATGACGGGCCTAATGCAAGTTTTGTAAAGTGTCACCTTGTTCCGAAGAGACATTTTACTCCGCTTACAGATCATGGGGTAGAGTCTACCGAGAATAAACGCGGCACGGTCACGGACTGATTTTATATGCGGGCGGAATGTCATCGATGCATCCAGGGTAACGCCCAGGTACTTGACCTTCCTGGCCCAGGGTATGGGTTGTCTAAAGAGAGTAATCGGGGGTGTGAGATTCCTCCTCCTAATCCGGGAGGAAATCCGTGTGGAGCTTCCCCTCTGAAATAGCACCGCAGTACTTTTCGCTGGGTTGATGTCTATGCGCCATTTTCGGAACCACTGTCCTAGGGCTAGGGCTGCGCTCTGAAGCTTCTTCGCGATTAGGGACTTGTTTCTACTGGAATAGTAAACAGTCGTGTCGTCGGCGAATAAGGCTAAATGGGTCGGCGGCGACCGGGGAATATCGTTAACGAATAAGCTAAATAGGAGGGGTGAGAGGACAGAGCCTTGCGGGACTCCAGCTGTGAGAGATCGTGGGGAGGAACGGGTTCCCTCGACTCGATATCGAAAAGAGCGGTTCGACAAGAAGTCCCGTATGATGAGCACGAGACTATCCGGCACGCCCATGTTGAATAGTTTGAAAATCAAACCGTTGTGCCAGACTTTGTCGAACGCTTTTGCGACGTCGAAGAAGAGAGCTCCCGTGTATAACGGTTTTGGTCGATTAAGCCCCACAAGAATGTGCTCCGTGAGGCGGTGCACCTGTTGAACGCATGAGTGATTTGTACGGAATCCGAATTGTTCATCGATGAGAATGCCCTTGGATGAGACGAAGTCTCTGAGGCGTTTGTAGAGCAGACGCTCATACAGTTTGCCTAGAGATATGAGGAGGCTAATCGGGCGGTAGCTCGTCGGATGATTTTTTGGTTTACCGGGTTTATGTATGCCGATAACGTCTGCTTCTTTCCACACCGCGGGAAAGATACAGTTTGCCATAGCGGCATTGAAAATAGATGCCAACATCACGATGAGTTGGACGGGTAGAAGTTTAATAACGCGGTTGGATATACCGTCGGAACCGGGAGCCTTGCGAGGACGTAGGTCTTTGATCAAGTCTTTAACTTCCATCGGGGTGACGGGTGGTAACGCATCCGAGGGTGGCAAGGAGACTCTGCGTTCTACCTCACTGTCTACTAATTCTACATGAACAGGGTCCACGGATTGAGTGCTGGGCGTGCACTGGGTTTGCAATGTATCGGCCAGCAGCTCTGCTTTTTCGTCATCATCGAACGCCGCGAGTCGGCCTGAGGGGCCTACGAGGGGGGGCATAGTTACTACCGTATCCGATTTGAGAGTACGAGCTAAGCGGTAGTAAGACCTTTGGGAGGGCGCGAGTCTTTCTAAGAAATCAGACCATCTGGCATCTCGGACTTCGGCAATGCGAGACTTTACGTCGCGTTGTAAGGCACGCATTCGAATACGATTTTCTGCGGTAGGATACCTGTCGTAGGCGCGTATCGAGGCGTTCTTAGCTCTAAGGAGCTCCCTAATGTCGTCGGGCAACCCGAAGCGGTAAAGGAAGTCCTCCGCTACAACTTGTTTCGATGACCTATCTAATGTCGAGGTGATGTGTGACGTTAAGATGTCTATGGCTTCAGCGGTATCCTGAGGAGACGGGGTAGAGTCCGAGCTAAACGGGAGCGATGGTGGATCAGATTCAGCCAGGCTGATGCCCAGCGTGTGCCAATCCACCACAGTCCTCGTGACGGGAACGGAGTCGGGAGCGCGACCGAGCTTCATAACGACGGGACGGTGGTCTGAATCTAACTCTGAAACTACTTCGATCGAGTGTAAGCTCAGAGTTACGTTTTTTAATAACGCTATGTCGAGTATATCCGGGCGATGTGCGATATTTAGCGGGTAGTGAGTCGGGGTTAGCGGAGCGACGATATCGAAGGCGAGATCATCGACTAACGCGTCAAGCCGCCTGCCATTCGGGGTTGTGGTGTGTGAGTTCCACCTGATGTGTTTACAATTTAGGTCGCCCGCCAGAATGACAGAGCTCCCCATGCCGAGCAGCGCCTCGATATCACTGCTTAGAACGATCTTATCCGGTGGAAGATAAACGGACGCGATAACGATCGGCGCGTGTCCCGTCAGTGAGATTCGGCACACTGATGCTTCGATATTAGCGAGCGCGGGAGGATCGAGCGGGACGCAATGCAGGGCTCTTCTATAGTAAATGACGGTACCACCACCACGAGTAGAGAGCCTGTCGTTCCTGACCATGTTATAGTTCGCGATTTTAGGGTCACGGCGCGCGGGCTTAAGTAGGGTCTCCTGCACTAAAAATATATCAATTTGATGGTCACGCAAAAAGTCAGAAACCTGATCACGTTGATTTGCGAGACCGTAAGCGTTAAAAAATCCTATCGTTACGGATAGGGGCTTTACTCTACTTATATACGCCATTGATTACCGGCGGAGTGAGGGGAGGACGTACGTATTTAATGACGCGTATACGTCAGCGTATTCTTGCACAACGGCGATAAAGTGTTGTGCAGTGGAGGCAGCGCGAATGGCGTCGCCCAAAGCGTTAACGCGCTCAAAGTTGATCGACTGAAAGAAGTCGATCGCTAAAGCGAGATTGTCGGACGCGGTCGGAGGGCAAATACCAAAGTCACATCACATCACAACAAACAAAATCTTTCTCAGTCAAAACTATGAATAAATTAACATGCAAACGCGTCAATCAGATTATGAATTTACATGTTTATATTAAAAAAAAAAAACAATACAAATTATTTAAATTTTGAAGCTAATGTAAAGCAATCATGCCAGTAATAAGCATTATTCCATTTGAAGTAATAAAATGAAATCGCATTACTGAATTCAAATGAACTGTGTCAACAAGACGAGATGTTTCGAAATGGTTCCGTATTTTAATACAATTAAAATCTAATTTTGAATGCATTTCTGAGATACACTCAAAGGAAAAATGTAAATAGGTCTCTTCTACTTTCTCAGCCGTTTTAGTGTTGACAAATTGGTCCTAATCGTTAAGTCGTATTGGAGGGGGATATTTTTTTGCGTCTTACTATGTCTGGTCATCTGTAGATAGTAACAACTAGGTAGTAGCAGTAACTGCTTACTATTTTCTTCGTTGTTCACAATTACTGCTTTTGTTTTATCATTTCCGAGTTTTGAATACCAATTTTTTTGTTATTGCTTAATTGGGTGGAGGATCTCACAATTCACCTGGTGTTAAGTGGTTAATGGAGCTCATAGACATCTACAACGTAAATGCCGTCATCTACCTTGAGATATGATTTCTAAGGTCTCAGTTTTTATAGTACAACGGCTTTTCCACCCTTCAAACCGAAACGCATTACTGCTTCAGTAGAGTATCTATCTATCTACTTCCCCAAATACAGCAATTACTTTGTGTGCTGAGTGAAGCAAGTATGAGTACAGAGTGAATTATTTAAATGGAATTAAAGGAAATAAAAAAAAAAACAAAAAACTATAAATTAGGTTCACTTTACTATATAGTAAGCGAAACATGTGATTTCCGTTCATTGCAAAAACAGTAACCATATTTTAGGCCACACCTTTAGATTACACCTTTATAAGGACAAGATCAGTCTTAGTTCCTTAAGGATAATAAGATATTCTGATGGAAACGAGACGTCACTGATAATATTTCCAATAATACATAGATATAAAAGCTTTAAAATGTATAATGCTTTATTATCTTAACTATTAGTGCAACAATGAACCAAAAAAAAAAATTTTTTTTTTTCGTTAAAGCTTGAAGGCAGGGTTCGCAGGAAAGTGTAAAAAGTCCCAACAAAGAACATCGTTTTTAAAGAAAATTACTGAACAATTCAATACAGAATACACACTGAGCAGGAAAGCAAGCAAGGCTTTTCGGGGTAAGAACGAAAATGGGATTTTCCTCTCGAAAATTTTCAGCCGAAGAACCCTAATAAGTCATTTATTATGTATTCCCGTCATGTCGCGAGAGCACCTTTGAATCTATCCAGTAAAATCTTCGCAAATTATGATGGACTGCGTCGCTGTTGTCGAGACAGGGGAGCGTGCTGAATTAATCCATCGAATTTTACAAATCTTAGACTTGTCTTTTCAATTACATTTGCGGAGTATTATTGTTTGAGTTTTATTTGTGCTTTCTCTGTATTTTAATAGATATATCAGGTTCAGTTCAACAGACTAATAGCATAGTAGGCAGCGGCTTGGCTCTGCCCCTGGCATTGCTGAAGTCCACGGGCGACAGTAAACCACTCAACATCAGGTGGGCCATGTGCTCGTCTGCCTAAAAGGGCAATAAAAAAAAAGTGGTATCTAAACCGCAGAGCAGAATTGTTTTCCTGTTTGATGCTATATAATAAAATAAATTAATTAACCTCATATTTCAAATCGGTGGCCCCTACTATTATCTACCCGCGTGAGCACCCAGTAAAACTCAATCGTGTAGAGCGTTTATTTGTATTGCACAGATATGTGAACGAACTCTTAGTCAAACTTGTGAACAATGGTTACTGGAGTCGTGGTACTTTCTCGTGTGGATTTACAGTACGCCTTACCACCAGAAAGGGTATATTGATGTCACACCACGTGAGGACTCTCTACCGTTTCTCTCCACCACATCCTGGCCGGGTCGCTGGAGCGGGAGCTTTCTCCCAATGAGCCTGTACCCTCGGATGCCGCATTCCACCAACTGGTGGAAGAGACCGTAGATAACTTAGTCTCTCCCTCCTTCCTGGCACCCCCATTAGGAGAAGATCATTTCATCAGTAATCATTTCATCATAAAATACACCTTAACGCCAGGTCTACCTGCTAGCAAAGACGCGCATGGCACGGGACGAGGGCGGTATTCCTCTCTTAGCCATTTTTTCCGTCCCTACAACAGTCGTGGCAAATATTACACGAATGTTCAACTCCGATATTTCCCGGGAACCTAGAAATTGGCCAACGGTATTGCCCTGTCCAAACCTATAAAAATAAAATTTAATTAATATTATTTAAGCAATAAAAAAAAACCTGGAAAGGAAATAGTGGAAAGCTCTCCAGTTATTGTCCAATCACCCTGCTGTCGCCTGTGTGGGATTTTTCGGCTGCTACTGAGATGAATTTTCATGTGTCCATGTCTTGCAAGACTTGGTAGGCCGGTGTAACTGGAGCCAGTACACGACCGCGGTCTTTTTCACTGGCGCGTGGGGCTGGTCTACAAGCTGTTGCGGAACGGACCTACAGCATGCCTACGTGCAGAGCCGGGGCTCCGCAGGAAGTGCTCTGTAGCCGACCTTCTACGCTCACTACACCGAAAACATTGAGCGGAGGGGGGCGTGAAAATCCAACGTGAAGTTGGCGCTACTTGCTGACAAAAGCGCCTACTTCACGTCATCCGCACTCGCCTCTGTGACACTTACGAGGGTTCCCCCTTCCAGGAATCAACTTTGGGATCACACATGTGCATATATACAAATAGGATACCAGCATATGATCTCACCCCTGCCCAGTAATGTTAGGGAGCCCATGCCGGGGCTCACCCTGAATCCTATTCCGCGCATCCATAAGAGGGTCTGACGATCTCTTTCTTCTGCTTGGTGTCCCGTGAATGATGTAGAGAAACTCAAACAAGCTAAAACTACGAACATAAATTCTGAATAAAAGGACAACTGTATACTAGTAAATTTAAGCAAATGCATAAATAACGAGCTTAATTGGGGGCGAAATGCGTTGCAGTTTTGATGAAAGGCTTGAAAAATTAAGTATCGACAAAACTTTTAGCTGCAGCGGTTAACACGCGCTTTTAAACGTTCGAACTTTCAGAGCTTCCTTCCGGTGAGGTCGGTACTTTTGGGAAATTCAGTTTAGAGCTTTTTATTTTGAAAGTTCGTGGTGAAAGGTGTTTACATATGCATAAATATGAAATCATGGGTTCTTTTTGGCTCGAAATATGCAATTCTGATGGTTAAGTACAACAATTCTACTTATTTCTGCCGCAAACTAGTAATTTATTCTAGCCTTAAAGTTTGGGATAACCGTTATACATTATTGAGACGCCGACCTCATGTCTCAAGGTGGGTGGCATCACTTTCATAGATATACTTTTACGGAGTGATGTACATCATATAGCGATACATAGACAAAAAAATTTTGTACGTATATATTTTTTTATTGCTTAATTGGGTGGACGAGCTCACAGCCCACCTGGTGTTAAGTGGTTACTGGAGCCCATAGACATCCACAACGTAAATGCGCCACCCACCTTGAGATATAAGTTCTAAGGTCTCAAGTATAGTTACAACGGCTGCCCCACCTTTCAAACCGAAACGCATTACTGCTTCACAGCAGAAATAGGCAGGGTGGTGGTACCCACCCGCGCGGACTCACAAGAGGTCCTACCACCAGTAAAGTCTGGTGTGTTTGCGATTGGTAAGTTTCGATATCTAGATAACAAAATATTAACAGTGTTACTGGCATGGGAAGGTTGCGTTCAAATCACGCACTCATCCATAAGCCAAAAAATGTCCACTTAGCTTCATGGGAAACCACATTTCAATCGTGTTACGAAACTATCTAACAAATCAATTTATTGTTGGTCATACAATTTGACATGTCAATTGTCCAGTACACGCCTCTAGGTTTCTTGAGCTAAACATCCTCATCATCATCTGGCCGGCTAGTGAGATAAGTCAAAGCAGAACACTTTTAACCCTCATTACTTTTGCACCCCTAACGAGAAAGGGGTTAAATGTTGTATCGAAATAACTCTGACACTGATTTACGCAAAGTTCCTCTGCCGGTCTGAAAATTTATTGTCGGCTTAGAAACAAATTAATAATTAGGCATCGGAAATTATTGTTTGCAGCTCCGGATTTGTGTTATAGCATTAATATTCATAGGATCGTTTTTATTATAAACATGCTTTGTAACGTTATAAGACTATTAATTATTATGTTTTAAATATTCTGTGCGTATGAAATATTGGAACGAAGTTCCTTATCGCGCGTTGTGAAAGGGGGCTAGACGGAAAAGATTCTTACGAAAAGTTGTCACGACACTTTTTAGATCCGTCATTCTGACCAATCAACGTGTAGGCGCTTATCGCGTGACATTGCTCGTATCCGATTGGTCCGCGTAATGAGTACAGTTTCTCGAGATAGTGTTTCAACAATAGTAATTTAGTTCATAGTATTGTTTTTTTCTTCTTCATAATGCCGTAATTTATTATTAAATTTATAATTAATTTATTAAAAAATTAATTATATATATAAAATTATTATAATTTATAATTAATTTATTAAAAAAAAAATTACAATTCCTTCACTAATTAATCGAAAGGAACTTCGTTCCATCCGGGTGTCCCTTGACACCTCTGTTTTTTTTTTTCTTTATTGTACACACACAGCTAATACAATATAATAATTGCGAAAAGTTATAAAAATGGCGAGCTTAACTCAACAATTGAGTTATCTACCAGATAAATATCGAAATAACTTAGAATTCATTCATTCATCACACACATACGTTGCGTCTATGGGCTCCTGTAAGCACTTAACACCAGGTGGGCCGTGAGCTTGCCCAATAACCTAATAAAAAAAGCCGCATGCTAAGTTTGAGTAATTGCATCCTTATAACTTCCATAATAGCTTCACTAAAAGAAAATACATTTCAATTTTAATCTATAGCTTTGCTGATGGCGAGTCTCTTGTTAGAAATTTGAAATTGTTTAATACATTTAGAGGAGCTACAAATAAGCTATTGCTATTAACTTTCTCCGTGGATTATGAGCTTTGGTGACTATTACTAATTCCTCCTCCTTCCGTCGATAATCCTCAGTGCTGAGGGTCGTGGCCTCCTCTAATAACTTTCTCCTGCATTATCTTGCGCCATTTCTGCCTGTCCTAATTCTTCTTCTTCTTTCAGTGCCTCTTCAATCCTGAAAGTTGGCCGTTAGCTTCCTGTATTCATTTCTATCAGCAGACAGCCGGAACAGCTGTTCGACAGAGGCAATACCGGTCCACTCCCGGATATTCCGGAGCCATGACTTTTTTCTTCACCCAGCACGTCTCTTTGTCCACTTTGCCCATCATTATCAGCTGCAGCAGCATGTATCGATCGTTCCTGAGCACGTGGCCGAGATATTCTATCTTGTGATTTTTGATAATTTTTCTGTCCTAATTACCTAACGATAAATTAAGATAAGAATAAGACATTCGGAAGACGTGTATCATGCGATGCGGCTGTGTGTTCAAATTTGAAGGTAGATACCAATTTTTCAAGGAAATACCAATAAGGTATTCACGGGCGAATTCCACGATAAAAGGAATAATATATTTTAATAAAAGTGAAACCCACGAATTGTCGTGAAGGGTGTGTGTGACAAAGGTTATATTTACACCACGGAATAGATAAATAAGGTTATTTATTATATTATACCTATTATACCTTATTTATCTATTCCGTGATTTACACAATACAATTCATTTTGACCTCGACTCGGGATTGCATAGTACAATTTTATATGTACAATGAATAAACAAAAGCATATCATTAAATTAAGCTCATTTTTAAATCCTCTATATCATTCGAAATCACTTGGAGAGTTTTCCTCAAAACCCTAAAATTAATGCTTAATTTCTAGCTAGTCAGTTGAATTTCATGTTATAAAACATTAACACTGTTACTAAGATAAATTATAATAACAGATTAAAGTTTCAATAAGCATGAAGTCGTAACTGCAAACGATTTGTTCATGCAATAATGAGTTTTCTATGTACTTTAAATAGACAGAATATTTGAAAAAAATTACGACTGTTATTACTAGCTAGCGACCCGCCCTCGCTTCGCTTCGGAAACTGTAATTTATTATTGATTTCTCCACTATTTAATGTATGTTATTATACATATAAACCTTTCTCTTCAATCACTCTATTTATTGAAAAAAACCGCATCAAAATCCGTCGCGTAGTTTTTAAAGATTTAAGCATACATAGGGATATAGGGACAGAGAAAGCGACTTTGTTTTATACTATGTAGTGATTTAGCAATCGCTTATTCGTCTTATAGTTTTGCAATACGTATGTACATTTCGGTTATAAATGGGCAGAAAAAAAAAAAGAAATCATCAAAGGTTTTCTCCATTCATGCGTTATGTGTGATTCTTCACGGTTGAAGTTAACCAAACCAGGTTATTAGCGCAAGGTTCCACATGAGTTTCTGTTTTATGGGACAGTCTTCCAATTGCTTCAATTTGAATGAATTATGTAGACACTAATTTGCGAATTCGGATAACGTAATTGTCAATTATTTGGGCCAACGTTGCAGATTCGGTTATTTAGCCAATTATTTAGTATACAAACATATTTTATCCGTGTTCTTTGGCACAAGTTGAGTCTTATTCATTTTATGAACTACTAGCTGACCCGTCAGACTTCGTAGTGCCTCAATCGATAAATAAAACACCTACACTTTTGTATAAAACAAACGTAAAACAAAAAAAAAGGAATCCGTCCGACGGGGGACACATCAAAGGAAAAACAAAATTGTTATTTTTATTTAATTCTGAGCATTTTCATATTTATCTACCTTTTAAACCTTCTCTGGATTTCCACAGATAATTCCAGACCAAAATCAGCCAAATCGGTCCAGCCGTTCTCGAGTTTTAGCGAGACTAAAGAACAGCAATACATTTTTATATATAAAGATTATATGAATATTTACGAATGACAATAAACTTATATTTTAAATAAACGAATACAACTAACAGAAAACATGCACCAGTAATGCATATGTTGAGATCGATGTATGGAGTAACAAAAACAGGTAAAATTGGAAATGAATATATAACAATATGGGTAAATATGAGAGCAAGACCAGAACAAGACAGAAATTAAAGAGTGAAATGTCATCGTGGTTTAGGCTTATAGGCGAAGAGAGGATGATCATGTAGCCGAAAATACTCTGAATATCAAAGTAACCGATCTGATCTGAGAATGGGGTGTCCTAAAAAGACTTGAATGGACTGTGTGACAGAGGATATGCGAGAAAAGGATGTATAACAGAACTGATGTATATGCGCTGACCCCACAAAACGTAGAATAAGGACATGGTAGGCAGCGGCTTGGCTCTGCCCCTAGCATTGCTGACGTCCATGAGTGACGGTGACCATTTACAATCAGGTGGGCCGTATGCTCGTCTGCCTAAAAAGGCTATAAAAAAAAACGTGAAGAAAAAGATTAATCAGGCTCTAATCTCTAACTGACTCGGTGGTGCAGTAATAAGTGCCCCTTTTTCTTTTTTTTTCGGGCTAGGGCCCGAACCTCCTACCTGGTCCCCGCACGACGGTGTGGTATCCCCTGACCGCGGTCGCGCGCTGCGGACGTCGCAGTGCGGCGACGTTCTCGCGGGTCAGGGCATGGCACCAAACGGGTGCTCTGTAAAGTGCCATAGACCGCACCACCCCCATGTATAGGCGGCGCACTATCTTATCGGGATGCCCGATGTTAGGAAGAAGCCGGCCGTCGCCATCAGCCGAGGGCCCAACTTTTTGAAATAAGCGCGGAAGCTCCACCGACCATCCAGTTCGAGGCCGAGGTACCTCAGTCCGGTCGCCTCGACCCCGATGCGAACGCCTCTGATCACGAGGTGGGCATCCGCAGGCGGCACCCGTCCCAGCCCGAAATAACAGGGCCCTCGGTTTTGTAGAGCGCCACCTCGAGCCCCAACCGGCGGATCCTTGTGCCACGACACGACTTGTGGGCCGACGACGTGTGCCACGCCTGCGCAAACCAGTAATTAGCGCCCCTGGCTGTTGCATCGAAGGTCGTGGGTTCGATACCTACATCTGCCAAATATTAGTGTGATGAACAAGTTTAGTTGCTCTTTGTTTAGGTGTTTATTGTCTATATATGTATATATTTAAAGATATATAACTGTGTATGTCAGGCTCTGATACTTATTACGCAGGAAATCCTAATTTGGGACTGGATGGCCGTGCGCGCTTTGTTCCCAATTAATTATTATTAGATTGTAGTGTCTGCACCGTAGTCTGCTATGCTATTTCTGTTGTTTATCTTACAGTTTTCAGGACGAGATTATAGATTTTTTTTATGTAACAACTTAATCTTATTCTTAAGTCAGAGGAAACATGCGAACAGATTTAGTTTTATTTTTATTTATTTTTCGGTTTCACAATAGACTTTTCAGTCATGCTGCATTATCATTACAATACATATCCAGTGTCTATTGTGTATTGAAATTATAATTTACTGTATAGAAGTCTATGAGTATTTAGGTAAGCGATATTGTAATCAACGACCTTCACTTACTAATTTTCTATAGATGAAAACACTAAACATATTCATTCACTCTTGAATGCATTAATAATATTAAAAACATAAATAAATTAATTAGTATTTCATTATTTTCGTTATTTAAATAATCTACATGACAGGCCGTTGGCTAATAATGTTATCAAATTTACATATAAATCCACAATAATATCATAATATATTTTTAACCTAGATGTTTGGACGAGCTCACGGCCCACCTGGTGTTAAGTGGTAACTGGTGCCTATAGACATCTCCAACGTAAATGCTGACACCCACCTTGAGACATGAGTTGTAAGGTCTCAGTTTTAACAGAACAACGGCTGCCCCGCCCTTCAAACCGAAACGCATTACTGCTTCACGGCAGTAATAAGCAGAGTGGTGGTACCTACCCGTGCGGACTCACAAGACGTCCTATCACCAGTTATATCATAAAGTTATCTTACAAACCGTCATTATTCCGATGTGAGTCATATCAAGCAGTTGTGATCGATATGTTGATGATTGGCGCTTGACTGCTAGGCCAAATAAACGCATTTTTGAAAAAAAAATCCCTTGATTCCAAATGAATCTACTCGAACCTATCTTACAAGAATCAATCTTATCCAAACTAAAAATCTAAAAGTCTAAAAATCCAAAATATCGAACAAGTATCAATCTTATCCAAAACACACACCAAACATATGGTATCCCCAAAGCATACCCAAGCAAATATAAGAAAGGCACGTGTACACCGATTGTAAGAATTGTCGGGAGTCAAGTCACAGATGCGTGGAACGGTTCCGTCGACAAATTGTTTTATCGGAAATTACATCCAGAACCTTCTATACGATAAATTACAATTTTTCTAATGGAAACACACGCAGGGCTCGTTGAAGTGTAACTCGGTACAGCATCGACTACAATACTCCAAGAATTTAGAGAAAAAGAATATGGAGAGCTCTAAAAAAATAATAGGCAAATTTGGAAGGCTAGCACAGAAGTTGCATACATGGTTTTTTTTCTTTTTTGACCATACCTATTCATTGGTAGTCTAAAGGACTTTCCGGCTTGAGTCCCGTAAGCTCACCTATACGTCAAGGCGAAGCTGAAATAGCCTCTCAAGGCAATCAGTATAGTTAGAAAAAAAAGGGACTATTCCAACTACGTGTGGACGGGTAGGTGAGATCACAGGGCTAAACCTGAACCCTAGCAAGAATTCTTCATTGGATCTACCACCAAATCGGAATCGCAACCCACTGAGAAGATCCGAGAAACTTGGGTTGGGTTCTGTCTATGGGGTTACAATGA
This sequence comes from Bombyx mori, assembly GCF_030269925.1. Lineage (NCBI taxonomy): Eukaryota > Metazoa > Arthropoda > Insecta > Lepidoptera > Bombycidae > Bombyx > Bombyx mori. The sequence goes on from NC_085112.1 coordinate 14,582,531, forward strand.
AACACATCTACCTAACATGCAGATAAAATGCTATATGAATGATGATAAAATTATATTGCAGCTTGAAAAATAACACTATTTAGAACGTGAGTTCATTCACCCGTTATTACGAAATGGCAAAAAAGATGCCGAAATCTAAAACGTTTTTCTCTTTAAGCGGCGGATAAATTAGCGAATGTAAAATAAGATATTGCTAAGAAAAAAAAAACAAAACATGGCTTCACAATTTTTAACACTAAGAGAATAATTGGGCAAATTTACGGAACGTTATAATAATATTTTTTCTTTTCAATTTTACAAACGTTTTGAATAAAGAAGGAATTTTCTGTTAAAAGCAGAAGTTTATTCTAAGTTCGAACAATAATTGTTCCGACTATCTCTCCGTTTTCGGGTGAAATTCATTCGAGAAATCGATTCATCATGCCCTATAGACTTGTTTATAGCCTACAAGGTCAATAAAAAAAAAAGTTTAGATAGTCGATATATAATAATGATTGTGACTTTGTTTGTTTGTGTTTTAGTAACATCGCTTGCCTAAGATCATCCATTCTACCTGGAACCACGACGTTCATCCACAGTGCGTTTCCAGAGATATTTTTTCCCACGTACCATCCGGCTTTGGAATGAGCTCCTCTCCACGGTGTTTCTCGAGCGCTATGACATGTCCTTCTTCAAACGATGCTTGCGGATAGTACTTAATGGTAGGCAGCGGCTTGGCTCTGCCCCTGGCATTGCTGAGGTCCCTGGGTGACGGCAACCATTCACTATCAGGTGGGCCGTATGCTCGTCTGATTACTAAGGCAATAAAAAAAATGAGTTAGAACCAGTAGATTTATTAAAAAAAACATATATTTACCATTCTCAGAATTTTTACGAGTTTGTTATTCTAGATCTAGACGTAAAAACTACTATGTTTGTCTCATATACTCCTGAAATTTTTGACAACGCTTGTAAAATAGTAACCAACTCGCGGTGTTTTTACAATATAATGATTGATAATTGAGTTCGTCTAATCTGTCTGTCTCCAGCCGCGCTGTCTGCATCTGTTATTAGGTAAGAGTAGTACAAAAAGTGACATTTAAGATAAAAAAAGAAAAGTTTTTGTGAAACTTTCAATAAAATACAGACATATGATAAAAAATGTGTCATCAATAGTACATCATTATAACAATGATTTTAGTAACAAGTTAGGAAAAAAAACACTCAGAGACCAAATTTCCCAGAGACCAAACTCAGAGACCAAAAAAGCTATTAAAAGTATAATTAATAACAGAAAATCATCAAGTTTACAATTTAGTATCAATAATTACAACTATTCTTACAATACATAATTGATTATACATCAGATTATGGTCATGGAGGTATAAATGATTGACTCAGGCAATTTGTAAATCAAAAACGTTTTTGCGATTTCCCAACAATTCGCTATTTTTATTTAGGTCAGTCTATTGTTAAGCGCGCGATATGTAATTACGAAATAGTCTTCTTACAATGGCAGTATATTTAAAAATTGCAAATGTCCATCACAGCCACTGTTTATTGTTACTAATTTCGAGATAAACGTAACGAGAAAATGTCTGAACGAAAAAAAAAAAAAACAGGAATGAATAAGTCATCCAAACGCCAAAACGAAGAAAAGTACAAAAGTATTTCATATTTTCCCTGATGAAACAAGTCTGAGTTTCGCGATGATAGGTAATCTATTGTTCGAGATAAGAAATATCGAAGATAGATCTTCTCTTGACAAAGTATGGACGGGCTTTCTCGTTACAACTTTGAGGTGTCAATCGGGGGAGTTATTATGTAAACACAGTTTTGCTGGAATAATCGTTTTTGATGTCTATATAACTTTTACGACCTTTTTAACTACACTTGTACAGCTAAAATCGTCGAAATATAGATTAGAATTCAACACTTGGTGTTTATAAGTTTTTTTTTTCTTTTCTGTTAATGTCCTTAACGAACTCGCGATCTGCGGTCATATTCTTATGCTCTGTACTGAACCGTCTCGCCCAATAAACTGAAACGCGTAAGTGAGCAACAAAATTAGGCAGAATGGTGTTTTTTTATTGCTTAGATTGGCGGACGAGCTCACAGCCCACCTGGTGTTAAGTGGTTACTGGAGCCCATAGACAGGGTGGGCAGGGAAAATAGGCAGGGTGGTGGTACTTACACCTACCCGTGCGGACTCACACAAGGTCCTACTACCAGTAATTACGCAATTTATAATTTTATGGGTTTGATTTTTTATTACACGATATTATTCCTTCACCATGGAAGTCAATCGTGAACATTTGTTATTTTTTTTTATTGCCTTTGTAGGCAGACGAGCATACGGCCCATCTCATGGTAAGTGGTAACCGTCGCTCATGGACGTCAGCAATGCCAGGCAATGCAATTAAGTATGTATTTCATTAGAAAAATAGGTACCCGCTTGCGGAATTCGAACACCGGTGCATCGCAAGATACGAATGCACCAGACGTCTTATCCTTTAGGCCACGACGACCTAAAATTTAAATAGTCATAAAACGACACAACCGACTTCTTTAAACTAGAAATTTCTCCTATGATCTAGAATAAGGATAAATGTATACAAGACAAACACATGTATAGCCAAACTCTGATTATCAAAGAGCTCCAATCTTCTGTTATAAGGACATGATGCCACTGCTATTGACTCAAATTCAATATCGGTGCATAGCGATGTTGTGTGGACCGCGTGTTAGCTGTCCGCCTTTGATAAAATCTAACCATAAAGATTCGGTAAAGGTTAATAATAGCCATCGAAATTTCCATGCCGACATGTAACAACAGCCGTAAATGCTTGTGTGCCTTCAAAAACTTCCTCTCAATGTAAAACTGTAGTTAGGCTTTGTGTTCACGCTGCCAAGTTGTTGAACGACCAATGTAAAACATGGCGAAACTTGAGTTACTCCCGGCTTCTTTGGTAATGACTTGATGATGATACTAACAAGGAGCTTAGTGCTTTAGATTTGGAATCAAGTGGAATCATGTTCTTGGCCTTATAGACGAAGTTCGTGTGTATCTATGACTTTGAGGCAAAGCCACGAAAATGTTTAATGAGGATTAAAAAAACATTCTTTTTTGTTGCTTAGATGAGTGGACGAGCTCACAGCCCACCTGGTGTTAAGTGGTTACTGGAGCCTATAGACATCTACAACGTAAATGCGCCACCCACATTGAGTGATAAGTTCTAAGGTCTCAGTATAGTTACAACGGTTGGCCCACCCTTCAAACCGAAATGCATCATTGCTTCACGGCGGATATAGGCAGGGCGGTGGTACCTACCCGTGCGGACTCACAAGAGGTCCTAGCACCAGTAAAAAGAAGCGTCTGTTAATTGTGTTCACTCTGCCTATTAATGCCGTGAGTCTTACGTTGCATTTCGAGATGCCGAAGACTTCAATCTTAAAGAGCATGGCGACTTTCACTATTCTGTGATGGCTGGGAACCCAGTGTCTTTGGGATTCGTCTGTATGTTAAAACTCCATTATTTTACCAGCAACCATTAAAGGTTTCTATTTGCTAGTAAAAAAGATGCGTGGTGTCGAGGGACACCGGACAGGAACGAAATTCCTTATTATAAAAATATTAATTTTAAGTTCTATTTGAGGTATAAAGAAAATAATTATTCGGGGATACATTTTTTATTATGATTTTTTTTATTGATAAAAAAAAAAGATATTCCAAAACAAATTAATATACACTAAAAACAATAGTCATCGAAATCGGTTGGCGTGATATTGAGCTATTGAGTTATTTATCTATTTGTCGCGCATGTACTTAATGCAAATTTAAGGCTTATATAGTTTTCTCATGGATACTATTATCAGAACTGAACTAAATTGAAATGAGACCACACAGAAAGCGTCAGCTTTCTAATGAAAAAATAATCATCAGAATCGATCCATCTAGTCAAAAGTTATGAGGTGACAAACATAAAATCTTACGTTACGGACGTTTTTTCCCGTTAGGATACCCCTCCGCATCGTTTCATAATGAACTCGTTCCAAAAAATAAATACGAATTTTATTAGTGGCTACATACATCAAAAGATCTGTCTCTTAAGTCACACTAAGCCTAAAATTTTCACGTTGCGTGCCCATAACGCCAGCCACAACGTAAACCTGACTTAAACAGCTCGCACCACTGACGATACTAAATCACCCGCGAACGAAATTCGTCTCGTCGAATTATATGCGAGAAATAAATCTCAATGGTAAGATACATTTAATTTTTTGCGCACAGTTTAAAGTGCAGCAGTAACTGAAGTTTTAACATTGTGAATAATAAATTTAAATACGTCTCTTTAGAAAGCTTAGATATCGTAATTAACATGTCGTGTATTCTCGATCACTCGTGGTTAACAGTTTGTAAGCTACTTATCTATTTTTTTACAGTTTAGCAGCCGCATGCTCGTCCAATAATGTATTATAGATTAAAAAATAACACACGTGGCACTCGGAGACTGCCGCAGTAAAGCTATTGCATAGCATTTTTTATTAACTTATGCAATTATAATTAAACAGTAATAAGTTAATATTAAAACAATAATAAAAGAAGACCACACTATATTTATAAACATTAACAAAAGCAAAACATTAACTGTCCCCTTCACACTCATAAGCTAGACCGCGCGAGAAAGATGGGCAGACTTTTCATGATGCGCATGCAGTGCGGCGTCACGCCGCGAGCTTATTCACAAACACTACTCAAGCGCAACGTGTGAATGTGTTGAACGCGAGCTACATGTTAGGTGGAGTGGGGGGTGTTAGGTTTTATTTTCGTTACGGAATTTCTTGATTCGGTCACCGCGCTCAAAGCCTTAAGCCGTTAATATAAATTAAGTAAAGGTAATTTAATTTTTGTTAGCTCAGGTTAATTATGCCTTATAACATATAATATACCTGAGCTGACACGATTTATTACAAAATTCGATTTCTAATCATAATTTTTTTTTTATATTTTCTCTATTAATTATATTTTCTATTTCTCGCAAATCCCGCGCGCCACCTAGTCACGGGATCCTCTTAGGAGGTTTCGGCCAGGGCCCGGAAGAAGGTATACTAGATATCTGCTTACGCATGAACTGTACAATCATACAAATGTGAGTGAATTTCGATGTTTCATTATGAAAACGACTGAGAAAATCTTTCCTTACAACGTTTCCCGTGAACGGGGATTTGATTTTACGAAATTCCTTTTTTTTTGTCAATAAAAAAATTCGGGTCGCGATTGAGAGTCATCTTACTCTGAAAGGCTCAAAAGTTAAACAAAAAATATTTGACACGATATACCGACAGCCAGGCGAAGCATTGAAATAGCTCAAATCGAAAAGCATTTATGTGTTTTCGCCTATACGAGATGTGTATTATCTGATATCTATCTACCTGTATAATAAAACTGAGACCTATGGACTCATGTTTCAAAGTCGCATTTACGCTGTTGATGTCTAAGCGCTAAGCATTTAACGCCAGGCTTAGAAGTCGTCGTGGCCTAAAGGATAAGACGTCCGGTGCATTCGTATGAAGCGATGCACCGGTGTTCGAATCCCGCAGGCGGGTACCAATTTTTCTAATGAAATACGTACTCAACAAATGTTCAACAAACATCAGGTGGGCTGTGAGCTCGTCCATCCATCTAAGCAATAAAAAAAAAGGTAGATCCTCAGCTCGTCCACTTATGTAAACAATAAAAAAATGGCTAACCCCAATACTCTATTATTCAAATTCAAAGCGAACGAAACTTAAGCATCGGATCCAGATATACGAATGATTAGAATTAAACTTTAATCTGTACAATTAGTTAGCGAGAACTAGTCCAGCAATTGTCGCTTTAAAATGAAGTTCCCAGCCCAGTCCCCGGCGGTCTCACAGCCGTGTAATCAATCGAAAAACAGCCTTGAACCAAACAAAATATGGTTCAGAATTGTATTTACGAAATCGTGCTTATGCTAGTTAATTCGCGCGAGGATTAAGGGATTTCAGCATTTCGGTATTAGCAGAAGTTTCATAAAACTATTCGCTTATTTGTTCGTCAGCTGTTTTCTGATTTCATGATTGATGACAAGAATATTAATAATTAACAAACCGGTTATGAATTCGAATTATATACGTTACCGGAATTGAAACAAATGATTTTATTATTTCACTAAAAATTAAATGTGTCTCGAGGTGATGCTACTAACAAATCTTTGCTTAGTATTAAAACTAGACAGGTATAATTTTGTCAACTAATATTCTATTATTAAATTTCGTCTCTCACAATGTTTTTTTTTGCCATAGATGGGTGCATGATCTCACGGCCCAGATGGTGCTAAGTGGTTAGTGGAGCTCATGGGCATTAACAACGTATTTTTTTTTTTATTGTTTAGATGGGTGGACGAGCTCACAGCCCAGCTGGTGTTATGTGGTTACTGGAGCTTATAGACATCTACAACGTAAATGCGCCACCCACCTTGAGACATGAGCTCTAACGACTAGTTTTTACACTACAACGGGCGCCCTGTCCTTCAAACCGAAACGCATTACTGCTTCACGGCAGAAATAAGCAAGGCGGTGGTACCTACCCGCGCGGAATCACAAGAGGCCCTACCACCAGTACCTAATTACGCAAATTATAATTTTGCTGGTTTGATTTTTATTACACGATGTTATTCCTTCACCGTGGAAGTCAATCGTGTTCATTTGTTAAGTACATATTTCATTAAAAAAATTTGGTACCCGCTTGCGGGATTCAAACATCTGGTGCATTGCTCAACACGAATGCACCGGACGTCTTATCCTTTAGGCCACGACGACTTCAAATGCCGCACGCAGCCAGGTTGTAAGACATGCATCTGAATCTCAGTTTAAACAGTAGACTGACTGCCCCACTACTCACGCGGGCTGAGAAGACGTCCTGTGACCAGTAGCAATTGTCTTTCCATTCCTCGAATGTTATTAAGGCCTAATGGAATAAATGGCTGAATGAGTTTAATAAATCATCTATGTTAAGAGGTTAACGGGGTCGATATAATCATAAATTTAATACTAATCTGGGTCTCATTTCTGCTATATAACCGGCTGTGTTAAATTTCTGAATATGACACCATGACACCATGACAACAACTCTCTTTCAAATTCAGCCGCCAAGAGCAACGCATCAATTTTATATTTCTCTTAAACTAAGTCAGAGACTTTTTAGTGGGTACGCGAGGAGTGAAGTTGTGTGATTTGTTTTATTTTGTTTATTTAGTGTTTCTTCAGGTTTAAATGTGTAATAACGGTGGTTTATTAACAACATATTTAATATCTGTGAAAGTGCACAAATGTGGGAAAATGAAACAAAGCTGCTGGACGTAACTTCTCGGGATCCTCCAAAAAGTCCACTGAAAAAATCTCAGTAAATGACCATCATTTTACTGAGATTATATTTCATCTCATATCATCTCATTTCGTTTGATTTAATTCCAGTTGATTAATGTCTCAAATTAATCATCTTCATTTCATTTCACTCCATATTATCATTTAGGTATTATAAAAATAAGATAAAATAAGACATGACTTAAAGGTCTTAGTTACCAGGTCAGGAAATCCCTTAAAAAATATATTAACGCTTGAAAGGCAAACATGACTAAGTGACAATAACTGCTTTGTACATAAATGATAGGCAATAACCATATTCGATGCGCAAAAAAAATATATTTCTAGGTCTATTAAAATCATTTCAATCCTACAGCTACTAGCTAGATTCGTTAAAATAAATTTTGTTTTCAGGTATTTCAACTTTAAATTAGTCTACTGTAAAGTTCACGCATTGTCGCTTAGTCATGTTTGCCTTTCAAGCGTCGATATATATATTAAACTAAGTCATCAATTTGTTGCTCTTGGCGGCTAAAAAACGCAACGCCGGCTGGAAAACGTAACAGGCTGTTTCACCTTACGAACCAGCACGCGAGACAGATTCAAGGCGATTATACGCAGAACGATGGTACCTACCACACAATATCCTATCACCAGCTATCTGGAGTGTCAGTGAAAATAAATCAAACAATTTGTCCACCTGCCTCGAAACAATGCAGCATTGCATTCTGTAAGCTGCGATAAGAGTTTTCCAATGTAAATGTTAACACGTTGATGACTTGGGTGTGAAACGCAAATTTATTAATTTTCAATTTAAGGTAGATTAGAATTATTATTAATTTTTTTTATTGCTTAGATGGGTGGACGAGCTCGCAGCCCACCTGGTGGTTACTGGAGCCCATAGACATCTACAACGTAACTGCGCCACCCACCTTGAGATATAAGTTCTAAGATCTCAGTATAGCTACAACGGCTGCCCCAACCTTCAAACCGAAACGCATTATGGCTTCACGGCAGAAATAGGCAGGGCGGTGGTACCTACCCGCGCGGACTCAGAAGAGGTCCTACCACCAGTAATTACGCAAATTATAGTTTTGCAGGTTTGATTTTTATAACACGATCCAACATAATAGTTTAATACAATTATATTTATACAGAAGGAACTAGGCCATCCTTGGTTATTGATACTTAACACTGATTCAATCGTCATAGCAGTAACCTGTTTGCTTAGTGCGAATTTTTTAACTTATCGATCGCGTAAAAGTTAACTCAAATTTGTATGGAGTTGGAACAGCGCCCCTAGCGGCAAACGAAGGGAAGCTGTTCCAACTCCATACAAATTTGAGTTAACTTTTACGCGATCGATAAGTTGAGAAATTCGCACTAAGCTCCCTGTTGTCAGCTAATTTCTCACTACCGAATTTCTTCGAGCGCGATTCAAATTTCCACTTTTTTTTTAAGTAGAGCGTATCATAACTATTGGGACGGTAATCATCATAGAACACAAGGTACTTGACAGATGTCTGAACCGCGCTAATGTCATTTTGAAAATAGCTTGCATATGTACAAGTTCCGAACAATGACATTCCAACGTCTGTATACCGAGCAATTTTAGCCACCCAGTGAAAGATCTTCCGTTTGTCGTATTCTCTCACATTCACTTGTCATAATCTATCCTGTACGTTTCCAATTTATATTACACTAGAGGTCCCGCAGTAGTCGAAATTCGACTATAATTCATTGGAATTGAAAGTTTGTACACTATTTTGATTGTATTTTATACTTCTATATTCACGAATTTGGCCAAGACTACACTATAAGAAATATTAACAAAGACAAACCATATTCTATTCTCAATTTGACAACAGACGTCAAGAACAAAAGTTTGACAACAAATAGTATGCATGCGTGTGTGCGTTAAATACATGGTATGTAGTGTGTGTAATGTTTTCTTTATTGATTTAATGTATCTTTTATGCATCATTTTAAAAAATTTTTAGCATTGTGCACTTCTTCTCTATATTCTCCATAAGTGTGGAAAATTTCATACTCCTCCGTTCGCGCAATTTTATTAAAAAGGGATACAAAGTTTTTGCTTCACGTATTAATATATAGATAACTTTAGATACATTTATCTGAAAACATACAAATATATTTATGTAATAGAATTAGAATAAACATAAATATTTTATGATAAAAAGTAAAAAATCCTTTTAACATTACCAGAATATAATCACGAAAGTTGAGCAGAGCCACAAGCCAAAGAGTCTCAGTATAAATCAATGAATACATCGGAAATCTATTATGTTCAAAGAACATCGTTAATGGCAAGAGAAAGCCTTAAAAAGTTAAATTTGAAACGTCACGGTTCACGAGTTTCTCGTGGTTCGAGAGTCGTGGAGAGTATAAAGAATATTACTTGAGTGAATTTCAAACGAAATGTTAAGTAATTTAAAATATTTTAGGATACTCCATTAAATATGTATATATTAGGTTTGCTTGATAATTTTCCAATAGGATGTTCATGTACTTTTGTATAAATTGTGGATAAATTTGTATAAATACATCTGGGAATAAAACCGTAGAGGTTCTATTAGTAAACATAATTTTAGATTTGACGCTTATTTCTAATAGACTTTCAACGTTGAATGGATCCAAGTTGGGATATAGGTTCTTGAGTTATGGGTATCAAATGCCAACTCCGCTAGTCTTCTTTAACAAAATGATTGAGCTATAAAAGAACGAAAATACCTAATTGACAAAACTCACCCCGAATTTGTCTAATCGATCCAAATAGTGCTGATGCCATATTAATTGTGTTTGCATGATGCGAAACGCGTTATTCAATGTTCATCATTCATTTGATAACGAGCACAATTAATAAGCTTAAAGCAAAAATAATAATTTATACTTTTGATTCAGTTAAATTCTCTTAACAAAATTAGGGTTGAGTCCTCTAGCGCCACCGCCATTGTTGATATTTTTACGTTTTTTATTGTAGCACGATATAAGTAGAATTATTGCCGACTTCGTTCATTGTTCGAGAAACTTCACAATGGGTAATACCAAGATTAGTTTTACTACAACATTGGTATTTGTTATCGGTGCTATAATGGCGCAGGAATATTTGGAAGGTAAATGTTATTTTGTATACTATAATACCGACCCGCTCTCGCTTCGGTTCGGAAACTGTAATTTATTATTGATTTCTCCAATATTTAATGGATGTTATTATGCATATAAACCTTCTTCTTCAATCACTCTATCTATTAAAAAAAACCGCATCAAAATCCGTTGGGTAGTTTTAAAGATTTAAGCATACATAGGGACAGACAGATATAGCGACAGAGAAAGCGACTTTGTTTTATACTATGTAGTGATTTGCGAGTGTGAGATTATAAAAAAACAGTTTACGGTTTGAATCTCTGTCGTGTTTTATTCATTTTATGTTTTATCATTTCGAATTCTGAGCAGCTCACGCTCATAGTTTTTCTCACGGGCCACTCTTAATCTTAATCTTAATCTTTGCTGTTTCTGGAGTCCATATTATTATGTCCGTATCTTAAAACATGAATTACAAGTCTTAGCGGAATTCTAAAAATAGTTGGCCTGTCATCCAAATTGAATGATACATGATACTTTAGCAAAATGAATATTCACAGTGGTGGATGTCCCAAGATAGGTAGTGAGTGGCAATTCGAAATTTCTATGGGCTTCATATCTATAAACGTTGAACTAGTTGGATGAGCTTCAACTCCTGTCATAGTACATATCAAAAATAGACTTTATGCTCATACCTCAATAAGTAACCCAAAATATATATTATTTAACCAAGCTCAACTATAGAAGATAAAAAAAAAGATCAAAAAATCCTTAAGTTTTTTAATACCAGGATCTCTATTTTAGAACTACGAAAGTCCTATTACGGTAATCATCACAAAGAAATTCCGAAGCACTTGGAAATACGCGGAGATCGCGCTCTCGCCCAATTCGACAGGAACATCAAAGAAATAGAAAAACTAGCCAAGAAAGACAACGTATCATTAATCTATAAAGTTAAAATAGAAACTATTAAACCTTTTCTACAGCATAGTTTAAAGAAAGGAATGTATAAAAAAGGAAAATCCAAAAAATACAACGTTCCCCTAAAGAAAGCGAGCATGAAGTTGTCAAACTTCGAAATGTTCTTGAGAAAGATGGCCGAGGAAACCAGCAGGAGGTCACATAAATATGAAATCACTATAATGACAACGGAAAAACAAAAAGTCATGTCTCCGAAACAAATACTATTGAAATACAAGCCGATTATACAAAGAGTGAAGACTAATTTTACGAAGATCATAAAACCAGTGAGGAATAGGGAGATCGTTTTGACTTTGTGAATTGTTTTAAAATGAAAACTCGGCTTCAAATATTTGCTAAAATGGTTAGAATCCAATCAATTTCACCGTTTGACCTGAAGAGGGTGACTATTATTGATCAACTTAAAAAAATGTGCTTATAAGAGAGCAATCACAAAATTTACGTCAAAACTTGATAACGTATTGTTGTATTTGTCTTCTATCGTTATTGACTTTATAGATATATTAATACGTGAAGCAAAAACTTTGAAATTTCCCACACTTATAGAGAATATAGAGAAGAAGTGCACAATGCTAATATTTTTTTTTAAATAATGCATAAAATATACATTAAATCAATAAAGAAAACATTACACACACTACATATCATGTATTTGACGCACACACGCATGCATACTATTTATTGTCAAACTTTTGTTCTTGACGTCTGTGGTCAAATTGAGAATAGATTAAATATTGTTTGCCTTTATTAATATTTTTTTATAGTGTAGCCTTGGCAAAATTTGTGATTATAGAAGTATAAAATACATAATAGTGTACAAACTTACAATTCCAATTAATTATAGTCGAATTTCGACTACTGCGGGACCTCTAGTAGATATAATATTGCGTAGTATGATTACAATTTTTCTAATTTAGATATCTATGCGACAATTTTTATGTATTTCCTTTTTTATTGCTATTATAGGCAAATAAGTGTACAGGTCACATGTTGGTGAGTTGTCACTGTCGAACATAATCATCATATTATGTCGTCAGCAATGTCAAGGGCACAATCAAGATCTGCTACCTACTGCTGAGAACGTTAGTAGTTGAATTAAGGTTGGTTTTCATAATATTACCTAATTCTAGTGTAATGCGATCTTTAGTTCAAATTTCAAGTTAAAGGGTATTTGGTCCATTGTTTTTAATGTCCGCGTCATACTCTCGGGTTTTAGGGTGGCAACTGCATAATGCGAATGTAAGGATAAGCATATAAATTAGTTTGGTTCACAGTTTAACGAACAAGTGTGTAAGCCAAACTATTGATATACCTTGGGAATGGCAGACCTGGTTTCGGAGCTGAATGATAATATTCGAAAACCATTTATATTATTCTACTCTACGGCTATTCTTGTTTCACTTTGACTGATGGGCTCATCCTAAATGGATTTATTTATATCTGTTAGCAAGAGCAGTGCTTCCTTGAATCTACCACCGAATCTTTTGTTAATATTAACGTACATGAGTTCAGGATATCGATACAGACAAAAGCTATACTTTTTGGGTCAGAAGCAAAATGTTCCGATTGTTAAGATAAGCTGATTAAAATCGCCATTTGCTCAACAGCTAGAGTCCAAGCCTCGGATGGAACAAAGTTCATCTAAGGTAGGTTGAGTGAAATATGACAGGTACATAGAGTAGATGTCCCACTACTATCAACAGTGAAGTACGAATTTTTATCATTAGTTTCTATAAGTAGTGATATGCTGCAAGTAAAGAGAAACTGTGGTTAACTTAATTTGGCGTGGATTTAATTACTTAGATCCACCACTCACTCAATTGATATTTGACAAAGATGCTTGTTTACTGTTATGTTATAATTTTATTGTATTTCTTATGTTGTGTGATTAGAGATAGTTGATTTTTTGTACGTAACATTTTTCTAAATAAAAATATTTTTCATTTTAATTTTGTTTCTTTTAATAAATATTGTTGGCTCATCTTGTAGGAGACGTTGTTTAGAAAAACCAAAGGACATTATTGAACCTTAAAAGGCAAGGAGAGTGAGCCGTTTTAAATAATTACAAAGTCTATTAAATAGTAGTCTATTAAATAGTAGTCGAACCTATGGTTCACTTGATCACAAGTGTTTACCATCGTTCACAAAAATCAGTACACTCGGATATAAATTTTCTGAAATATATCAATACCATAGCTGGATAGAAATTGGAAGGGTGTTTTAAAAAAAAAAACGAATCGTAACAGTTCGATTTACCAGATTCCCAATAAACCATTAAATTCGTTCGGAATCCACGTCCGGACCATAAATTCACTGTAACAACTACAAAATTTCGTTTAATTTCCCAACAATAATTATTAAATCACGCCCAATTTACATTAAGGGTTATAACGGAGAAGCGAATTCTGCTGGACACGTTAATCGCTTTGCAATGTGAAAGTTTTAATTAATAGGACATCGTTTCTCTTAATTAAAAGACGAATATCGTGGCCTTCACGGGAGCTTACGTCTTCTGAAGGACAAGACTTGTTTGTTTGGAAATAATTAATGTTTCTATTTAGCGCGCGGTATTGATTAGTCAGCGGCCGATTTGAAACAGGTGTTCTTAGTGGAAGTTTTTAATTTTTTCCAGCAGCTTCCCTTCGTATGCCGCTAGGGGCGCTATCCTAACTCCATACAAGTTTGTGTTAACTTTTACGCGGTTGAGAAAAAAAAAATCGCACTAAACACACGGGTAGCAAAGTGATACTTTGGCGTAGGCCACAGTTTATCACGTAATAATTTGATTTGCGCTGTTATTATCAAATCAAATCAAATCAAATCAAATCAAAAAATTTTTATTCAACATAAATGAAAGTACATACTTGTTGAACGTCAAAAGAACTACCGCCAATTCACAAGAACTAGCCTCCGTCCTGAGAAGAATTGGCAAGAAACTCAGCGGGCATGTTTTTTTTTTTTTTTATAAATTGTTATTTATTATTTTTTTAATATTACATTATTTTTTTTAAATATGAGTTTTTTACAATGAGTATTATAACGTAACAATTACTACAATATTGAAATGCCCGGAGCGAGCAACTCATTCCCACTTTGTGCAATCTTCTAGATAATCATTGACTTTATAGTAAGCTTTATTGCACAAATGTTCTTTAACAGTTTTCTTAAACCTATGTATATGTAGGTTCTGAACATCTTGTGGGATTTTGTTGTACAGGCGCACAGACAAACACCCGAATGAATTTCGTATCTTATGTAACCTACTCATCGGCACAACAAGCTTGTGTTTGTTCCTAGTATTTCTATTATGTATGTCCGACTGTTTAGGAAACTCCTCAATATGTTTACGAACATACATCAAATTTTCAAAAATGTACTGGGATGGCATAGTGAGAACTTTAATTTCTTTAAATTTCTCCCTCAGGGATTCCCTTGAGTGCATGTTATAAATAGCGCGTATAGCTCTTTTCTGCAGAATAAATATCGTTTCTACATCGGCCGCATTGCCCCATAGCAAAATGCCATAGGACATGACACTGTGGAAGTAACTAAAGTAAACTAAACGAGCCGTGTCCGCGTTTGTTAACATTCTAATTTTTTTTACTGCGTATGCTGCAGAGCTGATCTTACTCGCCAATTTATGAATATGAGGTCCCCATTGCAGTTTGGAGTCCACTGTTATACCAAGAAATACGGTTGACTCAACAAGCTCCAATGATTCCTCAGAAACAATTACATCACTATCCACTTGTCTCACATTTAAAGATGGTTTAATACATTTTAAAGTAAATTTAATACATTTAGTTTTCTTACTATTCAATAATAGGTTATTGATACGGAACCAATGAACCACACACGAAATCGCATCATTCACTTCGTCATAGACTTGTAATTGTCGTTTAATTTTAAATAATAAAGATGTATCATCTGCGAATAATACGACCTCGTGTCGGGATTCAATACGTTCAGTCAATACACCAGGTAGCTGTATTGACTGAACAGAGTCAACAAATTCATCACAAACACATGGAAGAAATAGAATGTTTATCTACACAAATAAACAATTTAAAGTCAAGTTTAGAGAACATTACATTAAACTATGAACTAGCACAGAGGGACATTAGTGAGCATGTGTTGGCAATGGACAATTTAATTGATACTTGTAATTATAATCAACAGCGTTTTGACTCTTTGACAATGCAGTACGCTGAATGTAAATGCTCTGCATCGGGTTGTCAGGAGCTACCACATGTTGAAATTCAAAAACATAATGTGTCTATTCTTTCAGTGCTAGAGTCTCAAAGCAATGATATTATGAGGGCAGCACCTATCTGTCTACCTACTACTGCATCTTCACAAGTTTCTAGAGAAGACAAAATTAAAATAAAAATTTTTAGTGATGAGCTGGGGAAACAAATGGGTGTGGCATTACATGACCTTTGTTTTGGACAACATGTGATTAATTACTGTATGCCAGGTGCTAATCCAGCACAAATATTTGATAAGATTTTAAATACCACACATTGTCTAAACACAGTCATAATAATTATGTTAGGGAGGAGAGAAAACGTTAACCAAAAACAAATTTTGCATTATGTTGAACAAGTTAATATGTTAAATATTAAAAAAATTATTATGTTCACCTTTCCTTACTTGCAGGACTTGCCGACAGAAAATAAAATTAGATTTAATATTAATAATGCAATTTATAATGCTTTTGACAATAATAACTGCATCTTGACATCCAAAAAATATGCATTTAAATTAATAGACTTAAATAATTTAATAAAATTTAGATATTTAAGGACATCAAAAAATGAAATATTTAAATTAACGAATAAAAATTTTAGACAAGTAGCAACATCGCTACACTATTTTATACACAATTTCCTAGCTATAAATTTAGCTAAAAAAATACCTGCTTCTATTGAGCAGGAAAAAGATATGACATGTTATAAGACTTTGGAATCTGCTTCCAATTTAAATTAATTAGTAAGACAAAGGAGTCACACTCTTGCAATTACAAATCAATTAATACACCAACTAGATTATACCCATCAAAAGACGTTAACGTTTCAATTATTAACATATTCAATTTGGTGCATCAAAATTTACAAGGGATGATGGGTAAAGAGCTAGAAATTGAAATGTTTTTAAATATGCATAATATTAATGTATTCTGTGTCACTGAGCACTGGTTTAGAAACTATGAATTATTGTTTAATTTTAATGATCACCAGTTGTCAAGTTCCTTCTGCAGAGAGAACGCTATTCGCGGTGGCTCACTGATTCTCGTTAGTAAATGTTTGAAATGTAAGGAACGAAAGGATGTAGTGGCCCTCTCTGTTGAGAGAATTATTGAAATTTCCTGTGTTGAGCTTGAGCACCTCATCGTTGTCTGCGTCTACAGACCTCCTGATGCGTTATATGATTCTTTTGAAAATATTTTGGAAAATGTATTGCTAAAGCTTTCTGTCTCTAATAAACAAATTTTGGTATGTGGTGATTTTAATATTAATCTTTTAGAAAACACAAATACCACTATTAGATTCAGAACACTGTTAAAGTCATATAACCTCCCAAACTTATTTTTAGAGCCTACTAGGACAACGACCACATCGGCAACATGTTTAGATAACATATTTACAAATGTAACACCGACTAACAAAAAAATTATTAATCAGTTAACATCAGACCATAGTGGACAATTTCTGTCTTTTGAATCTAATATGAATCCTAAAGATAAAAATACTCTTGTGATTGTTCCTATTAATAAAAAACGAATTGAGAAGTTTAGAAATAATATTAAGCAAGAACATTCAGAAATTATTTATAACAAAAACCCAAATTTGTCATACCAGAATATGTTTCAGAGAATTAATTTGGTCTTTACTGATATATTTATTCCTAAAACTGTAACATTAAAAAACAAAACAGTGTTCAGCGAGTGGGCCACCACCGGAGTGTACAAGAGTAGAAAAAAGTTATATGATCTGTACTCTGAAAAAGCTTATAATAATGATGAAACATTTCATCAATATGTCAGGAACTATTCAAAACTATTTAGAAAAGTTTGTTTAGCGGCAAAATCTTTACATTTAAGTGATTTAATAAAAAATGCCCCTGACAAGATAAAGATGACTTGGAACATCATTGGTAGAGAAAGTGGAAAAGTCAGAAATAGCCACCAAGAATTCTCATTAAAAATAGATGATAAATTGGTAACTAGTCATGAAGATGTGGCTAATGCTTTTGAAAAGTTTTTCTCTGACATTCCAGTTTCAACTACCACTTCTCTAAATTCATCCCCCACAGCAGCTGAAATATTATTGCATAAACATGCCAACAAATGTAATGAAATTTTTAAATTTAAGGAAATTAATTCAAGCAGTATAATAAAAAGTTTTAATAGCCTTAATGTAAAAAATACAGCTGACTTGTGGGGAATATCAGTAAAGATTTTGAAGTCTGTAATAGACATTATTGCTCCTCATCTTGTTAGTATTTTTAATGACTGTATTAGGTGTGGTGTATTTCCTGACTTAATGAAACATAGTAAAGTGATTCCTCTTTTTAAATCTGGTAGTACTGATGACCCCTCTAACTATAGACCTATTTCAGTACTCCCTACGTTGAGTAAAATTTTTGAAAAAATTATTTTGACCCAACTTTTAGAACATTTTAATTCAAATAACCTGCTTCATAATAAACAATTCGGGTTTACCAGGGGTCGCTCTACAACTGATGCAGGTGCTTATCTAGTCAAAAATATTTTTAAATCTTGGGAGGAATCGCATGATTGTCTTGGAATTTTCTGTGACTTATCCAAAGCATTTGACTGTGTTGAACATGAAACATTGGTGAGGAAACTACATCACTATGGTATTAGGGATGGTGCATTGGAACTTATTACTTCCTATTTATCAGGACGGATACAAACAGTAGATGTGAAAGGTAATAGATCTTCAGGCACCTTGTTGAAAATGGGTGTACCTCAGGGTTCCATTTTGGGTCCTTTTTTATTTCTAATATATATAAACGATTTACCTAGTTTTATTGAGTCCCGACACGAGGTCGTATTATTCGCAGATGATACATCTTTATTATTTAAAATTAAACGACAACTACAAGTCTATGACGAAGTGAATGATGCGATTTCGTGTGTGGTTCATTGGTTCCGTATCAATAACCTATTATTGAATAGTAAGAAAACTAAATGTATTAAATTTACTTTAAAATGTATTAAACCATCTTTAAATGTGAGACAAGTGGATAGTGATGTAATTGTTTCTGAGGAATCATTGGAGCTTGTTGAGTCAACCGTATTTCTTGGTATAACAGTGGACTCCAAACTGCAGTGGGGACCTCATATTCATAAATTGGCGAGTAAGCTCAGCTCTGCAGCATACGCAGTAAAAAAAATTAGAATGTTAACAAACGCGGACACGGCTCGTTTAGTTTACTTTAGTTACTTCCACAGTGTCATGTCCTATGGCATTTTGCTATGGGGCAATGCGGCCGATGTAGAAATGATATTTATTCTGCAGAAAAGAGCTATACGTGCTATTTATAACATGCACTCAAGGGAATCCCTGAGGGAGAAATTTAAAGAAATTAAAGTTCTCACTATGCCATCCCAGTACATTTTTGAAAATTTGATGTATGTTCGTAAACATATTGAGGAGTTTCCTAAACAGTCGGACATACATAATAGAAATACTAGGAACAAACACAAGCTTGTTGTGCCGATGAGTAGGTTACATAAGATACGAAATTCATTCGGGTGTTTGTCTGTGCGCCTGTACAACAAAATCCCACATGATGTTCAGAACCTACATATACATAGGTTTAAGAAAACTATTAAAGAACATCTGTGCAATAAAGCTTACTATAAAGTCAATGATTATCTAGAAGATTGCACAAAGTGGGAATGAGTTGCTCGCTCCAGGCATTTCAATATTGTAGTAATTGTTACGTTATAATACTCAGTGTAAAAAATTCATATTTAAAAAAATAATAATATTAAAAAATAAATAAATAATAATTTTATATGTAAAAAAAAAGACATGCCCGCTGAGTTTCTTGCCAATTCTTCTCAGGACGGAGGCTAGTTCTTGTGAATTGGCGGTAGTTCTTTTGACGTTCAACAAGTATGTAATTTCATTTATGTTGAATAAAAAAAAAAAAATTTTTTGATTTGATTTGATTTGATTTGATTTGATTTGATTTAATAAAACTAGGTAAATCGTTTATATATATTAGAAATAAAAAAGGACCCAAAATGGAACCCTGAGGTACACCCATTTTCAACAAGGTACCTGAAGATCTATTACCTTTCACATCTACTGTTTGTATCCGTCCGTATTAATCTGTAAATAACCTGTAGTTACTATAGTGCCTTATGTGGGAGAAGATTATTCTAGAGATGACCATTCGGAAACTGACTGGATGAATGCACACTATGCTGGTAGGTACCGAGTATCATGGAGAAACTATGATGCACTGGCAAAAGGGAGAAGACGGGATAATTTAAGCTGGGTCTTGTGTTGCTTGGTCAACTGTGCAGCTGAGGGTTTTAAAGTTCTTTGGTCACATCTCCAGAAAAGAGCACTCGATGGAGAGACTAATAGTCCAAGGCCGGGTGGAAGGCAGGAGATCACGCGGCCGCTCACCAACCCGTTGGACTGACCTAATAAAGACGGCAACTGAGTCCACTGAACAAGGATACGGCCCCGGTAGTCATTCTCGTCGAACCTGTTGCTTGCGACGTAGGGCTCGGTGAGTAAATTAACCCACAGACACAGCCCACTGAGTTTCTCGCCGGATCTTCTCAGTGGTTCGCGTTTCCGATCCGGTGGTAGATTCTGCGAAGCACGACTCTTGCTAGGGTTCGTGTTAGCAACAACGTCAGGTTTGAGCTCCGTGAGCTCACCTACTTGCCCGGTGACGCTAATATAGTATCTAAAGACCACATAGGTAGGAAAAAAAAGACACGGCCCACCTGAAGGCAAGTGGTTACCGTCACAGCCAATTCGCTGCTTATTATTAGCGATGTGGGAAATGCAAACGGTCATTGCTTTTCAGGCTCCACCATTTTATTGAAAGGCTAGCTGAAGATCAAAGAAAGGGAGGGTCAAATTTCAATATGTGAATGTCCATTGAACCGAAGTTCTTAAACATAAAGCAATTTTAAGTTGACTCCCGCTGCTTAATTGCTGAACTAAAAAAAGGGAATTATAAGTTAATACATCAATGCACTTAGTATATTTCAGAAGTCAAGTCAGAATTGTCGCTATCCAATGAGATTGAGATTTGAATACCACGATTCCAACACTCTTAATATTGTCGTTGTGCTGTGTACTTTTGTACCTAGCTATTTAGTACAACAGCTAACCCACCCTTCAACCAAAACGCATTACTGCTTCAGGGCAGAAACAGGCTGGTTGGAAGTAACTACTCGTGAGGGCTCACAGACGTCCTACCACTAGACCTTTCAATGGGCTTGGGATGTGTGAACGAGTTAACGATCCACCAGGTATTATGTGGTTACCGGAATCCATCGACATTCCAATGTGAGTCGACACACAAATCTAACGGTTTTGCGGAAATTGCAAGTTTCTGTAATACGATGTTATTCTATCATCGTTGAAATAATTCGCCAATGTGAGCTTAATTCATATTTGATTACAAAAAAAATTACATGCCTGCGTGAGTTGAACGCTGGAACAGTTGCATCGGTCGATACGAATAATATACCAGACGTTATATCCTTTACTCCAAAATTCCATTTTTTTTATTGCCCTTGTAGGCAGACGAGTATACTCACCTAATGATGAGTGGTTACCGTCGCCCATGGACTTCAGCAATGCCAGGGGCAGAGCCAAGTCGCTGCCTACCGCTTAATACTCTCCACAAGTCTCTTTTGAACATCGGGTCTTAATAGTTTTTATGGAATAAATTGATAATTTACAATACAACGAAGCATATCAACAAAATTTAATAAACCGAAAAGCGACCTAAAATACATATACATGTGGAATTATTTGCATTGCATCGAAAGTGTATTTGTTATCTCGTATAATATGGCGTAAACGGTGACAAAGCAAACGAGGACGCTGGGGCGGCTCCGCGGACATTTATAATGCTCATGTAAAATGAATTAAAACCTTCTCACCGCTGTTCGGAAAACGAGAGAACTTTACGACTGTTTCAAGTTTTCTGGGAGCTTTAATACAACTTTCTTTATGAGTTGTTGAGTTATAAATTAAATTGGTTAAGGAATATGTGACTTCTACATCCATGCAACCGTAAACATGAGTTGAAAGGCATGAGTTATCGGAATCACTTGAAATCGTGGAAACTTCATAAAGAATTTGAGAGCCAAAATCGAGCTCTCACGTTCATGCACCGATTGCACTGAAGTGTAATGCGGTTGCAACGCAAAGAAGCATTCTCACAGGGCTTTTAAAAAGCACACATTAGTCGAAGCTCTGGCACGAGCGCACGGCATTAAGCGCGAGATACCATCGACACTTTTGGGAGAGGCTGCGCTTAGTCATAGTGCCGAACGAAAATAATACACGCTCTTATCGATAGACAGTGGCTGAGGTTGTTTTTTTTTCTTCTGAAAATGGATATCAATCTACTCAGCTCAGTTTCATCATATTAATCGAGATTGTAGAGTCTTCAAGTCGTGGAAACTTCATAAAGAATTTGAGAGCCAAAATCGAGCTCTCACGTTCATGCACCGATTGCACTGAAGTGTAATGCGGCAGCAACGTAAAGAAGCATTCTCACAGGGTGTTTAAAAAGCACACATTAGTCGAAGCTCTGGCACGAGCGCACGGCATTAAGCGCGAGATACCATCAACACTTTTGGGAAAGGCTGCGCTTAGTCATAGTGCCGCACGAAAATAATACACGCTCTTATCGATAGAAGTTGATTTTTTCTGAAAAATTGATGTCGATATCAATCTACTAACTCAGTTTCATTAATCGTCATTGCAGATATACTTATTAAAAAAACAGACTAAAAACAAGTGGACGAATACCATGACCTTAATTGAGCATTTGAATTTTTTATGACCTTTGACTCTCTGACTTTTTATGGCCTCAATCTCTGATACTCATAACACAGGGAGTCCTAAATTGGGGTCCGATGACAATGCGTGATTTGTACTTAGTTATTATTATTATTTATTTATTTCTTTATTATTTTATGATAGAATGTATCGATAAACGCACAACACTAACATAGCTAAACTACTCTGTAAGTGGCGGCTATCGTGTGACGCATCACTCGCTAAGCTGTTCTTTGGAACCTTGAGAGATCTGGTTACAATAAGGGAAACTAGGCCTAGTTACTTTCTAGTTTTGTGTCTATTTTAGCGTAACAATGAAACGGGATAAGTTATTTAACATTATATAGAGGTACTGATATCCGAAGACAAGGTCACTATTAATGTCAACATAGACGGATTTCAGATATAAATATATTGCTCATAAGTAAACACGAAATGATGACCACGACCACTCTGCCAAGAGTGCAAACGACTGAGAAGAATAAATAAACAAATGTACCACAATGACCTTAACCTTTGCTAGGATTTGACCTCATAGTATCGGCCACATACGAGACATGACGCATCTGAACCAGAACTCTAATATAAAATATCTTTCACACAAACCAACGAAACTGTTAATAATAGCATCTGAGCTAGAGTTAATTAATTATTTTAATGAATTCCGTTTAAATTTGATAGCGTCTCGCTTTATACATATAACACGCTTATAGTAGTTGATCTGTACGTAATGAAATTTCAACATAATTGTTCACTAACTTCAGACGCCCTATTAACTTAAAAAGCTGCCCCGTAACAAAGACTGATGATAATACAAAAATGTAATCCAGTTGGTCTATCTGTCTCTTGCTAAGTTCTGACGTGAAGCTGTGATATGTTCGGTTCTGAAATGTGGAACAAAAGTACCTCACGGTTAAGACCTGATATCGCAGAGAAGGTGACGCCATCCGCGTTAATATCTATCAGTTTGGACACCTATTTAGCAGCCGAACTTTTATCAGGTATCCGCGCCTAGGGGGCAGTTGAAGCATGTGGCACTTGACAGTCTGCAGAGGTAAGAAACAGACCCAAGGATAGTTTTAGGGCCCTGATGGGCCAAACTGACTGCCCTTGCACTCCCTCAGCCGACATCCCATCTCCGCCCATGGTCAAAACCCGATCAGAACTATTGAACATCTGAAAAGCCAAAATAGATTTATATAATAAAAACAAAAATTCTCATTGCGTAAACATACGTCCATAATAAATCATAACTTTAAGAACTCGAATATCAGAAGCCTCAGAAGGAATCCACGAAAACTGGATCTCCTTGAAACTTTTGAACACACAATAGAAGCAGTAATTTCCCTAAGACCCCGCCTCCATATCGGATAAGATTAAAACCAAACAAGTATATAAATTCACCAATTGAAGTCCATAAGGACGGATATTTTGATTAGTCAAGCTGCAAACGTCGACCTTAGAGATAGCTTATTTAAGAGCGAAATTTCTATGAGTTGTTGTCGAAAGAACCGACATTATGGTTGCGTTGGGTTGAATTAAATCGAGAAGTTTCTCTATAGGAATCAAGGACCGTTTGTGTACCGCGAGTATGGATATCGTGTTTGCCTGTTTTCGGGGTTAGGTAGATGTTTTCAGAAAGCCTCAATCATAGTTCACATATCAAAACAGAGCGAAACCCATTTTTACATAGAATCTATCATGTTTTTTTTGTAGTTGGAAGTAATTCTAAATTAGCAAAGAATACATATAACCTTTTTTTTTTATTGCTTACTTTGGGGCCGAGCTCACGCCCCACCTGGTGTTAAGTGGTTACAGGAGCCCCAACGTAAATGCCACCACCTACCTTGAGATATATGTTCAAAGGTCTCACTATAGTTACAACGGCTGCCCCACCCTTCAAGCCGAAAGGCATTACTGGTTTACGGCAGAAATAGGCAGGGTGGTGGTACCTACCCGAGCGGACTCACAAGAGGTCCTACCACCAGTATCGAGCAGCGCGACTATGCGAGTGTTGAAATTTCGCAGAGAGATACTAAATTTGTAACAAAATTTATACATAATATAATGAAGAGTTCACGAATGATATCCAAGAGTATATATATATATATATAACTTGATTTTTATTAAACCGTATATTTTATTAAGTTTTGGCTCGAAATGCCTCCGATAATCATGTTTATATGTATATACACAAGATAAACAACTCATTTCTTGCTTATTTTTGCCGCGAGGTAGTCATGCGCTTTAATTCAAGAGGTGTAAAGACCATTGGATAATACCAGCTACTGAAATATAAAAATTTATACAGAACCACTGCTCTTCATCTAGTTCATTGCTTACCGCTCAATCAGCACACATTCAGAGTCCGAAGGTCCTCGGGAGTTGGCTGCGAACTCCGACACCTAAGTTTGGACAAGTTAAGCTTCCATTTGACACGTTCCAATCCAATAACGCAACTTGTTATGCATTCGGATATGTTGTAACTAAGTTACGATTTCCCAAAGATCTAGGTAACTTGATTTAGGTTTTCGTTTATTTTTTAAAGTTGAAATAAAGTGAGCGAGCTTATTCACAGCAAGTGATTGAGTCGTGAATTTGATAGCTTGAAGTCTTTTTAAGTTTTTGCTATAGATAGGTTTGTGTAAGAATATGTCATTTTTATCTATTACTAGCTGTACCCGTCCGCTTCGCTGGGCATTTAAAATTAACATTATTAATTCTCACCCCACAAAGATTCTCATCATTAACGCCCCCGCAACTGGTGAAGGGAGTCCAACACTCATATAAATATTAGCCTATCCATTAAGTACATGTATTTTCTACATGGATACCAAGTTTCACGTCAATCGGATTCATCGTTCAATAGTTATAATGGAACATCCGTAAAAACCACTGTAGATTTATATATTAGTATAGAAGAGTGCTTAACTTGGTTAAATGTTTTACGACCAGTTAGTCCCATGTTTTTCGCCCTGAATTTACCAAATCAGGAGTGGCGGGACAAAACTAAATAATAAATCGTGGTCCACGGAGTCACATTCTCGTCGAATTTTAAGGTAACGAATATAGATATAGATAGTATAGATGTACTAAAGCCTACGAATAAATAATACTAAAGCCCATAGATTCTGATATGAGAGTGTTGTTGTTGTCACCTATCTTGAGGCATGAGTTCAAAGGTCAAATAATCTTATCTAAGTGATATTATATGATGCATAAATAGGCAGGATAGTTGTAGCAGTAGGGATTTACACTCCAGCTTAACAACAATAAGAATCAAATCTTCATCAGTTGTATCTTTTTAAACACCATTTTCCACATCATCAGATCCCAATTCGTTGATATCCCAGCGCTCATCCGCAGTGCGTTTATTTTATGACGTCTCTAGAATGAAATCAACTTTATAGTGTTTTCCGGATACTATTGCATGTCCTGCTCCAAGTTTTACTGCATCGATTTAACGCGTTGACTGCGGGACCATTTTTTAAATACTCAGCCAGTGCGTATGAGGTATTTTCGGGGCGAGATTGGACTTCTTAATAGTGCCTATGGAGCCTAATAAGCCCGACAAAGGACCCACTCACGCCCATAGAAATCTGGACCTAGTCACCTTCTGGACCAAGCGAAAGAATACAGGTATGACTGCTGCCTCACAGGACAGTTGCGCTTGAGGCTTTTTAAGCCCAATTACGTAGTCAACGTGTTAAATGCGCCTCTAAATTTTTTGATATCTGAGAAAAAAATCACAATCAAGTGAGCTATCGTTTTTCTTTCTTCGAAATAATAAATATCACAAAATGTAGGGTAGACTCTGTAACGCCACAGTATAAAATGGCGGTACGTGGACAGAATCGTGGCACCCATGATCTGTAAGCGGAGTAAAATGTCCCTTCGGAACAAGGTGACACTTTACAAAACTTGCATAAGGCCCGTCATGACTTACGCGAGTGTGGTGTTCGCTCACGCGGCCCGCACACACATAGACACCCTCCAATCTCTACAATCCCGCTTTTGCAGGTTAGCCGTCGGAGCTCCGTGGTTCGTGAGGAACGTTGACCTACACGACGACCTGGGCCTCGAATCTATCCAGAAATACATGAAGTCAGCGTCGGAACGGTACTTCGATAAGGCTATGCGTCATGATAATCGCCTTATCGTAGCCGCCGCTGACTACTCCCCGAATCCTGATCATGCAGGAGCCAGTCACCGTCGACGCCCAAGACACATCCTTACGGATCCATCAGATACAATAACCTTTGCATTAGACGCCTTCAGCTCTAACACTAGGAGCAGGCTTAGGGACCCCGGTAACCGTACTCGTCGAACTCGACAAAGAGTTCGCCGTGCAAACTAACCCATGAATCAGCTCGCTGAGTTTCTCACCGGATCTTCTCAGCTAGCTAGCTGCTAGCAAATCCCACCCCTCCTGGCTGAGCCTTTGCTCGCCCACCTGTCCTGGTGAAACTGGAAAGGCCTCCGGGCCACCAGTAATCCTTCAATCATAAAAAAAAAGAATCGTGGCATTCCGTGTCAGACAGTCATTCAGTCCGTATCAGATGGTCCGTCTGTCTCAGTCAGTGAGTCTCTGGCAGTCAGTCAGTCGGTCTGTCGGTATGTGGAACGAAACTGTCAGTTTACCCTGTCATTGTGAAAGTTGTGTGTGTTGAGTTTCAATAATTATTATCCAAAAGGTTTTATTGACTTTTTTTATAAACTGAGTTCAACCAAATACGAGTGATGACGGAAACTACCGCTTAGCCATCCCTTCCGCGCACCGACATATATATTTATTGCTTAGGTGGGTGGACGAGCTCACGGCCCATCTGGTATTAAGTGGTTATCGGAACCCATAGACATCTACAACGCAAATGCCGTCACCCACCTTGAGATATGAGTTCTAAAGTCTCAAGTATAGTTACAATAGCTTTTTTTTTTTTTCGGGCCGGGGGCCGAACCTCCTACGAGGTCCCTGCGCCCAGGGGGCGCGCGGGGTATGTGAGATCAACGATCTGCAGGTGTTGAGAGCAGATCGCGGGCCCAAGGATTTTAGGGCCCGCCCACTAAACGACTCCCCTGCACTCTTACACCCGACGTCCGATCTCCGTCCGTGGTCAGAACCCGGTCAGAGTATGGGGGTTCCCGCGGTCAACACTACAACCAGACACGCGGCGCCACCCCGAGGACGCCCGACCGACGGGTCGTCGAGGCGATAGTCGACGACCGATGACGTCGGTCTCCGCGGTACGGCGGCCTTGCCAGGCCGCCCAGGTGATGCCGCTGGTGTTCCGGGATACCCCGCTGGGCCAGAACCAGCCTGCCGGGTCGGAACGCGATACACCGCCGACCGGGTTGCTCTTCCACAGTATGTTCGGCGACGACAACGACGACGAAAAACCGACGCGTCGTCCCGTCCTCCTGGTGCCAGTGCGCTAGAGTGACGGTAGCGTGCGGCGCAGCCTCAACCCCCTTAGGTCGCCCCGTGACCATCACCGGGAGGAGACTGCCTCCTCATAGGGGCCGGAGCTGGACAAACGCCCTCCTCCGACCCCCAGCTCGGCGGCGGCGGCACGACGCCGAGAGGGAAGAAGAACTCTCCCTCTCCCGTTCCGCCGCCTCCTTCTGCGAGATGGTGGACTCGCAGAAGTCGAGCATCGCCTGCCAAGACTCGTCGCTGCCGAACATCGTAGACACGACGGTCGGAAGCGACAAGTCTGGTCCTATATTTGCAACGAGGACGCGCCGCTGCTCTGCAAAAGCGGGGCAGTACGCGAGCGTGTGCTCCGCCGTGTCCTCGTTGCAGCCACTGCAGTGGTGGCACTTCGGCTTCGGCTCCCTCCGGGCGACGAGGTGCAGGTAGCGACCGAAACAGCCGTGTCCCGTGAGCACCTGCATCGCTCGGAAGGTGAGACGTCCTCGGTCGCGATTCACCCAGTCCGAGAGGACCGGGTGGATCGCCTCGACGGTCCGTCGCCCGTAGGCGGGGTCCGCCAGGCGGCGAGACCACGCCTCGAGCACGGCACGCCGAGATTGAAGCTTCCGCGCTCGAACTTCCACCGCGCCGGGACGCGGCTCCCCCCTGGAGCGGAGATCGCATCGCCACGCGTAATCCGCAGCGAGCGCCTCCGCTTCCAGGTCCCACGGAGGCGTCCCAGCGAGCACGCACGCCGCCTCGAACGAGACGGTGCGGTACCCGCGAACCGCCCTGACCGCAATCGCGCGCTGCGGACGTCGCAACGCCGCAACATTGTCGCGGGTCAGGGCGTGGCACCACACGGGAGCCCCGTACAGTGCCATCGAATAGTTACAATAGCTGCCCCAACCTTCAAACCGAAACACTTTACTGCTTCACGGCAGAAATAGACGGGGTGGTGGTACTTACCCGTGCGGACTTACAAGAGGTCCTACCACCAGTAATTACGCATATTATAATTTTGCGGGTTTCATTTTTATTACACGATGTTATTCCTTCATCGTGAAAGTCAATCGCGAACATTTGTTAAGTACGTATTTGACCAGGAAAATTGGTACCCGCCTGCGGGATTCGAACACCGGCGCATCACTACACACCGGACGTCTTATCCTTTAGGCCACGACGACGATATCCATTAAAAACAAGATAACAGTTATAATACAGATGATAAATATTATGTAAAGCTATGCACAAACCTAACCCAATCGAAATTGATTGCCAATTTAGTTTCGGACCTGTTTGTATGTACTCCACGTGGGTAACCACACTACCATTGTTTTATTTAAACTGAAAAACGTAATCGCGAAAATCGATTTCTATGCCGGCATATGGCATAGTCTATTACAGAACAAAAATTACACACTCACATATCGAGGAGTGAAAGGTCATTTGGCTTAAGCAATTATCGCTTAATACGTGTGTTTGTTCACCCACTTTGTCGTATTTAAATAATAACTTGGATAGTTTTATAGAATTTTTTAAACGTAACTTTTTAGACACAAACAATCTATATATTAATACGTGAAGCAAAAGCTTTGTATCCCTTTTTACGAAAATTGCGCGGACGGAGAAGTATGAAATTTTTCACACTTATACAGAATATAGAGAAGAAGTGTACAATGCTAATATTTTTTTAAATAATGCATAAAAGATACATTAAATCAATAAAGAAAACATTACACACATTACATACCATGTATTTGACGCACACACGCATGCATACTATTTATTGTCAAACTTTTGTTCTTGACGTTTGTTGTCAAATTGAGATTAAATATTGTTTGTCTTTGCTAATATTTTTTAAAGTGTAGTTTTGACGAAATTTGTGATTATAGAAGTATAAAATAGAATCATAATAGTGTAGAAACTTACAATTCCATTTAATTATAATCGAATTTCGACTACTGCGGGATCACTAGTGAACACAATTAAGTCATCTAAAATCTCCGATTACTGGATAGGTAACATTTACTTTCCTATATCTGTCGTATAATTGTCATTAATTCCGATTTGAACTACCCATTGTACAATATAAATGTCACTCCAACCTCACGTCTCAAAGACCCAAAGCTACCAATCCTAGTACGAGCTACACGTGATTAGATTAGTCCATGATTTACTATTCCATAATTGGCTATTAGTCAACAATCGGGATATCAATATGAACTCAAAACGCGAATGTACAAGTAAATGTATGTAGGTGTTACGTACGACTCACTAAATTAAACACGTAACTAGCGGTTCTCGAAAATCAAAAACAATAAAAGTGATTCGTCACATTTTGTTTCATTCGTATTGAGTGCGGTAGCTTTTCATTGATCTATGTATTTATATGAGCAAATTATGCTGTTGTCCGTGAACAACGACTCATTAGTATGATCATCTACGTAATGGCATAAAATTGAAGTTTTGATTGTATAACGGCCGTGTCATCCTTCAAAGCGGACCATGCCAGATATAAGCATGTTCAAAATCTACATAGCGTGAAACGAAACGCAAAATGACGTTTGACGTTTATGAACAATTTTACATTATCTGTGCATTCCATCACTCACCAACCACATTGGACTTTTTGGCGGGAACGCGAGGAGTGAAGTCGTGTGATTTGTTTTATTTTGTCTATTTAGTGTTTCTTAAGGTTTAAATGTGTAATAACGGTGGTTTATTAACTGTTTAATATCTATGAAAGTGCACAAATGTGGGAAAATTAAACACAGCCGCTGAACGTAGCTTCTCGGGATCCTCCAAAAGTTCATTGAAAAAATCTCAGTAAATGACCACCATTTTACTGAGATTATATTTCATACCATATCATTATGGCGGGTAGCCATCATACAACGTAAGATAATTGACAGATACCTGAATCTCGCCTACGACATTTTCAAGATAAAGCGCATATATACAAGTTAAGAACAACAACATTAGGACCGTCGGTCTACCGAGCAAATATCACCCGCTGGGTGGAAGATCTTCCCTTTCGTCGTTAATCCTACATCATCTCATCTCGTTTCATTTCATTTCACTTCATGCCATGTTTCATATTAATCAACTTCATTTCATTTCACTTCATATTATCATAAAAATAAGAATATAAATTAAAATAAGAATTGACCTAAAGGTCTTAGTACTTACTTAGGACCTTGTAGGTCGTAAAATCGCTTAAAAAAACCAACCACTTTAGCGCCTTTTATATATATATTTTTTTATTTCTATAATAATATTGTTAATTGACGGACAAATCGACTTATTAGCGTGGAGAAAGCACGATGGTGAGTTCTACCCGTGCGCTCTAACAAGTAAATACTTATCTAAAATTATTCTTAGAATTATTCCAGAATTTGAATTATAAAATAAGTTCTTTAACAGGAACAATTAATTACCGATGAAGGTGACTTGCAAGATAGACTGCGTGCCGGTTTCCCGAAATAGAATAAAGAAAAGAAAAATTCATAAACCATATATTGCGAGATGACATATGTATAAGCGATATAATTTGCCAACATAAAACACATTCTCGCTCACGACTCGGTCGTGCGCGGACGTGCTTTCCGATCCGTGGCCCGCTTGCGAGCTACGTCTCTGAACTCACAGTTGTGCTCGACAGTTTAGTGACCGTGAATACATTCTCGTTTACGACTCGGTTGTGTGTGAACGTGCCTTCCAATCCGTTGGTCGCTTGCGACCTACGCATCGGAATACACATTTGTGCGTGATAGTGTTGTGACCGTGAATACCCACCTCATACCAACTGTCTTTTTCAAGGCAACCAATCGCTACGATCAGGCTTCCTGTGGCACTCACAGGCTAGCGATTTCCTAACCCTTCCCAAAACAACAGTCTTTTTCAAGACTAGACCCCCGCTCGCGATTCTGCCTGCTGTAGCACTATACAGCCCGAGCGGGTTCCTTTCCTTTTCCCCGCCGATTGCCGTTTTCACGGCATAGGCATTCCCCCCCCTGCTCCTTGCTGTCCTGCAGCACAGGGGGGTTACAAATCCTATCCGGGGCCTCGCCTTTCGGCGAGTTCAACAAAAGTCCCGGGGCCGCCCCCCCCGGGCAAGAAGACCGAAGAAATGGAGCAAGAAGATGTTAGGGATATTGTCGGGTTCCTCCGGGATAGGTACCCGTCAATTAGGGCCGAGTACCTAGAGTATAGGGCCGCCCGTGGCAATCCCTCCCCCCCCGCGTCCGTCGCCGCGTATCTCAAACGTGCCTCGGAGGCACGCCGCGCGCCCCCCGCCGCCGCGTTAAGTTCGAGCGCACGTTCCGACGATGCGACTCACGAAGCGCCTAGCGCTACCCCCACCCCCGCGCCCGCGTCGACTACGTCATCGCGCGTCTCGTCCGTCGCGACCTCGATCGTTTCGAGTTCAGGCTCCGATACCGAATCGGAGATGGATTTCGAATCCGCGTCAAGCCCTCAGCCTGGAACTTCGGATGGGTTCCAAACCGTAACGCGCGGTAAAAAGCGTACTCGCGCCGTGGAGTCCCGGAGCTCCACGACGAAGCAGACAAAATCCGCGACCGCCTCCCGCCCGCAGGTAGTCGTGACACCGGAGTCGGACTCCGCTCGCCGCGTACCCCCGCCGCCGCGTCCCAAGCCCGCGCCCGCTCCTAAAGCAGCTGTCCCGCCCCCGCTGATTCTCCAGGAAAAAACTGCGTGGAACCGCGTTTCCCAGGCCCTTCAGGCAAATAAAATCAACTACACCCATGCGCGTAACGTCGCGCATGGGATTCAGATCAAGGTCGCAACGCCGGGCGACCATAGGGCCCTCTCAGCATACCTCCGAAAGGAGAACATAGGTTTCCACACCTATGCTCTTCAGGAGGACCGCGAGCTCCGCGTAGTAATACGCGGAGTCCCTAAGGAGCTAGAAATAGACTACATTAAGGAGGATCTGACCGCTCAGGCCCTCCCGATAGTTAGTGTGCACCGGATGCACAGCGGGCGGGGCAAACAGCCCTATAATATGATACTCGTGGCGTTAGAACCCACCCCGGAGGCCAAAAAGAAGATCGCATGTCTCACGACAATTTGCGGCCTATCCGGGATCTCGATCGAAGCCCCCCACAAGCGTGGCACTCCCGGGCAGTGCTACAGGTGCCAACTCTATGGCCACTCGGCGCGTAATTGCCACGCGCGCCCCCGTTGCGTGAAATGCCTCGGCGATCACGCTACGTTAGATTGCGTTAGAGATAGGGAAACCGCGACCGAACCTCCCAGCTGTGTCCTATGCCTTAAGCAAGGGCACCCCGCGAACTACCGTGGATGTCCCAGGGCTCCGCGAAAACGCCCAACCCACCCAGCTCCGCGAACCGTCGGCCCAAAGACTT
This sequence comes from Bombyx mori, assembly GCF_030269925.1. Lineage (NCBI taxonomy): Eukaryota > Metazoa > Arthropoda > Insecta > Lepidoptera > Bombycidae > Bombyx > Bombyx mori. The sequence goes on from NC_085112.1 coordinate 14,615,866, forward strand.
CGGCACCTTCAGTGCCGAAACCCGCCTTCGTGCCGGCTGCAGTTCCCACGGTCTCGGCGTGGAAAAAGCCGCTGCCGTATACGAAGGCGGGAACGGAAACCGCACCCCCGCCCCCGCTCGTGACACGCCCCGCGCCCCAGCCCCTGCTCGCACCTCGCCCCGCGCCCGCGTTCCGTCCCCCGCAACCCTCCGCCGTCAACGACTTCGCGCTCGTGCGTGACTTCGTCACCGCGGTCAACTTCGACCGTCTGCGATCGTTCGCAGACGCGATACGTAGGTCGGTAACCCCCGAACAGCGGCTCGCGGCCGCTTTCGATCACATGGACGTCTACGAGTCCGTGTCGCGTACGTTATAAAATCTTTACCGGTAACCAATGGCGCAAAAAGGTAGAGAAAAACCGTATTCCCTTACGTTAGCATTCTATAATGCTAACGGACTCGCGCGGCAACGCGATCAAATTTTTGAATTCCTCCGCGACAATCTTGTAGATATTCTATTAGTGCAGGAAACCTGTCTGAAGCCCTCGCGTCGCGACCCGAAAGTCGCGAATTACGTCATGGTTAGGAATGACAGACTCACCGCCTCCAAAGGCGGGACTGCCATTTACTATAGGCGGGCCCTGCACGTTGTCCCTCTCGATACTCCCTCGCTCTCACATATCGAGGCGTCAGTGTGCCGTATCTCGCTGACGGGACACCAGCCGATCGTCATCGCATCCGTTTATCTCCCCCCGGACAAGCCCCTCCTGAGCAGTGACATCGAGTCACTGTTCGGCATGGGAGACTCTGTCATCCTGGCAGGCGATTTAAACTGCCACCACACTAGGTGGAACTGCCATCGTACAAACGTTAACGGTAGGCGTCTCGACGCGTTTATAGACGACCTCACCTTTGAAATAGTCGGTCCCCCAACTCCAACATGTTATCCGTATAACATCGCGCTCCGTCCGAGCACTATAGACCTGGCATTGCTTAGGAACGTAACTCTGCGCTTGCGTTCCATCGAAGCAATGTCAGAGCTCGACTCAGACCACCGACCTGTCGTTATGCAGCTCGGTCGCCCTCACAACCCAGTCACTGTTACGAGGACCATGGTGGATTGGAATAAGCTGGGCACGTGCCTAGCCGACGCCGCTCCGCCAATCCTCCCTTACGGCCCGGATTCGAATCCATCCCCCGAGGACACCGTCGAATCCATAAACATCATTACCGATCACATCTCTTCCGCGATCATTAGATCTTCTAAAGAAGTCGATGTGGAGGACAGCTTCCACCGCATCAGACTGTCCCCCGATCTTAGGAATCTCTTAAGAGTTAGGAACGCGGCAATCCGGGCCTACGATCGTCTTCCCACGCATTCAAACCGGATTCAGATGCGTCGTCTACAACGCGAAGTCCACTCCCGCTTAAGCGACGCGCGTAACGATAATTGGCATAGTTATTTAGAACAACTCGCGCCCTCCCACCAAGCATACTGGCGACTAGCTAGGACTCTCAAATCCGAAACTACCGCTACTATGCCTCCCCTCTTACGCCCTTCAGGCCAACCACCGGCATTCGATGACGATGACAAGGCTGAGCTGCTGGCCGATGCACTGCAAGAGCAGTGCACCACCAGCACTCAACACACGGACCCCGAACACACCGAGTTAGTCGACAGGGAGGTCGAGCGCAGAGCTTCCCTGCCGCCCTCGGACGCGTTACCCCCCATTACCACGGACGAAGTTAGAGACGCGATCCACAACCTCCAACCTAGGAAGGCACCAGGCTCCGACGGCATCCACAACCGCGCGCTAAAATTTTTGCCAGTCCAACTGATAGCAATGTTGGCTACAATTTTAAATGCCGCTATGACGCACTGCATCTTTCCCGCGGTGTGGAAAGAAGCGGACGTTATCGGTATACATAAGCCGGGCAAACCGACAAACGAAACTTCTAGTTACCGTCCGATTAGTCTCCTCTCGACGATAGGAAAAATCTACGAACGGCTCCTTAGGAAACGCCTCTGGGATTTTGTTACCGCGAACAAAATTCTCATAGACGAACAGTTCGGATTCCGCTCTAAACACTCGTGCGTACAACAAGTGCACCGCCTCACGGAGCACATTCTGATAGGACTAAATAGGCGTAAACAAATCCCGACCGGCGCCCTCTTCTTCGACATCGCGAAGGCGTTCGACAAAGTCTGGCACAACGGTTTAATTTATAAACTGTACAACATGGGAGTGCCAGACAGACTCGTGCTCATCATACGAGACTTCTTGTCGAACCGTTCGTTTCGATATCGAGTAGAGGGAACTCGTTCTCGTCCCCGTCAACTGACCGCCGGAGTCCCGCAAGGCTCCGCGCTCTCCCCGTTATTATTTAGTTTGTATATCAATGATATACCCCGGTCTCCGGAGACCCATCTAGCGCTCTTCGCCGATGACACGGCTATCTACTACTCGTGTAGGAAGATGTCGCTGCTTCATCGGCGACTCCAGATCGCAGTAGCCACCATGGGACAGTGGTTCCGGAAGTGGCGAATAGACATCAACCCCACGAAAAGCGCAGCGGTGCTCTTCAAAAGGGGTCGCCCTCCGAACATCACTTCGAGCATCCCACTCCGTAGTAGGCGCGCAAACACCTCCGCCGTTAGTCCCATCACTCTCTTTGGCCAGCCCATACCGTGGGTCTCGAAGGTCAAATATCTAGGCGTCACCCTCGACAGAGGGATGACATTCCGTCCCCATATAAAAACGGTACGCGACCGCGCCGCGTTTATTCTAGGACGACTCTATCCAATGCTTTGTAGTCGAAGCAAACTGTCCCTCCGTAATAAGGTAACTCTCTACAAAACTTGTATACGCCCCGTCATGACGTATGCAAGCGTAGTGTTCGCTCACGCAGCCCGCACCAACTTGAAATCCCTTCAGGTTATTCAATCACGATTCTGCAGGATAGCCGTCGGAGCGCCTTGGTTCCTTAGGAATGTGGATCTCCACGACGACCTGGAGCTCGACTCTTTTAGTAAGTATCTACAGTCGGCATCGCTGCGCCATTTTGAGAAGGCGGCACGACATGAGAACCCTCTCATCGTAGCCGCTGGAAATTACATACCCGACCCAGTAGACCGAATGGTAAACCGTCGACGTCGCCCAAAGCACGTCATTACGGATCCTCCTGATCCATTAACGGTGCTTTTAGGCACCACAAGCACCGGTCACCGTCCTCGTCGAACCCGTCGCTTGCGACGAAGGGCTCGACGAGCGAACTAACCCATAGACACAGCCCACTGAGTTTCTCGCCGGATCTTCTCAGTGGGTCGCGTTTCCGATCCGGTGGTAGATTCAGCGAAGCACTGCTCTTGCTAGGGTCAGTGTTAGCAACTCTCCGGTTGAGCCCCGCGAGCTCACCTACTAACGTTAGGGTGAAGCTGAAGTAGCCTCTCAAGGCTATCAGCATAGGTAGGAAAAAAAAAAAAAAAAAAACATAAAACAATCAAATCTGACTTCAAATAAATTCGCTTGATGCGACTACACTAAACTGATTGATGCGACAATATAATATCCTGAAAGCACATACATGAAGAAATAAGAGAATGACAGAGAGAGAGACAGAGAGAGTATGCTTTACTGTACACCAAAATAAATAAAAATGCAAAACATCAAATACAAAAAAGTACAATGGGCCGTCTATTAATAGCAGATCTGAAAATAAAATCCGATTAAAATTCAAATACGCAATAAACTATCCTAGTACATATTATATGAATTGGTGTTATATTAAGACTTGCACTGATAGTTACTATCGGCTTTCTAATTTCAATATTGATAATGATAATTTAGACGTCTAGGTACTTTCTAACGAACCCTTCACACTCTGCTATAAATAGCAACTTTCAATCGAGTAACCCAAGTAATACCCAAAGTAAGCCAGCTGAAACTAAACATTCAATACATATTATTAAGATTCCGTGATTGGATCGGGTTGCCGCTCTGAAATTTGCCCTCTCGACGCCGCTTTACATAAAATTAACATTATCGATTCAACGCTATTGGTATTAACAGGTAAATCCATAGTTGGGACGTATGTCTTGATAAAATCGACGGGCACATTGACGCTATTAATTAAGCTGGTACAGTTAATAACTGAGGCTAAGACTGACGAGAAATATAAAAAAATCTAGTTAGCATAATTTTGCTTGGTCGTTTCACCAAGCGGTGAGTGTGAGCGGAATTAATGGCTTTCGAGTGATCTCCTACGAGAAATGATTTGAAACTCGTTGTATTTGATTCGATTCTGCAAGAAAATTCTTAGATGAAGCGTCCAACACTGGAAGCTCTTTGGGGAATGGCGATGATCTCAATGGAAGAATATCCTGTGGCCATTTTTCAGACTCTCGCGAGTTTGTCGAGTCTGCTCTTCAAACGAGTTTCGAAGATTCCCTAGCTATTAGTAATAACTAAACCCTGGTTCTAGCTTAGTTGAAGATCGCGGATAACAAAAACCACTTATTCAATTTGGATTAAAAAGTAATTTATTTTGCGATTTGTTAAAATTCACTCAGGCAATAGTTGATATCAAGTTAAGCCGTGTCCAGTTAAGAATTATCAAGAAAATACTATGATAAAACAGTTTCTTGCTCGTTCTATCGATGAAGATTAATGCAATCAAGAAGCCTTGTAATCGACACATTATGTAAATGAAGCAGTAATGCGTTTCGGTATGAAGGGCGGAGCAGCCATTGTAACTATATTGAGACCTTAGGACTTATATCTCAAGGCGGGTTGCGCATTTACGTTGTAGATGTCTATGGGCTCCAGAAACCACTTAACAACAAGTGGGCTACAAGCTCGTCCGCCCATCTAAGCAATAATAAAATAAAAAAACCTCAAACTTCTCTAATACTCTTTAGAGTTACTCTAATTAGAGTGCGATATACGTGCTCAACCAGTTTTTTTTAAATGTATTTATATAAACTAGAGTTCCCGTAGTAGTCGAAATTCGACTATAATTAATTAGAATTGTAAGTTTGTACACTATTATGATTGTATTTTATACTTCTATAATCACAAATTTCGCCAAGGCAATAAAAAAAATTAACAAAGACAAACAATATTTAATGTTGAGAATACACATTTGACAACAGACGTCAAGAACGAAAGTTTGACAATAAATAGTATGCATGCGTGTGTGCGTCAAATACGTGTGGTATGTAGTGTGTGTAATGTTTTCTTTATTGATTTAATGTATCTTCTATGCATTATTTTACAAAAATATTAGCATTGTGCACTTCTTCTCTATATTCTCTGTAAGTTTGGAAAATTTCATACTCCTCCGTCCGCGCAATTTTCGTAAAAAGGGATACAAAGTTTTTGCTTCACGTATTAATATATAGATGGTACCGCATTGTCAATATTAAATCCCCGAGATGTTATTTCGAGAAACTATTACTAATTCGAAGCATTCAAATTTGGGTACTAATTCAATGTCTATTGTGGTAATCTTTATGACCTACCCACGAACTAGGATTAGCTGGAAATTTATTGCACCTGTAACCGTTGCCAGCATCGGAGACAGCTTAGCGACTCTAATTCAGGATTAACGTTTTAGTCGTGTTTGGTCAACGGAAAACTTTGGATACGAAAAATCAGACAAATATATAATTCACTTGAGTCTGTTCATTAGAAAATCGCGAAATTAAAATAATTCACTACTTGGATCATTGAAATTGGCCAGGTAGGCTCTTCGCCCATTTATTGTTTAACTGATAGATGTCAATGTGCATATCGCAATCCGCTTTGAGACATCAAGTCTAATTCTCAATTTTGAATCCATGAGACCCATTTCGATCCGGTGGTAGATTCTGCGAAGCACTGCTCTTGCTAGGGTCAGTGTTAGCAACTCTCCGGTTGAGCCCCGCGAGCTCACCTACAAACGTTAGGGTGAAGCTGAAATAGCCTCTCAAGGCTATCAGCATAGGTAGGGAAAAAAAAAAGAGACCCATCCAATAGTGTTTAAATTTTGAGATTTCGGTTTGTATAACACGTTTTTATTCTTATTCGTTCGTGAATAAATGTCAAATACGTATTTGCTTAGATAAAAATGTACCTTTTAAGGGATACTTATCATCGTAATATTAAAAAAAATCGGTACTTTAATTTTCTTTAATATAACACTAGCCTTTGCCGGCAGCCAAGGAAAATATACATATAATAGTTTCCCGTAGGAATGATGTCTTTTGCGACGTAAAAGGTAGCCTGTGTCAGTCTCTTGACCAAAAACGATGACTTTAAAAAAGTCAATCCGTTCCATCGTTTGAACTTGAACGAAGGACAATCAAACACAAACATACACACTTTCATTTTTATAATATTACTGCTACTGAGCTGGCGCTATGACCCCGAAGTGGGTCTTGGCCTCCGACAATAAACTTTGCCGTTCATCCCGGCGCTACGCAACACCTTGCCAGTCCAACACTTGGAGCTCCCGTAAATTTCCTTCCACAGCGTCAGACCAGCGGTACTTGAGCCTCCCTACGGAGCGGCGTCCCTCCGGTACACCCGCGTACACCCGTTTCACAGCCCGACCCTGCTCCATACGCACTACATGCCCGAGCCATCCGAGCCTCCGTGCCTTCATCTCCCCCAGAATATTTGGCAGCCAAATATTCTGCCAAAAATATATTTATAATATTAGTATGGATTATATAATTTTTAAATACCATTATAGAAACATGTAACTGCAAATCTATCGTACTTTAAGCTGCTATTCGCTTTGCAGATTCTATATATGAACTGTATAAAAAATAAACATTTGTCGAATTTTTTTTTTATTTTTTTATTGCCCTTGTAGGCAGACGAGCAAACGGCCCACCTGATGGTGAGTGGTTACCGTCGCCCATGGACTTCAGCAATGCCAGGAGTAGAGCCAAGCCGCTGCCTACTAAATTGAATATATTATTAGTTTTTTCTATATTAGAAACATGTTCAGTTATACATTCTATAGAAACAGCTATCACTGTCTGCCTATGTTTTCAAAATACTCTGTATTACGTATTAGTAGAGTACATAACACCCATCAAATACTATTACTCATTCGGTTAACAATACAATACTCTTAAAAGGATATCCGGAATTACGTTACAAGTCCTCTCACAATCGGTTAATTAACTTACCATCCTCACAAATCCGAATCTTGTTTGCCGGTACAAAGGAAATACATCTCTGCACGCGCTTAATAATAAAGCTCAGTTTGCAATACAGTACTGATAGCTTTCCGATAGTAGTAATTACAATGGCTTTAAGTACCTTAATATAAATATATGGATATGGACAAAGTTACACTACGCGCCTCTATGAATTGGTATTATTTTTTAATCCAACGATTTAACCATATTTAAACAATGTAGTTTGAAGTCTTCGTGGTCTAAAGGATAAGACGTCCGGTGTATTCGTGTTGAGCGATGCACCGGTGTTCGAATCTCAGGCGGGTACCAATTTTTCTAATGAAATACGTATTCAACAAATGTTCACGATTGACTTCCACGATGAAGGAATAGCATCGTGTAATAAAAATCAAACCCGCAAAATTATAATTTGCGTAATTAGTGGTGGTAGGACGTCTTGTGAGTTCGCACGGGTACCACCACCACCCCGCCTATTTCTGCCGTGAAGCAGTAATGCAATTCGGTTTGAAGGGTGGGGCAGCCGTTGTAACTATACTTGAGACCTTAGAACTTATATCTGAAGGTGAGTGGCGCATTTACGTTGTAGATGCTTATGGGCTCCAGTAACCACTAACACACTAAACAGGTGGGCTGTGAGCTCGTCCCCCCATCTAAGCAATAAAAAAAAAAGTTTTATTTATTTATTTCGTATATTTATAATTATGTAAAATACCAATATAAAGGCTACAATCTGCAAAACTAAAATTTAATAAATGTATAGCTTATGTAAAATGAAATCGGCTCTACGAAATATCAAGTTTCGTTCGAGTTTAAGTAAAAATAGCTCTCGAAAGAATAACCACGTGAACGAAACTAAATTCGCAACATCTGCCGCTTCCGATGGCCGTGGGTTCCATGATACACAAATTCTAGAAGTGTCTACTTAAGTACGTTAATTATTTTGTTAAATCTCTCCGTCACAAATGGTCACCACTAACAGTATTGACATTTCCAATAGACTGTGAGCATACTTAAGTTTTATTATCCGAAGAAAGTATGATTACCCTCTTGATTGGCGCATTTTTAACCCTCAGCGGCAAACGTATACATTTGAAACTGTAGCGGACAATTAGTTTAATTAAAACAGTTAACAACCAAAAAAGTTACAGTTAAGTTTCAGCTGCTTTCATTTCCTTACTTAATTATTTGGTTACGGCATGCTGGGGTAACGTCTGCAAATAGATGCGAAGTAAGCAAAGCAAAACAAACACGACTGATAAATTCTACTAAATGATTTCAATTATTATTTTTCCTAATAAACACATACCTGAAGAAATAATGTATGTAAAACTAAATACAGGAGCTTAAAAACCAGTCTTATTGCAAGCAAGAAAAGCTAAGAACAACGAAATTTTTTTTTTAAACAGACATCAGTTTCTAATAGAGTATCTAGCAACTTTAATTCCATGTCTAGTATTGAAACGCTATAAATTAGCTGCGTTATCTCACTGACCATTCGCGGCACATGTTGCAGGATTACTCTGAGAGTTTGTAAGCGAAACTTTTATTTCCTCTGTTCTGTTTGTTACAAGCTGAACGAGCAGGTAATGAGGAGGATTGAACTCGAATATTAATGTTTGAGTGGAAGGATATTCCCAATAATACCCATCTTTCGATTAAATAGTCCAGTTTTGGTACCACCATGTAACTTAATCGTGGCCTATTAATTTATTTGTTATGGTTTTTTTGTAGCCAGATGAGCGAACGGCTCACCTGATGATGAGTGATTACCGTCGCTCATGGATGTGTACTGTTAAAAGCGAGACCTTACAACTCATGTCTCAAGGTGGATGGTGGCATTTACATTGTAGATTACATCGCACCGCTCGCCACCAGAGTAGAGTTCATCCATACTACTTGGAGCCACTACGTTTATCCACAGTCTGTTTCTAGGGATCATTTTTGCCATGTACCATCCGGCTTTGGAATGAGTTCCCCTCCACGGTGTTTCCCGAGCGCTATGACATGTCCTTCTTCAAACGAGGCTTGTGGAGAATATTAAGCGGTAGGCTGCGGCTTGGCTCTGCCCCTGTCATTGCTGACGTCCATAAGCGATGATAACCACTTACCACCAAGTGAACCGTGAGCTCGTCCACCCATCAAAGCAATAAATAAATAAAAAGTCAGCAATGCCAGGGGTACAGTCAAGTAGCTGCTTACAGCTGAGTACTCTTCGCCAGTCTCCTTTGAAGGAGGACATATCATAGTCCTTGGAAAACACAGTGGAGGGCAAAAAAGATCTCTGGAAACGACTGTCAATGAACGCAGTTGTTCCAAACAGTATGGATGACGTCTGTTTCAGTGGCGAGAGGTGTGATATTAAAGAAATTTTGGAGGAACCCTTTTTTATTTATTGTTTAGATGGATGGACGAGCTCACAGCCAACCTGGTGTTATGTGGTTACTGGAGCCCATAGACATCTACAACGTAAATGCGCCACCCACCTTGAGATATAAGTTCGAAGGTCTCAAGTATAGTTACAACGGCTGCCCTACGCTTCAAGCCGAAACGCATTACTGCTTCACGGCAGAAACAGGCAGGGTGGTGGTACCTACCCGCGCGGATTCAGAAGAGGTCCTACCACCAGTAAAAACTACTAACTACTACTACTGACTGACTGACTACTAATACATTACAAAATCACTACATAGTATAAAACAAAGTCGCTTTCTCTGTCCCTATATCTGTCTGTCCCTATGTATGCTTAAATCTTTAAAACTACGCAACGGATTTTGATGCAGTTTTTTTTAATAGATAGAGTGATTGAAGAGGAAGGTTTAAATGCATAATAACATCCATTAAATAGTGGAGAAATCAATAATAAATTACAGTTTCCGAAGCGAAGCGAGGGCGGGTCGCTAGTTCATAATAAAACTCGATACAATCTTCTTTTTCTCCACCTTATCCCACTAGGTGGGGTCGGCACAGCTAATTTTTCTCTTCCATTCTCTTCTATCAGCCGTCCTCTCAACACTCACTCCTCTCTCTCTCTCATATCGTCATTCACACACTCCATCCATGTCTTCTTCAGTCGACCTCTTCCCCCTCTACCTTGCACTACCACTTCCATACATCTCCTCCATTTGCACTACCATTTCCATAAAACTCGATACAATGATCTCACAAAATTGATTCATTCCAGACTATTCCACGCGAACTCGGCGCTCGATCAAAAAATCGACGGCGTTCTTACGTCAATTTTAATTTACCCTCGAACTGAATTTATTCCGCCAACATTTTGTCCGAATTTCGTCCGTTGTGTTGAGCGCTCGACGAAATCGCACCAAATGTTGACATTCGCCTGACAACGTTCGTAGTGTAAACACAATTTGCATCTGCGACACCTTGCTGATACGAATTTGTACTGTATTCAGATATTTCGGGTTTTTAGGGCGGAAGGGCGTAGCTACAATATTCTCGTAGTAAAAATGCGAGCCTTTAATTTTGTAATGGATTGGTCTCGGGAGCTACATCAAGAATCTTACAGCACCAAAGTTGTGGCGGGTTATCATTTGGATACGGATAGACTAGTGTTCCAAAGTGACCAGATTCCAAACTTAGAGCAACGTCAATACTGTTCAAGTTAATATTAAGGTATTTAATGAGTTAATATAAAGTTAGCATAAGTTGATGTTAATGACAAGGTAGTGTTATTTTAATACTTAATTACATCCGAATTATATATTTAAAGTTTTAGCTTCTAGAAAAACAAGATTGTAACTAACAAGATGTTTGCGATATAAGAATATTAATGCTCAGCCTATATAACTTCTTAATTTTTTACCTAATAATGATTCATTTTAATTTGCTTAGTAGAATATATTGGTCATATCACGATTCAGTATATATATTTAGTGATAATGTCCGTGCGTTAGTATAATCTGTATTAATGATAATATACTTAAGTTTTGTTATGTATGAATTTACTTTTCAGTATGAAACTGAACATGAACAGTACTTTTCAGGCAGTATGTTTAGGGCGATCCTAAACATAAAATTTTATATATTAGTTTTTAAATGTGGAACACACTAATAAGTATGGCAACACAGCTAGTTGCAGTTACAAAAAAAATCTGGTCGTACATGTACGTGTTGTACATCAAAAAATAAAAATCCTTCGCTCTGAATCTAGTTTTTATTGAAGCTAGCACCAAAACACAGTCCACGCTCCAAATACCGCAGCCCAAATTATGACACTCCAAATCGCATCAAAAAAAAACCCAATCTGGACCAATTAAGTGGTATCAATTATCATGACGTCATAATTATAATTTGTAAAAGGATAAGACCCCTTAGCTGTGAGCATTAGATTCTTGTGAACTTTTATTAATCTGGTATAGCCACAAAACGTATACATTTTATTGGGAAACAAAAAAAAATGTGTGGTATCGTGTGGTATCGTGGGACACCGGATAGGAACGAAGTTCTTTATTATAAAAATATTTTAATTTAAGGTATATCCGAGGTATATAGAAAATAATTATTCGGGTATACATTTTTTATTATGATTTTTTTTATTGATAAAAATGAAAAAAACTACTTTAAAAAGTTATCCACTTTATTTTATTCACAATGATTTATAAAAATATATATAATAATAATATACAAAGAAACAGCTATTTAAATGAATAATAATAATAACTGTCATCATGTAGACTTTACATTAGACACTGTATAGCCATCATACTAAGACTATACATAAATAATAAAAATCTTACGTTACGGACGCTTTTTCCCGGTTAGGGTACCCCTCAGCATCGTCCCATAAAGAACTTATTTCCAAAATAGATTAAAATGTACGGTTTAACAGATATTCGTGTGATGCGCTGCAATAGGTCGAACGGAATCTAGGTCACTCAGCGTCAAAGCCAAATGACATTACGAGCTGGTGTAGTTCGTTCTGATCATAAACACTTGTGTAGCAGAGATGTCATTCATATGTCGTTTCAGTACGTATTCAGGTTTAATTGTATGAAATGTAGGGAGTATTTCACTATTGTTCATGTCTATCAGTTTTTGTTTACCTGATGACAAACAGTTATCGAAGTTTATGGAGTTTGGAGTTTCAGTTACTAGGTAATACGCCATTTCTAAGTTCCATAGAATAATTTGTGAGTTTATACTTCGCAATCTAATTATTACATTTATTTAGTGTAAAACTAATGGTAGTGCATAGTACTATATATGAATACTAGCTGACCCGGCAGACTTCGTAGTGCCTCAATCGATAAATAAAAGACCTAAACTTTAATAATAACCGTATAAAATAAACATAAAACAAACAAAAGGAATCCGTCCGACGGGGGAAACATCAAAGGGAAAACAAAATTGTTATTTTTATTTAATTCTGAGCATTTTCATTTCTTTCACAAATAATTCAAGACCAATATTAGCCAAATCGGTCCAACCGTTCTCGAGTTTTAGCGAGACTAACGAACAGCAATTCATATATATATATATAGGGATATAGTCCGCAGGGAGACCCCGGAGCCACCTTCGAGGGTATTTCCTCCGACAGCGCGTAACAAAACCATTTAATGGTTTTGTCTGCAGCGGAGGCCCTCGAAAGATAGTCCTGGATCACCCTGTACTCCTCCGCCGATGACGGCAGGAAGCGGGAACCGGCGCCGTGGGGTCTGGCAGAAGGAGCCCTACCGAGGCGCTCCCTAATGGCCGCCATATGGCGAGACCCGTTCGGGAGAGCTTCCACCATGATAGGTGGATGACGGCGGAGCTCCTCCTGGGCCCGACCCCTCGGCCTCGGGGGTGGGGGAACTTGCGGTTGGGTAGGCTTGGGGCGTGTACCTACTGGGGGTTGTGATGCGGCTATGGTCGCGTAGGACGTAGAGGGGATATGGGTTGTTGGGCTTTGGTGGACTCGACACCATATATCTGGTAGAGTCCAGATTGCCCGCCGTGCCGCTTAGGACGGGGGCACCTCGAGTCGAATCCACCAGGATAGGGGAAATGGTAGGGGAGGGGGATCGGGGAGGGGATCTAAGTAGGCGTGGGGCTACCCCTGTCCTGACGGGGGCCCTCGGTTTGGGAACAGGTTTGACTGCTGGGATGGGACTCCCAGTAGGGGATGAGGATCGTGATGAGTCGGGAGTGGAAGATTGGGAGGAGGAGGGGGAGGAGGACGTGGCCTCGCTGTCCTCTCCCTCCGATTTAGAGGAGGGACCTAGTCGCGGTCGTTTGTCTTGGTCCTCCAATGAGCCCCGGTCGGACTCAGACCTGGCCTTCTTTCTCGGCCGAGGAGTCCCAGGGTAATCGGTCGACAAGGGAAGGGAACCTTCCCCCGGTCCGATCCCCTGGGAGACCCGGGCCGGGACCGAAGGTCCGGCCGAATCGTCCTTACCGGGGTCCATCGGGACCGGTCGGGTTCGTGGGATTGGGCGACGGGCGTATAATTCGTCCATTGCTTGACGTCCCTTCCGGGACGGGCCGGGTGTGCTGACGATGGGGGGAGAAGCCCCACCAGACATGGCTTGGCTATCCTTGGAGCAAAAGTCACGCGGTCATTGAATCGCCCCTACTAAGAATAGGAGTGCCAGAATTATTGGTCGATCGGTCCCGGTACTGACCCTATCGATCCATCCACTTGGTTAAATTAAATTAAATTAAATCAAACTTAGAAGCAATTAAAAAGCGAAAGCAAAAGAGAACTAATCAATTAATTATAACTATAAAAGTGGTGAGTATTAATAAAATTAACTATTACTATTACGAATAATCAAAACACTAATCTAAACTACCGAAATTACAATAAACAACAATAAACAACAGTAAACAACAGTAAAAATACGAACTACGATAACGAGACGAGGGCGGCTGCGGCCGCGTGCGCCTATCAAATATTAATATTATCTAGATAACTAACTAACTATTAATTGTAATAAAACAAGGTAATAAAGTAGGAAAATAATATAATGGATTAATAGAAAATAAAAAATAAAGAGAAAATAAAAAATTAAAATCGTACCTGTAATAACTAGGTATAACTAAGGGTAATTTATACCTAGTCAGGTCATAAGTATTGTCACACAGTAAAAACTTTTCTTTTAGAATGATGGCCAGAAAAAAAGTTTATTGAATTCGAATTTCAAATTGTTCATGAAAATAAAAATGTATACTTTTAGAATTTTTACTCATTTTTAAATATGGAGTGGACGCTTAAAGAAGACCGTGTTGCAGTTATTGCGTTGCATCGTTGCGGTTACGCGCCAATTCAAATTTTTAACATACTGAAAATTTTGAATATAACCAAAAGATTCGTTTATCGTACCATCAAACGATACAATGAAGACTCTAGTGTAGATGACAGGTTAAGAAGTGGTCGCCCTCGGTCTGTTAGGACTCCAGCAGTGATAAAAGCTGTGAAGGCGCGAATTCAAAGAAATCCCAAACGTAAGCAGAAACTGTTGGCCCTTCAGATGGGGTTAAGCAGAACCACGGTGAAAAGGGTGTTAAATGAAGACTTAGGGCTTCGGGCATATCGAAGAAAAACAGGACATCGTTTGAATGCTCGTCTAATGGACCTGAGACTGAAGAGATGCCGCGCTTTGTTGAAGCGGTACGCGGGAAAAAAATATCGGGAAATTCTTTTTTCGGATGAAAAATTTTTTACCGTAGAAGAGAACTACAACAAACAAAATGATAAGGTGTACGCACACAGTAGTGAAGAAGCGAGCAACCGTATTCCGCGTGTCCAACGAGGTCATTTTCCATCCTCGCTCATGGTATGGTTGGGAGTTTCTTATTGGGGCTTATCAGAGGTACATTTTTGTGAGAAAGGTGTAAAAACGAATGCAGTTGTGTATCAAAATACAGTCCTGACGAACCTTGTGGAACCTGTTTCTCATACCATGTTCAATAACAGGCACTGGGTATTCCAATAAGATTCGGCGCCAGCTCATAGAGCGAAGAGCACACAAGACTGGCTGGCGGCGCGTGAAATCGACTTCATCCGGCACGAAGACTGGCCCTCTTCCAGTCCAGATTTGAATCCGTTAGATTACAAGATATGGCAACACTTGGAGGAAAAGGCGTGCTCAAAGCCTCATCCCAATTTGGAGTCACTCAAGACATCCTTGATTAAGGCAGCCGCCGATATTGACATGGACCTCGTTCGTGCTGCGATAGACGACTGGCCGCGCAGATTGAAGGCCTGTATTCAAAATCACGGAGGTCATTTTGAATAAACTTTAGTGTCATAAGAATCTATGTTTTGTTAAGTTCATTTTGGTATATGAATGGTTACATAATGAATAAACTTGTTTCAATTATTTTACATTAAACATGTGACAGAATTTATGACCTGACTAGGTATAGTTAAAGCGATATTATAATTAAAGAGTCCAGACAACAGACCATCCGGCCACTAGCTCACAGGTTCGGTTCGCCCCAGATTTTAAAATCCAAAAGGACAAGTTTTGGATCAGGAAATCCAGGGTTCAACGGACAAGCGGCTCTAACCGTCAGGTTCAAACCCACTCTAAATTATATTACTGATACCAATAGGAAGGAGACATGATAGGGAACCGCAGCCTGCAACCGTGGTGCTTAAAATAGATGATAATGGATGATAATAAATCGACGGGGACAGCTTATTAGTATTGGTCGGTATGCCAGATTGAATAGAGTTTAATACAAAAATGTTTAAATGGTTTGGAAAAAATATCACGGTTTATGTGGGTAGAAATGAAAATCGTTGAACTGCAAATCGTATATAATTGAGCCACTAGTTCTTATTCGCTAAGAGCGAGACGGCACTACTACTTAAATTAAAACTTGAAATTTAACTATGAACATAATGAAAATAATTAGAAAGGGAATAAAAGGAATTGAATTTTACAACCAAGATGAAATGAAATCTAAATGGAATCAATTATACACAACTTACATTAGATACTTAAGCCTAAGACCTACATGTAAGGGCGCCGACACCGCCGACCTGCAACAGGATTGGCCTTCGGGTGTTAGTAACAGCCTCTCCTAACCCCGAAGGGTACGGGAGGACTGGGAACAGACACGGGCGGCCAGACTCGATGGCGCTCACGAAAACCAATTTTATTACCAAATAAAACGGCTTCGCAGCTTCCACAGGCTGATCGACACCTACCCGCTATTAACCAATGTTAAGAATAGAATAGTGTCAATCAACTCACCTGTTCCCGGGTCCTGCGTTACGCTGCTCGGAGTGTCTCCAACCCGAAGCAGCACCGCTAGATCACATATCACTCGCGTAGGATCACTTCCTGCACAGCACACAACACAGTAAGGATATCCTGGACGCACTGGTGTCCCGGGGAGCGTTTCCAGAGATCTTTTTTGCCACGTACCATCCGGCTACGGAATGAGCTCCCCTCCACGGTGTTTCCCGAGCGCTATGACATGTCCTTCTTCAAACGAGGCTTGTGGAGAGTATTAAGCGGTAGGCAGCGGCTTGGCTCTGCCCCTGGCATTGCTGAACTCCATGGGCGACGGTAACCACTCACCATCAGGTGGGCCGTATGCTCGTCTGCCTACAAAGGCAATAAAAAAAAAAGGTAAACTTAACTAACACAAATAACTTCTTCGTTTTGTTGAGTTGATCGCTTCGCTTCGAATAGAGCTCTCCTTACGTCGTCTTTGATAGTCGTTTTGACTATAACTGGAACATCTCTTGAATATTCTGGAAGATAGTCCAGAACATTCAAGAGATGTTCAAGTTGTTTCGATATCCGTTTTTCCTATTTGACCACAGGTAGCGTAATAAGTACCGATGAATGAATATTAATACATTTGTACTTATATAAGTAATCATTTTCAAAAATCTACACGTGTTCACTACTGGAGGTTGGATCCAATATCTCAACCTCAACTTAATAGCAAGAAAAACCATTTGAATTTCCATTTTTTTTCTTCGTCGCTTTCTTCGTTGCTGAAGGTCGTCTCCCTGAAACTTGACCGTTGCCTGTCTCGTGAGCTGTTTTCAACTCGTCCGGTCCTCAGCTGCTCAAATGGCGGTTGCGACTGGCAACCCAGTTAGAGCGGTTACTGGATTACACCAACGGCTAGGTAATCGGCCGCGGGGTCTCTTTCCTTCTACTTTGCCCGTCACAATCACTTTGTCCAAGTTATCTGACTGTCGGCGGGCAATATGAATTTCCATAGGTATTAACAATTTTAGTTCAAACCTACAAATTATAATATAAAGCCTTTAATACTTCATTCACTGTATATATTAAAGTCCGGCTTAATACAGAACCCTTCGAATACTTCCATTTAATTATTTTAAACTAAGCCTACACTGTACGTTGATATTTTAATTCAGTGGCTCTCAACCATCGCATCCGACATGTCGATATGTCGCAAGCCCACAAGAGTGCCGTGATTTACAAATACGATATTTTGATCTAAGATGGTCCGTGGTTATTGCACATCTTTTTTTATTGCTTAGATGAGTGGACAATCTACCTTCTGTTAAGCGGATATCTGCTACTCGATGGTATAATTGAATAAATGTACTGATACCTATACCTTCATTTCAACTAAGTAAGTAGGGTGTCGCGAGTTTGTAAATAGTATGCTACTGTCAAAGTAATTAAAAAAGGTTGAGAGCCACTGAGCTAGTTCATCACTGACTTAATGTTGACAGAGCTTTTAGGATGTTGTAGAGGAATTTTACAACGTGTGTGTTGTGTAAAGCTTGTTCCTACTTTCAAGTCGAAATCCATGACTCTGTAATCTTGCTGCGGCAGAAATACATTCACAATATGAATGTGAACCTACCCATGATGTCTCACACCATAAATTTTATGAACCTCATTTTTCTTACTCGACGACCTCTTGCACCGTGAGGTCGTATTTAAAAAATTGGTACCTTTGGTTGGATTTGAAATCATTACGGTCACACTCAAACAAACTACTGCGCCTACTTCGAATTGCAATACCGGGCACAATAGCAATAATTCCGAGCTAAATTTGTTGTTAACTACTGTATTATGTGCCACGTTATTTTTTTTTTTGATTGCTTAGATGTGTGGACGAGCTCACAGCCCACCTGATGTTAAGTGGTTACTGGAGCCCATAGACGTATACAACGTAAATGCGCCACACACCTTGAGATATAGTTCTAAGGTCTCAGTATAGTCAAAACGGCTGCCCCACCCTTCAAACCGAAACGCATTAATGCTTCACGGCAGAAAATAGGCGGGGCGGTGGTACCTACCCGTGCGGACTCACAAGAGGTCCTACCACCAGTAATTACGCAAATTATAATTTGGCGGGTTTGATTTTTATTGCACGATGTTATTCCTTCACCGTGGAAGTCAATCGTGAACATTTGTTAAGTACGTATTTCATTAGAAAAATTAGTACCCGCCTGCGGGATTCGAACATCGGTGCATCGCTCCACTCAAATGTACCGGACGTCTTATCCTTTAGGCCACGGCGACTTCAATATAACACAAAGTCTCGCGCAGTTAACGAACGAATTATTATTAATTTATGAGCCTTTCATTCTCGTGACCAAGAACACCTATGGTTGCTTCGGGAAGTGACTGTACCGTCACAGTGGATAAAACTTAGACGGATCACACTCGGGCGGTTGGCGGCGCATTTTAGGGACAGTGCTGCGTCCCCCCTCCGTATGCTTGTTTGAGAACCATATGACATATAAGCTGCATCTTGGGAAAGAGCAACCAAATAACCGTACTGACTAAGCCAGATATCTCGAGGGCATTAGTTGGTGGCATCGTCTCGAAGGGCTTTGAATCTCAGCAAGCCCCATGGATGTGGCGCCGAAGAATACCAGTTTGATATCCAACGAGGACACGGTCATGGTTGGAGAACATCTGTTCCATGTGATGAAACACGTCGCCTTCCTCTGTGGCTGAAATACGGGTCGTTGACCAACTGTGGGGCTTTAGCCGGTTTAACTGAGACAAAACCACGTCTTCCACCCACGACGGGTAATCGGATATCCAGAAATTTCCTCCTATCCCGAAAAAGGAAAACTTTAACTCTCCGACACCCTAAGATCCACTTAGAGTACAAAACAAAATAATATGAACTAGCCCCTCCACTGGAATCATAACGTTGCGAAGCCTATCGTATCTTATTACATCATATACTCAATGTTCCATTTTCATTTTCTACTCTCAAAAATATTTTCTTTTATTTTCCTAACATTATCATTACATTCATAATAACCTTATATTTCTCTGTTTCATTCACTCTGCATTAACTTTTATAACGCTGGAATTCAGATCGTATTACTATTAGCTGAAGTAAAAGGCCGAAGCCTTGGGATATTTTGTGAGAATATGAGCAAGATGTTACTTTCGCATCGCATAGATGTTGAATTATATCGAATTATGTCATAAAAATGTATGAGATTTATCGCTTTATTGTTATAGTTTGGCAAGGCTGTGAATTACGGGATTTGTTATTTTACGAATTAACTAATCTTGAGTTTCTGAGCGAGCTGTTTATGACTTTTCCTTTGTGCCGAGCTTCCCAGAAAAGCACAGATCTGTTAATCATTAGATTAAACATCGAAAATAATTTCCAAAAGCTTGTTTTCGCGGACTTTCGTCTTAAACCTATAACCGTAGTAATAATAATTTACTTAATAATAAATTCTTTATGTCACAATTTGGGCTGTGGTGTTGACGTTGCTCTAAGCTTGGAATCTGGTCATTTTGGAACATTGAAACTTGTTCTAGTCTATCCGTATCCAAATGATACCCTGTCACAAATCTGGTGTTGTAAGATTCTTGATGTAACTCCCGAGACCAATCCATTACAAAATTAAAGGCTCCATTTTTACTACGAGAATTATGTAGTTTCTAAATAATAAATTCTTTAGTCGTTTTTGTATTAATTCATTGTTTATGAAATGAATTGTTATCGCTTTCCCAAAACATTGGTTAATTGATTTACCATTCACTTCTGAATGATATCATCATTAATATAATTATATAATTATTTGCAAGCTCGTTGCAGACCAACTAATCCTATTGCGCAGAACAGAGTAAGTACTGTGTATAATTTATAACTTTTTAAATGTTATATTTCTTTAACAATACATTTTTTCTGCAACACCAATCCAAACTCGTATTTTTTCCAACCATTTCCTTTTAAAATATAGTATAAATATAGTACTCAGAAAAAAACTAAACTTAAATGTATTTCAAAATCATCGCATTTGTTTTAAGATGACGTAATGATTTTAATGTTAATGATAAATCGACTCATCCGCAGAACAAAGTCCGATGTGATCATAGAGCAAAAACGAGTTATATAGCTAGGCGCAATAAGGGATACGAACTCTACGGACGTGTGTTTTTGGAATTTTTGTATCTCATTTAGTTTCGGAAATATATAATTGAATAACGTTCTATCTGTCGTTAGCTCCGCATAAAAACGTACGGAGTGATCAAGCGCCGGCCCGCACGGAGCGGCCGCACTGTTCGTTCGTCAGTCCGGCCGCTGTTCGTTGGACTTGTTGGACAGAGGGCGTCTTTGTGTCAAGCGCTTAGGTTTTTACTGTTTGATTTTAAATTAATAATGTAATACGTATTTTGCTCGATAAAAAATATTTTTAGACATGTCACGATCACGGAAAATGTTGAATATACTTAAGGCTGATACAGAAGACCCTGACCTTAGTTCATCATTTTCTAATGTAGCCGCTGTTCATATGGAGAAACATATAAATAATATTAAGTTGCTAACTTTTCAGTTGTATTATTTCATAATTCACACGCTATTAAGTTCTAAATTAAAAAATATTATCTATATTGCTTTTTTGTTTCAATAAGTGCTTGTAGTCGATCGATGTTTTTATAAGACGTTTTTTGACGAATAGGTAATGAAACGCATTTTTAATGCAAAAACACAATTGGCGTAATGTATATTCACAGGAGTAATCAATCTTTCTATAATAATTAACTGTTAAAAATAAAAGCGTTATGAAATATTAGGACGATATTTTACGAACACTATTGAACCTCTAAGCGGTCTATGTGAATATGGGACATTTTTTTACGAACTCTGTGACGCGATTTGTTGGTTCGTTAGTAAGATGAGACGTTGTTACTGGGATAATGAAATCAGTTAGGACGTTAATCGTGTAAAAAAGTTGTTAAATATAACGATTTTTTATTTAAATTTTGTTAAATTATTTCTGAATAATTAAATTGTTTTGCAAAACACATAAATATGAATAGTATTTTATAAATTGTCATAAAAATATGAGTTTTTTTAAATTTTAAGTTGTAAATGATGATGATACCTGTAAGACATACAAACGTCACCTTTGCCTCCTGGTCCAGTAGACATCAGTCAGGTACTAGCTGATGTATTGGAAAAATGCTACATGAAGATAGTGGGACCAAGGAAATTACCTGCGACAGCTCAGTACCTAATCTCGTGCCTGATGTATCTGCCTTGGATGCTTACAACAACCAACCTAGTATATTTTCTTTGAAAGTGCCTTTAAGTTACGAAAATTTAACACATATACAGCTTGAAGATTTAGAAGATCACCACAGATGTACTCCGTTCAATTTGGAACTGTCAGTACCAGCACTCATGCAATCTCCTACTAATATCCATTCGATCTACAACACCGTATTCTGCCCTAATCATGTATCATGACCATGAAAAATACAACACTAAAGCCACAAAAGAACGCCAGTATCGTGACATTGTCAACTCAAACTTCAATCTAGGTTTTCATACTCCCAAAAAGGATTAGTGCGAGGAATGTCACGTTTTTCGATTGAATAAAAATCCAACTGACCAAGAGAAAGAAGCTTTTCAATAACACCAGACAAATAAGAAGGCAAGGCATTTAAAAAGCCTAGATAAAAAAGATGCTGAGGAGTCAAACGGAAACATGGCTACTGCTGTTTGATTTTGAAAAGTTTTACAGTGTCCTCTAAGCAATATAAATATATTTTACTATAACAGAAAGCTATCTTCTTTTAACTTTACGGTTTTTGATATGGGTAAAAAGAAGGCCATTTGCTATTTGTGGGATGAATCTGTGGAAAAACGTGGAGCAAACGAGGTAAGCAGTTGCCTCTTAAATTTTATACAGACTAATGTTGAACAAGGGACCAAGGAGTTCCGCTTTTGGTTAGACAATTTTGCTGGCCAAAATTGTAATCGCTTTGTATATTCATTATACATTTATGCCGCAAAAAGTTCAACATATACATTACACACCGGTTTTTACAGAAAGGGCATACCCAAAATGAGGGGGACAGTATCCACTCTGTCATCAAGAGAGCTTCTCAAACCAAAACTATATATACCCCTCATTAATGGCGTTTATTAGTAAGATGGGCCAAGAATGAAGGAGAACCCTATGTTGTTCGAAACGTAACCCAGGATGACGTATTCGACTTTAAAAGTCTTGTTAATATTAAGGTTTGGATCAAAGACATTAAGGGCAAGAAGAATAACTGGAATAACATCCCAACAAATTTGTTTTTTAAATATGATCTAACTCAATCTGATTATAATATTTTAGTAATTCGTAGTAATACGAGGAACTCGGTACAAGCTGAACTAAAAGCTGCATATTCTGGACCTATTATGATTCCTGCTGCGAAGTTTTTTAGATTTAATGGATATGTGCCGCTCAGAACTTATTCCCTTAGAGGAACTCCATACTTTAACTCTTTGCCACATCACATAACTGTTACTGCTTCTGAAGAATCGGATGATAATCTATCGGAATAATTTTATCTAGTGTCTGCTTCCTCTTTTTAGAGCTGAATTCTTCCTACTAATTTAGCGAAGCAATGTTAATTATAATATTTAATGTTTGTCTACATGCCATTTCATTGCTATTAAGTATGTGCACCTGTTATAAGTCTAGGTTACTATGTAAGACTGATTGATTAATTATGAAGGCTGATTATTATAGATTAGTGATTAGTAGATTAGTTCTACGATTAGTGAGTAGATAGTTTACTGGTGGTAGGACCTCTTGTGAGTCCGCACGGGTAGGTACCACCACCCCGCCTATTTCTGTCGTGAAGCAGTAATGCGTTTCGGTTTGAAGGGTGGGGCAGCCGTTGTAACTATACTGAGATCTTAGAACTTATATCTCAAGGTGGGTGGCGCATTTACGTTGTAGATGTCTATGGGCTCCAGTAATCACTTAACACCAGGTGGGCTGTGAGCTCGTCCACCCATCTAAGCAATAAAAAAACTTTGAGACTGCTGATTTTAATGTTGTTATTATAAAAAAAAATAAGTTTTATTATCTTCGTCCGCGTCTGCGTCCTGCAATGTTCTAATTGATACATGAACCTGTAAGTTTTTTTGTAATTTTTAGTGTTATGATTGCTGTTTATGATGATTCTTTATACCAGTTTTGAGATTTTTTCACTTAATAAACGATTTTAAATAATTACTATCTTTTTTATTTAGTTATATAGGAGGGCAGTGATGATATGAGGAACGTTATGTGTAAATATTTCAAGGTTGTTATTTACGTAGGACTCATTAGTAGTTAGTAATTCCAAAAAAAACCGACTCATGTTAATATAGAACGTCATTTAATTTACATGTGTCCATAAAACAACGTGTAACGTTCACTAAGGACCCTCGCTCTTTTGCCATAAAACGTCTTATGTTAATATAGAACTCACTATCTCCAGAAATAAAAGAATAACAGTTATAAACTACACAGTATTTAACAAAGCTGAGACGTAGTAACAACATACCAAAAAATTTAAACAACAAGTCGCACCGTTTAAAAGTTACACAAGTCAACAACTTCTTTAACCTCTACTGAAAACTATCAATCCTACAGATAGGACTATATTCTGCGGATGAGTCGAAATATTCATAATATTCGCATATTATTTTGGTTATACCACTCAGTGGCATCAAACACCATAGGGAATCACAGCTGTTTTCTAGAGCGAACTCCGAAGATTTAGAGTAATCCTTTGGATATTTCCTCACACTTAGATCGCAGAATGAACGGTCAAAATGATTTTTCTTGATGGTCACTATATATGGGATTAGCATGTAGCTATTTGATATGGCTTGCCGATTTAACATCCTTACGTCTGCCTAACGATCTTTCTTGGGACTGCCGGACTTTGACTTTACAAAGTGGGATTCAAATTATGTTGTGTTATTTAATCAAATGAGAATATTATAGTAGCAGCAGATAGAGTGAGTTATAGTGGCTCAAAATGAACGGGGCACTATTTTCGTAATAGATAAATAGGTATAAAAAAAATGTGAGCCGTCACGGGACGCCTGGCAGATGTGAAACATCGACATTATTTTGTAAAAGTAATATGCAGTAAAGAACAGATTGTGATAGGAACTAAATATGTCATAATGATAAAATAAAATATTACGAAAAAAAATAATTTGTTCTCAAGTAAAACACAGGTTTTGTGTACTGTAGTAAACAACACTGTATACACTACGGAGTATACACTATAGGTATCCGAGCTCAGCGTAGCGAGAGAGATGGCTTAACGCCGGATCGAGTGGGAGAGAATCGCACAGTCGATTGCGCATGGCGACGCGTCGCCACACCGTACACACTGCTGCATATAGACTGTATATAAATACCATCATGTACCGTGGCGACGCGTCGCCATGGCATACGTCGCCACGCCAGAAATCGGTTTTACGTGCGGTTATAGATATTTCACATCACTAATTATAATTAATGCTGGATAAAGTGAACGAATGCTTCAATTTTCGCTCGTATAATACCAATGTTCACAATGCAATGGGATTTTCTTAGATCCCGGCTGTTCCCATCCCTCGATGTAGTTGACACGGCTCTAAGGGCCGAGCCTACGGACATGATTGGAATCGAAATAGGGAGCTTTTCGTATTAAAAATAAACATTGGACTGAATCTGGCACGATCATGTCGCTGTGATGGAAATATAAATTCGGCGATTGACTTCTATTTGTCCCTCGTCCGTGGGAATTAACGGTGTTGAACTTCTGACTTTTGTTGGATTTAGAAAAGGACAAGTTTCGTGTCTGTAATTTAAAACGTTTAAGATATTAAATATTGTAATACAAGCTGACCCGGCAGACTTCGTAGTGCCTCAATCGATAAATAAAAGACCTAAACTTTTGTATTAAATAAAATTAAAACAAACAAAACTAATCCGCGCGACGGGGGACACATCAAAGGGAAAAATAAAATTGTTATTTTTATTTAATTCCGAGGATTTTCATGTTGATCTACCTTTTAAACATTCTCTGGACTTCCACAAATAAGATCAAAATTAGCCAAGTCGGTCCAGCCGTTCTCGAGTTTTAGCGAGACTAACGAACAGCAATTCATTTTTATATATTTAGATAATAGATAGATTACATCATGATAATATTAATGCTTAAACTTTATTGTGAAAATCATTAATTAATAGATATTGTGAACAAATTACTTGTAATCTGATTGCACTCTTCAATCTCAGCATAATCACGACGCACCGGAAATCTTGCTCGTCAGACAATGAATAATTATTTGATGAAAAAAATTCCTTCATGATAATTTATTTGGATACTGAAAAACGAAAAGAACGCTTCAGCAAATAAGAGTAACATGATAATTGTAACTACTAGATAGAGTTCATGTAAACTCAATTGAAACTTCAAAGGGAGTAGCAATTGTGGAGCTTTTAGGTTCTACCCAATGTAGAAACTTGCTGTGGCTTGAGCTTTTCGTCTGAACTTAATGAATTTCGGTAGTACTACACTACACACCGTAATTCAGTATTTAGCTCAGAGAATCTCAGATAACAATATTTCAGTAGCAAAACTTGCCCATTTTATATACATGACGCCTTCTAGAATTGTCTTTCAATATTTTCTGCCGTGAAACTCATTTGTAAAGCACAAATAATGAGATGGTCTCAAAGTTCCCCAGATTCCATAGATATCATCGTACATCATTTGTTGCCTGGAAGAAGAATAAACCACTTTAATGTTTCGTTTGTAATTATTAAATTACGAATTGTCACTTTGGCCTTTTACAATACATATGTAAATACATATTTAGTATTAAATGTAATATATTTAATTATAAGTAGATTATTAAACTGAATTAGCTTATTTGAACGTCAAACATGAGTATTACTGAATTTCTTTTGATTTGATAACGGGGCAGTGGGCGCTTTTCAGTAAGTCTGAGTTACCATGAAAATAAATTTTATATGACTTTAGGGAATTTTAAAAACGCTTCTGTACGTGTTTTTATGTAGTACATACATAATACTGGTTGTCAATAAAAACGCATTTCGACAAAGCAGCATGACACGAGAACCTTCTCATCGTGACCACCAGTAACTACATTCCCGATCCTGCGGACCGAATGGTAAACAGTCGACGTCGCCCAAAACACGTCATTTGGGATCCTTCCGATCCACTAACGGTGCTATTAGGTACCCCAAGCACCGGTCATCGTCCTTTTCGAACCCGTCGCTTGAGACGAAGGGCTCGGCGAGTAAATTAAGCCACAGACACAGCCCACTGAGTTTCTCGTCGGTTCTTCTCAATGGGTGGCGTTTCCGATCCGGTGGTAGATTCTGCGAAGCATGACTCTTGTTTGGGTTCGTTTTAGCAACAACGTCAGGTTGAGCCCCGTGAGCTCACCTACCTACTCGCCCGGTGACGCTGATATGGCCTCTCAAGACCATCAGCTTAGGTAGGGGAAAAAAACGCAGAAGATTGATGAGCATAATTTATTTAATAAGGCACCCTTCTCTTATTCAACCACCAACTGAGGGTAGGTTATGCACCAGCTTTTCGGTCTCTTGCCACGCGCATCGAGTCCTTTTGTTTTGACCAGGTCGTCGTTCCGCCTCATTGGTGGTCTGGCCATGTCCAATACTAGGTCTTCACTCAAGGACTTTTGGGACCCATCGATTATCAGTCAGTGTGACGGCATATGTGGCCAGCCCAGATCCACTTTTCTCCGAGCAATCAATTTGGCTATGCTAAATCCACAGAAAAACTGATTTGACTGAAATTTTTTTAATGTATTTGACCATAACCTAGGTGCTTCATAATACTAAGATTACAATTTAGCTCAATAAGGCTAATAAGTAATTTTAATGTAACGTAAACTACCATTAACTAGTCCCTAAAATATGGATTTAGAATTTACGATGTTTCGAATAATTAATATTTTGCGTGACCAGAGCTTTCGAAAGTTTAAAAATCGAATTTTCAACTTTTTTTTCAAATCTGGCAACTCCTAACTGCGGTAATGGCCGTCTCGCACTGCGAAGTTAGTTAGTTACCGTTTTAGATGCTTGTATTTAATTTAGTTTCGAAACACTACAGTGGCAATTCCTAGTTACTTTGTCAGCGTTCTCTACGTAGATTTAGTTGATTACATTTCATTGTTTAGTGGTTCTCCCGTATAGTTTCAAACCATCGGTATCTCTTAATACGATTTAGCTTTAGTTTGAAATATTAAGACAAAGCATGGAAGACGATATTGTTTTAGTTTTTTTTTTTAGTTGTTTGAACAAGCTCTCGACCATGAGGTTTCAATGCCACCCACCTTGAGACTCGGATCGAAGTCAGAAGAATCCATTATTTTTGCAGGTTAGCTGTCAGGACCCCGTGGCTCGTGAGGAACGTCGACCTACACGACAATCTGGGAATTGAATCGGTCCAGTTAACACTACAGTAACTAACAGTCGCTAACACCTGAAGTTAGCGTCGGAACGGTATTTCGATAAGGCTATGCGTCATGATAATCGCCTTAACGCTGTCGCCGCTGACCACTCCCTCCCAGTCACTGTCAATCCTCATAAAGACGTTCTTACGGATTTATCAGATCTAATAATCTCAGCACTAGACACCTTCGAATCCCATTACTCCTGGCTGATCCTTTACTACCCCACCTGTCCTGGTAAAACTGGAAAGGCCGCCAATAACCCTTCCTTCATAAAGAAATCCGTCAACTAATATTATACATACAGCTCCAACGAGTACAGTCGTTGGGTAATAACTAGTAAGTTTGTTAAAGACTCAATATAAACATTTCACACAACAGTTATAAAACATCATATACATACATATATCAAGGGGTGAAAGGTTATATGGCTTTAGCGACGTTTTTGCACCTTTACAGGAGAGCCATTTAAAGTTTAAAATTTGAAAAAAAATATCATAACAAAACAAACTACTTCAGCTATTTGAATGGAGTAAACATAATTGAAGTTCAATTCAAAAAGATGTGTGGTGTCGTGGGACACCGGATAGGAACGAAGTTTCTTATTATACAAATATTAATTTTAAGTTCTATTCGAGGTATAAAGAAAATAAAACTGGAGGTTTCGCAACAACCCACGGTAATTCGGTAACGTGCGAACTTATTGTGGTACACTTCATTCACGGTTGCTTGCTTAAGAGTTAGTGTATTGCGCAAACGGACGCTCTGAGATCGTGGTCAATTAATGTTAAAAAAATATGTCATTTTTTGTACGTTATTACAAAATTAAGTCGTACAATGTGTGCATTACTAATAAAAATCTTACGTTACGGACGTTTTTTCCCGGTTAAGGTACCCCTCTGTATCTTCCCATAAGGCACTTCGTTCCAAAACATCGAACTGTTGATGCTAATCTCTATATATAAAAATGAATTGCTGCTTGTTAGTCTCGCTAAAACTCGAGAACGGTTGGACCGATTTGGCTAATTTTAGTCTTGAATTATTTGTGGAAGTCTAGAGAAGGTTTAAAAGGTACATAAATATGAAAATTCTCGGAATTAAATAAAAATAGCAATTTTGTTTTTCTTTTGATGTGTCCCCCGTCGGACCGATTCCTTTTATTTGTTTTATTTATATTTTATACAAAAGCTTAGGTGTTTTATTTATCGATTCAGGCACTACGAAGTCTGCCGGGTCAGCTAGTACAAAATAAAACGCAACTTTAATTACTTAGATAAATATCGCGTATTAAGCGAAATAACGCTTAAGCCAAATGGCCTTTCATCCCTCGGTATCTATATATTAATACGTGAAGCAAAAACTTTGTATCCCTTTTCACGAAAATTACGTGGACGGAGGAGTATGAAATTTTCCACACTTATAGAGAACTAGCGACCCGCCCTCGCTTCGCTTCGGAAACATTAAAACACACATGAAACCAAAAAAATAAAATAAAAAATAAAATAAAAAAGTAGCCTATGTTCATCAGGGACAATGTCGGCTTCTAATGGAAAAATAATTTTTCAAATCGGTCCAGTAGTTTCGGAGCCTATTCGAAACAAACAAACAAATCTTTCCTCTTTATAATATTAGTATAGATATAGATATAGAGAAGAAGTGCACAATGCTAATTTTTTTTTTAAATAACGCATAAAAGATACATTAAATGAATAAAAAAGACATTACACACACTATATACCATGTATTTGACATACACACGCATGCATACTATTTACTGTCTTTCTTTTGTTCTTGACGTCTGTTGTCAAATTGAGAATAGATAAAATATTGTTTGTCTTTGTTAATATTTTTTATAGTGTAGCCTTGGCGAAATTTGTGACTATAGAAGTATAAAATACAATCATAATAGTGTACAAACTTACAATTCCGATTAATTATTATAATCAAATTTCGACTACTGTGCGACCTCTAGTGTGTATAAATTCATGCTCAATTTTTTTTCCATTTGTCCACCGAATGTCATAGTGGATTTCAAGCAAACGGATCGACGGCGCCATGTTAATTGGAAACTATTATTGAAGTCCACAATCGTTCTCTTCGCAAATGTCGTTAGCCCCATTTGTCTAGTGATTAGTAAGCGTCGACTGTATCACGGGAATCAGCTTCGACTCCCGATCGAACGCAGTCTTTCGTATAGATGTTTAGCGGTAGGCAGCGGCTTGGCTCTGCTCTTGGCATTGCTGAAACCCAAGGGCGACGGTAACCACTCACCATCAGGTGGGCCGTATGCTCGTCTGCGTACAAGAGCAATAAAAAAAAGATGTTTATTATTCGCGAAAACGAAGGAAAATATAGTATTTGTATCGTTTTGGTATTTGACTATCCTTTTTTTTGTCTAAATATTTACAACTAGCGACCCGCCCTCGCTTCGCTTCGGAAACATTAAAACACACATGAAACCAAAAAACTAAAAAATAAAAAAAAGTTGCCTGTGTTCATCAGGGACAATGTCGGCTTCTAATGGAAAAAGAATTTTTCAAATCGGTCCAGTAGTTTCGGAGCCTATTCGAAACAAACAAACAAACAAATCTTTCCTCTTTATAATATTATTATTATGTGTATTAAACACTGCCACGCCTTATTATTATTATTATTATTAGTATAGATAATGGAAAACAATTAAAAAAAAAATCAACGAATGATGTAACGTTAACAATAAAAGAAGACACAAAAATGTCCCTACTTATGGCACGTACCAAATGGTATAAATATTTCTGAATTTATAACCCAAAGAAGATTGGCCTCAAGTCGGTCGTAAAAATCATATCAAATCCAAATATAAATCCAAACTAACATCGATCGATCTCTAAAACACTGTTATTGTAAATCAACTTATCGATTTACTTCGAATTTAATTGATATACGTATGTTCTTTTCCAGTTCTGTGTATCCTAAGCTGTTTTTGCGACTCGCGCTAACCTAAGAAATATCTGTACAATACACATTTCTTTCTTATGTACACACCCGAGAGAACTGGAAGCAAAACGTTCCTTGATCCGCCTAATAGAAATTCTGAGCGCATAACGGGCTTGTGCCACTATCCTAATATCGTCTTACCAAATACACTTTTATTTGGAATCCCAAAGGAATGATTCGGTTACATTTTTATTGTAATGACGGAAGAAATGAGCGTCTAGTTTTTATGGGGCGAGTTTTTTTTTTATATTATGGTATTTTGTTAGCGTTTATACGTAATTAGAGCAGTGGCTTCGATTTTATGCGATGATGAGATTAGCCGCTTTTATACTGATTTTTTGGAACGAAGTTCCTTATCGCGCGTTGTGAAAGGGGGCTAGACGGAAAAAATTCTTACGAAAAGTTGTCACGACACTTTTTAGATCCGTCATTCTGACCAATCAACGTGTAGGCGCTTATCGCGTGACATTGCTCGTATCCGATTGGTCCGCGTAATGAGTACAGTTTCTCGAGATAGCGTTTCAACAATAGTAATTTAGTTCATAGTATTGTTTTTGTCTTCTTCATAATGCCGTAATTTATTATTATAACTTTAAAAAAAAATTACAATTCCTTCACTAATTAATCGAAAGGAACTTCGTTCCATCCGAGTGTCCCTTGACACCTCTGAAGTTTTTTTTTAAACATATCACGCATGTTCGCGCATTAAGGTTTCCCCGTGATATGGATACCAGACACTGACATACATAGTTATATTTATTTAAATATATACTTTTTTTTATTGCTTAGATGCGTGGACGAGCTCACAGCCCACCTGGTGTTAAGTGGTTACTGGAGCCCATAGACATCTACAACGTAAATGCGCCACCCACCTTGAGATATCTAAGGTCTCAGTATAGTTACTATATAAAAAATATAGATAATAAACACCCAGAAAAAGAGTAAAAAAAAACATATTCATCACACGAAAGTTTGCCCGATGTGGTAATCGAACCCGCGACCCTCGGCGCAATAATCAGGGCCGCTAACTATTGCACCACCGGTTCAGTCAGTCATTGTATATTTATATAATGCTACCCAGATGAGGTTGTTGTGACGAACCTTGGGGGATTCCTATGTCCAGCAGTGGAGGTCCGTGGGCTAAAAAAACGGAATGTAATAGAATGCTTATATTCAGTTATGAGTCATTGCTGATCGTGATCACGTCAGCATCATCATATAAGATGGCAATAACACAATTTATTAATGATGAACATACAAGCTATGGTCTGTTTCTGTGCGACGCTAAAAGAGTTGTTTTCTGCCAAGAAGCTTTGACGAATAAAAGAAAAATTATTCAAACACAGTTTTCCACTTCATAGATTCAAGAAGGATGTAGTATTTATGATTTCATAGCTGCATAAGACAGATAGGCCATGAGACGATCTATCCATCAGCATTAAGATAGCACTTGAACTATAAACAAAATACTCCCTATTATTACAAAGAGAACCTACTGATAAAGATCAACTGACAACCCTTATTGAAAGTGATCGTTTCAAACACAGCTACTTACAAACAAAAGAGTCACATTTGTAGCTATTAAGAATTCGCGTCACAACCCTAGCCACAACATAGATATCATAATAAAAGTATGCGGTATGTGGACGTGTGTTTGTTTCGTGTACACGATCTTTATACGTGGATGCGTAGACATTTTTACGGTTCACTTGGTATTAAGCGTTTGCTAAAACCTTGAGAATGTTTTTTTAATCAGTCACAGCACAAATTAGTCGTAGACCTCCCTTTGCGTACCGCTTCAGTAGTTGTTTCGATTTTACCACCCTCTCTTTAACTATCGGTTAAGAAATGACCAGTACGTCTCTTATAGGCTGCAAGTCCTAAGTCATCCTTTAAAATACGCGACATGGTTCTAGGTGCCATCTTCATCTCCCGAGATAAAATCTTTTGCTTTCGGACAGGATTTCGTCGAATTCTTTCTCTTACTGCTTTGTCCACGTTTTTCGTACGAACACTACGTGGACGGCCAGATATT
This sequence comes from Bombyx mori, assembly GCF_030269925.1. Taxonomy (NCBI): domain Eukaryota; kingdom Metazoa; phylum Arthropoda; class Insecta; order Lepidoptera; family Bombycidae; genus Bombyx; species Bombyx mori. The sequence goes on from NC_085112.1 coordinate 14,648,763, forward strand.
TTTCTGTCACAAACAGAGGAGGTCTCATTGCACCTATTAATATCCCGGTACACAAACATTTTACTAATACCAAGCGTATGGAGAGTTTTAAAAATTGCATTTGGCTCCATACCTACTTTATGTAATGCAATCACAGCGATTCGGTTCTCTTTATCACCCCACTCCATTTTAATATCGCAAAATATTGTACAATGTATTGGCGCCAAAATGAGAAAAGTCAATGAGCAATCATATAAAAATGACAGATTCCAAATTCAAATGTAATATTTTGTTTATTTTTAATTGTAACAGTATTTATGGCCAGACTAAGTATAAATAGGAATATATATAAATAGGATTATGTTGAACTGTTTCAATAATGTATAATTTAAACAACATAGGGAAAGACAACCAGTGTACTGTGTGGAACACAACAATCTTATAAGATAAATATTATAAATAGCACAGTCCAACATTAGACGCAAGAAAATATATTTCCTTTGATTATCTTCGAGCTATAATAAAATCTTTCGACCAATATTTAAAGAGATGGTTATACATAGATGAAGCCGTTCAATGTATTGCGCAATTATACTCATGTGTCATAACCGAATATCAGGTAGGTAGATCGTGGGCTCATCTGCACAGGACATGGGCCCACTCTCCATACATTGCACGGCCCACTAAACGAAGTTCAAGGACAGTAATGAAATTAAGTTTAAATAACAGACTATATATCCCTTTTATTATAAACAAATTAAAATCTATATTGTTCATAGGGATACAGAGATATTTAAAAAAATAAGATAAGAATTTTAGGTTATATCATATGATTTTGTTGTCAAATACACTGACACTTTAACGTCATCATCAGCTTAAATATTATTTATATTACTATACTTTAAGACCACAATTCAAACACCTAAGTCCTTAAAATATTATGCACAACAAAATATAATAAGCAGGTATATCGCAACGAAACTTTTAATAATATCCGCAATGCGCACGAGCGCGAAAACGTCAATAAACATTAAACAAGCGTAGTTTTTTTTTTTTTGCTTAAGGTCAATAATTATTCATCTATGTGATGATTAATTCTACGGATTTAAAAGTATAAAAATAGATTTTTGTTTAGATATAATCTATTATATTAATTTTAAAATCCATTAATGTTAATATATTTTGCTAGTTTTTTTGCAATATAATGGTTTTTTTTAAGAAAATTTAATGTGAATTGTTTAAAATTTAAATATATTTTACCTATGGCAACGCCATATTATTATTAATGTAGCTTAGTCATGATAATTTCTATTTATTTATGATTTTAATTATCCCACCATTAAAATACCCATTTTATAATAAGTATGTAAAAATTAAATGTTTTTTTCTATAGATATGTCATTAAGTCCTTGAGAGCACGAATAGCTGGGCCGAAAATGGCCCATGTCCTTTATGGAAATAATAAAATTCATCTATTTTATAAACAGACCAAAACCTATCCCACGGTTTTTCATTAAGGATTTTAGCCAGTGACATTTTCTTGAAATAAAAGCTTTTGTCACTCTCTAGTAAACAAATTGCCGGTCGATTTATAGATTAATAGTTTGTATGAAAGCACGCACCCGCGAGCACACTATCCGGTTTACTATAGCAGATATACCCGGCGTTGAACGGGTCTTTTATTTAGGCATGATAAAAACCGTATGTTAATTAAGGTTAATATGCATATTTTGATGTATGTTAAGATGTATATTTTCATCTAAATCCAATCAATTTTTGCGTGATTCCATCACAAACATACAAACTTTGACTTTTATGATGTCGGTATAGTTCTCACGATATTCTGTTTTTGTATCAAACCCGATTAACGGATTCAGTTCACGTAACAAAGATGATATCTTGAACTTTCAACATCTAATAGTACCGTGTACCCACATTGATATGTGTCGACCGTTATGGGTAAACATGAGAAACTTTTACAGTTTTTTATTTGTTATGTTGTATTAGGTTTTTATTAGATAAAATAATTCCTTATTAGAATTTCAATGATTGAATATTAAAATATAACAAAAGCAGTCAATGATAAAATGAAATTAACAACCAAACAAACAATCTCTTCCTTATTAACCTTAACTAAATATGTAGGTGGCATCGCCATCAGCCTAGAGCATATCATAAAATTTTACGTTGAATATCATTTATTTATTTATTTAATTACTTTTATGAATAAAATGATCACCAACAGATAACATCAACGCATTATTATAGGTACAAAAGACAGTACGACAGTCATAAACAACATCTTGAAATTAAAATAAATAAGATTACTATTATACTACTAAGAGTGCTCTGAGGAATTGCTTGAGATGATTCCATCGTCTCGTTTTTACTATCACACCGTCGGCTACCGGAGTAGAGTTCATCCATACTACCTGGAGCCACTGCATTCATCCACAGTGCGTTTTCACTGATCTTTTTTGCCACGTACCATCCGGCTTTGGAATGAGCTCCCCTCTACGGTGTTTCTCGAGCGCTATGACTTGTCCTTATTCAAACGAGGCTTGTGGAGAGTACTTAACGGTAGCCAGCGGCTTGGCTCTGCCCCTAGAATTACTGAAGTCCATGGGCGACGGTAATCATTCACCGTAAGGTGGGCCGTATGCTGGTGTCTGCCTTCAAGGGCAATAAAATATATAAAAAATAACCAAATAGCAATTGGAACGAAGATAGCAAATTATATTGAGGGGTTCCGAAATTGGTACCAAACATCGAAGCTTCTAGAAAAACGGCGTACTTTTTTTTTCTTCATACCTATGCTGATAGCCTTGAGAGGCTATACGGCTTCTCCTTAATGTGTAGGTGAGCTCACGGTGCTCAATCCGGGTTTGTTGCTAACACTGGCCATAGCCAGAGCAGTACTTCGCAGAATCTACCACCGGATTGGAAACGCAACCCTCTAAGAAGACTCTCGCCTCTCGTTTTTCGCCTCTCTGTCTATGGGTTAATTCACTCGTCGAGTCCTTCGTCGTAAGCGACGGGTTCGACGAGGACGGTTACCGGTGCTTGTGGTACCTAAAAGTACCGTTAATGGATCGGGAGGATCCGTAATGAGTGTTTAGGACGACGTCGACTGTTTACCATTCGATCTACAGGATCGGGTATGTAATTCCCGGCGGCCACGACAAGAGGGTTTTCATGTCGTGCCGCCTTCTCAAAATGGCGCAGCGATGCCAACTGTAGATACTTACTGACGTAGTCAAGCTCCAGATCATGATGGAGATCCACTTTCCTTAGGAACTATGGTGCTCCGACGGCTATGCTGCAAAAACGGGATTGAATGACTTGAAGGGGTTTCAAGATGGTGCGGGCCGCGTGAGCGAACACTACGCTTGCATAGGTCATGACGGGAAGGCGTACAAAAACTGTAACCGAAAATTTAATATTCAACTACCTACCTACAAGTCACGTGCGACTAATGCCGCCATTACCGAGACAAATCTAGTCTGGTGAGAAATAGTGTTTGCGCATCCGCGAATTACCGGTAATGAGAATCGGGCCGACCTCTAACTGATGGCGCCTCATTCGGTGCGGTCGAGTGCTATAAACGATTGTCTATTTGTCGGGAAATGCCGTAATAACTTTATCGTTTTTCATATTGTTACGCGCTGGGGTTCGGGATAAATAAAATTTCAACAAAGTACAACTTGAAAACTGTATTCAACACTTAAAATACTCAACAAACACTTTAAAACTCTCAATTCGCTTGTTCCGCTTCGCTTCAGGTGATCTGTTCGCTTTTTCACTTCGAATAGTTCCGATTACTGATTGACTGCGTGCCATCCCTGCAACGCTTTTATAGTCGATACCACACCCCTAGAATTATCGAGATATTCCACACATCTCTAGTATTGTTTCCACTATCTGACAATAGATGGCATTGTACTTCTCGAGTGTTCTAGGTGCTACTAGATCCTTCGATATTGGTTCGACTATTCGGCGATAGATGGCGTTACTCTTACCGGCGTAACAATATGTAGACCACATTGTTTTTATTGATGTTCAAGATAGATGAGCCGACTGTCTAATATTATTTCGATACGGCTTCATAGACATTAGTACAGTAAATAATAACACCATCGAACCAACCAAGATAATAGCCCACAATGTGAGTGGTTACAATGTGCCCTACTATCAACACTTACGTTGCGCTTACGTTAAAAAGCAGCTGCACAAGATCATGATTAAAGTAAGGATCTCTCTCTCTCTCTCTCTCTAAGGATCTCCTCGATCTTAATACTGCAGGGGAGCTAACTATGGTATGGAATGAATGGTAGGCAGCGGCTTGAAATCGGTAGATGTATATGCTTCGAAATAGGCCGTGCTTTTCCGTGCTTGGTCAAGCTTCTAACATTGGACCATCAGGAAGCCTACCCTCTCTACAACTAAGGTCACCTATTATAAAGTAAAAAAAATCAAGGCTTAAGTCTTAGATAGACTATAGACTTTTTTGTTATTTCTGTTCTTTCACTTGTTATACTGACTGTATATTGTCTTTAAAGCATAGATTCTTTCTCACTATAAGATCAAAAATAAGCTAAGTCGCTATTTTTTTTAAATCAAAACGTCAATCTTCAAAACATCTATCAGTTATTCGCGAGTTAATTTAAAATACAAGGTCTAATCTTTTTTCACAAGATCTAATCTGACTTATTTAAATAATAATAAAATAAAACCGCTGAATGTACGGAAAATTATTTTTTATGATTATTCGACTATCGGCAAGGCGTTAAGTGATTACTGAATACCATAAAACCTTAAAGACATAAATTCATAATCTGTATGACAACAACCCTAGTCCCGTTTTATGCTTCGAACTGGAACAAATACAGGCTTCGCTTGTCTTGTAGCCTGCTAGCTTGCTCATCAAATATAGGAAGAGTTCTTCAAGTAGCTTCTTCTTACCCGTCCAACTGATTAATTTCGAGACCAACACGTTGCGACACGGTATTAAGCTCAACCAGCGGTCGGTCTCGCATCTGACGTACCAGACCGTGGTCCTAAACTAGACATTCCACACCTTGGAGGCTGAGTTTCTTTGGGACGACTCTGATACGACCGTGGTTTTTCCCACATTTGACCGCGACTCTCCACCGTTCCAGCCACTAAAGCAGTAACTTCAAAAGCCTCGTAATGGCTGTAGAGGGGAACGGGGAGGACGCGAATTAGGCCGAGGCCTTAATGGCCGCAGTATCTTGGGCCCAATTAGGGAGTTCCTCGACCATGATAGGTGACGTCTCAGCTCGTCCTTATTTCGACCTTCACGTGTGAGGAGAGCCTGCGCCGACCCTGTCCCGCCATCTCAATGGTCTCAATCATCTCGGTCCGGCCCGGTTCCGGCCCGGGGTCGGGTGCCGACCGTGAGTGGCAGTAGTTTTTATAATAATAAATATAAATAAAATATGGCTGGGAAACCGCAGCTGCGACATGTTTTTGATATTAAATGTGGGAATTATAGATAAAGAAACAGATGGCGAACTACGATAAGGAAAAAAAAACAATTATCTTGAGGCGAAAACAATATTGTAATTCTTAGAGTTGAAATTAAGGCCATTGAAATAACAAAAATATTATTTATTAAATTAAAAATTGAAATTGAAATTAAGGCAATCAACTATGTGGAATAATACATATAAGATGTACTAAAATTGGATTAAAATTGAGCTAAAATAGCGGGTGCGTGGCACCAACAACTCACCACTCAGTGTTCCATTGAATTGCCAATTTGGGACAATAAGCAGCCCCGCCAACCCCTGAGGGCTGAAGAAGTACTAGGAAAAGACACCAGTGACCAGACCCTTGTGAGGTCCGACTTTTATTTATTTATTTATATATTTATTTATTTATTTAGTCTACTTACAAATTAACAGTATAAACCAAAACATTTGTAAGGTATTAATTATTAGCTTAAGTAATTTCTAACAACAACAATAAATCGCTGCAAACCATCATGGAATATATCCATTTCCGGACCATAGGCTAGCAAGCCATTGAGTAGCGAGACAGCACGATGTGTCGGAGAGTTAGCGGTGTGCTGCGTACGCGCGTGCGTAGTACTAAGAAGCTGCCGCTGGCGACGCGCCCCTCCACACATACATCCGCGCATGTAGCCATCAGGCACATATAGCGACACTGATTCCAGTGCAGTGGAGTTATCAATTTTGTAATGCAATAACTGATAATAATGCACCACAAGAGTCATCTTCCGTCTCAGCTCAAGAGCATGGAACTCTGGAAATGTGGTGTTGGAAAAGAATGCTAGAAGTTTCGTGGACCGACTTTCGTACAGATGTCTCGATACTACAGGAACTCGGCAACAAGTATAATCCCCGGCACGTAACTTGGCAAGAGTCGTTAGATGCGCAGAAGTCGTTTTTTAGGTCTCTTTGGTTGCCAAGCGGGACGCGGGGAAAGACGTAGCACCGTTCCGAGCGCGCGATTGGTAAGTCAGTCGACCCTCCCCTCCCGCACCGCGTCCACGTTCCGTTCGCTCGAGATTACACATGCGTCTACTAAAGTTGTAGGAACCCTTTGTTACGAGTTGTTATGATTGTTTTAAATTTAGTTTTTGTTACGAGTGTTATTGTTTTAAATTTGTTTGCAATGCCAGGACCAAATACCAATGACCCTATATTCGATTCAGTCACAGCGTTTTATTATTTACCCCAGTGACGACAGAGACTCTTCGTTATGTCGACGATGAGGAGCCAACTCCTTCCACCAGCTCAGGTGCTACCATAAATTTAATCCAAGGGGTAGATAGATCCACTATTAGAAAATGATAGTGACGACGGCGACACATAATTTTTAATATTATGTATATTTTTTTAAATAAGCTTCTTAATTTTTAATTGTATTTTATTTATAACACCTAATACACTTCACGAATCCTACTCTTTTCTTTAACTTTCTTCTAAACACACAGGCTTAAAAATAAATTATGGCAAATAAAAAATTAAGTAAAATTAAATAAAATTATATGCGGGCAATAAGTAACCATTTTTTTGTTGCAATGTGCACTATGCGCGACATTACCCCCACTACACCGAAACCTTACTTGCCGCTTACTGTAGCGTCTATTTGCTATAGTCTCGAATGGTGGATTTCTTCGGACACATTGCGCGACGAGATGGCCGGTCCATAGAACGCCTAGTTGTACAGGGAAGGGTTGATGGCACAAGACCACGCCGAAGTACACCAATGTCGACCAAATTAAAACTGCAGTGGGAGGTCCCCTAAATGAGTGCAATAGAATGGCCTCAACCAGGGAGATATGGCGGGACATCGTGAGATGCATCAAGTCTGCCCCTTCCAACACTATATGATGATCACGACCACTCTGTCAAGAGTGACACGATTGAGAAAAAGAAAATAGATAATAAGCTCCTAAACAAAGAGCAAACAAATCTTTTCATCACACAATGTTTGCCCGATGTGGGAATCGAAGCCGCTAACTACAGCACCACCGAGTGATTCAAATTCATTCTGTCAAGTTTATTATTATTATTCTGTATTTTGGGATGCTTTAGAATCACTACCGCTAAATACAAACTAATGAATTTAAAAGAAACAATTGACAGATATGTACATTGTAGCGTGCTGTGAATGACTTAATGGATTATATACATTGTGTAATGTTTCACGTACGTGTTAGAAGGCTTAGTATGTTCGCACTGTGGAACCCTAATGCGAGCTCAAGTTAATATGTATAAAATGCGTGAGATCAAACGCAGAATGAGAATTTCAGAGCAAAATGTTCAAGAAAATGTTTGTCTTCAAAAATAAAATTAAATGGGATTCATTATTAGTGATTTCGTTCTTTCATATTTTTGGTTTTTATTGGTGTAGCAAATATGCATTTCCCCTAAAATTAGGAACATTTTTATTTGGTAAGTGTTTCTTGATTTATTTTTTAGCCAATTCGTTTGTGGATTGGGCAACGCAATGTGCAAAACGGCTGATGTCCCTGTACGATTCCGTTATTTGTTTTTCTTAGAACAGGTTGTTCAATCGTCATTTTGAAAATATGAAAAAAAAAAACTTTTATTCAGATGAGAATTACAGGTCTCAAATTATAATGTATTTTTTTTTATTATTATTGTAATTGTATAAATAAAATATAAACCCACTGAACTGCACGGGTATCTGGACAACATTGTCCAAGATTGATACCTGTCTGAACTTTTATATAGTAACATGTCTGAAAGTACTGCTACAATGTATAAGAAATAATTTATTTCTGGATCGTACCTGGATATATCATATCCTCTGACTTAAATAAAAACAGTCATCTCTCATCAACATCGTGAAAAGTGATAAAGTTTTATTTGAAAAAAGAAAGAGTGACCACAATATTTCATGATACAAGTCACAGGCGTTGTGTATTTTAAATATAAATGGTGTGCGGGAAAGAAGTGAAACTTCTTCCCCTCTCTCTATGGTCGAGTGGTTTGCAAGACGCTTTGTCTATTTTTTCACCCTCGTTCTTCCTAAATTCTATCTTTTCTTTTTAGCCGTAACGAATCTGTCTGAGTTAAATTTTACTCTCAACGCTCTTAAAAAAATTTCACTTCAAAAACATCGGAACTGCATTTCTTATTCTCCTACAGAAGAAAAAAGATTTCATAACTTTTTAATATTTGAATAATATAAAAAAAAATCTTTCAAATTATTATAATTATCTATATATATAAAAATGAATTGCTGTTCGTTAGTCTCGCTAAAACTGGAGAACGGCTGGACCGATTTGGCCAATTTTGCTCTTGAATTATTTGTGGAAGTCCAGAGAAGGTTTAAAAGGTAGATAAATATGAGAATGCTCGGAATGAAATAAAAATAACAATTTTGTTTTCCCTTTGATGTGTCCCCCGTCGAACGGATTCCTTTTGTTTGTTTTAAGTTTATTTTATACAAAAGCTTAGGTCTTTTGTTTATCGATTGAGGCACTACGAAGTCTGCCGAGTCAGCTAGTATGTTATAAAAAAATGTTCACGTAATGTCTTCCTTTCTCTGTGATGTTTAAAAGCCTATTTTCCTTTCTCCTAGAGATTTCAATTGACAGCAACAAACGTTTTTTTTATTTTTTGTTTCAGCCTACGCTATGCTTCTTATCGGTGGATTAGGTATTACTTGCGGTGTGCATAGGTTGTGGACGCATCGATCGTACAAAGTCATAGTACCCGTAAAGTTTTTCTTGATGGCTTGCTTCTGCAGCAGTGGCCAGGTAACTGCCATCTTGTTTTTATTTTATTTATACTCGGGTAACAATAAAGTGTGTTTTTTTGTTTATTGATTTTCAAAATCAATTGTTGAAATTATTGCAACAAGAATAATTTAAGCTAGACGAGCTTTTTCAGTGGTTTAATAGCTGTTTAATTAATGATTTGGACACTCGTCTGCTCTGTCTAACATCCTTGAGATAAAGCAGTATTATTGCAACTCACTACAATAGCATAATTCTTGATATGTCTTATGCTGTTAATTTTGTAGACCTGGCTTTTAGTGGATCTCTATGCAGATTTTAAAAGATATTTTCTAATGTCCTTTCCATCAGCAGCTGCCTGTCTGGAAGTGACACAATAACTGGGTCGTTTCATATTGATAATTAATGTGATTGTGGATGGACTGCAAATAAATAATTCTAATGAACCTAAACTCGATAGCCATGACTCCTAATTCCATTTAATTACAGTTGGACTACGTATATGTATGCTAGAAGTAAGTAAGTAAGATTCAATTTTGTCTCCCACCGTAGAATTCAATATACAACTGGGTGAGGGATCACAGACTCCATCACAAGTTCGCCGACACCGATGCCGACCCTCACAACGTGAACCGAGGCTTCTTCTTCTCCCACATAGGATGGCTGATGATGAAGAAAAACGAAAGCGTCCTTACGAAAGGAAAGCTGATTGACATGAGTGACATAGAGAGCGATTCCCATTTGATGTTTCAACATAAGTATGATGTTACTTTTACCTTCGACCTTAGATTTAAGTTGTATCTTGGATGTAATAATAATAATAAGGAATATGTTTGCCAATAAACCTGCAAGATAGATAGAAATTAGGAGAATTTTCCAGTAAAATGATCAAGAGTCATGCCAATGTTGGCTTTGGATATTCCAAAATAGGTCACTTGATGAAAGAAGACACCATTCAAAAAGATTTTGTGAATTTCACGCGAAAGCCTGCCTTAAGTACAAATACATAATGCATTATTTTGGGGAAAAGTAGCTTAAAGATTTTCCCTACATAAACGCAAATATGATAAAGGTGTTTCTTTCTTTTTAGATACCACAATCAATTAAAAATCCTATTCTGTTTTCTAATACCAACATTGGTGAACATCTTCTTGATCGGGGAAGATTGGAAGTGCGCTGTTGCCTGGCAATGCTTCATACGGTTCCTTTGCGTGCTACACTCTGAACTGACTGTTAATAGTTTGGCTCATATGTACGGCTATAAACCTTACAACGTGTGAGTAAAGCTATTTTTATTCGTTACATTTTGAACAAAACGATTTTAATATAATAATATTGCATATATGAGTGAAGAAACTATTGCCAAAGCGGAAGGAAAAACATCGCGGGGCCGTTTTAAGACTACGCTATAATATAATAGCATATAGTATATAGCTCATAACACAACAATATCGCACACCATACATTGTAATGAACACGTTTACATTGTAGTGTACTATATATTATTGGCTAAGTATTATATAAAATACCGAATACAACAACTGAAATAGAAATAGACTAGACATTTAATTCGAGATAAAACAGAAAAATGACCCAAAGGAGTGACAGAATGGTATCCAAGATATAAAAAGCGAAATAGAGGAAGACAGCAACGTAGATGTGAAGATGACATCAAAAAAGTGGCAGGAACGACTTGGATGAGAAAAACGCAGGATAGAATATTATGGAGAACCCTTGGATAGACCTATGCTGTACAGCAAGACGATCAAGAAACCGGTGTCGAATAATAAAACTAGAGAATAAGTGTATTAAACATGTAACTTATAGCAATGCTACATTTTACCTACAACGCTGCACTGTGACGCGCTCACTCACACAACAATAACCACGAGTAATCTACTATCGCCACCCCACTACAACGTCAACGATCACTATTTAAGAGGCCACAGCGCGCCAGTTATGTAGCCCATTCCGATAGAGGCACCCGTCACGTGCGGACGTGCTCATCGACCACTCGATCGCCCGGCCATTGTTCGCGCGGCCTGTGTTCGTGGTACATCTGTCGACTACGTGCTCTTCCTGGAAGTTTTTATTTGTTTCGTTTCCTTTTGTTGTTTCTGTGTTCGTGGTACATCTGCCGACAAACTGTTTTCCTGGAAGTGTTTAATTGTTCTGTTTCTTTTTGTTATTTCCGTTTTGTTGTGTTTTTTCTTTGTCCTGTAGTAATCGTGCCGCATCGCCACCTGTGTTCAATAGAACCGCTCAGGTCCGAGAAGTTGGGGCCTCGCCGCAAGGCGAGTGTTTTCAAGACCCGGGGCCGCCCCACCTGGGCACTCAGCGATCATGGACGCTGTATTCGCGGAATTCCTCCGACTTCGCCACCCACAGCTCGCCTCAGAGTTTCTGGCCTTCAAGGCCGATCACACCGCGAGCCCTCTCGTGGACTCCGCCGCGCTCGCTGCTCCTGCGTCGCCTGTACCTGCGTGCAAAGCTTCTGCATCGAGCACCGCAGCCTCCGTCGTGCCTGCCGTTCCCGCGTCGCCTATACTGGCGAGTAAAACTGCTGCGTCGTCCGCCGTGGCCACCGTTCCAGCAGCGCGATCATCCGCAGCCTCCGTCGTGCCCTCCAAAACACCTGCTCGTAGGTCACCTGCGCCCGCCTCCTCGTCCTCCGACTCTGACTCGGAGATGGAGGTCGACCTCGCTCCCGCCTCATCGACGGATGGATTCACCCTGGTACAAAAGGGTAAGAAGCGTGCCGCGGAGTCTCGAGCTCCCGCGGCCGCTAAAGTTAGTAAAGCCGCGAACGCGTCGCGCCCCCGCCCTCAGACTCCCGTTGCGCCTCCAGCCCGTGCCACTCCGTCGCCGCGTCCGGTGGCACAAAATAAAACCCAGACCCCTCCCCGGTTATCCTTCAAGAGAAGGCAGCTTGGGATCGAGTTTCTCTGGCCCTTAAGGCCAAAAATATCAACTTCACGAATGCCCGTAACCTCGCGAACGGCATTCAAATTAAGGTTCGAACACCCGACGACCATAGGGCCCTCTCTTCTTACCTCCGTAAGGAACGTATAAGTTTCCACACGTATACGCTCCAGGAGGAGCGCGAACTCCGTGCCGTCATACGTGGCATCCCTAAAGAGTTGAATGCCGAGCTAGTCAAGGCCGACCTTCTCGAACAAGGCCTACCGGTTAACTCCGTACACCGCATGCACACAGGTCGCGGAAGGGAGCCATATAACATGGTTCTCGTCGCCCTCCAGCCTACCCCCGAGGGTAAGCAAATATTCAACATCCGAACGGTCTGTAGCCTTTCCGGAATCGCCGTCGAAACCCCACACAAGAAAGGCACACCTAGCCAGTGCCATAACTGCCAATTATACGGGCATTCTTCCCGTAACTGTCACGCGCGCCCCCGATGCGTCAAGTGTTTAGGAGATCACGCCACGGCCCTCTGCACTCGCGATCAAAAAACCGCGACGGAACCGCCTAGCTGCGTCCTGTGTCGTACACAGGGTCACCCCGCAAATTACCGCGGATGCCCCCGAGCCCCGAAAATAAATCGCCGCGTCGCCCGCCAAAACCGCCTCCGAGCTTCCGGCCCCGACATCAAAGCCTCGGCACCCTCTGTGTCGCAGGCTAAGCCAGCGTTCGATCCGGCGCCGGTGCCCAGTGTCTCGGCTTGGGCGAAACCGCTGCCGTACACGAACACGGTTACAACTCCCTCCTCCGCGATTCGTCCCGCCCCCGCAACTCGTCCCTCTCCCGCGACTTGCCCTCCGACCGCGTCCGACAATCTCGCTTTAGCGATCGACTTCTTTCAGTCGATCAACTTTGAGCGCGTTAACGCTTTGGGCGACGCCATTCGCGCTGCCTCCACTGCACAACACTTTATCGCCGTTGTGCAAGAATACGCCGACGTATACGCGTCATTAAATACGTACGTCCTCTCCTCACTCCGCCGGTAATCAATGGCGTATATAAGTAGAATAAAGCCCCTATCCGTAACGATAGGATTTTTTAACGCTTACGGTCTCGCAAATCAACGTGATCAGGTTTCTGACTTTTTGCGTGACCATCAAATTGATATCTTTTTAGTGCAGGAGACCCTACTTAAGCCCGCGCGCCGTGACCCTAAAATCGCGAACTATAACATGGTCAGGAACGACAGGCTCTCTGCTCGTGGTGGTGGTACCGTCATTTACTATAGAAGAGCCCTGCATTGCGTCCCGCTCGATCCTCCCGCGCTCGCTAATATCGAAGCATCAGTGTGCCGAATCTCACTGACGGGACACGCGCCGATCGTTATCGCGTCCGTTTATCTTCCACCGGATAAGATCGTTCTAAGCAGTGATATCGAGGTGCTGCTCGGCATGGGGAGCTCTGTCATTCTGGCGGGCGACCTAAATTGTAAATACATCAGGTGGAACTCACACACCACAACCCCGAATGGCAGGCGGCTTGACGCGTTAGTCGATGATCTCGCCTTCGATATCGTCGCTCCGCTAACACCGACTCACTACCCGCTAAATATCGCGCATCGCCCGGATATACTCGACATAGCGTTATTAAAAAACGTAACTCTGAGCTTACACTCGATCGAAGTAGTTTCAGAGTTAGATTCAGACCACCGTCCCGTCGTTATGAAGCTCGGTCGCGCTCCCGACTCCGTTCCCGTCACGAGGACTGTGGTGGATTGGCACACGCTGGGCATCAGCCTGGCTGAATCTGATCCACCATCGCTCCCGTTTAACCCGGACTCTACCCCGTCTCCTCAGGATACCGCTGAAGCCATAGACATCTTAACGTCACACATCACGTCGACATTAGATAGGTCATCGAAACAAGTTGTAGCGGAGGACTTCCTTCACCGCTTCAAATTGTCCGACGATATTAGGGAACTCCTTAGAGCTAAGAACGCCTCGATACGCGCCTACGACAGGTATCCTACCGCGGAAAATCGTATTCGAATGCGTGCCCTACAACGCGACGTAAAGTCTCGCATCGCCGAAGTCCGAGATGCCAGATGGTCTGATTTCTTAGAAGGACTCGCGCCCTCCCAAAGGTCTTACTACCGCTTAGCTCGTACTCTCAAATCGGATACGGTAGTAACTATGCCCCCCCTCGTAGGCCCCTCAGGCCGACTCGCCGCGTTCGATGATGACGAAAAAGCAGAGCTGCTGGCCGATACATTGCAAACCCAGTGCACGCCCAGCACTCAATCCGTGGACCCTGTTCATGTAGAATTAGTAGACAGTGAGGTAGAACGCAGAGCCTCCTTGCCACCCTCGGATGCGTTACCACCCGTCACCCCGATGGAAGTTAAAGACTTGATCAAAGACCTACGTCCTCGCAAGGCTCCCGGTTCCGACGGTATATCTAACCGCGTTATTAAACTTCTACCCGTCCAACTCATTGTGATGTTGGCATCTATTTTCAATGCCGCTATGGCGAACTGTATCTTTCCCGCGGTGTGGAAAGAAGCGGACGTTATCGGCATACATAAACCCGGTAAACCAAAAAATCATCCGACGAGCTACCGCCCGATTAGCCTCCTCATGTCTCTAGGCAAACTGTATGAGCGTCTGCTCTACAAACGCCTCAGAGACTTCGTCTCATCTAAGGGCATTCTCATCGATGAACAATTCGGATTCCGTACAAATCACTCATGCGTTCAACAGGTGCACCGCCTCACGGAGCACATTCTTGTGGGGCTTAATCGACCAAAACCGTTATACACAGGAGCTCTCTTCTTCCACGTCGCAAAAGCGTTCGACAAAGTCTGGCACAATGGTTTGATTTTCAAACTATTCAACATGGGCGTGCCGGATAGTCTCGTGCTCATCATACGGGACTTCTTGTCGAACCGCTCTTTTCGATATCGAGTCGAGGGAACCCGCTCCTCCCCACGACCTCTCACAGCTGGAGTCCCGCAAGGCTCTGTCCTCTCACCCCTCCTATTTAGCTTATTCGTCAACGATATTCCCCGGTCGCCGCCGACCCATTTAGCTTTATTCGCCGACGACACGACTGTTTACTATTCTAGTAGAAATAAGTCCCTAATCGCGAAGAAGCTTCAGAGCGCAGCCCTAGCCCTAGGACAGTGGTTCCGAAAATGGCGCATAGACATCAACCCATCGAAAAGTACTGCGGTGCCATTTCAGAGGGGAAGCTCCACACGGATTTCCTCCCGGATTAGGAGGAGGAATCTCACACCCCCGATTACTCTCTTTAGACAACCCATACCCTGGGCCAGGAAGGTCAAGTACCTGGGCGTTACCCTGGATGCATCGATGACATTCCGCTCGCATATAAAATCAGTCCGTGACCGTGCCGCGTTTATTCTCGGTAGACTCTACCCCATGATCTGTAAGCGGAGTAAAATGTCCCTTCGGAACAAGGTGACACTTTACAAAACTTGCATAAGGCCCGTCATGACTTACGCGAGTGTGGTGTTCGCTCACGCGGCCCGCACACACATAGACACCCTCCAATCCCTACAATCCCGCTTTTGCAGGTTAGCTGTCGGGGCTCCGTGGTTCGTGAGGAACGTTGACCTACACGACGACCTGGGCCTCGAATCAATTCGGAAATACATGAAGTCAGCGTCGGAACGATACTTCGATAAGGCTATGCGTCATGATAATCGCCTTATCGTTGCCGCCGCGGACTACTCCCCGAATCCTGATCATGCAGGAGCCAGTCACCGTCGACGCCCTAGACACGTCCTTACGGATCCATCAGATCCAATAACCTTTGCATTAGATGCCTTCAGCTCTAATACTAGGGGCAGGCTTAGGGACCCCGGTAACCGTACTCGTCGAACTCGACAAAGAGGTCGACGTGCAACCTAACCCATGCATCAGCCCGCTGAGTTTCTCGCCGGATCTTCTCAGCGGGTCGCGATTCCGATCCGGTAGTAGATTCATTCGCGAAACAATTGCTCTTGAGTTGTTAGGTCTCCTTCGGAGGCGCTCGGGCAGTTGTTAGCAAATCCCACCCCTCTTGGCTGAGCCTTTGCTCGCCCACCTGTCCTGGTGAAACTGGAAAGGCCTTCGGGCCACCAGTAAACTTTCAATCATAAAAAAAAAAAAAAAAAAAAAAGTTATGTAGCCCACTGAGTTTCTCGCCGGATCTTCTCAGTGGGTCGCGTTTACGATCCGGTGGTAGATTCTGCGAAGCACTGCTCTTGCTAGGTTCAGTGTTAGCAACTCTCCGGTTGAGCCCCGTGAGCTCACCTACAAACGTTAGGGTGAAGCTGAAATAGCCTCTCAAGGCTATCAGCATAGGTATGAAGAAAAAAAAAGTACGCCGTTTTTCCAGAAGCTTCGATGTTTGGTACCAATTTCGGAACCCCTCAATATAGTTTGCTATCTTCGTTCTAATTGCTATTTGGTTATTTTTTATTGCCCTTGAAGGCAGACACCAGCATACGGCCCACCTGACGGAGTGCGATAGTCCCGCAGTCCACTCGTCTGCCCAAGTTTGATCTGAGCGGTAGCCCCGCAGCCGTCAGAAAAAGCATCAGCTAGGAGGTTAAGGAACGCGGTAGCCCCGCAACCCGTTCCAAGAACCACCCTTAGGAATTTGTACGTTCACCTTAATATCTACGTATCCGTGTGTTTTGTATAATTTGTTACATGAACGAATAAAGTTCCTGTTTACTCAGGCATCAGTTATTTTAATTCATCTGGCAACATCATAAACTTAAATTAGATTGTTAATAAAGGCTTATCTTATCTTATCTTATCTTATTATAGGCTGCTATACTATATGGCACTATAGAATAGCGTAGTCTGAAAGCAGCTTGATTCCACCGTCCGCGATACTCTCCGAGTGACAAACGACAGGATGAGAAGGCAGAATATCGTGAGGACGAAAGCGACGCATGGAAGCGGTCCGGAACCTCAGATACGATGAACACAATTGGTGGAGGAGAAGGGTGATCGGGCTCACGACCCACCTGATACAAACTGATTATCGGAGCCCATAGACATAAACACGTGAAATCCGCCACTCAGCTTGAGACAAAGTCGATTTTCTGAAAAACCATTCAGACCTCTCAAGGCACGATTAAATTGCGGCAGGCGGGATGGTATCTACCCGTATAGTTACACCTCAGTTAGTTTTCATATAATTAAAGAAAAAGCCTGAATATTTATAATGTAAAATGACTTTGTGTGACTTTTTTTAATGTAAAGTGTTTTAGATGAAAATCGTACGATAAGACCGATTCAGCAGTATTTTTATCATATTCTTTTTCCTCAGAAACATTGAAGCATCAGAGAATATTCTAGTTTCGATCCTGACGTGCGGCGAGGGCTATCATAACTTTCATCATGTCTTCCCATTCGACTTTCGTGCAGCAGAGACTATGGATTTCTTCAGTCTATCCACAAAAATAATCAGAACATTCGAGAAGATTGGTTGGACGTATGACCTCAAGCAAGCCAGTCCAGAAATGATCGATGTGGCTCGTGACAAGCTAGGGGGTGATGGGTCTAAAGCTCACAATTAAACTTTGACCGATTTTTGTGTGATTTTCAAAATTATATATGGCATTTTTAGATATTTCTAACTTGCGCAGAACATCCTTCGTAGCAACTTGTGACTAGGCAAACAACATAGCCTCTCAAGGCTATTAGCTTAGGTAAGAAAATAAAGCAGACATAATAATATTTAGTGGTCTATATCTATTTATTATTTAATTAAGCATTGAGACACTTCAAGTTTTAAAAGTTTTTTTCAAAATCTTTTTATTTTATTTTTGTTGAAAATAATTAATAATTATAGAAAAAAAAAATTGTTGAAGCTTAAAAAAGATTCTTTCGAATATCCGACTTCTTGTAGTAACGGTAGAAGCATAAAGAAGTATAGAAATTCAGTACAAATCCTACATCGATTCTGTGTCCAGGGACGAATTGTAAATTTTCTATTATTAAGTTTATCTGATGTAGGTAACTATAATAAATTATACATTATTTACAACTTAAAAAAATAAAATAAAATAAATTTAAGATTAGAGTTACTGAAACTCATTATATGGTCAAATTAGCTAGTTATCATATGATCGTTTTTGCATCAATTTCGGTCTTCCCAGTGCTACCGCATGGTATTTCTAGGAGTGATAGTACTGATCTGCTAGTTATTAAATGGAATCACTACCAGTATTCTTACAAATAATTTGATTTAACATCTACTTAATTTAAAGACAATGTTCACTCCCTTCCCATGAGGAGAGTAGAGAAAGCATACTTTTTGTAAAATAATTATTCACTAGTGGTCGCCCTGTGGTCGAAATTCGACCTAATTAATTTAAATGCTAAGTTTGAATATGATTATGGTTCTATTGTCACATTTCTATAATCATCATTGTTCTACAATTACAGCTTTCGCCAAGGCTACACTTTAGACATATAATATTAAAGACAAACAATATTAATCTATTCTCAATTTGACCACAGAAATTAGATTATACAATAAACAAAAGAGTATAATATATGCGTGTGTGTAATGTTTATTTATTTATTTAATGTATTTTTCTGCCCAATTTAAAAAAAATTATAGCATTGTGCACTCCTCTATATTATTTATTATTCTCTGTAAGTGTGGGAAATTTCATTGTCCTTTGTCCGCAAATTTTTCGTAAAAAGTATGCAAAACTTTTGCTTCACGTATTAATATATTGGGGGCTACGCCCACATAAACACTTACACACAACTGGTACGCATTTACATACACCACATTACATTTTATTCCGACATGAATTTCAGCCGTGTCGATGCGCACCAGTCGACTACATTGGACACACGCACCCAAAACCGGTTTGCTGTGACGTCGGACCGATGCGTCGTCGTCCGCACACAGCACCGCGACTTCAGTCAGAGCCTATCTGCATCGACTAACGCCCGCTTACGTTTCGTTCCGACAAATTTGTGTGTGTGCCTACGACAATTACAAGATAAGTCTTCGGATATACAAGTTCCGATTAACAACATTCGGACCGTCGGTCTACCGAGCAAATATCACCCGCTCGGTGGAAGATCATTCCGCCGTTGTTAAACATCTCCAAAATATTATTCATATCTGTCGGCGCAACTTCAGTATTTAGTTAACTAAAATTTTTATGGTTGACTATTTCTATAATCTTATGCATGTCAACACCATTTAAGACGGTATTCAAGAGAATTTATGACTAAGCTACCCCCACTTTCTACTATAAACACGAGTGACTATTGCCGCACACATTCCGACTCGAGCAGTCGAACGGAGCGGATCTCGGTTCATATCATAGTCCACTTGAAATATAATGAACGGAATTCGTTGGAAAATTGAGTCTTAATTACTATCACTAGGGAAGACAATAATGTTGAAGAGAGTGTCGTCAGCGTCATCTATATATTAATACGTGAAACAAAAACTTTGTATCCCTTTTTACGAAAATTGCGCGGACGAAGGAGTATGAAATTTTCCACACTTATAAATAATATAGAGAAGAAGTGCACAAAGCGATTTTTTTTTTAAATAATGCATAAAGGATACATTAAATCAATAAAGAAAACATTACACATACTATATACCATGTATTTGACGCACACACGCGTGCATACTATTTATTGTCAAACTTTTGTTCTTGACATCTTTTTTTTTTTTAATGGATTTTATGACCTGATAACTAAGACCTTTAGGTCAAGTCTTCTTTTAATTTTAATGACGTAACTTTTTTATATGAAAATGATATTATGAAATGAAATGAAGTTGATTATTATGAAATATGGCATGAAGTGAAATGAAAACGAAATGAAATGACATGAGATGAGATGATATGGGATGAAGTATAATCTCAGTAAAATGGTGGTCATTTACTGAAACTTTTTCAGTGGACTTTTTGGAGGATCACGAGAAGTTACGTCCAGCGGCTTTGTTTCATTTTCCCACATTTGTGCACTTTCACAGATATTAAACAGTTAATAAACCACCATTATTACACATTTAAACCCGAAGAAACACTAAATAGACAAAATAAAACAAATCACACAACTTCACCCCTCGCGTTCCCGCCAAAAAGCCCTTCTTGACATCTGTTGTCAAATTGAAAATAGATTAAATATTGTTTGTCTTTATTAATATTTTCTATAGAGTAGTCTATGCGAAATTTGTGATTATAGAAGTATAAAATACAATAATAATAGTGTACAAACATACAATTCCAATTAATTATAGTCGAATTTCGACTACTGCGGGACCTCTAGTCATTTTAAATACACTATGGTATCACCCGTCTATCCGTCATATCTGATCCCTTTGTACATGCGTCCACCATCGATGCAATAAAAATTAAAACACCTCTCTTTGTGTTTCCACTTTACATGCAACATTTCTTGTGAACATTCCATCCGAGTCTGAAGAGAGCTGCCTATCCAGTGCTTCCTGAAATTCCCCTGCGGTCAGTGGCCTCTTAGCTATGCCACATTCATGTGTGATGCTAACCACATATTACCACCTGGGCTGAACGTTTTCAATAACAGCATTATTTGGATTCTCAAAACCACGGGAATCCGTAAAGTTATACTGAATGCACCATCATTCGCTGACTAAAGTAAGAAACGATATAATTGTATATAATTGATTGATTACATCGCTGACTCTGCGTACTATGAGTCGAATACAAAATAATTGGAACAGCAGGCTTCATATTCGTCATTGTGCCTGGTACAAAGTACTAACTCAATTCGAAGATACGTAACTGATTGACGTCGCCTACCAAACATCAAGTTTGAATTCTTTCATCGCCTTCATATGCGACAACCGTGTACAGTAGCCGTAGCCACGAGAACATCTAACAAACTAAAAAAAACGACTAAATATCAAAATAAGAAACAAACCACAAATAATTAATCCCATAGCATCGGGGCAAGTACTTGTAAAAAATTGTACAAAGATTAGATAAACTTTTTGTGATGTGTCCAAACATGACGCTGTACAATTTCATTATTTGTTTTTCTTTTATTGTTCTAATAAAATATTCTGTTTTTTATTATTATTGTATAACCGTATAAATAAAATATAAACCTGTAGTAGTAACATGTCTGAAAATAATGCTACAATCTATAAGAAATAATTTATTTGTGGAGCATAGCCGAATAAATCATATCCTCTGACTTAAATATAAACAGTCATCAGTATCATCAAATGGGACAAAGATTTATTTTGAAAAGCAAAGAGTAACCACAATATTTCGTGATACAGACCCGGCTACAAGAATCAGAGCAATCAAGTTTTATTTTAAAAGTTCAAAGAAACATTTTCGGAATTGCATTTATCATACTGTTTGAATTTAGAAAATTATTGTTTTTTTTATTTATTGCTTAGATGGGTGGACGAGCTCACAGCCCACCTAGTGTTAAGTGGTTACTAGAGCCCATAGACGTTTACGACGTAAATGCATCACCCACCTAGAGATATAAGTTCTAAGATCTCATTATAGTTACAATGGCTGCCTCACCTTTCAAACCGAATCGTACCACTGCTTCACGGCAGAAATACGCAGTGTGGTAGCACCTACCCGCGCGGACTCACAAGAGGTCCAACCACCATGCTCCATGAAGCTAAAACAAGCTAGAGGACAGATGGGGTTCTTTAGAAATTTGGCTATAGTATTTATGTGGAATCTTAGGCATGTAGTGTGGGCAGAACACCAGCCAGATGGTCAGATCTAGTAAAGAAAGCGATTGGTGGTAGTCTATGCCATGCGGTCCATGCCACACATGGCCGAACACTATGGAGGTAAGTTCACATGCGGTCGCGATTCTCAAAAGTGCTGGGAAAGATTGGATACGGAAGGCGGAGGATCGTTCATTGTGGCGGACTATGGAAGAGGCATACATCCAGCAGTGGAGAGATACAGGCTGATGATGATGATGATTATGGTTTCTCTACTATACTCATGGGAAGGGATTGAGCACTGTCTTTAAATGAAGTAAATGTTATATCAAATTAATTGTAAGAATACTGGTAGTGATTCCATTTAATAACTAGCAGATCAATACTATCACTCCTGGAAATACCATGCGGTAGCACTGGCATGACCAAATTTGTCCGGCTTATGATGCAAAAACGATCATATGATAAATTTATAGCTAATTTGACTTTATAATGAGTTTCAGTAACTGAAATTTAAAATATCTTTTATTTTATTTTTTTAAGTTATAAATAACTAGCTAACCCGGCAGACTTCGTAGTGCCTCAATCGATAAATAAAAGACCTAAGCTTTTATATAAAGTAAACTCAAAACAAACAAAAGGAGAGGAATATTTTTATTTAATTCCTAGCATTTTCATATTTGTATACCTTTTAAATCTTCTCTGGACTTCCACAAATAATTTAAGACCAAAATTAGCCAAATCGGTCCAGCCGTTCTCGAGTTTTAGCGAGACTAACGAACAGCTATTCATTTTTATATATAAGTATATAGATGTATGATGTAAATATAATAACACCACTTAAGCTTAATAATAGAAAATTTACAATTCGTCCCTGGATACAGAATTAATATAAGATTTGTACTGTATTTCTATACTTCGTTATGCTTCTACCGTAGCTACAGGAAGTCGGATATTCGAAAGATATTTTTTTTGGCTCCAACAATTTTATTATTTTTTATATTAATAATTTTCAACAAAAATGAAATAAAAGGTTTTGAAAAAAAAAATTCAAAGGTGAACCGGCTCAATGCTTTATTAAATAATAAATAGATACCATTAAATATTATTATTTCTGCTTTTTTTTCCTACCTAAGCTGATAGATAGCCTTGAGAGGCTATGTATGTTGTTTGCTTAGTCATCAGTTGCTACGAAGAATCTTCTGCGCAAGTTAGAAATATTTTAAAATGACATACGTAATTTTGAAAATCACACAAAAATCGGTCAAAGTTTAATTGTGAGCTTTAGACCCATCACCCCCTAGCTTGTCACGAGCCGCCTCGATCATTTCTGGACTGGCTTGCTTGAGGTCATACGTCCAACCAATCTTCTCGAATGTACTGATTATCTTTGTGGATAGACTGAAGAAATCCATAGTTTCTGCTGCACGAAAGTCGAATGGGAAGACATGATGAAAGTTGTGATAGCCCTCGCCGTACGTCAGGACCGAAACTAGAATATTCTCTGATGCTTCAATGTTTCTGAGGAAAAGTAATATAATAAAAATACTGCTGAATCAGTCTTATCGTACGATTTTTATCTAAATCATTAATGTAGCTATTTTACATTGAAATGATTCAGATTTTTTCTTTAATTATATGAAAACTAACTGAGGTGTAACTATACGGGTAGATACCATCCCGCCTGCCGCAATTTAATCGTGCATTGAGAGGTCTGAATGGTTTTTCAGAAAATCGACTTTATCTCAAGCTGAGTGGCGGATTTCACGTGTTTATGTCTATGGGCTCCGACAATCAGTTTGTATCAGGTGGGTCGTGAGCCCGATCACCCTTCTCCTCCACCAATTGTGTTCCTCGTATCTGAGGTTCCGGACCGCTTCCATGCGTCGCTTTCGTCCTCACGATATGCTGCCTTCTCATCCTGTCGTTTGTCACTCGGAGAGTATCGCGGACGGTGGAATCAAGCTGCTTTCAGACTACGCTTTACTATAGTGCCATGAAAACTATCTGCGGAGTAACTAAACGGATAGATATCATCCTGCCTGCCGCAATGAAATCGTGTCTGGAGAAGCGTGATGAGTGCCATCGCAGCGGTTGTTCAGTAAGTCGACTTAATGTCATAATGTGACTGGCGGTTTTCACGTGGTGATATCTATGGGCTCCGATAATCACTGTGTATCAAGTGGGCCATGAGCTCGGTCACCTTTCTCCTCCACCAATTGTGTCCCTCATATCGGATGGTCCTGACCGCCTCCATCCGTGGCTTTCGTCCTCACGAAGTTCTGGCATCTCATCCTGTCATTGGTGGACGTGGACGTGGATGAGCTCAGGGCCCACCTGATGTTAAGTGGTTACCGGAGACATCTACATCGTAAATCCGCCACCCACCTTGAGACATGAATTGTAAAGTCTCACTTCTATCAGTACAACGGCTGCCCCACCCTTCAAACCTAAACGCATTACTGCCGAAATAGGCAGGGTATTTGTACCTGCCCGTGCGAACTTACAAGACGTCTTGAGTCTTGAGTAAATACGCAAATTTTAATTTTGCAAGTTTGATTTTTGTTACACGATTTTATTCCTTCACCGTGGAAGTCAATCGTGAAAATCGAGTACGTGTTTCATTTGAAAAATTTGTATCTACCGGCGGGATTCGAAAACCGATGCATCGCTACATACGAATGCACCGGACATCTCATCCTTTATGCCACGGCGACTTCAAAATTACAACGAATAAATATTTGGTTAAAGGTAGGTTTACTCACACGTTGGGGTGGGAGCCGGCGAAGGCGGGCCTATGGCGCGCACATGGTGGTACCTGGGTCCCCGCCCAGCCGGAGTGGAGGAGCTCGTTGGGGTTTAGTCGGTAGTCGTTAAGCTGGGCGGGTTTGGCGAGAGCTGAACTTAGCCCAGCGCGCCTTTCTAAAGGCGTAGTCTCCGTGGACCAATTGGTTGAGGGCGCGGACCTCGGTTCGCGACTTCTTCCTCTTTCTTCCACCGGAGGCGCGGAGTCCGACATAACCCGGTCCGACCCCCGTCGGCAGGGTATCCGTAAAGACTAGGATTCCCCATCGATACCAAAAAAAAAAAAAAGGTTTACTCACACGTTATAAGGTTTATAGCCGTACATATGAGCCAAACTGTTAACAGTCAGTTCACAATGCAGCACGTAGAGATACCGTATGAAGCATTGCCAGGCAACAGCGCACTTCCAATCTTCCCCGATCAAGAAGATGTTCATTAATGTTGGTATTAGAAAACAGAATAGGATTGTTAATTGATTGTGGTATCTAAAAAGAAAGAAACACCTTTATCACATTTGTGTTTCTGTAGGGAAAATCTTTTAAGGTACTTTCCCCCTAAACAATGCACAATGTTATCTGTACTTAAGGCTTTTGCGTGAAATTCATAAAATATTTTTGAATGGTGTCTTCTTCATCCCTCATTTTTTGAATAAAACATGTCTACTATGCCGGTATGTATTTTTTTACATAAAAAAATAAGTAATGCAACTTCGGCTACTCCCATATAGTGCATGTTCATAGTGTATAGTGTAATATTCAAAATAGTTTTAAATAAAAATCTCGTTATCGTGTTGTAGAAGTACCGTGTTATATGAGGGTTTGGGGAGTTTTTTTTTTTTGCGGTGTTGGCAGACGAGCTTACGGCCCACCTGATGGTGAATGGTTACCGTCGCTCATGTACTCAGCAATGTCAGGGGCAGAGCCAAGCCGTTTCCTACTGTTTAATACTCTCCACAAGCCTCGTTTGAAGAAGGACATGTCATAGCGCTCGGAAAACACCGTGGAGGGGAGCTCATTCCATAGCGGGATGGTACGTGGCAAAAAAGACCTCTGGAAATGCACTGTGGATGACGTAGTGGCTCCAGGTAGTATGGATGAACTCTACTCCGGAGGCGGGCGGTACGATGGTAAAAGCGAGATGTCGGTATCATCCCAAACAACTCCTCAGAGCACTCCCCATGGAACATACGGTACAGAATACACAGGGAACCGAAGTCTCTCCGCAGACCCAGAGGTTCCAAACGATCCGTAAGAATGGGATTATCGACAATCCGAACGGCTCTTTTCTGTATGGAGTCAAATGGAAGTAGCAGGTATTTGGGAGCCCCAGCCCAGAGGTGGAAGCAGTACTCAGTACTCCACGCGAGGCCGGACCTGTGCTTTGTAAAGCAAAAGTCTTTGTCCAGGCATGAAGTACCGCTTCGCTCTATTGAGGACTGCCAGCATTTACCCCTTACTTTTCGTGTTAGAGTGGAACTGTGTTGTAAAATATCGTGTTAAAGGAGGGCTACCTGTATTTTGGAATATTCAAACTAAACTTAAAGCAGGCTTTCGCATTAATTTGTGTAACGCAAAAAACCATTTGTGTGTCTTCTTTCATCAAATGAGATATTTAGGAATATTCAAAGCCAACATTGGCTTGACTCTCGATCTTTTTACTGGAAAATTCTCCTAATTTCTATCTATCTTTTAGGTTTATTGGCAAACATATTCCTTATTATTATTATAACATCCAAGACACAGCTTAAATATAAATTCAAAGGTAAAAGTAATATCATACTTATGTTCAAACATCAAATGAGAATCGCTTTCTATGTCACTCATGTCAATCAGCTTTCCCTTCGTAAGGACACTTTCGTTCTTCTTCACCATCAGCCATCCTATGTGGGAGAAGAAGAAGCCTCGTTTCACGTTGTGAGGGTCGGCATCGGTGTCAGCAAACTTGTGATGGAGTCTGTGATCCCTCACCCAGTTGTATATTGAATTCTACGGTGGGAGACAAAATTGAATCTTACTTACTTACTTTTAGCATACATATACGAAGTCCAACTGTAATTAAATGGAATTAGGAGTCATGGCTATCGAGTTTAGGTTCATTACAATTATTTATTTGCAGTCCATTGTACACACAATCACATTAATTATCAACATGAAAAAACACAGTTCTCTTGTCACTTTCACAGAACTGCTGATGAAAAGGATATTAGAAAATATCTATTAAAATCTATATGCATAGAGATCCACTAAAAGAAAGGTCTGCAAAATTATAAAACAGCATAAGATATATCAAGAATTATGCTACTGTAATGAGTTGTAATAATACTTATTCATCTGAAGGATTGTGGGCATACCAGACGAGTAGCACACGAGTTTCCAAATCATTTAACAACTATATAGCCACTGAAAGAGCTCGTCTAGCTTATATTATTCTTGTTACAATAACTTCAACAATTGATTTTGAAAATCAATAAACAAAAATTGCTACCCGAGTAAAAGGATGCCGTAGTAAAAATCAATTAATCTTATTTTCAATTTGGTGATCGCGGTTAGAATATGAACTGAAGAAAACACTAAAATTATATTTTTTCGATTCTTTTTTCTATCAGCCCACAGACGTCCACTACTGAACATAGGCCTCCCCCAAGCCTCGCCACAAAGACCGGTCCTGCGCTGCTTGCATCCAGTGGATCCCCGCGAACCTCAATAGATCGTCGGTCTATCTTGTGGGAGGCCTATCCGTGCTACGTCTTCCCGTACGCGGTCGCTACTCCGTATCGGACGGCTTAATGTTAGAAGATTCTATACCTCTTCTTCATTGTTCCCTCACTGTTGAGGATCGCGACCGAATGTGACTTTCCTCCATTAATATTTGGTCATGTGTGGCATGGACCGCATGGCATAGACTACACTAATCCTTTCTTTACCAGATCTAACGATCTGGCTGGTGTTCTGCCCACACCACATGCCTTAGATTCCATTACATAAACACTATAGCCAAATTCCTAAGGAATCCCATCTGTCCTCTAACCTGTTTTAGCTTCATGAGTCAGGTTTCAGCTTAGGCACTCTATTATGGTTCAAATAAGATAAAAACTAGATGGCAGTTACCTGGCCACTGCTGCAGAAGCAAGCCATCAAGAGCAACTTCATGGGTGCTTTGGCTTTGTATGATCGATGCGTCCACAACCTATGCACACCGCAAGTAATACCTGCTCCAGAGACAATTATCATAGAGTAGGCTGAAACAAAAAAAATACGTTTGTTGCTGTGAAAATTAAATCTTTGGGAGAAAGAAAAATAGTCTATAAGGCATTACAGAGAAATTAAGACTTTATGCTTATAATATTTTTTTGTAAGAAATTTCTTAATATTAATATTATTATTGAAGGTTTAAAAATCATAAAAGTTTTTTATTTGAACTTTAAAAAAAGCAAGGATGCCGGTCTTGAATCACGAAATATTGTGGGCTAAGAGTACCTTTTTAAATTAAAACTTTGATGATACTGATAAAAGATGTCTGTTTATATTTATATATAACTAGTCAGGTCATAAGTATTGTCACACAGTAAAAACTTTTCTTTTAGAATGCTGGCCACAAAAATGTTTATTGAATTCGAAATTCGAATTGTTCATGAAAATAAAAATGTATACTTTTAGAATTTTACTCATTTTTAAATATGGAGTGGACGCTTAAAGAAGACCGTGTTGCAGGTATTGCGTTGCATCGTTGCGGTTACGCGCCAATTCAAATTTTTCAGTATGTTAAAAATTTGAATTGGCGCGTAACCGCCTTTTTAACATTCTGAAAAATTTGAATATAACCAAAAGATTCGTTTATCGTACCATCAAACGATACAATGAAGACTCTAGTGTAGATGACAGGTCAAGAAGTGATCGCCCTCGGTCTGTTAGGACTCCAGCAGTGATAAAAGCTGTGAAGGCGCGAATTCAAAGAAATCCCAAACGTAAGCAGAAACTGTTGGCCCTTCAGATGGGGTTAAGCAGAACCACGGTGAAAAGGGTGTTAAATGAAGACTTAGGGCTTCGGGCATATCGAAGAAAAACAGGAAATCGTTTGAATGCTCGTCTAATGGACCTGAGACTGAAGAGATACCGCGCTTTGTTGAAGCGGTACGCGGGAAAAAAATATCGGGAAATTCTTTTTTCGGATGAAATAATTTTTACCGTAGAAGAGAGCTACAACAAACAAAATGATAAGGTGCACGCACACAGTAGTGAAGAAGCGAGCAACCGTATTCCGCGTATCCAACGAGGCCATTTTCCATCCTCGCTCATGGTATGGTTGGGAGTTTCTTATTGGGGCTTAACAGAGGTACATTTTTGTGAGAAAGGTGTAAAAACGAATGCAGTTGTGTATCAAAATACAGTCCTGACGAACCTTGTGGAACCTGTTTCTCATACCATGTTCAATAACAGGCACTGGGTATTCCAACAAGATTCGGCGCCAGCTCATAGAGCGAAGAGCACACAAGACTGGCTGGCGGCGCGTGAAATCGACTTCATCCGGCACGAAGACTGGCCCTCCTCCAGTCCAGATTTGAATCTGTTAGATTACAAGATATGGCAACACTTAATAAGGCAGCCGCTGATATTGACATGGACCTCGTTCGTGCTGCGATAGACGACTGGCCGCGCAGATTGAAGGCCTGTATTCAAAATCACGGAGGTCATTTTGAATAAACTTTAGTGTCATAAGAATCTATGTTTTGTTAAATTCATTTTGGTATATGAATGAATTGTTACATAATGAATAAACTTGTTTCAATTATTTTACATTAAACATGTGACAGAATTTATGACCTGACTAGGTATATACAATAACAATAAAAAAAAACTTAATAAATAAAAGTGTTTTTTTTTTCGTATTTTCAAAATGACGACTGAACAGTCTCTTCTAAGAAAAACAAATAACGAAATCGTACAGCGACATCAGCCGAATTTGCACATTGTGTTGCCCAATCCACAAACGAATTGGCTAAAAAATAAATCAAGAAACACTTACCAAATAAAAATGTTCCTAATTTTAGGGGAAATGCATATTTGCTACACCAATATAAACCAAAAATATGATAGAACGAAATCACTAATAATGAATCCCATTTAATTTTATTTTTGAAGACAAACATTTTCGTGAACATTTTGCTCAAAAATTCTCATTCTGCGTTTTGTTTCACGCATTTTATACATAATTTAACTTGAGCTCGCATTAGGGTTCCACAGTGCGAAAATACTAAACCGTCTAACACGTACGTGAAACATTACACACTGCATATAATCCATTAAAGCATTCACAGCACGCTACAATGTACATATCTGTCAATTGTTTCTATTAAATCCATTAGTTTGTATTTAGCGGTACTGATTCTAAAGCATCCTAAAAACATAATCATCATCATAGTCGGTTGCTCTTGGCAGAGCAGTCGTGGTCATATGTAATTCTTGTTTATTAAAGCCTTGACAGATGTTATCCATAGTTTGGGAACTGAGGCTTGCCGCACGCACTCGTTAGGTGGGGTTTCAGTAAGGTCTTTCACCTGATCAGTCCAGCGCATGGGGATTCGTCCACGAGATCTCTTAGAAATCTAGTCTTTAAAATACAGAATAATAATAATAATAAACTTGACAGAATGAATTTGACTCACTCGTTGGTGCAGTATTTAGCGGCCCTGAATATTGTGCCGAGGATAGCGGATTCGAGCAAATATTGTGTACTGAAAAAGCTTGTTTGCTCTTTGTTTGGAAGTTTATTATCTATGTATATATCGGCGCAACCCTGCTATTATAGTAAAGAAAGCGATTGGTGGTAGTCTATGCCATGCGGCACATGCCACACATGACCGAACACTATGGAGGAAAGTCACATGCGGTCGCGATCCTTAACAGTGAGGGAAAAATGAAGATGAAGTATAGAATCTTCCAACATTAACAGGTCCGATACGGAGTAGCGACCGCGTACGGGTAGACGTAGCACGGGTAGGCCTCCCACAAGATAGACCGACAATCTATTGAGGTTCGCGGGGATCCGCTGGATGCAAGCAGCGCAGGACCG
Source organism: Bombyx mori (assembly GCF_030269925.1). Classification (NCBI taxonomy): domain Eukaryota; kingdom Metazoa; phylum Arthropoda; class Insecta; order Lepidoptera; family Bombycidae; genus Bombyx; species Bombyx mori. Next base: position 14,679,535 of record NC_085112.1, read on the forward strand.
GTCTTTATGGCGAGCTATGTCCAGTAGTGGACGTCTGTGGGCAGATAAAAAAAAGTATCGAAAAAATAACTAGACCAAATTAAGGACCTCGGGTTCGGGAACCAAGTGAGTACAGTAGTTAGTTAAATTTGTATTTATTTAAATTAATATAGGTAGTGTAAATAGTCAAATTATTTAATAACCACTCAGTCAAATTTCTATAAATAATTTAAATAAATTAGCGTCGTAATTGTATCAGCCAATTGGAGTTGTGTAATACAGATTATAGTTGTGGACACTACCACCCGTATCTTTAGTCGTTTACACGAGCTTAACTCGACTCGACTCAACCTCCAACGCGCGTTTTGGTATGATTAGTCATAAAAATTAACTTCACTCAAACGTCCTTGGAAAAATTTCCTAACCGGAGTGAAGTAAGCGAACTGTCAAGTCAAGGTACGTCGCGACGTACCTTGAACGTTCCTCAAGGCTGGTTTTCTATCAATGTCCAAATAGTATGTGGACCGCAAATGGAAATATATGATATTGTTGTGCAATGGCCTGGATCTGTGCATGATTCCCGCATATTTTGATAATTAAATTTTGATAATATTTATTAATAAAGTAAATAGTTCGAAGTTAGACATTTGAAACTCTTTATTTTATTTACCTACATAAGAGTCATATTTTGCTTACTACCTGATAAATAAAGTCAATGCGATTATAAGTTTTAAGTATTTATATAATAATAAACTGGTGGTTGTGGAAAAGTACTTCAACAACACGATGCAATCAAAATCACACAAAAGCGGCGAATAAAAATACAAGCCGGGTCCGAAATCTAAAATAATAATGGGTTAGAAAATAAATAATTCACTTTCAGATTTACCGCACGCACACATATTTACGAATAACTCAGCAATCAAAACATCAAACAAGTTCATCTAGTGTCAAACAGACAACGGCAGCTTGACTTTGACATTAAACAATGACCATAGACTACAGAACTCTATGGGTTTGATGCTAGCTTGATCAAATTTTCATCATTATTACCTCACTCGAGGACTGTTGAGGAATATTGTAATGGTCGACTAAAAATACCAAACTCGAGTAAGTTTGGAGGGAATTCTCGAGCATCATCGGATGAGTTAAGAGTGGAGGACTATTTTACGAAACGTCTAAAGATACGGGCATAAGTCCATGTTTAATTACCTCACTCATAGGATTAAATCCTTTTAACTCAATTAATTATAACAGATTAAGTAAAAAGATTAGATAATTCATTATTTTTGTATTATAGTGTGGAAAATCCTTAATTTATTTTATTTTTCCTCTTACAATAGTTTAGAACCATATTTTTATTTAGTTATAATACCAAGCCATTACGAATGATTCGACTAGTAATGCTACAACATTTTATAATGTACATTTTATTTTTGACATTTTATAATTTAGAGTTAATGTAATAAAATACCTTGTAAATTTAAACACACTTTATATTTGCACAATTGGACAAATACCCACCAAGGTCGGTTGTGTCGCCTACGGTAGAAGCCGATAGAGCACAATCATCGTCATGATAATCGCCTTATCGTTGCCGCCGCTGACTACTCCCCGAATCCTGATCACGCAGGAGCCAGTCACCGTCGACGCCCTAGACACGTCCTTACGGATCCATCAGATCCAATAACCTTTGCATTAGACGCCTTCAGCTCTAACACTAGGAGCAGGCTTAGGGACCTCGGTAACCGTACTCGTCGAACTCGACAAAGAGTTCGCCGTGCAACCTAACCCATGAATCAGCTCGCTGAGTTTCTCGCCGGATCTTCTCAGTGGGTCGCGATTCCGATCCGGTAGTAGATTCATTCGCGAAGCAGCTACTCTTGAGCTGTTAGGTCTCCTTCGGAGGCGCTCGGGTAGCTGTTAGCAAATCCCACCCCTCCTGGCTGAGCCTTTGCTCGCCCACCTGTCCTGGTGAAACTGGAAAGGCCTCCGGGCCAGCAGTAATCCTTCAATTATAAAAAAAAAAGCACAATCACGTAACTGCTAGTCAAACATCCGAATCCGAAACTGAGTTCGACGCATTATATTCCTTCGGTTCCTCCTCCTCGAGAGCGGAGGTCTTAACCCTTATGATCACGGTGACATCATAAATATGTGTCGCGTATTCGCTTAAATCTATTTCATCTCTAGTCTTTCCGTCTGGGCTTTGCCAGGTCCATTTTCTAAGGAGTCCTTTCCTGAAGAACGAATTAATCAAGAAAAGTCCCCGCGACTTGAGAAAATTTACTAGCATTCGCCCTCGGGTATTTCTAGAGCCAACATCATGGGGTCCTAATACAGGTTCTCTGCATTCTCGTATTCCTACTTTCACGTTGAAATCCCCCTTCACTACGGCATAATGGGTCTTGGTAGTCCGTTCAATGGATTTTACGATATCGTCGTAAAGACCCGTAGAACACCTGGTGAATCGCTCAACACGAATGCACCGGACGACTTGTGCTGTGTCGAACTATTGTTTTAATTTTTTGAATATAATTCGTATAACGGTTCGCGCGTTGAAGATTTCAAATAAAGTATTAAAATCAGGTATTATAACACAAAGATATATGTTAAGTGGTTACTGGAGCCCATAGACATCTACGACGTAAATGCTGCCACCCACCTTGAGATATAAGTTCTAAGGTCTCAAGTATAGTTACAACGGCTGCCCTACCCTTCAAACCGAAACGCATTACTGCTTCACGACAGAAATAGGCAGGGTGGTGGTACCTAACCGCGCGGACTCACAAGAGTCCTACCACCAGTAACTACGCAAATTATAATTTTGCGGGTTTCTTTTGTATTACACGATGTTATTCCTTGACAATAACACAACTTATTAAGAACATACAAGCTACTCGTATGGTATGTTTCTGTGCGACGCTAAAAGAGTTGTTTTCTGCCAAGTAGTTTTGACGAATAAAACAGACAATATTCTAACACAATTGAGTTTTCAACTTCACTGTTCAAGAGGGATGTAGTATTTATGATTTGACAGCTGCATAAGACAGATAGGTCATGAGACGATCTATCCATCAGCATTAAGATAGCACTTGAACTATAAACAAAATAGTCCCTATTATTACAAAGAGTACCTACTGGTATAATGATAAAAGATCAACTGACAATCCTTATTGAAAGTTTTTTTTTTTGTTGCCTTTGTAGGCAGACGAGCATACGGCCCACCTGATGGTGAGTGGTTACCGTCGCCCATGGACTTCAGCAATGCCAAGGGCAGAGCCAAGCCGCTGCCTACCGCTTAATACTCTCCACAAGCCTCGTTTGAAGAAGGACATGTCATAGCGCTCGGGTGATCGTTTCAAACACAGCTACTTACAAACAAAAGAGTCACATTTGTAGCTATTAAGAATTCGCGTCACAACCCTAACCACAACATAGATATCATAATAAAAGTATGCGGTATGTGGACGTGTGTTTGTTTCGTGTACACGATCTTTATACGTAGATGCGTAGACATTTTTACGGTTTACTTGGCATTTAGCGTTTGCTAAAACCTTGAGAATATTTTTCAAACATTCATTGTCTCAGCACAAATTACTCGTAACAGACTAACAAAGAAAAAAATTTAAATAAAAATATTTTTTTCGATTTAATAAAATATGAAGATATAAGTATGGCCTGGAATTGTTTTGAGAAAAGAAAACTGAAAAGGAGAGAAAAAGAAACTAATATCAGTTGTTCTAGTTACGTAACACGGATAATATGGAAGATTAGGAAAAAATGAGAAGATGATATACCTATATTATGTTGAACTGTTTCAAAAATGTATAATGTAAAAAACATAGGGAAAGACAACCAGTGTACTGTGTAGAACACAACAATCTTATAAGGTTAATATTATAAATAGCACAGTCCAACATTAGACGCAAGAAAATATATTTCCTTTGATTATCTTCGAGCTATAATAAAATCTTTCGACCAATATTTAAAGAGAATACATAAATGAAGCCGTTCAATGTATTGCGCAATTATACTCATGTGTCATAACCGAATATCAGGTAGGTAGATCGTGGGCTCATCTGCACAGGACATGGGCCATTCTTCATACATTGCACGGCCCACTAAACGAAGTTCAAGGACAGTAATGAAATTAAGTTTAAATAACAGACTATATATCCCTTTTATTATAAACAAATTAAAATCAATATTGTTCATGGGAAAACAGAGATATTTAAAAAATAAGATACGACCGATAATAATATTAATACAATATAAATTATTTATTATAATCTTTTTCTATTTGAAGTCGGTTTTTTTTTTTTTTTTTTTTTTTTTTTTTTTTTTTTTTTTTTTTTTTTTTTTTCCTACCTATGCTGATAGCCTTGAGAGGCTATTTCAGCTTCACCCTAACGTTTGTAGGTGAGCTCGCGGGGCTCAACCGGAGAGTTGCTAACACTGACCATAGCAAGAGCAGTGCTTCGCAGAATCTACCACCGGATCGGAAACGCGACCCACTGAGAAGATCCGGCGAGAAACTCAGTGGGCTGTGTCTGTGGGTTAGTTCGCTCGTCGAGCCCTTCGTCGCAAGCGACGGGTTCGACGAGGACGGTGACCGGTGCTTGTGGTGCCTAAGAGCACCGTTAATGGATCAGGAGGATCCGTAATGACGTGCTTTGGGCGACGTCGACGGTTTACCATTCGGTCTACTGGGTCGGGTATGTAATTTCCAGCGGCTACGATGAGAGGGTTCTCATGTCGTGCCGCCTTCTCAAAATGGCGCAGCGATGCCGACTGTAGATACTTACTAAAAGAGTCGAGCTCCAGGTCGTCGTGGAGATCCACATTCCTAAGGAACCAAGGCGCTCCGACGGCTATCCTGCAGAATCGTGATTGAATAACCTGAAGGGATTTCAAGTTGGTGCGGGCTGCGTGAGCGAACACTACGCTTGCATACGTCATGACGGGGCGTATACAAGTTTTGTAGAGAGTTACCTTATTACGGAGGGACAGTTTGCTTCGACTACAAAGCATTGGATAGAGTCGTCCTAGAATAAACGCGGCGCGGTCGCGTACCGTTTTTATATGGGGACGGAATGTCATCCCTCTGTCGAGGGTGACGCCTAGATATTTGACCTTCGAGACCCACGGTATGGGCTGGCCAAAGAGAGTGATGGGACTAACGGCGGAGGTGTTTGCGCGCCTACTACGGAGTGGGATGCTCGAAGTGATGTTCGGAGGGCGACCCCTTTTGAAGAGCACCGCTGCGCTTTTCGTGGGGTTGATGTCAATTCGCCACTTCCGGAACCACTGTCCCATGGTGGCTACTGCGATCTGGAGTCGCCGATGAAGCAGCGACATCTTCCTACACGAGTAGTAGATAGCCGTGTCATCGGCGAAGAGCGCTAGATGGGTCTCCGGAGACCGGGGTATATCATTGATATACAAACTAAATAATAACGGGGAGAGCGCGGAGCCTTGCGGGACTCCGGCGGTCAGTTGACGGGGACGAGAACGAGTTCCCTCTACTCGATATCGAAACGAACGGTTCGACAAGAAGTCTCGTATGATGAGCACAAGTCTGTCTGGCACTCCCATGTTGTACAGTTTGTAAATTAAACCGTTGTGCCAGACTTTGTCGAACGCCTTCGCGATGTCGAAGAAGAGGGCGCCGGTCGGGATTTGTTTACGCCTATTTAGTCCTGTCAGGATGTGCTCCGTGAGGCGGTGCACTTGTTGTACGCACGAGTGTTTAGAGCGGAATCCGAACTGTTCGTCTATGAGAATTTTGTTCGCGGTAACAAAATCCCAGAGGCGTTTCCTAAGGAGCCGTTCGTAAATTTTTCCTATCGTCGGGAGGAGACTAATCGGACGGTAACTAGATGTTTCGTTTGTCGGTTTGCTCGGCTTATGTATACCGATAACATCCGCTTCTTTCCACACCGCGGGAAAGATGCAGTGCGTCATAGCGGCATTTAAAACTGTAGCCAACATTGCTATCAGTTGGACTGGCAAGAGTTTTAGCGCGCGGTTGCGAATGCCGTCGGAGCCGGATGCCTTCCTAGGTTGGAGATTGTGGATCGCGTCTCTAACTTCGTCAGTGGTAATGGGGGGTAACGCGTCCGAGGGCGGCAGGGAAGCTCTGCGCTCGACCTCCCTGTCGACTAACTCGGTGTGTTCGGGGTCCGCGTGTTGAGTGCTGGTGGTGCACTGCTCTTGTAGTGCATCGGCCAGCAGCTCAGCCTTGTCGTCGTCATCGAATGCCGGTGGTTGGCCTGAAGGGCGTACGAGGGGAGGCATAGTAGCGGTAGTTTCGGATTTGAGAGTCCTAGCTAGTCGCCAGTATGCTTGGTGGGAGGGCGCGAGTTGTTCTAAATAACTATGCCAATTATCGTTACGCGCGTCGCTTAGGCGGGAGTGGACTTCGCGTTGTAGACGACGCATCCGAATCCGGTTTGAATGCGTGGGAAGCCGATCGTAGGCCCGGATTGCCGCGTTCCTAACTCTTAAGAGATTCCTAAGTTCGGAGGATAGTCTGATGCGGTGGAAGCTGTCCTCCACATCGACTTCTTTTGAAGATCTAATGATCGCGGAAGAGATGTGATCGGTAATGATGTTTATGGATTCGACGGTGTCCTCGGGGGATAGATTCGAATCCAGGCCGTAAGGGAGGATTGGCGGAGCGGCTTCGGCTAGGCACGTGCCCAGCTTATTCCAATCCACCATGGTCCTCGTAACAGTGACTGGGTTGTGAGGGCGACCGAGCTGCATAAGGACAGGTCGGTGGTCTGAGTCGAGCTCTGACAGTGCTTCGATGGAACGTAAGCGCAGAGTTACGTTCCTAAGCAATGCCAGGTCTATAGTGCTCGGACGGAGCGCGATGTTATACGGATAACATGTTGGAGTTGGGGGACCGACTACTTCAAAAGTGAGGTCGTCTATAAACGCGTCGAGACGCCTACCGTTAACGTTCGTACGATGGCAGTTCCACCTAGTGTGGTGGCAATTTAAATCGCCTGCCAGGATGACGGAGTCTCCCATGCCGAACAGTGACTCGATGTCACTGCTCAGGAGGGGCTTGTCCGGGGGGAGATAAACGGATGCGATGACGATCGGCTGGTGTCCCGTCAGCGAGATACGGCACACTGACGCCTCGATATGTAAGAGCGAGGGAGTATCGAGAGGGACAACGTGCAGGGCCCGCCTATAGTAAATGGCAGTCCCGCCTTTGGAGGCGGTGAGTCTGTCATTCCTAACCATGACGTAATTCGCGACTTTCGGGTCACGACGCGAGGGCTTCAGACAGGTCTCCTGCACTAACAAAATATCTACAAGATTGTCGCGGAGGAATTCGAAAATTTGATCGCGTTGCCGCGTGAGTCCGTTAGCATTGTAGAATGCTAACGTAAGGGAATACGGTTTTTCTCTACCTTTTTGCGCCATTGATTACCGGTAAAGAATTTTTATAACGTGCGAGACACGGACTCGTAGACGTCCATGTGATCGAAAGCGGCCGCGAGTCGCTGTTCGGGGGTTACCGACCTACGGATAGCATCTGCGAACGATCGCAGACGGTCAAAGTTTACCGCGGTGACAAAGTCGCGCACGAGCGCGAAGTCGTTGACGACTGAGGGTTGCGGGGGGCGGTACGCGGGCGCGGGGCGAGGTGCGAGCAGGGGCTGAGGCGCGTGACGTGTCGCAGGCGGGAGCTGGGGTACGTTTTGTGTTCCCTCCTTCGTATACGGCAGCGGTTTTTTCCACGCCGAGACGGTGGGAACCGCAGCCGGTACGAAGGCTGGTTTCGGCACTGAAGGCGCCGAAGTCTTTGGGTCGACGGTTCGGGGGGCTGGGTGGTTCGGGCGTTTACGCGGAGCCCTAGGACATCCGCGGTAGTTTGCCGGGTGCCCTTGCTTAAGGCATAGGACACAGCTTGGGGGTTCCGTCGCGGTTTCCCTAACACGCGAACATTCTGTGGTTGCGTGATCGCCGAGGCATTTCACGCAGCGAGGGCGCGCGTGGCAATTACGCGCTGAGTGGCCATAGAGCTGGCACCTGTGGCACTGCCCGGGAGTACCACGTTTATGGGGGGCTTCGATGGTGACCCCGGAGAGGCCGCATATCGTTTTGAGACATGAGATTCTTTTCTTTGCCTCCGGGGTTGATTCTAGCGCGACGAGAATCATATTGTACGGCTGTCTGCCGCGTCCGCTGTGCATCCGGTGCACACTAATTATTGGGAGGGACTGACCGATCAGATCCTCCTTTACGTAGTCTATGTCGAGTTCCTTGGGGACTCCACGTATCACTACGCGGAGTTCGCGGTCCTCCTGAAGAGCATAGGTGTGATAACCTATGTTCTCCTTTCGGAGGTAAGCAGAGAGGGCCCTATGGTCGCCCGGCGTTGCGACCTTAATCTGAATCCCATGCGCGACGTTACGCGCATGGGTATAATTAATTTTGTTGGCCTGAAGGGCCTGGGATACGCGATTCCACGCTGACTTCTCCTGAAGTATCAGCGGGGGCGGGACAACTGTTTTAGGCGCGGGCGCGGTTTTTGGGCGCGGCGGTGGGATTACGCGGCGGGCGGAGTCCGACTCCGGCGTTACGACTACCTGCGGTCGGGAGGCGGTCGCGGACTTGGTTTGCTTCGTCATGGAGCTCCGGGACTCCACGACGCGAGTACGCTTTTTACCGCGCGTTACAGTTTGGAACCCATCCGAGGTTCCGGGTTGAGGGCTAGTCGCGGACTCGAAGTCCATCTCCGATTCGGTATCGGAGCCTGAACTAGACGCTATTGAGGTCGCGACGGACGAAACTGACGCGATTGACGCGGGCGCGGGGGTAGCGGGGGCGGGGGCGTTAGACGCTACGGCGGCGGCGTGCGTACGTGCGCTTGAACACGGACCGGCGGCGGGGCACGCGAGGCATGTCTGCGAGGCATGTTTGGCGACGGCGGCGAGAGATGCGGGGGGAGAATATTTACCAAATGAAGCCCTATAGGCTTCGAATTCGGGCGCGATTGACGGATATTTTTCCCGAATGAAATCGATGAAAAGTTTTTCCTCCATCTTTACGTGATTTTAGCCCGGGGGGGGGCGGACCCGGGACTTAAACACGCGCTCGCCTTGCGGCGAGGCCCCTGCGTCGGTAACACTAAATTGGCCGAAGCGATTCTAGGAATTTTAGAAATTTTAGTGACTAGAATAAATAGAATAGAATTAGAGTGAATAGAACCACTGCACAGTTCCCGGGCGGCAATGCCTTGCAATTAGGCGCAGGTGCAAATTCCGAGAAACACTTGGGCCACAGATGTGCCACGAACAATGATCTATTATCACCGGTAGTCACTTCCGACAAAACACTTGGACGCCAGATGTGCCACGAACCGAGGTCGGGCAATCGAACGAACAATGAGCACGTCCACGCGCGTCGGTTGCTTAAATCGGAATGGTTTTTGTTAAAGCATGTTTATTTATATAAGGTAGAATCATTATAAAAATTTAAAAAACAAGGCTGAGAAGCCGCAGCTTCGACATGTTTTAGGCAATTAAACGTGGGAATTGAAGATAAAGAAACAGATGGCGAACTACGATAAGGGAAAAAAAACTGTTTGTCTTGAGACGAAAACAAGATTATGATTCTTATAGAGTTGAAATTAAATTAAGGCAATCAACTATGTGAAATAATACACATTAGATGAACTAAAATTGGATTAAGATTGAGTAAAAAATAGCGGGTGCGCAGCACCAAAACAACCCACCACTCGTTATTCCTTTGAATTGCCAATTTGGAATAATAAGCAGCCCCGCCAACCCCTAAGGACTGCAGAGGTAGGTACTGGGAAAAGACATCAGTGACCAGACTCAATGGCCCGAATGTACGGTCTGACTTTTATTAATCAACTAGAAGCGGGCACACAGGTAACAGAGGTCGCGCGACGCCGTCCCGTAATTAAGTAGGTTAAGGATAGAAATGTCTCTCACTTACTTGTTGCTGGCTTCCGAATTATCGACAGCATGCCGATACAAAAATTCGCAATGAAGCATAGCCGCAACGAGGAAAGAAATTGGTCAGCACTATCACAATACACACGCCTGTCGCCGGCATTCGTCATTTGTGTTGTGATCTGACGGGTCGTCGCTTCCCCTTGCGGGATGGGCCTCGGAGCGACCCCCTCTACCCGGGCTTGAGACTCCCTGCCTAACGAGGCAGTGGTGAAGAATTTACTGGTGTGGGTCCATACGTGCAGGTTTGAGTAGTGGACGGGTCGATTTCTTCTTCAGTCTTCCGTCTTCTTTCTTCTGTCTTGAATCTTCATCTTCATCGGATTCCGCACAGCACGAACACGCTAAGATTCACGAAGCACTAGTGAACCGGGCTCGTGTGTTGTGCGGGTCAGGTTGGGTCGTCGCGTCCCCTTACGAGAGCGCGGAATGGGCCTCGGGGCAACCCCCTCTGCCCGGGCTTGAACTCCCTGCTAACGAGGCAGGGGTGATAAGTTGCAGGTTTGGATGTATAAAAGGATCGGTAATAGTTTGACGGGTCGATAAACTCTTCTCTTCAGTTCTTCTTTTTTCTATTCTCTTCATTTTTTCCTCCTCCGGCCTTTTTCCTTGATGCACAAAAGTAGCTCGTTTTTATAAGTAGTAGAACAGCGGGGAAGTTTGTTCATTAATTTTCTTGAATACCGTCTTAAACAAGTGTTGACTTGCGTTGGACTTATAACCTTTCAACAACAATCTTAACATTGAGAAAACAGTTCACTTTATTTATTATGTATATATAATATATATACAGATAATAAAACGAACTGATAACAGAGTTGGATGAAATTTCTGAAACATAGAAGAGCTACTGTCAATTGTTATTCCAGTATTTACAGAAGACGCTTAAATCAGAACGGAACGGCCTCGGTACGCTCGGATGACGTTCTCTCTGGTAACTTCTATCCAAGTGCTGGGGTTCGACAAGGTTGCATTGTATAGCAGCTCTTATTCAATGCCTACACAGAGATCATAATGCGCATCACTTTGGAGGATGCGACAGATGGTGTAAGGACTCGACAGATGGTGTAGCAATTGGGGGGTATAGGATTGCAAACTTGCATTACGCGGATGATACCACATTGTTTGCAACTAATGCGCAATGCATGAGGGAGCTACTGTTGAGAACGGTACGTGTGAGCCTTGAGTTTGGATTGAGGATTAACCGCAGTAAGACCAAGGTGATGATTGTCGAACTCGCCGTACCTGACTCAAATGGCGGGTTGCGATGTGGTCCAGTCCTACATATATCTTGTGGCTTTAATCTCAAATAATGGCGGATGCGTGGACGAAATCAAAAGGCATGGCTGTCACGAGGTGGGCGATGGACGGGCTGAGGAAACTATGGAGAAATAGAAACATAAATAAAACCACAAAGATCGGGCTCGTTAGAACACTAATATTCTCAATATTTCTATATGCTGCTGAGACGTGGACCGTGCCAGATATGGAAAGGAAGAAAATAGACGCTCTGGAAATTTAGTGTTGGAGAAGAATGCTTGGAGTTTCATGGACCGACTTTCGTACAGATGTCTCGATACTTCCGGAACTCGGCATCAAGTAGCGTCTATTTGCTATAGTACAGTCTCGAATGGTAGATTTCTTCGGACACGTTTCGCGACGAGATGGCCGGTCCATAGAACGCCTAGTTATACAGGGAAGGGTTGATGGTACAAGACCACGCCGGAAGACACCAATGCCGACCAAATTAAAACTGCAGTGGAAGCTCCCCTAAATGAGTGCAATAGAGTGGCCTCAAGCAGGGAGAGATGGCGGGACATCGTGAGATGCATCAAGTCTGCCCCTTCCAGCACTGCATGACGATCACGACCACTCTGTCAAGAGTGACACGATTGAGAAGAAGAAAATAGATAATAAGCTCCTAAACAAAGAGCAAACAAATCTTCTCATCACACAATGTTTGCTCGATGTAGGAATAGAACCCACGACCCTCGGCTCAACCGTCAGAGCTGCTAACTACAGCACCACCGAGTGATTCAAATTCATTCTGTCAAGTTTATTATTATTATTCTTTATTTTGGGATGCTTTAGAATGACTACCGCTAAATACAAACTAATGAATTTAAAAGAAACAATTGACAGATATGTACATTGTAGCGTGCTGTGAATGACTTAATGGATTATATACATTGTGTAATGTTTCACGTACGTGTTAGAAGGCTTAGTACGTTCGCACTGTGGAACCCTAATGCGAGCTCAAGTTAATATGTATAAAATGCGTGAGATCAAACGCAGAATGAGAAATTCAGAGCAAAATGTTCAAGAAAATGTTTGTCTTCAAAAATAAAATTAAATGGGATTCATTATTAGTGATTTCGTTCTTTCATATTTTTGGTTTTTATTGGTGTAGCAAATATGCATTTCCCCTAAAATTAGGAACATTTTTATTTGGTAAGTGTTTCTTGATTTATTTTTTAGCCAATTCGTTTGTGGATTGGGCAACGCAATGTGCAAAACGGCTGATGTCCCTGTACGATTCCGTTATTTGTTTTTCCTAGAAGAGGTTGTTCAATCGTCATTTTGAAAATATGAAAAAAAAAAACTTTTATTCAGATGAGAATTACAGTTCTCAAATTATAATGTATTTTTTTTATTATTATTGTAATTGTATAAATAAAATATAAACCCACTGAACTGCACGGGTATCTGGACAGCATTGTTCAATATTGATACCTGTCTGAATTTTTATATAGTACATCAGATAGTAGTAACATGTCTAAAAGTACTGCTACAATGTATAAGAAATAGTTTATTTCTGGATCATACCTGGATAAATCATATCCTCTGACTTAAATAAAAACAGTCCTCTCTCATTATCAACAGTGATAAAGTTTCTTTTGAAAAAAGAAAGAGTGACCACAATATTTCATGATACAAGTCACAGGCGTTGTTTATTTTAAATATTCAAAGAAAAAATGGTGTGCGGAAAAGAAGTGAAACTTCTTCCCCACTCTCTATGGTCGAGTGGTTCGCAAGACGCTTTGTCTATTTTTTCACCCTCGTTCTTCCTAAATTGTATCTTTTCTTTTTAGCCGTAACGAATCTGTCTGAATTAAATTTTACTCTCAACGCACCTAAAAAATTTCACTTCAAAAACATCAGAAGTGCATTTCTTATTCTCCTACAGAAGAAAAAAAAAAAACATAATTTTTAAATATTTGAATAGTATTAAAAAAATCTTTCAAAATAATATAATAATCTATATAAATAAAAATGAATTGCTGTTCGTTAGTCTCGCTAAAACTCGAGAACGGCTGGACCGATTTGGCTAATTTTGGTCTTGAATTATTCGCGGAAGTCCAGAGAAGGTTTAAAAGGTAGATAAATATGAAAATGCTCGGATTTAAATAAAAATAACAATTTTGTTTTCCCTTTGATGTGTCCCCCGTCGGACGGATTCCTTTTGTTTGTTTGACGTTTATTTTATATAAAAGTTTAGATATTTTATTTATCGATTGAGGCACTACGAAGTCTGCCGGGTCAGCTAGTATCTTATAAAAATTTGTTCTCGTAATGTCTTTCTTTCTCTGTGATGCTTAAAAGCCTATTTTCCTTTCTCCTAGAGATTTCATTTGCCAGCAACAAACTTTTTTTTTTGTTTCAGCCTACGCTATGTTTATTTTCTCTGGATTAGGTATTACTTGCGGTGTGCATAGGTTGTGGACGCATCGATCGTACAAAGTCAAAGCACCCGTAAAGTTTCTCTTGATGGCTTTCTTCTGCAGCAGTGGCCAGGTAACTGACACCTTGTTTTTTTTTTTATTTATTTGGATCATAATATGCTTCGACTCATGAAGCTGAAACAGATAGGAAAGCAGAGGAGAGATGGGGTTCCTTAGAAATTTGGCTATGTTATTTATGTAATGGAATCTTCCAACATAATTTTAGACAAACATAACATTTTTGAAGTAGTCGTGGCCTAAAGGATAAGACGTCCGGTGCATTCGTATCTAACGATGCAACGGTGTTCGAATCCCGCAAGCGGGTACCAATTTTTCTAATGAAATACGTACTAAGCAAATGTCCACGATTGACTTCCACGGTGAAGGAATAACATCGTTTAATAAAAATCAAACCCACGAAATTATGATTTGTGTTATTACTGGTGGTAGGACCTCTTGTAAATCCGCGCGGGTGGGTCCCACCACCCCGCCTATTTTTCCGTAAAGCAGTAATGCGTTTCGGTTTGAAGGGTAGGGCAGCCGTTGTAAGTAAAGTGAGATCTTAAAACTTATATCTCAAGGGTGGCGCATTTACGTTGTAGATGTCTATGGGCTCGAATAACCACTTAACACCAGGTGGACTGTGAGCTCGTCCACCCAGCTGTCTTATTTATATTGCTTAATAAAAAAAATAAAATAAAAAATCTTAAGACGCCCGATAAACTTAGAAATTTGCATTTGATCACATGTCAAGGACCGATGACAAACTCATAATAACTATATTATAATACGTTTAGTGCTTTCTTCAGTTTTTATTCGTAGCAATAATCAAAGAGTCTAAAATAATAGGATGGCAATAAAAAAAACCCGATATTAAATCGTAAAATTATTTTTAGTTGTTTTATTACACTTTCCTCTTATATTCTAATCAAGATCACCAAAATGAGAATAAGATCAATTGATTTTTACTTCGGCACCCCTTTACTTGGGTAACAATAAAGTGTGTTTTTTTGTTTATTGATTTTCAAAATCAATTGTTGAAATTATTGCAACAAGAATAATTTAAGCTAGACGAGCTTTTTCAATGGTTTAATAGCTGTTTAATGAATGATTTGGACGCTCGTGTGCTCTGTCTAACATCCTTGAGATAAAGCAGTATTATTACAACTCACTACAATAGCATAATTCTTGATATGTCTTATGCTGTTAATTTTGTAGACCTGGCTTTTAGTGGATCTCTATGCAGATTTTAATAGATATTTTCTAATGTCCTTTCCATCAGCAGCTGCTTGTCTGGAAGTGACACAATAACTGGGTCGTTTCATATTGATAATTAATGTGATTATGGATGGACTGCAAATAAATAATTCTAATGAACCTAAACTCGATAGCCATGACTCCTAATTCCATTTAATTACAGTTGGACTACGTATATGTATGCTAGAAGTAAGTAAGTAAGATTCAATTTTGTCTCCCACCGTAGAATTCAATATACAACTGGGTGAGGGATCACAGACTCCATCACAAGTTCGCCGACACCGATGCCGACCCTCACAACGTGAACCGAGGCTTCTTCTTCTCCCACATAGGATGGCTGATGATGAAGAAAAACGAAAGCGTCCTTACGAAAGGAAAGCTGATTGACATGAGTGACATAGAGAGCGATTCCCATTTGATGTTTCAACATAAGTATGATGTTACTTTTACCTTCGACCTTAGATTTAAGTTGTATCTTGGATGTAATAATAATAATAAGGAATATGTTTGCCAATAAACCTGCAAGATAGATAGAAATTAGGAGAATTTTCCAGTAAAATGATCAAGAGTCATGCCAATGTTGGCTTTGGATATTCCAAAATAGGTCACTTGATGAAAGAAGACACCATTCAAAAAGATTTTGTGAATTTCACGCGAAAGCCTGCCTTAAGTACAAATACATAATGCATTATTTTGGGGAAAAGTAGCTTAAAGATTTTCCCTACATAAACGCAAATATGATAAAGGTGTTTCTTTCTTTTTAGATACCACAATCAATTAAAAATCCTATTCTGTTTTCTAATACCAACATTGGTGAACATCTTCTTGATCGGGGAAGATTGGAAGTGCGCTGTTGCCTGGCAATGCTTCATACGGTTCCTTTGCGTGCTACACTCTGAACTGACTGTTAATAGTTTGGCTCATATGTACGGCTATAAACCTTACAACGTGTGAGTAAAGCTATTTTTATTCGTTACATTTTGAACAAAACGATTTTAATATAATAATATTGCATATATGAGTGAAGAAACTATTGCCAAAGCGGAAGGAAAAACATCGCGGGGCCGTTTTAAGACTACGCTATAATATAATAGCATATAGTATATAGCTCATAACACAACAATATCGCACACCATACATTGTAATGAACACGTTTACATTGTAGTGTACTATATATTATTGGCTAAGTATTATATAAAATACCGAATACAACAACTGAAATAGAAATAGACTAGACATTTAATTCGAGATAAAACAGAAAAATGACCCAAAGGAGTGACAGAATGGTATCCAAGATATAAAAAGCGAAATAGAGGAAGACAGCAACGTAGATGTGAAGATGACATCAAAAAAGTGGCAGGAACGACTTGGATGAGAAAAACGCAGGATAGAATATTATGGAGAACCCTTGGATAGACCTATGCTGTACAGCAAGACGATCAAGAAACCGGTGTCGAATAATAAAACTAGAGAATAAGTGTATTAAACATGTAACTTATAGCAATGCTACATTTTACCTACAACGCTGCACTGTGACGCGCTCACTCACACAACAATAACCACGAGTAATCTACTATCGCCACCCCACTACAACGTCAACGATCACTATTTAAGAGGCCACAGCGCGCCAGTTATGTAGCCCATTCCGATAGAGGCACCCGTCACGTGCGGACGTGCTCATCGACCACTCGATCGCCCGGCCATTGTTCGCGCGGCCTGTGTTCGTGGTACATCTGTCGACTACGTGCTCTTCCTGGAAGTTTTTATTTGTTTCGTTTCCTTTTGTTGTTTCTGTGTTCGTGGTACATCTGCCGACAAACTGTTTTCCTGGAAGTGTTTAATTGTTCTGTTTCTTTTTGTTATTTCCGTTTTGTTGTGTTTTTTCTTTGTCCTGTAGTAATCGTGCCGCATCGCCACCTGTGTTCAATAGAACCGCTCAGGTCCGAGAAGTTGGGGCCTCGCCGCAAGGCGAGTGTTTTCAAGACCCGGGGCCGCCCCACCTGGGCACTCAGCGATCATGGACGCTGTATTCGCGGAATTCCTCCGACTTCGCCACCCACAGCTCGCCTCAGAGTTTCTGGCCTTCAAGGCCGATCACACCGCGAGCCCTCTCGTGGACTCCGCCGCGCTCGCTGCTCCTGCGTCGCCTGTACCTGCGTGCAAAGCTTCTGCATCGAGCACCGCAGCCTCCGTCGTGCCTGCCGTTCCCGCGTCGCCTATACTGGCGAGTAAAACTGCTGCGTCGTCCGCCGTGGCCACCGTTCCAGCAGCGCGATCATCCGCAGCCTCCGTCGTGCCCTCCAAAACACCTGCTCGTAGGTCACCTGCGCCCGCCTCCTCGTCCTCCGACTCTGACTCGGAGATGGAGGTCGACCTCGCTCCCGCCTCATCGACGGATGGATTCACCCTGGTACAAAAGGGTAAGAAGCGTGCCGCGGAGTCTCGAGCTCCCGCGGCCGCTAAAGTTAGTAAAGCCGCGAACGCGTCGCGCCCCCGCCCTCAGACTCCCGTTGCGCCTCCAGCCCGTGCCACTCCGTCGCCGCGTCCGGTGGCACAAAATAAAACCCAGACCCCTCCCCGGTTATCCTTCAAGAGAAGGCAGCTTGGGATCGAGTTTCTCTGGCCCTTAAGGCCAAAAATATCAACTTCACGAATGCCCGTAACCTCGCGAACGGCATTCAAATTAAGGTTCGAACACCCGACGACCATAGGGCCCTCTCTTCTTACCTCCGTAAGGAACGTATAAGTTTCCACACGTATACGCTCCAGGAGGAGCGCGAACTCCGTGCCGTCATACGTGGCATCCCTAAAGAGTTGAATGCCGAGCTAGTCAAGGCCGACCTTCTCGAACAAGGCCTACCGGTTAACTCCGTACACCGCATGCACACAGGTCGCGGAAGGGAGCCATATAACATGGTTCTCGTCGCCCTCCAGCCTACCCCCGAGGGTAAGCAAATATTCAACATCCGAACGGTCTGTAGCCTTTCCGGAATCGCCGTCGAAACCCCACACAAGAAAGGCACACCTAGCCAGTGCCATAACTGCCAATTATACGGGCATTCTTCCCGTAACTGTCACGCGCGCCCCCGATGCGTCAAGTGTTTAGGAGATCACGCCACGGCCCTCTGCACTCGCGATCAAAAAACCGCGACGGAACCGCCTAGCTGCGTCCTGTGTCGTACACAGGGTCACCCCGCAAATTACCGCGGATGCCCCCGAGCCCCGAAAATAAATCGCCGCGTCGCCCGCCAAAACCGCCTCCGAGCTTCCGGCCCCGACATCAAAGCCTCGGCACCCTCTGTGTCGCAGGCTAAGCCAGCGTTCGATCCGGCGCCGGTGCCCAGTGTCTCGGCTTGGGCGAAACCGCTGCCGTACACGAACACGGTTACAACTCCCTCCTCCGCGATTCGTCCCGCCCCCGCAACTCGTCCCTCTCCCGCGACTTGCCCTCCGACCGCGTCCGACAATCTCGCTTTAGCGATCGACTTCTTTCAGTCGATCAACTTTGAGCGCGTTAACGCTTTGGGCGACGCCATTCGCGCTGCCTCCACTGCACAACACTTTATCGCCGTTGTGCAAGAATACGCCGACGTATACGCGTCATTAAATACGTACGTCCTCCCCTCACTCCGCCGGTAATCAATGGCGTATATAAGTAGAATAAAGCCCCTATCCGTAACGATAGGATTTTTTAACGCTTACGGTCTCGCAAATCAACGTGATCAGGTTTCTGACTTTTTGCGTGACCATCAAATTGATATCTTTTTAGTGCAGGAGACCCTACTTAAGCCCGCGCGCCGTGACCCTAAAATCGCGAACTATAACATGGTCAGGAACGACAGGCTCTCTGCTCGTGGTGGTGGTACCGTCATTTACTATAGAAGAGCCCTGCATTGCGTCCCGCTCGATCCTCCCGCGCTCGCTAATATCGAAGCATCAGTGTGCCGAATCTCACTGACGGGACACGCGCCGATCGTTATCGCGTCCGTTTATCTTCCACCGGATAAGATCGTTCTAAGCAGTGATATCGAGGTGCTGCTCGGCATGGGGAGCTCTGTCATTCTGGCGGGCGACCTAAATTGTAAATACATCAGGTGGAACTCACACACCACAACCCCGAATGGCAGGCGGCTTGACGCGTTAGTCGATGATCTCGCCTTCGATATCGTCGCTCCGCTAACACCGACTCACTACCCGCTAAATATCGCGCATCGCCCGGATATACTCGACATAGCGTTATTAAAAAACGTAACTCTGAGCTTACACTCGATCGAAGTAGTTTCAGAGTTAGATTCAGACCACCGTCCCGTCGTTATGAAGCTCGGTCGCGCTCCCGACTCCGTTCCCGTCACGAGGACTGTGGTGGATTGGCACACGCTGGGCATCAGCCTGGCTGAATCTGATCCACCATCGCTCCCGTTTAACCCGGACTCTACCCCGTCTCCTCAGGATACCGCTGAAGCCATAGACATCTTAACGTCACACATCACGTCGACATTAGATAGGTCATCGAAACAAGTTGTAGCGGAGGACTTCCTTCACCGCTTCAAATTGTCCGACGATATTAGGGAACTCCTTAGAGCTAAGAACGCCTCGATACGCGCCTACGACAGGTATCCTACCGCGGAAAATCGTATTCGAATGCGTGCCCTACAACGCGACGTAAAGTCTCGCATCGCCGAAGTCCGAGATGCCAGATGGTCTGATTTCTTAGAAGGACTCGCGCCCTCCCAAAGGTCTTACTACCGCTTAGCTCGTACTCTCAAATCGGATACGGTAGTAACTATGCCCCCCCTCGTAGGCCCCTCAGGCCGACTCGCCGCGTTCGATGATGACGAAAAAGCAGAGCTGCTGGCCGATACATTGCAAACCCAGTGCACGCCCAGCACTCAATCCGTGGACCCTGTTCATGTAGAATTAGTAGACAGTGAGGTAGAACGCAGAGCCTCCTTGCCACCCTCGGATGCGTTACCACCCGTCACCCCGATGGAAGTTAAAGACTTGATCAAAGACCTACGTCCTCGCAAGGCTCCCGGTTCCGACGGTATATCTAACCGCGTTATTAAACTTCTACCCGTCCAACTCATTGTGATGTTGGCATCTATTTTCAATGCCGCTATGGCGAACTGTATCTTTCCCGCGGTGTGGAAAGAAGCGGACGTTATCGGCATACATAAACCCGGTAAACCAAAAAATCATCCGACGAGCTACCGCCCGATTAGCCTCCTCATGTCTCTAGGCAAACTGTATGAGCGTCTGCTCTACAAACGCCTCAGAGACTTCGTCTCATCTAAGGGCATTCTCATCGATGAACAATTCGGATTCCGTACAAATCACTCATGCGTTCAACAGGTGCACCGCCTCACGGAGCACATTCTTGTGGGGCTTAATCGACCAAAACCGTTATACACAGGAGCTCTCTTCTTCCACGTCGCAAAAGCGTTCGACAAAGTCTGGCACAATGGTTTGATTTTCAAACTATTCAACATGGGCGTGCCGGATAGTCTCGTGCTCATCATACGGGACTTCTTGTCGAACCGCTCTTTTCGATATCGAGTCGAGGGAACCCGCTCCTCCCCACGACCTCTCACAGCTGGAGTCCCGCAAGGCTCTGTCCTCTCACCCCTCCTATTTAGCTTATTCGTCAACGATATTCCCCGGTCGCCGCCGACCCATTTAGCTTTATTCGCCGACGACACGACTGTTTACTATTCTAGTAGAAATAAGTCCCTAATCGCGAAGAAGCTTCAGAGCGCAGCCCTAGCCCTAGGACAGTGGTTCCGAAAATGGCGCATAGACATCAACCCATCGAAAAGTACTGCGGTGCCATTTCAGAGGGGAAGCTCCACACGGATTTCCTCCCGGATTAGGAGGAGGAATCTCACACCCCCGATTACTCTCTTTAGACAACCCATACCCTGGGCCAGGAAGGTCAAGTACCTGGGCGTTACCCTGGATGCATCGATGACATTCCGCTCGCATATAAAATCAGTCCGTGACCGTGCCGCGTTTATTCTCGGTAGACTCTACCCCATGATCTGTAAGCGGAGTAAAATGTCCCTTCGGAACAAGGTGACACTTTACAAAACTTGCATAAGGCCCGTCATGACTTACGCGAGTGTGGTGTTCGCTCACGCGGCCCGCACACACATAGACACCCTCCAATCCCTACAATCCCGCTTTTGCAGGTTAGCTGTCGGGGCTCCGTGGTTCGTGAGGAACGTTGACCTACACGACGACCTGGGCCTCGAATCAATTCGGAAATACATGAAGTCAGCGTCGGAACGATACTTCGATAAGGCTATGCGTCATGATAATCGCCTTATCGTTGCCGCCGCGGACTACTCCCCGAATCCTGATCATGCAGGAGCCAGTCACCGTCGACGCCCTAGACACGTCCTTACGGATCCATCAGATCCAATAACCTTTGCATTAGATGCCTTCAGCTCTAATACTAGGGGCAGGCTTAGGGACCCCGGTAACCGTACTCGTCGAACTCGACAAAGAGGTCGACGTGCAACCTAACCCATGCATCAGCCCGCTGAGTTTCTCGCCGGATCTTCTCAGCGGGTCGCGATTCCGATCCGGTAGTAGATTCATTCGCGAAACAATTGCTCTTGAGTTGTTAGGTCTCCTTCGGAGGCGCTCGGGCAGTTGTTAGCAAATCCCACCCCTCTTGGCTGAGCCTTTGCTCGCCCACCTGTCCTGGTGAAACTGGAAAGGCCTTCGGGCCACCAGTAAACTTTCAATCATAAAAAAAAAAAAAAAAAAGTTATGTAGCCCACTGAGTTTCTCGCCGGATCTTCTCAGTGGGTCGCGTTTACGATCCGGTGGTAGATTCTGCGAAGCACTGCTCTTGCTAGGTTCAGTGTTAGCAACTCTCCGGTTGAGCCCCGTGAGCTCACCTACAAACGTTAGGGTGAAGCTGAAATAGCCTCTCAAGGCTATCAGCATAGGTATGAAGAAAAAAAAAGTACGCCGTTTTTCCAGAAGCTTCGATGTTTGGTACCAATTTCGGAACCCCTCAATATAGTTTGCTATCTTCGTTCTAATTGCTATTTGGTTATTTTTTATTGCCCTTGAAGGCAGACACCAGCATACGGCCCACCTGACGGAGTGCGATAGTCCCGCAGTCCACTCGTCTGCCCAAGTTTGATCTGAGCGGTAGCCCCGCAGCCGTCAGAAAAAGCATCAGCTAGGAGGTTAAGGAACGCGGTAGCCCCGCAACCCGTTCCAAGAACCACCCTTAGGAATTTGTACGTTCACCTTAATATCTACGTATCCGTGTGTTTTGTATAATTTGTTACATGAACGAATAAAGTTCCTGTTTACTCAGGCATCAGTTATTTTAATTCATCTGGCAACATCATAAACTTAAATTAGATCGTTAATAAAGGCTTATCTTATCTTATCTTATCTTATTATAGGCTGCTATACTATATGGCACTATAGAATAGCGTA
Organism: Bombyx mori; assembly: GCF_030269925.1. Taxonomy (NCBI): domain Eukaryota; kingdom Metazoa; phylum Arthropoda; class Insecta; order Lepidoptera; family Bombycidae; genus Bombyx; species Bombyx mori. Next base: position 14,701,958 of record NC_085112.1, read on the forward strand.
GTCTGAAAGCAGCTTGATTCCACCGTCCGCGATACTCTCCGAGTGACAAACGACAGGATGAGAAGGCAGAATATCGTGAGGACGAAAGCGACGCATGGAAGCGGTCCGGAACCTCAGATACGATGAACACAATTGGTGGAGGAGAAGGGTGATCGGGCTCACGACCCACCTGATACAAACTGATTATCGGAGCCCATAGACATAAACACGTGAAATCCGCCACTCAGCTTGAGACAAAGTCGATTTTCTGAAAAACCATTCAGACCTCTCAAGGCACGATTAAATTGCGGCAGGCGGGATGGTATCTACCCGTATAGTTACACCTCAGTTAGTTTTCATATAATTAAAGAAAAAGCCTGAATATTTATAATGTAAAATGACTTTGTGTGACTTTTTTTAATGTAAAGTGTTTTAGATGAAAATCGTACGATAAGACCGATTCAGCAGTATTTTTATCATATTCTTTTTCCTCAGAAACATTGAAGCATCAGAGAATATTCTAGTTTCGATCCTGACGTGCGGCGAGGGCTATCATAACTTTCATCATGTCTTCCCATTCGACTTTCGTGCAGCAGAGACTATGGATTTCTTCAGTCTATCCACAAAAATAATCAGAACATTCGAGAAGATTGGTTGGACGTATGACCTCAAGCAAGCCAGTCCAGAAATGATCGATGCGGCTCGTGACAAGCTAGGGGGTGATGGGTCTAAAGCTCACAATTAAACTTTGACCGATTTTTGTGTGATTTTCAAAATTATATATGGCATTTTTAGATATTTCTAACTTGCGCAGAACATCCTTCGTAGCAACTTGTGACTAGGCAAACAACATAGCCTCTCAAGGCTATTAGCTTAGGTAAGAAAATAAAGCAGACATAATAATATTTAGTGGTCTATATCTATTTATTATTTAATTAAGCATTGAGACACTTCAAGTTTTAAAAGTTTTTTTCAAAATCTTTTTATTTTATTTTTGTTGAAAATAATTAATAATTATAGAAAAAAAAAATTGTTGAAGCTTAAAAAAGATTCTTTCGAATATCCGACTTCTTGTAGTAACGGTAGAAGCATAAAGAAGTATAGAAATTCAGTACAAATCCTACATCGATTCTGTGTCCAGGGACGAATTGTAAATTTTCTATTATTAAGTTTATCTGATGTAGGTAACTATAATAAATTATACATTATTTACAACTTAAAAAAATAAAATAAAATAAATTTAAGATTAGAGTTACTGAAACTCATTATATGGTCAAATTAGCTAGTTATCATATGATCGTTTTTGCATCAATTTCGGTCTTCCCAGTGCTACCGCATGGTATTTCTAGGAGTGATAGTACTGATCTGCTAGTTATTAAATGGAATCACTACCAGTATTCTTACAAATAATTTGATTTAACATCTACTTAATTTAAAGACAATGTTCACTCCCTTCCCATGAGGAGAGTAGAGAAAGCATACTTTTTGTAAAATAATTATTCACTAGTGGTCGCCCTGTGGTCGAAATTCGACCTAATTAATTTAAATGCTAAGTTTGAATATGATTATGGTTCTATTGTCACATTTCTATAATCATCATTGTTCTACAATTACAGCTTTCGCCAAGGCTACACTTTAGACATATAATATTAAAGACAAACAATATTAATCTATTCTCAATTTGACCACAGAAATTAGATTATACAATAAACAAAAGAGTATAATATATGCGTGTGTGTAATGTTTATTTATTTATTTAATGTATTTTTCTGCCCAATTTAAAAAAAATTATAGCATTGTGCACTCCTCTATATTATTTATTATTCTCTGTAAGTGTGGGAAATTTCATTGTCCTTTGTCCGCAAATTTTTCGTAAAAAGTATGCAAAACTTTTGCTTCACGTATTAATATATTGGGGGCTACGCCCACATAAACACTTACACACAACTGGTACGCATTTACATACACCACATTACATTTTATTCCGACATGAATTTCAGCCGTGTCGATGCGCACCAGTCGACTACATTGGACACACGCACCCAAAACCGGTTTGCTGTGACGTCGGACCGATGCGTCGTCGTCCGCACACAGCACCGCGACTTCAGTCAGAGCCTATCTGCATCGACTAACGCCCGCTTACGTTTCGTTCCGACAAATTTGTGTGTGTGCCTACGACAATTACAAGATAAGTCTTCGGATATACAAGTTCCGATTAACAACATTCGGACCGTCGGTCTACCGAGCAAATATCACCCGCTCGGTGGAAGATCATTCCGCCGTTGTTAAACATCTCCAAAATATTATTCATATCTGTCGGCGCAACTTCAGTATTTAGTTAACTAAAATTTTTATGGTTGACTATTTCTATAATCTTATGCATGTCAACACCATTTAAGACGGTATTCAAGAGAATTTATGACTAAGCTACCCCCACTTTCTACTATAAACACGAGTGACTATTGCCGCACACATTCCGACTCGAGCAGTCGAACGGAGCGGATCTCGGTTCATATCATAGTCCACTTGAAATATAATGAACGGAATTCGTTGGAAAATTGAGTCTTAATTACTATCACTAGGGAAGACAATAATGTTGAAGAGAGTGTCGTCAGCGTCATCTATATATTAATACGTGAAACAAAAACTTTGTATCCCTTTTTACGAAAATTGCGCGGACGAAGGAGTATGAAATTTTCCACACTTATAAATAATATAGAGAAGAAGTGCACAAAGCGATTTTTTTTTTAAATAATGCATAAAGGATACATTAAATCAATAAAGAAAACATTACACATACTATATACCATGTATTTGACGCACACACGCGTGCATACTATTTATTGTCAAACTTTTGTTCTTGACATCTTTTTTTTTTTTAATGGATTTTATGACCTGATAACTAAGACCTTTAGGTCAAGTCTTCTTTTAATTTTAATGACGTAACTTTTTTATATGAAAATGATATTATGAAATGAAATGAAGTTGATTATTATGAAACATGGCATGAAGAGAAATGAAAACGAAATGAAATGACATGAGATGAGATGATATGGGATGAAGTATAATCTCAGTAAAATGGTGGTCATTTACTGAAACTTTTTCAGTGGACTTTTTGGAGGATCACGAGAAGTTACGTCCAGCGGCTTTGTTTCATTTTCCCACATTTGTGCACTTTCACAGATATTAAACAGTTAATAAACCACCATTATTACACATTTAAACCCGAAGAAACACTAAATAGACAAAATAAAACAAATCACACAACTTCACCCCTCGCGTTCCCGCCAAAAAGCCCTTCTTGACATCTGTTGTCAAATTGAAAATAGATTAAATATTGTTTGTCTTTATTAATATTTTCTATAGAGTAGTCTATGCGAAATTTGTGATTATAGAAGTATAAAATACAATAATAATAGTGTACAAACATACAATTCCAATTAATTATAGTCGAATTTCGACTACTGCGGGACCTCTAGTCATTTTAAATACACTATGGTATCACCCGTCTATCCGTCATATCTGATCCCTTTGTACATGCGTCCACCATCGATGCAATAAAAATTAAAACACCTCTCTTTGTGTTTCCACTTTACATGCAACATTTCTTGTGAACATTCCATCCGAGTCTGAAGAGAGCTGCCTATCCAGTGCTTCCTGAAATTCCCCTGCGGTCAGTGGCCTCTTAGCTATGCCACATTCATGTGTGATGCTAACCACATATTACCACCTGGGCTGAACGTTTTCAATAACAGCATTATTTGGATTCTCAAAACCACGGGAATCCGTAAAGTTATACTGAATGCACCATCATTCGCTGACTAAAGTAAGAAACGATATAATTGTATATAATTGATTGATTACATCGCTGACTCTGCGTACTATGAGTCGAATACAAAATAATTGGAACAGCAGGCTTCATATTCGTCATTGTGCCTGGTACAAAGTACTAACTCAATTCGAAGATACGTAACTGATTGACGTCGCCTACCAAACATCGAGTTTGAATTCTTTCATCGCCTTCATATGCGACAACCGTGTACAGTAGCCGTAGCCACGAGAACATCTAACAAACTAAAAAAACGACTAAATATCAAAATAAAAAACAAACCACAAATAATTAATCGCATAGCATCGGGTCAAGTACTTGTAAAAAATTGTACAAAGATTAGATAAACTTTTTGTGATGTGTCCAAACATGACGCTGTACGATTTCATTATTTGTTTTTCTTTTATTGTTCTAATAAAATATTCTGTTTTTTATTATTATTGTATAACCGTATAAATAAAATATAAACCTGTAGTAGTAACATGTCTGAAAATAATGCTACAATCTATAAGAAATAATTTATTTGTGGAGCATAGCCGAATAAATCATATCCTCTGACTTAAATATAAACAGTCATCAGTATCATCAAATGGGACAAAGATTTATTTTGAAAAGCAAAGAGTAACCACAATATTTCGTGATACAGACCCGGCTACAAGAATCAGAGCAATCAAGTTTTATTTTAAAAGTTCAAAGAAACATTTTCGGAATTGCATTTATCATACTGTTTGAATTTAGAAAATTATTGTTTTTTTTTATTTATTGCTTAGATGGGTGGACGAGCTCACAGCCCACCTGGTGTTAAGTGGTTACTAGAGCCCATAGACATTTACGACGTAAATGCATCACCTACCTCGAGATATAAGTTCTAAGATCTCAGTATAGTTACAACGGCTGCCCCACCCTTCAAACCGAATCGTACCACTGCTTCACGGCAGAAATACGCAGTGTGGTGGCACCTACCCGCGCGGAATCACAAGAGGTCCTACCACCATGCTCCATGAGTCCAAGCATAATAGTATGCTTGGACTCATGAAGCTAAAACAAGCTAGAGGACAGAGGGGGTTGCTTAGAAATTTGGCTATAGTATTTATGTAATGGAATCTTAGGCATGTGGTGTGGGCAGAACACCAGCCAGATGGTCAGATCTAGTAAAGAAAGCGATTGGTGGTAGTCTATGCCATGCGGTCCATGCCACACATGGCCGAACACTAATGGAGGTAAGTCACATTCGGTCACGATCCTCGACAGTGCTGGAAAAGATTGGATACGGAAGGCGGAGGATCGTTCATTGTGGCGGACTATGGAAGAGGCATACATCCAGCAGTGGAGAGATACAGACTGATGATGATCATGATGGTTTCTCTACTATACTCATGGGAAGGGATTGAGCACTGTCTTTAAATGAAGTAAATGTTATATCAAATTAATTGTAAGAATACTGGTAGTGATTCCATTTAATAACTAGCAGATCAATACTATCACTCCTGGAAATACCATGCGGTAGCACTGGAATGACCAACATTGTCCGGCTTATGATGCAAAAACGATCATATGATAAATTTATAGCTAATTTGACTTTATAATGAGTTTCAGTAACTGAAATTTCAAATATTTTTATTTTATTTTTTTAAGTTATAAATAACTAGCTAACCCGGCAGACTTCGTAGTGCCTCAATCGATAAATAAAAGACCTAAGCTTTTATATAAAGTAAACTTAAAACAAACAAAAGGAGAGGAATATTTTTATTTAATTCCTAGCATTTTCATATTTGTATACCTTTTAAACCTTCTCTGGACTTCCACAAATAATTTAAGACCAAAATTAGCCAAATCGGTCCAGCCGTTCTCGAGTTTTAGCGAGACTAACGAACAGCTATTCATTTTTATATATAAGTATATAGATGTATGATGTAAATATAATAACACCACTTAAGCTTAATAATAGAAAATTTACAATTCGTCCCTGGATACAGAATTAATATAAGATTTGTACTGTATTTCTATACTTCGTTATGCTTCTACCGTAGCTACAGGAAGTCGGATATTCGAAAGATATTTTTTTTGGCTCCAACAATTTTATTATTTTTTATATTAATTATTTTCAACAAAAATAAAATAAAAAGGTTTTGAAAAAAAATATTCAAAGGTGAACCGGCTCAATGCTTTATTAAATAATAAATAGATACCATTAAATATTATTATGTCTGCTTTTTTTTCCTACTTAAGCTGATAGATAGCCTTGAGAGGCTATGTTGTTTGCTTAGTCATCAGTTGCTACGAAGGATGTTCTGCGCAAGTTAGAAATATTTAAAAATGACATATGTAATTTTGAAAATCACACAAAAATCGGTCAAAGTTTAATTGTGAGCTTTAGACCCATCACTCCCTAGCTTGTCACGAGCCGCCTCGATCATTTCTGGACTGGCTTGCTTGAGGTCATACGTCCAACCAATCTTCTCGAATGTCCTGATTATCTTTGTGGATAGACTGAAGAAATCCATAGTTTCTGCTGCACGAAAGTCGAATGGGAAGACATGATGAAAGTTGTGATAGCCCTCGCCGTATGTCAGGACCGAAACTAGAATATTCTCTGATGCTTCAATGTTTCTGAGGAAAAGTAATATAATAAAAATACTGCTGAATCAGTCTTATCGTACGATTTTTATCTAAATCATTAATGTAGTTATTTTACATTGAAATGATTCAGATTTTTTCTTTAATTATATGAAAACTAACTGAGGTGTAACTATACGGGTAGATACCATCCCGCCTGCCGCAATTTAATCGTGCATTGAGAGGTCTGAATGGTTTTTCAGAAAATCGACTTTGTCTCAAGCTGAGTGGCGGATTTCACGTTGTTATGTCTATGGGTTCTGATAATCAGTTTGTATCAGGTGGGTCGTGAGCCCGATCACCCTTCTCCTCCATCAATTGTGTTCCTCGTATCTGAGGTTCCGGACCGCTTCCATGCGTCGCTTTCGTCCTCACGATATTCTGCCTTCTCATCCTGTCGTTTGTCGCAAATACGCAAATTTTAATTTTGCAGGTTTGATTTTAGTTACACGATTTTATTCCTTCACCGTGGAAGTCAATCGTGAAAATCGAGTACGTGTTTCATTTGAAAAATTGGTATCTACTTACCGGTGGGATTCAAAAACCGATGCATCGCTACTTACGAATGCACCGGACATCTCATCGTTTATGCCACGGCGACTTCAAAACTACAACGAATAAATATTTGGTTAAAGGTAGGTTTACTCACACGTTGTAAGGTTTATAGCCGTACATATGAGCCAAACTGTTAACAGTCAGTTCACAATGCAGCACGTAGAGATACCGTATGAAGCATTGCCAGGCAACAGCGCACTTCCAATCTTCCCCGATCAAGAAGATGTTCATTAATGTTGGTATTAGAAAACAGAATAGGATTTTTAATTGATTGTGGTATCTAAAAAGAAAGAAACACCTTCATGACCTTTGCATTTATGTAGGGAAAGTCTTTTAAGCTACTCTTCCCCGAAAGAGTGGCACTATGTAATCTGTATTTGAGGCAGGCTTCCGCACGAAATCCATAAAATCTTTCCGGATGGTGTCTTCCTTCATCAAAAGACATATTTTGGAATATCCAAAGCCAACATTGGCTTGACTCTTTATCTTTTTACTGGAAAATTCTCCCAATTTCTGTCTATCTTTTAGGTTTATTGGCAAACGTATTCCTTATTATTATTATATTATCCAAGATATAACTTAAATCTAAAGTCGAAGATAAAAGTAACATTATACTTATGTTGAAACATCAAATGGGAATCGCTCTCTATGTCACTCATGTCAATCAGCTTTCCTTTCGTTAGGACGCTTTCGTTCTTCTTCATCATCAACCATCCTATGTGGGAGAAGAAGAAGCCTCGGTTCACGTTGTGAGGGTCGGCATCGGTGTCGGCGAACTTGTGATGGAGTCTGTGATCCCTCACCCAGTCGTATATTGAATTCTACGGTGGGAGACAAAATTGAATCTTACTTACTTACTTCTAGCATACATATACGAAGTACAACTAACTGTAATTAAATGGAATTAGGAGCCATGGCTATTAAGTTCATTAGAATTATCTCTCTCTGTATTGTTACAGCGGCAGCCCCACCCTTCAAACCGAAACGCGTTAACTGCTTCACGGCAGAAATAGGCGAAGTAACGAGTACCTACCCGTGCGGACTCACAAGATGTGCTACCACCAGTAATTACGCAAATTATGATTTTATCTTAGTCGTCGTGGCCTAACGGATAAGACGTCCGGCGCATTCGTGTTGAGCGATGCACCGGTGTTCGAATCTCAGGCGGGTACCAATTTTTCTAATGAAATACGTACTCGACAAATGTTCACGATTGACTTCTACGGTGAAGGAATAACACCGTGTAATCAAAATGAAACCCGCAAAATTATAATTTGCGTAATTACTGGTGGTAAGATATCTTGAGAGTCCGCGCGGATGGGTACCACCACCCTGCCTATTTCTACCGTGAAGCAGTAATGCGTTTCGGTTTGAAGGGTGGGGCAGCCGTTGTAACTATACTTGAGACCTTAGAACTTATATCTCAATGTGGGTGGCGCGTTTACGTTGTGGATGTCTATGGGCTCCAGTAACCACTTAACACCAGGTGAGCTGTGAGCTCATCCACCCATCTAAGCAATAAAAATAATAATATTTGCAGTCCAGTGTACATACAATCACATTAATTATCAACATGAAAAAACACAGTTCTCTTGTCACTTCCAGACAGGCAACTGCTGATGGAAAGGACATTAGAAAATATCTATTAAAATCTACATGCATAGAGAACCACTAAAAGCCAGATATACAAAATTAACAGCATAAGACATAATATCAAGAATAGTGCTATTGTAGTGAGTTGTAATAATACTGCTTTATCTCAAGGATGTTAGACAGAGCACACGAGCGTCCAAATCATTAATTAAACAGCTATTAAACCACTGAAAGAGCTCGTCTAGCTCATATTATTCTTGTTGCAATAATTTCAACAATTGATTTTGAAAATCAATAAACAAAAAACACACTTTATTGTTACCCGAGTAAAAGGGTGCCGTAGTAAAAATCAATTAATCTTATTTTCATTTTGGTGATCTTGATTAGAATATAAGACGAAAGTGTAATAATACAACTAAAAATAATTTTACGATTTAATATCGGGTTTTTTTATTGTCGTCCTATTATTTTAGACTCTTTGATTACTGCTAGGAATAAAAACTGAAGAAAGCACTAAACGTACTATAATATAGTTATTACGAGTTTAATTGTCATCGGTCCTTGACATGTGATCAAATGCAAATTTCTAAGTTTACCGGGCGTCTTAATTTTTTTTTATTGCTTATATGGGTGGGTGGACGAGCTCACAGCCCACCTGGTGATAAGTGGTACATGCGCAACCCACCTTGAGAATTGAGATATAAGTTCTAAGGTCTCTGTATTGTTACAGCGGCAGCCCCACCCTTCAAACCGAAACGCGTTAACTGCTTCACGGCAGAAATAGGCGAGGTGATGGTACCTACCCGTGCGGACTCACAAGAGGTCCTACCACCGGTAATTACGCAAATTATGATTTTGTGGGTTTGATCTTTGATATTTCTTCACCATGGAAGTCAATCTTGGACATTTGTTAAGTACGTAATATATTTCATTAGCAAAATTGGTACCCGCCTGCGGGATTCGAACACCGTTGCATCGTTAGATACGAATGCACCGGACGTCTTATCCTTTAGGCCACGACGACTTCAAAAATGTAACGTGTGACTAAAATGATGCTGGAAGATTCCATTACACAAATAACAGCCAAATTTCTAAGGAACCCCCCATCTGTCCTCTTTCCTATCTGTTTCAGCTTCCATCATCATCATCAGCCTATAACAGTACACTGCTGGACATATGCCTCTCCAATTGCTCGCCACTAAGCACGATTCTCGGCTTCTCTCATCCAGCTCCTGCCAGCCACCCTGCGCAGACCATCACTCCACCGAGGCTGAGGGCGTCCTGCACTGCGTTTTCCAGTACGCAGAAGCATATTATGATCCAAATAAATAAAAAAACAAGACGGCAGTTACCTGGCCAGTGCTGCAGAAGCAAGCCATCAAGAGAAACTTCACGGGTGCTTTAACTTTGTACGATCGATGCGTCCACAACCTGTGCGCACCGCAAGTAATACCTAATGCACAGAAAACAGTCATAGCGTAGGCTGAAACAAAAAAAAAAGTAAGTTTGCTACTGCCAATTCAAATCTCTAGGAGAAAGGAAAATAGGCTGTTAGACATTACAGAGAAAGAAAGACATTGCGTGAGCCAAATTTTATAACATATATTTTGTAAGAAATTTCTTAATATTATTCAAAACATAAAAATTATGAAATCTTTTTTCTTCTGTAGGAGAATAAGAAATGCAGTTCCGATGTTTTTGAAGTGAATTATTTTTAGGTGCGTTGAAAGTAAAATTTTACTCGCGACAGATTATTTACGGCTAGAGAGAAAAGATAAAATTTAGGAAGAACGAGGGTGAGAAAATTTACAAAGCGTCATGTGAACCACTGGACCATAGAGAGAGGGGAAGGAAAGGGATGAAAAATGAAAAAAACCACAATACTAAATACCGCAAAAGAAGTTTCACTTCTTTCACGTACACCAAGTAGCATTTTTTCTTTGAACTTTTAAAATAAACAAGGATTGTTGTAGACTGTGGCCTGTATCATGAAATATTATTGCCACTCTTTCTTTTTTCAAAAAAACTTTGTCCCTTTTGATGATGTTGATGAGAGATGACTGTTTTTATTTAAGTCAGAGGATAAGGAGGATATTCTGAAGTCGTCGTAGCCTAACGGATAAGACGTCCGGTGCATTCGTGTTGAGCGATGCACCGGTGTTCGAATCCCGCAGGCGGGTACCAATTTTTCTAATGAAATACGTACTCAACAAATGTTCACGATTGATTTCCACGGTGAAGGAATAACATCGTGTAATAAAAATGAAACCCGCAAAAATTATAATTTGCGTAATTACTGGTGGTAGGACCTCATGTGAGTCCGCACGGGTAGGTACCACCACCCTGCCTATTTCTGCCGTGAAGCAGTAATGCGTTTCGGTTTGAAGGGTGGGGCAGCCGTTGTAACTATAATTGAGACCTTAGAACTTATATCTCAAGGTGGGTGGCGCATTTACGTTGTAGATGTCTATGGGCTCCAGTAACCACTTAACACCAGGTGGGCTGTGAGCTCGTCCACTCATCTAAGCAATAAAAAAAAAAAAAAAAAAAATGATTTATCCGGCTGTGATCCAGAAATAAATTATTTCTTATACATTGTAGCAGTACTTTCAGACATGTTACTACTACCTAATGTACTATATAAAAATTCAGATAGATATCAATCTTGGACAATGTTGGACAGATACGTGCAGTTCAGTATAAAATTACAATAATAATTTTTAAAAAATACATTATAATTTGAGACCCGTAATTCTCATCTGAATAAAAGAGTCTTTTTTTTTACAGCTTAGAGGGGTGGACCAGCTCACCGCCTACCTACTGTTAAGTGGTTACTGGAGCCCATAGACATTTACAACGTAAATACGCCACCCACCTTGAGATATAAGTTCTAAGGTCTCAAGTATAGTTAGTTACAGCGGCTGCCCCACCATTCAAACCCAAACGCATTACTGCTTCACGGCAGAAATAGGCAGGGTCGTGGTACCTACCCGCGCGGACTCACAAGAGGTCCTACCACCAGTAATTACGCAAATTATAATTTTGCGTAATTATAAATTAAAATAGTCTTTTTTTCGTATTTTCAAAATAACGACTGAACGACCTCTTCTAAGAAAAACAAATAACGAAATCGTACAGGGACATCAAAGGAATTGGCTAAAAAATAAATCAAGAAACACTTACCAAATAAAAATGTTCCTAATTTTAGGGGAATTGCGTATTTGCTACACCAATAAAAACCAAAAATATGAAAGAACGAAATCACTAATAATGAATCCCATTTAATTTTATTTTTGAAGACAAACATTTTCTTGAACATTTTGCTCAACAATTCTCATTCTGCGTTTGGTCTCACGCATTTTATACATATTAACTTGAGCTCGCATTAGGGTTCCACAGTGCGAACATACTAAACCATCTAACACGTACGTGAAACATTACACACTCTACATGTTGGAGGTTGGTGCTTCCGTAGGTTCCGTAGCTTCCTTATGTTTAACCCGCGATTCCCTACAAGTGAGCCTTGGGTGGTGCTAAACGGGAGCCGAAAACATAAGCGGTGGTAGGACATAGTCCGACTGGCTGGCGACCACCCTCCAACTAGAGTCCGTCGCCAAATAGCCTAGCTGTGTGGGTTGGAGAGCCAGTTCTATTCCTTCCCTTTCCCCTTCCTGGTTGCGGGTGAGTCTTGGTGACGCCTGGAACATGCGGAGCAGACGTGCGTGCGAGCTGACAGGCGTGATTGTTTGACGGGGGTACAGGGAGACCCAGTGAAACGGTATCCGCTGCCGCCCGCCGGTCAGTAGGGGACCTAAACCCGGGTGTCTCTACTAAGCTCCGCCCCGGTAAGCTGTCCCGCCAACCGGTGTAAAATCCTGTCGTGCGGTCGTCGTGCCGGACTTGGAGTGGATCCCGGTGATCGTACGCAGGGTGGACTGGGGGCCCTTCCAGGCCCTGCGTCGACTATTCACGCAATCCGTGGTCGAGCACGCACTATGTTCCGCGCTTCATTCAGGTGTTGCCTCGATCTCACCTCCAACATCCTACCTCTCCTAACCCTATTCTCCGAGAAGTATACAATGGTCTCTGCAAGTGGATCGCTAGCTTATGGATGGGCGGAGCATCACGGTCGCTTTAGACGGTGATTGTTCTGATACCATGACCATTAACGCTGGCGTTCCACAAGGGTCGGTGCCCTACTCCACGCTTTTCATCCTGTATATCAATGATATGCTGTCTATTGATGGCATGTATTGCTATGCGGATGACAGCACGGGGGATGCGCGATATATCGGCCATCAGAGTCTCTCTCGAAGCGTGGTGCAAGAGAGACGATCAAAACTTGTGTCTGAAGTGGAGAACTCTCTGGGGCGAGTCTCCAAATGGGGTGAATTGAAATTGGTTCAATTCAACCCGTTAAAGACACAAGTTTGCGCGTTCACTGCGAAGAAGGACCCCTTTGTCATAGCGCCGCAATTCCAAGGAGTATCCCTGCAACCTTCCGAGAGTATTGGGATACTTGGGGTCGACATTTCGAGCGATGTCCAGTTTCGGAGTCATTTGGAAGGCAAAGCCAAGTTGGCGTCCAAAATGCTGGGAGTCCTCAACGGAGCGAAGCGGTACTTCACGCCTGGACAAAGGCTTCTGCTTTATAAAGCACAAGTCCGGCCTCGCGTGGAGTACTGCTCTCATCTCTGGGCCGGGGCTCCCAAATACCAGCTTCTTCCATTTGACTCCATACAGAGGAGGGCCGTTCGGATTGTCGATAATCCCAGTCTCACGGATAGTTTGGAACCTCTGGGTCTGCGGAGGGACTTCGGTTCTCTCTGTATTTTATACCGTATGTTCCATGGGGAGTGCTCTGAGGAATTGTTCGAGATGATACCGGCATCTCGTTTTTACCATAGCACCGCCCGCCACCGGAGTAGAGTTCATCCATACTACCTGGAGCCACTGCGGTCATCCACAGTGCGATTCCAGAGATATTTTTTGCCACGTACCATCCGGCTATGGAATGAGCTCCCCTCCATGGTGTTTCCCGAGCGCTATGACATGTCCTTCTTCAAACGAGGCGGAGAGGTGGAGAGTATTAAGCGGTAAGCAGCGGCTTGGGTCTGCCCCTGGCATTGCTGAAGTCCATGGGGTACGGTAACCACTCACCATCAGGTGGGCCGTATGGTCGTCTACTTACAAGGGCAATATACATATATAATAAAATTATCATTCACAGCACGCTACAATGTACATAATCTGTCAATTGTTTCTATTAAATCCATTAGTTTGTATTTAGCGGTAGTGATTCTAAAGCATCCTAAAAACATCATCATCATCATAGTCGGTTGCTCTTGGCAGAGCAGTCGTGGTCATGTGGAATTCTTGTTTATTAAAGCCTTGACAGATGTTATCCATAGTTTGGGAACTGAGGCTTGGCGCACGCACTCGTTAGGTGGGGTTTTAGTAAGGTCTTTCACCTGATCAGTCCAACACATGGGGCTTCTTCTACGAGATCTCTTACAAATATTATCTTTAAAATACAAAATAATAAACTTGACAGTATGAATTTGACTCACTCGTTAGTGCAGTAATTAGCGGCCCTCAATATTGTGGCGAGGGTCGCGGGCTTTATTTCCCACATCGAGCAAATATTGCGTGATGAAAAGGCTTGTTTGATCTTTACTTGGGAGTTTATTATCTATGTATGTCGGCGCGTGTTTTTATAAACCATTAGTTCATGACTAATAAAGATGGGACGACAAACAACAGGTGCAAACATTAATCGAAAACAACACGTGCAAGATAAGAATCGTAAACAACATCGTCCTACCACGATACCTTGCTATTAAAACGCTCCGTTGTTGTCTCTCGAGCTCAGAAGCGAGCGAGTCGCCGTATCGGACGGAGCGCTCCTGCGTAATATACGCTCTGAGTTTATTTCTGGTTTTATTGACTTACGAAGACCGCCCGCTTACCATGTCGCTACCCGAAAATGGAAATACTCCAACATGTATACATCGGCGCAACCCTGCTATTATAGTAAAGAAAGCGATTGGTGGTAGTCTATGCCATGCGGCACATGTCACACATTCCCGAACCCTATGGAGGAAAGTCACATGCGGTCGCGATCCTCAACAGTGAGGGAACAATGAAGAAAAAGTATAGAATCTGCCAACATTAAGAGGTTCGATACGGAGTGGCGACCGCGTACGGGAAGACGTAGCACGGGTAGGCCTCCCACAAGATGGACCGACGAGCTGTTGAGGTTCGTGGGAATCCGCTGGATGCAGCAGCGCAGGACCGCTCTTTATGGCGAGGCTTGGGGGATGCCTATGTCCAGTAGTGGACGTCTGTGGGCTGATAGAAAAAGAATCGAAAAAATAACTAGGCTAAATTAAGGACCTCGGGGTCGGGAACCAGATGACTACGGTAGTTAGAACAATTTCTATTTATTTAAATTAATATAGGTAGTGTAAATAGTCAAATTATTTTATAATCAATCGGTCAACTTTCTATAAATAATTTAAATATCGTGATTGTACCAGTCAATTGGAGATGTGTACTACAGGAGTTCAGGACTCCAAAATCACACTTTTTTAAGGATTTTTATGACCTGGTAGCTAAGACCTGTCATGTCTTATTTTAATTTATATTCTTATTTTTTATAAAAAAATGATAATATGGAGTGAATGAAATGAAGATGATTAATTTGAGACATTAATCAACTGGGATTAAATTAAATGAAATGAAATGAGAACTGTAGATATGGGATGAAATATAATCTCATTGGTGGTCATTGGTGAGATTTTTTCAGTGGACTTTTTGGAGGATCTCGAAAAGCTACATCCAGCGGCTTTGTTTCATTTTCCCATATTTGTGCACTTTCACAGATATTAAAAAGTGAATAAACCACCGTTACACATTTAAACACATGCCAAAAATACAGGCAGAGCAAGGGAGTATGTGGCAGGACGAGTATATGGAAGCTTAAAGAAAGACCAGACAAGTTATAAGAACAGCCACGCGAGAGCACATGAATGACATAATGAAGAATATGGAAAACCTAATAAGTACGAATCAGGCTCGAAAATTCTACCAGGAAATAAGATCAGTAAAGAAGGCATACCAACCAATTGCACAATTTCTTGAAGACGAAGACGGAAACCTTGTGACTAACATTCGTGAGCTCAATGTAATGTGGAGTCAGTACTTTCAAAACCTTCTGAATTGCCCGCCGCCGACGGAAGATTTAGATGACAACCTCCAAGGTCCTGCGGAGGAAGAAGTGGAGCCACTGAACTTCAAAGAAATCAAAAATGCTATTATGAGGCTTAAGAATAACAAAGCGTCAGGTATTGACAACCTACCATCTGAACTGTGGAAATACGGCGGAGAAGCCTTGCAGTCCAGATTTTACAATCTTATTAAAATGATATGGGAATCTGAACAACAACCTGTCGAGTGGTATTCGGGGGTCATCTGCCCCATACACAAAAAAGGCAGCCGGAAAAAATGCAGTAACTACAGAAGAATTGCTTTACTACCTACAGCGTACAAAATACTGTCTTATAGTAACCGGCAAACTTCTTGAGCAAATGACCTTGACTGCGCAGAACCGAATTTTAGATCACTTTGGTGGTGAGGGTGAGGCGCGACGGCAGGGGAAATCGTATCGAGCGCGTTATTGGTAGATCAGTCGAACCTTGCGTCCCGCACCGCGCCCGTGTACCGCTTGCTCCCAAAAGTACGCTTGCGTACAGTGAAAAGTCTGTCGTTATTAACTGTTACGTTATTTGTATTATTTGCTTGTTGCCTTTGTTGCCATTGCTAAATGTTGAGTGTTTGTTGATTTTTTATAAAAAATACACTATGCCGCGACAAACTGGTGTAGTATTCAAAATAAAGGGTAGAAAAATTGTGTACGACGTATATTGCTTCATTATAAAACAGGGGAAGAATGATATGGAAAAAGTAAAACAGACTTCGGAAGCAACAAAAACATCAGTGAGTACTGTTAAGTGCATTATTAACGAAGCTAAAGGCTCTCGCCGTGTTTCGGACTCCGGGTAAGAAAAGATCAGGGAAGAAGAAAGTTACCAGAATGGATAGTTTCGTTCAATCTGTAATAAAAAGATGTAATAATAATAACTACATAACAAGCAGCGAAACTCCGTATCGTAGAAAGGCTTCGAAAAATTTAATGAAAATTTTTATGAAAGAGTTAGGCTTCAGATGGAAAAAAAAAATAGAAAGTAATCGGAAGCTGCTAATTGAAAAAAGTAACATTCGATTACTACGAATCGAATATCTTCAAAAAATAATTAATTATAGACAAAAAAGAAGACCGAACCGACCGAGTTGTAAACTACACCGATGAGCCCTATGTCGACTCATCACGATGATAGCGACTCGGGTGATGAAAACAGTGATGATGATGATGGTCAAGATCATGATAACGAAAAAAAAATTACAAATACCAGCTTCGCTTCAACTGAACGAAGACCTGGCAATAGCTCTAGTTTTGACTTAATAGAAGGAATATCTATTTTACCCCAAGATTAAATTATTACAATTATTAACCTATATTTTTTGTTGATGTTCTAATAAATATATAAATAAATACATAATATTTTGATTTTAATAATTTAATAGCATTATGACGCAGAGTAAATAATGTTTTTGCACGTTAGTGTACCATGCGCAAACTTACCCCCACTACGTCGACAAATGCTCAAGAAGTTTGCCGGCTATTATACCTTTTACTAAGCAGACTAAAGCCGTATTTAGACAAAATCATTGGGGATTATCAGTGCGGCTTCAGACGTAATCGTAATACAGTCGACCAAATCTTTACTCTGAAACAGTTAATAGAAAAAAGATGGGAGTATGCACAAAGTATTTATTCGCTCTTTGTAGATTTTGCTAAGGCCTATGACAGCATAGATAGATCGACTCTATATAGAATCCTCACGCACTTTAAAATCCCACAGAAGCTTGTGAGAGTGGTGGAGGTTGCTACTAGGGAAAGTAGAATGACGGTACGAGTTGGCGCTACTCTCACTGATAAGTTTGACGTTGTGAGTGGACTCAGGCAAGGGGACGCTCTGTCACCAATGCTGTTCAATCTGGCACTTGGACACGCCATAATATGGAAAGTGAACACACTTAATGGCGGAGTGTGGCTCAATGGACAGCACAGGGTGATAGGATATGCCGCTGACCTCGCTCTACTAGGAGAAAGAAATCAGCACGTAATAAACGCACTCAACTGCCTCTAACAAGAAGCCTCTCGGATTGGCCTTCGTGTGAGCCACGAGAAGACAGAGTATCTTCACATGCGTCGATACAAAAATATAAGACGGAAGCGAGAAGACCTAGTTGTGGGAAATACGAGGTACAAAGGAGTGGCCGAATTCCGGTACATTGGCTGCACTGTGACATACATCAATGACAGGGAAGACGAGATAGAAATACGTGTACAAAATACCCTACGATGCAATGCAGCCCTACACCCGGTTCTCTCTTCGAAGCTACTAAGCAGGCGCACCAAGATTCGGATATACAAGACTGTAGTCAGACCGATCTTATTGTATGGATGCGAATTATGGACGCTTACACAGAAAGAAGAGGCACAACTTCTCGTGACGGAGCGAAAGGTATTGAGAAAAATACTAGAACCAGTTCAGAAAGAAGACGGTTCTTGGCACGTCCGGAAAAACAAGGATGTGGAGAGGCTTTTTGATGAGCCAAATATTCTGGGGGAGATGAAGGCACGGAGGCTCGGATGGCTTGGGCATGTAGTGCGTATGGAGCAGGATCGGGCTGTGAAACGGGTGTACGCGGGTGTACCGTAGGGACTCCGCCCCATAGGGAGGCCCGAGTACCGCTGGTGACGCTGTGGAAGGAAATTTACGTGAGCTCCAAGTGTCGGACTGGCAAGATGTTGCGCTGCGCCGGGATGAATGGCAAAGTTTATTGTCGGAGGCCAAAACCCACTTCGGGGTCATAGCGCCAGTTCAGTAGTAGTAGTAGTAGTAGTTACACATTTAAACCCGAAGAAACACTAAATAGACAAAATAAAACAAATCACACAACTTCACTCTTCGCATTCCCGCCAAAAAGTCCTCAAAATCACACTAAGAATTTTTCTCCAACTACCCTCCTAAATATTATTTTTCTTTACAGTTCCTTTCAAGTTTAGTTTTAATACCAAGATTTCCTTTTATTCGTCGTACCGACTGACAACCCATACTTTCATAAGTCTTCATATATTAGTAACCTCACCCACACTTAATTAGTTTACTAGTCTTAATCTATCATTCTCCTTTTAATATTATTGTATCAATACTGGGCGAAGTAGCTACTTAGTTTATAGTCATTTTACCGTTATTAGGATTAGTCCCACTTTACTTATATTTTTATCTTCTATTATAGTTGTGGACACTAAATCCATGTTCAATTACCTCACCCATTCCTTTTAACACAAGTAATTAGATTAAGTAGAAAGATTAGATAATTCATTATTTTTGTAGTAATATTGTGGAAAATACTAAATTTATTTTATTTTTCCTGTTACAATGGTTTAGAACCATATTTTTATTTAGTTATTATACGTAGCCATTACGAATGATTCGACTAGTAATGTTACAACATTTTATAATGTACATTTAATTTTTATATTTTACAATTAACAAGATAATGTAAAAAAACCTTGTAAATATAAACACACTTTATCTTTGCACAATTGGAAAAATAACCACAAGGTCGGTTGTGTCGCCTACGATCGAAGCCGTTATTGTAGTACAATCACGTAAGTACCTCTAGTTAGCTTGTCTAAACTGCTAGAATTAAAAATAAAAAGTCACTAGTGGTCGCTCTGTGGTCGAAATTCGACCATAATTAATTTTATAAATTCTAAGTTTGAACATTATTATGGTTCTATTGTCACATTTCTATAATCATCATTTCTATTATAATCATTGTTTTACAATCATAGCCAAAGCTACACTATAGACATATAATATTAAAGACAAACAATTTTTATTTATTTATTTATGTACACACAGAAAAAAAGACATAGTACAGAGTAATAGGAAAATTATGTACAAAGGCACTGCTTATTTCTTTAAGAAATCTCTTCCAGCAGACCTGCGAGAGGATAATGAGAATAATAATAAAAAGTGATGAGTGTGTGTAGAACAAATAACACATATCTAAAATAACAAATACAACATGAGAATTATAGTAATGCCCATACACATACCAAATATTGTTAAACTTGAGTACAAAATATTATAAGTAACACAGTAACACTTGTATATACGAAGAGTATAGAACAATGATCATTCGGTTCATGAGAAATAAAATTGTTTGACCTTGTATTTAAAAACAGAAACAGACTTGCAAAAAAACAATATTACTCTATTCTCAATTTGACCACAGAAATTATACAATAAATAAAAGCGTATGTTTTTATTATTGACTAGCCGACCCGGCAGACTTCGTAGTGCCTCAATCGATAAATAAAAGACCTAAACTTTTGTATAAACTTAAACCAAACAAAAGGAATCCGTCCTACGGGGGACCCATCAAAGGAAAAACAAAATTGTTATTTTTATTTAATTCCGAACATTTTCATATTTATCTACCTTTTAAACCTTCTCTGGACTTTCACAAATAATTCAATACCAAAATTAGCCAAATCGGTCCAACCGTTCTCGAGTTTTAGCGAGACTAACGAACAGCAATTCATTTTTATATATTTATTTATTTATTTTTATTTATTTATACTTTATGCACAAAACAAAACTTGTACACAGGCGGGCTTAATGCCATGGGCATTCTCTTCCAGTCGACCATAGGGTGGTGCAGAGATAATGCATGGTAGGTGCATTGACAAAAGAATAACAAACAACAACAAAACAAAAAAAAGAACAAACTCAAAACAAAAATCTTCCTTAAAATAACATCTCAGTATTATAGAATACACATACTACAGTTTAATATACCTATCTATAAAATAGTAAAATACATACATACACATAATAACACACAATATAATAT
This sequence comes from Bombyx mori, assembly GCF_030269925.1. Classification (NCBI taxonomy): domain Eukaryota; kingdom Metazoa; phylum Arthropoda; class Insecta; order Lepidoptera; family Bombycidae; genus Bombyx; species Bombyx mori. The sequence continues at coordinate 14,722,587 of NC_085112.1, forward strand.
ACATGTAAAGTAATAATATATAAATACACATGAAAATACACAATTTAGTATTATAGTTAAGAATGGCTAAAAGTAAATATATATATATTAATAATAATAATAATAATTGAAAAATAAAATAAATTACTTTGGAGATGATTCTTCCAGTTTTTTGTGGATGTATTCGCGAACTTTGAGTTTAAAGGTAAAGCGATTGCTGATCATCCTGATTTCTTTGGGAAGTGAATTCCATAATATTATGGACTGTACAAAGAAAGAAGAATGTAAAAAATCTGAGCGATGGATAGGACATTGTAAGAGACGATTATGTGAAGAGCGTAGACTTTTCTCATGGCTTGCGTTCAAGTATCTAAAATGCGATTTTAAGTAAGAGGGTGAGGAGGCAGAGTCCAAAATAGAAAACAAGGTAGTAAGCGCTCTCTCCTCTCTACGCTGACGGATCGGTAACCATTTCAGACGAGTTCGATGCACGGACACATGGTCATATTTTCTAAGATTGAAAACGAATCGAATGCAATTATTGAGAAGGCGGTCTAGTTTGTTGAGGAGATCTGCATTCAGGTCATAGTAGCACACATCACCGTAGTCTATCATAGGGAAAATTAAAGTCTGCACAAGCATGGCCTTTACATTCGATGGTAGCATATTTTTTAGCCGATAGAGAGATCGCAAGGTCCTGATGACTTTTTGACTAATGGATGTTATTTGCGCTCTCCAACCAAGTGTAGTGTCAATGTGTAATCCAAGATTTTTCACGTTTCGGCTAAAGGGGATGATTATGTCATTGAAAACAACAGGCGGCAACTTAAAATTACTGATCTTACTCATATTTCGATGGCTACCAACAATTATCGCCTGGCATTTGGTAGGATTCACCGCCAGACCAAACCTATCGGACCAATTTTTGATTGATTTTAAATCATTGTTTAGTTTGGTAATATTGTCCGATATGTGATCAACATCGGTTTGTGCGTACAGTTGTAGATCATCGGCGTAAAGATGAAATGCACACCGTAGCTCAGGGGTGAGAAAATTTATAAAAATTGAAAACAAGAGAGGAGAGAGGACACCGCCTTGTGGGACGCCAGATTCAAGACTACACCAGTTTGATGAGAGTTCGTCATTACGAACAGATTGCTGACGTCCCTGAAGATAGGAAGAGAACCAATCCAACGCCCCTTTTGAGACGTTGAGATGAGAGAGGATGGAAAGAAGGATATCGTGACAAACGGTGTTAAACGCGTTTGAGAAATCAACCAAAACTAGTATAGTGATTTTGGATTCTTCCAAGCCCACCCTGATATCACCTGTCACTTTCAGAAGCGCGGAAATGGTACTGTGGCCTGGTCTAAACCCAGATTGAAAAGGGCTAATTAGGGAATTATTAAATATAAATCGAGAAAGCTGCTTATGGACACAGATCTCGAGCACTTTGGATAGGAAGGGTAAGATTGAAATTGGGCGAAAGTGATTAGGAACAGAAGGGTCAGGAATTTTAGGTAGGGCACGAACATAAGCTCTGCGCCATAGGAAAGGAAACTCTCCAGAGTCAAGAGAGAAGTTAATAATATGATAAATTGCAGGTAGGAGACAGTCTAGGATAGTTATAATCATGCGGCGAGATATGTTGTCATATCCCACCGCATTAGATTTAATGGAAAGTATCACCTTTCTTATCTCAGAGGGGTTAACTGGGAAGAGCTGAAAGGGGGCAACATCTGGACGCTTTAGGCCAGACAAATAAGCTAACGTTTGATTTTTAGTTAAGGAATCTATCACGGAAGATGTGGAGAAGTGTCGGTTGAGATCATCTAATTGAATAATATTTGGAATGTCCAAACGTCGCGATCTGCCGATACCCAAAGTTCCGAGAAATTTCCAAACATCGGCAGGAGAAGAAGAAGCGATATTATCCAGAATGTGGCGGCGCTTGGCATTGCGTATCATTTGATTACACCTATTCCTAGCAGACTTAAAAAGGACCTAATTATCTTCTATGCGATTCTTTTTGTATTTTCGAAAAGCGCGATCCCTGCGAGGCATGGCCATCTTAACTCCTTCAGTCATCCATGGTGCAGGCGTTCGTTTCAGTTTTACTTTTCTAATTGGGGCATGAATATCGTATAATTTGATTACGATATTATTGAAAATTTCGACTTTGTGATCAACTGATGCAGCATCTACTAGGGGATCCCAGTTTATCTCGGCTGCATCATTTCTGAGTTTTTCAAGATCCATGCGAGCAAAGCAGCGCCTGTGCAGGGTCTTGGGAATAGGTTTTGGGGATTTAAGGATATAGGTAAGAAAAATTAGGTCATGATGAGAGAACCCTGGAGCAGAATGTTGACCATGAGAGGAAACTAAAGAAGGATTCGAGGTAAGGATTAAATCGAGCCAGGTGTCTTCACCGACGGTATTCAGGTGCGTAGCTTGTAGTTGCATTAGATGAAGAGTAGCTGATTCAATGATTTGAAGGAGTTTCTGGGATCTAGAGGAATTACCAGAAAGGATATTTGTGTTGAAGTCACCCATGATGATAAGATGTGCGTACTCAGAGCCCAAAGATTCTAATACTGTTTCGAACTCAGTAAAGTAATCAATATTAGGGGGACAATAGGTGACACCAATTACAGTTTTTACTCTCCTAACACAAACCTCTAGAAAAAGAAACTCCGCACTAGAGTTGGTAGAAGAAGAAGACAATATTTTATATGGAAACGTGCTGCGAAGATAAATGGCCACACCACCTCCTCTGCCGACCGTTCTATCATTACGGATAAGAATAAAACCTGGGAGAGAGAAAGAGGTCGACAGAAGAGTAGGCTTGAGCCACGTTTCAGATATCAGAATGACGTCGACGTTGGTATTGTAAAATGTATGATACAGTTCGCTATAATGACTGGCTACACTCTGTGCATTGATGTGGCATACGTTGAACTGGCAGCCAGATCTGTGGTCAAAAGTATGTCGTAAGAAGTCACCCAGGGTGTCGGTGGCTGAACCAAAACTTTCCTCTCCAGAAGACGTACTGGATTCATTTGCAGAAAAAAAAGAATCATCATCAGTATCTGATACACCTGATAAAAAAGACATAAATAATAAAATTAGAAAAAAAACAAATGTGTCTATGTGTAAAAAAAAAAAAAACCTAATCTATATAAATAAACTAATCTATATAAATATATACTAATCTGTATTAATATATACTAATCTATAAAAAAAAAAAAAAAAAACTGTCTATAAATAATAAATAAAAATAACAATTTGGTAAGATACAATCTATATGCATTAAAAACCAAAGAGAGAAAAAAATAATTAATAACAAACAAAAAGATTAAAGCGTATATCTCAACACCACCTGCCAGCTAACACCAATATAAAATATAGAAGATGTAAATTGAATTCAGTGAACATCAAGAAACATTTAGAAAGCATTATTAAATATAATCAAAATCCAAAACACAAAACAATAGAATAACTACACTACGTCTGGTACGTTTAAGTAATCTGTAACTGATTTTATACCAAAATACGAATGTTTTAAACTGTGTCATGAACCACCAACTTCATTGGACTGAGTGAAAAACAAAACAAATAACAATAAAATTATTGGAATAGAACTTAATTTATACAAACTTAAAACTACTTACCTAACAGTAATATATAGATACTACAGAAAAAAGAGAAACAAAAAAAAAAGATGAAATAAATGACATAATAAAAATACATACACACTTTTACTACATCAGTATGGTAATTTTCGAGTTGCCTATCTAAAGAACATTAAAGCACCATTACTTCCGAATTTTATGTTTTAGATTTCCCGCCTCATCACTCTTTCCACTCACATGAGATGCCACTGAAGCTTTTGGAAACTTCAACAGCAAAGGGCTCAGCTCTTCCATAGCTGTTACCTTATGACGTGTTCCATTACTTGTCTTGATAACTATGATTCCATCCTGGGTCCAGCAGGATCGCATTCCGAAGTGAGCTCTTGCCTTGATAAATATGGACTGCCTGGGCTTCGTCAAAAACTCCTTCAATGAAATTGAACAACCCTTTAGGTTAGACTTTGCTCTCCAAACATTGGATTTAATGTTTTCATTAGTGAACCTCACAAGAATGGGCCTGTTATACTCCTGACTTCGCGCACCAAGTCTGTGGCATACTTTTATGGATGAAGAAGAGACGTTTTTCAAGGCCAGCTTATTATTTAGCACATTTAAGATGACTGAAGTGCAATCCTCTCCGTCAACCTCAGTACATCCCTGGAAAAGCAAAGTCTTGCGTCGCTGCCGAGTCTCCAGACTATCAATCTGCTTCATGCACTCTCCGATTTGTGTCCGGAGCAGCCCAAGTATGCTAAAGACCAACTCTCTGAACGTACGGAACTCTTCAGCAACTTTATTTACAGTTTCCTTTGCAGGTCCCGCAGATTGAATCTGTGTTTCAAGTTCACCCATCTTCCGTGTGAAGTTTTCTTCTAAGTTCTTTTGAATAGTTAATATTTCAGCAAGTTGAGACATGATGGGCTTGAGTGTGAGGAACAAGATGTCACTTAAATGGTTGAAGGTGTGCTGGCTGGCGCTTTGCAGCTTTATTTATGACACATAAGCTGCTGCAAACGTTAGTACCAAATCACAAATACTTGGTACAAACTGGATGTTAAAAAATATTGATAAAAGATTATGTTTCTAATTTTCAATAAAATATTATGTTTAAAACACGTCTACACTTTTTTCACACCTACCCACTTATATAGATTTAATGTATTTTTATGCGTAATTTAAAAGAATTTGCATGACTCATGAAGCTAAAACAAGCTAGAGGACAGAGGGGGTTCTTTAGAAATTTGGCTATAGTATTTATGTGGAATCTTAGGCATGTGGTGTGGGCAGAACACCAGCCAGATGGTCAGATCTAGTAAAGAAAGCGATTGGTGTTAGTCTATGCCATGCGGTCCATGCCACACATGGCCGAACACTAATGGAGGTAAGTCACATTCGGTCGCGATCCTCGACAGTGCTGGAAAAGATTGGATACGGAAGGCGGAGGATCGTTCATTGTGGCGGACTATGGAAGAGGCATACATCCAACAGTGGAGAGATACAGGCTGATGATGATCATGATGGTTTCTCTACTATACTCATGGGAAGGGATTGAGCACTGTCTTTAAATGAAGTAAATGTTATATCAAATTAATTGTAAGAATACTGGTAGTGATTCCATTTAATAACTAGCAGATCAATACTATCACTCCTGGAAATACCATGCGGTAGCACTGGAATGACCAAATTTGTCCGGCTTATGATGCAAAAACGATCATATGATAAATTTATAGCTAATTTGACTTTATAATGAGTTTCAGTAACTGAAATTTCAAATATTTTTATTTTATTTTTTTAAGTTATAAATAACTAGCTAACCCGGCAGACTTCGTAGTGCCTCAATCGATAAATAAAAGACCTAAGCTTTTATATAAAATAAACTTAAAACAAACAAAAGGAAAGGAATATTTTTATTTCATTCCTAGCATTTTCATATTTGTATACCTTTTAAATCTTCTCTGGACTTCCACAAATATTTTAAGACCAAAATTAGCCAAATCGGTCCAGCCGTTCTCGAGTTTTAGCGAGACTAACGAACAGCAATTCATTTTTATATAGAAATATAGATGTATGATGTAAATATAATAACACCACTTAAGCTTAATAATAGAAAATTTACAATTCGTCCCTGGATACAGAATTAATGTAAGATTTGTACTGAATTTCTATACTTCGTTATGCTTCTACCGTAACTACAGGAAGTCTGATATTAGAAAGATATTTTTTTTTGGCTCCAACAATTTTATTATTTTTTATATTAATTATTTTCAACAAAAATAAAATAAAAAGGTTTTGAAAAAATTTCAAAGGTGAACCGGCTCAATGCTTTATTAAATAATAAATAGATACCATTAAATATTATTATGTCTGCTTTTTTTCCTACCTAAGCTGATAGATAGCCTTGAGAGGCTATGTATGTTGTTTGCTTAGTCATCAGTTGCTATGAAGGATGTTCTGCGCAAGTTAGATATATTTAAAAATGACATATGTAATTTTGAAAATCACACAAAAATCGGTCAAAGTTTAATTGTTAGCTTTAGACCCATCACCCCCTAGCTTGTTACGAGCCGCCTCGATCATTTCTGGACTGGCTTGCTTGAGGTCATACGTCCAACCAATCTTCTCGAATGTTCTGATTATCTTTGTGGATAGACTGAAGAAATCCATAGTTTCTGCTGCACGAAAGTCAAATGGGAAGACATGATGAAAGTTGTGATAGCCCTCGCCGTACGTCAGGACCGAAACTAGAATATTCTCTGATGCTTCAATGTTTCTGAGGAAAAGTAATATAATAAAAATACTGCTGAATCAGTCTTATCGTACGATTTTTATCTAAATCATTAATGTAGTTATTTTACATTGAAATGATTCAGATTTTTTCTTTAATTATATGAAAACTAACTGAGGTGTAACTATACGGGTAGATACCATCCCGCCTGCCGCAATTTAATCGTGCATTGAGAGGTCTGAAGGGTTTTTCAGAAAATCGACTTTGTCTCAAGCTGAGTGGCGGATTTCATGTGTTTATGTCTATGGGCTCCGATAATCAGTTTGTATCAGGTGGGTCGTGAGCCCGATCGCCCTTCTCCTCCATCAATTGTGTTCCTCATATCTGAGGGTCCGGACCGCTTCCATGCGTCGCTTTCGTCCTCAAGATATTCTGCCTTCCCATCCTGTCGTTGATCACTCGGAGAGTATCGCGGACGGTGGAATCAAGCTGCTTTCAGACTACGCTATACTATAGTGTCATGAAAACTATCTGCGGAGTAACTAAACGGATAGATATCATCCTGCCTGCCGCAATGAAATCGTGTCTGGAGAAGCGTGATGAGTGCCATCGCAGCGGTTGTTCAGTAAGTCGACTTAATGTCATAAGGTGACTGGCGGTGACTTAATGTCATAAGGTTTCACGTGGTGATATCTATGGGCTCCGATAATCACTGTGTAGCAAGTGGGCCATGAGCTCGGTCACCTTTCTCCTCCACCAATTGTGTCCCTCATATCGGATGGTCCTGACCGCCTCCATCCGTGGCTTTCGTCCTCACGATGTTCTGGCATCTCATCCTGTCATTGGTGGACGTGAACGTGGATGAGCTCAGGGCCCACCTGATGTTAAGTGGTTACCGGAGACATCTACAGCGTAAATTCGCCGCCCACCTTGAGACATGAGTTGTAAAGTCTCACTTCTATCAGTACAACGGCTGCCCCACCCTTCAAACCTAAGCGCATTACTGCCGAAATAGGCAGGGTATTTGTACCTGCCCGTGCGAACTTACAAGACGTCGTGAGTCTTGAGTAAATACGCAAATTTTAATTTTGCAAGTTTGATTTTTGTTACACGATTTTATTCTTTCACCGTGGAAGTCAATCGTGAAAATCGAGTACGTGTTTCATTTGAAAAATTGGTATCTACCGGCGGGATTCGAAAACCGATGCATCGCTGCATACGAATGCACCGGACATCTCATCCTTTATGCCACGGCGACTTCAAAACTACAACGAATAAATATTTGGTTAAAGGTAGGCTTACTCACTCGTTGTAAGGTTTATAGCCGTACATATGAGCCAAACTGTTAACAGTCAGTTCACAATGCAGCACGTAGAGATACCGTATGAAGCATTGCCAGGCAATAGCGCATTTCCAATCTTCCCCGATCAAGAAGATGTTCATTAATGTTGGTATTAGAAAACAGAATAGGATTGTTAATTGATTGTGGTATCTAAAAAGAAAGAAACACCTTTATCACATTTGTGTTTCTGTAGGGAAAATCTTTTAAGGTACTTTCCCCCTAAACAATGCACAATGTTATCTGTACTTAAGGCTTTTGCGTGAAATTCATAAAATATTTTTGAATGGTGTCTTCTTCATCCCTCATTTTTTGAATAAAACATGTCTACTATGCCGGTATGTATTTTTTTACATAAAAAAATAAGTAATTCAACTTCGGCTACTCCCATATAGTGCATGTTCATAGTGTATAGTGTAATATTCAAAATAGTTTTAAATAAAAATCTCGTTATCGTGTTGTAGAAGTACCGTGTTATATGAGGGTTTGGGGAGTTTTTTTTTTTTGCGGTGTTGGCAGACGAGCTTACGGCCCACCTGATGGTGAGTGGTTACCGTCGCTCATGTACTCAGCAATGTCAGGGGCAGAGCCAAGCCGTTTCCTACTGTTTAATACTCTCCACAAGCCTCGTTTGAAGAAGGACATGTCATAGCGCTCGGAAAACACCGTGGAGGGGAGCTCATTCCATAGCGGGATGGTACGTGGCAAAAAAGACCTCTGGAAATGCACTGTGGATGACGTAGTGGCTCCAGGTAGTATGGATGAACTCTACTCCGGAGGCGGGCGGTACGATGGTAAAAGCGAGATGTCGGTATCATCCCAAACAACTCCTCAGAGCACTCCCCATGGAACATACGGTACAGAATACACAGGGAACCGAAGTCTCTCCGCAGACCCAGAGGTTCCAAACGATCCGTAAGAATGGGATTATCGACAATCCGAACGGCTCTTTTCTGTATGGAGTCAAATGGAAGTAGCAGGTATTTGGGAGCCCCAGCCCAGAGGTGGAAGCAGTACTCAGTACTCCACGCGAGGCCGGACCTGTGCTTTGTAAAGCAAAAGTCTTTGTCCAGGCATGAAGTACCGCTTCGCTCTATTGAGGACTGCCAGCATTTACCCCTTACTTTTCGTGTTAGAGTGGAACTGTGTGTGTCTTTTAGGTTTATTGGCAAACATATTCCTTATTATTATTATAACATCCAAGACACAGCTTAAATATAAATTCAAAGGTAAAAGTAATATCATACTTATGTTCAAACATCAAATGAGAATCGCTTTCTATGTCACTCATGTCAATCAGCTTTCCCTTCGTAAGGACACTTTCGTTCTTCTTCACCATCAGCCATCCTATGTGGGAGAAGAAGAAGCCTCGTTTCACGTTGTGAGGGTCGGCATCGGTGTCAGCAAACTTGTGATGGAGTCTGTGATCCCTCACCCAGTTGTATATTGAATTCTACGGTGGGAGACAAAATTGAATCTTACTTACTTACTTTTAGCATACATATACGAAGTCCAACTGTAATTAAATGGAATTAGGAGTCATGGCTATCGAGTTTAGGTTCATTACAATTATTTATTTGCAGTCCATTGTACACACAATCACATTAATTATCAACATGAAAAAACACAGTTCTCTTGTCACTTCCAGACAAGCAACTGCTGGTGGAAAGGACATTAGAAAATATCTATTAAAATCCATATGCATAGAGATCTACTAAAAGAAAGGTCTGCAAAATTATAAAACAGCATAAGATATATCAAGAATTATGCTACTGTAATGAGTTGTAATAATACTTATTTATCTGAAGGATTGTGGGCATACCAGACGAGTAGCACACGAGTTTCCAAATCATTTAACAACTATTTAGCCACTGAAAGAGCTCGTCTAGCTTATATTATTCTTGTTACAATAACTTCAACAATTGATTTTGAAAACCAATAAACAAAAAAACACACTATATTGCTACCCGAGTAAAAGGATGCCGTAGTAAAAATCAATTAATCTTATTTTCAATTTGGTGATCGCGGTTAGAATATGAACTGAAGAAAACACTAAAATTATATTTTTTCGATTCTTTTTCTACCAGCCCAAAGACGTCCACTACTGGACATAAGCCTCGCCATAAAAACCGGTTCTGCGCTGCTGCATCCAGCGGATACCTAAGTTCATCTTGTGGGAGGCCTACCCGTGCTACGTCTTCCCGTACGCGGTCGTCATTCCGTATCGGACGTCTTAATGTTAGAAGATTCTATACCTCTTCTTCATTGTTCCCTCACTATTGAGGATCGCGAATGCATGTGACTTTACTCCATAGTGTTCGGTCATGTATGGCATGGACCGCATGGCATAGACTACCAACAATCGCTTTCTTTACCAGATCTGACCATCTGGCTGGTATGCTGCCCACACCACATGCTTAAGATTCCATTACATAAATACTATAGCCAAATTCCTAAGGAATCCCATTTGACCTCTAACCTGTTTTAGCTTCATGAGTCAGGTTTAGGCATTCTATTATGGTTCAAATAAAATAAAAACAAGATGGCAGTTACCTGGCCACTGCTGCAGAAGAGAGCCATCAAGAGAAACTTCATAGGTGCTTTGACTTTGTAAGATCGATGCGTCCACAGCCTATGCACTCCGCAAGTAATACCTATTCCAGAGAAAATAGTCATAGCGTAAGCTGAAACAAAAAAAAAAGTTTGTTGCTGGCAAATCAAATCTTTAGGAGAAAGAAAAATGGTCTGTGGGGTATTATAGAGAAATTAAGACATTATGTTTATAATAATTTTTTTTAAGAAATTTCTTAATATTATTGAAAGTTTAAAAATCATGAATCATGAACTTTGAACTTTAAAAATAAGCAAGGATGCCGGTCCTGAATCACAAAATATTGTGGTTACTGTTACCTTTTTAAATTAAAAAATTGTCCCATTTGATGATACTGATGAGAGTTGACTGTTTATATTTATAAATGTTACGGTAAAAGTAGATATTGCGGCAAATGTACACATTTTCCGGTAAATGTGCATATTTGCCCCCTTATTTGGGTAATGTGCATTCAACTAACATTTACAATTTCAAAGAAGGTAAATGTAGATTGAATTCACAATGACCATGTCGTTTTGGTAAATGTGAGCGTGGCATACAAAATATGAAATCGCAAGTGCTGGTTGTAGTGGTGCGCATGCGCACCACATTACTAGCTTACCTTTTTTTTTTTTTTTTTTTGGTATCGATGGGGAATCCCAGTCTTTACGGATACCCGGCCGACGGGGGTCGGACCGGGTTATGTCGGACTCCGCGCCTCCGGTGGAACAAAGAGGAAGAAGTCGCGAACCGAGGTCCGCGCCCTCGACCAATTAGTCCACGGAGACTACGCCTTGAGAAAGGCGCGCTGGGCTAAGTTCAGCTCGCGCCGAACCCGCCCAGCTTAACGACTACCGACTAAAACCCAACGAGCTCCTTCCTTTCCGGCATAGGGGGAACCCACGATACCGCAGGGAAACGCGCCCCGCAGGCCCCCACACCGGCTCCCAGCCTGACGAACGGCGGGATCAACGTCGGCCATTGCTGACCGCAACTTCTTCGTGAGGTAGGCACCGGAGCCACAGCGCCCTATACCCTCACCACCACAACTGGACTATCGTGTCGAGCATCAGGCGCCCCCGCGCCCGACGCCCGACGGTCCCTACGGGAGCTGAGCGGGGGCCCTTCGCCCGCGCCGCCCACCCCGTCTCTTTCGCCTGAGTGCAACTGAGTTTGGGTCGCACTCTCTGTCTCGCTCCTCCGTTTCGCGGAGCGTCATGACCAGGTCCGCATAGTCGGCCATCGCTCTCCAGCAACGCTCGTCCTCGACCATGCGGGACACTACGACCGGCAAACTTAAGTCTGCCCCGAGCACCGCGACGAGTGACTGCCGCGGATACTCCCACCTCGGGCACGCTTCGAGGGCGTGCTGCGCGTCGTCGTCTGGATGCCCGCATTGGTGGCATCCGGGATGCGGCTCTCTCCCGACCCGCCACAAGTACCTCCCGAAGCAGCCATGCCCCGAGAGGACCTGCGTGAGCCGGAAGTCGAGCACGCCGTGACGCCTGTCAATCCAGGCCTCCAACACGGGCACCAGGGCTGCGAGGGTGCGCCGCCGGGTTCGAGAACCACGGTGGATCTCCTCTGCAGCCAGCCTCTCTTTCCACTTCAACGTTGCCACGCGACGCGCAGCACGCCTCCATCGGGCGACGACAGACAGACGGGGCACACTTCCCCGACCCAAAGATTGCGCCCTGCGCCGGTACACCGCGGCCAGGACCTCGGCCTCGTACTCCCACGGAAGGGAACCGGCGAGGGCGCAAGCGACCTCCGTCGAAATGGTGCGGTAGCCCCGCACGACCCTCACCGCCAGCACCCTCTGAACCCTCTGCAAGAGGGCCGCGTTGCGAGCGGAGAGCGTGGGCGACCAGACGGGAGCGCCGTACAGGGCCATGCTCCGCACCACTCCCAGGTAAAGACGCCGGACCGACTTTCCTCCTCCTCCAATGTTCGGGAGCAAGCGGGCTAAGGCACCCGCCGCCCCGAGCAATTTCGGGACCAGCACATCAAAATGCCGGTCAAAACTCCACCTGCTGTCCAGCACGAGCCCCAGATATTTAAGTTGGGACCGGACAGCGATCGCAGTCCCTCCGATGGTTATGCTCGCGCCGGGAGGAGGCCCCTTCCGAGCCGGGTGAAAACACACGGCCTCGGACTTGTGCAGGGCGACCTCCAGGCCGAGCTTCCTTATTCTGGCTACGACTGTTGCCACCGCAGCCGCAGCCAGGATCGACGCCGAACGGTAGTCGTCTCCGCGGGCCGTCACCAGCGTGTCGTCGGCGTAGCAGATGACCTGCACGCCACGCAGGTTAGCCCCGCGGAGGACCCAGTCGAACCCGACGTCCCACAGGAGCGGACCCAGAACCGACCCCTGCGGGACACCACACGAAACCGCTTTGTGTCCCCACCCCCTCCGTTCGGGGAAGACCACAGCCCGCCCTGCGAGGTAATCCTCGATCAGGTTCCGGAGACCGGTGGGGACGCGGTGAAACCTTAACGACTCCAGGATCGTGCTCCAGGGGATCGTATTGAAGGCGTTGGATATGTCTATAGACACCGCCAACAACACGCCTCCCCGGGAGCACGCCTGGTCGGAGAGGTCGCGGACGCGCTGGACCGCGTCCAAGGTCGAGCGACCCCTCCGGAACCCGTACTGAGAGTCGGCCAGATTTGGCCCGACATTTTCAAGGTGCCGCACGAGGCGACCGGCAACGACGCGCTCGAGAAGCTTGCCGGCCTCGCTCAGCACGACTATTGGGCGATACCCCGATGGCTGGTCTCTGGGGCGCCCCTCCTTGGGGATGAGGACCAACCGACCCGTCTTCCATTCTTCCGGGAACCTGCCCTCTCGGAGGCACCTGCTGAGCAGCCCTCGGAGGACAGGTCCCAGACCACCCTCAGTCTGTAATGCCAGCGCCCAGGCCCGATTCGACAGTCCATCGGGACCTGGCGCCGTCCTCCTCGCCTTCATTTTTTCGATGGCCGCACCGAATTCCGCCGGCGACACCTCCTCCTCTTCTGCACCAATCTGAGCTCCGGTTGTCGGTGTTATCATGACGGGGGGAACGAAGGGAGTTCCAGGTGCGTCTGGAAACAGTCCCCCAATCACGTGCCGAACGATGTCAGGCGGCAGGGTGCTCGTCGCGGGCGGGGCCCAAGAGCGCATTGTGCTCCGCGCGAGGCGATACGGTCGCCCCCACGGGTCGCGGTCCAGCGTCTCCAAAAGCTCCTTCCACGCCGCCTCCTTCGCCTCTCCAATGGCGACGCGCAGGGCCCGCACGTCCTCCCGGTACTCCTCGTACGCCCGGTCCTCTTCTTCCTCGTCCCGGTGCCTCCGACGACGGAGGTGCTGATATTTTCGACGACTACCGGCGCATCGGCGTCGCAGGCCGGCGATCCCCTCGTTCCACCAGTAGACTTGGCGCCTCGGCGCGTACGCTCGGACGCGGGGCATGGCGTAGTCGCAGACTCGCGACATCGCCTCGCGCAGCCGCTCCGCACCCTCGCGCACGTCCGCCGGCTCGCCCAGGGAGTCCAACCGCCAGGCCTGGACGACGGCCGCCTCCTGCAGCCGCTCCGTGTCGAGGCGCTTCAGGGCCCAGCGCGGGCCCTCCACGCCGCCACCAAAGGGCAAAGTCGTTACCGAAGAAGACTCCGGGGCCGCGGCCACACGGAAACCAATGTAGCGGTGGTCGGAGAGCGTCTCCACGTCGACCAACACCTCCCAACCGCAGACGCGGCGCGCGACGTCGGGGGTCCCAAAAGACACATCCACCACGGACCCACCCGAACGACGGACGCATGTGTTCTCGGCGCCGCGGTTGAGGACAACGAGACCGCTCCCGACCAACCACTCCTCCGTCTCCCGTCCCCTGGGACAGGTGACCGGGGAACCCCAAGCGGACGACTTCGCGTTGAGGTCCCCGAGAACGAGCGCGCGCCTTGAGCGCGACCTCCCCACGACCTGACCGAGTTCGTCGAGAAAAGACTCGAATTCGGCGAGCGGCCGGTTGGGGGAGAAGTACACCCCGACGACGAGCAAGCCCGCCCAGAAGACTGCGACGAAGCCCCGACCCCTCTGCACGACGTCGAATTCGGGCGGAGCGCCCACCGCTGACCGACGCTGGATCACGGCCACCAGGCCGTCAATATCTCCCGCCCAGTCGGGAACCGAAGGGACCCGGTAGGGCTCGGCGACGACCGCCAGATGGGTCAACCGCTCCGCCATGCTCTGGATCAGCAGGTCCTGAGCTCTGGCGGAGCGATTGAGGTTGCCCTGTAAGATATGATACGGGCTGCCGGTCATTATTCGTCGTCCATTGGTGTCGCCGCAGCCGTACCGGGCTGACTCCGCCGTTTCTCTTCGGCGGCGCTGCTCCTCTGTTGCCTTTGTTTCGGGGGCTTGGCGCAAGCCTTGCCCCCGGAGACGTGCGCTGCAGGCCTACCGGCGCCGGCGCAGATTGTACAATGCGGGGTGAGCGCGCAGCCCGCGGACTTGTGGCCGGTCTGGCCGCAGCGGTAGCACTCACCACTGCGGTCCACCGACGATGGGCAACGGGCACTCACGTGGCCCAGTGCGTGGCAGCGGTAGCACTGCAGGCGCCTCGCCTCGAGGAGTTGCGCGCGAAGGACGCTCCACCCGATCCGCAGCTTGTTGACGGCCAATATTTTTTTGACACCCGCTATGGGGCATCTGACCAAGACCTGGCCAGTGCCTCCGGGGCCCATTTTTATTTCCCCAACCTTCACAATGTCGGGGGGGCACTCTCCAATCCTGGCGACCTCGGCAACAAGCTCCTCCCGGGATATGGATTCGTCGAGGCCGCTCAGTCTGACAGCGGCCGTTATTGTCGGCCTCGAGACGACAATGCTGTCCGAGGGCAAAACCTCCCGTAATTTCTCCGCCAGCAAATCAGCTTTTTCGTTCTGGTCGGCGCCTTCTACGACCAATACCTTTGCTCCCGTCACCGCCGAGCGTATCCGCTGGATAGGGATCCCCAGCTCTGCCGGATCGATTTTAGCCCTGGCCTCGGCGAGGACTGCCCGATAGGTGACTCCGCGCTCGACGGCCTCCGGCTGCAGCTTGACAATAACTGCCTGCGAGCGGGGTGGCCGGAGTCTCTTCTTCTTTTCCTTCAGGGGCGGTGGAGCGGGCACGGTGCCGGTCGCCGTCGCCGTCCTCGGCTTGGCGCCTCTTCGGGCTACCGTCGTCCAGGCTTCCGTCAGAGCAGCTGGGGCGGGGGGGAATGTCCGTGGTTCTGGTTGAGCCGGCTGCTGCCTGCTTTTCGGCGCCTTCTTTTTCTGCGGGCCACCACCGTTGGGTGCCGCCGTCGCGACTGCAGTTGTTGGTCCGGGCGTCGGCATTGATTCTGCTGCCGTTGGTGGTGTCGGCGTCTTTTCTTGACCGCGGCTTCTCCTGTGGTCTGCGGCCAGGGGTGGTCTCATCCTGGGCTCTGGAGGCAGTCGCGCTTCCAGCCCAGAGAGGCGCGCATCCAGCATGGTGCCGACCGCACGCATGATGCGCTGGAGGCGCCGCTCCTCCTCGTCGTCGCTCCGTTGGATCGGGGCGGGGGCGGGTACGGGGGCGGGGACGGCTGCTGGCGATCCCACGGCCTGGGCCAGGCGCGCCATCTCCGACCTCATGTCGGCGATCGCATTCTTGAGGTGCAGGATCTCGGCCTCCTGCCTCCTGCAGAGCTCCTGCAGTCTCTTCGTCTCACCGTCGGTAGTCCTTGCTGCCATATCTTCCTTGGCCTCCCGAATGGCGGCAGCCATCTCCTTCAGGGCACGTACGTATGTGCCCTTCAGGTTCCCAGACTTGGCCGCGATTGCTACGGCCAGCTTCGCGGACTCGTCTAGTCGACGTTCGGGGTCGAGTGCTGGTTCCCCCGTGCTGCCCGCGACGGCGTCTTCCCTCACTCGCAGCTTTCGGACACTCTCGGTGACCTCTCTCTCGGCGCGCAGCGCCAGCTCCTCTCGTTGGGCCTTCACATACGCCTCCTTGGCGGCGGCGAGGCCAACGTACTGCCCGGTTGTGGGCGGTCTTCCTCTGCCCCTCTTTGACGGGGTCTTGGAGGCGGCTCTTCCGGCTGAGCACGCCGTCTCTTCACCGGAGCTGCTCTCTGAGCACTCCGTGCTGGAGCCCTTCAGCCTCTTTCTTCGGCTTCCAGTCAGTGACGAACGGCCCGAGCTGGCCGTCGCCATGCTATCGTCCGACAAGACGTTTGCTGCTTCGTTGTCCTTCACGGACCCTCCTCGACGTTCTTTGTTTTCTCCGTCCTTCGCGGACACCCTACCACCGTCCTTCACGGACCTCTTCGAACAGTTATTGCCCCCCCCAGAAGACGAGGGGCAGCGTGCGGCCGATCGCTCGGCCGCACGGAGGGATTCTCCCCCCGCGGAGCGGGAGGTACCCTCCTGGGGTAATTCTTCTTTATAACTGGACATTTTTTCATTATGTTAGTTCCTGTTTTTATTAGCCAGGGGTACGGTCCCCTGGGACGCCCTCGCGACTGGTCTCCCACCAGCCATGCATCCCATCGCCGGGCGCCAGAGCTTAAGATTGGGGTATTTTTTATAGAGGTTTACGTCCTCGCAGCCCCGTACCTCGCGGCAGCGGCCCCCGTCCCCCACACGGTGAGGATTACGGGTTGGCCGGCAGTCCATCGAGTGCAACGAGCAGCACGACAGACCACCGCCCTACGCTCGAGTGAGCACCAATCCACGCAGCCACGCCGGTATACCGGTACCCCCCTCTGGAGGGCGTTCCCCTGTAGCTGTGCAGCCGGGGACATGGCGACCAGCGGCCGGAAGAAGCGCAAACAACGCCGGCTCGCTTTCTCAACGACAAAGGCAGACCAAGAGCGGCCCGCCACCTCCGGTGGGTCACGCCGAAAATAGTTCGGACGTGGCCCCAAAACAAAAAGATGAAAAAAGAAAAAGTAAAACCAATAAGACAAATAAAACAAAAGAAGGCAATACAAACAGAAAATAAAACAAAATAACATAAAGGGCAAGATAAAACGAAGGGGGAAAATGGGAACGAGGAGGCCCGGGCATCCCCAGAAGAAACACCCTTCAGCCAGTGAAGGGCGTGGAGAGCCCGGAACCCCCCGTGCTGGTTTTGGTCCGCGTCGCTCAATCTCCCCCGCCGTGACACGACGAGAAAGAAGGAGCGATACCCCTGGGAGTGTGACTGCTCCCAGAAGCCCGTTATCCGCCACCTACGGACGCGCCCGGTGGAAGTCCAGCAAAACTCCCCCACAGACGGAGCCCCCGGCCACGCTGAGTGCGCGCCGGGGGGCCCGCCCAGGTCCCGGGATTACTAGCTTACCTAACCTAACCTAACCTAACCTACGACATATTGTATAATATGCAAAGAAAAGTATATTTTGTTTGTCATTTACATTTTTTAATTAAAATTATTTTCGTTAGTAAAGCCTCTTGTATTATGTTTATTTAAATAAATATTTTTTTACTGCAACTACATTATTAATTTATTTGTATACCACCTTTTCTTAAAACATGAAGGTAAGAGTATTCATTTACCAAAACGTGAAGTCAAGAGTACACATTTGCCGAGAAATGTACATATTATTATACATTATATTCAGTTCACATATACCTGACTTTTTGGCAAATTTGCACATTTACCGGTAAAAGTGTACATTTCCCAAGAGTGTACATTTACCGTAACAATAACAATTAAAAAAAAAATACTTTATAAATTGAGACCTGTAATCTCTCATCTGAATAAAAGAGTCTTTTTTTCATATATTTTCTCTCTCCGCCTCTTCTATGAAAAACAAAGAAAAACAATGAAATTGTACAGGGACATCAGCCGTTTTGCACATTGCTTTGCCCAATCCACAAAATAATTAGCTAGAAAGTAAATCAAGAAACACTTACCAAATAAAAAGGTTCCTAATTGTAGGGGAAATGCGTATTTGCAACACCAATAAAAACCAAAAATATGAAATAACGAAATCACTAATAATGATTCCCATTTAATTTTATTTTTGAAGACAAACATTTTCTTGAACATTTATCTCAAAAATTCGCATTCTGCATTTGGTTGCATGCATTTTATACATATTAACTTAACTTGCATTAGGGTTCCACAGTGCGAACATACTAAACCTTCTAACACGTACGTGAAACATTACACACTGTATAATATAATCCATTAAGTCATTCACAATGTAAATATCTGTTAATTGTCCCTTTTAGATCCACTAGTTTCTATTAGCGGTATGTAGTGATTCTAAAGCATCCTAAAATACAGAATCTAGATATATATTAACTAGCGGCCCACTCCGGCTCCGCTCGGGTCTTTAACAAAAATTTCAACGATATTCGACGTTGTTTTATTTTTTTAAATAAAAGAATGCTTACTGCGGCATAACTATAACAGTTAGACATATGCTGTCGCGACACTTTTTGTAAATAATAATTTGTTCTACAAAGTCGTAGTACATTATTTTATTCTATCATCAATAGTTTTTGCAGGGCACACGATGTAAAGAATATTTTAGGTAAATTTTTTACACCTTAGGTTACATTACTGAAATTTTAGTAAGGATCCCTAATTTTTTTCAAAAAAGATTATACCCTATGTCACTCGGGAATAGTGTAGCTTCCAAACAGTGACAGAATTTTTCAAATCCGTTCAGTAGTTTCGGAGCCTATTCAATACAAACAAACAAACAAATCTTTCCTCTTTATAATGTTAGTATAGATACGTGAAGCAAAAATTTGTATCCCTTTTTACGAAAATTGCGCGGACGGAGGACTATGAAATTTTTTAAACTTACAGAGAATATAGAGAAGGAGTGCAGAATGTTAATATTAAAAAAAATTATGCGTTAATAATACATTAAATCAATAAAAAAAACATTACACACACTACCTACCATGTATTTGACACACACACATATAACAATATATTATACTCTTTTTTATTGTTAAACTTTTGTTATTGCTTGAAGTCTGTGGTGAAATTGAGAATAGGTTAATATTGTTTATCTTTAATATTATTTGTCTATAGGCGAAATCTGTGAAGCGTGTGCGAAATCTTGGCGAAATCTGTGATTATAGAAGTATATAATAGTCTTTGACAATAGAACCATAATGATGTTCAAGTTTATAATTTCAATTAATTATAGTCAAATTTCGACTACTGTGGGATAACTAGTAATAATAATAATAAACTTGACAGCATTCTGTTAATTCATTAATTTAAATCACTCGGTGGTGCGGTAATTAGCGGCCTTGAATATTGCGCCGAGGGTCGCGGGTTCGATTCCCACATCCAGCAAATATTGTGTGATGATAAACACTTGGTTGCTCTTTGTTTGGCAGTTGATTATCTATATATATTTATAGTAAGGAATACCCTACAAAAAGGGTATAAAACCGGC
The DNA here is from genome assembly GCF_030269925.1 of Bombyx mori. NCBI lineage: Eukaryota > Metazoa > Arthropoda > Insecta > Lepidoptera > Bombycidae > Bombyx > Bombyx mori. Next base: position 14,742,271 of record NC_085112.1, read on the forward strand.
ACGCAGCTCCGTCACCGGCGCATTTGTCGGTTGACATTCGTCGAGAGAACATCGTTCAAAGACTTTAAGTGTTAATTTAGGAAACACGAATTTTATAATAATGTTGAGGGTACAGTGCCTATAAATAGCAACGCCTTTGCTCGAAACATTCATTCCATCGGCGGCGTTCGTGAGAGAAGGTAGTCGTGGACATGGTGTGCGTGAGTCATTGTTTTAAGTCTCTGTAAATGTGTGCTAATTGTTATTTTTTTAAATGATTTTTCTTCTGATTCCTAATATCAGAAGTGGGATAAAGGACTCAAATAGCCCACAGTAGCGTAAAACTCTGAACTTTGTTTTGTTTTACAGTGACTGCTTACTTTGATGCTTTCATACTTTATTTGTTATTTTTATTGTGTGATTGCAAATTTTAACTGTGATAATGAGACATACTGAAACTCCTAGTACACGGAGGCGACCGTCTCGAGATGATTCTCGTAATCGAAAACGACATGCTTTCGCGATCACAGATATGATAGACAGAATCGCGATACGAACGATAGAGGTCGTACTTCACGGGATGGCTTGCGGGTCCGAGACCAGCGTGATTCTCGCAGTACTGATGTGCGTCGGTCACGTGCTCGGGTTAGGCGCGGATCGCATAGTAGGGACCGCTCTCATAGTGCCCGTCGCGAGAGGTCGAGATCGCGCTCGCGCACGATTGAACCTGTCGCGACACGTTCTAACGATAAGGCGCGCGCTGAACAGACCACTGATATTCTACGGACAGTTACGACTCCCATGTCGAATACCGTTGGTTTGCAACAAGGTCGCGTAGAATCTAGTATCCCTGGTTCTGAGGCGTCTACCCTCGCCAGTGCTTTAATAGAACTTTAATAGTGATATGGGGCATAACGGGGCCCTCCGGTTAGAGCCGCGAACACTAATCTACTCACGATTTGATTTCATTTTTGGTGGAGGTCAGGTTAGGCAGAGTCCTTGTAGGTTTCAGGCATTAGTGGTCACCAGTGACGCGTAATATCAAACAAGTAGACGGGATTGTGTTGGCAAAATGGTCAATTAAACTTTTGAGATTACAGCTCATTCTGAACATCACAAAACGCAAGACAACAGACATCCGCCCTGTAGCTTCTGGTAGAAAAGACGCCACCACACCTGTGGTGAGGACTCTAATTAATGATGTCACGACTGAGGTGTTTCGGAGCCGTGAAGCTCGTCGAGAACTAGGTCAAGGTAGAGCTTATCAATTGGTACCACGGAGTGTAAAGCGACATGATGCTCGCAGGGACGGGCACCGACGAGCAGCAGCCGTTTTTAATGTCGATAATCTTGTTTGGGTAATAACTCAGTCTACAGGAAATGTAGATCCGGCAATCCGTGGACCTTACCGAATGGTGAGGATGGTTCCTCACGAGCATTGCCGCCAGCTCGGGCCCTTCGATGGTTCCTGCGGCAGTAGCACGCAAGCGACGTGCCGGTAGCTGCGTAATATCGGTCGGCAGGTAAACTTGATTCCGGCATGCGTGGCCCGTATAAGGTTGTCGAAATTCTACCCAGTGGACGCTATACCCTACGGCTGCTCAACGGCAGTTATGGCAAAACTACACCATATATTGTGCAGCTGCACAATATATGGTGTCGTGGCGGGGCGAGTGGACCCCTGAGACATGTGCTGCCTTCTTTGAGAGTCAGTAAAGTTAATAATGATCATTGTTCACAAATATACGTATTCCTATGGTGAACCTGAAGGGTGAGCTATAGATGATTGCTCTCTAGTTACGTATCCCTCACTCGGAGTCACGGTGAGATGCCTCAATACGATTGGTCTAGGCTGGCGTATTGAGAAGCCTCGGCACGTTTGAGTATGGTCGGCGTGTCGGGAAGCTTCACACGTTTGAATACGCTCTGCGTGTGGAATGCACTCGTACGTTTTTAATACGATCTTCGTACGAGTGGGTCTGGGACCATTTTACGTATCCCTCACTCGTGTGATTAATTCTACACGGTGAGATGCCTCAATACAATCGGCCTAGGCTGGCGTATTGAGAAGCCTCGGCACGTTTGAGTATGGTCGGCGTGTCGGGAAGCTTCACACGTTTGAATACGCTCTGCGTGTGGAATGCACTCGTACGTTTTTAATACGATCTTCGTACGAGTGGGTCTGGGACCATTTTACGTATCCCTCACTCGTGTGATTAATTCTACACGGTGAGATGCCTCAATACAATCGGCCAAGGCTTGCGTATTGAGATGCCTCGATTAATCCCAAAAAAGCACAGTCCGACAGAAGCACCCGCCGCCTGCGGACGTGCTCATCGACCACTCGATCGCCCGGCCATTGTTCGCCTGGTTTTATTGTTAGCCCGGCCTTTGTTCACCCGGCTTTTGTTCGTGGCACATCTGCCGACAAAGTGTGTTCCTGGAAGTGTTTGTTTTGTTTTGGTTTATTTTTGTTGTTTCCTTTTTTTGTTGTTCTTTCTTTTTCCTGCAGTAATTGTGCCGCATCGCCACCTGTGTTCAATCGAACCGCTAAGTACCGAGAAGTTGGGGCCTCGCCGCTAGGCGAGTGTGTTTAAGACCCGGGACAGCCCCACCTGGGTCAGACATCATGGAAGCTTTATTTACAGAATTCCTCCGACTTCGCCACCCAAAGCTCACTTCTGAGTTTCTGGCTTTCAAGGCCGATCACGCCGTGAGCCCTCTCGCGGATTCCGCCGTGCTCGTCGCTCCCGCGTCGTACACCGCAGCGTCCGCCATGCCTGCCGCTCCCGCGTCGCCTATACTAGTGGGTAAAACTGCTGCGTCGTCCGCCGTGATCGCCGCTCCCCTGGCGCGATCATCCGCGGGTTCAGTAGGGTCCGACGGACGTCCTGCATCTGCCCGTAGGTCGCCTGCTCCCGAGCCTGCTGCCTCCTCGTCCTCCGACTCTGACTCGGACATGGAGGTCGACCTCGCCGCCGCCTCATCGACGGATGGATTCACCCTGGTACAAAAGGGTAAGAAGCGCGCTGCGGAGTCCCGAGCTCCCGCGGCCGCTAAAATTAGTAAAGCCGCGAACGCGTCGCGCCCTCGCCCTCCGACTCCCGTCGCTCCCCCTGCCCGTGCCACACCGTCGCCGCGTCCAGTGGCACAAAATAAAACTCAGACCCCTCCCCCGGTAATCCTTCAAGAGAAGGCAGCTTGGGACCGAGTTTCCCTGGCCCTTCAGGCCAAAAAAATTAATTTTATCAGCGCCCGTAACCTCGCGAACGGGATTCAAATTAAGGTAACGACACCCGACGACCATAGGGCCCTCTCAAGCTACCTCCGAAAGGAGCGTATAAGTTTCCACACTTATACGCTTCAGGAGGAGCGTGAACTTCGCGCGGTCATACGCGGCATCCCAAAGGAATTAGATGCCGATCTCGTCAAGGCCGACCTTCTAGAACAAGGTCTGCCGGTCAATTCCGTGCACCGCATGCACACAGGACGCGGGAGGGAGCCATACAATATGGTTCTCGTCGCTCTCCAGCCTACCCCCGAGGGCAAGCAAATTTTCAACGTACGAACAGTCTGTAGGCTTTCCGGAATAACCGTCGAAACCCCCCATAAAAAAGGCACTCCGAGCCAGTGCCATAACTGTCAGTTGTACGGGCACTCTTCCCGTAATTGTCACGCGCGCTCCCGATGCGTCAAGTGTTTGGGCGATCACGCCACGAGCCTTTGCACTCGCGATCAAAAAACCGCTACGGAACCGCCTAGCTGCGTCCTGTGCCGAACACAGGGTCACCCCGCGAACTACCGTGGTTGCCCCCGAGCCCCTAAAATAAATCGCCGCGTCGCCCGCCAAAACCGCCTCCGAGCTTTCGGCCCAGACATCAAAGCCACGGCACCCTCTGTGCCGAAGGCTAAGCCTGCTTTTGTGCCGGCGTCGGTGCCCAGCGTCTCGGCCTGGGCTAAACCGTTGCCGTACACGAACACGGCTACAACTCTCTCCCCCGCGACTCGTCCCACCCCCGCGATACGTCCCTCCCCCGCGACTCGTCCCTCCCCCGCGACCTGCCCTCCGACCGCGTCCGACAATCTCGCTCTAGCGATCGACTTTTTTCAGTCGATCAACTTTGATCGCGTTAATGCTTTGGGCGACGCCATTCGCGCCGCCTCCACTGCACAACACTTTATCGCCGTTGTGCAAGAATACGCCGACGTATACGCGTCTTTAAATACGTACGTCCTCCCCTCACTCCGCCGGTAATCAATGGCGTACATAAGTAGAATCAAGCCCCTATCCGTAACGATAGGATTTTTTAACGCTTACGGTCTCGCAAATCAACGTGATCAGGTTTGTGATTTTTTGCGTGACCATCAAATTGACATCTTTTTGGTGCAGGAGACCCTGCTTAAGCCCGCGCGCCGCGACCCTAAAATCGCGAACTACAACATGGTTAGGAACGACAGGCTCACTGCTCGTGGTGGTGGTACCGTCATTTACTATAGAAGAGCCCTGCATTGCGTCCCACTCGACCCCCCCGCGCTTTCTAACATCGAAGCATCAGTATGCCGAATCTCACTGACTGGACACGCGCCGATCGTTATCGCGTCCGTTTATCTTCCACCGGATAAAATTGTTCTAAGTAGTGATATTGAGGCGCTGCTCGGCATGGGAAGCTCTGTCATTCTGGCGGGTGACCTAAATTGTAAACACGTCAGGTGGAACTCTCACACCTCAACCCCTAATGGCAGGCGCCTCGACGCGTTAGTCGATGATCTCGCCTTCGATATCGTCGCTCCGCTGACCCCGACTCACTACCCGCTAAATATCGCGCATCGCCCGGATATACTCGACATAGCGTTATTAAAAAACGTAACTCTGCGCTTACATTCGATTGAAGTAGTTTCAGAGTTAGATTCAGACCATCGTCCCGTCATTATGAAGCTCGGTCGCGTTCCCGATTCCGTTCCCGTCACGAGGACTGTGGTGGATTGGCACACGCTGGGCATCAGCCTGGCTGAATCTGATCCACCATCGCTTCCGTTTAGTCTGGACTCTATCCCGTCTCCTCAGGATACCGCTGAAGCCATAGACATCGTAACGTCACACATCACCTCGACATTAGATAGGTCATCGAAGCAAGTTGTAGCGGAGGACTTCCTTCACCGCTTCAAATTGTCCGACGATATTAGGGAACTCCTTAGAGCTAAGAACGCCTCGATCCGTGCGTACGATAGGTATCCTACCGCGGAAAATCGTATTCGAATGCGTGCCCTACAACGCGACGTAAAGTCTCGCATCACCGAAGTCCGAGATGCTAGATGGTCTGATTTCTTAGAAGGACTCGCGCCCTCTCAAAGGTCTTACTACCGCTTAGCTCGTACTCTCAAATCGGATACGGTAGTAACTATGCCCCCCCTCGTAGGCCCCTCAGGCCGACTCGCGGCGTTCGATGATGACGAAAAAGCAGAGCTGCTGGCCGATACATTGCAAGCCCAGTGCATGCCCAGCATTCAATCCGCGGACCCTGTTCATGTAGAATTAGTAGACAGTGAGGTAGAACGCAGAGCCTCCTTGCCACCCTTGGACGCGTTACCGCCCGTCACCTCAATGGAAGTTAAAGACCTGATCAAAGACCTACGTCCTCGCAAGGCTCCCGGTTCCGACGGTATATCTAACCGCGTTATTAAACTTTTACCCGTCCAACTCATCGTGATGTTGGCATCTATTTTCAATGCCGCTATGGCTAACTGTATCTTTCCCACGGTATGGAAAGAAGCGGACGTTATCGGCATACACAAACCCGGTAAACCAAAAAACAATCCGACCAGTTACCGCCCGATTAGCCTCCTCATGTCTCTAGGCAAACTGTATGAGCGTCTGCTCTACAAACGCCTCAGAGACTTCGTCTCATCCAAGGGCATTCTCATCGATGAACAATTCGGATTCCGTGCAAATCACTCATGCGTACAACAGGTGCACCGCCTCACGGAGCACATTCTTGTGGGACTTAATCGACCAAAACCGTTATACACGGGAGCTCTCTTCTTCGACGTCGCAAAAGCGTTCGACAAAGTCTGGCACAACGGTTTGATTTTCAAACTATTCAACATGGGCGTGCCGGATAGTCTCGTGCTCATCATACGGGACTTCTTGTCGAACCGCTCTTTTCGATATCGAGTAGAGGGAACCCGCTCCTCCCCGCGACCACTCACGGCTGGAGTGCCGCAAGGCTCCGTTCTCTCACCGCTCCTATTTAGTTTATTTATTAATGATATTCCCCGGTCGCCGCCGACCCAGCTAGCCTTATTCGCTGACGACACAACCGTTTACTACTCAAGTAGAAACAAGTCCCTAATCGCGAGTAAACTCCAGAGCGCAGCGTTAGCCCTCGGACAGTGGTTCCGAAAATGGCGCATAGACATCAACCCGGCGAAAAGCACAGCAGTGTTATTTCAAAGGGGAAACTCACCGCTTATTTCCTCCCGCATTAGGAGGAGAAATATCACTCCCCCGATCACCCTCTTCGGCCAACCTATACCCTGGGTCAGGAAGGTTAAGTACCTGGGAGTCACCCTGGATGCATCCATGACATTCCGCCCACACATAAAAACAGTCCGCGACCGTGCCGCATTCATTCTCGGCAGACTCTATCCCATGATCTGTAAGCGGAGTAAAATGTCCCTTCGGAACAAGGTGACACTTTACAAAACTTGCATAAGGCCCATCATGACTTACGCGAGTGTGGTGTTCGCTCACGCGGCCCGCACACACATAGACACCCTCCAATCCCTACAATCCCGCTTTTGCAGGTTAGCCGTCGGGGCTCCGTGGTTCGTGAGGAACGTTGACCTACACGACGACCTGGGCCTTGAATCAATCCAGAAATACATGAAGTCAGCGTCGGAACGGTACTTCGATAAGGCTATGCGTCATGATAATCGCCTTATCGTTGCCGCCGCTGACTACTCACCGAATCCTGATCATGCAGGAGCCAGTCACCGTCGACGCCCTAGACACGTCCTTACGGATCCATCAGATCCAATAACCTTTGCATTAGATGCCTTCAGCTCTAATACTAGGAGCAGGCTTAGGGACCCCAGTAACCGTACTCGTCGAACTCGACAAAGAGGTCGACGTGCAACCTAGCCCATGCATCAGCCCGCTGAGTTTCTCGCCGGATCTTCTCAGCGGGTCGCGATTCCGATCCGGTAGTAGATTCATTCGCGAAGCAATTGCTCTTGAGTTGTTAGGTCTCCTTCGGAGGCGCTCGGGCAGCTGTTAGCAAATCCCACCCCTCCTGGCTGAGCCTTTGCTCGCCCACCTGTCCTGGTGAAACTGGAAAGGCCTTCGGGCCACCAGTAATCTCTCAATCATAAAAAAAAAAAAAAAAAAATAATCCCAAAGAACGAATATTTTCTTCTATAATCAGTTAAATGGTCCTTAGTCACAATGCCCGAATCGAAGCCAAAAAAAGGTTTTGACCCATCAGTTTTTCCATTTTTTGTAATAACTGCAAAAACACATACATTCATATTAATTACCTCTTGTGGTACCGCTGTCTACATTGTATATATTGATGATATTGTCTTCTTTGGTTAAGATAATAATTTACTTACTGAGTTCATAAAGGGAGATAATATATTTCATAATGGGAACTAGTTCCTTATCTTACATTCGCGAGCTATCCTAGCCATTCATTTGGTATTTGGTTATTCTATAATTTGTCAAGACTATACATTGTCTTTGGTTGTTTTTTTTTTGTCAGGAGAAAATCGCCGGACTTCCGCCCTCCACTGGGGATGAAGGGCGGGGCATGTCGTAGTCGAACTGACTAAAATCTTAAAACCTCTTGTCGCTCAACAACCCTCGTCCGAATCTCGCATGAGACAAAAAAGGCAAAGGGGGAAGAGTAGAGCACATCTCTCCCAATTACCCTCCCCGTCGGGTCTCCGGACCGACGGTCGTCGGCGTCACTACCACCAGCCCTCAGGCCGGCAGGCTATCTGGAGCCCGTCTAGATGGCGCCGGTTAGAATGGGTTATCCTACGGAATACCCCGCTGGGTCAGAACCACGATTCACCCAGTCCACAAAGGCTGGGCGAATCGCCTCGACGGTTCTACGACCAACTGAAGGATCGGCCGAAGCCGAAGGAGCCGCCTGGACCATGACTCCAGCACGGACCGCTGAGATTGGGCCCTCCGCGCTCTGGTCACACTGGGACTGGGACGCACCACGCCCCGTCCATGAAGGTCAGCCCGCAACTGGTAGTTAGCTACGAGCGCCTCCGCCTCCAGGACTCAAGGCGGCGTGCCAGCTAGCACACACCGCCTCGAAAGAAATGATGCGATAGCCACGGATTATCCTGACCGCGATGGTGCATTGCGGCCATTGCAGCAACTTAGCTACCCCCTCCGCGAAGGACGGGCCCCACACGGGTGCCCCATATAGGGCCATTGATCAGACCCCCGACGGCTTCGATAAGGCTATGCGTCATGATAATCGCCTTATCGTGGCCGCCGCTGACTACTCAAGCAAGTCACCGTCGTCGCCCTAGACACGTCCTTACGGATCCATCAGATGCAATAACTCTTGCATTAGATACCTTCAGCTCTAACACTAGGAGCAGGCTAAGGAACCCCGGTAACCGTACTCGTCGAACTCGAAAAAGAGGTCGACGTGCAACCTACTTACCTACCTACCTTTTTACTGGTGGTAGGACCTCTTGTGAGTCCGCACGGGTAGGTACCACCGCCCCGACTATTTCTGCCGTGAAGCAGTAGTGCGTTTCGGTTTGAAGGGTGGGGCAGCCGTTGTGACTATACTGAGACCTTAGAACTATATCTCAAGGTGTGTGGCGCATTTACGTTGTAGATGTCTATGGGCTCCAGTAACCACTTAACATCAGGTGGGCTGTGAGCTCGTCCACACATCTAAGCAATAAAAAAAAAAAAAACCTAACCCATGCATCAGCCCGCTGAGTATCTCGCCGGATCTTCTCAGTGGGTCGCGATTCCGATCCGGTAGTAGATTCATTCGCGAAGCAATTGCTCTTGAGTTGTTAGGTCTCCTTCGGAGGCGCTCGGGCAGTTGTTAGCAAATCCCACCCCTCTTGGCTGAGCCTTTGCTCGCCCACCTGTCCTGGTGAAGCTAGAAAGGCCTCCGGGCCACCAGTAATCATTCCATCATAAAAAAAAAACCCCGACGTTTAGCAGAAGCCGGCTTAACGCGCCGGTCTACCCCACCAAAGAGGGACCAGGATCTGAAAGTGAGCACGGAAGGTCCAACGACTGTCAGAATGAGGCCGAGGTACTTCAACTGCACCTCGACTCCAATACGGACGCCTCTAACCACGATATAGGCATCGACAGGTGGCACTCTCCGGGGCCTGTGGAACCACATGGCTTTGGATTTACTGAGCGCTAAGTCGAGGCCCAATCTCCTGATTTTGCCGACGACATGTGCCACCCCGGCGGTAGCAAGACGGACAGACTCAGCAAAACTCCTCCTCCGGGCTACGACCAATGTGTCATCTGCGTAACAGATTACGCTCACGGCCGGGAGGAAGGCACCCCTCAGCACCCAGTCACACCCAATATTCCACAAAAGAGGGCCGAGCACCGACCCCTGCGGAACACCGCGCACGACCGGGAACCGGTGCATAATCCCACTTGAGCTTGTTGTTGCTGAGCTAGATTTAAATTAATTTTAAATTAATTAGTATCTATTAATTTAATATATAATTAAATTTAAATCATACTAGACACACTAAAATAATCGTTTTAACAGAGTAAATGCATATAGTTCGAAATAATATTCTTCGGACTGGCTGCTTACAAAGTACATCAGATTCTAAACAAGTATCTAATATTTTTATTTATTTATTCCTTTCACCTTCCACCTTTTTTGTTTCGTTTACAATGCGGGTTATAGCATTGACCTTATTGTCAACGTTTTCACTGAAATTCAATTTTGGGAGTAAATATTCTGACATTGAAATCTGACGTGGATTTTGCATAAATATATAAAATATTGGGTGGGTTTTAGAAAACTGCTCGGTTTAAAGTTTTGGGGAAACCTGCAGTTTTTGTAGGCTACAAGCGGAAACATTCGTGGTTAGAGGTGTCTACATTGAGGTCCGCGTTGAATTTTCTCAGCCTCATTATAGTCAGTCTTGGAAACTTTCGTGCTTATTTGATTGGTTGGGTTGGTCCCCAGGTTTGTTGTTGGGGACACTCTAGCCCGCCGCCGTGTTACTTTCAACAATGTCAAACAACTATGAGGGGTTGGCGGTGTAACGTGTTTCGGCTGGGCAGGCTGGTCCAGCTAGAGTAGTAGCAGCTCTGCCTGGGCGGTCTGATTGGCCTCTCAATCGAGACGGTCAACGTAAAGTCGAATCGCCTCGACTACTCTGTCGGCCGGTTTTCCTTGGAGTGACTTGCGTGAGTGTTGGCATTTCTGACCGCGGTAGCTCCCTCCTTCTTTCGGATTCTATTTGGGCCTGGATTGGTTGTCTCGAGTCTTGGGGCAAACCTTCACGTCCAGAGCATGGGGCATCCCCGTTCTACAGTTTGTATGAGTGTTGTAAATTTTTAACTTATTTATAACTTAGATGCTTGGCCGAGCTCACAACCCACCTGGTGTTAAGTGGTTACCGGAGCCCATAGACATCTACAACGTAAATATCGTCATCCACCTTGAGACATGAGTTTTTGGGTCTCACTTTTAACAGTACAACGGCGGCCCCGCCCTTAAAAGCGAAACGCATGACTGTTTCACGACAGAAATAGGCAGGGGGTTGGTACCTACCCGTGCAGACTCACAAGACGTCCTACCACCAGAATGGAAGCAGACTCGTCATAGATTCAATTGTACATTGTAACTATACTGAGACCTTAGAACTTATATCTCAAGGTGTGTAACACATTTACGTTGTAGATGACTATGGGATCCAGTAACCACTTAACACCAGGTGGGCTGTGAGCTCGTCCACACATCTAGGCAATAAGAAAAAAAACATGTTTGAACAAAAAAAAACACAAAAGGTCTATCTAATCTTTGTACAATTTTATACAAATACTTGACCTGAAGCGATTAATTATTTGTGGTTTGTGTATTATTTTGATATTTAATCGATTTTTTTTAGTTTGTTCGATGTTCTAGTGGCTACGGCTACTGTACACGAATTCAAATTCAAATTCAAAATCATTTATTTCAACTTAGGTGTCAGTATGACACACTTGTTGAATGTCAAAATACAAATAACAATGTTAACTCTACCACCGGTTCCAAAAAAAAGCCACAGTCCTGAGAAGAACCGGCGAAACAAACTCAGCGGCCCTTTTTTTTCTCAAATAATTACTTTTTTTTAAATAAATAAAAATATTTACAATAAAGGAAAAACCAAGTCAAAAAATACAATTAAAAAAAGATAATAATAATGAAAAATGAAAAGGCCAGGAGCGAACGCCTCATTCCCACGTAGTGCCATCTAGTAAATAATCCTTAACTTTATAATATGCCTTGTTGCACAAACGTTCCTTAACAGTTTTCTTAAATCTATGAACAGGTAGTAATTGAACGTTTAGTGGGATATTGTTGAAAAGATGTACACCCAGCCCCCTAAAAGAGTTGCTTATTTTCTTAATTCGAGCCGCCGGCCACGCAAGACTATGTTTGTTCCTAGTGTTCACATTGTGCAAATCGCAGAATCTGGGGAATTCTTCAATGTTTTTACACACGTACAATAAATTTTCAAAAATGTATTGGGACGCTAAAGCTAGAATTTGGATTTCATTAAACTTGTCCTTCAAGGATTCCCTCGGGTGCATATTATAAATAGCACGAATAGCCCTCTTCTGCAGGATGAAAATCGTTTCGACATCGGCAGCATTGCCCCATAGCAATGCCATAGGACATAACACTATGAAAATAACTAAAATAAACCAGACGTGCCGTATCTTCATTAGTATACGTTCGTTTTTTTTTACCGCAAACGCTGCAGAACTAAGTCTACTCGCTAACTTGCATATGTGAAGACCCCACTGCAGCTTGGAATCAACTGTTATACCAAGAAAAATTGTCGAATCCACAAGCTCCAGTGTCTCTCCACTTACAGTAATATTAGTGTCTACTTGTCTAACATTAGGTGTGGTAAATTTTATACATTTTGTTTTTTTGTTATTTAATAACAGATTATTAACACTAAACCAATGTACCACGCGCGAGATAGCATCATTCACATCGTCATAATCTTCCAAATGTCGTTTAATTTTAAACGATAATGATGTATCGTCAGCGAATAATACGACCTCGTAACGGGTTTCAATAAACTTTGGTAAATCATTGATATATACAAGAAATAAGAAGGGACCCAATATGGAACCCTGAGGAACACCCATATTAAGTAAGACACCGGAAGATCTCTTTCCTTTAACGTCTACCTTTTGGATTCTTCCGGATAAATAAGATTTAATAAGTTCTAATAAAACGCCCCTAATACCATAATGGTGTAATTTCTTCAACAATGTATTATGCTCAACACAATCAAAAGCTTTAGATAAGTCGCAGCATATCCCAAGGGCATTATGCGACTCCTCCCAAGCCTGAAAAATATTTTAATAAGATCTACACCTGCATCAATAGTTGACCGACCTCTAGTGAATCCATATTGTTTGTTATGAAGTAGGTTATTGGAATTGAAATGGTTCAAAAGTTGTTCCAAAATATTTTTTTCAAAAATTTTACTCAATGTAGGTAGTACTGAAATGGGCCTAAAGTTAGAGGGGTCAAAAGTACTAGCAGATTTAAACAAAGGTATTATTTTACTATATTTCATTAGATCAGAAAACACACCACAATCAATACAGTCATTAAATATTGTAGCAAGGTAAGGTGCGATTATATCAATAATGGATTTTATAACCTTAATTGAAATTCCCCATAAATCACCAGTTTTCTTAATATTGATGAGCTTGAAATTATCAATTATGTCCTTTATAGCAATATTTGTGAACTTAAAGTTAACACTGCATTTATCAACATGATCTTGCAGTAATGATTCGGCGACGGTAGGAGATGAAATTAAAGATTTTGTAGTAGAAGCTGGGATATCAGCAAAGTAGTGCTCAAAGGCACTGGCCACTTCTTGATGAGAAGTTATTATTCGATCATTGATTTTCAAAGTTAATTCAGCATTGCTGTTTCTGACATTCCCAGTCTCCCTATTAATGATATTCCAAGTCATTTTAATTTTGTCAGGTGCATTTTTTATAAGATTGCCTAAGTGCAATAACTTGGCCAATGTACATACTTTTTTAAACAGCTTGGAATATTTAGAGACATACTCATGAAATGACTTATTATGATTATATGATTTTTCATGATAGAGATCATAATATAATCTCTGCCTACTTTTGTGAACGCCAACAGTCGCCCATTAATTGAATGATCTTTTATTATGTAAGATCAGAGTTTTAGAAGTAAAGATGGCACTAAATTCAGAATTAATAACATTAAATAAATCCATGTAATGAACATTAGGATCTTCACTATAACAAACATTCGGAATTTTTGCCAAAACTTTACCTCTAAGCTTCTCCAAACGTCTAATATTAATAGGAACAAACGGTAGGTTTCTTGTACTATTAACATCTGAAACAGATTTAATTTTTAAAGATAAGAATTGTCCACTGTTGTCTGAACTTAAATGATTAATAACGCATTTATGTAAAGGTTTTACATTTGTGAAAATATTATCTATACAGGTTGCCGATGTGCTAGTTATTCTTGTGGGCTCTGAAAATAAATTGCTAAGGTTATATGATTTTAACAATGTTCTGAATCTAATAGTGGCATTTGTATTTTCTAATAAATTTATATTAAAATCACCACAGATAAAAACATGTTTATTAGAAACAGAAAGCTTTAATAAAACACGTTCCATTATATTTTCAAAAGAATCATATCGAGGGGTGAAAGGCTATTTGGTTTAAGCGACATCTAGGGTGATATTGAGTTATATACATATACGGAATCAGCGAATTTTTCTCCGTCGAATGATGCCGGATTTATTAAAATCAGAGCACTTTTTTGGCGTTTGAAACAATACTATTTTTGGGTTGTATCCAAAGTGGCAGTGTATTATCCAACGTTGATTTTGAATATTTTTTTTAGTAATGTACTTAAACCATACAATGATATTAAGAGACGAGACATAAACCAGTTACCTTTTCTCAGAAAAATAATCCAATAAGAGTTAAAGCGTGTTTCCTGTTTCAATTTTTTATTAAGCAGTAACTTAAATCATTTTGACTTCTACCAATTACATGGTGTGATGTCTCTTAAACCATTTGTCCGTCACCCAAATACGACATGGAGTGTCGCTTAAGCTCTTTCAGCTGCATCTATTTTCCATGCAGGGTGCTACTTAAATCAAGTAGTTCTTTTGTTTCAGATATTTTACTTAGCCGTTAAAACATTTTGGTCCTATTATTTTATTAAATGCATGTCGCTTAATACAGACAATAAAATGAATTAATGCAATATGAAACTTTTTTCGGTACAAATAAAAATACGGGTCGGTCTTTCAATCATTAAATTTTAATATGATACATTTCATTCATGTCGCATGATACCATATTTATTTCATCTCCCGGGAGTTAAAAATCGTGATCTTTCAACCGGACTGCCGCGCGCAGGCGCTTCAGTCGAACTCCAGAGTGCATCGAGGAGTGACGTGAAGAAATATGAAACCGAATCCTTGCTTAGAAAAAAACTGTCGCTACAAGTGTCAAGAAATAACCTCAGAAAAAATGAGTGCCATATTTAAACATTTTTGGGAATTATCTCTGGAAAGAAAAAAGCAGTGGATAATATCTATGTCCTCTAAGCAATCCATAAAAAGGAAGAGATCCAAAGACTCTAATTACAGGAATAACACATTCTGTTATTTCATAAATGATGGAGAGGGTCGGCGACAAGTTTGTTTAAAGTTACTCATGAATACGCTTGATGTCACTCAAAGATACATTTATTATACATTAACAACACAGGAACTTGGTATGGCGAAAGAAAATGGAAGAGGAAAATGCATTCCCCCCAACAAAACATCTAACGCAATCAAAGAATCAGTAAAATCTTTTATCAAAAGGTTACCTGCAATACCATTGCACTACTGCCGAAAGGATAGCACAAAACTATATCTGCCTGTTGAATTTAAAAATATAAAAAATTTATACCGCTGTTATAAAGAAGACCTCATTAGTAAAGGAGTCGATGTTGTAAGTGAAAAAGTATTCCGTCAAATATTCACTACTGATTTTAACATTGGGTTTCATGTGTCTAAGAAGGATAAATGCATAAAATGCCTACGTTTTGAAGGACAGAAGCCAGAGGATTGTGCCGAATTTCAAGATCATTTAGAGGAAAAGAAGGCATCAAAGAAGCGGTTAGAATGTCATCGACAGTTAGGTAAAGAAAATCCTTCCATTCTGTGCACATCTTTTGACCTCCAGAAAGTTCTCGATACGCCTCATGGCAATAACATGTTACTATTTTATTCTAGAAAGTATGCTGTTTATAATTTATGTTTTTATGAAAGCATCACAAGGAATGGTTTTTGTTTTATCTGGAGAGAATCTGAAGCAAAGAGGGGCGCAAATGAAATTGCTACTATTATACAGAAATACATAGAGAATGTGGATTCTCGAGGTATCATTACATCTTTGATCTTGTATTCAGATTCTTGCCCTGGACAAAACAAAAATAAAATAGTCCTTGCAACAATACATAATGCTTTGTTGCAATCGAACAATTTACAAGCAATTCAAATGAATTACCTTCTCCCTGGCCACACGGAAATGTCGGTAGACAGCATACACTCTACAATCGAACAATCCGTAAGAAATATTACTGTATGGGCCCCTTCGCAATGGGCTACAATAAGCCAGCTAGCAAGAAAAGAACCAGCACCTTATAATGTTGAAAATCTGACACACGAGGATTTCTTAAATTTTGATGATATGTCAGAAAAATATTTTAAGGGTAACCTTGTAGGTAAAATTAGTAAAATCCGTACAGCAACATTTAAAAAATCTCATCCAAATCAAATGAAAGTAAAATTTTCAATGAAAGATAATGCATCCGAAGAGATTATACAAATTATTGCGAAACCTAGAGCTATCAATCGTAGATATAATTCAAGTTTGCCGATTACCAAAGCCAAATACCAACAGCCAAAACCTAAAGAAATTATGTGACACTGGGGTTATACCCAAGATATTTCATAAAGAATACATAAATCTATAACACTGCAATTCCAAAGATGTTCTACTGGATACTGATGTAGAAGATACAGTCGAAGAAAATGATTTTTAAATACGTTCTTTCTTATTGCATTATGATTATTATCAAGCATTGGCTGTATTTTATAATTACTACAAGTTTTGTTTATTGATTTGATATTTTTTATTTTGTTTTTATTAGTTTAAGTTATAATTAAACAATATTGGTTGTGATTAATTATACTCTTAGTAAGTTTTATGACAGCCGATCTCAAGTAATATTGAATAAATAATACCTAATTATAGTTGATTTTCCTACATTCAGACTGAATTTACTTGATTAATATCACATCAGTAAAAGTAATAATACTTTATAATGTACAAAATACTAATACATATTATTACTTTTACTGATGTGATAATAATCAAGTAAAATCAGTCTGAATGTAGGAAAATCAACTATAATTATTTACTATAATTATTTATTATATTATTATAATTATAGATGATTTTCCTACAGTCAGACTGATTATACTTGATTATTATACAAAATATTAATAGTTTAACTGATGTTGTTGATTAAGACTAAAAAATAAATAAATATAATTGATGTTCCCACATTGAGACTGATCTACTTAATTATTTTTCTAAATAAATACTTTAACTGTTGTTGTGTTTTGTGTATTTCTTTATTTATTCAATATAAGCACCTGAGATTTTCAGTGATTGCGATATATTTAGGTTGTTTTAACAGCCACTGATAGTATTAGACGTAAAAAAATGTAACATCAAACGGTAAATTTTCAATATTATATGTCACATAAGTAAATTCGCCTGTCAGTCATTTTAATCTAAATTGGTAGTTGAGATAAATAGCTTGCTACTATTAATTTTGGGCTAAGTCACTTCATGCTTTTTGGCTTACTCTGAAAATATATTGCAGCGTCGCTTATTTTTTTTCCCCTGTAGCCAATTGTGGTTATGAAGTCACTTAAATCTTTATTCCATACTCTGAAAAATAAGGGCTTAAGGCAATTTGTATTAAGCGACGTTTATCTTTGTAATTAAAGGTCCGTTTTATTCGGTATTAGCATCAACAACTTGATGTTTTTAATTGAATTTCAATTAAGTTTACTCCATTCAAATTGCTGAAGAAGTTTTTTTGTTATGATTTTTTTTCCAAAATTTTAAACTTTAAATGGCTCTCCTGTAAAGTTGCAAAAATGTCGCTTAAACCAAATAGCCTTTCACCCCTCGATATAACGAATTCGGGGGCCTGTACATACTTACAACAATGAATCGCTCAAGCTCTACACAGGCCATTTCAATAATCCGTTCCACAGAGAGGCTCACAATGTCTCTACGTTCCTTACATTTATAATCTTTATTAACGATGATCAGTGAGCCACCTCGTATAGAACGGCCACGGTTGTCGTATATGAAGGCGATGCAAGAATTGAAACTCGATGTTTGATAGGCGACGTCAATCAATTACGTATCTTCGAATTGAGTTAGGACTTTGTATCAAGCACAATGACAAATCGTCTTCTCACATTGAAACTTTATAATTTAAAAACTTAGGTACTAATTTTACAGGAGAGTGTTTTAAAGGTATAACATGTAATATTTTAAATAATAATCATATTTGCAACATAATTTTTTTATTTTTTACCAGTTACATTATCTGTATTTTAAAGTAAGATAAAAAAATGACGTATTATTAATTTTGTTAATAGTAAACAAAATATAAGTAAACTAAAATAAAAAAAACGTAAAACTGAACTACGCTCTTTTGACATTATTTATGAGAAAAATACTGGTGATACCAAATGTTTACGCATATTAACTCGATTTCGAATATTTTTTGAAAATTGCACACTTTTAATATGAAAAGGCGAAATATGAAGCCTGCTGTACATATTCCAATTATTTTGTATTCGACTGATAGTACGCAGAGTCGGCGCTGTGATCAAAACCGTATATCAACTATCAAAGGAATGTCTTCTACGCGTAGCTGATAGAGTTCGCAACATGCTGTATTGCACTCCTGCAACCCTCTCAACGCCGATCAACTCAAACGATGTCCGTTTCAAATGCCACTCTTTCCAATTCCGGTCCAAGACAAGCGAGATAAGCGTTGGAATTTATTTATTTATTTATTTAGAAAATTATATATAAATAGATACAGCGAATTTAAAAGAAATTCTTAAGTTAATTCATTTCGAGATTCTCGATAACGTTCTATACGTTAATGATAAGGTAAAGAAGCCTTTATTAACAACCTTAATTCATATTTAGGTACATACTATTCATTTTTTGCCTATGCGAAAGCAAAACAATCTTAGCCGATGTCAAATACAAAGAAAAAAAAAATTATAAGGTAATATATTCTTAAATGGCAGTATTTACGCATAAAATCGATGATGAAGTCTGTGTGCTTCCGTAGCTCGTCACGCACTACGAGAACTGGCCTTGAACTACATATCTATGAATCGTGCATAAATAGCCAAATTTGAATTTCATATCTCGTAAAATACCTCCCGTAGTACTCAATGGAACGCCATTGACAAGAGTTTATAAATTTAAATATCTCGGCCATGTGTTGACCCCTGATCTCAAAGATGATGAAGATATTGAACGAGAGCGGAGAGCGTTGTCGGTTAGACATGATAGCTCGCAGGTTTGCACGGTGTTCACTTAAAGTCAAGGTCACCCTCTTTAGGGCCTACAGTACTAACTTTTACACGTGCAGCTTGTGGGCTGGATATACTCAAAGATCGTACAACGCTCTCCGTGTTCAATACAATAACGCGTTTAGGGTGCTGGTGGTGCTGCCCCGCTTTTGTAGCGCATCAGGGATGTTTGCAGACGCGTACATAGATTGTTTTTACGCTACCATGCATAAGAGGTGTGCATCTCTGGTAAACAGAGTGAGGGCCAGCTCCAACAGCATCCTGAGCATGATCGCAAGCAGGCTGGACTGTATATACATGGGTCGCTGTAGTGCCATCTCCCATGGGATGTTACCACAGTAATTCATTGTGATGTAAATATAACTACTAACATAGGTATTATTAACAATTTATATGAGTCATGGATACTTGAAATAAAAACATTATTATTATTTATTTATATTTATTTAAAATCTTATTAATTACATAATATTTTTTAAAAAAGATATTAAAAATACAATTTTTAAAAAACACTATATAAAAATAGATTGCCGCTGATGGCGGTGTCTACGACACAAGCCACCAGTGGTTAGGACTCCAGAGTGAGAAACCTCCTCACAATGCGTGCAGTATCGAGGATAACTGCTTTCTGTATTAGGCCCTTAACCCAGCTGGATAACGAAAGTTTTTTTCTGAAGTCGTCGTGGCCTTAAGGATAAGACGTCCGGTGCATTCGTTGTTGCGATGCACCGGTGTTCGAATCCCGCGGGCGGGGTACCAATTTTTCGAATGAAATATGTACTTAACAAATGTTCACGATTGACTTCCACGGTGAAGGAATAACATCGTGTAATAAAAATCAAACCCGCAAAATTATAATTTGCGTAACCACTGGTGGAAGGACCTACTGTGAGTCCGCACGGGTAGGTACCACCGCCCTGCCTATTTCTGCCGTGAAGCAGTAATGCGTTTCGGTTTGAAGGGTGGGGTAGCCGTTGTAACTATACTGAGACCTTAGAACTGATATCTCAAGGTGGGTGGCGCATTTACGTTGTAGATGTCTATGGGCTCCAGTAACCACTTAACACCAGGTGGGCTGTGAGCTCGTCCACCAATCTAAGCAATAAAAAAAAAAAAAAAAAAAAAAAAAAAAAAAAGTTTCTTAAGATGTTGATCGAAACTTTTCGCTATCAAGCCGTGTACCGATACAACTATTGGAACAATGATGGTTGAATCAACATGCCACATGGCGGTAGTCTCGTGGGCCAGGTCTAAATATTTTATTAATTTGTCCTTTTCTGCCTTCACGAGGTTCTCGTCATGAGGAATGGTGACATCAACCAACACTGCTCGACGCGCAGATCGATCTATTATCACAATATCAGGTTTATTGGCAACAATATACCTATCCGTGATAATAGATCGGTCCCAGTAGAGCGTAACATGACCATTATCAAGAACTGGTTGAGGTTGGTATTGGTAATAAGGTACAGCAGAATCAAGAAAACCATATTTCAGAGCAAGTTGTTGATGGATAATCCTAGCCACTTGGTTATGTCTATGCAAGTACTCGCCGTTAGCAAACCGAGAACAGCCAGAAACAATATGTCTAATAGACTCTCCCGAACGGTGGCATGCCCGACAAATGTCGACCGTCCCATCCTTTAGTATATATTTCCGGTAGTTGTTCGTCATGATAACTTCGTCCATAATTGCAAAGATAAAACCTTCAGTTTCCCCAAAGAGGTTACTGAATCGTAACCAGGCCACGGAAGCTAATTGGTCTACATCAGGCCCTGTGAGAGCCCGGTAGAACCTACCGTGTAACTCCTTGCTCCTCCATACGGTTATGCGATCTGAAATACTCTCTACCTTCAGCCTCTTCCAATTCCCGTTAGCTAAGTATAGCGGAGTTAGCCCCTTATCGACTGCAACGACATCCCGATACATATTCACGTTCATCTTAAGGAAATATTCCCTAAGGTTGTATATCTCTCGGTTATGTAGATCCTTGGCATTCAAAATACCACGACCCCCACATTTCCGAGGAATATACAACCTCATTACAGACGAACGTGGATGATGCATTCTGTATGCCGTTAACAATCGCCTGACTTTTCTGTCCAGTACGTCCAGCTCTGATTGCGTCCACCTTAGTATGCCAAAGGAATATGTTAACATAGGCATGACCCAACCATTAAACGCTCGGATTTTGTTTCCGCCTGATAAATGGCTTTTTAAGACCTTTAATGGCTTTTTAAGACCTTTAATGGCTTATTATTATTATTATTATGACGTAATAGTAAGTACCACTTCTTGTGTGGGTAGGCGAGCAATACACACGCAAATTTTTCGCCCCTGCTAATATTAATTAGATTAAAATTATAAAAAGGATAAAATAGTGATTGTTTAATGCTGTAATTGTGTCTTAATCTTACCTATTCTCGCTGTTTAGTGTTATACAACTTTTAGCAACAATAAAACACACTTGTTTTGGCCGTAAACTTTACTTGCACACATCATGGATCTGAAACTTATAAATAGTCTAGAAAGCCTCGAGAAGCTTTTCCAAACACGTATGAACGACTATGACCTGAAGCTGCAGAAGGCATCTACCGGAGCTGTTCCAGCACATGTCGATATTTCAACTTTATCGCGTGAGTTTAATGATTTTAAAGCTTTTGTGTGGCAAACACTTTCTCAGATGAAGACCCAGATTGAGCTTCTCAGCCTCGGGTTGGATAGGCATGAGACCATGATGAGAAGAAAAGTTCTACTTCTACATGGTATTCCTGAAAATAAAAATGAAAAATTGCACAAATCTATAGTTGAAGTTTTCACTAGAAACATGAAACTCCCTGAAATTTGCATAGAACATATCAACAATTGTCATCGGCTCGGCAATTCTCAGGGCAAAGTCAGACCTGTCCTAGTGCGTTTCTGCAGCATGGAGCATCGCAATGTTGTATGGGATAATAAAACCAATCTGAAAGGCTCTGGAATCACTGTCTCTGAATTTCTCACCAAAACGAGACACAAGATCTTCACTGCTGCCCGACAACATTTTAGCGTCGGTAACTGCTGGTCAGTGGAAGGAAAAATTGTCATTCTAACACCTGACAAAACTCGTCATAAAATTGAGTGTAAGTCTGAACTGGACGCCTTAACATCCCGATACCCTGCTGCTGCGGCCATCCATAATTCTCCACGGACCAATGATGACCGCGAGACTGCCAAATCTCAGCCAAAAGTGACCAAATCAAGTCGGCGCCGCGTTTAGGCACCTATATCGGCGCTTTTTAAAATGCTTTGCTGGACTTCCACACAGCACATCTTAAAATAAATTAATATGTAGTGTGCAATGGTAGTTTGAAACACTATGGAGGTATCTGCTTTATTACGTACAAAATTTATTAAAAATAAAAATAAGAATTGTCATACATGCATGTGTTTTAAATTGTCGGTAGTCAGTGATAATAATATGTTTCATGTATTCTAATTTTTCTTTAATGCTTATATTCATATTGTAATTGTATAGTTACTGTTTGGTTGGTTTATGTATCACGGATCAAATACTAGTTAATGTCGAGAGAAATTGTTTTCTGAATAATATGTTTACATTATTTGACATCGACTTGACATTGACATTTTGCTTTCAACTAAACTGTCTTTTGCGTTTTGTTCTTGCTGTTAGTTGACAAAACATACTTTGTGATTTGCGTTTTATTCGTGTTCTTTGCCAAAAAATCTGTGTGGTGCTGTGTGGTCATAAAACTTTTTTTTTTTTTTTGTAAAACATGTCCTTTTACTATGTACTTTATAATTTAAGGATTTTTTTTTTTTTAAATGCTAATTTCTTTTGTGTCTAGCAAGCATATAATTTAAGTTGTCTTTAATTTTTCTCTGTTCAATCTCTGTCACTAAACCAGCGAGTTGGTAAGGTAATCCACTGGGTAATTGATTAATTTGGTTTTCTTTATTTTTTTATTTAAGTTCCACTTTGGTTCTTCTGCATATACACATACACGTCTTAATTGTGCACGTCTGAAATCTATTAACATATCAATATATGAAACTGATGATTTACTTGATCTCAATGATAGTTTCTTTTCGTGTACCTCTTCATCTGATAGTTTTGTCAGTGTGAATAGTAGCTCTTCCACAGTTCTGACCCTACATGATCGGATCGCCCAATGTTTTTCTACTTATTCCAATAATCTTAATATAGCCCACATTAATGCTCAAAGTGTTCCTAGTCATTATACTGACCTTCTGTCCTCATTTAGCAACTCTCCGCTTGACGTCATACTTATTACTGAATCTTTTTTAAAACCCTCTCTTCCTTCTTCATTTTTTTCACTCCCTGGATTCGTACTGATCAGAAATGACCGAACCGAGAAGGGGGGCGGTGGCGTGGCTATCTACCTGCGTGCTGAAATTCCATTTAAGGTTATAAATGCGTCACCCTCTCCGTATTCCGAATCCGCTGAATTTCTTTTTCTTGAGATCTCCATATTTCACTCTAAACTCCTACTTGGTGTTTTCTATAGCCCTAACCTCAATATTGATTATTTCAATTCTCTTGATTCTGTCTTGCTCGAGCTCTGCTCAAATTACAATCATGTAATCATTATGGGAGACTTCAACACTTGCCTCATCAAAAACAACTACCGATCTCGTCAACTTCTATCTTTACTGTCTTCTTTTAACCTTCAGGTCTTACCATCTTCTGCTACTCATTTTTCTCCTAATTGTACTCCTTCTTTACTTGATCTCATGATAGTATCTTCTCCTGATAATGTTATCACTCATGGTCAACTCTCCGCTTCCTTTTCTTATCATGACTTGATTTATCTCTCCTATCGTGTTCGACCCCCTAAACGTAATTCACAATTTCTCCTACTTCGCAATTACAAGGGTATTGATCTGGGAGCGTTGCGACGGGATGTAAATAATACCGACTGGTCGTGTATTCTTGAACACCATAACATTAACGACATGGTCAATTCTTTTAATTATAAGGTAATCAGTTTGTTTGATCAGCATGCCCCCGTCCGTCGAGTTCGAATTAAACATAAACCTGCACCGTGGTTAACGCCGGATATTAAAACTCTGATGGCTCGCAGGGACAAAGCCAAAAGAAGATACAAACGTTGCCCCACTGAACACAGCCTGGCCATATACAAAGCACTGCGCAACCGGTGCAACCGTTTGTGCAGAGATGCTAAAAGACTTTACTTTCACAAATCACTTGAAAATCGCAGCCCTGCTCATACTTGGAGATTCCTTAAATCTGTCGGCATTGGCAAAACTCCGGTCTCTTCTGTCAAGGATACTGACTTGTGCGCCCTCAATAAGCATTTTTCTCTCCCTCCTGTGTCACTCAGTGATTCGTCAAAGACGGCCACGTTGCTTAAGATTTCAAGTCTATCCGTACCCCGGATCCCTATTTTTGACTTAAGTCCAGTCTCGGTTGCTGATGTCCGTAATTCCTTTTTCTCCATCTCATCCACGGCTGTTGGAATTGATAACGTATGCTCTAAAATGATTGCCCTAATTCTTCCAACGGTAGCACCTATACTTACCCATATTTTCAATTTTTCCTTTACCTCTAGCAACTTTCCTGATTCTTGGAAACAAGCCTACGTTGTTCCTATCCCAAAAAGCCCCAATCCTATTTTGCCATCTCAGTTCCGGCCTATATCTATACTTCCTTTTCTTTCCAAAGTCCTTGAGCACATTGTCCACCGTCAGCTGTCGTCTTTTCTCCTCTCCCACAATCTTCTTAGCTCCTTCCAATCTGGTTTTCGCAAGGGCCACAGCACGGTTACAGCTCTTCTAAAAGTGACCGATGACATTCGCTGGGCCATGGAAAACAAACAACTAACTTTATTAGTGTTGTTAGATTTCAGCAGCGCTTTTAACTCTGTTGACTTCGATGTTCTGCTCGAAATACTCAAATCAAACAATATCTCCTCATCTGCTATTAACTGGTTTGATAGTTACCTTCGGGGGCGCTCGCAATGTGTCCGTCTTGACGAGACTTTCTCGGATTGGCAGAACGTCAGTGCGGGCGTTCCCCAAGGTGGTGTTCTTTCTCCTCTTCTGTTTTCTGTGTTTATAAACTCTGTCACTAGGCTTATATCTTCTAAATTCCACCTCTACGCAGACGATCTCCAGTTATATCGCCACTTCTCGGAGCCTGAAGTTGAATCGGCTATTGCTGCGATGAACAGTGATCTGAAGTCTATCAGTGAATGGGCAAAAGCCTACGGTCTGCACATTAATCCGGGAAAATCACAGGCTATCATTATAGGGGGTAAACAATTGCGCAGTAGACTCAGCGATCCTATACTCCCCCCAATTTATTTGGATGGGACTCAAATAACTCTAACCGATTCAGTTAAAAACCTGGGTGTTATTGTAGATCGACATCTTTCGTGGAGTTCTCACGTTGCTGAGATTAGTAGGAAGGTGCACTTTGCCTTGCACTCGTTGAGATGTCTGCAGGGCTTCTTACCTCAGCATACAAAAATATCTCTCGTCCAAGCTCTCATTCTACCCATAATTGATTACGCCGATGCCTGCTACTTGGATGCCACTGAGGAGCTCTCAAACAAGCTTGAGAGGATGCAAAATCTATGTATCCGTTTTATATACAATCTCAGAAAATTCGATCATGTTTCTCATTTTCGCAAAGAACTTAAATGGCTCCCTATACGCCTTCGTAGGAATACTCGAATATTATGTCTCCTATTCAATATCCTACATAAGCCCACTTCTCCCTTATATTTACGTGAGCGATTCTCTTTCATTCGTTCTCCTGATGCTCCCTGCAGGTCCAACCAACGTTCTGTTTTGTTATTCCCTTCCCACAAAACCAATTTCTATTCTCACTCCTTTACTGTGCACGCGGTCAGACTGTGGAATTCGTTGCCGGCTGACATCCGAGTTTGCAAGTCTGTTTCCGTTTTTAAATACAAGGTCAAACAATTTTATCTATCATCAACCGAATGATCATGGTTCTATACTCTTCGCATATACGAGTGTTACTGTGTTACTTATAATATTTGCTATGTGTATGTGCTATAATTCTCATGTTGTATTTGTTATTTTAGTTATGTGTTCTACACACACTTATCACTTTTTATTATTATTCTCATTATCCTCTCGCAGGTCTGCTGGAAGAGATTTCTCAAAGAAATAAGCAGTGCCTTTGTACATAATTTTCCTATTACTCTGTACTGTGTCTTGTTTTCTGTGTGTACATAAATAAATAAATAAAAAAATAAATAAATAAAATAAGCTGAAGAAAATCTGGTTAAAGTCGCCGTGGCCTAAAGGATAAGACGTCCGGTGCATTCGTGTTGAGCGATGCACCAGTGTTCGAATCCTAGGCGGGTATCAATTTTTCTAATGAAATACGTACTCAACAAATGTTCAATATTGACGGTGAAGGATAATCGTTTAATAAAAATCAAACCCGCAAAATTGTAATTTGCGTAATTACTGGTAGGCAGTATGACCTTCTGTGAGTCCGCGCGGGTAGGTACCACCACCCCGCCTATTGCTGCCGTGAAGCAGTAATGTGTTTCTAACTATACTGAGATCTTAGAACTTATATCTCAAGGTGGGTGGCGCATTTACGTTGTAGATGTCTATGGGCTCGAATAACCACTTAACACTAGGTGGGCTGTGAGCTCGTCCACCCATCTAAGCATTAAAAAAAACAAATAAATAAAGGATCGTTTAATTTTGACAGCTTCTTGTTTCGAAGGCATGTTAAAATGTAAAACCCTTAAAAAACCTTAAAGAAAATTTAAAAATAGATACATTTGGCAGTTGTAATTAAGGGAATGTTGTAATTAAGCTGCTTACTAACGTTTTCATCATTATCACGGCTACCCTGGCGTGAGCCCTCTACTTAAAAGCTTAGATTCTGTATTAAAAATCTTAGAACCTGCAACTCAGACATATGTATAAACCACTGCAGCAATCTATTATTTTAGACATTAGTTCAATAGTCCGACGTATTTTAAATCCAACTACGCTTCCATTAAATAACCCCGAAGCTCAAACCGATGTACAACCAATTTCAATCATTAAACATTTCCCATGTTGTAATTGGCATACGCTCGTACCCAATTCTGTTAAAATCACCAATATGGGCCGATAGCTAAATAACTTGAAAAATAATAATATTGCGATATTATTCTAAAATATTAGATGTTTATAAAATTGACAGTGATAGATTCTATAGGTGTAATAATATAAGAAACACTGAAATAAAATTACAAAATAAGGAAGTTTCACAACACTATTATATACTGGGAAGTAACGCAGCTAATAGTGATCTAGCCCAGCTAATCGGACAAAAACTGGTAATATACTTATATAAGTATAATACACGTAATAGATCGTTGTGTAATACCCGATTGTAATACTATATTTGAAATCTTCAACGCGCGAATCGTTATACGATATTATATTTAAAAAATTAAAACAATAGTTCGACTCAGCACAAGCCGTTTTATGGATGCTGAGAACAGTAGCAAAAAAAATTATAAAATAAAACCACAATAACGTATAAAGCGCCCCAAACAAACAGTTTTAATGGCGATCGGCGGCCATATTTGCTCTGGCGCCCGTGTCAAACATAAACGGGTAAGGATTACGCGAATAACATGTACTGCTTCAAAAATCCATTCGAATTATACTCTGTTTCTCTCTGTGCGTGTTTTTATCAGACAACGATGGTGCGTTCGATATAACTTTACAGATTCCCGTGCTTTTGCGAATCGAAATAATGCTTTTATTGAAAGCGTTCAGTCCAGGTGGTGATATATGGTTAGCATCACACATGAATGTGGCATAGCTAAGAGGCCACTAACCGCAGGGGACTTTCAGGAAGTACTGGATAGGCAGGTCACTTCAGACTCGGATAGGAATGTTCACAAGAATTGTTTTCAGCCTCCCAATCCTGACCACTTCTAGAGATGAAGATTGATTATTAAGTTACATGTGCGTGGAATACCTAGGCGGCACTGAAAATTTCGGGAATTAACGAAGTGACACAACATTACTATTTAAAAATGTATTTATTGCTTTTCGAAGTATTCTCCGCGAAATTTGACACATTTTTCCATACGATGGAACCAATCGTTAAAGCAACCATTCCATTCGGAAGTTGGGGTCTCCATAATGGCCCTTTTGTAGGCGTCCACAGCTTCTTCAGGGGATGAAAATCTCTGTCCACGCAATTTATTCTTTATTTTAAGGAAAGTATAGAAATCATTAGGGCTTAGGTCGGGGCTGTACGGCGGATGGTCTAATAATTCTATGTTTTCTTGCTCTAAAAACTGTTTTGTTCTGTGCGCGGCGTGAGAACTCGCATTGTCGTGATGGAGGATGATGCGGCGGTTGCAGTTCTCTTTACGGAGTTCAGAAACGACCTGTAGCAAAGAAATGCTAGCATACCATTCTGCATTAACCGTTCTTTGTCCTTCAAGAGGAATAGTCGTAACATGGCCGGTTTTGGAGACAAACGTGGCCACCATTTTTTTTGCAACACTCCGTGAACGAACAATTTTTTATGGCTTTAACTCATTTTCGAACACTCAAACTCGTGACTGGTTTTTTATTTCGGGTTCGTACGCGTATAACCAGGATTCGTCACCTGATACAATGTTGTATACAGCATTTGAGGATCCTGCGTGGAATCTTTCGAGAGTTCTGACGCACCAAGTAACGCGAGCCGCTTTTTGCTCTTCACAGAGCGAATGCGGTATCCATCGGGAAAACAACTTTTTTACACCTAATTGTTCATGCAAGATTATTTGTATTTGACTCATGCCAATATCTAAAGTTGTCTGAATTTCGCGGTATGTCACATGTCGATCTTCCTCAATCAGCTTACGCACAGCATCAACGTTTTCTTGGGTGACTGCAGTTTTTGGACGACCTTGACGGGGATCATCACTGAGCTTGACACGTCCACGTTGAAACTCAGCAAACCAACGATAAATTGTGGTTTTGGATGGGGCTTCATCACCAAATGCAGAAATCATCCGGTCAACACACTGTTTTTGTGTTAAACCACTTCGAAAGTCATAATAAATCATCGCTCTTGAATTTTCTCGAGTCAACTCCATTTTCTCAACGACTAAACAAGTTTGACAAAACCTCGTGACAAGACCGAGAATCTTTTTTTAAATAAATAAATGGTATTCGATTTTTAAAACCAATGAGTTTTCAATTAAATGATTTTAATATGACAGGAACAGTGGAAATATTCCATTCCCGATACTTTTAGTGCAGCCCTCGTATACGTTATCTCAAATGAGATCTTAGTATGTTATCCGAGCTTCAACACATCTTCATGTAGATAATATTAGCTTTCATCTTGATATACAAGATAAGTATTTCAATGCTATTGAATTAACGACTTTTCCACTGACTTGAACTGTGAAATACCTTTTTCTTCCGACCTCAATAGCGGTCTATTGAGGAGGTGTCGTGTGAACAAACACTACTAAATGATCATTACCCTGAGTGCTATGATATTATGTGCTAAGTCAAAATGAGAATGAGGTCAATCCTCAGTGGTAGGCAGTGGCTTGGCTACCTGGCAATACTGTCGTCTATGAGCGATCGTGACCACTTACGAATGGTTGATAAAAAAGTCGCAATGAGGCTCAAAATCACTTAGTTCATATGTCGCAATGGAAAAGCTACCGTAACGTATTCGTCGCGCTGGCGATCGATCATATCTTGTCATAACCACATATCAAGCTTTTTTTAACCCGCCATATTGATGTGAATGGCCCAATTTTGTTTTGATGCTAATGTTGATAGCTCTTGCCAGGTAGATTAAGTATCGTTAACTTCCACTATTGCCTCTAATTTGACGTTTTTGACTTTAGTTTTCCGGAAACCATGAGATTGATATTTTAAATCAAAATTTCCATATCGAAAGCTTTCAAACTAAAACTCGAGAACGGCTGGACCGATTTGGCTAATTTTAGTCTTGAATTATTTATGGAAGTCCAGAGAAGGTTTAAAAGGTAGATAAATATGAAAATGCTCGGAATTAAATAAAAATAACAATTTTGTTTTTCCTTTGATGTGTCCACCATCGGTCGGATTCACTTTGTTTGTTTTAAGTTTATTTTATACCAAAGTTTAGGTCTTTTATTTATCGATTGAGGCACTACGAAGTCTGCCGGGTCAACTAGTATTTCTCATAATTATTGTATTTTTATCGTGTCCATATCGACGAAAATAAACACTGATTAATAAATAAATGACTGAAATTGAAACGGCAAACGGCTAAAACGGTAACTTCATAGGTAAAGACCTATTATTACCTATAAACTAATAGAATTCCGTAGTAAGCGAACTGATTAATAAATTTCATAGTCATTAAGTCCGCCAATATTGTACAGTTAACATTTTAAGTATGAACAAATTGAATAAATCATGACATTGTTATGTGCTATTGTAGAAATTTCTCTTGATGACTACTGTACCAATAACCCATAAACGAAATTTGATCATAATGATTAGAAACTGAAGATTTACACTGATGGTAGGACCCCTTGTGAGACCGCACGGGTAGGTACCACCACTCTGCCTATTTCTGCTGTGAAGCAGTAATGCGTTTCGGTTTGAAGGGTGGGGCAGCCGTTGTAACTATACTTGAGACTTTAGAACTTGTATCTCAAGGTGGGTGGCGCATTTATGTTGTAGATGTCTATGGTCTCCAGTAACCACTTAACACCAGGTGGACTGTGAGCTCGTCCACCCATCTAAGCAATAAAAAATAAAAACATTTTATTGTTAGTGACTCTTGAATAAACTGGATTTTTGAAAACAAAAAGATTGTGAATACTACAAAGCAAAGAAAAGGAAAGTCTATTGAGAAAAAAGGAGGAAACCGTACTAATAGTTTTGTCTTTGTTTTGCAGAAAATATTAATTAGGTCCCTACCGCTAAAATCCACTGCTATTTCATATTTCGTAAAAAATGTTGTTTATTTGGAGCAATCGTTCCAAAAATTGCTGTTTCATCAAAGTTAAGTTATAATAAAACTTCGGTTATATTTTTATATTACACGAGGAATTATTTTAAGTTGATGAAAATATTTTATTAAACAAACATCTAGACAAAAGCGTTTATAGTCATGTTTTTATAATGTAAATATTACAAGATCCAAGAACAATAATAAAAAGCTAGTATAGAAATCGGTAAGAAACGATTTTTATTAAAACCCTGCAAATCAAATCAGCCCCCAAAATTCTATATGGCCCTTAATACCCGAGTCCAGTATACTAAGCAGTCGTATATTCCCGATTTAGAGCGAACTAAAACTAGGTCATGAAGAAATCCAATAAGCAAAGGTCCAAGAGTAACTTTGTCAATGATATTACATTAAAGTCGGGCGGGACACGAGTGTGAATGAACTCAATTTGGGAATCACTAGAACGAACTTCAGACAAATGGTCTTAATGATATTCTGGTAGCACACGATCGTGAAGTAGGAAGCTTTTAACGGAATTTTGTACAAGGATGGGTTTCAACCTTTTTTTGCTCCTCTAAATGGGTACACGAGTTTATTTTTTTTATTGCTTAGGTGGCAGGACGATCTCACGGCCCACCTGATGTTAAATGGTTAGCGGAGCCCATAGACATCTACAACGTAAATACCGACACGTACCTTGAGGTATGAGTTCTAAAGTCTTAGTTTTAACAGTGCAATGTCTGCCCCTCCCTACAAAACGAAAAGCGTTACTGCTTCACGGTAGAAATAGGCAGGGTGGTGGTACCTACTACTATTTGGTTACCAAACTTCATTGACATCATGTTAATGCCATATGAACCGTTGAAGAATGCCTTCAGTTGTATTATCAAAATACTTTCCCACCACTTAATGAGGAATGCATATCTATCTGTATTACAGGAGAATTAAACAAAGCAATGAAATCTACCTCATAATATTATGCTCGACCGCCATTTATACAAATTTCATCATGGCATCTTCACCTAGAAAACAAAATAACTAAATAGCATTGGAACTCCAAAGTTAGCCGGTTCCCCGAAAACATGTTTACAAAACGCAAAGCTCGAAACGTTGCGGTTTCCGAATGTTCTGATAACGTATTGCTGCGGTCACACCGCCCATTTCCTTCTCGTGTCCGGAGCATGTAAAGTGGGAGCACTGCAGCCAATAAAACATGCACTACAGCAGGGCACGCACTTAGACAAAAGAGAGATGTTTTAATTTTTGTAGCAATCGCGTTCTTTACTATAATATACCTAGTCAGGTCATAAATTCTGTCACATGTTTAATGTAAAATAATTGAAACAAGTTTATTTATTATGTAACCATTCATATACCAAAATGAACTTAACAAAACATAGATTCTTATGACACTTAACTTTATTCAAAATGACCTCCGTGATTTTGAATACAGGCCTTCAATCTGCGCAGCCAGTCGTCTATCGCAGCACGAACGAGGTCCATGTCAATATCGGCGGCTGCCTAATCAAGGATGTCTTGAGTGACTCCAAATTGGGATGAGGCTTTGAGCACGCCTTTTCCTCCAAGTGTTGCCATATCTTTTAATCTAATGGATTCAAATCTGGACTGGAGGAGGGCCAGTCTTCGTGCTGGATGAAGTCGATTTCACGCGCCGCCAGCCAGTCTTGTGTGCTCTTCGCTCTATGAGCTGGCGCCGAATCTTGTTGGAATACCCAGTGCCTGTTATTGAACATGGTATGAGAAACAGGTTCCACAAGGTTCGTCAGCACTGTATTTTGATACACAACTGCATTCGTTTTTACACCTTTCTCACAAAAATGTACCTCTGTTAAGCCCCAATAAGAAACTCCCAACCATACCATGAGCGAGGATGGAAAATGACCTCGTTGGACACGCGGAATACGGTTGCTCGCTTCTTCACTACTGTGGGCGTACACCTTATCATTTTGTTTGTTGTAGCTCTCTTCTACGGTAAAAATTTTTTCATCCGAAAAAATTATTTCCTGATATTTTTTCTCTTCAGTCTCAGGTCCATTAGACGAGCATTTAAACGATGTCCTGTTTTTCTTCGATATGCCCGAAGCCCTAAGTCTTCATTTAACACCCTTTTCACCGTGGTTCTGCTTAACCCCATCTGAAGGGCCAACAGTTTCTGCTTACGTTTGGGATTTCTTTGAATTCGCGCCTTCATAGCTTTTATCACTGCTGGAGTCCTAACAGACCGAGGGCGATCACTTCTTGACCTGTCATCTACACTAGAGTCTTCATTGTATCGTTTGATGGTACGATAAACGAATCTTTTGGTTATATTCAAATTTTTCAGTATGTTAAAAATTTGAATTGGCGCGTAATCGCAACGATGCAACGCAATAACTGCAACACGGTCTTCTTTAAGCGTCCACTCCATATTTAAAAATGAGTAAAATTCTAAAAGTATACATTTTTATTTTCATGACCAATTCGAATTCAATAAACTTTTTTGTGGCCAGCATTCTAAAAGAAAAGTTTTTACTGTGTGACAATACTTATGACCTGACTAGGTATAGCGGGATGGACGAATGATTATATTAAAATTTATATGGTGTTCTAAAACAACTGTTAATGTCCAGTGAATAAAAAACGAAATTAATTGTTGTTGTTTATATTTTATTGCTTAGATAAATAGACGAAGCTCACAGTCCACCTGATGTTAAGTGGTTACTGGAGCCCATAGACATCTACAACGTAAATGCGCCACCCACCTCGAGATATAAGTTCTAAGGTCTCATTATAGTTATTTGGGGAATATACGACAAAGGGAAGATCTTCCACCGAGGGGTTGATATTTGCTCGGTAGACCAACGGTCCGAATGTTGTTGTTCGGAACTTGTATATATGCGCTTTATCTTGGAAATGTCGTAAGCGAGATTCAGGCATCTGTCAATTATCTTGCGTTGTATGATGGCTACCCGTCACAGTTACAACGGCTACCCCACCCTTCGAACCGAAACGCATTACTGCTTCACGTCAGAAATAGGCGGGGTGGTGGTACCTACCCGTGCGGGCTCCCAAGAGGTCCTACCACCAGTGATTACGCAAATAATAATTTTGCGGGTTTGGTTTTTATTACACGATGTTATTCCTTCACCGTGGAAGTCAATCGTGAACATTTGTTGAGTACGTATTTCATTAGAAAAATTGGTACCCGTCTGCGGGATTCGAACACCGGTGCATCGCTTCATACGAATGCACCGGACGTCTTATCTTTTAGGCCACAACGACTTCGAATTATACACTAGTTAATATACACTAGTAGGATCGTTTGGAACCTCTGGGTCTGCGGAGGGACTTCGGTTCCCTCTGTATTCTGTACCGTATGTTCCATGGGGAGTGCTCTGAGGAATTGTTCGAGATGATACCTTCGTCTCGTTTTTACCATCGCACCGCCCGCCGCCAGAGTAGAGTTCATCCATACTACCTGAAGCCACTGCGTTCATCCACATTGCGTTTCCAGAGATATTTTTTGAAATAATTAAACATACTATTACAACATCTTTATTTCAACTTCCATTACATTGCATCTATTTTCTTTGAGGATACAAGTAAAATATACCTATTAGCTAAACGAATCGAACAGCCAATAACCGAATTTTCGGCCAGTCCTCGATCCTAGCTTATCTCGTTGCGAACGACACAAAGGATTCGAATACCGATAGCTTTCCATATCAAAGACAGCGCACAAACCATTAATGTGTTCAAACTTGACTGTATACAAATTCAATACTAAATACGTAAATTGCTGGGAATCTCCACAATATAATATAGAATACACATAGGTACGGTAAGTGTCAATTTAGCCCACGACGAGGATGACAGCGGAACATACATTGGCGCGTTGCTCTGGACTCGAAGAGAAGGTCGCCGCCCTCGTCGCGGTCACAGAAGAGATCCTGCTGCTGCCGCACGTCGTAGGTAGTGCTCGGTAGGGAAGCGTCCTGGAAGGCGATACTCGACTTCTGTGAGTCCACCATATCGCAGAGGGAGGCGACGGCACGAGAGAGGAAAAGGTCTTCGTTGGCGGCGTATCGCGTCCCGACCAGGCAAGCTGGTTCTGGTCCAGCGGGGTATTCCAGGACACCAGCGGCACCGTCCAGGCAGTCCGATGGGCTGCCGTAACGAGACAGTCGATTTTTCAGAACCTTCGATTCGCCTCTAAGGATCCGTCGGCCGGGAATCCTTGGGGTGAGCCGCGCCGTCTGGTTGGAGTGTTGACTACGGTGGCCCCCTTACCTCATCCGGGTATGACCTCGGAGGGGATCGGAAGCTTGGGCGAAGAGTACAGGAGAGTCGTTTAGTGGGTAGGGTCCTGAAAACATCCTTGGGCCCGCGGTTTGCAGTCACGGACCAGTCCCACATAGCCCGCGCGCCCCTTAGGTGCGGGGACCTTGTAGGAGGTTCGGCACCCAGCCCGGAAAAAAAGTTCTATTTGGTATCAAACTATGCAGGTGGAAAGCTAGGCTAATTTGGACTCATCGAAATAAAGGTACATTTAACAAACTTAAGCTTGGATTGAATGATGTCTCAAAGTGAGTGGTGGCATCTATTGCGACTGCGGTAGCCCCTTAGCACCAGATTGGCCGCACGCTCATTCATTTCAGTGCAACCCTTTTTTTTCGGACCGGAAGCCGAACCTCATACGAAGTGTCTAAAAAAAACAAAAAAAGGGGGCACGCGGGGTATATGGGATTTGACTATCTGCATATATTGGGAGCAGACAACGGGCCTAACGATGTTTTAGTTAAACACCAAACGACTACCCCTGCACTCTCTCATCCGACCAGAGAGAAGACCGTCAGAAGAGTAGTGGAGCTCTCGCAATCATCACTCGCGACGCCACCCGCACTGAGATCAATCCTTAATTGTATTGTACAATGGGTAGTCTACCTATCAAACCAAAACGCATGGAACCCTCGGTACTCCCTACCACCAGGAAAAATCTTCCTTTTATAGAAAACTAAAAAACATATTCCCCGATATTTTCCTGTGCAATTTTTACCCGCTGCTGCTATTTTAATGACGCATTCAATACATCTCACCGACCGACGTAAACCAATGAATACACAGCAAGCATTCCAAGAGTCGTTACCGAGTCTTAAACATAAATCGAGAAGGGTGTTTAAAACAACCATAAAACATTCTCATAAAGGTTATCATAATATATAATCATAAATATAAATATAATGCGCATGTGAAGACTGCGGAATCCAGGAACTCATTAAAAGTAAAGCCTCCAGTCCTCGCAGGCACTCCCGGGCAAATTTATTATATATTTTCTATGGGGTTGTCGAGTAAAATTTTTGAAATTCCGTGGGATAAATCAGCATGTAGAGATCTAAGAATCCTTGGAAATCTCCAATAAATGCGACAGGTTATTTTCTAATTTAAATTTACGTGAAAGCCATATTATGCTCTCCACAAAATCTTTGTTTTCGCACAGATTGCTAAAGGACTAATGAAATATATAAACACAAAGCAGACAGAAAAATAACATAGAATAACATATAAAAAAAACTGCTTGAACGCGATAAAATTACGCAATTAAATCAAACTCGACAATAATACATTTATGTTCAAAATAATCACATAGTACACAAATATAAAAAAAAACTCCCTATTTTCCCGTAAATCCTTAGCTCTGGTATCCCCAATCCCTGTTGTAACGCACCCGTGGGAGCATACGGGAATTACCATGCGTAAGTATGTAATATTTGTTTCCGAAAAAAATATATATTAAGATTTTTTTGCTACAAAATAATAAAGTTGTTTTGATTACATCGTTCCGTTTACTATTAAACAAATATCCTGTGTCAAAATTTATGTTATTCTTTATACGAGAAGGTTCTAGTAAAAGTGTTATTCGTTATCGCCGCAATTTTGTTAGACCTTAATCTTCTCCTTATTCTTGGTTTTTGTAATAATATTTGGTTGTTGCTTTTCAGGAT
Source organism: Bombyx mori (assembly GCF_030269925.1). Taxonomy (NCBI): domain Eukaryota; kingdom Metazoa; phylum Arthropoda; class Insecta; order Lepidoptera; family Bombycidae; genus Bombyx; species Bombyx mori. Next base: position 14,779,219 of record NC_085112.1, read on the forward strand.
ATTATCAAAATAACCCTTCTACTCATATCTGTTCATAAAATATTTATAATCACTGATACCATGCACCCCACGCTTTCTTTTTACAATAAAATATTTTTTTCTTACACTATATTTTATAATTGAAATTTATTTTCTATTTTTTTTGTTGGATTTTCTATAAAAGCGTATTTTGTTAGTTTTTTTAAGCTCTCTGAGAACTCTATAAAGAAGACTTTTAGACATCTATCAGAAACAATTGCTACGGTGGATTAAACTTACAGTACATAAACTTTTACAACGATCGTTAAGATACCTATAAAATTCTCTGATGCGCTACATAAGTGATTGGACTGTGGCGTCTAGTATAAAACTTGTCTATTTATTTATAGATTTGTTCTGGGGGTTAACGTTAATACAATCATGTATTAGAACTATGTGTACTCTATGAAATTTGCACACGACTGATTTTGGGATAGTTGAGATATGGATAGTGAAAGAAAATATTCTTCTATCACTACTTATTGCTTCCATTATTTCGTTTGGGACCTGGTCTAAGTATGAACTGATACTGTATAAGCTACTTCAACTATGACTAAAACAATATATCATTACATTAAGATTAAATTAAAACACTTTGGCAATCCTCAAGGGACTAGCTTTAACGATAATAACTTTGATTATCCGCCGCCACCGTTAAGCCGCAGCGAAATGTGTTCTCAAATTTCCTTCCAACCTTCGATTCAAAGATATTCAACCATATCAGATATCAGTACTGATTTGTAAAAGCTATCAACAATGATAAGCTTAAACCGATTGTGTATAAGACCGGATTATGTGTTTTTGTGTGTGGGCATAAATACCAGATTTTCAAAGCCATTGGTAAATTTATTTCTAAAAAGGTGGACTTGTTTTTGGATAGTGGGTTCACCATTGTCTATGAACGTTAAAAATTAACTTCTTGATATTTCTTATTATTCTTCGCCGCTCCGCTCTTAGTGTAGTTGTCGTGGCAGTCATGCTTTCCGTAAGGAGTTTCACAAACCGGAACCACATCTCCTTTCCGGCTGCGCGTCAGATCCGTCTTGTTATTTAGACTAATTAATATCTAAGTTTTTCTCAGAGTGCCGACTGTCTTTACCTTTAACAATGAATATACTGTGAAACAAGCCCGGGCTTGCCGAATTTTTAATCGCACACCTAAAATTATTTCGCTCCAATTAGAATCAACTTTCAACCACAAAAAAATATATATGACATGTCACTTACACTGGTTTTAATACAGACCTACATGACCATGGTCCCTATTTTGGTTGAACACGAAATTCGCGAACTAGAAATAGGTTATGTCCATCAAATACAACCGCTAACTTTGTTTTCCCTCAGTCTAAAGGGCAGGCCGCTCTAACCTAAATATTTTACTGCTCTGGAATCAGAGGAAAATAGTCTTTGTTATAAACGAATAAGACTTAAAGATTAGCGTGATAATATTGGGTGAGGTTTGGGATCGGTCTCTATTGAAATTGTTAGATTAATTGAATTTACAAAACAAAACAGATTTTGATATCAATGTTTCTTCACAACTATTGTTTGGGATTGAGTAAACTAGGTGATTGAATTCAATGTACTACAAACTCAAGGGCGGTAATTTTGGGAATACTGATAGCATAACGCGCAACCCGACTTTTAGGTAGCATGTCAATAAGGTACGATATTACTTAAGACAGTATGCCAAGCTATTTCTTTGGATAGACTATGGGAGAAGATGTCACAGTCAATTGATTTTAGTTTTTGGTTCGAACTAAATAGTAACATCAGGTCTTGCTCTTCTAATCCTGTGTTCTCACAAAAATATAGCAAAAAATCCGCTGCTTCTCCTGCGGACACTAAAATCTTAATTTCATTGTCTGATCAAGTCCTATTGATAAATGAAGGCGTCAGCGCAAAAGGGGCCTAAGTTTACCATAGTTATTATGAAGCAATGGGGTTTAGTTTTCATGAATTTGAATTTTAGTAGGCAAAAAAACAATACGCACAAAAAGAATGTTTACAAAGCTTATTGTTATCAATGGGTGAAACTATGGATAGACCGGTTTTGCATCAAAATTTATTATATTTTAAATAAATTGCAATATACATAATTATAAGCATGATTGTGAAAAATTGTGTGTCAGGCCACTTTTGCGCTGACGGCCTCAAATAGAAATAATATTCTAAAACCAACGGAAAAAACCCAATGAACAGACCAAAAGCTCCGTTAATATAACGTTTTTTGTCCCAAATTTTAGTATCGATTGGACATGACAACGGAGTAGGGTCGCAGCTAATTGCTTTACAAGAATCAAAAGCTGAATCTTTATTTCGGCCTCGTTAATAATGAACGTGATATTTTGTCTTCGTAGAGGCGCGTTCACAGTGAACGGACAAACGGCGACTGCATGGATAATAGACGTAAATTAGTTATAGATAGGCAACTCAAGCACTCAACAAAAAGTTTTTCGGGCGTCGGCCACTAGATGGCTTCGCTTCGATTAGTTTTTCATTGCTTCTGTAGATAGCAGTAACATATTAACGGCCGTATGGTGTAGTGGTAAGTGACATGGTCACTACACCAGGAGGTCGCGGATTCGAATCCCGCCAAGGGAAGATATTTGTATGATAAAGGGTTATGGATGTATATTATATATGTGTATAGTAAAAATCTTACATTTATTTCCGTAATCTGGTAACCTGTAACACAAGTTCTTTACGAACTTAGCACGGGACCAGTTAACGTGGCGTGATTGTTAGTAAATATATATTTATTTATTTATTTAAAAAAAAACCTATCCTATATTTTGTTTTTAATAAAGGATTCTGTAAATTTTCTACAACAAATAAAGACTTGTATGTTTTTTTTTTATATTCTGTGTTTACTTTACAATAATTAATTGCCTTAACTTTAACAGCATGTAAGTTTAAGGGCATCTGCTACAAGATGTCGCTAGTTTCCATACAAAAAATATTTGTCTTAAAGTATCGCATTTTTAGGGCCCCCGAGCGACTGTTTGAAATTTGCAATTTTGTATCCGCTATTACATCTTTGTTGTCACTGTTGTGGTGGGTCGCCATCATACAACACAAGATATTTGACAAATGCCTGAATCTGGTGGTAGAAATCCTTGTGAGTCCGCACGGGTAGGTACCACCACCCTGGCTATTTCTGCCGTGAAACAGTAATGTGTTTCGGTTTGAAGGGTGGGGCAGCCGTTGTAACTATACTGAGACCTTAAAACTTATATCTCAAGGCGGGTGGCGCATTTACGTTGTAGATCTCTATGGGTTCCAGTAACTACTTAACACCAGGTGGGCTGTGAGCTCGTCCACCCATATAAGAAATAAAATGTTTTTAAAAAAACTGGCTTACGATCGGATAACAAGCAAATTTCGCTTCGTCTTACTTCAAATGATTATATTTTTGAATGCGCATTGGAGTGAAGTCTTCTGTGAAGAGTCACCTTCTAGTTGTCTAAACATCAAAGAAATATTAGCCAGCATTTTATTCGTCGCAGATGTTGTAATACTTCATTATAAATCATTCCTAACAATTAGATTAATATCGTGTTTATTTTTGAGATTTTCCTGTTCCGAGGTCCCCTTTGTTAGATTAAATGGACACTGCTCAGTGGAAATTCTGTCATTTAATGTATCGTAAGATGATAATTATAAATTTGAAGGAACAAATTTGATACGACGATGGAGCGGACGGTTAGCGTCGTATGGACGTGTGATGCGTAGAGAGAAGATGCATGTGACTAGGAGATGTATGGAAATGGTAGTGCAAGGTAGAGGGGGAAAAGGTCGACAGAAGAAGACATGGATGGAGTGTGTGAATGACGATATGACAGAGAGAGGAGTGAGTGTTGAGATGACGGCTGATAGAAGAGAATGGAAGAGAAAAATTTGCTGTGTCGACCCCACCTAGTTGGGATAAGGTGGAGAAAAAGAAGAAGAAATTTGATACGACGATAGGTGATTTGAAAAGCTGATTTACTCAAAATCAGAATGTGTTTATTCGAAAGAGATATTCAGACGCTTTAAAATAACTAAACTAATAAAATAGATTTGCATTACAGTTTCATTACTAAGATGAATCAACAAGTAGTGCAAAACTTGTTTGCTCTTTCCCAAGTAAATGTATCAAAATTGCAGCGCAGAAGTTTTTCTATACGATGATTTGCAGGTGAAGTAAATTGTCCCTTCGAAATAAGGTGACATTCAAAAAAACTTGCATACGTCCGGTCATCAACTATGCAAGTGTGGTGTTCACTCACGCGGCCCGCGCTAACTTGAAACCCCTTCAAATTATTAAATCCGGTTTTTTTTTTGTTTTTATTGCCCTTGTAGGCAGACGAGCATACGGCCCACCTGATGGTGAGTGTTTACCGTCGCCCATGGACTTCAGCAATGCCAGGGGCAGAGCTAAGCCGCTGCCTACCGATTTTTGCAAGATAGCCGTCGGAGCCCCACGGTTTCTCAGGAACATCGACGTACACGACAACCTGGACCTAAAGTCCATCAATAAGTATACGCAGTCGAAATCAGTGCACCATTTCGCGAAAGCGGTACGACACGAGAACCCTCTCATCGTGGACACCGGTACCTACATTCCCGATCCTTCGGACCGAATGGTAAATAGTCGACGACGCCCAAAACACGTCATTTCGGATCCTCCCGATCCACTAACGTTGCTTTTAGGTACCTCAAGCACCGATCATCGTTCTCGTCGAACCCGTCGCTTGCGACGAAGGGCTTGACGAGTAAACCAACCCACCCAGTTTCTCGCCGGGTCTTCTCAGTGGGTAGCGTTTCCAATCTGGTGCTAGAAGCATTGCTCTTGCTCAGTGTTAGTAACTTCGCCAGGTTGAGCCTCGTGAGCTTACCTACTCGTTCGATAACGCTGATATAGCCTCTCAAAGCTATCAGCATAGGTAGGATATAAAACAAACAGCACATATTATGTGAACAATTTCATAAAATCAGAATATTTTATTAATGATAACCTACTTACTATATTCCCGTGGCGCTATAACTCTTACAGAAAGATCTTGAGAAGCCTTTACTGTATTTGGGCCATTGTTAGTAATGTTTGACAATCTGGCATGTGGCTCGTTCGTGTTTGTCTATTGAAAAAAATATTACTACGTTGTACAAAACAGGTTCGCATCGTCGGATTAGTGAAGTAATTAGTGAAGTCTGGACCACGAAAAAGTATGTAGTCCAACGATAAGCGGAAGGGAAAAGCCCTCGAGGCAAATGCCTAAAGAAATGGACTGACCTCGCAAACGGTGGTTTTATATAGCTGTTTATTTGTAAATTATTATTATATATTTTTTATAAATCATTGTTAATACAATAAAGTTGATAACTTTGTAAAGTAGTTTTTTTTTATCAATAAAAAAATCATAATTAAAAATGTATATCCGAATAATTATTTTCTTTATACCTCGAATAGAACTTTAAATTAATATTTTAAATTAATAAGGAGCTTCGTTCCTATCCGGTGTTCCACGACACCACACATCTATTTTTCTATTTTATTGCCCTTGTAGGCAAACGAGCATATGGCCCACCTGATGGTGAGTGGTTACCGTCGCCCATGGACTTCAGCAATGCCGGGGGCAGAGCCAAGCCGCTGCTTACCGTAACTGCGACTACAAGCCCACCCATCACGGGTACCCAGTAAGGTCTTTGTTCAGGCCCGAATCCAATATAGGCTCAACTTCCATGGATATTTTGTTCAGCTTCTTGAGGCAAAAATTGCGCTCTCCGATATTGGTTAGCTTTTGCTGCCTAAGGACCCCGGTCAGACATGATGCTTCTTCAGCAAGGTTTCATCCTCCTCCTCACAATACTTGCACCTGCTTCAAAGCTTATAGTATACCGTGACGGCAGATTACTGCCCCCATACTGAGTATTTTCCGAGTAGATCGGTTATTGAGTCCTTCCAATAGGACCTTTTCGTGAACGTTGACTAGTATCCTTTACTAGATTCTACTTTCAACAGATGACCAGAGTTCAATCTATATTTTGAGTTTCATAGGGCTCAGAGCCGATTCCAGGTGACTCAATCCACTTTTTTTTTTTTTTTATTGAGTAGAAGGGTGGACGAGCTCACATTCGACCTGGTGTTAAGTGGTTACCGGAACCACTAGACACCTACAACGTAAATGCGCTACCCATCTTGAGATATAAGTTCTAAGGTCTCAAGTATAGTTCCAACGACTGCCCTACCCTTCAAACCGAAACGCATTACTGTTTTACGGCAGAAATTGGCAGGGTGGTGGTACCTACCCGCGCGGACTCACAAGAGGTCCTACCACCAGTAACGACAAGTGCTTTTGATGTGGACAGACCCTATCAAAAAGTATACCGAATTTTCTGTTATCCAGTGCTTTGCAACTATAGTACCTCTACATACATACATACATCTCAGCCTATAGCAGATCACTGCTAAACATAGGGCTGTCCAGTCGATCACCAGTGCGGCCGGTTGTTTACCACCTGCATCCAGCGTGGCCTACCTGTTTTCACTAGGTCCGTTTACAGCTGGCAACATAGTACAACAATATATTATCTGGAACCGCTGCGTTCATCGACAGTGCGTTTCCAGAGGTCTTTTTTGTCACGTATCATCCGGCTATGGAATGAGCTCCCCTCCACGGTGTTTCCCGAGCTCTATGACATGTCCTTCTTCAAACGAGGCTTGTAGAGAGTATTAAGCGGTAGGCAGCGGCTTGGCTCTGCCCCTGGCATCGCTGGAGTCCATGGGCGACGGTAACCACTCACCATCCGGTGGGCCATATGCTCGTATGCCTACAAGGGCAATAAAAAAAAGAAGCTACAAATGGCAGGACATCGAGAACCAAAAGAAGAATCTTCTGTGTACAGAACCATCACTGTTAACCACGATTACCCTTTTTTTTTCGGGCCGGGGGCCGAACCTCCTACGAGGTCCCGAGTCTACTACGAAGGTATGTGGGACTCAACGGTCTGCAAAGTGTTATGAGCAGACCGCGGGTCCAAGGAATTTTAGGGCCCACCCACTAAACGACTCAACCACGATCACCCTAACCAGACTGCCGGGAAAGAAGAAGAAAAATAACGGGATCTGGGATTCCCGGTTAAAGTGAATTAAGGATATTTTGGTTTTCGTGCTCTGGATGTACTTCTGATTGTCTCATATGTGTGTTTCCGGGATCCACAACACAAATTAAGCTAAGATCCTGAAGCTCAAGATCGTGAATGTGTAATATTTGTTTATCCTTTTCTAATAATCACTAGTTGTCTACAATCTAATGAGTTTCCAAATAACTTTATTAAAAATAATAAGGGAAAGCGGATTTTCTTACTTTTATTACATACTTCGTAAAAATTGGTATCGACAAAAAACACAGAGGATCATTACGCGCCGAATACGGGATATCGATTCCGTAAAACCTTGCACTAAATCCGTTTTCTTAGCGTCCGGAGGCATGGTAGTGATGCGTTTTGTATTATCGATATTTAGTAATCAGTTCAAGGAAGAGAAGGTTAGAATTTTTTTTTTTTTTTTTTATTGCTTACCTGGTGTTAAGTGGTTACTGGAGCCCATAGACATCTACAACGTAAATGCGCCACCCACCTTGAGACATAAGTTCTAAGGTCTCAATTATAGTTACAACGGCTGCCCCACCCTTCAAACCGAAACGCATTACTGCTTCACGGCAGAAATAGGCAGGGTGGTGGTGCCTACCCGTGCGGACTCACAAGAGGTCCTACCACCAGTAAGCTTACAAAGTGCAGTATTTTCTTCGGTTTTTGCGAATAAAACTACTTTTACAGTTTGAACTTATATTTTTCATAGTATTTACATTATTAACGACGTTTCTAAAAGATTCGTTAACATTTTTTTTTTTTTTATTGCATATGTGGGTGGACGAGCTCACAGCTCACCTGGTGTTAAGTGGTCGCCGGAGCCCATAGACATTTACAACGTAAATGCCGCCACCTACCTAGAGATCCAAGCTCTCAATACAGTTACAACAACTGTTCCATCCTTCAAACCGAAACGCACTGCTGCTTCACGGCAGAAATAGGCAGGGTGGTGGTATCTACAAATGCGGACTCACAAGAGGACCACAGTAATATACCACCTTTAATAAAATTAGATTTAATTAAATTTACTGTTTTTAGCTTTTTCTAAAGATCACATTTATGTGAAGTGTGTTTTTTTTTATATTTTCCGAAATAAAAAGAAACAAATTTGCTCATAATGGCGAAAGAGCTGCTGATAATTAAATCTCACGTCTCAAGGTAGGCTACAATCACGTTGCGACGTCTGCAAGCAAGCTTTAACTTCAGGTACGCCGTGAGCTCGCCCATCCATCTATTACAATAAAAAGAGCCTATTGATAAATAAGTCTAAGAGATTCTAGAACACTAATGACCGACTCAAAAAAGTCCTTTATAAAGATAGTCATGATGCTCTGCCCCTTTTCACATTTTCCGCAGTCCCCAAGGCTCTGTCCCCTTAATTTCCTTCCTTTTGAATAACCTAAGTCACAAAAAACTGAATAAATTAAATGATACGCCTTTGATGTGATGACGCTCGTCGTATTTTTTGTTCTGTTTAACATTTCATTTTGTTGAACATACATAGTTTATTGCGATGTACGCAGCACTTTCTCACTGGTGGCAGGACCTCTTGTGAGTCCGCGCGCGTAGGTACCACCGCCCTGCCTATTTCTGCCGTGAAGCAGTAATGCGTTTCGGTTTGAAGGGTGGGGCAGCCGTTGTAACTATACTAAGATCTTAGAACTTATATCTCAAAGTGGATGGCGCATTTACGTTGTAGATATCCATGGGCTCCATTAACCACTTAACACCAGGTGGGCTGTGAGCTCGTCCACCGATATAAGCAATAAATTAATAAAAAAAAATAGTGAGTAAGAGAGATAAATGAGAATGCTAATATAGATTAGAGTGTACTTGTGGTAGAGTGCTAGTGAAATCTGAGTACGAGCATGCAAGCATGAGCACGTAACAGGATTCAGGCTAAAGTTTGAGGTTTCTGAACCTGGTGTCTTAAGGCAAGTGGTTTCATGTATGTACATGTCTGAGGAGATGACCCACAAGAGGACCCATAAGAGGATCAAAAATCAAAGTCACCAACGCTTTTTAGTAAGACAAGTATTCCTCGAACACAACTATCGATATATCGATATCAGGTTATTTAAGCTACACGGCACAACACTAAAATCCCGGCTAAAGACTTTAATAACGTGAGAAAACATTTTTAGTAGAACTGTTACCAAGCAAATATATTGCGTTCGACTAAGCCTTTATTGGAGAACCGATCGTAAACCGAATTAACTTGTCCGGCTTCACATAAATACGTTATTACGGTAAACAAAAGAGTCGAAGATGATGTTTACAGAAACAAAAAGTCGTTTACACGAATTTTCACTTTAAAATCGAGCCTCTAGGGGTTAGTTTTGCTGAAGGTTGTTATGTCAGTTGACGTGACGAAGGTATGGATCGACTTTGCCGACGAAGCCTTCAGTTACAACAATTGCTTTGATATTTCGTTATAAAAAAAAAAACCTTTTACATTGTAAATATCGATTGGGGAAGGTTTTATGCGAAAAAAATATATTTTATAAAATAGAAAGGAAATAAGAGATTTTTTGATTCAACTTGAGGAAAAAGATACGGTAATGTCATCCATTATTAATGGTATCCATGAGATCTGATACAAATTCACATGAAAACCACAACTAAATAAATGCTGTACAGATAACCTTCCTATAACACGGTATTTTATAACGCGCTTTATAACACTCTAACACGAAAAGAAAATATAACCACATAAACATAACCACATAAGACGGTACTTCTACAAAACGGTAACGAGATTTTTGTTTAAGAATTATTTAGGAAATTACATTACGCACTATGAACACACAATACAATATGGGAATAAATGAAATTTTACTGTTTATTTTTTATGTATACTAAATAATGTACAATGGTAAAAGAATACGGGCATAGTTGAAACGTTTCATTCAAAAAAATTACTCTTCTTTTGCAGTAGCTTCTAGTCTTCTATAATATGGTTTTGCACAAAATTGCACTTTTTAGGAACGTATCTACTGTGTTATATAAAGGAGGGTTACCTGTATTTATTTGAAATAGCACTAAAAGCACTAGCTATTTCCCTTTCGATTCCAGGAGTGGGACGGGATAGTCGTTGAAAAAACAATTTGGAAATTGTTGTCGACCTCATATCTTTTTTATTTATTGCTTATATGAAGTAGGCAAGGTGGTGGTATTCATGCGCGCGGACTCACAAGAGGTCCTACCACCAGTAATTACGCAAATTATAATTTTGCGGGTTTCATTTTTATTACACGATGTTATTCCTTCACCGTGGAAATCAATCGTGAACATTTGTTGAATACGTATTTCTTTAGAAAAATTGGTACCCGTCTGCGGGATTCGAACACCGGTGCATCGCTCAACACGAACGCACCGGACGACTTATACGTTAGGCCACGACGACTTCTTATTACATATTAACTAAATCGTACAAATAGTACCTATATCTGATCTGGATTGCAATCGAAATGATTTATTATGCCTTCAGCAAACCCGCATTAATGTACATAGCTAGCGAGCCTACAAATTGGCTGTTGAAAACAAAATTACAAATTACAAATTAAAATTAAAAATTACAAATTTAAATAAAATTACGAGTTATTAAGTATTTTTTTATATTGCTTTGATGGGTGCACGAGCTCACAGCCCACCTGGTGCTAAGTGGTTACTGGAGCCCATAGACATCTACAATGTAAATACGCCACCCACCTTGAGATATGAGTTCTAAGGTCTCCGTATAGTCACAACGGCTGCCCCACCGAAAACGGCTATCAAACCGAATCGCATCATCATCATGCTTCACGGTAGAAATAAGCAGCGCGGTGGTACCTACCCGTGCGAACTCACAAGAGGTCCTACCACCAGTAATTAATTTACCAGTTATTACCAAACAAAAACACGACAATATCTGTGCCGCATCTTCGCGACATACGCCCGATATTTCAGCTGATCTTTGTGCTCGAGTAGCTTTATGCACAAAATTGTCTCCAATACTCTCTAAGGAGATGGCATTATCCCGTTAGCTGGCAGGACAAAGTGTGCAACTATAAAATATATAAGGTCGACACGTTACACGAAAGCGAGGGAACCAGCGTCGACGGAAACACCCACTATGAATAACGGGGTCTTTATGGCTCTGCTAAATATAAAACTTACTTCTAAAAACGGTTCACACAGCTTGTTTCGCAATTTAATTCTTTTGCTATTTGCATGTGGCTTGACTAGTAGCGATCATCATCGTACATCAACTTCAGGTACATCTGTTAGTCAGAAAGACCATAGCGGATACTGACTTGAAGCTAATCCTTTTTGAAAACGATTGGTTCACTATTACAGTGGATCAAAGGACTGTAAGTTCGGTTATTGTTTGATTGTATTTACTGAAGATGGACGATCTGACGACACACTTCGTACTTAGCAGTCCACAGACATGGCAAACGTTCGAAATTTTTTAAATTCGAAGTCTGAAAATAATAGCGTCTGCCCCACTCTTTATATCTACTTTGGAGCTACAGTATGGCCGTACCCACAATTATCTCTTTCTTTTTTCAGTATGTACATATATGTTTCTATAGTGCACACGCTACCAGCTTAAGGACGAACATATGTGCAATGTACTTGCGATTATTTCAAATACAAGTTGAGAGGAAAAAAGAAAATTCATTTTTCGTACACCACTGCTCACCTCCCCAACAATATGTAACTAAATATTTTCAACCAAAATATTTAGTTGTTCTAATTTCCAACACCCTATATATGAAAGCATCAAGAATTCAGCTCGCGCCACCGGACGTCACAGCCGTATCTCGTCCGAAGCGAGACGCTTTATATTTACAGCCTATTCCAACTGCTAAGTGTTGACCGGTCGTAAATTTGTACAGAGCTTGTATGACAAAAGAATTTAGCCAATTTTATGGGATTTTTTATTTTTTTGCAACAGAATTCGACTACGTATTTTTATTTATTTATTTATTATTAGCATAGAAGGAGAAACACAATCATAATGTGCATCTGTGCTTGAACTAGGTGATAAAATCTGTATCTCAAACAGCAGTGCTCCTCGTAAAAAGAATACAATAGCTTTACTTGAGATACACAAAAATAGAAAGTTAATAATAGACAAGAATTAAACAGAAATTCATGGATTGCATAAAAGTGACAAAATGTGAGCTCCAAAATATAAAAATTAACAAAAAATATTGTAATGAATGTATTAATGTACCCTCTGTGTACGTATGTATTATTATAGAAGTTTTGGCTTCTGCCATGTGGTATAAGTGGGTTTCTATCGTGTTTACTAAGACTAAAAAACTTAAAGAATTTAAGTGGATGCATAATAATATTTTAAAATTAATATGGCAAAATATTACATAGTTAAAAAAATAGCGTATCATATTTCTGAGTTAATCCCATTAGATAATTAGTAACTCCAACTTCGCACGGGTCAATATATAAAAAGACAATTTAGTTATTTATTTTATTTAACTAATTAGCGGCCCGCTCCGGCTCCACTCGGGTCTTTAACAAAAATTTCAACGACGTTGTTTTATTTTTTTAAATAAAAAAACACTTATTACGGCATAACTATAATAGTTAGACATATGCTGTCGCAACACTTTTTGTAAATAATAATGTGTTCTACAAAGTCGTAGTACATTATATTATTATTATTCTATCATCAATAGTTTTCGCAAGGCACGCGATGTAAAGAATTACACCTTGGGTTTAATTATTGGAGTTTTAGTAAGGATCCCTATTTTTTTTCAAAAAAGATGTCACTCGGGAATAGTGTAGCTTCCAAACAGTGAAAGAATTTTTCAAATCTGTTCAGTAGTTTCGGAGCCTATTCAATACAAACAAATCTTTCCTCTTTATATTAGTATAGATTGTTGAAATTTTAAAATATTATTAGTGGTTTATTTGGATTAGTATAATTTTTATCGTTCGATCTCAGAGATCAACAAAGCCAAACCAAAGTTTATCGCTGAAGAATTTTGCGATTTTTTTAAATGAAAATGCTATACTGCGACAGGGCGATTGGATATATTTATCAGAAGAGGCACACTAAAGTGTAAGTAAGTTAAAAATAATGGCTCACTACAAAACATCCCTCGCCACAGAGTAATATGTCATCTAACACCGGTCTCATTGGGTCGAAATCCTTTTGCGTGCATCTGTTTTGAACAGCCCCTGGCTTACATTAATTACGTAGACCGTCGACACTCATCGTGAGACATAAGGTCCGAGACTCAATCTTGAAGTCATCGTTCATGGAGTACTTATGATTTCCGTTCGATTATAATCTATTGTAAAATGCTGTGCTTATAGAACGCAGGATAAAGACAGATTTTTTATTTTATTGTCATTTATGTGTCAATTGTATTTTTGTTGTCAATTTTAATTTTTGTTGTTTATTTACAACAACTTTATCTATATTAGCTTTTACACTTTCCTTTTACTATACTTTTTTTAAGGATTTGTTTTCAAGTTTTAAATGTCTTTCTGTCAACGCTTTTATAGACACAGGACTATGGGAAGTGACATCCTCTTTGACCAGTCTTCTTGCAATGATTGACCAGAGTCTGAACATAATATTCAGGTGTATTCCCCTAGATCTTCTCAACTCATCAACACAATTACATAAGAGTCCGCGATCTACTTAAGAAATCAGCATTTGTACCATAGCTATGGAGCAACCTGAAGGTATTTATTGGTCCGCTATCTGGTGTTCAACTTTTAATACTCGAAAATCCGAAGTCAGCGATTGTGACTTAAACAATAATATCGCTGCTGTTTAAGGAACTATTAACAAAGGTCCTTGGGGATCACAGTATTTTATATGATATACACCCTGGGTCTGGACAACCAATCGATCCCTGGTCGGGGATGGATACGAAACTTGCTCAGCAAGGTATCCTAGGTCTCCGATGTACGTCTAGGATTCAAACGCACCTGGGACTGCCACACGGAGCTCCTGGACGCGTGCACTGTTCTAGATTCACTAGGCCTTTTTTGTTTTTTTTTAATGCTTAGATGGGTGGACGAGCTCACAGCCCACCTGGTGTTAAGTAGTTACTGGAGCCCATAGATATCTAAAACGTAAATGCGCCACCCACCTTGAGACATAAGTTCTAAGGTCTCAGTTATAGTTACAACGGCTGCCCCACCCTTCAAACCGAAACGCATTACTGCTTCACGGCAGAAATAGGCAGAGTGGTGGTACCTACCCGCGCGGACTCTCAAGAGGTCCTGCCATCGGTTTTGTCCGAGAAAGGTATTTTGAGATTGACATCTTGCTATTGTTCACCAAATGTTAGCTGATAAAATTAAATGTGCTTATCCGCATTTACCAAGGGCATTAAAAACAATTTGAACAAAAAATAACACTCAATTGCCTGCTAATAAAAGATTCGTTTTCAAGTCCTGAAATCAGATTACATGTGTACATACATACATTAGCATAAATGTTTACATTCCAAAAAACATTCCTATGGTACACTTGCATACAGAATGTTTCATTATTGAAAATGGTTCGCGAGCTTTCCCAGTGATAGAAGTACAGGATGGACACATACTAAATGTTTTGCGATTAGAATCGGTTTAATGCTCCTGTATGTGAGACGTTGGTTCCCGGCTCGGTAGTTCTGTTTCAGCCGGTTATCTTCGCGATATACACACTGGGTCTGGACAACCAATCGATTCCTGGTCGGGGATGGATACGAAACTTGCTCAGTAAGGTATCCTAGGTCCCCGATGTACGTCTAGGATTCAAACGCACCTGGGACTGCCACATGGAGCTCCTGGACGCGTGCACTATTCTAGATTCACTAGGCCTTTTTTGTTTTTTTTTTTATTGCTTGGTTCGTTGGACGAGCTCACAGCCCACCTGGTGTTAAGTGGTTACTGGAGCCCATAGACATCTACAACGTAAATGCGCCACCCACCTTGAGATAGGAGTTCTAAGGTCTCAGTATAGTTACATCGGCTGCCCCACCCTTCAAACCGAAACGCATTACTGCTTCACGGCAGAATTAGGCGGGGTGGTGGTACCTACCCATGCGGACTCATAAGAGGTCCAAGAGATACCAGTAATTACGGAAATTGTTAATATAATTAAATTTCACCCACTGTTGTCGAATTCAGTTATGTTTGAATCCTTTAGATTTGGTTGCGCGTTGCTCGGCTCCCGTTCGTAATCGATGTGTTGTGCATGCGATGCAGCTTCACTCTGTCATATGATGGATCCGAACGCGGAGACCGATTGGCGTTGTAAGATGTCACATTTAAAATTTGCCGCGAACACTTACACATAAACCACGTCCGTGATTCCCGAACGAGGTTTTAGCGCTATTTTATCTCCTTCTATGTATTCGGAAACATTTGCGATACACCCTGTATAAGTATTTGTACCGCACACTGTTTCTCGAACATTCTCAGTCTCGAAATAATTAAACTCGTCACCGTGCATTGTACGTTTACGTGTCTCTGACATGTGAATATCTTCTAAAGGCGATAGTGTACTTGCGATTATTATAGACACTTTTAATTCCATATTTAAAAAATGTGTGGTGTCGTGGGACACCGGATAGGAACGAAGTTCCTTATTATAAAAATATTAATTTTAAGTAAATTTTTTGTACGTTACAAAGTTAAGTCATACACTGTGTGCATTACTAATTAAAATGTTACGTTACGGACATTTTTTCCTGGTTAGGTTACCCCTCCGCATCGCCCCATATGGAAATTTGTTCCAAAAAAAAATGGAGAAAAATTAGCGCGTATCGGCAGTGGATCGTTTTTTTTTATGGAGAAACTAATAAATATTTAGTGATGTTAAATTCGATAATATTTTGTTCTTATTGCTGTAGATTGATGAACTAGCTAACGGTTAAGTAAAGCTATCAATACCTCTTAAGTACCTCATAACGATGTTGAAGACTCAATGGTACGACGGTAGGTCTGCCATTGGAACAGCAAAACATAACGGCTTAATAATATCTCAATGGAAGAGACAGAATCGACCCGTAGCCACGACGCGCTACGACGGCACCAGTGCTGGCAGTAATTATGAAAATAGAAGATAAAAAATTAAAAAGAGATCAACATGAGAAAATTTAAAATACAGAGAATATAATATAAGAAATAAGCTGCTGCCATTGCTGAGCATATGCCCCCCAAGCTTCGCCACAAAGACTGGTCCTGCGTAGCCTGCATCCAACGAATCCCCGCAAACCTCAATAGGTCGTCGGTCCATCTTGTGGGAGGCCTACCCACGTTACGTCTTCCGTAAATATAAATATAAATTTCACGAAAAAAAATGGCCTAAGTCGAACGTCTACCGTCAGCCTTATTTGTGGATTATCTAAGCTTATCCAGCGCTGTAAATCGGTGTCTGGCGCATTCAGACAGACAACACGCTAGCACAAACAGTCATTTAACTACGCTTCTATTGTGCACAAGTTTAATTAGTGGAATATCTTGTATTTAGTCTAGGTCCGGTCAACGAAGCCAACCTATGAACATTTAATTTGATAAATAATTTGATAAATTCGCAACGTTACTGGTAGTTCTGTTTCGTGTCAGAGTTTTTTTCTCTACCTGTTCGCTGGCACGAGTGCACAAGAAGAAACGCGGTACGCGAGGAATGGCGACGTCTGGTGAAGCGCACCACTACCCGAAGTGATGACCACGACCACTCTGCCAAGAGTGCATGCGAATGAGAAGAAAATTCGCTAGTACCTTATGGGGCTATTTCAGCTACGCCCGGACGGGTAGGTGAGCTCACGGGCTCAACCTGAGAGAATATGCTAACACTAGCCCTAGCAAGAGCAGTGCTACGCAGAGTCTACCACCGGATCGGAATCGCGACCCGCTAAGAAGATCCGGCGAGAAACTCAATGGGCTGTGTCTATGGGTTAGCTAGCTCGTCGAACTCTCCATCGTATTTGACGAAGAGGGTGACCGGTGGTTATAGTCTAACCAGTCTGTGCAAGTATCAAAATAGAGCTACCCATAAGAGCGACTTGAAGAGTTTCTTCAAATTTTCAACAATGAAACTGTATATTTTTGGCAGAACAAAAAAAGAACGAATGCCCAAAAGCAATTTCATAACCGCGTACAACAAAACTGTAAACAAACGTAACAATAAACAAAGAGTTATGCCCCAGCTGCAAGTTTGTAGCCGGAGATATTTCCAAACTTTGTCGTTCTCTGACTGCATTTCACACCTAAACACTGACTAAGCCAAACAAAAATCAATCTTAAAACCGAATGCATAAGCTTCAAATGTTACACAAAACGTGTTATTGCAACTACTCACATTGTATAGTAAACTTACGCCTGTTTACATTGAGCTCTATTACGACGTGATAAGATTCATTTCTGCATTATTGTTTGGGGACGTACGCGTATTAAACGCTACAAATTGCCATTCAAAATGTCATCACGTTTTGTGGCGTGTGTAATGCTTCGCGTGGTTTATGACGTCATCAAAATATTATGACGTATGAATTGGGCTGAAGTTTTATTCGAATTTATTTAATAAACGGCATTATCTATATTTTGGTAGCGATAAAATAAGCACTCGAAAAGTTGTGACCAGAAACAATATTTTCAATGGAATGGTCATTTTATTACAACAATTATACTTATTTGAAACATAATTTTATATATTATATTATTATAAAGATAAATCTATATATAAAGACGTGAAGCAAAAACTTTGTATCCCTTTTTACGAAAATTGCACGGACGGAGGAGTATGAAATTTTCAACAATTATAGAGAATATAGAGAAGAAGTGCACAATGCTAATTTGTTTTTTTAAATAATGCATATAAGATACATTAAATCAATAAAGAAAACATTACACACACTACATATCATGTATTTGACGCAAACAGGCGTGCATGCTATTTATTGTCAAACTTTTGTTCTTGACGTCTGTTGTCAAATTGAGATTAAATATTGTTTATAGTATAGTCTTGGCGAAATTTGTGATTATAGAAGTATAAAATACAATCATAATAGTGTACAAACTTACAATTCCAATTAATTATAGTCGAATTTCGACTACTGCGGGACCTCTAGTTTTAAATAATTACAAAAATATGACTGTTTGAGAGTTACTACAATAGGAAGATCTTCCACCGAGCGAGTGAAATTGACAATCCGAATTTTGTTGTTCGTAACTTGTTATCTTGAAAATGTCGTTAGCAAGATACACGCTTCTGGCAAATATCTTGTGTTCAATGATAACTGCCTCACTTCTAATTCCCTAATGTGTAGATGTGCGGACAATGTCACAGCCCACTTGGTGTTATGTGGTTATCGGAGCTCTTAGACATCTACAACGTAAAATGCCGCCACCCACCTTGAGATATAAGTTCTAAGGTCTCAGTATAGTTACAACAGCTGCCCCACCCTTCAAACGACACGCATTACTGCTTCACGGCCAAAATAGGGGGGGTGGTGGTACCTGCCCGTGCGGACTCCCAAGAGGTCCTACCACCAGTAACCGACAAGAGATCCTACCTTCAGTTATTATCCAAGCATAGCAAGCCAATGCATGTTTTTCTTCATTCATCCAACAACACTAGTTTTATCCGATACTGTTCACATTCTACAACAGTCTTGGGCCATATCAAACGAAAGAACTCTTTTATTATCTCCAAAATCCCAAAACGCGAATAAATTGACTAGAAAGCCACAAAGCAGATCACTGATCGTAAATTAGACCAATAAAAATATCTCTGGGTGTAATATTCATAAAACCTCTGCATTTGTATCGTAAAAATGACTTTTTTAAGTATGGCAACTTTATTTGTTTTACGAGTTCAAGGGGCGTGTGATTCGATTCGATGTTTTATTGCATGGAAATAATTATTGTTGTTGTTGTTGGTAAAGGACTTGTTGTATTGCGTTAATTGGCTATTGGTTTCTGTTTTTCTGGTAGTACCAGTGCAATAAATGAATGCGATAAGGTTAGCCGGTAATACAAACTTCCACCGTCAAATTTAACGGCACAAGACCAAAGTAACAAAAAAAAAAAAAGTTATTATAGTAACATTACAGTAGTAGTAGTAGTAGTAATAAATAATATAGTAGTAGTAATTTGGGACGAAAAGCACATTTGTCTTCTGAAAGATTAACAAATCGATATTGGTGTCAATAGAGCTACTCGGTGATAGTATGAATTAGAAAATGAACTGATAAATCTTGTGGACCAAACTCAAAAATGTCTAAAAAGCAACTGACCAAAGCACTTTTTTTTTGCCATATTCGCATAAAGCTCGACGAAGTTAGACAATAGGCTACAGAATCGGTATTCGAATAAAAGAAGATCGATTTTTGCGATACAAAGACATATCGACTAAAGCAATAAAAAGTGCCTCGTGCTCTAGATTATCGGTTAAGGGAGAGTTTATGTTACGTTTTCTATATCATACTAGTGGTTCCGCAGTAGTCGAAATTCGACAATAATTAATTGGAATTGTAAGTTTGACTACACTATTATGATTGTATTTTATACTTCTATAATCACAAATTTCGCCAAGACTACATCTATTCTCAATTTGACAACAGACGTCAAGAACAAAAGTTTGACAATAAATAGTATGCATGCGTGTGTGCGTCAAATACATGGTATGTAGTGTGTGAAATGTTTTCTATATTGATTTAATGTATCTTTTATGCATTATTTTAAAAAAATATTAGCATTGTGCACTTCTTCTCTATATTCTCTATAAGTGTGTAAAATTTCATACTCCTCCGTCCGCGCAATTTTCGTAAAAAGGGATACAAAGTTTTTGCTTCACGTATTAATATACAGATAATCGATGAGTTTGAAAACGCACTGTAAATGAAGGCAGTACTTCTATTTGTTTAGAGTTTAGGAGTTATTTTGGTAGAAGCCAATAATGGTTCAGGGCGTTATCGGAAGTGATAATTAGATAATTATAATAATTAAATAACCCAACCGGTTAATCCGAGCTTTTATAAGAGCGACTGGAATTAGAAAGTAATAAGCAACGGAGCTTGCGGGCGCAGTCGCATATTACGACTACGCACACACAGAGCCGAGCCACTGCCTACCGCTTAATACTGTCCACAAGCCTCGTTTGAAGAAGGACATGTCATAGCGCTCGGGAAACACCGTGGAGGGGAGCTCATTCCATAGCCGGATGGTACGTGGCAAAAAAGACCTCTGGAAACGCACTGTGGATGACCGCAGTGGCTCCAGGTAGTATGGATGAACTAACTCTACTCCGGTGGCGGGCGGTGCGATGGTAAAAACGAGATGACGGTATCGAACGGTGAATGACGGTTCGGTATCTCGAACAATTCCTCAGAGCACTCCCCATGGAAGATACGGTACAAAATACAGAGGGAACCGAAGTCCCTCCGCAGACAAAGATCCAGTTGTATGTAGTTGTACAAAATCTCTGGTCATACATAATATGTGTGTTGTATCGTGTACCAAGAGAAATAAAAGGCCTTCTTTCTAAATCATGTTTCATTGAAACTAGCCAGCAACTCAACACAAAATAGAGTTCACTGCCCGAAACACTATTTAGTAGAGATGAAGACTACTTTGGTGGCAGCTTAGACGATATTTAAAGGAAATAACGCAATCATCGCAAACAACTCCTTTAAACACTTTTTTAACATAATAATATGATACAAAACATGTGCTGGAAAATAATTCAAAACCGACTCTCTCAGATTCATAGTTTGGCTTGCTTCGTATCTATAGTTAATATTCAATAATAATATTGTAATCTTAACTTCTAGTGAGACACGACGATGTGTATAAGAAAAACATCCTAGTTCGCTTTCTCTCCCTCCCTCTCTCTAAGGTCGATCGGTTCGCGAGACGCTCTGTCTATTTTCTTAATCTCGCTCGTCCTAAATTGTATCTTTTCTCTCTAGCCGTAACGAATCTGTCGCGAGTCAAATTTTACTCTCAAAGCGCCTAAAGAAGTTTCACTTCAATAAACTCACCTCTCAAAATGTATAATAAACGTTTGAATCACTAATAAAATCAATAAAATTTATTATAAATTGCACTGACCCTTAAATCAACCCGTTTTAGCTTATCGGGGTACATTCGGACCTCCAATCAAAATAATAGCTGCATCTCTACGGATCTATTCGGGATGGACCAGGTCGTTCATTCATTCAATTGTATTTGTTAGACAATACGAAACGCTGACTTATCTCATTTTTTCCCCTACCTATGCTGATAGCTTTGAGAGGCTATTTCAGCTTCGCCCTAACATGTAGTTGAGCTCACAGGGCTCAAACTGGAGTGTTGCTAACACTGGCACTAGCAAGAGCAGTGCTTCGCAGAATCTACCACTGGATCGGAAACGCGACCCACTGAGAAGATCCGGCGAGAAACTCAGCGGGCTGTGTCCGTGGGTTAATTCGCTCGTCGAGCCCTTCGTCACAAGCGACGGGTTCGACGAGGACGGTGACCGGTGCTTATGGTAATTAAAAGCGCCGTTAATGAATCGGGAGGATCCGTAATGACGTGTTAGTTATCTCTATACAGGCAATCCCCTTTATAACACGGTTTCGCTCTGACACGAAAAGAAATTTTCCCCAAAACCCTCTTAAAACACAGTACTTCTACAACACGATAACGAGATTTTTGTTTAAAATTATTTAGAAAATTACATTAAGCACTATGAACACCCAACATATTGGAATAACAGAAATTTAGTGCTTATTTTTAAATACTTCTATACTTATTTATTTATTTTATTTAATATTATAAAGCTAAAGAGTTTGTTTGTTTGAACGCGCTAGTCTCAGGAACTGCTGGTCCGATTCTAAAAATTCTTTCAGTGTTAGGTAGCCCATTTATTCAGGAAGGCTATAGGCTATATAACATCATAAGACCCATACAAGTGGAGCACCAATAAAGAATGTTTCAAAATATTTTCACTTTCTACGTAAATGAAGTGAGGGTTAAAATTTTGCGTTATGCCAAAGTAACTATTCCACGCGGACGGAGTCGCGGGCAAAAACTAGTGTATAATATCAAAGAATAATAGTTACTTAAAGACGTAACTGAGTCGTTTCATTCAGAAAAAATAGTCTTTTTTTTGTGCTGGCTTCTAGCATATAACAAGGTTTTGCACAACACAGTACTTTGTAGGAACATATCTACCATGTTATAGGAAGGCTACATGTACTTGTATTCAAAACCGTTAATTTAATAATCAATTAATAAATCTAATTTGAAAAAAATTATACTAAAATTTCGAAAGTTAAAAATATTAAAAATGTTGTGTACAAGTAATTTAATTTCCGAACAAAAATCCGATGGCAGTATACCTACAATGGATAGACGCCTTATTGAAACTTATCAAAATGTCTACAAAAAAAATTAAGTTATAAAAAAAAAAAATTGAAAAATACAATCTTCTTTTTACGGTATCCTCTAACTCATAAACAACAAAAAAAAAACGATTTATTTTTTGTCGCCCTTTGAACTTATCGCACACCAGCGACCCCTCAACTATCTGAGGTAAAGCATTACATGCATGGTCATAAAATGAAATTGAAAATAAACTTAACGAGGCACTAAGGAGTTAGTGTAATAAAGATTTTCAATAAAATACAAAGTAGTTCGGCCCCCGTGGCCTTATTCAGCATTTACATGGACAACGATACGTTTATTACTGGTAATATAATATCTGGAGCTACGATTCTTCTGAGTCGACTTTAACACGTTAACTGCCGTGTAGGTCACGGGTGTCCTACGTGGCGCACTGAAGTAATTTCAATGTGTTAAGGAAAATGAAGCGAAATGTGTTAATTTGAGCTTAAGATAATTGACAATCTCAACACAATCAAATCTCAACAATGCTGCAAAGAAACTTAGCACGCTGAAACATGTGTTTGTTTCAAAGTAACGTATAATAACGATGATAACTTTGACGTTACTTTGTATTTATCTCTTTTAAATTAATTGAAAATTAAGAATCTTTCTTTATTTTTTCTCCACTTATCCCACTCACTAGGTGGGATCGGCACAGCTAATATTTCTCTTCCATTCTCTTCTATCAGCCGTCATCTCAACACTCACTCCTCTCTCTCTCTCATATCGTTATTCACACACTCAATCCATGTCTTCTTCGGTCGACCTCTTCCCCCTCTACCTTGCACTACCATTTCCATACATCTCCTAGTCACATGCATTTTCTCTCTACGCATCACATGTCCATACCAGGCTAACCGTTCGCTCTTTATATATTTTTATCTTTTTTTTTTATTGCTTAGATGGGCGGACGAGCTCACAGCCCACCTGGTGTTAAGTGGTTACTGAGGCCCATGGACATCTACAACGGGCTGCCCCACCCTTCAAACCGAAACGCATTACTGCTTCACGGCAGAAATAGGCAGGGCGGTGGTACCTACCCGCGCGGACTTACAAGAGGTCCTACCACCAGTAATTACGCAAATTATAATTTTGCGGGTTTCACTTTTATTACACGATGTTATTCCTTCACCGTGGAAGTTAATCGTGAACATTTGTTGTGTACGTAATTGATTAGAAAAATTGGTACCCGCCGGGATTCGAACACAGGTGCATCGCTCAACACGTATGCACCGGGCGTGTTATCCCTTAGGCCACGACGACTTCAAATACTTCAAATAAATCTTTATATAAATATATATATATTTTATGATTGAAGGATTACTGGTGGCCCGGAGGCCTTTTCAGTTTTCACTAGGACAGGTGGGCAAGCAAAGGCTCAGCCAAAAGGGGTGGGATTTGCTAACAGCTGCCCGAGCGCCTCCGAAGGAGACCTAACATCTCAAGAGCAACTGCTTGGCGAATGAATCTACTACCGGATCGGAATCACGACCCGCTGAGAAGATCCGGTGAGAAACTCAGCGAGCTGATGTATGGGTTAGGTTGCACGTCGACCTCTTTGTCGACTTCGACGAGTACGGTTACCGGGGTCCCTAAGCCTGCTTCTTAGAACTGGAGGCGTATAACGCAAGGGTTATTGGATCTGATGGATCCGTAAGGACGTGTCCAGGGCGTCGACGATGACTGGCTCCTGCGTGATCAGGATTCGGGGATTAATCAGTGGCGGCAACGATAAGGCGATTATCATGACCCATAACCTTATCGAAGTACCGTTCCGACGCTGACTTTATATATTTTCGGATTGATTTGTGGCCCAGGTCATCGTGTATATAGGTCAACGTTCCTCACGAACCACGGAGCTCCGACGGCTAACCTGCAAAAGCGGGACTGTAGGGATTAGAGGGTTTTTTATGTGTATGCGGGCCACGTGAGCGAACACCACACTCGCGTAAGTCATGACGGGCCTTATGCAAGTTTTGTAAAGTATCACCTTGTTCCGAAGGGACATTTTACTCCGCTTACAGATCATGGAGTAGAGTCTGCCAAGGATAAATGCGGTATGGTCACGGACTGTTTTTATATGTGAGCGGAATGTCATGGATGGACGGAATGTCATGGATGGGCGGAATGTCATGGATGGCTTTATAATAATTAACCACGAACTATCTTGAACAGAAAGAGAAAGAGATAAAAAAGTGTTTCTTTTCCTAGTTAAATTATTAATCCGGATTATTTTAAGTATCACAGAGTACCATCCCTCAATTCGATCGACCGGCAAAACAATTGGCGTCCCGAAAAGCTGACTTCAACTCACAAAAGGTTTAGTGACATTTGTAACAAAAGGGGTACCTGGTATTCAAAACCACTGATTCAAATCTCGGTGCTACTACGTGATTTAATATTTAATACAAACCTTATAAAACAAACTATAACAGATTTTGTTTCAATTAGCAATTCATTATTGAATGGCCGTCTGGTGTAGTGGTAAGAGACATGGTCACTACACAAGGGGGTCGCGGGTTCGAATCCCGCCAAGGGAAGATATTTCTATGATAAATATAAATGTCTTTTCCAGGGTTATGGATGTATATTAAATATGTGTATGTGTATAATAAAAATCTTACATTTATTTCCGTTATCTGGTACCTGTAACACAAGTTCTTTACGAACTTAGCACGGGACCAAATAACGTGGCGTGACTGTTAGTAAATATTTAATTATTTATTTATTATATCGAGGGGTTAAATGCTATTTCGTGTAACCGACATTTTTGCAAGATTACAAGAGAGCTATTTAAATTTTATGATTTGAAAAAAAATATCGTAGCAAAAAAACTTCTTCACGTATTAGGATGGGGTAAGCTTAATTGAAGTTCAAATTTAAAAAAACCAATTGTAGATGCTAATCTATACATCTCTATACATATATATAAAATTCAAGTGTCTGTTTGTAATATTGAAATAACCACTTTTTACTGCATGCATATTATGTATTTATATACGGTACATACAGCAAAATAACATTTTTTACAATTTTTGTCTGTCTGTCTGTTTGTTCCGGCTAATCT
This sequence comes from Bombyx mori, assembly GCF_030269925.1. Taxonomy (NCBI): domain Eukaryota; kingdom Metazoa; phylum Arthropoda; class Insecta; order Lepidoptera; family Bombycidae; genus Bombyx; species Bombyx mori. Next base: position 14,804,828 of record NC_085112.1, read on the forward strand.
CTCGAACGGCTGGACCGATTTTGACGAGACTTTCACTGATAGGTAGCTGATGATATAAGAAGTAGCTTAGGCTACGTTGTATGGACTAGCTTCGCTCCGTGGCGTCTACCGCGGTACGACAATAAACGCAGGTAGGTAACATCGCGGAACTCAGCTATCAATAATAAAATTTAATGTTTCCGAAGCGAAGCGAGGGCCGGTCGCTAGTACCAAATAAAACGAATCTTTAATTACTAAAATAAATGTAGCGTATTAAGGGAAATGTCGCTTAAACCAAAAAGCCTTTCATCCCTCGATATTCCATAATCATAATCCTAACATTGACAAGGGCAAGAGACAAAACCCAATAACGGTGTTTCTTATTAGGAGATTTGATTTTATTTGATAATAATTTTAAGCAAAAGGATTTCGTTGGCGGCTTCCTCCATGAAAAAGTCGTTTAAGTAAATAAATACCAATTAATTATGTGTTTTATATCACCTCGTTCTTTGTACATTATTTAATTTTGTAGAAATATCAAAGATGATGATGATGATGAAATATCAAATATCAATATCAAATTACGTACTTAACAAATGTCCACGATTGACTTCCACGGTGAAGGAATAACATCGTGTAATAAAAATCAAACCCGCAAAATTATAACTTGCGTAATTACTGATGGTAGGACCTCTTGTGAGTCCGCACGTATAGGAACCAACACTCGGCCTATTTCCACCGAGAAGCAGTAATGCGTTTTGGTTTGAAGGGTGGGACAGCCGTTGTAACTGTACTGAGACCTTAGAACTTATAGGTGGGTGGCGCATTTACGTTGTAGATGTCTGTGGGCTGTAACATTTAACACCAAGTGGGCTGTGAGTTCGTCTATACATCTAAGCAATAAAAATATATTTATGAACGTTGAAAAACAAAAAATAGCCACCTATACAGTAACGAAAACAAATAGTAGTGGTGTTTCATCCCAATGGATATCGTTTCATTATTCAATTGGAAATAAATCACTTTCGCTGGACGACGACGATGTCCATTGGTTACGTAAATATACGATCGCAAAATACAATTTAATTCGTGTATAAATAAACTTTCATTCGTTTCATTTGTTTTTAGACTAACTAGAGGTCCCGCAGTAGTCGAAATTCGACTATAATTAATTGGAATTGTAAGTTTGTACACTATTATGATTATATTTTATACTTCTATAATCACAAAATATTAACAAAGACAAACAATATTTAGTCTATTCTCAATTTGACAACAGACGTCAAGAACAAAAGTTTGACAATAAATAGTAGGTATGCATGCGTGTGTGCGTCAAATACATGGTATGTAGTGTGCGTAATGTTTTCTTTATTGATTTAATGTATCTTTTATGCATTATTAAAAAGAAATATTAGAATTGTGCACATCTTCTCTCTATTCTCTATAAGTGTGGAAAATTTCATACTTCTCCGTCAGCGCAATTTTCGTAAAAAAGGATACAAAGTTTTTGCTTCACGTATTAATATATAGAGATGTACGCTATGTTGAATGAATTAAAATATAGGATAGAAGTCTTTGTTTTATTGCCCTTGTAGGCAGAAGAGAGAGAAGAGCATACGGCCCACCTAATGGTGAGTGGTTACCGTAGCCCATGAACTTCAGCAACGCCAGGGGCAGAGCCAAGCCGTTGCCTACTTTTTATACGGGATCAGCCATTGCCGTTTGATAAAAATATAAACATACATATATTATTACAAAATCCTTTTATGTACGGCCTTCGAAGGCAGACCAATGGCTTACATGACAGTTAGTAATCAGAGTCACTAATGGATTTTAGCAAGGACAAAGCTATGATAGCGCCTACCGGAAGACCTCTCTTCAAACTTCGTCTGAATATTGGCCTTTTAGGGATATACTGTATACTGACGTATATTGTCAGATAACTACGTACAAAATATGTTACAAAAACCTCCTTAATTTTGAAATATTCTAGAATATGTTGTACGTTCCATATATTAATATTTTTTTGGAATATAGTTAAAATAATTTACTTGAAAATAATAATTTTATATACTGTGTTTTTTTTTGTTCGTGAGGAAATCGCCGAACTTTGGCTTTTCTGCCTTCGAAGGCAGACCGATGGCTTACATGACGATTAGTAGTCAGAGTCGCTAATGGACATCAGCAAGGACAAAGCTATGATACCACCTATGGCAAGGCCTCTATTCAAACTTCGTTTGAATATTGTATACTAACATATATCTTGTCAGATAATACGTACAAAATATGTTACAAAAACTTACTTAATTTTGAAATAATCTAGAATTTGTTCTACGTTCTATACATTAATTATTCTTAGGAATACGGTTAAAATAAATTACTTAAAAACAATAATTTTAAATACTGTGTTTAATTGTTTAGGTTATATAACTACGATTTTTATTGTATTAACTTTAGTAACCTTTTAACTCGACTATACTAAAAAAGAAATGTCATTCTTCCTACCTATCCGTTCTTAGTTTATGGGGCTATTCCAACTACGCGCGGATGGATGGGTGGCTCATAGGCTCAACCTGAGAGAATTTGCTAACACTAATTCTAACAAGAGCAATGCTTAGCAGAATCTACCACTGAATCTAAATCGCGACACACGGAGAAGATATGGAAACAGATGTTATGGCTTTGTGAACTTGATAAACTACTCATCACCACCATAACAAAATCCAGACTGTTAATCGAATTATTGCTAGGCAGAGTTCAATGCGCTCTAACGAGACGAGGAACGCTCGCTGCATTGACATCGAGAATCGATAGACTGCGACAAAATAATTGAATAAAATTAAAACAACAATTAATTTCGTTTTTTATTCACTGGACATTAACAGTTGTTTTAGAACACCATATAAATTTTAATATAATCATTCGTCCATCCCGCTATATATGTTTAGAGGGATCCATTATTTCAATGTTGCCACGATAAAAATTATTTTATCTGAGTCGTATTTATTTAATTTATTTTGTACACACAGCTGTTAGACGAAACAAGACAATAAGAATACAGAGAACAAGGGCACTACTTGTTTCATGTTGAAATCTCTTCCAGTAGGCCCGCAGAAGGAAAGAAGAATTAGGAACACAGACCGTAATCGTAATTGTATTCACTGTTGTGTTCTTCCCAAAATGCTCCAAAATTCTTTCATTCTACATTTTTTACGTGACAACGTCTTATAGTTCGATGAAGCACGCACGAAAAAACATCATTCCGATAGAGGCACCCGTCACGTGCGGACGTGCTCATCGTCCACTCGATCGCCCGGTCTTTGTTCGCCCGGCTTTTGTTAGCCCGGCCATTGTTCGCGCGGCCTGTGTTTGTGGTACATCTGCCGACTAAGTGCTCTTTCTGGAAGTTTTTATTTGTTTTGTTTCCTTTTGTTGTTTCTGTGTTCGTGGTACATCTGCCGACAAAGTGGTTTCCTGCAAGTATTTATTTGTTTTGTTTCTTTTCGTAATTTCTGTTTTGTTGTGCTTTTTCTTTGTCCTGTAGTAATCGCGCCGCATTGCCACCTGTGTTCAATAGAACCGCTCAGGTCCGAGAAGTTGGGGCCTCGCCGCAAGGCGAGTGTTTTCAAGACCCGGGGCCGCCCCACCTGGGTACTCAGCGATCATGGACGCTGTATTCGCGGAATTCCTCCGACTTCGCCACCCACAGCTCGCCTCGGAGTTTTTGGCCTTCAAGGCCAATCACACTGCGAGCCCTCTCGAGGACTCCGCCGCGCTCGCTGCTCCTGCGTCGCCTGTACCTGCGTGCAGAGCTTCTGCATTGAGCACCGCAGCCTCTGTCGTGCCTGCCGCTCCCGTGTCGCCTATACTGGCGAGAAAAGCTGCTGCGTCGTCCGCCGTGACCATCGTTTCAGCTGAGCGATCATCCGCGGCCTCCGTCGCGCCCTCTAAAACACCTACACTTGCTCGTAGGTCGCCTGCACCGGCCTCCTCGTGCTCCGACTCTGACTCGGACATGGAGGTCGACCTCGCCCCCGCCTCATCGACGGATGGATTCACCCTGGTACAGAAGGGTAAGAAGCGTGCCGCGGAGTCTCGAGCTCCCGCGGCCGCTAAAATTAGCAAAGCCGTGAACGCGTCGCGCCCCCGCCCTCAGACTCCCGTTGCGCCCCCAGCCCGTGCCACTCCGTCGCCGCGTCCGGTGGCACAAAATAAAACCCAGACCCCTCCCCCGGTTATCCTTCAGGAGAAGGCAGCTTGGGATCGAGTTTGCCTGGCCCTTAAGGCCAAAAATATAAATTTCACGAATGCCCGTAACCTCGCGAACGGCATTCAAATTAAGGTTCAAACACCCGACGACCATAGGGCCCTCTCTTCTTACCTCCGTAAGGAGCGTATAAGTTTCCATACGTATACGCTCCAGGAGGAGCGCGAACTCCGCGTTGTAATACGCGGAATCCCTAAAGAGTTAGATGTAGAGCTCGTAAAAGCCGACCTGTTAGAACAAGGCCTACCAGTGAATTCTGTGCACCGTATGCACACCGGTCGCGGTAGGGAGCCATATAATATGGTTCTAGTCGCTCTCCAGCCTACCCCCGAGGGTAAGAAAATCTTTAACACACAGACCGTCTGTAGGCTCTCTGGTATCGCTGTCGAAGCCCCCCATAAAAAAGGCACTCCTAGCCAGTGCCATAACTGTCAATTGTACGGGCACTCTTCCCGTAACTGTCACGCGCGCCCCCGATGTGTTAAGTGTTTGGGCGATCACGCCACGGCCCTCTGCGCTCGCGACCAAAAAACCGCGACGGAACCGCCTAGCTGCGTCCTGTGTCGAACACAGGGTCACCCCGCGAATTACCGTGGTTGCCCCCGAGCCCCTAAAATAAATCGCCGCGTCGCCCGCCAAAACCGCCTCCGAGCTTCCGGCCCAGACATCAAAGCCTCGGCACCCTCTGCGTCGCAGGCTAAGCCAGCGTTCGTTCCGGCGGCGGTGCCCAGTGTCTCGGCCTGGGCAAAACCGCTGCCGTACACGAACACGGCTACAACTCCCTCCTCCGCGATTCGTCCCGCCCCCGCGACTCGTCCCTCTCCCGCGACTTGCCCTCCGACCGCGTCCGACAATCTCGCTTTAGCGATCGACTTCTTTCAGTCGATCAACTTTGAGCGCGTTAACGCTTTGGGCGACGCCATTCGCGCTGCCTCCACTGCACAACACTTTATCGCCGTTGTGCAGGAATACGCCGACGTATACGCGTCATTAAATACGTACGTCCTCCCCTCACTCCGCCGGTAATCAATGGCGTATATAAGTAGAATAAAGCCCCTATCCGTAACGATAGGATTTTTTAACGCTTACGGTCTCGCAAATCAACGTGATCAGGTTTCTGACTTTTTGCGTGACCACCAAATTGATATCTTTTTAGTGCAGGAGACCCTACTTAAGCCCGCGCGCCGTGACCCTAAAATCGCGAACTATAACATGGTCAGGAACGACAGGCTCTCTGCCCGTGGTGGTGGTACCGTCATTTACTATAGAAGAGCCCTGCATTGCGTCCCGCTCGATCCTCCCGCGCTCGCTAATATCGAAGCATCAGTGTGCCGAATCTCACTGACGGGACACGCGCCGATCGTTATCGCGTCCGTTTATCTTCCACCGGATAAGATCGTTCTAAGCAGTGATATCGAGGCGCTGCTCGGTATGGGGAGCTCTGTCATTCTGGCGGGCGACCTAAATTGTAAACACATCAGGTGGAACTCACACACCACAACCCCGAATGGCAGGCGGCTTGACGCGTTAGTCGATGATCTCGCCTTCGATATCGTCGCTCCGCTAACCCCGACTCACTACCCGCTAAATATCGCGCATCGCCCGGATATACTCGACATAGCGTTATTAAAAAACGTAACTCTGCGCTTACACTCGATCGAAGTAGTTTCAGAGTTAGATTCAGACCACCGTCCCGTCGTTATGAAGCTCGGTCGCGCTCCCGATTCCGTTCCCGTCACGAGGACTGTGGTGGATTGGCACACGCTGGGCATCAGCCTGGCTGAATCTGATCCACCATCGCTTCCGTTTAGTCCGGACTCTATCCCGTCTCCTCAGGATACCGCTGAAGCCATAGACATCGTAACGTCACACATCACCTCGACATTAGATAGGTCATCGAAGCAAGTTGTAGCGGAGGACTTCCTTCACCGCTTCAAATTGCCCGACGATATTAGGGAACTCCTTAGAGCTAAGAACGCCTCGATCCGTGCGTACGATAGGTATCCTACCGCGGAAAATCGTATTCGAATGCGTGCCCTACAACGCGACGTAAAGTCTCGCATCACCGAAGTCCGAGATGCCAGATGGTCTGATTTCTTAGAAGGACTCACGCCCTCTCAAAGGTCTTACTACCGCTTAGCTCGTACTCTCAAATCGGATACGGTAGTAACTATGCCCCCCCTCGTAGGCCCCTCAGGCCGACTCGCGGCGTTCGATGATGACGAAAAAGCAGAGCTGCTGGCCGATACATTGCAAACCCAGTGCACGCCCAGCACTCAATCCGTGGACCCTGTTCATGTAGAATTAGTAGACAGTGAGGTAGAACGCAGAGCCTCCTTGCCACCCTCTGATGCGTTACCACCCGTCACCCCGATGGAAGTTAAAGACTTGATCAAAGACCTACGTCCTCGCAAGGCTCCCGGTTCCGACGGTATATCCAACCGCGTTATTAAACTTCTACCCGTCCAACTCATCGTGATGTTGGCATCTATTTTCAATGCCGCTATGGCGAACTGTATCTTTCCCGCGGTGTGGAAAGAAGCGGACGTTATCGGCATACATAAACCCGGTAAACCAAAAAATCATCCGACGAGCTACCGCCCGATTAGCCTCCTCATGTCTCTAGGCAAACTGTATGAGCGTCTGCTCTACAAACGCCTCAGAGACTTCGTCTCATCCAAGGGCATTCTTATCGATGAACAATTCGGATTCCGTACAAATCACTCATGCGTTCAACAGGTGCACCGCCTCACGGAGCACATTCTTGTGGGGCTTAATCGACCAAAACCGTTATACACGGGAGCTCTCTTCTTCGACGTCGCAAAAGCGTTCGACAAAGTCTGGCACAATGGTTTGATTTTCCAACTATTCAACATGGGCGTGCCGGATAGTCTCGTGCTCATCATACGGGACTTCTTGTCGAACCGCTCTTTTCGATATCGAGTCGAGGGAACCCGCTCCTCCCCACGACCTCTCACAGCTGGAGTCCCGCAAGGCTCTGTCCTCTCACCCCTCCTATTTAGCTTATTCGTCAACGATATTCCCCGGTCGCCGCCGACCCATTTAGCTTTATTCGCCGACGACACGACTGTTTACTATTCTAGTAGAAATAAGTCCCTAATCGCGAAGAAGCTTCAGAGCGCAGCCCTAGCCCTAGGACAGTGGTTCCGAAAATGGCGCATAGACATCAACCCAGCGAAAAGTACTGCGGTGCTATTTCAGAGGGGAAGCTCCACACGGATTTCCTCCCGGATTAGGAGGAGGAATCTCACACCCCCGATTACTCTCTTTAGACAACCCATACCCTGGGCCAGGAAGGTCAAGTACCTGGGCGTTACCCTGGATGCATCGATGACATTCCGCCCGCATATAAAATCAGTCCGTGACCGTGCCGCGTTTATTCTCGGTAGACTCTACCCCATGATCTGTAAGCGGAGTAAAATGTCCCTTCGGAACAAGGTGACACTTTACAAAACTTGCATATGGCCCGTCATGACTTACGCGAGTGTGGTGTTCGCTCACGCGGCCCGCACACACATAGACACCCTCCAATCCCTACAATCCCGCTTTTGCAGGTTAGCTGTCGGGGCTCCGTGGTTCGTGAGGAACGTTGACCTACACGACGACCTGGGCCTCGAATCAATTCGGAAATACATGAAGTCAGCGTCGGAACGATACTTCGATAAGGCTATGCGTCATGATAATCGCCTTATCGTTGCCGCCGCTGACTACTCCCCGAATCCTGATCATGCAGGAGCCAGTCACCGTCGACGCCCTAGACACGTCCTTACGGATCCATCAGATCCAATAACCTTTGCATTAGATGCCTTCAGCTCTAATACTAGGGGCAGGCTTAGGGACCCCGGTAACCGTACTCGTCGAAATCGACAAAGAGGTCGACGTGCAACCTAACCCATGCATCAGCCCGCTGAGTTTCTCGCCGGATCTTCTCAGCGGGTCGCGATTCCGATCCGGTAGTAGATTCATTCGCGAAACAACTGCTCTTGAGTTGTTAGGTCTCCTTCGGAGGCGCTCGGGCAGTTGTTAGCAAATCCCACCCCTCTTGGCTGAGCCTTTGCTCGCCCACCTGTCCTGGTGAAACTGGAAAGGCCTTCGGGCCACCAGTAAACTTTCAATCATATAAAAAAAACGAAAAAACATGATTCATGCGTCGACTTGAGTGAGCGATGCATCCGCGTCGACATTACTATATATCTAATAATACACTCACATGTTTTCGTAAAGTATAAAGTTCAGTGAAAAGTGAATGTGATGTCAATTGTTTATAGCAACGATAATTGCGATAATTGAAAAAATGAAACCATTCCATCAGTATTTTCTTATGACGTTGTCACGTTCAACTATCGTCAGTAAACCGACTTTACAGACACCTATTTTATTTTGTATGTTTAAATCGTGCAACCATTTGGCGATGTGATCAAATCTTGGGTATTGGCGGATGGCAATCATGTTAACCAGTTTGAAGGTTCGTTGCATCGACATTCCAATCCAAGCTAGTTTAATTTGATGTGTCAAGTTGAACAACGGTATTCATATCGGTAGGTATAAATGGGCTTTCGTTGAATATCTCACGTCAAATATACTGTGAGTCGTTCCGCCTAGATGTGCCAAAACAAAGCCATGCTTCGAAAATAAAACTGGTCTTTATACACTATCACGTTTTTATTTTCTTAATATATAATATGTATTTTTTTTTATGCAACGGAATCTTTGAAGGTAATTTGCACCACCTTTAGACGTTCGATTAATTCGGAAATTGGTACACGCATCAAGGATTATTTCAAATATTAATAATAATACGGAGCAAATTCTAGATTATTGAAACGCTCGTTGGAAGGAACAATCCCGGGGAAGATCCTTTTTCCAAAATACTTTCACAAATATAGAGTATATTCTTTAGGCTTTTTTTCTGGTTGATGGCGCCTTAATAATATAAATACAAAAGTATTTGTCTTTATAATTGAGCAATTTTTGAGAAGACCATCTTGTAATTCGTTTATTAGAGACTATAAAAACTCGAAACTAAAATCCCATTGCACATCTCGAGTCCGATATTGGGATATCAGCTATTCCCTTATACATCAGATTGACACTCTAAATCGAAATAAATCGCTCGACTGCTTCGCGGCAGAATTGTCTAAGTTTACGACTACTTTACCGATCCCTATACATTTTAGTATACCTATATAACTATGCAGATGTTATTCCATTAACGGAAACGTTGTTTGTTAAAATGTACATAAATTAAATGAAGTCATCACGACTTAGAATAAAACGCCTGGTGCACTCATAAAGAACAATGCGAATGTGCCGGTGTTCATATCCCGCAGGAGAACACCAATTAAGGACGTGTATATAAATCAAACCCGCAAACATTATAATTGGCGTAAACAAACATTAAGCAATAAAGACATAGATCTCAAGCCCAAGGTTGACGACAACATTCATGTTTAAGGGTCACGGTAACGATTTAACACCATATCGGCCTGGAGCTCGTCCATAAAAATATATAACATAAAAATTACAAACGTATAAATAATGCTTCGTTAATATATTCGTGTACCTATCGTGTACGACTTAACGATTCCAAAATTTAATATCGATATTATGTATGTACCAATTTCAAATTATTAGGGTAAGTTTGTGTTTAGATTAAATATAATAGTAGTAGTAAAATTATAGCTAATCTTAAGAAAACTCAGACCTTTCAATTGAAATCCAAGAAAAAAATTTTAAGCATCGATTTATACATTTAACATTAATAGGATATTATTAGAAAAAACATATTTCATTTTGATAACTTTAACTGTTTTTAGACCATTGATAATAACAAAACGCAATGTCAATGACATAACGTCAAAACGGAAAACCCAAACGTCAAAGTTGTAGGTAAGTAACTTGCCAAAAGTTGTTTTTGTAAATTTGCCTGAAAACACTTTCGGATTTGCTTTAATATTCATAAATCTGTTTATATCCAAATTAAATTGGAAATTATAGCAGGTTTCTAATTACGTATTCTTTAAAATAATACAACTTCCGGGATATTACGTCAGTTTTTAGTATTGTTACAACGTTATCACTTTCCCTAGATGTAATTACGCAGAGATGTCTTTAACAATGGATTGTGTGGCTAAATTGAAAATTCTGTTGCTTGGTGAGAGTGGCGTTGGTAAATCTAGGTGAGTTAATATTCTTTCAATAAGAACATATTAATTTCAAAACCAGAACGACAACAGCTGACTCATACTGCTGCGATGTGATTGTCTTACATACTTACTATAATTTTAAAACTAAAAGTTGACATTAGACTCATGTACATACGGTTTTCTTGAGATGTGAAAGAATTTTTAATGAAAGCAGATATTTATTTTCAAAAAAATGCAAAACTATATTTAAATTTGTCAACTAATTACAATTATTGGAGTTGTACGTAGCTATATCAATATTTATGAATATTTATATATTACATGATTTACTCGTTAAGTATTGTAGTTCAAAATATATGGTAAATAATAAAAACTTACCTAGATTAGAATAAGAATAGGTACCAAACATTGTTCTTCTCCAGTATTATATTAGCGTTCACAAAAGGCGACTACCAAGCACAGTTCCCTGCTACAATCGGAGTGGACTACAACCATAAGATTATGGATGTAAATGGACTAAAAGTTAAACTCGGAATTTGGGATACGGCAGGACAAGAACGATATAGAACTTTAACAACCAGTTTTTACAGGTACACATTTAATTTAACACTTTATCAACTATTGTATTAAATTGGCCTTTTTTTTATTACCAACGCCTATAATTCCTGCTTAATCACTTTACCTATTGACTGATTACTTCTAGTGGAATTAGTTTTACACTAACTTCTCCATATCCTTATATATTATAATAGAATATGTATGCATATGAAACTAGTCTCTATTCAAGTGCAAAAACTACTGAACAATGGTGTTAAAATTGAAATACACCTAATGCAAACTAAAAAAATATAATTTTAATATTGTATGCAAATGAATAGTAAGTTTAACTTATACAAGCTTCTATCGTGTCATCATTAGTACGTTTGTTTCAGAGAAGCGCACGGTGCTATATTAGTTTATGACGTATCTGAACCAAAAACCTTAGCAAAGTTAAACGAATGGGTTGAAGAGTTACAAGTTTACACTACGAATAAGAATATTGTCTGTTTGGTCGTTGGAAATAAAATTGATAAGGTGATATTATTTATTTTAGTTTATGCTATTTCATTTTTAGTAAGCATGCATGGGCAAGCCATGTTCAAAACACCAGTCAGATGGTCAGATCTATAGTAGTCTATATCATGTGGTCAATGCCACCCATGACTGAACATGAGGAAAATCAGATGTGGTGGTGATCCTCACCAGTGAGGGAATGTAAAGAAGATCTTAGTTTCATGCATAATAAACTTAGTAACTATGGGTATAAATGCTCATAGTCTGTATTGTACAGTGCTTCCTGAAAAAGAATTGTCATTGTTGAAATAATTTAATCCTTCTATAAGTCTTAAAGAGTAACTGGTGCCAAATAATTTAGGATAGAGCGGTACCCCGTGAACACGGTCAGGCCTTCGCTCAGAAACACAGAATGCTTTTCATCGAGAGCAGTGCTAAAACACAAGAAGGCATACATCTCGCCTTTGAGGAACTGACCCAAAAGGTATAGTTTTTTTTTTTATTGTCCTTATAGCCAAACGAGCATACTGCCCACTTGATGGTGAGTGGTTTCCGTCGCTCATGGGCGTTATAAATATCAAAAGCAGAGCCAAGTTACTGCCTATCATAAGTAACTAACCCAAAACGTATGTTACTTAATTTTATGTTTTATTCTATTTCTATAAGGGTTCTTTTAATTTGTTCCTTCTGATTTTTGCTACCCCATCTTATTCTTGTTAGTACTAGTGGCTATTTTCATCAACAATTAACATCAGATAATTACTCCAAAACATTGTTGAAGAACCTGATAACTTGTTAATTGGTCTCATAAAATAGTAATTAGCTCCATTGACTGATCTGAGTCAGCCTACGAAATTACTATTTTGATAATTTCGTGGTCAAATACTATCTATCATTCGTAAACTTGGAGCTGAAGAAACATGATCTACACTATATCGTTGCAGTGACACGTGGGACTATAAAAAGGATTATGGTGATAGGACCTCTTGAGAGTCCACGTAGGTAGGTACCACCACCCTGCTTATTTCTGCCGTGAAGCAGTAATACGTTTCGGCTTGAAGGGTGGGGCAGCCGTTGTAACTATAGCTGAGATCTTAGAACTTATGTCTCAAGGTGGGTGACGCATTTACGTTGTAGATGTCTATGTGCTCCAGTAACCACTTAACACGAGGTGGACTGTGAGCTCGTCCACCCATCTAAGCAATAAAAAAAAAAGTATAGTATATTTTTTATCTCAATAGATTATCGAAACTCCTGGATTATGGGAGAAAGACACATCGGCTTCAAACATTCGGGTTACAGAGGAAGAAGCGAGAGAACAAGGTGGATCGTGCTACGAAACAACTTGTTCCATAAAATAAATGTTAAAAATAACTGTGATCCGGAGGAATATCAGATTTTATATAATATCACTGATTCGTAGAATCAAAATTATAATCGCATTAAACTGGTAATGTTATTATTACCAATGAATTGATATGATCCGAATGAAGATTAAATTTAAAATACCTTTACAGTTTTAGTTAATTTAAATTATGTCTACAACTCGCGAAAACCGAAGAAAATATCATTTAAGAGTAAGATTAACACAGCACAGCACTAAAAAAATTACCAATTAATTGGTATTAATATAACTGATGTTATTGCTTTTTCGTTAATATTTTAGATATAATTGCGATTAAATGTTAATTCTTTGACTGCCATTTAGGTCACCGGTGATAATGTTAGGCACTTAGTAACAGAAATCAACATAATTGCATCAGTGCGCCGCGTAGGTCACCAGTGACCTACACGGCAGTCAAAGGGTTAAACAACATTTGTACAGAATAATGTGTGTTGTCTGGGTTCAAATTATAATCGTTTTCATTTGTGTTAATTTTTTACTTTAACACGTTGACCGCTAGTTGCCTGTAGGTCACCAGTGGCCTACAGGCGACGATTTTCTTACTTAGACACCGGAAGATCTAGTAGACTACGAGAAAGGCGAATCTGAAGATACTGAGAAATAATCTGTTTCTAAGATACCTAAGAAGGCCATGTTAGGCTATCCAGACGATTAGTAACAGAAATCGACATTATTACTTCAGTGCGCTACGTAGGGCACCCGTGACCTACCTGGGTAATGTGTTGAGCAATTTGGCTTTTTTGAAGAAGACGTACTGTCCAATGATAGCAGGTGTTGTATTCAGACAGGACGCCGCACGAGGTCACATGCGCCACAGAGGATTTCGTGTTAGGCATCCTCAGCTCTTTCCAGGAATTTCACCTTTTTCATTTCCTCAACCTAGTCGCTGGTAGCCAAAGAGGCTATTCCACTTGGACGGGTAGGTGAGCTCACGGGCTCAACCTGAGTAAATTTCTAACACAAGCTCAGCCAAAGCAGTGCTTCGTCGAATCTTCCACCGGATCGGAATCGCGACCCACTGAGAAGATCCGGCGAAAATAGTGACCAGTAATTGGAGAGCCTAAAAGCACCGAGAGTGGATCGGGAGGATCCTATAAGTTTAGGACTACATCGACTTTGCGTTGCCCCATCATCTGAGAGGGTTATCGTGACGCGCCGCTTTTTCAAAGAAGCGTTCTGACGCTGTCTTCAGATACGTACGTATCGGTTCTAATTCGAAGTCACCGTGAAGAACCTTCTCATATTCCACGGTGCTCCGGCTATCTTTCAGAAACTGGATTGGATTACGTAGAGAGTTTATGTACTTGCGGGCCCCGTGAGCGAAAACTACACTTGCGTATGTCCTTACGGAACATATTATGCAAGCTTTGTATGGTGTTTAGTGTCACCTTGTTGTGAAAATGTTACTATTAAACCATGTTCCCAAGTGACTTTAAACAAAAGATGGGGCGTTAAAACTAAAATTCTCGTCAATCGAATCTTATGTGCTTTGCGATTTGCAAAACCAATTTGCTTGTGATGGTAACACACATTCGGTTAACCAGAACAGAGGTCATCCCTTCCTAGAAAATATTTATTTAATAGCATATAGGTACGCTCTAACCTCTATTTCTAGAGGATTGATTTTCATTGCTCTTCCACTAGCCTATCATTTCATTAAGTTATTGAATCAGCAATCAACAGCGAAGGCAAGCTGATCGCTTCATACAAGGACATTGACCTTAGCCGATTCATTGAGCTATTTGTGTTACATTACGTGCTGTGCAAAAACGTTAGTAAAAGCTTTATTTGTTTTATTGATGGATGAATCAGTCGATCTGGTGTTAATTAGCTACCGGGGCCGGGGCACTTTGAGACATGAGGTCGAAATTTTAATTGTATAATGGCTGTCTCAAGGATATTGAAATGTATGACTGCTCGCGGCAGATATAAACAGGGTGGTACCTTACCATACCAGGCCTCTAATATTCCCAATAAAAGAACAATAATATATCTAATGTTAGCACATCAGAAAGCTTCAGTGTGTACCCTTGTCTTTGTGTATCGGAGGCTTCCTTTACGTCAGCTGTTATAAAGCTTACCTTAGAAATGTTACAATTTCCAAATAAGATTTCCAGACGATTGATATGAATATTTCTAACAATTATGACCTTCAGCTTTAGCTTCGTATTTAGAAGTTGTGCACAATTTGTAAAATATTAATTTTTTGAATCTAATTTAGAGAGAACACTTACACTAGTGTTGTTTGTATGTTGCAATTACATTATATTTATCTATTTTATTATATTTAAGTGGGTATGATAATTTTATTATTTTGCCAAAATGATCATTGGCATTTTGTGCTGTATTTTTAATAAAACTATGGAAGCAAATTTACAAAACAATATTTACAAAGATTTTCGTTGTTTTATTTTCATTCGTATTTCCCGACATTACAAAGTCGGAAATCCAAATATTTCAAATACATAATATGTTAGGATAATATTTCTTAAAATAAATCTCCTCTCTCCTGACTTACAATCTTCAGGATTGAAGCCTCAAGGTACCTTCTGTGATTTCGTGACTGCGTTTTTATTGTAGTAGAAAGGGGGAAGAGGTTGACCGAAGAAGACATGGATGGAGTGTGTCAATGACGATATGTGAGAGAGAGGAGTGAGTGTTGACGGCTGATAGAAGAGAATAGAAGAGAAAAGTCAGCTGTGCCGACCCCACCTAGTGGGATAAGGTGAAGAAAAAGAAGAAGATTTTTATTGTAGTAGATCGTTCAATAGAGCTTATTCTCACCTGATATTAAGTGATTAACGAAGCCCATAGATATCACATCGGGAATAATAACCATGGTCAAGTCACACACGGTTTTCTGCCCCCAAACTAAGATTCCCTGTCCCATACAAACCAGACTGATATACATATTTATATACGCTTAAATATATACATATATAAATACCAAACATCCAGATAAAGAGTAAACAAGCCTGTTCATTAGTTAGGATGGTGGTACCTACCCGTGCGGACACAAGACCATCAGTGACAGTATTGGTTAAAATGTAGAAAATTCTAGATGGTTGTGGATGGCCTTTAGCTCGTTTAAGAATCGATGTATGGAACCCCAGAAGCATTTGGCTTGGTTGATTAGAACGCTATATTCCTTTAGTCTGACAAGCACATGTCGCACGTGGGTCATATGAAGATTAAGTGACTCGGAAAAAAATAATAAATCGTCCATGAACCCGTAGCAGAAGTCGTTTAAGCCTGTGAGCACCTCATCAATAAACCGCTGAAAAGTTTGAGCTGCGTTTCTTAGACCAAATACCATGCAAGTACGGGAACTCAAACATGCCAATGAGTGCGGTGATAGCTGTTTTGGGTTTGTCGGAGGGATTTACGGGAATTTGATTGTATGCTTTAATAAGATAATTTTTTGAAAAGATAGTGCATCCGGAAAGCTGTTGAGTAAAGTCCTGAATAGGCATGATGGCGCACAGGGTTATTGATCGGGCACAGTACGAACGTTTAGTGCACGGTAGTCGCCACAGAAGCATTAAAAAAGTCAAGATAAAAACATGTCTGTAATTAGTAGGACAATTAAGCAAAACTATTTCTTTAACGAACCTAAATAAATTAACGACGAGTACGCTATCTATTTGAAGCGTTTTTGCCACAGCGCTAATCGAGTAAAATGGAAATTACGGAATCATTTAACGGTAGATAATAACAATACCTACTAGTCTACGTCAATGAATAATGGATAACGTTTATGTACAATTCAAACAATATTACAACTTAAGAAACTGATGTAAATATTATAATATCTTTACCTATAGAAACAACTTCAAATCCGATATAGAAAAGTCCAAATATGGGGGTGAGCTGGAATTCGTTATCTATACTAATTTAAAAATCTATAGTGGTTTTTACGGATGTTCCATTATAACTACTGAACCATGCATCCGATTGACTTGAAACTTGGTATCCATGTAGAAAATACATGTACTTAATGGATAGGCTAATATTTATATGAGTGTTGGACTCCCTACACCAGTTGCAGGGGCGTTAATGATGAGAGTCTTTGTGGGGGTGAGAAACAATAATGTTAATTTTAAATGCCCAGCGAAGCGGACGTGTGCAGCTAGTAGCGTATAAAAGCTGTAGTTTTCCATTTACACATAAACGAAGATCTTTACTCTGTTGACTGTCGTTTTGTATCCAAACAAATCTAGGGTCGATAAAACAACATCTCAAGACAAATTATCAGTACACGTTGCTTTTTTTTTTTTAACCCTGGGGAATCCATTTACGTATACCCGGTCCGGGGGGTAACGAACCGGGTTATGTCGGACTCCGGCGCCTCCTGAGAGGAAGAGGGGGACGAGGAGGGCCAAGGTCCTCCACCTCCCCGAATTCCTCGCAGGAGACTACGCCTTGAAAAAGGCGCGCGAAGCACTTGCCCCGCAGAACGACTACCGACTAAACCCCATCGAGATCCACCACACCGGCTACACCAGACCTACGGTACCGCAGTGCGCGCCGAAAGTCCGCCTTCGCCGGTACCCGTCCTGATGATAAGACGGGATTTCATCTCCGAGAAAATCCCGAAGGAAGTACATGCTGCTCTCGGAAATTTTCGAAATGACTAATCGATAAATTGTAAGCGAATACATATAAGTCGATATAAAAATCACATCGATAAATTCTCATAATGATTTTCATATAATACTCGTTCTTGAAGTACGAAGGAAATTAGGTTCTAAACGAAAAGGTTTAAAGGTGAAAATGCCACTGAAGAAATATTCTCGTAACGCTAAATATTTTCGAACAGGCTTGAAAACGCACGGATTTATATTACGTATGCTATTCGCATTAAAATGGTTTATGGTTCACAGTGCGTATGTTTCTGACTACTTTGAATGGCATAACAAGTGACGTTTATGGGTTTTATGGGAAACTGACGAACAGATTTCAACAGAATAGTACTTTTTTTGTTTTTTTTATTGCTTAAATGGATGGACGAGCTCACAGCCCACCTGGTGTTAAGTGGTTACTGAAGCCCATAGACATCTACAACGTAAATGTGCCACCCACCACCAGATATAAGTTCTAAGGTGTCAGTATAGTTACAACAGCTACCCCACCCTTCAAACCGAAACGCATTACTGCTTCACGGCGGAAATAGGCGGGGTGATGGTACCTACCCGTGCGGTAGAGGTCCTACCACCTAAAAATTATGTGTTCATGTTTGACAGAGAAACTTTTTGACAGATTCAGCTGTCAGTGAATATTGAATAGCAGTAGTTTGCCAGTTTTAAAAATACCCAATCCGTGTTCATATTTTTGTGCAACAGAAAAAATAGCGATTATTGTTCATTTAAATTGTTAACCGAAATCATAACTTTCAGATTTAATTAAATTATTTTCTCAATTCACCACAATGCTTAATGAATCAGAAAAAAAACTATTCAAGAGCGCCTAAAATGATTTAAAAAATAATGTAATCACATTGTCTTGTGATAATATTATTAGGTATATTCAGAGAACATAATCTTAATTTCAAGTTACAATTAATTTCAAATTACCACCAAAAAAAATTTTATTTATGATAACCAATTTTTATACTTTTACATAAAATTATTATACTGTAACAAGAAATACAACTCATAACTTTAATTTAGCTGTGAATAAAGTTGTATTTTCTTTGCATCATACTCGTACTTATACGATACCATCGTCTCGTTTAACCATCGCACCGCCCGCCATCGGAGTAGAGTTCATCCATACTACCTGGAGCCACTGCGTTCATCGACAGTGCGTTTCCAGAGATTTTTTTTGCCACGTACCATCCGGGTTTGGAATGAGCTCCACGGTGTTTCCCGAGCGCTATGACATGTCCTTCTTCAAACGAGGCTTGTGGAGAGTATTAAGCGGTAGGCAGCGGCTTGGCTTTGCTCCTGGCATTGCAAACGTCCATGAGCAACGGTAACCACTCACCACCAGATAGGCCGTATGCTCGTCTGCCTATAGCCATAAAAAAAACAACATTTTGGTCAAAAGACAAATTCGGCTAGCGCTCCAAGAAAATATCAATCCGTATGTTCCCATGTTCCCATGTACCTATATGTATATATATACAGAACTGTGGGCATTTCCGATGTCGTTGGTTAATTCTAACACTGGGACTGCCCATTTATCACCAAACGTCGAGGACAAATAAGCGTACGAAAGCTGCCCTCAATGGCCTCAAGATGTAGTCTCCGCACTAATGAGCGCCCATCATTCAGCAGGCCTCCGGGATAAACGTTGACAAATCTATAAAAGACACACTCATTATGATTTATAAGTGAAGAGTGTGTTTTGCTTGAATGAAACATATTTACGGTTAAGTGCACGTTCTTTTCGATAATAAGCGAATGGATGTTTGTAATAAATTCACTTATTACACGTGTGACTGATGAGGTCATCTTCTATTGGAGTCTCGTCTTATTGTTCTATATTTCAGTATCGCAATTGGCTTCTTGTGATGCCGTTGTTGTCAGTGTTGAGTTTATAAAAATCTTCAATTACTAAATGTATATGTAAAGATTCTGTTCCAACCAGACTCAAACGAGACTTGTGCACTGCTGGAGTCCATGGGCGACGGTAACTACTCACCATCAGGTGGACCGTATTTTTTTTTTTTATTGCTTAGGTAGGTGGACGAGCTCACAGCCCACCTGGTGTTAAGTGGTTACTGGAGCCCATAGACATCTACAATGTAAATGCGCCACCCACCTTGAGATATAAGTTCTAAGGTCTCAGTATAGTTACAACGGCTACCCCACCCTTCAAACCGAAACGCATTACTGCTTCACGGCAGAAATAGGCGGGGTGGTGGTACCTACCCGTGCGGACTCACAAGAGGTCCTACCACCACCGTATGCTCGTCTGCCTACAAGGGCAATAAAAAAAAACATATACATTATTAACCAACTTACATACGCCTTAGAGGAGAGGGTTCCGCATAAAACTGAGTCGTTTTCTACATTTTGCGAATTAATCACGGGCTCTTGGGCCCCACAGCCGCATCAAGCCCCATGTAAACACGTTAGGCGTATGCGAAACGAATCAAATCGATTCGGCCGTGTAAACATGCGCTACATTTCTTAGGGAAACGGCTTGTACAATTAAATCAGATTGGAAACGCGGGTAGTTTAATGAATAATATATTACCTACATTTAGTTAAATTGAAATGGGAATAAAAGACAAAAAAAGATAATTTTACTGGTGGTAGGACCTCATGTGAGTCCGCACGGGTAGGTATAACCACCCTGCCTATTTCTGCCGTGAAGCAGTGATGCGTTTCGATTTGCAGAGTGGGGTAGCCGTTGTAACTACACTAAGACTTAGAACTTATATCTCAAGGTGGGTGGCGCATTTACGTTGTAGATGTCTATGGGCTCCAGTAACCACTTAACACCAGGTGGGCTGTGAGCTCGTCTACCCATCTAAGTAATAAAAAAAACTAAAGAATTTTGTTACATTTTGTTATTTTTTAAATACATCTTAATGGCGATACGATTTGTAAATGAAATTGAGGGAGTTCATGTAGAGTCCCTTCTTTATTTCGCCGTAAAGTCGTGTTTTATGTAATTAACACCAAAGTTGGAACAATAGAAATTTTATTGTTGTAGTGGCATAAACAATTCTAAGTTATTATATTATATTAGTTACTTAATATTAAACACATAATAAATATTTTTTTACGTTTTAAATTTTCGGCGGTAAAAAGGTCCCGTGTCACAGACTATATTCTTTTTTTCCACCTCTCGTGCGTTCCGACTTACGCATCATAAAAAGGTGCGTTCTTAAACACCACAAAATGTTTGATGTTTTTCAAAATCAGTCGCTCTGTGAAGCTATTATAAAGCGATCGAAACAAACAAAATTTAACCAGCTTATTGAACTGATAGGTATACGAATATGTATTCACCGTTCCAACTAGCCGTAGCTATGCGACGCAATCAGGGTTAATACCACTAAATCATTCATCTAAACCTAGCTAGGGAGACGCAAGCACGTTCGCGAAATGACGTCATAATGTTAAAAACTTTCATATCTTCGAGTTTCAATTAACATACTAGAATTACTTATCTATATATTAATACGTGAAGCAAAAACTTTGTATCCCTTTTTACGAAAATTGCGCGGACGGAGGAGTATGAAATTTCCCACACTTAAAGAGAATATAGAGAAGAAGTGCACAATGCTATTTTTTTTTTAAATAATGCATAAAAGATACATTAAATCAATAAAGAAAACATTACACACACTACATACCATGTATTTGACGCACACACGCATGCATACTATTTATTGTCAAGCTTTTGTTCTTGACGTCTGCTGTCAAATTGAGAATAGATTAAATATTGTTTGTCTTTGTTAATATTTTTATAGTGTAGTCTTGGCAAAATTTGTGATAATAGAAGTATAAAATACAATCATAATAGTGTACAAACTTACAATTCCAATTAATTATAGTCGACTCTAGTTTAATTAGATTTGTGACGTTTTAAATTATAGGGCATTATTTACTATGTTTTCTTTGATGGCCCAAACTATTTTACGGACCATTTCGATGCCATATGGGCATCGACAGGTGGCACTCTCCGGGGCCTGTGGAACCACATGGCCTCGGATTTACTGAGCGCCACGTCGAGGCCCAATCTCCTGATTTTGCCGACGACATGCGCTACCCCAGCGGTGGCAAGACGAGCAGACTCAGCAAAGCTCCCTCCCCGGGCCACGACCAGCGTGTCGTCTGCGTAACATATTACGCTTAGGCCCGGGAGGAGGGCACCCCTCAGCACCCAGTCATACCCGATATTCCACAAAAGAGGGCCGAGTACCGACCCCTGTGGAACACCGCGCACGACCGGGAACCGATGTACGACCCCATCGTGTCCGGTACACGTGACCGATCTGTCCTCCAAGTAGGAGCCGACCAGCCGGCGAAGGTAGAGGGGCACTCCGTGTCTTTCCAGCGCCCCCCCTATCACGGACCAGGGCAGGGTGTTAAACGCATTGGCGATGTCGAGCGACACCGCCAAGGCCACCCCACCCCCACAGACGGCCTCCTCCGAGAGGGCCCGCACGCGAAGGATCGCGTCCACCGTTGAGCGGCCCTCTCGGAAGCCATACTGCTCCGCCGACAGATCGGGTCCCACCCCGATCAGATGCTGGATGATGCGGGCTGCCAGAATGCGTTCCAGCAGTTTGCCCACCTCATCCAACAACACGATGGGACGGTACCCGGCGGCAGTATCCGCCGGGCGCCCCTCCTTTCT
Organism: Bombyx mori; assembly: GCF_030269925.1. Lineage (NCBI taxonomy): Eukaryota > Metazoa > Arthropoda > Insecta > Lepidoptera > Bombycidae > Bombyx > Bombyx mori. The sequence continues at coordinate 14,827,017 of NC_085112.1, forward strand.
CAATAGCACAAGTCTGCCCGTCCTCCACGATGAAGGAAACCGTCCCGACTCGAGGCAGGAGTTATAAAGCCTCAAGAGTCGGTCCCCTAGGGCACCAAGAGCCAAGGCCCAAACCCGGCCATGGACGCCGTCCGGGCCAGGTGCAGTGTCCTTTGCGCACATTTTGCGTACTGCCACACGGAGCTCCGCCCCTGTTATATGGGGCACCTCAGCAGGGGCGTCGCCGTCGTATTCCGGCGGCGCGCCCATAGCGGGAGCGACAAATCCCCCCTGCTCCTGCGGGAACAGCGCCGAGACGATGTCCCGCAGCTGCTGAGGCTGGAGACGCTCCGTGATTGGGGGGGGCCATGGGCGCATTTTATTGCGCACCATGTGATAGGGTCGCCCCCACGGATCCTCATCCAGCGTCTCCAGGAGACTCTCCATGTGTTGGTCCTTGGCTCTTCTGATGGCCAGCTGCAACGCCCTCTGTGCGACGCGAAATGCGCCGTACAGCTGGGCCTCTACCACCGCGAACGCCACCGGATCGTTGCGCCGCGGCAAGCGACGGCGGCGATGCCTCGCGCACTGGCGCCTTGCCCGAACGCACTCCACGCGGAGTTGCGCGATTTCGGGCGACCACCAGTACAACAAATAGAGTACTCTATTCAACAAATAGAGGCCGGTCACGTTCGCCCACCTCTCCAACAGCCTACCACGAGCGTCCGAGCGGGGGGAGCCCCATGCGACAGACTTCGCGTTGAGGTCCCCCGCGAGAATCACTGGACGAGGAGCGAGGCGGCGAGCAATCGCCCCGATCCCGTCCAGGAAATGCCCGAACTCGACAGTAGGCCTATTCGGAGAGAAGTACGCCCCGATCACGACGGTCCCTTCCAGCTGCACCGCGACGAACCCTTGGCCCCTGGTCACCATCGCCAAGGGGGGGATCGTCGCGTCTCTTCTTATGACTATGGCCGCCAGGCCGCCTTCGTCCCCGAACCAGCAATCATTTGCCGGGGGAACGAAGTACGGCTCGGCGACCACAGCCACGTCTATGGACCACTCCGCCATGCTCTGAGACAGCATGTCCTGAGCTCTGGCGGAGTGGTTCAGGTTTCCTTGGAGGAAGCGATAGGTGCGGTCCATTACTGTTGAACCACATCCATCGCCCCCTCCTCTTCACCGCTGCCCCCACCCTCCGGCACCGGCGCCGCAGCGGGGATTGCAACATTGGCCAGTGCTCCTCTGGCCAACCTTCTCTTCTGCCGGCGCCTTGATTTTCGGCGCCGGTTGCGTTCAGTATTAACACCGGACGGGAAGCAAGCCTTGCCTCCCGCCCGGTGGTTTGCCCTACGCCCAGCCGCAGCGCACAGAGCGCAGTGCGGGGCGGCCGTGCAGGACGCCGCTTTATGACCCGGTTGGCCGCAGCGGAAACATAGACCGCTGCGGTCAACTAAGCTGGTGCACCTAGCGAGGCCGTGCCCGGTGCTAAAGCACCGGAGGCATCGCCAGGCACGTGGTTCTTGGAGACGCACGTGGGCCGCTATCCAGCCCACGCGCAGTCTCCCCGGATCCCCCATTGACCTTCCCGGCGGAGGAGTAGCCAAGGAAGTGGCAGCCTCCACAGGGCAGCGCGCCCACGCTGACCTAGCTCCGGAGTATCCTGAGCGAAGTTCGCCCACGGTCACGCTCTCCAAGGCACATCCACCTTGGGCGGCTATCGCAGCTGCCACCTCCTCCTTGGTGGCGCAGTCGTCCAGGCCGGTGATCCTGATCTCGGCCATCCTCACCGGCCTGTGCACGCGCACCTCATTCTCCGGCAGCGCCACGCGGAGCGTCGCCACTAGTCTGTCTGCGACACCAGAACTATCCGCACCGGGACACTCCAGCAGCTTCGCTCCATTGGCGGTATGCCGGAAGCGGAGGCCTTCCTCTGCCCCGATTTCTGCTAAGTTGACGGCCTGGGCCATCACCTCATTATAGGTGAGGCCCTTTTCGGCGGCGGCTGGCAGCAACGTCACTACGACGGCAGCCGACCGCGCTGCGCGCGTCTTCTTCTTCTTGGCGTTCTGCTTCTTGTTGGTGGCCGGTGCTCGACTCTCGCGAGGAGCAGCCACGGCCACCAGCTCTGTGCTTCGGGCTGCAGCGGTCAGCGCTCGACCCCCTCTGGGAGCTGCCAGAGCCTCTGTCTGTTGCCTACCTTTCTTGCCCCGCTTCACCACTTCCGTCCAACCCTCGTCCATGCTTGACGGGGGAGGAGGAAGGGGACGGGGCTGGGATTTCAGGGCAGGATTTTGGGCACCCGTACCCCTGTTATTTTGATTGCGGCCTCCACGTCGTGCCAACCTTGTGGATGAGGTGGGGGTGGAGGTCGGCCGGGCGGCCTGGCCCCGCGGGACGGCGGCGTTTGTTGACGCCGGGACACAGTCTCCGGAGCCATTGGAGGAGCGGAGTATCTTCTCGAGGCTGGCAAAGTGCTTGCCAACCTCAACCGCCACCGCCCGCGAAATGCAGGCCACCATTTCCTCTCTGCTTGGGAGGGAGTGGTCTACTTCTTCCGTCCCAGCAGCCATGTTGTATGGCCTCTGTGACCCCGCAGCACGTGAGGGCGAAAGAGGCGGCTCTGCAGGCCTGGGCCGCGGTAGCGCTGGCCACTCATCCACCATCCTCGCCAGTGGCGAACGGATGTCCTCAGCCCGCGCTGGCGTAGGGTTTAGCTTTCCTCTACGTGCAGATGCAGGGGCGGCCGATATCCGCGGAGGTGGCGCAGGCCTTAGCTCAACCCTTCGTGGAGGGCGAGGGATCGCAGGAGTAGGCGCCAGCGAAACAGGGGCCTCGGAGGTGGGCTCTGGCATGGGTGCCACCGCACTCATCGCGGACCGCAAGTGCACAGTAGTATCCATCGCCCCCGCGGGGGGCCCAGGGCATGGCAGCGCGGGCCTCGGCAACAGGGGAGTCCCTCCCCGCAATGCCGGGGTGTCTCCCGGGATGTGACTCTCTCTGGAGTCAAACTGAGAGACGTGACCTTTGCTCTCCACCTCTCGGCTCGCTACCAAGTCATGGAGCTTGGACATGGTGGGGATCAGCCTCGTTTTAACCATGGCGGCTGCCTCCCGGAGTCTTTTCCGGTAACTGCTGCCTGGCTCGGCGCCCTTGGCAGCCACAGTCGACAGCAGCTTACCCAAATTAACAAGCGCAAGGTCGAGGTCCCGGAACGTCTCGTCCCCGCTAGCCAGGGACGCAGCCGACGTCGACATCGACTCCACCGACGTCGCCGGTGACACCGCGCCCCTCCTCCTTACTGGTGCCCACTGGGGAGCAGGCATCGCGTCTTCCGACGCAGCAGCAGACCCCGAAACCACCGGAGTCACCTCCTCGATGGCCATCGTCTTTTCCGGCACCTCAGTGCCGGAGGATGACGCGCTGCCGTCATTTGAAGATGGCAATGGGGTTTTTCTTCGCCCCCTCTTTTTCCCCACCGATGGTCTGGTGGGGTTGATTGCACCCGAGTCGCTGGCGAGCGCAGAGCGCATCGAGCCGGCGATCGGGGAGCGCCTCGGTTCGACGGGAATTCCGCTGCCCGTCGCACAGCCTCCTTCATCCTGACAATTGTTGCCCCCCCCAGAATACGTGGGGCAGCGTGCTTCCACTGAGGTGGAAGCACGGAGGGATTCTCCGCCCGACTCGCGGGCGGTACCCTCCTGGGGTACTAACTTTGCACAATTGTCCATCATGTCTATGAATTCCTTTTTTATTAACCAGGGGTTTGGTCCCCTGGGATCTACGACACCCTCGGGACTGGAAACCCTCCAGCCATACATCCCATCGCCGGGTGTCGAGCTTGGGATTGGGGCATTTTTGAAGAGGTTTGCATCCTCGCGGCTTCGACCAGTAAAGGCAGAAGCCCCCGTTCCCCATGACTGGGGTTTACGGTTTGGCCGACGGTGGCCGGAGCCTATCCATCGCCCACAACGCGGTGCGGAGCCACGCCGGCGAACCGGTACCTCCCATATCTGGAAGGCTTTCCCCTGTAGCCGAAGCCGGGGACATGGCAACCCGCAGCCGGAAGACACAAAAGTGCCACTGGCTCATCAGGCTCCCGAGAGCCAATCCCTCATCCCCAGAATGGCACCCTTTGCCAGTGCAAAGGGCGTGGAGAGGGTCCCTCGCTCTCTCTTAAGGTAGCCCCCACAGAATGCAGAGGCGTCCGAGGAGAGCTGGGTGCAGTTCTCTTTGTCGCGGCGTCCCACACAGATTCCTCTGCACGCGATTTTAGGGACGCACGCTTAAGCCCCACCGCCACGACAAGGCGGAACTGCATTCGGTGGGGGTGTTCCTAGTCTATAATAAAATTCAAAGATTGCTAAATATTAACGTAGTATTTTGTAGAAAAATTCAAGGACTAAACAAATATGACCGCCGTCAAACCGGGAAATATTATAATCCATTTTTAATTTCATTTTTTGACAGTTAGACCAGTTTTCGACCCACCTAGATAGAAATAAAATTGTAAATGATGCCACCCATCCTGAGAGATGGATTCAATCGAAGGAGTCTTTAGCCCATATAGCGGCAGTTTGCAATCATTACTCTAGTGCCCTTTTCGTAAGCGCGAGGTCAAAATAGGTGCACATGTCCTTACGAATCCATCAGATTAAATAACCCTTGCGTTATACGCCTTCAACTACAACACTAGGAGCAGACTTAGGGACACCAGTAACCATACTCGTCGAACTCGGCAAAGAGTTCGACGTACAACCTAACCTAAGTAAGCATCAGTCCACTGAGTCGCGGGATCTTCTCAGCGGGTCGCGACTTCGATCCGGTAGTAGATTCATTCACGAAGCAGCTGCCCTTGAGTTGTTAGGTCTCCTTTGGAGGCGCCCGGACTTGCTGTTAGCAAATCCCACCCCTCCTGGCTGAGCCTTTTCTCGCCCAACTGTCCTGGTGAAACTGAGGAGGCCTCCGGGCCGCCAGTAATAAAAAACTACTAAAAGAATAGGTACAAACAACAGGTTCATTGAAAATACTGGGGACAATGCCCCCTCATACTGTCACGTCCACACCCTGCACCTTAATCACAATATTATAAACAATTCGCGATAGGATTGTGACACTCAATCGTCTGATGTGAAAGCACACCAATACCACTAAATTAAAGTTGGAGACCAAAATAATGTGGTACAACACTCAGAGAACACTTCTGCTCATACTCTGGTATCATAGTCGTTTTCGCTTATACCTATAAAAAGAGTTAGAGCGGTACTATACATATAAGGGCCCACCGCACATACATATAAGGTAAGTACTAAACGTTGAAAAAGAATAAAAAATATTGTAACTCTAGATCTGGTAGGCCCGTAAACCCGTTTTTTATTTTATTTTATTTTTATTGCTTAGGTGGGTGGACGCTCACAGCCCGCCTGATGTTAAGTGGTTACTGGAGCCCATGGACATCTACAACGTAAATGCGCCACCCACCTTGAGATATAAGTTCTAAGATCTCAATATAGTTACAACGGCTGCTCCACCCTTCAAACCGAAACGCATTACTGCTTCACGACAGAAATAGGCAGGGCGGTGGTATCTACCCGCGCGGACTCACAAGAGGTCCTACAACCAGTAAACTCACCAGTTTACTCAAATACACAAAAAAAAGTTGAATTATAAATATATTTTATTTTATAATAATATATACTCGTATGGAACAGTAAAAGTTTATTCAGACATGTTTGAAAACTCTTGAAAACTTAAGAAAATACATAGTATGATATTTTCATTCTTAATGTCACGTATATTCAATTCTAGACGTAAAATTCTTTCTACTTATTTTTATTTTAGCATGTAGGTCAGATGATAAAATATAAGCAATATAAAGTATCTGATATTTGTCTTTAATGATAATATAAATTTCACTTTGATCAAAGTGTTAAATATTTATTAGAACGCGAAAGGAATTTAATATTTAAATGACGATAATTTCTCACAAGGATGATCTGCTAAAGAGCAGGATGTTATTGTCATAATATTTTTTAAGCATATATTGCATTTGGAATACTTCATATGAATAAACAACAAAAGACTTAATTGCGTTTTCTGTGATATAAATAAAAAAACAAGTCTTAAAGCCCTTAATCTTTTTTAAAATTAATATTGAAAGTTAAACAGTAAACAGTATTAACTAGAGGTCCCGCAGTAGTCGAAATTCGACTATAATTAATTGAAATTGTAAGTTTGTACACTATTATGATTGTATTTTATACTTCTATAATCACAAATTTCACCAAGACTATACTATAAAAATATTAACAAAGACAAACAATATTTAATCTATTCTCAATTTGACAACAGACGTCAAGAACAAAAGTTTGACAATGAATAGTATGCATGCGTGTGTGCGTCAAATACATGGTATGTAGTGTGTGTAATGTTTTCTTTTTGATTTAATGTATCTTTTATGCATTATTTTAAAAAAATATTAGCATTGTGCACTTCTTCTCTATATTCTCTATAAGTGTGGAAAATTTCATATTTCTCCGTCCGCGCAATTTTCGTAAAAAGGGATACAAAGTTTTTACTTCACGTATTAATATATAGATAAACTAAAAAAAACTAAACTCTCTTTTTACTGAATGACAGACTTCACTCCATGATACTGAAGAAAAATATTTTTTAATAACTAAAGAGTTTAAAATAATAAAGGTTTTTCTTAATACATATTTTTCGCTCTTCCTTCATTTGCGTTTTCACTATTTGTGGATTAAAAAAATACGACCCAAATCCTATATTCGCCAATAAAGATTTAATGATTGTGTACCTAATCGATATAATATTACATTGATAAAAAATTCCAATATCTAGATATGAAACCGAGTATCCTTTGTAAGCACGTCGTGAAATGGACTAATAAAAAGGTAACATAGACCTTATTGCAACTGCGCCTAAAGTGTGTTTTTAATTTGTCGCTAAGAAGTATCCCTATAATTCCCTATAACCCCTTTAATATAATATGTATGTCAATTACCATTTCATATCCACGGTTTCTGTATTCACGGCATATTTACGGAACATATATCGCGTATATAAAGAGCTTTTCCAAACTCTTTGGTTATTTCGCAAAATACTAAACCTCTTTGATAAACAATCACAAATAATATAACAATAAACAAAAAAAAAACGTGTGCAGCCGTGAGACCTCGTTAAGAACGAAATTCTTAACTTACGATGCTCTTTTTGAGGGTGAGCTTATTACCATTTCACTATTGTCTCTAATGCGCTCTATTATTAGCGTGATTATCATGAGTGTGCACGCATTCTTTGTATTCCAATGGGCTTGGGATTCATTGCTGTTCTTCCAGGTGCACGTGCAAACAATAATAATATAGAGGTGCGTCTTTAATACCACTCTTCTTCCGTTGAGCTCGACCCGTCCTTGTGAAGCCGGAAAGGCCTTCAGGAACCCAAACAAAACTAGACGAGCCGAGTACAATCGGAGCTCCACAGCGCGTCGTAGCTTGTGATGCCAATTTTAGACTTACAATGAGTTTTTTTTTGTGTACCTACTTAAGCTGATGGTTTTGAGGGACCTTTTCGGCGTGACCCTAACAAGTAGTTGAGCTCACAGGGCTCAAATCTGATGACGTTGCTAATTCTAAGCAAGAGCAGTGCTTCACAGAAACACGACCCATTGAGAAGATCCGGCGAGAAACTCGGTGAGCACGTGATCATAGCAATCCTTAGGATTATGCATGTAGCTTGTAGGCGACTGATTCAAAAACGATCAACACAGTATTGTACATACGAAAAAGCGTCATGTTTTTTGAATCATAAAGATGTAATTCAATTGACTGTAAGTAATGTTTTTCTTGATGACGCTCGAGCATTGGGCACAAGTATTTCACTAAGCCCGTCCACTGTGAGCGCGATCGCAATGAAAACCAACAACTGACGCAACACGGGCCAAACGTTAAAGACGTGATCATTCGAAGCGTCTAGGTCCTATCACGGTACACGAATTTGCACTCGGCTTATACGCCCACATACATGGTTCGTTTAGCATAGCTTTTACACAGCTTTTTGTGGACTAACTAGACGAAGAAATAGAATCGATTCCTTGTGACCAACAGTTACGGTCGTTTTAGGGGCTATCTATAGGCTTTTGCTATTTTTATTTTTTATTGCTTATATGGGTGGATGATCTCACGGCCCACCTTATGTAAACTGTTTACTGGAGCCCATAGACTCCTACAACGTAAATGCCGCCACCCATCTTGAGATCTAAGTTCCAAGGTCTCCGTTTTTACAGTACGACAGCCTCACCCTTCAAACCGAAACGCATTACTGCTTCACGACAGAAATAAGCAGGGTAGTGGTACCCACACGTGCGGACCCACAATACAACTAGTTCAACGGAAATGAATATTCCAGAAACCAAAAATAAACGTGCCATTTGTAAAACAATAATTAAATAAAACAGCCTACATAAAAAGCCGTCGTGAAGTGGAGGAACCACTGAGAAAATATTCGACGCAACGCCGCAGTCCCGTGCCAATAGAGTTTTACGATACCTCCTTATCTTGAGGTATAAGACGAATCAGACATTTACAATTCAAATATATTATACGCCTCTCGTAACCGTTTGTACACGCTGTTCCCTCAGAGGCTAGTTTCGTAATAAAGTATCTATCTATAACAAAATTTGATATTTTTTTGGAACATAAATAACATTACATCACGAAGTCACCTCACTCGATACGAAAACTTTAGGCATCCTCTACATTAGGCCTCCATAGAGACTTCATTCGTCTGGCAATCTACAACAATTAAAAAAATATATAGTTAAGCCTGTAAGGGTAACGCCATCTATCGTCGAATAGCAGAAACGAATATCAAAAGAGCTAGTAAAATCGAGAACGCTCGAGAAGTGCAATGCCATCTATTATCAAATAGCGGAAACACGTATCGAAACGACTGGGCCTTATCTACGATGCTCTCGATAATTCTAGGGATGTCGTATCGATTTTATAAGCGTTGCAGAGATGACACGAAGGCAGTTGGTAATCGGATCTACTTAATGCGAAACAGCGAACGGATCACCTGAAGCAAAGCGGAAGAAGTGAATTACAAATTGTTAAGTGTTCAGTAAGTGTTCTAAATGTTAAATAGAGTTTTAATTTGTAATTCGGTGGAAGTTTAATTTATACCGAACCCCAGCGCGTAACAATATAATATCTTAATCAATCTGAAGTAAAGGATTGCCTTTAATGGTGTAGTAGTTATTAATCCTGGGTACTTTATCACCGGTTACTCGTTCTCTTCCGAGGCGAAGTCCAAAATTTTGTTGTAGCTATATTTTGATAGTCCGGGTCTAGAAGCGCTTGTTTTTATATCTTAGGTATAATTAAGCAGGTATACAATATAAAATCATTCTTCATTTAATTTGTTCCTATTAAACATTCTACTGATTATCTAAATTTGGTTTTAATGCAAATAAGCATTTACATTCTTTAACAAGTATTTCTATTTCACAGTCAATTTAAATTCAGTTTTATAATCAATTAATAGTAATACTTAATTACTCTGCTTCTCCTTCGTGGTTATACTCTTGGCACTTGTGGTGAACATTCTGACACCGCGCCCGTTACGCATACAATGAGGCAATTCGTTACAGCTTTGATTAGGTCAGTCCACATCACAGGAAATCGGCAGTACCGTCTGACTTCTTTTAACACCTTGTCCTGCACTACCGGGCGTTCGATTGAAATTAATCCACACCTATAAAGTCCGTCCAGGACATATCTTAAGAGAGAAATACGAGAAATGGACTAAAATAATTACAGAGTGGTACCCACGTGATGGCTGTAGGAAAAAAGGAAGACAGCCAAAACGTTGGGAAGACGAAATAAAGAGTGTAGCCGGCCCGCATTGGAGTCGAATGGCCAAAAATAGAGAACATTGGCAATCTTTAGAGGAGGCCTTTGTAAAGAGACAAGCTGTTTTGAAAACCACACCGAACGCCGAACGGGATACTTGATTATAAGTTGTATTTAAATTTAATTTATTATTAAGTAATTTATTAATTTAGTAATTAGTAAGTAAAACAGCAATAAAGGCTTATTATTATTATTATGGGTTATGGATAAAAAAAAATTCTCAGCTAATGCTAGTAAATGTGAACCTAGCGCGGGCTTACGCCAAGTGAGTTCATTGAGTTCATTGTTCATGGTTCATTGTGTAGTGTTGTAGGGGTTTGAGTAGTGGATGTAAGGAATCGTCGCACTATGGAACAGGTGTCGATTATTACAGATTTTTGTAAAGCAATGTATGAATATTTATTAAGATCAAGTTCTGAGAGCGATGTTATTATTATATTATTATTATTATATAAAGTTCGTCGCTAGGTTTCAAGCATTTCATTTGTGAAACAGCTGACACGAGGTCTCCCGCTGAAGATTTATGGACGACGAAAGCCGATTCCATTCGAAATGCAACGCCGGAGGTAAACTAGCAGATTTCTCAAAAACTTACCTAACAAAAGTTAGGGGCGGGTGATTGAATGTGCTAGCATTTTATCTGAGCAGCAATTTATGGGGGAGGCGGCCCAATTGATAGGGTGCTAACCGTTGCCCAAGGGGCTGATAAGGATTATGGTCTTAGCGGAATGGCCGAAGGTTTTTCTTGACGCAAAAACTTTACGAAAGTAAGTTCGCGTCACGATCCAATGGCCTATGATAAGGGTTGAGTGATTGAAATTGTTTTTTGATTTGTACGAAGGGATCTTGACTCGTTAAAAGAGTCAAAGGTAACAGTCACACAGAATGTAGTGAACTCTTAGATTATAAGTTAGAACACACTTCATTCCACATCGTTGATCACGTAGGACTTGAAGGGTCAGATGACATTGAACTACTGAAGAACATTCAGAAGGGCACAGAATTGATTTCCTTGATCAAAAATCCCGTATTAGGCTTCTACTTGATCTACTGTCTTGACTATCTAATTTTGTCAGTTGTTTATAAAATTGAAATACAGAAATAAATATTTAATTGCTTAAATTTGGCTAAATCAGTTTCTAGCCGCTACATTTTATTTATTTATTTATTTCTAGTAGCTTAGATCAGGCTATAGGTATCATAACGTGAATACCACCAATCGCGATGAATGATAATGGCTGAAAAGTATATCGTTGTCCCAAACATCAAACATTCGAGGCAGAAATAGGCAGGACCGTGGTACCCACCCGAGCGAGCTTCTAATTCGCCCTACAACCAACAGCGTCTCTGTTTTACTTTCTTAGGCATAAATTAAGCAATCTGACTATTAGGAATTTTCTATAAATCACGAAATTTAAAAATGAAGGCGTCGTGGCCTAGAAAATAAGACGTACGGTGCATTCGTATGTAGCGATGCACCGGTGTTCGAATCCCGCAATCGGGTACCAATTTTTCTAATGAAATACGTACTTAACAAATGTTCACGATTGACTTCCACGGTAAAGGAATAGCATCGTGTAATAAAAATCAAATCCGCAAAATTTGAGTGAGTCAGCACGGCTGGTACCACCGCCCCGCCTATTTCTGCCGTGAAGCAGTGATAAAAAAAAAGGAAATTGTTCAATACCCCCGTCGTTTCCATTATAAAGCATAACATTCGCAAATAATATGAACATATTATAAATACTAAAAAGAGCAGGAGGGCGGGCAGTACGATTAAAATTTGAATAACAAAAGATGCAACATCACAGATTAATAAGAGTTCTGCAGCCATTGTCCTGTTTTGTTTTTTACGTTATGCTGTCTGGTTCTAATATTGCTGCGAGATATTACGGAGCTGTGCTTTCGAAAAATATTTTCATTTATTTATTTGTCTTTACAAATTGTGGGCATAAGCTCATCCCCCACTTGCTATTCACAACATGATAGACACCCACCTTGGTACATGAGGTCTCAACTGTCTACTGTCTCAACTGTATAATAAAATCGCGGTCCCATTATTGTACTTTTGCCCATTGTACCAATCATTGGATCAATGTTTTGTGATCATCATTTGGTTTATTTTTATTATTATTGCTAAAAAAAAAATTATTTAAAATTTCTGAAACTATTCTTCATTTAATAACTTTAAATTTACACGACTTTGGGCTCGAACATGACATTCGTGTGAGTTAACATAACATTGATGACCACGATCACTCTGCCAAGAGTACATACGACTGAAAAATAGAAAATTACCTGGTGGTAGGTGTGAGTCCGCACGGGTAGGTACCACCACCATGCGTTTCGGTTTGAAGGGTGGGGAGCTGTTGTAACTGTACTGAGACCTTAGAACTTGTATCTCAAGGTGGGCGGCGGCATTTACGTTATACATGTCTATGGACTCCGGTAACCACTTAACACCAGGTGGGCTGTGAGCTAGTCCACCCATCTATGCAATCAAAATAAATAAAAGAAGAATATTACATTTGTGTACAATAAAGCGTAATCACGATTAAACTCTCCGAGAGAATGACAACAACGTAATTGATGTAATTAACATTTACAATCAAAACTAATTTGATTACGCTAGGAATAATTTCGGGGAGGAAAAAAAACATAAAATATTTTAAGAAGCCATCTCCCAAATTGCTTCGCGCTACGGATGACCAGTTAATATCGCCTTTTTTAATCTACCCCCGGATCATCTTTCAGAATGACTAATCAGGAACTTAAGGAAGATATTTTGATTACATTACTCGTTTTCAAGATATTAATACTGGCTATTTGATTTAGTTGTTTTTTTTTATTATGAAAGATGCTCAGTTTAGCTGTTTTTTGTAAAAAACTTGAAATATGTTAATAAGTGCTCAGAAACCACGAAGCTTCACTTTTTTTTATTGCCTAGATTGGTGGACGAGCTCACAGCCCACCTGGTGTTAAGTGGCTTCACGGCAGAAATAGGCAGGGTGATGGTACCTACCCGCGTGAACTCACAAGAGGTCCTACCACCAGTAAAAACCACATGTAAATAAAATTGCTTTTTTATTATAATACTTATATGTACCATTTTTTAAACTTTTATTAACGTTAAGATAATTTGATATGGAAATAGTGCAATAGTGCTTTTTAACAGAAGACCTCAATCTACGTATGCTATTATTCTAACACTTACAAGGTTGGCAGCCACATCAGATCACCCTTTGCAGTATCTCCGACGAAGCTGGAGGAATGGCGAACCATGCCTGTTTGTTCCATCTACACCTATGAGACGAGGCTCTGGAGCAGAATGTTCCAAATCCCATGCATTCGAACCATAGCATTTATGCTTCCCAATTCAAATTTAAGTTTTCCTATTTTATTCTTCGAATTAGGTCTTGGTCTTTTTTGCCTCTTTAGGCATACGTCCCCCCTAATTAAGTAATTATCCTCGCTCAGGGACATCAGCAATGCCAAGGGCACAGCCAAGCCGCTGCTTACTGATGTTTAAATTTAGAGAAATCCTTACACTCTCAACTCACGACTCAACCTACTCCGAATAGACATGTCAAGCGTACCATCATGGTCCTTAAGTCAAAGATAAAGGCGTTCACGATGCTTAGAAGCTATTAGCACGAGTAACGAAAGAGATAGGCGAACGTGCACACTGAACCTATCACAACGAGTATGCCACCACTAACCATGAGATATGAGATCAAAATCTCACTTGCGTTACTTAACCGCTGCCGTACCCTTTAAATAGGAATCAACGATTGCTTCGCAGTTGAAATATGATAATGCTTCTGGATGATTTTACCTACCTAAGGATCTCTCATTTTGCCCTACCACCATTTACGCAAATACAATCCACAAAATGCCTTTATATTCTTATTACAGGCAAAGTTGAGGCCCATCTTTTACCGAACAAGCTCTAAGCCTCGTTCCGCGGGATACCTTAAAAGTTAAATTGGATAAGAGTCTTAAGAAATATTTCGGGATTTGCTTTATTTATTGGTAATCTCGCATTTGTTCTACGAAACTTACGTAAAAGTATGTTTTTTTTCTGGAGTTGGAACTTACGACGAAACTGCTCGGTCATACTTAAAATTCAATTAAGGAAATGCTTCGGAACGCACTTACCAACTTCTCGAATATTCTCGAGTACTCAAGATTAATAAATTTACGTATTTACTAGTGGTACCTAGGTCGTTTTGTAAATATGAACCTGGTATTATCCTACCTCTCTGCTGTTGCGAGGAATGTTTTTGTTATGTATGCATGTATATCGCATTATTAGTATTCATCATTCATCATCATTATTATTAGTATTCATCGCATTATCATCGCATTATTAGTATTCATCATCATTAGTATAAATCGGATCTTCATCTGGGGTCAGAGCTTGGGAAGAATAGGAAGTTTAAGGAGTCAACACTACAAGCAGGCGCCACCTCTAAGGTTGCCGACTGTCTTGAGCGATCGTTGACAACCACCGACGCTGGTCTCCGCAGTACGGTGACTCACCATCCTGCCATTACTTACATTGTTATTGTTCTTCTTCTTCTTCCAGTGCCTCTTCAATCCTGAAGGTTGGCCGTTAGCTTCCTGTATTCATTTCTGTCAGCAGCCAGCCGGAACAGCTGTTCAACGGAGGCAATACCGGTCCACTCCCGGATATTACATTAGTATATTACATTATAAACAAGAAGGTAGATGTAAAAATCAGCCTGCTTTGAATTTCCGGATTTAATTTGTGCACGCAACGGCTTTCAAACCTAGCATAAAGAAGGAAGGAATACCTTAAGAAACGGCAGTTATATTATGGCAAAAACGGGTCTGCGCTTTGGTTGAAGGCGTTGTTTTTGCATGTAGAATAATATAGGAAAAACTATCTTAATAAATCTACTTTGGATCCAAATAAAAGACACCAAGTTTGAATTCTGTTGGTTAATGAACCGAATTATTGTCTAGAAATCCATTTCAGATACCAGACAATAGAAGCGATTAATTGTAATGAAAGTGACATTAATTTAGACGGAAAATTGAGCAAAAAAGTAAAATTACATGCCTGTCTTTGGGGTGTAAGAGAACTAGTAATTTGTTTTTAAGTCAATTATGTCATCAACTATCTTGAAATACCTTAATAATAAGATGAGACAGATTTTTTATTTATTTATTTATTTATTTATTTGGGAAACAAACAGTACAATACAAAACATAAATATTTAAAAAATATATAGCTAAAACAATAACCAAATATGTTTCCACAATCAAAATCACATATAAGTAGACAGTGAACAAGAAGAGAAATTTAGAAATTTAAATTACAAAAAAACAAAAGCAACACAATACGCACATATCATTTTATACATTAACTTACACTATAAATAACTTACACTATTAATAAGCCATTTTCATTTTAAAACCTGACGCTATATTTTCATCCTGAAAGAATTTTAGCATACTTCAGAAAATTTGATCCCTGGCTCTAGGATTTGAACATCAGGGTAGCGGTATGATTTTATACTTACCACAGACGCAAAATATTTAATTTCAATATTAAAGAAAATTGAACAAAAGGAGATATTATCTGCGAAACCATAAAAATAACTTAAGAAAGTCCCGAAGAATAATTCAAACAAAAAACAAAGATTTATTGAACAATCGTAAATAGCATTCATATTTTTCTGCCGCCCTTAACGAAATCCATCAATTCTCATCGGTTGATATGATACTGTTAGGACGGGGTTAAGCAAAAAAGATTCAATCAGAAAGAAAATTTTTTTTTTTTCCAAAAGAGGTACGTCAAGTTTTGTTTGGTAGGATAAAGAGAGCCAAATAACGGATTGATGCAAGTTTGGAGAGAGAAGAATGTTGAGCTGTAGACGAGATTTATGTTGATAACTAAGCTTTGTTTGAGGCAGAACGAAGTGGATCGAGTCAGACCTACGTTTATAATTATTATTGCAGTCGTAACCATTCTCAAATAGAACTTCTTGAACTCGCTCTATAGCAATGTGCTGATAATATAATTTAACACCGGCATATCGTATCTACCTATACAATATTAATACGTGAAGCAAAAACTTTGTATCCCTTTTTACGAAAATTGCGCGGACGGAGGAGTATGAAATTTTCCACACTTATAGAGAATATAGAGAGCAAGTGCACAATGCTAATATTTTTTTAAAATAATGCATAAAAGATACATTAAATCAATAAAGAAAACATTACACACACTATATACCATGTATTTGACGCACACATGCATGCATACTATTTACTGTCAAACTTTTGTTCTTGACGTCTGTAGTCAAATTGAGAATAGATTAAATATTGTTCGTCTTTATTAATGTTTTTTTTTAATGTACTCTTGGCAAAATTTGTGATTATAGAAGTATAAAATACAATCATAATAGTGTACAAACTTACAATTCCAATTAATTATAGTCGAATTTCGACTACTGCGGGACTTCTAGTTCTTTTTAAATGTTATTCAGTCTTGCTATAAATTCGATCAACACGAAAAAAATATGTATACGCGTGAATGAAGTCATCTGCCTCGAGACGAGAAATTTAAGTCTGAAACATTGCATATAGTGTAAAGACTTTTCAATTCTTCAAATAGAACGCATTATTGTTTGGCAGCAACAATAGGCACGGTCTTAGGGCCAGTTAAGTTAACCCAAGTGCACCTAAGTTACATACATCTATGCAACAACAACAACAACAACAAGGACACTTGTACTACCGCCCTGCATATTTCTGCCGTGAAGCAGTAATACGTTTCGGTTTGAAGGGTGGGGCAGCCATTGTAACTATGCTGAGATCTTAGAACTCATATCTCAAGGTGGGTGGCGGCATTTACGTTGTAGATGTCTATGGGCTCCAGTAACTACCTAAAACCAGGTAAGTTCGTCCACCCAACTAAGTAATATCTATTTTATCTTTACATCTATCTACTCATACCTCGTTATAGTAGATTGTTCATTTAACAAAAGCAATGTCTGCGGCGGGCGATGTATGAATCGTGCATAAATTCAAACAGAAAATTTAATGGGCCATTCCTATGTTAGTTCCCCGATGTATACTCCATATATATATATTGAGACATATTGAGCACATAAGTAACTCAAAGCGTGCTTAGGAGAAGAATTCATGCCGATTGCTACAATAAAAATATTTTAGTTGTATGGGTATGAGTTGGGTATAAAGCCTTTGTTCTATCTACCTGCCTATAAAAACGTATTTTTATAGGTACGTAGCCTATAAAAACACTTGATAATCATTTGACACAATTTTTTAACACAATAGGGATGCGACTTCGATTTTTTGCAGCAAAGATACATAAAAATATCTTTATTACCGACGCGCCGTTTGTCTTTTTTCTTATTTCATCGAATTAACAAAGTGCTTGTTGGTTCACTCCTGCATAACAAGACCGTTTTATTTGTGTTTTTAACACAAAACATATAGCATTTGTTACGTAAATTTTCTACGTAACGTAACGAATAACGCAAAAGTACGTTAGTTACAAATAGCTTCTGTCGTGTTTGACAGGATGAAATAATATTGTGAGGGGAACTTGATTCGTGAGTATTGTGTGCGGAATGTAACTATTAGCAGACAAACTAATAGCTCACATTATAATGGACATATTAGGTAAGTAAGTACTGAATATTGGACATCTAAAACCAGCATTGAATGATACTACGGGCCTGCTTGGAAAGTAATCCTGGGCTTTAGTGGGCAGACACGAAGCAAGTTATAACTTGATGAACATGCCTTTACTCCTTATAAAATAAGGCTGACCTCATTGTATCCATCCATGATGGGTACTTAGTTTTTTTATTACGTAGACGAGAGGCCCACGGACCACTCAGTGGCAAGTGGCTATCGGAGCCCATAGACATCATCGCCACGTGAGTGCCGCAACCCACCTAGAGACTTAAGATAAAGCTTTATAAAGAGGAAGAGATAGACCTAAGAAGAAATGGATGGATTGCGTGAAAGACGATATGTGAAGAGGGGAGTGAGTAAAGAAATGGTATATGATAGAGGAGTATGGAAGGAGAAAACATGTTGCGCCGACCCCAGGTGACTGGGGGAAGGGCAGGAGAATGATGATGAAAGCCCGCGCGGTTATGTGCCGCGATTTATGTGGTGAAGGAATAACATCGGGTAATAAAAATCAAACCCGCAAAATTATAATTTGAGTAATTACTAGTGGTATAACGTCTTGTGAATCCGCACGGGTAGGTACCACCACTATTTATACGGTAAAGAAGTAATGCGTTTCAGTTTGAAGGGTGTGACACCCGTTGTGCTGTTAAAACCGGGACCTTACAACTCATGTCTCGAGGTGATTAGCGGCATTTACGTTGTAGATGTCTATGGGCTCCGGTTACCACTTAAGACCAGTTAGGCCGTGAGCTAGTCCAACCATCTAAGCTACAAAAAGAAATTCTCAGATTTTTCTACCTATCGAATTTCTATACGTCCCAAAACAGATTAAAAATTCCATCCTGTGTTTCGCGAGACCAGTATTTATAATTTGCTTACTATACGTAATGCAGTTGGTAGCTACATAAAGAAACTTACAGTCGTATACCATTGAACCTTTATTAAATGATAATAATATGTAATTGATTAGATCTATCATTTTATGATTTTAACGTATTATGAATGTAATTATGAAGAATGTCTTTATGACTATAATTTATGAATGTTATATTATAAATTAACATTTTAGTAATCTTCAATTAATTCAATATATTTATTTTTAATTAGCACACTTTTTATTCAAGTAAGAACATGCTGGAATGTTAAAATTTTACAATTCCATTATTAATGTCTCTGGCAAAAAATAATTTGAATTGAATTTACCGCACCGCCCGCCATCGGAGTAGAGTTCATCCATACTACCTGGAGCCACTACGTTCATCCACAGTGCGTTTCCAGAGATCTTTTTTGCCACGTACCATCCGGCTTTGGAATGAGCTTCCCTCCACGGTGTTTCCCGAGCGCTATGACTTGTCCTTCTTCACACGAGGCTTGTGGCGAGAATTAAACGGTAGGCAGCGGCTTGGTTCTGCTCGTGGCATTGCAGACATCCATGAGCGACGATGGACAACGGACACTAAGGCATGGCTCTTTCTCTTCTCCATTGTACGAAATATCCTGGGTCTGCATAGGCTTGGGATATACGCAGCTGTGTCCAGTCGACATATCACAGTGGACCATAACGGCATCATTCACATCCCCACCATTAGGATAGATCCAGTATTGACCTGATTGTAGAATAAACGGATCCAAGGATACGTTCATGTTCAGCTAATAATTTGTGTATGCAAAATCGAAATCGGCCTATTTGTTATATTGCTGTAGGTGAAGTGAATAAACTGGTGGTAGGACCTGTTGTGAGTCCGCACGGGTAGGTACCACCACCCACTCACCGTCCACTCACCATTAAATGGGCCGTATGCTCATCTGCCTATACGACAATAAAAAAATAAAATAAAAATTGAATTGAAACTCTTGCTGAGACGTTTGGGTAAAGGGCAATGTAAACCGACGGCTCGTAACAGCTGAACATAACAAAACCTTTGATCCCAACGCGATTGAATTTCACTATCACAAAAGGAACGTTGTACGCACAAAACCTTAAAGGGACGAAACGAGAGGTGTCAATATGGGATCGCAAAACCTAACACCTCATCGTATGGTAATCATAAATTGGTCCGCATTAGCTAAAACCCCTGTTTCGTATTCAGAACGCGAGGCCCTCCGGTCGAGGGTTCAGACCCTGTCAGGCCCACATTAACTGCTGCCCGTGAATTATGTGCTTCTATCAAAATATCTTCGGCTGAATGTGAAAGTATAAGATAGTCTAATCTGCGTATTTCGAATTCAGGTGACATGTTCGCTGATTATCGGGTTAGTTTTTGGAAATGGTGTTATAGGGTTTTGGTAAGCTCACACTTATAGGTGCCACCCTGTTAATTTCTGCTAAACACCAGGTAAACCTAGAGCTCTTTCACACATATAAACAAAAAAATAATTAAGACTAATATACATAATATTCTAAATGCTGTGTGTGCAATGCAAATGGTGCCAAACACCGTATGGTAAGTCCAAGGTATAGTTATGCCAATTAATTTGCAGATCTTCCTATAAAGTCAATGTGAGTAATTATATAAGTGCCAGAATCAACGCTCAAACAAATAACATGGACCGAATAATGATAATAATAATAATAATAATGGCGGTACGCAAGGAATGGCGGCGTCTGGTGAAGCGCACCACCACCCGAAATGATGACCACGAGTACACTGCCAAGAGTGCCAAGAGTGCAAACGAGTAAGAAGGCTTATAATACGTCCCAGTAGTGACAGGTGGACCAAAACTTGTCATTAGTGCTGCGTCTTGTGTGATCTCTGGTCGTACTGGCAAAACGATTTGCTTGTATATTTTATTCTCAATGTACATAACTGCGCATAAAGCTTAATATACAAATACATTATTATAATTAGTAAATAGCTTTAATATCGTTAGGGTTGAGCGGAGACGTTAATAAAAAAAAAACACGTGAACATCGATATATTTTATTAATACGTGAAGCAAAAACTTTGTATCCCTTTTTACGAAAATTGCGCGGACGGAGGAGCATGAAATTTTCCACACTTATAGAGAATATAGAGAAAAAGTGCACAATGCTAATTTTTTTTTAAATAATGCATAAAAGATACACTAAATCAATAAAAAAAACATTACACACACTACACACCATGTATTTGACGCACACACGCATGCACACTATTTATTGTGAAACTTTTGTTCTTGACGTCTGTTGTCAAATTGAGAATACCTAGATTAAATATTGTTTGTCTTTGTCAATATTATTTATAATGTAGTCTTGGCGAAATTTGTGATTATACAAGTATAAAATACAATCATAATAGTGTACAAACTTACAATTCCAATTAATTATAGTCGAATTTCGACTACTGCGGGACCTCTAGTAAATTCAATTCGTCAACATCGACTTCATATCTTAAAGTAGATGACATTCATATTGATTGTTATTGGCTACTTAACATCATGTTTATCGAAAATTCGTTAAAGATTATAAAAAAGTTGGTAGGAATTTACACAAGTCGCAAATCAATCACCCGCTGTACAAATAATGTAGTTGTAAACACGTAATATGTAGAGCAGGAAACAACAAATATATCTCTATCAAAAGATTTAATTACGAATTTGAAGTCGTCGTGGCCTAAAGGATAAGACGTCCGGTGCATTCGTATGTAGCGATGCACCGGTGTTCGAATCCCGCAGGCGGGTACCAATTTTTCTAATGAAATACGTACTTAACAAATGTTCACGATTGACTTACACGGTGAAGGAATAACATCGTGTAATAAAAATCAAATCCGCAAAATTATAACTTGCGTAATTACTGGAAAAGAGGCAGGCAACAAAAAAGATGGGATGATGATATCAGGCAGGTTGCGGGCATAACATGGAGTAGAGTAGCCAGAGAGAGATCAGAATGGAGTAGGTTAGAGGAGGCCTTTGCCAACTGGCAAACGGACTTACAGAGAGTAAACAAGCACCAAATACACTAATTTTAATTATCTAAAATACATTTATATAACATATATCAGTATAAGTGCAGTAATTTATGAAACTTAATTGTATATCTGTTTTCCGAATAAAGGGCCCTATTATTATATTATTATTATTATAATTACTGGTGGTAGGACCTCTTGTGAGTCCGCGCGGATAGGTACCACCACCCCACTTATTTCTGCCGCAAAGCAGTAATGAGTTTCGGTTAGAAGAGTGAGTGGGGGAGCCGTTGTAACTACTTGAGACCATAAAACTTATATCTCAAGGTGGGTGGCGCATTTACGTCGTAGATGTATATGGGCTCCAGTTAACCACTTAACACCAGGTGGGCTGTGAGCTCGTCCACCCATCTAAGTAATAAAAATAAAAAATCAATCACCTGCTGTGCAAATAATGTAGTTGTACAGTCGAAATATCTAGAGCAGGAAACAACAAATACTCATCTCTATCAAAAGATTTAATTACGAATATTCCAGAAAAAAAAAAATCAACGCGAAACGTCTGCACGAAAGAGCATTTCCATTATCCGAATTACAAAGTTGAGAATAATTTCAGTTAGGTTTTGTGGAAATTGTTTCAGATGCTCGAAGGCCTGGGGCGGTGCGCGATGCTCATATAATGTCTATACTCTTGTTAAGGATTCCGGAATTCGGACGTAAAAATTAAATAATAGATTCAAGCACAGCTGATGCAAGTCATCGCACGTTTGAAAGGTTTCAACTTCATATTTTATTTGTTTTTTTTATCGTCAATACTGATGATAGCGCATTTTGGAACCTTGTAAAAAACTGCCTCTTTTCGTTTCAAATCAAATCAAATCAAACCAAAACAAAACAAAAAAATTCAACATAAATGAAAGTACACACTTGTTGAACATCAAAAAGAACTACCGCCAATTTACAAAAACTAGCCTCCGTTCTGAGAAAAACTGGTAAGAAACTCAGCGGGCATGTCTTTTTTTTTTAAATTAGTTTTTTTTAAATATTCATTTTTACAGGAGATATTATAACGTAACAATTATTGCAATATTGAAATGCCCGGAGCGAGCAACTCACTTTGAATTGTGTGATAATGTATAATAATAATATTATAATTGGGAACAAATCAAGGACGACCATCCGGCCCCAATATAGGATTCCCTGTGCTATGGGTACCAGAGTTTGCCAAACCTACTTATAAACGTTCAAACATAATAATACACATATTATGTAGGTAATAAACACCCAAACCTAGAGCAAACAAATCTGCGCACCAAACAAAGTTTTCCCGGTGTGGGAACCGAACCTACGATCCTCGGCGCAAAAATCAGGGGCTCTAACACCACCGAATCAGTGACATATAACATAGATACTTCTATAACATGTCTCTTTCATAAACACAAGCAATTTCAATCTCAAATTCAACTGACATCAACGCGAATATCCAAACTAAATGATTATTATTATTGAATGTACAGCCGGCTTCAGACCATTACCTCGCGTAGGTGCAAAAGTTATTTAACCGATTAAATTTGGTCGATGTTTTAAATCAACGTATGTTTTACCAAAACTGTGCCAGTATTCCAAATTTATTTGGTGCGATATGAAATTTTCGAACAGCATTTTACATAGAGCAGAAGAAGTTTATTGTGACTGCCAATATTAATATACACTGTAGCCTCATTCTCCATTGGTGCTTTTAGGTACCACAAGCACCGGTCACCGTCCTCGTCGAACCCGTCGCTTGCGACGAAGGGCTCGACGAGCGAATGAACCCACAGACACAGCCCATTAAGTTTGTCGCCGGATCTTCTCAGTGGGTCGGGCGGTAGATTCTGCGAAGCACTGCTCTTGCTAGGGCCAGTGTAGCTACACATCCGGTTTGAGCCCCTTGAGCTCACCTACATGTTAGAGTGAAGCTGAAATAGCCTCTCAAGGCTATCAGCACAGGTAGGAAAAAAAATCTCCGTTATCGCTCTGGACAGAATCTGAATCTCTTGATCCATCAATCTGATCCAACGCTATAGTAATAAATTGTAAAAAATATCAAAGGACCAGTTTGCATCGGAATTGTGCCTCTCTGATATTTAACCAAAAGATAAATTCACTGTCCGCATTGCATTACTTCTTTACCAAAGCATATTGCATCATCAATTCAGCCTTATCCTGTACAGTATACCTTGAGACATAAAGGCCATTTATTATTGCCCTGATTCCTGAACGTACGTTTTTACATAGCTTTATGTTTTTTGGAAGTCTAGTTTCATTGCATAATGCGTATCATATGAAGAATCGTGAAGCTCATTTGCTCATGGCGCTGTTTAAAACATGTTTCTCGACGCGTAGTCAGACTAGAATGACGCTGTGTCTTTTGCTACGCGCTTCTGACTTTTAATCACCTGAACTTAGATGGCATTTCCTTACGAGGACATGGCTAATGTGAACCATTTCTTCTGATTATTTTATATTTGAGTTGTTGTTAGCTACTATGATGCTTTTGACCTTTTCATATTTGATATCCAAATCGCGTCTTGTTTGTTTTGGTTTACGCCATTTTACGTCATTTCACGTCATGTCACGTCACGTTGCGTCATTTAGTTGTTAATGTCGACCTTTTTAGCAGTCTATCAAGCAATCGTTCTTTCTGTTTATAGAGATTATTGATTTAGTAGGTAATTTCTTCGGTTTTTGAGAGTTGCAGACATAATTAGAACTTGTCGCGTTTCTTCTGAGTTCATTCACAATTAACGGAACAATCAATTATCAATGTGATAAAAAGGCGAGAAAAAGCCGTAATTACGGAATTAAAAGTAAATTATATAATAAAAAAATATATATTATAAAATGTAAAAGCAATTTAACATTGTTTTTTTTTAAGTGGAATTGAAACGGATGTGTTACAGGGCGGTTTTGGTGGTTGTAAGCTTCGATAAGCTTAACACCAGAAACTCCGGAAGTTTCATCGATTTATTTATCCTAATGAAACTTCATGTAAGAATTGTTAAGCTCAGACTCGACTCACAGACACGGGCAGATGTAAATTAGAATGTCCATGGAAATAAACAAGAAGAAACGTGTAAAGAGGTCGTCTGTCTTAATATTTAATTGATGGAGGCGTTCCTAAGTACTCCGAGACGTCTTAGACGGTGTCGCCTGAATGATAAATAGCTGTGCTCTTGGAATTCAAACGAAAAATTGAAGATTTTTAATATTTTCAACTAGTTTTACGTATATTTCCAGACGGTGACGTTTTTAGATGAATATTTTTTTTATTACTTAGATTTGTAGACGAGCTCCCGGCCGACCTGCCTATTTACAACATATATGCCGTCTCTCACTTTGAGATTTGAGTTCTAAGCCTCAGTTTTGACTGTACACGGGCGATTACAGCAATTCGTCAAAGCTTTTCTACTTCTGAAATCTATCTAGAGATGTTTTAATGTGATCGCATCGTTACAGAAACAACAGTTACCAAAAAAACCGGTATCATAATAGGAATTGCAAACGGAAAAATCTTCTTGGAAACATCCTAAATGATGGGCATGTACGTGCGATCAAAGCGTTTGGGGTACATAATATTTGTAATTTAACGCTCTCCTCCGAGAACGTTTATATAAATAAGCAATTCGAAAGTGGTCGTTTCTTGGTGATGTGTTGTATTTTTAGAGATTGTTGTATGTAAGCTGTTTTTCTCTCTCCGTTTATAAATGTCTTCTTCTGTATTCTTTTATTTGAAAACATAAGATCAGTAGCGATTCTTCATGCTAAAACTCGATTAGGTTTACAGTTTTATGATAATTCAATTCACACTTACACGACCCATTATTTTGTTCTGGTGGATGATTGGATGACACTGATAGCAAAGACACAAAACGCCGCTTACCCCGAGATATTTGACCAAGGAATCCCTTGCAATTAAATAATTATTGTTCTGCCCCGCGAAAAGTAAGATTGCTTCATAGCTGTATTAAGTTGGAGTTAAATTTTTACGTGACATACACATGATTAAAATTAAACCATATTTAATTGAAGTAATCATTTACTGGCACTTTTAAAGTGTCATATGTCATACTGTCGTATGTCATACGTCATAGTGGTGATTTATAATACTGCTTATCCATATAGAATGATTCACAAGAAACTCTGAGCTTGCGCTTTGGGAGATTTAACGACAGAGAGAAGATCTTCCACCGAGCGAGTGTAATTGCTCGGTAGACCGACGGTCCGAATCCTCCGAACTTGTATAAAATTGAAGTCGTCGTGGGTTGTGGCCTAAAGGATAAGACGTCCGGTCCATTCGTATGTAGCGATGCACCGGTGTTCGAATCCCGCAGGCGGGTACCAATTTTTCTAACGAAATATGTACTTAACAAATGTTCAAGATTGACTTCCACGGTGAAGGAATAACACCGTGTAATAAAAATGAAACCCGCAAAATTATATCTGCGTAATTACTGGTGGTAGGACCTCTTGTGAGTCCACACGGGTAGATACCACCACCATGTCTATTTCTGCCGTAAAGCAGTAGTGCGTTTCGGTTTCAAGGCTGGGGCAGCCGTTGTAACTATACTGAGACCTTAGAACTCATATCTCAAAGTGGGTGGCGCATTTACGTTGTAGATGTCTGTGGGCTTCAGTAACCACTTAACACCACGCTGTGAGCTCGTCCACCCATCTATGCAATAAAAAAAGGCTAGAGGCCGAAAAGAATGGGATGCATTTGAAGAAACCTACACTCAGCATAGGGTGGACAAGGTTTGAAGAAGAGAAATGGATCCAGTGCTATTCTACCTGCTTTAGTTTTACAAGGCAGCTTGTACGCAGTTTTGTAGGCAGCGGCTTGGCTTTGCCCCTAGCATTGCTGGCCTCCATGAGCGACGGTGATCACTTACCATCAGGTGGGCCGTATGCTCGTCTGCCTACAAAGGCAATAAAAATAATAATAATAATATATATGTAGGCACACGTCAGAGATGGCTGAACGGTAGTTTCCGTTATCACTCGTATTTGGTTGAACTCAGTTTATAAAAAGTCAATAAAACCTTTTGAATAATAATTATTGAAACTCAACACACACAACTTTCACAATGACAGGATAAACCGACAGTTTCGTTGCACATACCGACAGACCGACTGACTGACTGACTGACTGTCAGAGACTCACTGACTGAGACGGACGGAATGACTGTCTGACACGGAATGCCACGACTCTGTCCACGTACCGCCATTTTATACTGTGGCGTTACGGAGTCTACCCTTCATTTTGTGATATTTATCAAAACAACATTTCATCATTTAAAATAATAATCAAAACCACCGTCTTAATATTACCAAAAGTCGCCATCCACGACAACCAAAAATCGTTATCCACGACATATATAACTGACAATATTCACGTTGAAGGAATGACATACAAAAAAACAAATACTAACAGAAAAGTCAAACTAGAAAGAAAAAAAGCTGCTAAAATCGTTATCCTCACATCTTACGGACGCACTTTAAACTTTTCTCATTATAGGATCGTTAGCGAGGAGTTATCTAAGAGGTGAGAGAGCGAATAAACAAAAAATAGAAGAAAAAAAATCTCCCGAGGAATCTAATTAAAACAAGTTCGGTTCGCGTTTGTGTTTTCCGTGCTTTTTTTATTTTATTTTTATGTTTTTTTTCCGCTTCCTGCCGCCTTTTTGTTTTTACCGACGAGGACGTGGATAAATAAATTAAAAATGTAGAGACGGTGTCAGGATTATTGGAATGTACATAAGTGAGATAGAAAGACGGTATGTTGAGAATAGTGGAAAAATTGACAATAGTATTCATGAATTTTATGGGTGATGTTTTAGCTCATTGCAAGCATTAGGAAATATGAGGCGTATTGTGTACATGAGTAGGTAGTCATCGTTGGTTTAAAGTGTGTGTCACGTTTTATTCTACAACCAGTCTTTTGTTTTTTTTTCTGCCTATGCTGATGGCCTTGAGAGGCTATTTCAGCTTCTCCTTGACGTGTAGCCGGGAGTGTTGCTGGCCTTAGCACGAGCAGTGCTTCGCAGAATCTACTACCAGATCGGAAACGCGACCCACTGAGAATATCCAGCGAGAAACTCAGTAGGCTGTGTCTATGGGTTATTTTACCCGCCGAGCCCTTCTTCGCAAGCGACGGGTTCGACGAGGACGGTGACCGATGCTTGAGGTACCTATGGCAACCAGTGATTACGCAAACTTATGTAGCAAGTTTTATTTTTATTACACGACATTATTATTCATCGTGGAAGACTAATTACAATAATTACCCACCTGATTCTTTGAGCCCCATCAAACCTAGTCAATTACACTATAAGCGCTTCGCAATAGAAGACACTCTCAACGGTGGTGTCCAGTAAACCCATAAAACCAGTAGACAAGTAAGGAATACAAAAAGTTAGGAATCGCAAGATTCTTTAACGAAAATGCTGTATTCGGATGTGAACAAATCTGTATCGGGTTCCAATCTTTAGGCTGGTTCCGGTCCAGGGAAGTGTTCTGGGACACCAGCGGGACCACTTTGGGCGGCCTGACGAGTTGATGTACTATAGCCGACGCAGAGTTGTCGACTGTCACCTCGACGACTCTGTCTATTAGGCATCCTTGGCTAGATTTGCGCGTCTGATTGTAATATTGACCGCGAAATCCCCCGTAATATAAGGCTCTGTCTTAGGAGGGATCGGACATAGGGCGAGAGTGCAGGATAATCATTGAGCCTTTAACATCTTAAGCTTCGGCGTGTACTACCTGTTTTGAATTTAACTATGCTTGGGACTGAGAAAAGGATAAGTTTTAGGACTCACTCCGTAGTTCGTTGATGCACTATTCAATTTTCTCACTGGCGAGAGTTCTATGTGCTGATTGATCAATAAATCACAATTTTATCATTTTGGCACCGGAACCATGTTTTTGTTTTTTTAATACGCTTTTATTACCTTCAGACGTATGTTTGTTTGTAACGGAATCTTTGAACATGATTTTGGCTCCCGCTCGATCCTCCCGCGCTCGCTAATATCGAAGCATCAGTGTGCCGAATCTCACTGATGGGACACGCGCCGATCGTTATCGCGTCCGTTTATCTTCCACCGGATAAGATCGTTCTAAGCAGTGATATCGAGGCGCTGCTCGGTATGGGGAGCTCTGTCATTCTGGCGGGCGACCTAAATTGTAAACACATCAGGTGGAACTCACACACCACAACCCCGAATGGCAGGCGGCTTGACGCGTTAGTCGATGATCTCGCCTTCGATATCGTCGCTCCGCTAACCCCGACTCACTACCCGCTAAATATCGCGCATCGCCCGGATATACTCGACATAGCGTTATTAAAAAACGTAACTCTGCGCTTACACTCGATCGAAGTAGTTTCAGAGTTAGATTCAGACCACCGTCCCGTCGTTATGAAGCTCGGTCGCGCTCCCGATTCCGTTCCCGTCACGAGGACTGTGGTGCATTGGCACACGCTGGGCATCAGCCTGGCTGAATCTGATCCACCATCGCTCCCGTTTAACCCGGACTCTATCCCGTCTCCTCAGGATACCGCTGAAGCCATAGACATCTTAACGTCACACATCACTTCGACATTAGATAGGTCATCGAAACAAGTTGTAGCGGAGGACTTCCTTCACCGCTTCAAATTGTCCGACGATATTAGGGAACTCCTTAGAGCTCAGAACGCCTCGATACGCGCTTACGACAGGTATCCTACCGCGGAAAATCGTATTCGAATGCGTGCCCTACAACGCGACGTAAAGTCTCGCATCGCCGAAGTCCGAGATGCCAGATGGTCTGATTTCTTAGAAGGACTCGCGCCCTCCCAAAGGTTTTACTACCGCTTAGCTCGTACTCTCAAATCGGATACGGTAGTAACTATGCCCCCCCTCGTAGGCCCCTCAGGCCGACTCGCGGCGTTCGATGATGACGAAAAAGCAGAGCTGCTGGCCGATACATTGCAAACCCAGTGCACGCCCAGCACTCAATCCGTGGACCCTGTTCATGTAGAATTAGTAGACAGTGAGGTAGAACGCAGAGCCTCCTTGCCACCATCGGATGCGTTACCACCCGTCACCCCGATAGAAGTTAAAGACTTGATCAAAGACCTACGTCCTCGCAAGGCTCCCGGTTCCGACGGTATATCTAACCGCGTTATTAAACTTCTACCCGTCCAACTCATCGTGATGTTGGCATCTATTTTCAATGCCGCTATGGCGAACTGTATCTTTCCCGCGGTGTGGAAAGAAGCGGACATTATCGGCATACATAAACCCGGTAAACCAAAAAATCATCCGACGAGCTACCGCCCGATTAGCCTCCTCATGTCTCTAGGCAAACTGTATGAGCGTCTGCTCTACAAACGCCTCAGAGACTTCGTCTCATCCAAGGGCATTCACATCGATGAACAATTCGGATTCCGTACAAATCACTCATGCGTTCAACAGGTGCACCGCCTCACGGAGCACATTCTTGTGGGGCTTAATCGACCAAAACCGTTATACACGGGAGCTCTCTTCTTCGACGTCGCAAAAGCGTTCGACAAAGTCTGGCACAAT
Organism: Bombyx mori; assembly: GCF_030269925.1. Lineage (NCBI taxonomy): Eukaryota > Metazoa > Arthropoda > Insecta > Lepidoptera > Bombycidae > Bombyx > Bombyx mori. Next base: position 14,857,122 of record NC_085112.1, read on the forward strand.
GGTTTGATTTTCAAACTATTCAACATGGGCGTGCCGGATAGTCTCGTGCTCATCATACGGGACTTCTTGTCGAACCGCTCTTTTCGATATCGAGTCGAGGGAACCCGCTCCTCCCCACGACCTCTCACAGCTGGAGTCCCGCAAGGCTCTGTCCTCTCACCCCTCCTATTTAGCTTATTCGTCAACGATATTCCCCGGTCGCCGCCGACCCATTTAGCTTTATTCGCCGACGACACGACTGTTTACTATTCTAGTAGAAATAAGTCCCTAATCGCGAAGAAGCTTCAGAGCGCAGCCCTAGTCCTAGGACAGTGGTTCCGAAAATGGCGCATAGACATCAACCCAGCGAAAAGTACTGCGGTGCTATTTCAGAGGGGAAGCTCCACACGGATTTCCTCCCGGATTAGGAGGAGGAATCTCACACCCCCGATTACTTTCTTTAGACAACCCATACCCTGGGCTAGGAAGGTCAAGTACCTGGGCGTTACCCTGGATGCATAGATGACATTCCGCCCGCATATAAAATCAGTCCGTGACCGTGCCGCGTTTATTCTCGGTAGACTCTACCCCATGATCTGTAAGCGGAGTAAAATGTCCCTTCGGAACAAGGTGACACTTTACAAAACTTGCATAAGGCCCGTCATGACTTACGCGAGTGTGGTGTTCGCTCACGCGGCCCGCACACACATAGACACCCTCCAATCCCTACAATCCCGCTTTTGCAGGTTAGCTGTCGGGGCTCCGTGGTTCGTGAGGAACGTTGACTTACACGACGACCTGGGCCTCGAATCAATTCGGAAATACATGAAGTCAGCGTCGGAACGATACTTCGATAAGGCTATGCGTCATGATAATCGCCTTATCGTTGCCGCCGCTGACTACTCCCCGAATCCTGATCATGCAGGAGCCAGTCACCGTCGACGCCCTAGACACGTCCTTACGAATCCATCAGATCCAATAACCTTTGCATTAGATGCCTTCAGCTCTAATACTAGGGGCAGGCTTAGGGACCCCGGTAACCGTACTCGTCGAACTCGACAAAGAGGTCGACGTGCAACCTAACCCATGCATCAGCCCGCTGAGTTTCTCGCCGAATCTTCTCAGCGGGTCGCGATTCCGATCCGGTAGTAGATTCATTCGCGAAACAATTGCTCTTGAGTTGTTAGGTCTTCTTCGGAGGCGCTCGGGCAGTTGTTAGCAAATCCCACCCCTCTTGGCTGAGCCTTTGCTCGCCCACCTGTCCTGGTGAAACTGGAAAGGCCTTCGGGCCACCAGTAAACTCTCAATCATAAAAAAAAAAAAAACATGATTTTGGCCCCGACTAAAGATTTGGTATGCTTGTTAAGGACCGATGACAATATTATTACACACACTTTTCGCGCCGTTTTCACACGCGTAGTTTTTATTGTAGTGTCAACAGATGGCGTGGATAGCGGATTGAGGAAGAAATAAGGAAAAAGAAGTCCCAACAACATCGTCGGCCATCGAGTCCCACACTCCCGTGCCCCCTAAGCGCAGAAAGCTCATAGTAGGTGCGGCCCTGACCCGAATGAAATAAAAACAACGATGTACCTTCCTCGACTACTTATAATACTGAAGTAGTTTCTTGCTTGTGGACGATTTTTTTTTATTGCTTAGATGGGTGGACGAGCTCACAGCCCACCTGGTGTTAAGTGGTCACTGGAGCCCATAGACATCTACAACGTAAATGCGCCACCCAAGTTCTTAGGTCTCAAGTATAGTTGCAACGGCTGCCCCACCCTTCAAACCGAAACGCACTACTGCTTCACGGCAGAAATAGGCAGGGTAGCTGGTACGTACCCGTGCGGACTCCCAAGAGGTCCTACCACCAGTAAAAGTTTGCTTAAAATCTCAATACCAAGTTTATCCCCAATTCTGATTAATAGCGTCTATTGATCATAGCCACTACTAACATCCTTTACGCCTCTCCGCGCGGATTCCGCGTATAATTTCACAAATCCATGACTAGTTTCATTACGGCCCCCTCGACGCTCACAACGTTTCCGGGAAAATGAAAGTCAAAAAAGTTTTCAATTTTCCCTGCGTTACGCTGCACCGCTTCAAAATCGCGTGTTTATTTTTAGTGCTTTGTGTTTTGTTGTTATAGAAAAAAAACGGTTTTGTTTTGAGCGCGAAACAATCGATTGCAGGCGGGTACCAATTTCTCAAATGAAATACGTACATAACAATTGTTCACGATTGGCTTCCACAGTGAAGGAATAACATCGTGTAATAAAAATGGAACCCGCGAATTATAATTTGCGTAATTACTGGTGGTAGGACCTCTTGTGAGTCCGCACGGGTAGGTACCACCACCCTGCCCATTTCTGCCGTGAAGCAGTAATGCTCGGTTTGGAGGGCGGAGCGGCCGTTGTACTGTTACAAGCGAGACCTTAGAACTCATGTCTCAAGGTGGGTAACCACTCCACACCCGGTGAGCCGTGAGCATGTCCACCCATCTAAACAATAAAAAAAAGTTAGAAAAATTTTGGTGTCATCACACGTAAGCTTAAGTTAGTAGAAAGGCCTCATAATCATAAAGTATATTTGGCAGCATCCTAAAGCTACAGGAGCGAAGTCTCAGTTCTGCAGATACAAGCTCTTTCCTAATATTGTAACCGGATTGCATAACCATTTCATTGCGGAAACAAGCAGAACCGTGATTCCACCAAGGTGAGCTTGTACCAAACCTACTCAACATTCTAAAACAAATGCCTCTAAGCTCAAGAATCTCCTACCGCAAATCCTATTAAGTATAAATTTCAACAAAATAATTTAGATATAATTTGAATTTCAAAACAGCACCTGAAACATTTTACTTGTAAAATATAGTTTTTATGTTAATACCCGGCTTATCTGGCTCATTGGAGCGGTTAATATCATACTTAATCCTTGGGATAGCCGGTTAATCTACAGTAATGAGGTTTAGGCTTGGATGCTGATGCAATGGATTCATCCGCTTTTTCAGGAGGTTACTTTTTGTGGTCCTGTGATGTCAGATGTGGTTTCCATCCATCGCGGCACTAGATAATATGCAACGTAGTTTTAGGTATTTTAATCATGATATTAACGTACAAATTTCTCATAATTATAGAACCCAACATGGTCGTCGTTTGAATAATAAATTGAAACCATGAGATTACTTACATAGCACAGGTATAGTATGACTGAGCATGAATTAAACGAAGATTCATTACGAATTATAATATACTAGCTGACCCGGCATACTTCGTAGTGCCTCAATCGCTAAATAAAAGACCTAAACTTTTGTATAAAATAAACTTAAAACAAACAAAACGAATCCGTCCGACGGGGGGACACATCAAAGGAAAAACAAAATTCTTTGTCTATATCTATACTTAATATTATAAAGAGGAAAGATTTGTTTGTTTGTTTGTTTCGAATAGGCTCCGAAACTACTGGACCGATTTGAAAAATTCTTTTTCCATTAGAAGCCGACATTGTCCCCGATGAACATAGGCTACTTTTTTTTAATTTTTTTTTATTTTATTTTTTTGGTTTCATGTGCGTTTTAATGTTTCCGAAGCGAAGCGAGGGCGGGTCGCTAGTTTTTAATAATTCCGAGCATTTTCATATTTTTTCACCTTTTAAACCTTCTCTGGACTTCCACGAATAATTCAAGACCAAAATTAGCCAAATCGGTTCAGCCGTTCTCGAGTTTTAGCGAGACTAAGGAACAGCATTTCATTTTTATATACCTATATAAAATATAGATACTCGTAGAAGATTTGACTAGTAAAATAAATGTTTCAATGGAATTGTTAACAATGTTAGCGCGTCGTATGTTAGTGATTACATTGTCTATATTTACGAGAACAATTTTGCTGTTATTACACGATGCTATTCTTTCATCGTGGAAGTAATTCGCGTGAACGTGAGTTAAGTGCGTATGTCATTAGAAAAATTATTTCCTGCCTGTGGAATTTGAACATGATATCGATGTGTCGCATCGCGCGATACCTATACCTCAGATTTCTTATCATTTAGGTCACGAAACATCTTTTTTATTAAATTGTAATCACGGTCCGTAATTGTTAAATGGAGTGAAAATATCTCGCCTATCTTGAGTCGAAGCAACTGTGCCATACTGTGAGTGAGGAAATGCGAGATTTCCTTTCAGTTCGCTATAACGAACTATTCAGCTAAAACGAAACTATATCGCTATAACGAATATATTCAGTTTTGTTGATGACTTTTTTCAGACGAGCATACGGCCCACCTGATTACTGTTAGTGTTAGAGTGGTTACCGTTGCCCATGGACTTCAGCAATGCCAGGGGTAGAGCCAAGACACTGCCTACACAACATATTGCCTTATTTTTAGATTATTAGATGCCTAGATTAGCTTAGGCATCTTTCGCCTAGAAGTTGTATGTAATCGACAAAAGAAAAACAATAAGCTTAGCAAATTTACTTTCTCATTCTGTCAGGGAAAAGGGAAAAGTACAGGTCCGGCTTCGCGTGGAGTGCTGCTCCCATCTCTGGGCCGGGACTCCCAAATTCCAGCTTCTTCCATTTGACTCCATACAGAGGAGGGCCGTTCGGATTGACGATAATCTCATTCTCTCGGATCGTTTGGAACCCCTGGGGGTCTGCGGAGGGACTTCGGTTCCCTCTGTATTTTGTACCGTATGTTCCATGGGAAATGTTCTGAGGAATTGTTCGAGATGATACCGGCATCTCGTTTTTACCATCGCACCGCCCGCCACCGGAGTAGAGTTCATCCATACTACTTGGAGCCACTGCGGTCATCCACAGTGCGTTTCCAGAGATCTTTTTTGCCACGTACCATCCGGCTATGGATTGAGCTCCCCTCCACGGTGTTTCCCGAGCGCTATGACATGTCCTTCTTCAAACGAGGCTTGTGGAGAGTATTGAGCGGTAGGCCGCGGCTTGGCTCTGCCCTTGGCATTGCTGAAGTCCATGGGCGACGGTAATCACTCACCATCAGGTGGGCCGTATGCCCGTCTGCCTACAAAGGCAATAAAAAAAAGGGGGAAACAAAATTCTGAAAAATAAATAAAAAGATAGCAATAATAGTAACCGAATATTTTGCGAACTACCATCTCATCAACGGATTGTAAAAATAACAGACAAATTTGATCTACAGTCTTGTTTACGTGGTGAATGTTAGGTCATTTTCGACTTTTTTACTACTGTGTAGACAGACGAGCAGACGGCTTATCTTACTATAAGTCGTCACCGTCACTCATAAGCATATTAAGAAATGTCAGGTGCATAGCCAATGGCTGGGCTCACGGCTGCGGACTCTCTTCAAAAAATTGTGAATGATCTGTGATATGAAATTTTTTTTTTGTTTTTTTTTATTGCTTAGATGAGTGGACGAGCTCACAGCCCACCTCGTGTGAAGTAGTTACTGGAGCCTATAGACATCTACGACGTAAATGCGCCACCCACCTTGAGATATAGGTTCTAAGGTTTCAAGTATATTTACAACGACTGCCTTATCCTTCAAACCGAAACGCATTAGTGCTTCGTGGCAGAATTAGACAGGATGGTGGTGCCTACCCGCGCGAACACACAAGAGGTCCTACCACCAGTAATTACCCAAATTATAATTTTGCGGGTTTGATTTTTATAACACGATGTTATTCCTTCACCGTGGAAGTCAATCGTAAACATTCGTTGAGTACGTGTTTCATAAGAAAAATTGGGACCCGCCTGGGATCCGAACACCGTTGCATCGTCAGATACGACGAATGCACCGAACGTCTTATCCTTTAGGCCACGACGACTTCAGACAATCTATATATTAATACGTGAAGCAAAAACTTTGTATCCTTTTTTACGAAAATTGCGCGGACGGAGGAGTATGAAATTTTCCACACTTATAGAGAATGTAGAGAAGAAGTGCACAATGCTAATATTTTTTTTTAAATAATGCATAAAAGATACATTAAATCAATAAAGAAAACATTACACACACTACATACCATGTATTTGACACACACACGCATGCATACTATTTATTGTCAAATTTTTGTTATTCACGTCTGTTGTCAAATTGAGAATACATTAAATATTGTTTGTCTTTATTAATATTTTTTATAGTGTAGTCTTGGCGTTTGTGATTATATAAGTATAAAATACAATCATAATAGTGTACAAACTTACAATTCCAATTAATTATAGTCGAATTTCGACTACTGCGGGACCTCTAGTGTAGTTAATAGCACAATGTCCCAGAGCAGCCAAAATTTATGAGCCGATTTTGGCAGTTTCGACATTTAACAAAAAGCATGACCCTGGAAACCGAATGACGATAATCAGCACGCGTCATCGCGAAGGACGAACGTTTCGAACAATGACAAAAAAGAAAAACAACGAGAAACAAAAGTTCCGAATCTTTCAGTTGGGGGCATTTCAAGAATAATATTTACAGGATTCAAAGAAAAAGAAATTCTTTTAGTATCATTAGCAATTCATCAGACATTACAGTTTCCGAGTGCCAAGTAACGGCAGATCGGCTCGCAGGGCGCTGTCGCAGCTAGAGATTTTATCGGTATAGACGAGCAGAACATCTCACGACTCACCTGACTTTGAACTATTACTATAAGTAACTAAGTATCGAACTAAGTCGTCGTGGCCTAAAGGATAAAGACGTCCGGTGCATTCGTGTTGAGCGATGCACCAGTGTTCGAATCCCAGGCGGGTACCAATTTTTCTAATGAAATATGTATTCAACAAATGTTCACGATTGACTTCCATGGTGAAGGAATAACATCGTGTAATAAAAATCAAACCCGCAACATTATAATTTGTGTAATTACTGGTGGTAGGACCTCTTGTGAGTCCGCGCGGGTAGGTACCACCGCCCTGCCTATTTCTGCCGTGAAGCAGTAATGCGTTTTGATTTGAAGGGTAGGGCAGCCGTTGTAACTATACTGAGATCTTAGAACTTATATCTCAAGGTGGGTGGCGCATTTGCGTTGTAGATGTCTATAGGCTCCAGTAACCGCTTAACACCAGGTGGGCTGTGAACTCGTTCATCCGTTTAAGCAATAAAAAAAAACTACTATTGCACAGGACTACAGCTGTCCTTCAAGCTTCGGTAGAAATAGGTTTTGTAATGTTGCCCCTTGTCCTTTGTACATGGAGCAATCGTGGGATTCTATCAATCACATAAGGTACAAATCGCGCAATTTCGTCATGGCCCGTTCGTTCTCAAATTTTTTGTCCACAATAACATCTAAGTCTACATTCGAGAAAAGCCTGTAGCGGTGTCAAGAATATTCTGGAAACTCCAGCTAAAGCATCTCGTTTATACTTTTGGTTTACAATTTATATGAGAGCCCGCTAACTTCCAACCGCAACAAACACGTAGGAGCCGCAACGTTCCACTAAATCCAACTAAGAAACAACTGAACTGCGCACCTCAAACAACTTTATACACGTGCATACTTGAAACTAAATTGAGAGCATTTATGATTACGAGCGTACGACTTCCCACCTAATTGGTTCCTAAGTTTGTAATGACTCGTGTAGCATGCAAGAGTGCATTGATCTAAAATATCAGTAGCTGCATATTTTTCGTTTTTCAACTGTTATTTCTGTAACTTACGTTAACGGATGAAAGAGCTCGGGCCCAGTTTATGGGAGTGTTTTTTTTATTTATTGCTTAGATGGGTGGACGAGCTCACAGCCCACCTGGTGTTAAGTGGTTACTGGAGCCCATAGACATTTACAACGCAAATGCGCCACCCACCTTGAGATATAAGTTCTAAGGTCTCAAGTATATTTACAACGGCTGCCCCACCCTTCAAACCGAAACGCATTACTACTTCACGACAGAAATAGGCAGGGTAGTGGTACCCACCCGCGCGGACTCACAAGAGGTCCTACCACCAGTAAACCTTTCAAATTAAAACCAATACCTGCTATAATAATTACATTTTAGTATTGGCTTACGAAACGTCAGCAAGTCGCCAGTACATCAACAAGACCACGATATTTCTAAATGAATACGCAATAAGAGAAAAAAAAGCTAAAAAAGAAACGAGAATAGCCAAGGTTCATTAACAATTCTCATTGTTCCCGGGTTGCCATAAAAGAAATAATTAATTTACTTGACCTAAAAACAGAAAAGTTTGATTGGGCAGTGATCTGTTGTAACCAAAATAAGACGTTGGAATATGGCCAGTCAGCCTTCAGAAATCGCCCGAGTAACGCCATTAGAATTTTCAATAGATTTTCGTGTACTGAAAACCAAAAGTGCTTTTTTAATAAGCTTGTTAAGTGGTTACTGGAGCCCTTAGACATCTAGAACCACCCACCTTGAGATATAAGTTCTAAGGTCTCAAGTATAGTTACAACGGCTACTCCACCCTTCAAACCGAAACGCAATACTGCTTCACGGCAGAAATAGGCGGGGTGGTGGTACCTACCCGTGCGGACTCACAAGAGTTCCTACCACTAGTAATTACGCAAATGATAATTTTGCGGGTTTGATTTTTATTACACGATGTTATTCCTTCACCGTGGAAGTCAATCGTGAACATTTGTTAAGTACGTATTTCATTACAAAAATTGGTACCTGCAGGCGGGATTCGAACACCGGTGCATCGCTACACACGAATGCACCGGACGTCTTATCCTTTAGACTTTAGGCCATGACGACTTCAAGCTTTAGCAAGCATTAGCTTCAGACGTATGTATTATAATATTATATGTTTGTAACAGAATCTTGGAACATGATTTTGATCCCCTTCAAAACGTGGAATTTGGTATACTTATTAAGGACCGATGACAATTCAATACACAAAAAAATAATAGAAAAAAAATTTGAAAAAATTAAAATATAACTAAAAAATGAAAAATAAATAATAGTTTAAAAAAACTAACAAAATACGCTTTTATTGAAAATCCAACTAAACACACTAAAATAAAATAATATTTTTTTCTTACACTATTTTTAATTCAAATTTATTAAAATTTATTTCTATTTTTTAGTTGGATTTTCTATAAAAGCGAATTTTTTTAGTTTTTTTAAACTATTATTTATTATAATTCCGTTGACTAGTAAATAAGCTCATAGTAGTCTAGTAACTAAAGCTCACAAAACAAACTGCCAAACGTCGAAATAAATCTGACATGCCAAAGTTAAGCAAGCTCTTTGAAAAATCTTTCTTGCGGATAAGCTAATGCTACTGGCACTGTTTTTATTACCTTCATGGATAGACGAACACACAGTTCACCTGATGGTTACTGTTACTTATGGACATCAGCGATCCTAAGCTCACAGCCAAGCTACCACCTACTTTTCAGGAACCTTCAAGCCCCATATAAGTGAATAACTAATATAAAATATAATATAAACATGTTGTTTGTTTTTTTACCACTAGTGGCCCCGCAGTAGTCGAGATTTGACTATAATTAATTGAAATTTAATTTAAACATTATTATGGTTATATTGTCAAACACTATTATATTATAATTGGATAATATAATCACAGTATTCGCCAAAACTGCATTATAGATCAATAATATTAATGACAAACAATATTAATCTATTTTCAATTCGACCACAGATTTTAAAAAATAACAAAAGTTTCCCAATTAAAGACAACACAGTAAACTAAGAGTACATTTTTATGTATGTGTTGTGTCAAATACATGGTAGTGTGCGTAATGTTTTCTTTATTGATTTAATGCATATTTTATGCATTATTTTAAAAAAAATTTAGAATTGTGCACTTCTCTATATTCTCTATAAGTGTGGAAAATTTCATACTTCTCCGTCCGCGCAATTTTCGTAAAAAGGGATACAAAGTTTTTGCTTCACGTATTAATACATAAATATGTATACACAATAACAAATCAAAATTGTTACAATTGTTGTCTATATAGACCAATAACTTAATTCTTAATGCGACGCTATTATTTGCGATCAAATCGTTTATCCACAACTTAAACGATATTGTTAACGGAAAAAAGAGAAGAAAAATAATTTAACGCTAAATGAAGCGAGCAAGAGAGGCCCGCTAAGAAACTCAGAATTTAAGTAAAGTATATTTTTCATAAATCAAAACCGACGGAGGCGCGAGGATCGACGCAAGGCAAACAGAGAAAAAAAAAACTTTTCCCATTAAAAACTCAATTTAACGGGCGAATTTTCAAAAGAGGCACCTCGGAAAACAAAAGAGGATTCTGTTACCAATCAAACGTTTGACAATTGAATAAGAATCCGATCGGAGTTTCGTTTATAAGGATTTTAAAGTAAATTGAAAATTTGAATGTTGAAGTTGAAAAACGTTCATCGTTGTAATAATATCATTCAAAATATAATTTTGAGTATTGCTCACTAACAAGCCAGGACATGTAACATTATGTTTATAGTTTTTTTAACGCGATACAGCATTTTCGACTCACTCGGTGGTGCAGTAGATAACGCTCCTGACTATTGCGCCGAGGGTCGTGGGTTCGATTCTCACATCGGGAAAACATTCGTGTGATAAAACATGTTTGTTTACGCTTTGTCTGGGTGTTTATTATCTATATATGTATATGTTGGCGCAACATCATTATTTGAATTAAAAATAGTTAAAGAACTGTTTCCTTAACGTTACGCATGCCAACAGCTGTTTAAGACGGTATTCAAAATAATTCATGGCTAAGCTACCCCCACTTTCTACTATAAATACAAGTGACTATTGTTGATCAAAGCAAAAAAAATATATATTAAGGTGAGAAGCGGCCGCCCCGAAGAAGACAGAAGATTGAAGAGAAGAGACGAAGAAAGAAGTCGATCCCACCTATCAACCTCAAGCCTGGCTGATACACCATCCAGCAGCGCATCACCCCTGCCTCGTTAGGCAGGCAGTTACATGCCGAAGTTACGCTCCGCGCCTCCACAAGGGGACGCGACGACCCCACGATGGCGATGGTCAAAGCATTCCGACTCGAGCAGCCAACTAAGGCGGAGCTCTCTGCTTTTATCGTTGTACACTTGAAGTGTTATGCAGAGCCCTGAAACTGCGATACTTCAAGAGAAATATTTTTTGTATGGAAACTAGCGATATTTTGCACCGGATGCCCCTAAACTTGTATGTTGTTAAAGTGAAGGCATTTAATTGTTGTATAACTAAACACAGAAAATAAAAATAAAAAAATCATACAAGTCTTTATTTGCTATAGATAAAATTGATTAAATGTGTGGTTTCTGAAAATTTACAAAGTCCTTCATTAAAAATAAACTAAAGGATAGGTACCTAGTTAATTTGTTACTGCCATCTATCTACAGGAGCAATGAGAAACTAATCGAAGCGAAGACATCTAGTGGCCGACGCCCGTAAACATCTTTGTTGAGTGGTTGAGTTGTTTATCTATAACTAATTTATGTGTACTATCTATGATGTTATAAATGGCATTGGAAGAGTGAGTCTTAATTACTGTCACTATGGTAGGCAACGATAATGATGAAGCAACACTGAACTCATCATTTTAAAAACACCATGAAACCAGTCCTTTCCGTCATATATATTTAAATGTATATAAGTATATACTCAGTCTCTACCTATACCTATACCTATAATATAACACAGGGAATCCTAATTGGGGACCGGGTGACCATGCGTGATTTGTTCCCAGCTATTTAATAATATTATTACTTTTACTGCGTAAATGGGCAGTCCAGTTTACGGCTACATGACATTAAGTTGTTATCTAAGCTCATAGATGTCATAACGCCGCCCACTTCGGAACGTGAGGTCGATTTCTAAATTGTGTCGCATTACAACTGCCCCACCCTTCAAACTGGAATGCCTGACTGCTTCCCGCCAAAAATAGGCAGGATGCCGGTACCTACCCGTGCCGATTAACAATAAGCCTTAGCTCTAATAAAGCCAGGTGGTGATCGCAGTAAGCTGGTAAAATACCGCGCTGGATCTTATCAGTGGGTCCCGATTCAGATCCTATGGTAGTTTCGGTGAAGCCTTGTTTTCACTAAGGCAGATATTAGCCAACTCTCTCAGGCTGAGCTCCATGAGCTCGCCGACTGGTCACGGGGAAGTCAGATTAGCCTCTTGAAGCTTTTGGCATATTGTAGGTAGATAAAGAAACAGACACCCAAGGTATAACATGAAATTATGCCAAACTAGGCTTACACCTTCATAAGGGATCTTTTAAGGAAGCTCAGTGTCACGCAGCGACTTATGGAGAGGGCTATGCTTGGTATTTCTCTACGAAACCGAATCAAAAATGAGGAGATCCGTAGAAGAACCAAAGTTGTTTATATAGCCCGTAGGATTAGCACGCTGAAGTAACAACAGTGGGCCGGCCACATAGCGCAAAGATCGGACGGCCGATGGGCAGAAGGATCCTCGAGTGGAGACCACGTACTGGCAAGCGCAGAGTGGGACGGCCACCAACGAGATGAACCGACGACCTGGTAAGAATCGCTAGGTCACGTTGGATGCAGGTGGCAACAGACCAGCCACACTGGAGATCAGTTGGAGAAGTCTATGTTCAGCAGTGGACAGTGGACAGACTGAGATAATAGGCTTACACCCGAAGCATTTAATATTAGTCACTGTCTTTGTAGCCATTAACTGAGTTACTGCCAGTATTAAATGAAATGTATTTCAAAAACAAAGTATCAATGTAAAGTGGTCCTTATGGGAGCTACACGTAATCCGCAGACGTTCTATCCCAACTAAATTACTAGATTACGCGCGAAATCGTAGCCGGAAGTGCGTAATGATTGCGTAATTAGATGTAGAGCCGCACTAATGGATTAGTTTTTCCTTTGTTATTTCCCCTTTTATTAATTATCTTACAATTCTTTTTGTAAACAAATTGAGCGCGATAAATTTATGTTGCGTTATTAATATTTTTGGGCTTTGTTATCTTGCGACCATTATTTGGAGAGGCGTATGTTGAGCAGTGGACAGGCTGAGATGATAATATGATGACAGCCGCTATACAATTCATGCTTCAAAGTCATATCTCAAGGTAGATGATCATTATTCACGTGGTCAATGAGCTCCGGTAACTGTTTAGCACCTCATAGACGGTAAACACGTTCATTCGTCTGTCGCAATTAAAATACCTGATCAGTTAGTCGAAAAATCGAAACAGATTATTATGATTTGTAAAAAAAAAATCCCACTACTACAACAAAAGCAGTATTTTAAACTGCTTGTCTGTGAATGTGCTTATTTCGAACGGTCTGTAGGTCAGACTCGATCCAAGGCGAATCGTTTGGTAGGTAGGACCCTAAAAGATCCTTGGGCTCCAGTCTGCTCCCAACATCTGCAGACTGTCAAGTCCCACATACCCCGCGTGTCCCCTAAATGCAGATATCTCGTATGAGGTTCGGCACCCTGCCCGAAAAAAAAAGGTCAATCTCAATAGATCTTAACTTTACACCATAAGAAAATGAGTACATTATTTCAAAATTCCATTCTCTCGGATCGTTTGGAACCTCTGGGTCTGCGGAGGGACTTCGGATCCCTCTGTATTTTGTACCGTATGTTCCATGGGGAGTGCTCTGAGGAATTGTTCGAGATAATACCGGCATCTCGTTTTTACCATCGCACCGCCCGCCACCGGAGTAGAGTTCATCCATACTACCTGGAGCCACTGCGGTCATCCATAGTGCGTTTCCAGATATCTTTTTTGCCACGTACCATCCGGCTATGATGTTTCCCGGGCGCTATGACATGTCCTTCTTCAAACGAGGCTTGTGAAGAGTATTAAGCGGTAGGCAGCGGCTTGGCTCTGCTCCTGGCATTGCTGAAGTCCACAGGCGACGGTAACCACTCACCATCAGGTGGGTCGTATGCTCTTCTGCCTACAAGCGCAATAAAAAAAAAGCGTCTGCAAATCAATTTCAAATGAGAGCTACTTTTTCATTATTCGTTGATATGGGCAGTAGAACTTACGGCTACTAGTGAGACGCGACAAAGAATACAGCGCCTTAATCAAATTAGCAATAGTATTCTAATGGTTTACTTTCGGAGGGATCTTTTCACGCTATAATATGTAGCACAGTAACAGCCTGGCCACGGGACATTCGCCGATGCGAATATTCGCGCGGTGCGAACGGCGAAGCGTCTAGCGACTAAAACAAGCGCATAGAAATGTACCTAACAAGCCACGCGCACCGGCGACCGGCGAAGCGACCGGCGAAATGTACCGAGCGAATCGCGCGATGCGGCGGGCGAGCAAAACAAATGCATGAATACGGACGGCGCGAGCCACGGAGTCGAGCGGTAGTCGCGGGGAATAGTACAGTGATTAAATGAGTTTAGTTGTTTTCGCCGCGAAAAATTAACGCCGAAATTTTTATATTTTTTATTTATTTTTTATTTTATATTTTTAAAGTCGTCGTGGCCTAACGGACGTCCGGTGCAATCGTGTTGAGCGATGCACCGGTGTTCGAATATCAGGCGGGTACCAATTTTTGTAATGAAATACGTACTCAACAAATGTTCACGATTGATTTCCACGGTGAAGGAATAACATCGTGTAATAAAAATGAAATCCTCAAAATTATAATTTGCGTAATTACTGGTGGTAGGACCTCTTCTGAGTCCACACGGGTGGGTACTACCACCCTGCCTATTTCTGCCGTGAAGTAGTAATGCGTTTCGGTTTGAAGGGTGAGGCAGCCATTATAACTATACTTGAGACCTTAGAACTTATATCTCAAGGTGGGTGGCGCATTTACGTTGTGGATGTCTATGGGCTCCAGTAACCACTTAACACAAGGTGGGCTGTGAGCTCGTCCACCCATCTAAGCAATAAAAAATTTTTAGCTGAAATACTAGCTAGACCAGCTATTTGGAAGTCTAGCCACCCAAAGTATTTCTCGTACTTCTTGTGGAATTCTCCATCTATAGGTATACTCCGATTCTTATTCAAATCATGTACTTCACAATCTTTTCCAAATAATAGGTCCTGAACCAAAAAACTATTAATTTGTAAGCAATATCGAGATAATTTCGATATAGACATTTCGCTGTCGGACTTCCTTACTAGTCGCGGCGGCGAACGTGAGTACCCGTGGCCTGCAAACGGTGCTGCGCGAATGGTCGCCTCGTCCACCGCTTCGCTGTTCGCACCGCCGATCCCCGTGGCCAGGCCGTAACACCATCTCTTGATAACGTACCCTCAACTCAAATCCTTTAACTTCAAGCCGAAAATTATTATTTATATCAAGACATCATAAGCCACATGCCACTAATTGTATGAGAATACAAAATAAAATTAAACTTTTCTCGATACTGGCTTTTGAAATCGGCAGCTAATTTCGAAATATTATAAAATGTGTGTTCATGTTAAAGCAATGTACATTACATTCCATTTCAGTGTAGTGCAGTGTGTCCGTTGATTCCGATGATTTAAATCGTTTATCCATCATCGATAAATATCGATCAATACATAATGAATTCTCTTCATTTTATTATCTTCAGTGTTGACTATTTTCGTCTGCTTTGGTTTTCAGAAGAAGCATTGCGGTGAGCTACCAAACAGTTATAAAAAAGAAGGAATGTAAAATCACTTCCGTTTTTATTCGAATTCGGTGGAACATCTCATTCACACACGAATTCCGGTTCCCTTAATATTTTCTGTCAAATGCTCGCACATGCGCTCCGAATCGTCGCGCGTTAAAAGACGCGTTTGTAGTACCACAACACTCGTATTATTAAGCATTATTACTAACGTAATAAATATTCTAAATGTCATTTTATTCTTTACATCGTTGGATATTTTACATTAAATAGGCGATAGCTTAGTAACATCAAGCTAGACAAATTAATCTAAAAATGGCATCATGATGTGTTCATGGTAATAGTGGGTATGTTTGGACAAACATTCTTATTCTTGAACGTTCGGAATTACATAAATAAAGCAGTATATTTAGAAAAAGCACATGCCGAAAATCTATTTAACGTACATGCATAAGTTGGTTATATTAGTCTTTTATTCACGCTGTACAGGGAATCATAGTTTGAGACCGTAGGTGACTTATTCCCGGCTATTTTGAGCATTATCTATTTGTATGTTTCGATATTTGTATCTAAATTATGATATTTTGATACAAACGCCCCAACCAATGAAGGCCTCTAGCACACGGCGTATTTAAAACGCGCAGATGATGTATGTTTCATGAACGCGCGTCGTCTGCGCTGTATATACCGATTTTTGTGTTTGTATAAATTCAAACTCGCGTCAAATCCGATACAAACGCGTGATTGAAGCACTTACGAATGGGCGGCGGAGGAGTTTCTCACCAAAGCTACGAGCGACTACAACTCGTCTGTACCGCTGTACTTGCGCGTGTACGCTCAGTAGACGCGCGCTTCATGATCACCGCGTGTGCTTAGGGTTAGAAAGTTAGTTTGAACCTAGTTCGAAGAAGATGCCTAAGAATTGCTATTACTAACAGCATGCTTTAATCTTACTTTTTCTGCTAGTCGGGTAAAAACGCGAAGTATATTATGGTAAAACGAAGAATCCCATCAATCTATCACTATCTTCGCAACGAACGAAGTCTTGAATTGCATGAGACATACGTATATTTTTAAATACAAACTCTGGTGCTTCGATAAAAAAAAACGCAACGCCAGTGAGTATCATATGTGGCCGGCCGCCACCGTCCGTACGGGTACTTCGTGGAATCCTCGGACACCGGCGTACCGGGGATAGTTGACGGAAATATTTGCCCGACGCGACTACCGAACGACGAGTGCCGCATTACTGCGATTTGAGTTGAAAATAAAAACGTTTTTTTTTATTGCTTATGGGTGGACCAGCTGACAGCCCACCTGGTACTAAGTGGTTACTGGAGCCCATAGACATCTACAACGTAAATGCCGCCACCCACCTTGAGATATGAGTTCTGAGGTCTCAGTATAGTTACAACGGCTGCCCCACCCTTCAAACCGAAACGCATTACTACTTCACAGCAGAAATAGGCGGGGTTTGATTTTTATTAGACGATGTTATTCCTTCACCGTGGAAGTCAATCGTGAACATTTGTTAAGTACGTATTTCATAAACAAAAATTGGTACCCGCCTGCGGGATTCGAACACCGCGTTGCATCGCTAGATACGAATGGCAAAAGTGATTTTCGGAGGCTTACTATGAAAAACCCTAACGAAATTCCTCACAGTACTTCTCGTGTACCATTTATCATATACCATACAAAACCATTGAGGTTTCAATGGGTTCCATGACCCATCTGGTATTGAGAGGCTACCGGAACACATAGACCTGCGCCCGTCTTGAAACACCAGATCTCATTATCAGTTTTATAGCTGACGACTCTAAAAACGGGCAAGGTTGTAAGACCTATTGGCATAAATATGCCCCGTCCCACCAGTTATACGACCTGAGACTAAAGGAAACAGTACCAAGACGATTCAAGATTCTACTCCTAAGTACTAAGGCTTTTTTTTTAATTGCCTTTGTAGGCAGACGAGCATACGGCCCACCTGATGGTAATTCATGGGAAGTGGTCACCGTCGCTCATGGACGTCAGCAATGCCAGGGGCAGAGCCAAGCCGCTGCTTATTGTATTTGTATTTGAGCCTGGACTAAAACTCTTCCGAACTTATAACGGCTCACATACTTAATTCCTACACAAGCAATAATATTATTACCGAAACATTAGCTAAACAATAATATTCCTCAGAACAATTATTTGCTTTGCTATTACATATTGGTTAGAAGCAAGAATAATATTTACGGCAAGTTCCAAACGCATCAATAATAATATGATATTCGAGACGGTTTATTTTTGTAATTATGTTTAGTTATTTGCACATAAATAAATGGATATGATATTGTTAATTGGCATGTATATTATGGTCTGGGCTCTGAAGATCTGTACCTACTATTGGCTAATTGTATGAATTTCCCTTCTTAGAGTTTCCTGGGCGCTGTTTTTCTTCACACGAGGTTTGCAGAGAGCACACAGGGGTAGGCAGTGGCTTGACAATGCCCTTGGCATTGTTGACGTCCATGGGCGGCGATAATCCATCCAAACCATCAGGCGGGCCGTAAGCTCGTCTGCCTAAAGACGTCGATAAGACGTCCGGTGCATTCGTATTGAGCGATGCACCGGTGTTCGTATCCCAAGCGGGTACCAATTTTACTAATGAAATACGTACTTAACAAACGTTCACGATTGACTTCCACGGTACAGAA
This sequence comes from Bombyx mori, assembly GCF_030269925.1. Classification (NCBI taxonomy): domain Eukaryota; kingdom Metazoa; phylum Arthropoda; class Insecta; order Lepidoptera; family Bombycidae; genus Bombyx; species Bombyx mori. Next base: position 14,875,338 of record NC_085112.1, read on the forward strand.
ATAACATCGTGTATTAAAAATCAAACTCGCAAAATTATAATTTGCGTAATTACTGGTGGTAGGACCTCTTGTCAGTCCGCGCGGGTAGGTGCGTTTCGGTTTTAATGGTGGGGCAGCCGTTGCAACTATACTTGAGACCTTAGAACTTATATCTCAAGGTGGGTGGCGCATTTACGTTGTAAATTCTATGGGCTCCAGTAACCACTTAACACCAGGTGGGCTGTGAGCTCGTCCACATATCTAAGCAATAAAAAAAAAGATTATTGAACAGTTTTTTGTAAATACCACGAAAACTTCTTCTATATACCTAAACAACTCTATTTTAGTTTTCCTAGAGGTAAATAAGAAATTACCTGATTTCACTTGAAAATATTCACAGTTTCTCATTACAAAATTGCTTCAGTGCTAGTACTGCCGTGTCCTAGAGTATACGTAGTGTCAATTCAAACAGTTCGTTAGCCTCACGATAACACGGAGCTCATGTTGATACACTCTTGACTGCCGACGTTCAGTTTCATATTATATCGCCCTACGTTGTACAAGTAACCTGATAATTATACCGAGCAAGTGTGTTGAAATTATACCGAAAAGGACGATGTAACATTAATTTAATTAACATAATTATATGGTATTATCTTTCATGTCAATACAATAAAAAATAACATTGACAAATTTTTTACTTAATTCAAATTTAATTATTTTACTCATGCTGTAGGTTCCGATAGACCGATTTCACACCAAATCTATTATTATAACTAGCTGACCCGACGGACTTCGTACCTAGTGCCTCAATCGATAAATAAAAGACCTAAACTTTGTATAAAATAAAAAGTGAATCCGTCTGACACATCAAAGGAAAAACAAAATTGTTATTATATTTTTATTTAATTCCGACCATTTTCATATTTATTTACTTTTTAAACCTTCTCTGGACTTCCACAAATAATTCAAGACCAAAATTCGGCAAATCTGCCCAGCCGTTCTCGAGTTTTAGCGAGACTAACGAACAGCAATTCATTTTTATATATACCTATATAGATAGATTAAAACTTATAATTTTCTATATAAATATACAGAACTCAATGTATATGTGTGCATGATACCTTCGAAACGATTGGAAAGATTTCGATAAAAACATAAAAAGAAATTAGATTATTATTTATTTAGAACTTAAAAATACATTAAAGCAAAAGAAGTACTAGACCACTAGGTAACTCCACGGCCTTTAAAAGCCAAGTAGACTTCAGGTGATCATGACAGCGTTTTAACAAAATAATTCATTGGAATGTTTATTTGGCTTCGCTAAATTATGAAAAGTTTGCAGAAATGTAATTGGAGTTAAAATTAAGTGTAGTCAGGCAATAACATAACTTTATATAAAATTAGTCAATGGCCCATAAGCCCCGTGCTATTTACCACTCCACTCCATAAGCAATTCAGCTCCGGGCGAACAGTTTCAATTCAGCAAAAGCAGCATAAAGATACTTATCTCATGCTCAACAGTAATTAGTCTGATTTATTTAATTACTTTAATTCGTCCTGAAAGGGGATGAGATTAGACCTACGTATTTAAAGGGTTGGAAGCCATTTTCGGCTTAACTCTGTCAGAGAGAGGGTACATTGTGCCTTTGCGACTATAAAAATTAAGCCAGTGCAAAGTTGCTCGCTCCTTTGTGATGAACGGGTGAACTGGTTTGTAAAAACAGCCTTGATCGGAAACCGTTGGACAACTTAAGTCGTCCAGTATTTTGGCCGAAAAATAAAACTTCACATCTGGTCCCATTTTAGGTAACAATCTTATGGCCTTATTGAAGCCTTTGCAATCATAGGGCACAGTCATAAAATCTTTTAAAAATTAATTCGATGGCAAAGGGTTAAAGCGGTACATGTAGTAAGGCACACCTTGAGATAATAGATACAGGGATGCATCTGCTTTAAGCAAGGGGCAGAGCCAAGCCGTTGTCTACAGCTTAATACTATCTACTTCCTAAAAACCCCTAAGATCAATAAAAAAAAGCCATTTTTAACACACAATAAATCATTATCCCATTATTAAAAAGAAACATTACTGGAAAGTGTAAAAAAAGTCATGAATAAAAAACAGAGTCACGCCCACTCAGGATTATCATGTATCAAAAGGAAGTGTTCAGAGGACATGATAATTTATAAGTCGCCCTACGGCCCTATAAAAATATAACACGCCCTTAGAGTCTATTCATCATTCGAAGGTCGACTTTTCGACGTCCGAACCCTACCGTGAAAGTTAACTTTGTTCTATTATTCCATAGCGGAAACTGAGGTTTACATCTAATCTTGGGAATTTTATTCTCAGCCTGATCATAGACCTATTGCATGCGCCTTATTTCAGACTAGCGACCCGCCCTCGCTTCGCTTCGGAAACTGTAATTTATTATTGATTTCTCCACTATTTAATGGATGTTATTATACCTATAAACTTTCCTCTTCAATCACTCTATCTATTAAAAAATCCGTTGCGTAGTTTTAAAGATATACATAGGGACAGAGAGATATGGGGACAGAGAAAGCGACTTTGTTTTATACTGTGTAGTGCGATGTATCCAATTTATCTTTGGATATTTCTAAGTGCTCTAAGTGCTAGTAATTCTGGATTTGTTGTTAGTGAACCTGGCTCTTCTATTATGGATCTAGATTCTCAAATTTCGATTAATCAGTTCCATAGTAGTAGTAGTACCTAGAATGTTATTTGGTATTCAAGCTTTAGGAGAGTTTATTTTTTTGACAATTTTATACATGTGTAAGATTAGAAGCAAATACGACCCATTTACCTAATAGGTGGAAATAATAAATAGTATATAATTTGGACTCCACGTTTCATTAGAATCGCCCGACGCCTATCTAACATAGCGTGACCAAAGTGGCTCCTTGCTATATTGATCGATAGCTTTACTTTCAGAGGAAGTAACCATGAGCGGACATTTACTTCAAGAATATTATAATGCGCTCTCTATATCCTTCTCCAAACGAAGCTTGTGGAAAGTACTTAACGGTAGGCAGCGGCTTAGCTCTGCCTCTGGCATTGCTGATGTCCATGGGCGAGGGTAACCACTCACCATCAGGTGGACCGTATGCTCGTCTGCCTACATGGGCAATACATTTTTTAACAAAAAGTGTATCTAGTTAAATCTTAGGTCTAATTAAAACTACTAACTACTTCCAAGTCATCGGTAATCGCGAAAACTTCAAGTATTGGAAATTTCGGGAATTATAATAATATATTGACAATAAAAAAACATTAAATTAAAGTAGTTTTAATCAATTTTAATCCTTTCCTGTGATTAATATGATTTTGAATTTGTCTGGGTCTTTAAGTTACTTACTTGTACTATCGTTTATTTATTCTTTCTATTCAATTTCTATGAATCGATATGTCATTGATACTATTAATGTTTTTTTAAAAGTCGTATCCGGGCCATTGAGAACTTATAAAGTAAACTTATCATAAAGGTCCAATAATGTCAATATCGTCAGCTCATTTTTTATTTATTTATTTATAACATTAACAAACCAAACGACTCGTACAAACACGCATCAATACAGATCGACCTGTGTCGTACTGGCCACAAAACAATAAAAACATATCCGATACTCTAATAAAAACAAAAAAACAAAAAAAAACAATTCGTGTACCCTCGCATGAAACCTCAAACAAATCAAGCATTCCGAAACTTTTCCTTTTCCGAGAGCACGGAGTTACATACACAATTACTGGATGAGATTATTTGAAGCAAACACGTTTTTAGACAGAGACGAACTAAACATGTACGTTTGTGCTCTTCTAACTGTCGTATCCAGATTTTATTAATATATACTCTATGTCTGGAAGTTATTTTGACAAAACAAGACTTAACTTTGCCGGTAAATCCGCTCCGTCAGATGTGTGTCGTAAAATAACATTGAATTTACCTATTTTGTTGTTTTTGACGACAACACGGAAAAACTTCGTCAGCTTTGTTCTCTTCATATCTAGTTTCAAACATTACTAAGACAATAATTACTGTTCAGAAAGAAAACGAAAACATTTATCTAAAAAAATCTATATATACATAGTCAGGTCATAAGTATTGTCACACAGTAAAAACTCTTCTTTTAGAATGCTGGCCACAAAAAAGTTTATTGAATTCGAATTTCAAATTGTACATGAAAATAATAAATGTATACTTTTAGAATTTTACTCATTTTTAAATATGGTGTGGACGCTTAAAGAAGACCGTGTTGCAGTTATTGCGTTGCATCGTTGCGGTTACGCGCCAATTCAGATTTTTAATATACTGAAAAATTTGAATATAACCAAATGATTCGTTTATCGTACCATCAAACGATACAATGAAGACTCTAGTGTAGATGACAGGTCAAGAAGTGGTCGCCCTCGGTCTGTTAGGACTCCAGCAGTGATAAAAGCTGTAAAGGCGCGAATTCAAAGAAATCCCAAACGTAAGCAGAAACTGTTGGCCCTTCAGATGGGGTTAAGCAGAACCACGGTGAAAAGGGTGTTAAATGAAGACTTAGGGCTTCGGGCATATCGAAGAAAAACAGGACATCGTTTGAATGCTCGTCTAATGGACCTGAGACTGAAGAGATGCCGCGCTTTGTTGAAGCGGTACGCGGGAAAAAAATATCGGGAAATTCTTTTTTCGGATGAAAAATTTTTACCGTAGAAGAGAGCTACAACAAACAAAATGATAAGGTGTACGCACACAGTAGTGAAGAAGCGAGCAACCGTATTCCGCGTGTCCAACGAGGTCATTTTCCATCCTCGCTTATGGTATGGTTGGGAGTTTCTTATTGGGGCTTAACAGAGGTACATTTTTGTGAGAAAGGTGTAAAAACGAATGCAGTTGTGTATCAAAATACAGTTCTGACGAACCTTGTGGAACCTGTTTCTCATACCATGTTCAATAACAGGTACTGGGTATTCCAACAAGATTCGGCGCCAGCTCATAGAGCGATGAGCACACAAGACTGGCTGGCGGCGCGTGAAATCGACTTCATCCGGCACGAAGACTGGCCCTCCTCCAGTCCAGATTTGAATCCGTTAGATTACAAGATATGACAACACTTGGAGGAAAAGGCGTGCTCAAAGCCTCATCCCTATTTGGAGTCACTCAAGACATCCTTGATTAAGGCAGCCGCCGATATTGACATGGACCTCGTTCGTGCTGCGATAGACGACTGGCCGCGCAGATTGTAGGCCTGTATTCAAAATCTCGGAGGTCAATTTGAATACCAGACCATCATATTATGATGGTCTAAATAAAAAAAAAACGTTCATGCAACCCACAAAATTATAATTTTCGAAATTACTGGTGGTAGGACCACTTGTGAGCCGCACGGGTAGATACCACCACCCTGCCTATTTCTGCCATGTAACAATAATGCGTTCGGTTTGAAGGGTGGGGTAGCCGTTGTAACTATACTGAGACCTTAGAACTTATATCTCAAGGTATAGATAGTTTTAAGGACTCGGTATAGTTACCATTGAAACCGAAACGCATGACTGCTTCACGGCAGAAATAGGCAGGGTGGTGGCACCTACCCGTGCGGACTCACAAGAGGTCCTACCACCAGTAATTACGCAAACTAAAAAAAAAACTATTTTAACTGGCCACAGTCGTCCTCGGAACAGCCAAGCATGAGCAAAGTCTCGAGGCTAACCACTTAACACCAGAAAGACAGTGAAGTCGTGAGCACACTGAAACGCAATAAATAAAATTAAAAAAGCACATTTACTTCAGCTGATAACATTGCGTGCTTCACAGAATTTCTAAGATCGACTGTCAGTCAAAGTTATGTTCTACGTAGTTATTCTAGGAAACCTTGAAACGTTCTCATAATAGGTTCTCATTAGGTAAACAGTCACAAGCAGTGCTAATATGGCAAATTCAACAGAGCGTTCAAACTTTACGTGTCAATATAGTGCAGTACTTCTGAGAACCCACTACCCTCCTGGCTGAGCCTTTGCTCGCCCACCTGTCCTGGTGAAACTGGAAAGGCCTCCGGGCCACCAGTAATACATAAATCATAAAAAAAAAAAAAACAAAAAAAAAAATTGAACCCAATTGAAATTTCAGCCTCATGTCGTGTTTATGGGCTTCTTAAGTCACTTTAGGGCAGATGAGCTTTAAGCTCGTTCATCCAAACAAAATACCTACCTAGCCAAGAAACGTTCGAAGCGCAGTATATCGCTCGTTTTACACACACATACAAACACAGACCCACACGTCCTCACGGAGCTTGTTACGTTAATTTATTGAGGCCATTAATTGCCTGCTTGAAGCTAAGTCGACGTTTGTTAACCAAGTTCAAGTAAATTGTTTTGCGCCAAATACTCAAGCGTATTTCTTCATTGCATTCGTAGGGCCGACGAATCAGGGTACGAGATTATTGACACTAGGACGTGAATTCCGCACCTACATGTACTATAAATAGGGGCGGAATTCCTATACTACAAGGCGGAAGCTTCTTTGGATGCTCCGCGGCACTACTGCCACTGCAAACTCACAATAAACTCAACTGCCAGTTGAGTTCTTTTGCCACTGCGACCCGCTACAAGTACTTCCCACCCATGAACATCAGCAATGCCAGGGTCACCCCAAATCTATACGGTAGTCAGCGGTTTGGCATTGCTAAAGTCCATGGGCGACGGTAACCACTCACTATCAGGTGGGCCATATTCTCGTCTGCCTACAAGGGCAATAAAAGAAAACCACTGCTGCCTAAATATTGAGTTCAATTCAGCACCTAAGACGCTAAATTTATCTACACACAAAAAAACACATACTTGTATTTCAGCATAGTATAGTGGTGACTCTAAGATATGCCTTGTGTAGCATGGCATGCGCTTGAAAGCTCTATGCTAATTATCGCTACGTCATAGCGTTTTGTCTCTAAAGCTAATACGATCTGTTCTCATTCGCACTTGCATTGTACTTTTAAGCTTTTTATAATTTTAACACACAATGTACGCTTAAGAAAATAAATTAAGATTCGTATGAAATTTCGATAGACCTAAAATTCAAAATTCAAAATTCAAAATCATTTATTTCAACTTAGATGTCAGTATGACACACTTGTTGAATGTCAAAATACAAATAACAATGTTAACTCTACCACCGGTTCCAAAAAAAAGCCACAGTCCTGAGAAGAACCGGCGAAACAAACTCAGCGGGCTTTTTTTTTTTTGTTTTTTCTCAAATATTTTCTTTTTTTTTAAATAAATAGAAATATTCACAATAAAAGAAAAAACAAGTCAAAAAAATACAATTAAAAAAAAAAAAAAATAATAAAAATAATAATAATAATAATAATGAAAACAGATGAAGAAATAATCGCAAATGCTGAGTTAACAATCGAATTTAAGTCAAAGTAGGTCTCGACTTTCTCATTCGCCACTGCAGACGTCCAATTCAGATTTGCAAATATTCCAGTATCTAATTCCGAGGATGGTTTTTAGAAGAGTTACTTACTCGTATATGTGTGCGCGCTAGGAGAAATAGTTGAACCATTTAAGAGATAAGTTAATGTTTGCATCATTGGAGGGTGATTTGCTTCACATAACGAAGTCGTCGTGGCCTAAAGGATAAGACGTCCGGTACATTCGTGTTGAGCGATGCACCGGTGTTCGAATCTCGCAGGCGAGTACCAATTTTTCTAATGAAATAAGTACTCAACAAATGTTCACAATTGACTTCCACGGTGAAGGGATAACATCGTGTAATAAAAATCAAACCCGCAAAAATTATAATTTGCGTAATTACTGGTGGTAGGACCTTTTGAAAGTCCGCGCGGGTAGGTACCACCACCCTGCTTATTTCTGCCGTGAAGTAGTAATGCGTTTCGGTTTGAAGGGTGGGGCAGCCGTTGTAACTATATCTGAGACCTTAGAACGTTTTTTTTTATTGCTTAGATTGATGGACGAGCTCACAGCCCACCTGGTGTTAAGTGGTTACTGGAGCCCATAAACATCCACAACGTAAATACGCCACCCACCTTGAGATATAAGTTCAAAGGTCTCAAGCTTATGTCCACTAACGGTGCTTTTAGGTACCCCAAGCACCGGACATCGTTCTCGTCAAACCCATCGTTTGCGACGAAGGGCTCGGCGAGTAAATTAAGACGCAGCCCACTGAGTTTCTCGCCGGATCTTCTCAGTGGGTCGCGTTTCCGATCCGGTGGTAGATTCTGCGAAGCACGGCTCTTGTTAGGGTTCGTGTTAGCAACATCATCAGGTTTGAGCCCCGTGAGCTCACCTACTAGTTAAGGGTACGCTGATATGGTCTCTCTAGAACAACAGCCTAGGTAGGAAAAAAGAAGGCCATAGTCATCGTAACGTGAGTTTCAAAATTGAGATGATTTAAAGCACAAAAATGGTATTACTGCAACGACTGTTTCATTCATAAAATACAAGTTTGCCATTCGACAGAAGTTAAGATGAATGTGCCCATTCGTGGCAATTTATAACTGTAACATAACGTGCGAAAGTGACAGTAAAAATGAAAAAGACAAAAAAGCGAACAACCGTCTTGATCTCCAAGTCAACTGACAAGAGATGACGTCGATTAAATTCATCTGTTACTAAGCAACGGGAGTACTGACAACAAAGAATTTAATTTCACAGAAACAATCATAAGACACACACAGTGAGCTTACCGTTTTCTTTTTGGCATATCCCATCCACAAATTCAGTCAGAACGGAATACAAGGAAAAGGTTTTAATAGGCGACGCCTTCACGATTCCTCGAAGGCAGGCAAAACGAATTTCGCTGAGAACTTTTTCCCTTTCACTAAAAACGCTTTTTGCTAGTGACGGTGACGCGGACATCAAAGAACTTCGGTACAGTCGAGAACAAATGGATCTAAATCGAAAAATATTTTACTACTTCTAACTTTTTAACGATGTTTCTGAAATCACAATTTTGTTACAATTTTTTTTATCTTCATTTGTTTTTTCTTTTAAGTAATTCAAAAAATACGCTTTCCACATATAACAAAGCTTTAAATAATTTTTTTGACAATTCTTTTCTATAATGCAATAAAACACGCGTCTTTCTTTTTTTTATATTGCCAATACATTTGCCTAGCCAAAACAGATGGCTGCGTAGCAGCTTTAGACAAAGCTAATGGCCATATGTATGTATACTTATTTATCTCTCCCATTGCCATTCAAACTAGACGAGTTATTAAGTATCATATAACACTCATGAGTTTTGCAGAATAATTGTTATGACACCGTCACAAAACTCCTTCAAGAACAAAGCAATCAAATATCTAATCTGTAGGAAAAAGCATAAAGAATTTCTTATTAAGAAAAAAAAATGAAAATGGGTTATTTTAATTTTCACGTTTCACCAAACATTTTGTACGCAAGTGTTCTCTTAGTTCCTTGCTTTGCACTTTGATGTCTGCCGCCTGTATTGTTGCGGCTCGCTACTTATGTGTGTGACTTTTCCTCATTCGTGATTACCGTATCACTGACGTGTCTCAAAACAGGACTAAATAAAGGCTTATTTTGTCTGTAATTTGATTTATTTGGCTTAGTATTCATACGCACATTGGCCCCAACAATTGTGACCAAATGTTTGCCAAACATCAGGAATGTATACCGAGCTGCTATTAGCATCTTGTCTATTTGCCAATACATTTGCCTAGCGAAAACAGATGGCTGCGTAGCAGCTTTAGACAAAGGTAATGGCCATATGTATGTATACTTATTTATCCTCCCATTGCCATTCAAACTAGACGAGCTTATTAACTATCATATAACACTCATGAGTTTTGCAGAATAATTGTTATGACACCGACACAAAACTCCTTCAAGATCAAAGCAATCAAATATCTAATCTAAGGAAAAGCATAAAGAATTTCTTACTAAAAAATAAAAATAAAAATGAAAATGGGTTATTTTAATTTTCACGTTTCACCAAACATTTTGTACGCAAGTGTTCTCTTAGTTCCTTGCTTTGCACTTTGATGTCTGCCGCCTGTATTGTTGCGGCTCGCTACTTATGTGTGTGACTTTTCCTCATTCGTGATTACCGTATCACTGACGTGTCTCAAAACAGGACTAAATAAAGGCTTATTTTGTCTGTAACTTGATTTATTTGGCTTAGTATTCATACGCGCATTGGCCCCAACATTTGCGACCAAATGTTTGCCAAATATCAGGAATGTATACCGAGCTGCTATTAGCATCTTGTCTATTTATGACACGAAGCAATTAAACGCCCCAAACAGCTTACAAGTTAACAGCCTAATTGAAGACGATTACAGTAATTATCACAATTATCTTTACGAATATAGATACTTAGTATATACTTAGTAATATTTCACTGGTGGTAGAACCTCTTAGGAGTCAGCACGGGTAGGTACCACCACCCCGCCTATTTCCGCCGTGAAGCAGTAATGCGTTTCGGTTCGAAGGGTGGGGTAGCCGTTGTAACTATACTGAGATCTTAGAACTTATATCTCGAGATGGGTGACGCATTTACGTTGTAGATGTCTATGGGCTCCAGTAAATACTTAACACCAGGTGGGCTGTGAGCTCGTCCATCCATCTAAGCAATAAAAATAAAATAAAATAAAAAACTTAGGGAGTGCTCTGAGGAACTGTTCGAGATGATACCGGCATCTCGTTTTTACCATCGCACCGCCCGCCACCGGAGTAGAGTTAGTTCATCCGTACTACCTGGAGCCACTGCGGCTATCCACAGTGCGTTTCCAGAGGTCTTTTTTGCTACGTACTATCCGGCTATGGAATGAGCCCCCTCCACGGTGTTTCCCGAGCGCTATGACATGTCCTTCTTCAAACGAGGCTTGTGGAGAGTATTAAGCGGTAGGCAGCGGCTTGGCTCTGCCCCTGGCATTGCTGAAGTCCATGGGCGACAGTAATCACTCACCATCAGGTGGACCGCATGCTCGTCTGCCTACAAGGGCAATAAAAAAAAAAAAACTTAGTTATTTTGTGTGTCTGTACCGATTTTGTTGGTTTTTATGCTTCAGCCCAGGGTTGCTTAGATTCGGATTGAAGATAGTTTTTTTTTTAATTTAAATCCGCGTCTCTATTCCGCCAAACTGCGATCAGACACGATCAGACCACATTTTGTTTATTACATCCGTAAGTTAGCTACAATATTCGCAATCAGTTAAGTATACAAGAGTTACGTCCACGTTTGACCCCCGGGGCAGTGTGGTGCAAGCGCTTGGAGAACGGCCAGTAAAAATATACATGTTTGGTCCAAGTTATAAAACAAAAACAAATTATCTAAGTATCTAACTCCAATAAAGTGTATCTCGCTATTAATCAGTAGACACAAATATACAAATTCAAATTCAAATTCAAATTCAAATATGGATTAACGATCCTAAGTCACACAGATTTGAATTTTGTTTAAGAAATACTCATATAGTACATATACAGTAGAGACATTTAACTTGTAAATGAAAATATAAATTAAAATTGAATTATACACTCCTTCGATCGTTCGTAAATTTGTAGTCGAAATTTTCAGCTATTTCACAATTTACCAATAGCCACCAGTAACCACTTAACACCAGGTGGACTGTGAGCTCGTTCACACATCTAAGCAAAATTACATTTCGGCGAAGATCTGATATCATATATCGGGGCAGACAAATTACGACTGACCGAAATCGCTGTCTCTTGTGGCGAACACCAAACACGTCCGTTGATTAGATTGGCGTGGACTACGTGCCCTCGGACGTAACCGATCTTATTGTCTCTAGAAGCAGTAAGGTTTCTCAAATCGAATATGCTCTTCAATTGTGCTCTGTTAAGGTTTTTATATCGATTTCACTTCGCTTAATGGCATCTGATAAGTGTCAACGTTTTGTCTGGTTCATTGCACCTTGAACAGTTTAGCTAAATCTTTTTTTTTTACCGGCGTCCCGAAGTGGAGGGTGATGGGAGAGATGTGCTCCGCACTAAACGCTTCACTTTCCCCCCTCTGCCTCTTCATGAGTTCTGTCTCATGCGAGGTTTGGATGTTGGTTGTTGAGCGACAGGAGGTTTTAGTCAGTTTGACTCTGACATGCCCCGCCCTCCATCCCCAGTGGAGGGCGGAAGTCCGGCGATTTGCTATCATTTTTTAGGTTTTTTTTGTTGCCTTTATAGACAGACCATACGGCCCGCCTGATGGTGAGTGGTTACTGTCGCCCATGGACTTCAGCAATGTCACGGGCAGAGCCAAGCCGCTGCCTACCGGTAGATAAAATAGTTTGCAATTCGAATTGCTATTAACCTAATGGACTATCGATTTCACGGCCTGCTTGATTTTAAGTGATTAATGGAGTGACCATACACCTCATTACGTGAAAACCTAAACTCACCTAGACCTAGATGAAGTCAAAGATTCAATTACATTGCATAACTACTGGTCCTACCTTCAAACTGGAATGACTGCTTCATGGCTTAAATATATATATATTTTTTTTTATTGCCGTTGTAGGCAGACAAGCATATGGCCCACCTAATGGTGAGTGGTTACCGTCGCCCATGGACTTCAGCAATGCCAGGGGCAGAGCCAAGCCGCTGCCTACCGAATACTGGATTTAATATACTGGATTTGCAATTGAACCTTGCCATGCGCTCTTACAAATTCTATCAAGTCAAAGCGTGGTATTGTCGTCTAGTTCAAAATCTCGTGAATAAAATTTCAATCTATGTATGAAGTTGCAGTAACAGTAACAAATAATCGGGGAAACAAATCACACACGATACTGTACTATGGGAACAGGGAACAAGTGACTAATATATAAATTATATGTCGCATTTTTTTTTCCAACCTATGCTGATAGCCTTAGGAGGCTATTTCAGCTTCACCCTGACATGTAGGTGAGATGCCATTTTACACTTCCCAACCAGCCTTCTTGAAGAGCGATGCCTCCGTCCTAAGAACTGTCATTCGTTTTCATTGCTAACATCAAGAGAAGACTTCTAAATTGTTCTAAGACAACAAAACATATTTCTCTTAACTCGATCACCTTATTCGCCCCTATGATGTCTGACGATGGTGTTAATAATGCGGTTTCTCCAACATATATATTACGTTAAACATCCAATTAAGCAAACAAACCTGTTCGTCTCACGAATGTCCCCTATAGTAAAATTCTTGGAAACCAAAAGTCTTCTGGCAATCAAAATCGATCCTTATACATACCCACAAGCGATAACTCTAAATACTGTAAGCATTAACTTTCTCCCGATATCCCGGGGCGTCGTCCCGTGGTTTCGACTCGGGAATTTAACTTTCCTTATTCTCCGTGGAGATTTACACAATGACTTTTAATAGAAAAGATGTAGATAGGTACTATACAAATATTGAAAGGTAAAGTGCTTTAGGATATGGTATACCATCAAAAGATCCATTTGAAACAAAATATTATAACAATAATAGGGTACTAAACAGTGGCTAATTTGTCACGCATACTTCTTCATTAACGGTGACGTCATTTGGGGCAAAAAGTTTACGGCAGACAAACCGTGTGTTATATACAAAACGATTAGAAACAAAGTTACATTGATAAATACAAACATATCTAAGTAATACAATTAATAATACAATAATAATAAAAAATAAAACACCATTATTTTTAAATAAATGAGCTTTTTAATTTAAGAAAATTCGTATGTTAAAGCTACAGAATAAATTAAATGTATTTTAATTCTCATGAATAGTGTTAGTGTTGAATGATTTTTTTTTTCATACCTATCCTGATAGCCTTGAGAGGGATTCCGATAGAGGCACCCGTCACGTGCGGACGTGCTCATCGTCCACTCGATCGCCCGGTCTTTGTTCGCCCGGCTTTTGTTAGCCCGGCCATTGTTCGCGCGGCCTGTGTTTGTGGTACATCTGCCGACTAAGTGCTCTTTCTGGAAGTTTTTATTTGTTTTGTTTCCTTTTGTTGTTTCTGTGTTCGTGGTACATCTGCCGACAAAGTGGTTTCCTGCAAGTATTTATTTGTTTTGTTTCTTTTCGTAATTTCTGTTTTGTTGTGCTTTTTCTTTGTCCTGTAGTAATCGCGCCGCATTGCCACCTGTGTTCAATAGAACCGCTCAGGTCCGAGAAGTTGGGGCCTCGCCGCAAGGCGAGTGTTTTCAAGACCCGGGGCCGCCCCACCTGGGTACTCAGCGATCATGGACGCTGTATTCGCGGAATTCCTCCGACTTCGCCACCCACAGCTCGCCTCGGAGTTTTTGGCCTTCAAGGCCAATCACACTGCGAGCCCTCTCGAGGACTCCGCCGCGCTCGCTGCTCCTGCGTCGCCTGTACCTGCGTGCAGAGCTTCTGCATTGAGCACCGCAGCCTCTGTCGTGCCTGCCGCTCCCGTGTCGCCTATACTGGCGAGAAAAGCTGCTGCGTCGTCCGCCGTGACCATCGTTTCAGCTGAGCGATCATCCGCGGCCTCCGTCGCGCCCTCTAAAACACCTACACTTGCTCGTAGGTCGCCTGCACCCGCCTCCTCGTGCTCCGACTCTGACTCGGACATGGAGGTCGACCTCGCCCCCGCCTCATCGACGGATGGATTCACCCTGGTACAGAAGGGTAAGAAGCGTGCCGCGGAGTCTCGAGCTCCCGCGGCCGCTAAAATTAGCAAAGCCGTGAACGCGTCGCGCCCCCGCCCTCAGACTCCCGTTGCGCCCCCAGCCCGTGCCACTCCGTCGCCGCGTCCGGTGGCACAAAATAAAACCCAGACCCCTCCCCCGGTTATCCTTCAGGAGAAGGCAGCTTGGGATCGAGTTTGCCTGGCCCTTAAGGCCAAAAATATAAATTTCACGAATGCCCGTAACCTCGCGAACGGCATTCAAATTAAGGTTCAAACACCCGACGACCATAGGGCCCTCTCTTCTTACCTCCGTAAGGAGCGTATAAGTTTCCATACGTATACGCTCCAGGAGGAGCGCGAACTCCGCGTTGTAATACGCGGAATCCCTAAAGAGTTAGATGTGGAGCTCGTAAAAGCCGACCTGTTAGAACAAGGCCTACCAGTGAATTCTGTGCACCGTATGCACACCGGTCGCGGTAGGGAGCCATATAATATGGTTCTAGTCGCTCTCCAGCCTACCCCCGAGGGTAAGAAAATCTTTAACACACAGACCGTCTGTAGGCTCTCTGGTATCGCTGTCGAAGCCCCCCATAAAAAAGGCACTCCTAGCCAGTGCCATAACTGTCAATTGTACGGGCACTCTTCCCGTAACTGTCACGCGCGCCCCCGATGTGTTAAGTGTTTGGGCGATCACGCCACGGCCCTCTGCGCTCGCGACCAAAAAACCGCGACGGAACCGCCTAGCTGCGTCCTGTGTCGAACACAGGGTCACCCCGCGAATTACCGTGGTTGCCCCCGAGCCCCTAAAATAAATCGCCGCGTCGCCCGCCAAAACCGCCTCCGAGCTTCCGGCCCAGACATCAAAGCCTCGGCACCCTCTGCGTCGCAGGCTAAGCCAGCGTTCGTTCCGGCGGCGGTGCCCAGTGTCTCGGCCTGGGCAAAACCGCTGCCGTACACGAACACGGCTACAACTCCCTCCTCCGCGATTCGTCCCGCCCCCGCGACTCGTCCCTCTCCCGCGACTTGCCCTCCGACCGCGTCCGACAATCTCGCTTTAGCGATCGACTTCTTTCAGTCGATCAACTTTGAGCGCGTTAACGCTTTGGGCGACGCCATTCGCGCTGCCTCCACTGCACAACACTTTATCGCCGTTGTGCAGGAATACGCCGACGTATACGCGTCATTAAATACGTACGTCCTCCCCTCACTCCGCCGGTAATCAATGGCGTATATAAGTAGAATAAAGCCCCTATCCGTAACGATAGGATTTTTTAACGCTTACGGTCTCGCAAATCAACGTGATCAGGTTTCTGACTTTTTGCGTGACCACCAAATTGATATCTTTTTAGTGCAGGAGACCCTACTTAAGCCCGCGCGCCGTGACCCTAAAATCGCGAACTATAACATGGTCAGGAACGACAGGCTCTCTGCCCGTGGTGGTGGTACCGTCATTTACTATAGAAGAGCCCTGCATTGCGTCCCGCTCGATCCTCCCGCGCTCGCTAATATCGAAGCATCAGTGTGCCGAATCTCACTGACGGGACACGCGCCGATCGTTATCGCGTCCGTTTATCTTCCACCGGATAAGATCGTTCTAAGCAGTGATATCGAGGCGCTGCTCGGTATGGGGAGCTCTGTCATTCTGGCGGGCGACCTAAATTGTAAACACATCAGGTGGAACTCACACACCACAACCCCGAATGGCAGGCGGCTTGACGCGTTAGTCGATGATCTCGCCTTCGATATCGTCGCTCCGCTAACCCCGACTCACTACCCGCTAAATATCGCGCATCGCCCGGATATACTCGACATAGCGTTATTAAAAAACGTAACTCTGCGCTTACACTCGATCGAAGTAGTTTCAGAGTTAGATTCAGACCACCGTCCCGTCGTTATGAAGCTCGGTCGCGCTCCCGATTCCGTTCCCGTCACGAGGACTGTGGTGGATTGGCACACGCTGGGCATCAGCCTGGCTGAATCTGATCCACCATCGCTCCCGTTTAACCCGGACTCTATCCCGTCTCCTCAGGATACCGCTGAAGCCATAGACATCTTAACGTCACACATCACCTCGACATTAGATAGGTCATCGAAACAAGTTGTAGCGGAGGACTTCCTTCACCGCTTCAAATTGTCCGACGATATTAGGGAACTCCTTAGAGCTAAGAACGCCTCGATACGTGCCTACGACAGGTATCCTACCGCGGAAAATCGTATTCGAATGCGTGCCCTACAACGCGACGTAAAGTCTCGCATCGCCGAAGTCCGAGATGCCAGATGGTCTGATTTCTTAGAAGGACTCGCGCCCTCCCAAAGGTCTTACTACCGCTTAGCTCGTACTCTCAAATCGGATACGGTAGTAACTATGCCCCCCCTCGTAGGCCCCTCAGGCCGACTCGCGGCGTTCGATGATGACGAAAAAGCAGAGCTGCTGGCCGATACATTGCAAACCCAGTGCACGCCCAGCACTCAATCCGTGGACCCTGTTCATGTAGAATTAGTAGACAGTGAGGTAGAACGCAGAGCCTCCTTGCCACCCTCTGATGCGTTACCACCCGTCACCCCGATGGAAGTTAAAGACTTGATCAAAGACCTACGTCCTCGCAAGGCTCCCGGTTCCGACGGTATATCCAACCGCGTTATTAAACTTCTACCCGTCCAACTCATCGTGATGTTGGCATCTATTTTCAATGCCGCTATGGCGAACTGTATCTTTCCCGCGGTGTGGAAAGAAGCGGACGTTATCGGCATACATAAACCCGGTAAACCAAAAAATCATCCGACGAGCTACCGCCCGATTAGCCTCCTCATGTCTCTAGGCAAACTGTATGAGCGTCTGCTCTACAAACGCCTCAGAGACTTCGTCTCATCCAAGGGCATTCTTATCGATGAACAATTCGGATTCCGTACAAATCACTCATGCGTTCAACAGGTGCACCGCCTTACGGAGAACATTCTTGTGGGGCTTAATCGACCAAAACCGTTATACACGGGAGCTCTCTTCTTCGACGTCGCAAAAGCGTTCGACAAAGTCTGGCACAATGGTTTGATTTTCAAACTATTCAACATGGGCGTGCCGGATAGTCTCGTGCTCATCATACGGGACTTCTTGTCGAACCGCTCTTTTCGATATCGAGTCGAGGGAACCCGCTCCTCCCCACGACCTCTCACAGCTGGAGTCCCGCAAGGCTCTGTCCTCTCACCCCTCCTATTTAGCTTATTCGTCAACGATATTCCCCGGTCGCCGCCGACCCATTTAGCTTTATTCGCCGACGACACGACTGTTTACTATTCTAGTAGAAATAAGTCCCTAATCGCGAAGAAGCTTCAGAGCGCAGCCCTAGCCCTAGGACAGTGGTTCCGAAAATGGCGCATAGACATCAACCCAGCGAAAAGTACTGCGGTGCTATTTCAGAGGGGAAGCTCCACACGGATTTCCTCCCGGATTAGGAGGAGGAATCTCACACCCCCGATTACTCTCTTTAGACAACCCATACCCTGGGCCAGGAAGGTCAAGTACCTGGGCGTTACCCTGGATGCATCGATGACATTCCGCCCGCATATAAAATCAGTCCGTGACCGTGCCGCGTTTATTCTCGGTAGACTCTACCCCATGATCTGTAAGCGGAGTAAAATGTCCCTTCGGAACAAGGTGACACTTTACAAAACTTGCATAAGGCCCGTCATGACTTACGCGAGTGTGGTGTTCGCTCACGCGGCCCGCACACACATAGACACCCTCCAATCCCTACAATCCCGCTTTTGCAGGTTAGCTGTCGGGGCTCCGTGGTTCGTGAGGAACGTTGACCTACACGACGATCTGGGCCTCGAATCAATTCGGAAATACATGAAGTCAGCGTCGGAACGATACTTCGATAAGGCTATGCGTCATGATAATCGCCTTATCGTTGCCGCCGCTGACTACTCCCCGAATCCTGATCATGCAGGAGCCAGTCACCGTCGACGCCCTAGACACGTCCTTACGGATCCATCAGATCCAATAACCTTTGCATTAGATGCCTTCAGCTCTAATACTAGGGGCAGGCTTAGGGACCCCGGTAACCGTACTCGTCGAACTCGACAAAGAGGTCGACGTGCAACCTAACCCATGCATCAGCCCGCTGAGTTTCTCGCCGGATCTTCTCAGCGGGTCGCGATTCCGATCCGGTAGTCGATTCATTCGCGAAACAATTGCTCTTGAGTTGTTAGGTCTCCTTCGGAGGCGCTCGGGCAGTTGTTAGCAAATCCCACCCCTCTTGGCTGAGCCTTTGCTCGCCCACCTGTCCTGGTGAAACTGGAAAGGCCTTCGGGCCACCAGTAAACTTTCAATCATAAAAAAAAAAAAAAAAAAAAAAAAAAAAAAGCCTTGAGAGGCTATTTCAGCTTCACCCTAATGTGTATAAGTGAGCTCACGGGGCTCAAACCGGAGTGTTGCTAACACTGACCCTAGCAAGTGCATTGCTTCGCAGAATCTATCACCGGATCGGAAACGCGACCCACTGAGAAGATCCGGCGAGAAACTCAGTGGGCTGTGTCTATTAATAAATGGAACATAAAACTTACAACTAAGTACATAGTTGTTCACTTATAAAAAGATGTATAGTAAATTAGAGTTTATTCTTTTATTGTTTTGTTTCTCTTTGTAGGAGAAGAAATTCGTACTTATTTAAATTACACAGAATGTCAGACTTATTACTCTTTGGAACTGTGGTATTGAGTTGTAAAACTTTCAAAACAATATTATGGCTTCGTATCTCACTGCGGAATACCTTACAAAGAAAAATCAGGGACGTATTGAGATATACATGGTAAGTTCGTTCCCCACTGTGAGTTTTTTTTTTATTGCTTAGATTGCTAGAAGAGCTCACAGCCCACCTGGTGTTAAGTGGTTACTGGAGCCTATGGACATCTACAACGTAAATGCGCCACACACCTTGAGATATAAGTTCTAAGATCTCAGTATAGTTACAACGGCTGCCCCACCCTTCAAACCGAAACGCATTACTGCTTCACGGCAGAAATAGGCAGGGTGGTGGTACCTACCCGCGCGGACTCACAAGAGATCCTACCACCAGTAATAGTTACGGTGGTTATTTGGTAATTACGACCGATAAAGACTGATCGTTGTGGCGAGGCTTGCAGCTTATATCCGGTAGGTGAAGTCTGTGGACTGAAAGACAGATAGATATGTAGTAAAGTCATAACGATTTGAAATATTTTCTATAATTTCGCGCATCAAAAATATCCTTGCAAAGAAAATATCCTTAAAACCGAACCCTTTCTTTAGATCAATAAACTTACCAGTTACTCTTTTGCTTAAATGAATACGGCCCTGCAAACTCGGAATGTGATCTGAATTAACGCGTGTTGCAGAGAACAACGTGAATTAACGTGATTAACTACTCAATTAGTTTAGTGGGCTTTGACTTTACATATAATACAATTACATTTACGAAAGTTTTTTTTTTTAAAGCAATATACAACCTTATTGGTATTGTGTTTTAAAAGTATAGCCATTGACAAAAAGAATGTATTAATTTTTAGACTAAGTATCAATAACAAGTGAACCGGGAGTGGACCGGTATTGCCTCCGTCGAACAGCTGTACCGGCTGGCTGCTGATAGAAATGAATACAGGAAGCTAACGGCCAACCTTCAGGATTGAAGAGGCACTGGAAGAAGAAGAAGAACAACAACAATGTAAGTAATGGCAGGATGGTGAGTCACCGTACTGCGGAGACCAGCATCGGTGGTTGTCGACGATCGCTCAAAACAGTCGGCATCCTTAGAGGCGGTGCTTGCTTGTAGTGTTGACTCCTTAAACTTCCTATTCTTCCCAAGCTCTGACCCCAGATGAAGATCCGATTTCAAATGAGGGAGTGCAAGGAGAGTCGTTTGGTAGGGCCCCAAAAACATCCTTGGGCCCAGAGTCTGCTCCCAACATCTGCGGATCTGAAAAAGAAAAAAAATTACATAGTAGTAAGATTCCCCGAACATTGGATTGTATTAGTTCTTCACGAATCTCCGATGTTGAAGATTTAAGATGAATATAATTATAAACTCACATTCCAAGACCTAAAACTAGAATTGTCTCTTTTTACTGGTTGTAGGACCTCTTGTGAGTCCGCACGGGTAGGTACCACTGCCCCGCCTATTTCTGCCGTGAAGCAATAATGCGTTTCGGTTTGAAGGGTGGGGCAGCCGTTGTAACTATACTGAGATCTTAGAACTTATATCTCAAGGTGTGTGGCGCATTTACGCTACAGCGTAGTGGTTACTGGAGATGTCTATGGGCTCCAGTAACCACTTAACACCAGGTGGGCTGTGAGCTCGTCCACACATCTAAGCAATAAAAAAAAAGAAAAAAAAATTGCCGATTACATATACATATAAACCAGTACAACTAGTGTGCCGTCTTCGCGGCAAATTTTAAATGTGCCATTTTACAACGCCAATTGATCTCCACGTTCGGATCCATCAAATGACAGAGCGAAGCTACATCGCATGCACAGCACATCGATTGCAAACGGGAGCCGAGCAACGTGCAACCAAATCTAAAAGATTTCAACATAACCGAACGGTGAAATTTAATTATAATTAACAAAAGGCCTAGTGAACCTAGAACAGTGCACGCGTCCAAGAGCTCAGTGTGGCAGTCCCAGGTGCGTATGTCCAATTACTCATTTGTTGAATCCTAGACATACATCGAGGACCCAGGATATCTTGCTGAGCAAGTTTCGTATCCATCCCCGACCAGGGATCGATTGGTTATCCAGACCCCGGTGTTTGTGTCATGAAGATAACTAGCTGAAACAGAACTACCAAGCCGGGAAGCAATGAACGCCTCACATACACCTAGGTTTAGACCAGATTTAAATCCTAAGTTACTAAAAGATATAGGCATTACAAAGGGAATCCCAACCCCCGTTCACCCTTAGAATGTGTTTAAAGTTTCAAATATATTCAAATGCCTATCTGATCTTTCAAATCAGACGCCTGGTTGAATGGTCCTAGAAATACATTTTAAATAAAAAATTATTACAAATCTCTTATCAAGTTCTATTAAACTGCGGTTTCAAATACAAATGATATTTGATGAATTGCTCAAATTCCACTGAGTTACAGACGAATCTAAGCTCTGCGTCTCAAATAATAACGTCACGATTGAAAGCTTAAATTATCGGCTGTAGCGGTTTATAGAAATTGATCAATGGATCAATGGAACAATGAAGTGCTTGACGAATGTGAAATTGTCATTCAATACCTAAAATACCTAATGATTAATATTTAAACATGGGTGTACAAAGAAGATAATTCATCTCGGGTGTATAGCTTTGTAGCCATCGGGATTTGGATAATTATACCAATACATTTCAAACTTCTACTAGCGTAAGCTGTGATTGTTGATTTTAAATATCATGGGACAGTCAAATTAATATCGGGTATTAGAAGTTAGTATATATCGGTCTCTTTCTAATTAATTATGGCATTACACTTAAGCAATTACTTTAATCTTAAGTTCTTTGAAAAACTTATAAAATATATAAAAATGTATGCTTAGAAGGCTGAACTATTTTATTTCATGGCCCACTTGCTACTGCAACGTTACTGGAGCCCATAGACATCAGCTACATAAATACCACTACCCACCTCGAGACATCAGATCTAAGCCTTTAAGTTCTAAGTAAGTTTGCTATTAAAAATCTGACCCTAGCTTATTTAATAGTGGACAACAAGACTTCAGGATAATTCGATTAATACAAATGTTTTTTTTTGTCCAACTAAATAGTTTATTATTAAATAAGAGACTCTTTTGAATACTCCTCCAGTTTTCAGGGTCGCCACGACCGCGACCACGTAAAATTTGTTTTAATAACGCTTTATTACTTCAAAACTTGGATACTAATAAAATCGCTGATCTGTAATAACTTGCACCATCTGTACTCAAGCCCCAGGTGAAATTTTACTAATAAAGTTTGGGAGTCAATAAAAGAAACGCGATTGACGACGAGAATTTGAGCTCTCTGTTTTAAGGTGTCACTGACACACGACCATCAAGGATTAAAAACATTGCTTCACTATGTAATGTAAATTGCGAGAGAGACATTAGTTGGTCAAGTTGTTGGCCGGTTGATGAAACGTGTGGTTGATGTATGGTTTATTGGCGATCGAATGAAATATTGGCATTCAAAATACACAAGCCTCCACGATATGAAATAAAATTAAAAATAGTAAAAATTATTTAAGTTTAATAGATAAATATAAATATTGTTTTAATGGTAAAATATCTATTCTAAATTCCAAACCTATTCTGAAATTACGCCAAAAGCAGTACAGGGTTTTTTTGTAAGGCAGACGAGCATACGGCCCACCTGACGTTGAGTAGTTACCGTCACTCTTGGACGTAAGCAATGCCATAGACAGAGGGCACAGCTAAGTCGCTGCCTATTTCTTTGAGTATAGAAACCGGTTGGTAAAATTGTTTGACATTGATTATTACCATGGGATGCAAGTTTGATTCCTGATCGAAGCTATCTTCGCGAAAGATGTTGTCCGGGGTAAGCACGTACTTACATTTCTGACACACATAACACAAGTTTTTCTAACTTGGGGCCGACGAATGTTCTTTGAAAGGAAAATGTCTTTTAGCAAGCCGTTGTCTAATCTCAAAGCCCATACGTCACGACTCTTAAGCTTCTGCTTAACTTTTTCAATAAAATCGAAGTGAAATGAAATTTGGAATTTAGAAGAAGAAACGGAGGTGAAAGTAATCGAAGGTGGCACGGCACTACCGATGCTAATTTCAAAAAATTTCTCCCTCAAGGACAAATTTAATTAAATTTTACTTACGGCTCTCCACATAGGAAATCTTTGCACTGCCTTCTGTTGGCTTGGATAGAGCTACTCAAATATGTACATGTCGTTTTGCGTTTACTTTTATTATTACCAAGGGTTCGAATATATCACCTTTTTTTATTGCTTAATTTGGGTAGACGACCTCACGGCTCGCCTGGTGTTAAATGGTTAGACCATAGACATCTAATACGTAAATGCCACTATAAATGAGTTGTAAAGTCACAGTTTTAACAGTACAACGGCTGTTCCGCCCTTCAAAGAGGCAGGGTGGTGGCACCTACCCGTGCGGACTCACAAGACGTCCTACCATCAGTAATGATGATTTTGTGATCACGGCTGACTAGAGGGAGTAGTGGTCGGCGACCCGCGGCTAGTAAAGCTTAGTGCGGGCACGGAATATTACTTATAACCTTGCCCTGTAAGATATAAAAAACATGTTAAAAAAATCGGTTGTCTGTAAAGTCGTTTTACTGACGATAGTTGAACGTGACAACGTCATAAGAAAATACTGATGGAATGGTTTCATTTTTCAATTATCGCAATTATCGTTGCTATAAACAATTGACACCACATTAACTTTTCACTGAACTTCATACTTGACGAAAACATGTAAATGTATTATTGTATAGCAGCTGTCCACGCGGATGCATCGCTCCCTCAAGTAGGAGAGAGACAGATGTCGAACGCTGCCGAACGCGAAGGCCGATTGTGCCTCTTTGTCGCTCGTTGCGCGCTCTCGCTTGCACTTCAAGCCTTAAATGGAACGCCTCAGAGCGAGGCAACGCCGCATGAGTCATGTTTTTTCGTGCGTGCAGCCGGCTCCATCGAATTATAAGACGTTGTCAACTCAAAAATGTGTTTTTGTATAAATTTCAATTGCGTGTTATCCATATCTGGGTCTTTTGGTTGACAAGATTTCCGATCACTGGACTAGAGTGTTATTAGTCGACATTTGAATATTAGATTAAGCACTTACGAATCGCGAAAACTAAATAAAATATCAACGTTACTTTAATTTTGGTTCAATCACCCAAGTTAGAATATATTTTGCTTTGTCTTATAGCTTGAAATATAGAACAATGAAAACTAAATTCATAGATTATCAGAAAAAAATTACCAATACCACAAAAAACCTAAAGTACTTTAGGTAAGAAAGATATTTGGACCGACTATGATGCTATACGCTTACGATTTTGATGTGTCTGTTGGGCCAGACTTAAGAAACCAGATAAAGACTTAGATTCTTGTCTCAAGTAATAAATCACCATCAGGAGTGGACCTTAAGAAGCTTTATCGCCAACAAAAAATTCTTAATCATTTCAGGTAGCCAATATGTTTGACCAAACATCATTCTACAATCTTCCAGCACTGTGGACCAAAGTTCGTTCGCCAATACTTACAAACCTTGGACATAACGTCTGAAGCCAATACTCCAAAACGCTAGACAGGCCTTCAGGCCGAAATCGGCGTTAGAACCTATCACATGTCGTACACAAACTTACAAGTTGCTGTTATGCCCTGACACGGACAAGACTACGTAGGTACGTGACGACTCCTATCTAACCGAATTATACCTTCACAACATTACATAAATCATAAATACAACCTTTTCTTATCAAGATAGAGTTCAAATTTCAATAGCACCGTGTCGATAATTTAGTTGTTCACTCTTGACTTGCAAGAGAAAATGCTGTTACGGACCTTATGTTTAGAGAGGAATTTCCTTTGATATATTGCAGGTGGAAATAATTTTATAGGTGTCGTAAAGCTGATATTGCTGTATAGTACTAGCCTGATCTAAAAGCCTGTTTAGTGTAGATGTTAGAAACTTCAAAAGTGGAAAGCGAATGAGTGCTGTGTCGTATTTTCTTGAGAGTTTTTTCGATTTTTTATTGTGTTATGTAGCTAATAGCTCAACCTACAGCTGATACAGGCCGTTTTTGTACGACAGTAAAACGTGACACTTATAAAGAAGTAAATTGTAGTTTTAGGTCCGACTTGCTTGTTGTTTGCTTGTTTAGGCTTTATCCATGCTGTTAATTTATCATGTTTTTTTTTCTATTGCTTAGATGGGTGGACGAGCTCACAGCCCACCTTGGTAGGCAGCGGCTTGGCTCTGCCCCTGGCATTGCTGAAGTCCATGGGGGATGGTAACCACTCACCATAAGGTAAGGCCGTATGCTCGTCTGCCTATAAGTGCAATAAAAAATAAATTAAAAAAAAGTGGTTACTGGAGCCCATATACATCTACAACGTAAATGCGCCACCCACCTTCTTTTTTTTTATTGCCTTTGTAGGCAGTCGAGCGTACGGCCCACCTGATGGTAAGTGGTTACCGTCGCCCATGGACTTCAGCCATGCCAGGAGCAGAGTCAAGCCGCTGCCTACTGCTTAATACTCTCCACCATGAGATATAAGTTCCAAGGTCTCAACTATAGTTACAACGGCTAAAACATAAAATCATATTTAAATAAAATAATTCATTGTTCACTCAAGACTTTAGTCCAAAGTCATTTTGTACTAAATTACGTTCTACTTTACATGCCCGTACATTTGCGAGTGAATTTTAACAACGAATTTAAGTTAGGCGCTCTGACAAAGAGCCTAGACCAAAATTGTATTAAACTTGAGGGAACCGTTTTGAATTAAAGGCTTTCGTCAAAGTAGTCGTCGTGTTTTAGGACTGTGACAAATTTTCAATTCAAACTTAAACGACTTTGAACTTAGAAAAGCGAAAAAGTGAAGTAGGTTTTTTTTTCTAAAGTATTCAAGAAGGTATGATATTTCAGTCGTGAATGCGTTTCGATTTGGAGGGTGGAGCAGCCGTTGTAACTATACTGAGACCTTAGAACTCATATCTCAAGGCTGGTGGCGCCTTTACGTTGTAGATATCTATGCGATCCAGTAACCACTTAACACCGGGTGGGCTGTGAGCTTGTCCATTCATCTAAGCAATAAATAAATAAAAAATCGATATAGTCATTTACGTTTTTTTATGACATACATACGTTGAGACAAGAGTTCTAAGGTCTCGGTTTTACAGTACCACGACTGCCCCACCCTTCAAAGCGAAACGCATTACTGCTTCACAACAATAATATCTTGAGACATAGATTTGAAGTCTCATTTATACTGCGTCTGGTAACAAGCGGGACTGCACTTAAGATTAACATCTTTATCTTCTCTCAAACTAGACAATGCCACTCATACAGAAAAGTTCTATAGAAAATATTCAAGTCGTCGTGGCCTAAGAGATAAGACGTCCGGTGCATTCGTGGTTGAGCGATGCACCTGTGTTCGAATCCCAGTAGGGTACCAATTTTTCTAATGAATTACGTACTCAACAAATGTTCACGATTGACTTCCACGGTGAAGGAATAACATCGTGTAATAAAAGTGAAACCCGCAAAATTATAATTTGCGTAATTAGTGGTGCCACCGCCCTGCCTATTTCTGCCGTGAAGCAGTAATGCGTTTCGGTTTGAAGGGTGGGGCAGCCGTTGTAACTATACTGAGATCTTAAAACTTATATCTCAAGATGGCTGGCGCATTTACGTTGTAGATGTCCATGGGCTCCAGTAACCACTTAACACCGGGTGGTCTGTGAGCTCGTTCACCCATCTAAGCAATAAAAAAAAGAAGAAAATATATCAATAGACAAGATAAATATGAACTAAATTAGTAGAGCTTATTTGTATAATTAAGCTCGTGTTCATGTTAACGCTTGTAAATAGAATAACTCAAACCAAATGACACATCGGTTTATACAAAAAAGATGTTTCGAAGTTTTTCGCAAGCCGTATCGGATTGTTCAGGGCGGACGATACGTGAGCACAGGGTTGGACTCAAATTATTTCCAAAGATATATTATTATCTATACAACTAAATAAAATTGGAGTGTCTGTTTGTAATAATAAAATAACCACTTTTTACTAAAAGCGTAAGTATGTATATACCACAGTACATATATCCGAATATTTTTGTCTGTCGAGGTATGACAGATTTTATTTCTGCTACAAGAGATCATAGTTCAAAATCATAAAACAATTATGTGCTCTCTAAATAAATTAAAGTTTGATGACGTGTCTCACGTGTTTGCGTAGGTTTTTCAAATAAAAAATGTGGCGGTAGCCATCACAGAACACAAGATAGAATAGAACAAATATCACCCGCTCGGTAGACCGACGGTCCGAATGTTGTTGTTCGGAACTTGTATATATGCAAGCTTATCTTGAAAATGTCGTAAGCGAGATTCAGGCATCTGTCAAACATCTTGTGTTCTATGGTGGCTACCGCCACACCACTCCCCTCCGAGACTGGAGGTCATGTCATTTAGTTAGCGTTGTCCGTGCTAAGATTAGCTTGCAAGTGCCAGTGCTGCTCGAAGTCTGCGGTGAGTCGAGACTGGACTTGAATGTTGCGTGCGTGTCGTGAGTAGTCCATGTGATGCAGAGATCAAGCCTTCCACAGAAAATAATCAGATTTTGCTTTATATGATTGATTATACGTATTAACGAACAAATTTCGGTTTAATTCTGCTAACTATTAGCTATTGGGGGGCAGTCTCCCTTCTGTTGCCATAATACGGACCCTTGATAACACAGCGGGGTCACTTTTTGCATGACAACGTGTTTTCTTTTTGATATCGAATCATTCAAGTTTCCTCTGTATAAAAGTTCTTTAACTTAGTATTTTCCTAACAAATTTGGCTTTTGACAACTTCTGAATTTGTGTACAGCAGAAAGATTTAAGACCACATCGTTTGTTAGTGTATTGATGAAGATCAATATGGTACGATTACGATTGATACCATAATTGTATAATCTATATATATATATATAGATTATACAATTATGATTATATAAATGAATAAAAGATTATATAAATGAATTGCTGTTCGTTAGTCTCGCTAAAACTCGAGAACGGCTGGACCGATTTGGCTAATTTTGGTCTTAAATTATTCGTGGAAGTCCAGAGAAGGTTTAAAAGGTGAACAAATACGAAAATGCTCGGAATTAAATAAAAATAACAATTTTGTTTTTCCTTTGATATGTCTCCCGTCGGACGGATTCCTTTTATTTGAGGCACTACGAAGTCTGCCCGGTCAGCTAGTATAATATAAATGTCTTTCTTTTACTGTAGCACTATAATGTAGAGTCGAGATTTTTTTATCCTAGGTGCATAGTATACTACACAGTTACCGGAGAGATTACATGTTACAACGTAAATACGCCATCTAGAGATATAAAAAACTTCAGAGGTGTCAAGGGACACCCGGATGGAACGAAGTTCCTTTCGATTAATTAGTGAAGGAATTGTAATTTTTTTTTTAAGTTATAATAATACATTACGGCATTATGAAGAAGAAAAAAAAAATACTATGAACTAAATTACTATTGTTGAAACGCTATCTCGAGAAACTGTACCCATTACGCGGACCAATCGGATACGAGCAATGTCACGCGATAAGCGCCTACACGTTGATTGGTCAGAATGACGGATCTAAAAAGTGTCGTGACAACTTTTCGTAAGAATTTTTTCCGTCTAGCCCCCTTTCACAACGCGCGCTAAGGAACTTCGTTCCAATAATATGCTCAGACTATTAATTGCATTAATTTGCGTAATTACTGGTGATAGGTCGTCTTGTGAGTCCGCACGGGTAGGTACCAATAGCCTGCCTATTTCTACCCTGAAGCAGTAATGCATTTCGGTTTGAAGGGTGAGGCAGCCGTTGTAACTATACTGAGACCTTACAACTCATATCTCAAGGTAGGTGGTGGTATTTACGTTGTAGATGTCTATTGGCTCTGGTAACCACTTAACGCCGGGTGACCCATGAGCTCGTCCACCCACCTAAGCACGCACGTAGAATCGAACTTTTTCATACATAGTGTCTTCATTAAAAATATTGACCTACTAATCTGCCATTTTATGCTAATAAAAGCAATTAAACTAAAACAAAAAGTTGGTTAATTTACATAACAAAATTTAACAAATTTTAAAGCCACTTAAACAGCCAAACCATAATCCTCCTTCGGTTTTAGAGTCGATAGGTAAAATGTTAATCAGTTAATATCCTAACTACGCTACATCAATTACATTACATTAATTTCATTCATTACCATATACAATGTTGCATTAGCGCGTAATTCCAACTATCATTAAATTACAAGCAAGCTTAGACTACTCTATCTGCGTAGCGTGGTATCGACGATGTAGCTTTGCCTACGGCGTAGCAGATATCCATCGTAGCAATTGATCCTGCTTTAACAGTGTTAGGCTAATTTTCAAGACTAGAGGTCCCGCAGTAGTCGAAATTCGACTATAATTAATTGGAATTGTAAGTTTGTAAACTACTATGATTGTATTTTATACTTCTATAATCACAAATAACGCCAAGGCTACACTATAAAAAATATTAACAAAGACAAACAATATTTAATCTATTCTCAATTTGACAACAGACGTCAAGAACAAAAGTTTGACAATAAATAGTATGCATGCGTGTGTGCGTCAAATACATGGTATGTAGTGTGTGTAATGTTTTCTTTATTGATTTAATGTATATTTTATGCATTATTTTAAAAAAATATTAGCATTATGCTCTTCTTCTCTATATTCTCTATAAGCGTGGAAAATTTCATACTACTCCGTCCTCACAATTTTCGTAAAAAGGGATACAAAGTTTTTGCTTCACGTATTAATATATAGATTAAATGAAGTCAGGTGTTTTCATTTCAAAGCATTTTCCATTTCTATACTTTTCGTATAGAGGTTTTTCAATGATTTTTTTAATTTTTCACATCGATTACCGTTGGATATTATAAAGAAACTGGTTTTTGAAATACTCAATTTAAAATTTAACTTTTTTGACAACTATATAATTTTACTTATGCTTTTAATTTAATTTAGAAGATCATTTATTGGGTACACATGACTAACACAAACACCTAATTTTTTAAAATTTGCAAATAAATACTGTGAACGGCTAAAAATGGGTATATTTAGTACATTTGTAGGCAGGGGCTTGGCTCTGCCCCTGACATTCCTGACGTCCATGAGTGACGGTAGCCATTGACCATCAGGTGGGCCGTAATAATCAGGTCTTCCTTCAAGGGTAATAAAAAAATTAGAAATTTAAGGGAAAAGAAAAGTCAATGTAGCCGCGTGTACTTTTTTTTTTCAAAAAATTCTTACTGAAAATACATGAATTGATATTCAGAAATACAAAAAAGATTTAATCACAAGAAACTCAAATCTCATGCCACTATAATCCAGTAATAACATGAAATTAAAAAAGTTGGCACAGAAAACGTATGACTTTCACTATAATTTCAATTATGTGAATCCATTGTCTTTAGAAATTATAATAATATTATGTTCTTTGCTAACAAAGCTTTGAAGTATGTACAAAATATGTTGATTGTTCAATTGGTTGCACACACGAGTACAGATCTTAATCATAATAATAATTAAGGCTAGTTAGAATTTTTTTTTTTTTATCGCTTCGATGGGTGGACGAGCTCACAGTCCACCTGATGTTAAGTGCTTACTGAAGCCCATAATCTACAACGTAAATGCACCACCCACCTTGAGACATAAGTTCTAAGGGTCTCAGGTACAGTTACAACGGCTGCCCCATCCTTCAAACCGAAACGCATTACCGCTTCACGGCAGAAATAAGTAGGGAGGTGGTACCTACCCGCGCGGACTCTCAAGAAGTTTTACCACCAGTAAATATTCCAATATTCCCGTTTTTACCATCGCACCGCCCGCCACCGGAGTAGAGTTCATCCATACTAGCTGGAGCCACTGCGGTCATCCACAGTGCGTTTCCAGAGGTCTTTTTTGCCACGTACCATCCGGCTATGGAATGAGCTCCCCTCCGCGGTGTTTCCTGAGCGCTATGACATGTCCTTCTTTAAAAGAGGCTTGTGGAGAGTATTAAGCGATAGGCAGCGGCTTGGCTCTGCCCCTGGCATTGCTGAAGTCCATGGGCGACGGTAACCACTCAGCATCAGGTGGGCCGTATGCTCGTCTGCCTACAAGGGCAATAAAAAAAAAAAAAAGATGCTAACTTCAATGCGAAATCTAAAAACTCAAGTACCAAAAGTCGTTTCACGAAGTTGACGACTGTATGAAGCCAACAGTAAATACGAAAAGTCTTGACTTCTGATTGCTCAGTGCGACGCCAAAATCAAGTTTCCAAACTTCGCATGTTTATTTATTTACGAGAAAAACTTCCTACTTACCCTATTCTGATACTTTTACGAAGTATGCATAAGCTGTTTTTTTTTTGTAACGAAGAAAACTATTTCTACTGACGTATGACTTTCGATCTAGGTTAGTAAGTCATTTATAGGCAGTTTTCTTTTCTTTTCCTACGTATTGAAACTAGTTTAACAGTTATAATCTCACGTTTATTATAAATTTTTTTTATTGCCTAGATGTGTGGACGAGCTCACTGCCCACCTGGTACTAAGTGGTTACTGGAGCCCATAGTCATCTACAACGTAAATGCGCCACACGCCTTGAGATATAGTTCTAAGGTCTCAGTATAGTCACAACGGCTGCCCCACCCTTCAAACCGAAACGCATTACGCATTCTTCACGGCAGAAATAGGCGGGGCGGTGGTACCTACCCGTGCGGACTCACAAGAGGTCCTACCACCAGTAATTACGCAAATTATAATTTTACGTGTTTGATTTTTATTGCACGATGTTATTCCTTCACCGTGGAAGTCAATCGTGAACATTTGCTGAGTACGTATTTCATTAGAAAAATTGGTACCCGCCAGCGGGATTCGAACACCGGTGCATCGCTCGGTACGAATGCACCGGACGTCTTATCCTTTAGGCCACGACGACTTCAATAATATTATATGTATAAATATTCTATTCATAATATTATTATGTTATTTTCGATTATTTTTACTGTTATTATTTATAAAATTTTGAATATTGTGAATATTGTGCTTTATAAACGCAATATTAACCTTAATAAAGTATAGTTTTAATTGAATTTACCATTTGCCGCAATTAAAACTGTAGAAAATACTACACATAAATATTATATACTATACCTATTACAACTGAATCAATGAATGAAATTGTCGTGGCCTAAAGGATAAGATGTCCGGTGCATTTGTGTTGAGCGATGCACCGGTGTTCGAATCTCAGGCGGGTACCAATTTTTCTAATGAAATACGTACTCAACAAATGTTCACGGTTGATTTCCACGGTGAAGGAATATCATCGTGTAATAAAATCAAACCGGCAAAATTATAATTTGTGTAATCACTGTAGTAGGACCTCTTGTGAGTCCGCACGTGTAGGTATTACCACCATGCCTATTTCCGCCGTGAAGCAATAATGCGTTTCGGTTTGAAGGATATGGCAGCCGTTGTAACTACACTGAGACCTTAGAACTTGTATCTCAAGGTAGGTGGCGCATTTACGTTGTAAATGTCTATGGGCTCCAGTAATCACTTATCACCAGGTGGGCTGTGAGCTCGTCCACCCTACTAAGCAATAATTATTTATTTTATTTATATAAGAAAAAAAACTACGACTATTTATTAAATGTTTTATCTAGTATGACATGCACAAATTCATTATATGTATAGTGTAGTTTTGAGTTGTTAAAATAAAGTGTATTTTGTGTACAATATGTGCCAATGCCGTAATTGTCAGTATTAACAATCAGATCGCCTAATATACCTTCCAACATTTTTTTTTGGTAACGTAGATTCATATCAGATCTACATTCTGGAAAAAATATTTCATTGACGAATAACACAATTTATTTAAGTGCTGTGTCTAATTTAAAGGCTATTTCTATCAAAATGATATAAAACATAAGTGTTTTGAGTTCAAAGCACTTTGTAGACGAAAACAATTGAAACAAAAAAAATAAAACAAGAAACAATTGTTTTTCCCTTTTACCCTCAAACAAACAGCTGCACATTCCGCTCAGGCGTACCCTTCATCCTCTTAAATTCCCGTTTATCCCGCGCGGTTATCGGCCTGCAACAGATGTGTCCAGTATCTTCACAGGGAAATAAAGAACCGGCCACTGTATCCCATTTAATATCATCTGACGTTTTATTACCTTATTCCGGGGGTAAACAAAAATATGTTCCCGATATAAAAAGAGGCGAATATTCGAAGTACCTGCCGGCGCTGGCCACTAATGAAATACCATTTATCATTCTGACTGCCAAATAAGAGCTCCGACTCGTAGGTTTAAGGGAACGGAGTGAGCGTTTAGTTGATTACGCCTACAATGAAGAACCGAAGCCAGTTGACGGACGCGCTCGAAGATAAAGAACAGTTAGCTAAACATTTACCCCTTTCTTTCGTTCGCAGCGAAGAATCATGTGGTCCCGTTTATCTTGGAACTATATTTCACGATTTTTTGGCCACGATTATGATTAGATTTTACCTATTTCTGCTGCATTGGTTCATGAGGCATTATTACAATACAATTATTACTTCAACCTCAAAATTAAAGACAAAAATTTTGTTTTGACAAAAAAAAAAGAGGGAGAAATATTTCATCCAATTACGATGTAGTAATTCATAATTAAAGAGTATTTCATAAAAAAATCTGTTTAAGTTGCATATTTAAAATGGATCTTTTGAAATAAAATTTTAAATAAATTTTATTTTATTTTTATTTTTATATTTATATTTTACTGAATTTCTGTAAATTAAACGGTTGTCTGTCTGGAAGAGATCGCTTTTAGCGATAAGACCGCCTATTGGTGCTTTTTGACTGTTTTTTTTGAATGTAAATTGTGTTAGTGTGCAATAAAGTGTATTCTCTCTCTCTCTCTCTCTCTCTCTCTCTCTCTCTCTCTCTCTCTCTAAATAAAGGAGAAAAAAAATCATAATCGAAAAATATTCATAAAACTATTGAAGTATTGTTGTAATGCGTTCTTACGCCGCTCTTGAATTGAGCCGAATTGAGAATTCAAAATGGCCGTTATAACTTTAATTAGAACTTGGCGAAAAGAAAACAAACATCAGTAGTGAGTGAACCTTTGAAAAATAAATTGATTCTTCTTGAATTCTCTAGAACAAACAATGAGCAAACGAGTAGTTAAATGAGTAATGTACTCACTCAGTAAACAATAAGAATTAGTTTTAGTAGTAAGAGATACTCAGTAAATAATAATAATTAATTGTAATAGTAAGAGTTTCGCTCGTTCAAAATACTAGCACACGCAGTATTAATTAATATATATTCAGTTGTATAATATACTAGCGACCCGCCCTCGCTTCGCTTCGGAAACATTAAATTTTATTATTGATGAGTCCCGCGATGTAACCCGCAGTTATTGTCGTACCGCGGGTGACGCCGCGGGGCGAAGCTAGTCTAAAAAAGTAGCCTAAGTTGCTCCTTATATCATCAGCTACCTGTCAGCGAAAGTCCCGTCAAAATCGGTCAAGTCGTTCCAGATATTAGCCGGAACAAACAGCAGACAAAAATTGTAAAAAATGTTATTTTGGTGTATGTACCGTTTATATATTCATATGCATGTAGTGAAAAGCGGTTATTTCAATATTACAAACAAACACTCCAATTTTATTTATATATATATATATATATTTTATTGCTTAGTAGGGTGGACGAGCTCACAGCCCACCTGGTGTTAAGTGGTTACTGGAGCCCATAGACATCCACCACGTAAATGCGCCACCCACCTTGAGATATAAGTTCTAAGGTCTCAAGTAAGTTACAACGGCTGCCCCCACCCTTCAAACCGAAACGCATTACTGCTTCACGGCAGAAATAGGCAGGGTGCCACCACCCGCGCGGACTCATAAGAGGTCCTACCACCAGTAAAATTAATAAATAAATATTTACTAACCATCACGCCACGTTAACTGATCCCGTGATAAGTTCGTTGAGAACTTGTGTTACAGGTACCAGATAACGGATATAAATGTAAGATTTTTATTATACACATACATACACTTTAATATACATCCATAACCCTGGAAAAGACATTTATATTTATCATACAAATACCTTCCCTTGGCGGGATTCGAACCCGCGACCCCCTTGTGTAGTGACCATGTCACTTACCACTACACCAGATGGCCGTTAAATATGTATAGATTATATGTATAGATTTCTCATCCGACACCACATCTTACCGATGCCTATCTAACATTTAATGTGAGTACAAATGAACCTTTAACTATCCATATAACTGGAAGTATCAAAAGTATAAAAGCCCAATTACCTAATATCATCCAAGACCACGATTTTTTTTTTTATATTTTACAATTCCCCATATTTCAAACGCTTTACGCCTTTTTTTTGGTTTCGTCGGTAAATCATCAACATGAGTCTACATACGATTGAGACTTAATATATATCACGCAGCGCTGTGAACATGGCTAATTTTATATATGATATCGATGTCATGGAATTACTGTTAGATGTTGAGTGAAAACCTGTCAATGGTTAGAACCACCACCACCACCCTGCCTATTTCTGCCGTGAAGCAGTAATGCGTTTCGGTTTGAAGGGTGGGGCAGCCGTTGTAACTATACTTGAGACCTTAGAACTTGTATCTCAAGGTGGGTGGCGCATTTACGTTGTGGATGTCTATGGGCTCCAGTAACCACTTAACATCAGGTGGGCTGTGAGCTCGTCCACGCATCTAAGCAATAAAAAAAAAAAAAAAAGTATTATAATTTATTAGGTGTAGGTACATTAATATCTATTGTATTTTCTGTAAGTTTACTTAATAAATATAAGTGGGAAGATCGGAACTTTTTGGTTAATTCACACTGGCACACGAGTTTTATTTTTAAAAGAAGAAAATATAACTGACAGGTATAAGATTGACAGAACGATGTTACGAAGATGTATGTAGTATTTTTTTGAAAGAATAAAAGATTTTGTTGTTAAACTAAATATCCACTAGATTTCGTCATACCATCCCACATCTTTTTGGGGGCTCGTCCGGGATGGACACCGTTCAGGATGTCGTTCGGTGATAAATTACAGTGGATTGACGAATTTCTACAGAGATAAGTTGAGTGCATTTTCGTTGTGCATCCAAGACTTCGAGACGTGTAAAATTAAGCTATTGATGAAGTTTTTTGTAACGTTATTTTATGCAAACTTATGAAGATTACTTAAGATTATTTACTGAAGATTGTTTAAGAAGAAGACTTATTCTGAAAATTATAATAACGACTACGACGACTATTTTCGAGTTCAACGAGACGATTATTATTATTTTTTTTGCATAAAAATCTATACACTATTTCTAAAGTAAAAAATGCCTCCTAAGAAGAATAATGATAATGACGAAAGAGAAGACGTTGAGGTGCATATCTCGTTTCGTGATTTGGAGCAGTCCATGACACCTTTCACCGGAGATGATACCTACCCGATTTTGGAGTTTTTTGATGAATTTGAAGATGTTGCTGATTTGATGAAGTGGACTAAAGTGGAAAGATTGATCTATGCAAAGAAACTTTTGGGTGGAACAGCAAAGCTATTTTTAAGATCTATTGGTAGAGTTAAAGACTATCCTACTTTGAAGGAAGCCCTTATTGAAGAATTTGGCCCTAAGTTTAATAGTGCTAAGATTCACAAGAAGCTTGTTTCACGAAAGATAAAAAATGATGAAACTTTACAACAATACTTTTTAGTTATGAAAGAAATAGCACTGCATGGAAGAGTAGATGATGCTGCTTTAATAAAAAATGATGAAACTTTACAACAATACTTTTTAGTTATGAAAGAAATAGCACTGCATGGAAGAGTAGATGATGCTGCTTTAATGGAATACGTCATAGATGTTATCAATGATCCTGAATCTAACAAAGCAATTTTGTATGGAGCTACCGATTTGAAAGATTTTCGAAAGAAGCTAGACATCTACAGTGATTATCGAAAGAAGCTGGACGTTTATAGCGATTTTCAGAAGAAAAAGAGTACACAATCATATCACCAGGCAGTTCCGCAAGTAAATGCAGATGCAGGCACATCGCCATCAAGAAATCCGAATTTTAAAAGATGTTACAACTGTGTTGATTTAGACCATCAATCCCCCGGCTGTACAAAGGGCATTAAATGCTTTAAGTGTAATGAATTCGGCCACAAGGGAAACGAATGTAATAATGATGCTAAAAAGTCTTTAATTATTCAGAAGAAAAACGAAGAAGAAAAAATCCCTTACAAGAAAGTGTTATTGAATGGAACAGAGATGGTGGCTTTGATCGATACAGGAAGTGACGCTAATCTTATTATACAATCAGAATTTGAAAAAATTGAAAATACTATCCAACATTATGACAAAAATTCAGAAGCTCGTCTTACGGGTATTGCTAACAAAGAAGTACTTATCAAAGGTGTTTTTACTACTCAGCTACAGATTGATGATGCTGTTACGGATATCAAATTTTACATTGTGGAAGATGATATAATACCTGTAAAGCTGATCATTGGCAACCCCATACTGCGTGAATTCGAAGTTAAGTTTACAAGAAATGGTATTTTAATGGAGAAGATTCCACTTTGTGCTATTGTTGTTGAGAAGGACGAGATCAAAGAAGACTACAAGAAATTAAAAAAAGGAGATTACAAGAAGTTAGAGAAAGAAGATTACAAGAAGTTAGAAAAAGAAGACTGCAAGAAGTTGGTTAAAGTACCTTACCAGAATCATTTGACACAAAATAGAATACTGTACAAAGAGAAGAATGGAAGTAGTTTTATCGCTGTACCAAAGAAGATGGATAAAGAAATTAGAAGACAGAATTATAGGAGAGGTCGACTAAAAGTTGAAAATTGGGAATGGAGGAGGTCCGATACATACGACTAATCTTGCTAATTTTATCAAATTATGGATTGATTCGTCTGAGGCAGACGAATAGGTAGGAATGGCCGAGTGGGAAGATCGGAACTTTTTGGTTAATTCACACTGGCACACGAGTTTTATTTTTAAAAGAAGAAAATATAACTGACAGGTATAAGATTGACAGAACGATGTTACGAAGATGTATGTAGTATTTTTTTGAAAGAATAAAAGATTTTGTTGTTAAACTAAATATCCACTAGATTTCGTCATACCATCCCACATATATATATATTTATCCCCCAAACAATTAGACGTCCTCTGAAGAAAAAAATGCATTTAAACTGGCGTCCACCTGCTTTTGGCGTCCGCATACTGGACGCCACTTTGATAGCCAGTGGGGTTTACGTCCCATTGGTCCTGGCTAGCCGTAGGACAAATATCGATAGAAGCCAAATTATCTCTTAATTGGCTGCAATAATATATTAAACAGTTCGCGACGAAATCGTAACGCAGGTGTGGCACTGCTATCGCGCGTATATTGACAGCCGCATATCTCGGGGAGTTCCTGACTAGGGATCCGCGTATTTGGCGTCCACAACTGCGACGTTGCCAGCTCGTTTGCAACATTGGATCACAATTAACACACGATATTTAATAAAAACAATATATTCGCCGTAGGTGGTATTCGCGTTGCGTATCATTAGGAGCCCGAGTTTATTTAAACTTTTAAAAAGTCAGAACAAAGAAAAACGCTCAAAGGAGTCTCAAGGCCGATTTTGATGAAAAATGAAACTGCATAATTGGATTTCAAAAATATCTATATTTCTAGCCAGGAATCGAAATCGGTGATTCTGAAAAAAAAGACACGTTCTGTATTTTTCTTCCTTGTTACCGACACTATCGAATGGTGTAATAATACAAGTGTATCTTTTATTTCAAAATAACGAAGTTCGATTCCTGGCTAGGAATATTGATATTTCGAAAATCCAATGATGTTATAGTAGTTTTCTTCAAAATCGGGCTCGAGACTCGTTTTGCGCTCATAATTTTGGATTTGACCACCCACTTCCACTTGAAAAATACACCTGTATAAAGTTATTTTATTTTAAACATAATATAGGCACTACTCGGCTCCCGAGTTGTGCCTATGTGTAGCCAGCTCAGCACCCGCTTACCGAGTGTAAATTAAAACACGATGATAAAGCTGCTAAATATGTTCAGTCAATTATTTAAATAAATGAGAAATCGAACACCCAATAGCTTTATACGGACGACCAATAACTATATACGGACGCTCAATTGGTATATACGGATGTCCAATTCAAATCTAGTGGGATACCCAAGAGAAGTCGATTAAAAATATTTCTTCCAACTGCCAATAATTCCCATTTGTCCCGGGAAAATCTGTGGGGACAAATGGGAATAATCCAATATGGTGCAACACGATTGGCAACAGTATTTCCACCATACAGTAGCTTGTAGCCAAACAGTACTGCCTCACATACTGCCGTATTTTTATAATTAAAGTAAAGTATAATTAAAGTAGTAAAAAAAATGAAGTTATAAGTAAAGTAGTAAGTATAATTAAAGTAGTAGAAATACGTACTTAACAATTGTTCACGATTGACTTCCACGGTGAAGGAATAACATCGTGTAATAAAGATCAAACCCGCAAAATTATAATTTGCGTAATTACTGGTGATAGGACCTCTTGTAAGTCCGCATGGGTAGGTACCACCGCCCCGCCTATTTCTGCCGTGAAGCAGTAATGCGTTTCGGTTTGAAGGGTGGGGCAGCCGTTGTAACTATACTGAGACCTTAGAACTTATATTTCAAGGTGGGTGGCGCATTTACGTTGTAGATGTCTTTGGGTTCCAGTAACCACTCTACACCAGGTGGGCTGTGAGCTCGCCCACACATCTCGGCAATAAAAAAAAAGCCAGGTTAATGGGCGTCCGTATATAGCTATTAGGCGTCCGTATATACCTATTAGGCGTCCGTATATAGCTATTAGGCGTCCGTATATAGCTATTAGGCGTCCGTATATAGCTATTACGCGTCCGTATATACTTAGTCTGGCCGTAAATACTGTTACAATTAAAAATAATTATATGATTTCTCATTGAGTTTTCTCATTTTGGCGCCAATTGTACAATATTTTGCGATATTAAAATGGAGTGGGGTGATAAAGAGAACCGAATCGCTGTGATTGCATTACACAAAGTAGGTATGGAGCCAAATGCAATTTTTAAAACTCTCTATACGCTTGGTATTAGTAAAATGTTTGTGTACCGGGCTATTAATAGATGCAATGAGACCTCCTCTGCTTGTGACAGAAAAAGATTTGACCGTCCACATAGTGTTCGTACGAAAAAGGTGGTCAAAGCAGCAAGGGAAAGAATTCGAAAAAATCCTGTCCGAAAGCAAAATATTTTATCTCGGGAGATGAAGACAGCACCTAGAACCATGTCGCGTATTTTAAAAGATGACTTAGGACTTGCAGCCTATAAAAGACGTACTAGTCATTTCTTAACTGATAATTTAAAAGAGAATAGGGTAGTAAAATCGAAACAACTACTGAAGCTGTACGCAAAAAGAGGTCATAGAAAAATTTTGTTTACGGATGAGAAAACTTTTTACAATTGACCAACATTTTAACAAACAAAATGACCGTATTTATGCTCAAAGCTCTAAGGAAGCTTCCCAATTAGTCGACAGAGTGCAACGTAGGCACTATCTGACTTCAGTGATGGTTTAGTTTAGTTTAGCTATGAAGGAGTGACTGAGCCATACTTTTGTGAAAAAGGTATCAAAACATTGGCACAAGTGTATCAAGATACCATTCTTGAAAAGGTAGTGAAGCCCCTTCACAACACTATGTTCAATAATCAAGAATGGTCCTTCCAGCAAGACTCGGAGCCAGGTCATAAAGCTCAGTCTACGCAGTCTTGGTTGGAAATGAACGTTTCGGACTTCATCAGAGCTGAAGACTGGCCGTCGTCTAGACCCGATCTTAATCCGCTGGATTATGATTTATGGTCAGTTTTAGAGAGTACGGCTTGCTCTAAACGCCATGATAATTTGGAGTACCTAAAACAATCCGTAGGATTGGCAGTGCAAAATGTTCGCATGGAAAGAGTGCGTGCTTCTATTGATAACTGGCCTCAACGCTTAAAGGACTGTATTGCAGCCAATGGAGACTACTTCGAATAAGCTTTTTATACTTTAAATTGTTTTATATTTATGTGTTAAACTAACACACTGTAAGAGTAATAAATGTTATTTGCAATAGATTTTTTTTAATTTTTGATTGTAACAGTATTTATGGCCAGACTAAGTAGATATTGGAGTCCGTGTATAATGTTGGACGTCTATATTATTTATTATATAATATTGGTTCAGGCCATAGTAGGATACAATGCCGATTTTATCATACCTATATTTATATTAAACCCACAAATGAAGTTATTACATACCTACTTGTTTTAAATTTATGAAAAAATAGACTAGACAAACATGTACATAATTATTATATGCTTGTTATTCTAGCTACTACATGCGATTTTTCATGTAAAAATCTCAGAGACAGGAGCTTAATTTTCTTTATCTTATTTATAAACTATTTGTGTACTTAGCTTCATCAAAATCCATTGTTACTAATACGTGTAGATAGATAAATTATATAAAATTATCGGGCATCCGTATATGTATAGATTTGACGAAATTGGTATAAATGTACAGACAAGCGATTGTCAAAGAAAGAGAAAGTAAACATAAAGCTGGCAACGCCGCACTTACAAATGTCGTTCATCCTATGAGGATGCTAAATAGTCGATGCCATAGGTAAATCACGATCAATATATCCAGGACGCCTATAATTTATGACCATGGTTCGGGGTTCAAAAATGTTGCGGCACGAACGCAAGAAGAATATCGCGAAAAATAAAATTATCGGAAAATAACGTATCTCACGGAGCTGGAAATCGAAAAACTAAGCAATATTCATTAAGACATGTTAAAAAAAGCAATGGGAACTGGAAGACGTCGTAATGATGCACGACGTGCAGACGCCAAAAAGATTGTAGGATGTAAATATATATAGACATATATATACACTCATGGCTTAAGGTATCTTGTGACATTCACTGTGTAATATTTATGACAACCGGGCACTGATCTAGTCTATTGAAATTAAAAGTGAAAATACTGAATATGCGAGAGTAAAAGCTCTAGTCTCTCAGGATTTCAAACTAACTAGCATTGCTTTGATTAAATAAATTATTTTTTGGATAAATCTCTAGGTTTTTTTTATCAAAAAAAAAAAACAGGGAGATCCTTTAGATTGATTAACTCTCATTGAAGTCACACTAATCCTAATCTCACAAAGCAATAGTATTCTCGATCCTAGAGTTCATTGACCGTATTACAGTTAGATGTTTCTCGAAATTTCTCGAAATTTCATCGGGAGAAAATATTTTTTCACCCACGTTACACGACTATTGGCAGTTCCAATAAGCGGGTAGTCACGTGTACCGCAGCCGGCGCCTATCGCGTGACCCAACCGGGAATCGAACCTGAAAAATTACAGAGAATTATTTAAGCGTAACAGCTGACTTTTTATTGCTCTGTATAAGTAAACGGTTCCCGTGATATTAAGTTTATCATGGAAATCACAACGCGAACGCCTTGGTTTAGGAAATAAACTTGAAAACACAATTGTATTGATTATCTATACCCTTCCATACCTATCATATATACCTATCATATCCATACCTATCCAAGAGAGCACTGACCTGGAAAGTGTCTGGCAAAAGGAAGAATTGTCGTCCCAGAACAACTTGGCGTCGCTCATTAGAGCAGTTTTTTTTTTATTGCTTTGATTGGTGGACGATCTCACAGCCCACCTGGTGTAGTGGTTACTGGAGCCCATAGACATATACAACGTAAATGCGCCACCCACCTTGAGATATAAGTTCTAAGATTTCAGTATAGTTACAGCGGCTGCCCCACCCTTCAAATCGAAACGCATTACTGCTTCATGGCAGAAATGGGTGGTGGTACCTACTCGCGCGGACTCACAAGAGGTCTTACCACCAGCACCACCTACCACCAGGAACTGGGCGTCTTGGGCATGACGTGGGTGGAGATAGAACAGACTGCCCAAGACCGATGCAAATGGAAGAATTTGATTCGAGCCCTACACCCCAGCAGAGGATAACAGGAAAGCAAGAAGAACCATATCCTTCAGACGTCAAAAAGTAAGCACAATGCTCGTGCTTACGCATGCGAGGTCATAGTATTAAAATCACTTGAAATTCAAGTCTAGTTTTAAGCAAAAACCTTGTCGATATACTTTCTATTAATTGTGGGGTAGTTTTTTTTTTTTTTTTTTTTTTTTTTTTTTTTTTTTTTTTTTTTTTTTTTTTTTTTTTTTTTTTTTTTTTTTTTTTTGTTTTTTTTTTTTTTTTTTTTGGAGCACATTCTTGTAGGACTTAACCGACCAAAACCGATCTACACGGGAGCCCTCTTCTTCGACGTCGCAAAAGCGTTCGACAAAGTCTGGCACAACGGTTTGATTTTCAAACTTTTCAACATGGGCGTACCGGATAGTCTCGTGCTCATCATACGAGACTTCTTGTCTAACCGCTCTTTTCGATATCGAGTAGAGGGAACCCGCTCCTCCCCGCGACCACTCACGGCTGGAGTCCCGCAAGGCTCCGTTCTCTCTCCGCTCCTATTTAGTTTATTTATTAACGATATTCCCCGGTCGCCGCCGACCCAGCTAGCCTTATTCGCTGACGACACAACCGTTTACTACTCAAGTAGAAACAAGTCCCTAATCGCGAGTAAGCTCCAGAATGCAGCGTTAACCCTCGGACAGTGGTTCCGAAAATGGCGCATAGACATCAACCCAGCGAAAAGCACAGCAGTGTTATTTCAAAGGGGAAACTCACCGCTTATTTCCTCCCGCATTAGGAGGAGAAATATCACACCCCCGATCACCCTCTTCGGCCTACCTATACCTTGGGCTAGGAAGGTCAAGTACCTGGGAGTCACCCTGGATGCATCCATGACATTCCGCCCGCATATAAAAACAGTCCGCGATCGTGCCGCATTTATTCTCGGCAGACTCTATCCCATGATCTGTAAGCGGAGTAAAATGTCCCTTCGGAACAAGGTGACACTTTACAAAACTTGCATAAGGCCCGTCATGACTTACGCGAGTGTGGTGTTCGCTCACGCGGCCCGCACACACATAGACACCCTCCAATCCCTACAATCCCGCTTTTGCAGGTTAGCCGTCGGGGCTCCGTGGTTCGTGAGGAACGTCGACCTACACGACGACCTGGGCCTCGAATCGATCCGCAAACACATGAAGTCAGTGTCGGAACGTTACTTCGATAAGGCTATGCGTCATGATAATCGCCTTATCGTTGCCGCCGCTGACTACTCCCCGAATCCTGATCACGCAGGAGCAAGTCACCGTCGTCGCCCTAGACACGTCCTTACGGATCCATCAGATCCAATAACTCTTGCATTAGATACCTTCAGCTCTAACACTAGGAGCAGGCTGAGGAGCCCCGGTAACCGTACTCGTCGAACTCGACAAAGAGGTCGACGTGCAGCCTAACCCATGCATCAGCCCGCTGAGTTTCTCGCCGGATCTTCTCAGT
Organism: Bombyx mori; assembly: GCF_030269925.1. Taxonomy (NCBI): domain Eukaryota; kingdom Metazoa; phylum Arthropoda; class Insecta; order Lepidoptera; family Bombycidae; genus Bombyx; species Bombyx mori. The sequence continues at coordinate 14,920,296 of NC_085112.1, forward strand.
GGGTCGCGATTCCGATCCGGTAGTAGATTCATTCGCGAAGCAACTGCTCTTGAGTTGTTAGGTCTCCTTCGGAGGCGCTCGGGCAGTTGTTAGCAAATCCCACCCGTCTTGGCTGAGCCTTTGCTCGCCCACCTGTCCTGGTGAAGCTGGAAAGGCCTCCGGGCCACCAGTAATATCTCAATCATAAAAAAAAAAAAAAAAAAAAGGGTAGTTTTTTTTTTGTTCCAACCTATGTTGTGATAGCCTTGAGAGGTTATTTCAGCTTCATTCTGGCGTGTAGGTAAGCTCTTTGGACTCAAACCGGAAGTATTGCTAACATTGGTCCTAGCAAGAGCACTATTTCGCAGAATCTTTTTTTTTTTTTTTTATAACAACTAATAGGCAAACGAGCAAGACGGGTCACCTGATGGTAAGTGATTCACCGCCGCCCACGGTCACCAGCGTTTACGCCAGTGCGTTGCCTACCCTTCAGATAAGAATATGCTCTTTTCTTGAATAACCCAATGTCGCAGTTGTTGGGGAAGACCGCTGATGGCAACGAATTCCAGAGATTTACTGTGCGTGAATGCGAATCTACCACCGGATCGGAAACGCGACCCACTGAGAAGATCCGGTGAGAAATTCATTGGGATGTGTCTCTGGATTAGTTAATTCTATATGATCGAGATTTATATGATTGAAAAAATGTAATCTAATTAAAGATTCGACTAACAGAGACCTTCCATCGCCCATTTGAAATTACTCAGTAGATCAACAGTCCGAATATTACTGTCCGTAAGTAGTACAATATGTATGTAGTTATAATAATAAACAACTAGGAACAAATCACGCATGATCGTCCGTCTCCAAATTAGAATTCCCTGCGTTATGGGTACCAAAGACTGCCATACATAATTTTATATATTTATGTAATCGAATGTTGCACATTTTTTAAAAGAAGAACTTCATAGCATTTGAAAAAAAGTTTCACTCAAAAATCTCAGAACATGGAGGTTCTATGTCAACTTGAAGTACCTATTACAATAAAACGGAAATTTCATACTTTAATCCCTAATACATACATTAATAATAAACGTCCAGACGAAGAGCAAACAAACCTATTCATAACACGAATGTTTGCCCGATGTGACTATACTGAGACCTTAGAACTTATATCTCGAGGTGGGTGGCGCATTTACGTTGGAGATGTCTATGGGCTCCAGTAACCACTTAGCACCAGGTGGGCTGTGAGCTCGTCCAGCCATCTAACCAATAAAAAAAAATGTGAGAATCGAACCCACGACCCTCGGCACAAAAGTCAAGAGCGCTAACTATTGCACTACCAAGTCAGTTCGTTTATGTATTATATACATCTGTCAAATATACTCTGTTCTATGATAGCTATTGCTACTAAATTCGGAGAACTTAAATTGACAGATCCATAACAAGTTTTTCTTAAACAAAAAGCACTCCCAGCCAACCGTGTTATAAAATAGTCCAGCGCATCGTAATAAGCTGTGTCGTTGACTTTGTGCTCGTCATCCTTCATAAAGCTCGAAAGTCTAGCGAAAGCTTATTAAGTCTATTACACAAAAATCAGTAAACTTTCAAAGAATCCGAAAGAGCTTTCGTGTACATTAGTGTCGAAGTACTTACGCTAGCTAAACTATGAAAATCCAATTAAGGCTAGACGCTGGATATATTTTATTTCGTACAAAAAAATATAGATTGAACATATTTAATTATATTCTTATTTTTATTTGAATTGATCATGATCTATCTGTCTATTGGATTATGTTTTGACGTAGATGAGCTATCAAATGTCTTTGCTGTTGAAAGCAGACTTACAACGTTACTGTAACGCTTTGATTGATAACGCACACTGCAGAGGACTCTTTGCACATTAAGTTCAAAAGAGGATATTAACCTTGGGTAACCTTGAAAGAATTCGTTTTAAGACTAGAGTCTAAGCAACTGTGCCTAGTAACGTATTCTAGAGAATCGAAATGGCTTCAGATAGTAAAGATGGACTCTGTGATGTTGATAGAGAAAATACAATGAGATTGTTTGAAACAAATCAAGATCTGCAATCAGAACGATATTTGTGTTCAAATTGAGAGTTCGGTCCATGTTTTTATATGAATCGGCAAAGGTAAGAATCGTGGCAAAATTCATATCTAAGTACGCATCGCATTTAGATTTATTTTAGGTTTATTTATTTGTTTATATGTATAATAATATGATATAATTTAAATGCTCATTTCATAAATACCTAGTCAGGTCATAAATTCTGTCACATGTTAATGTAAAATAATTGAAACAAGTTTATTCATTATGTAACCATTCATATACCAAAATAAACTCAACAAAACATAGATTCTTATGACACTAAAGTTTATTCAAAATGACCTCCGTGATTTTGAATACAGGCCTTCAATCTGCGCGGCCAGTCGTCTATCGCATAACGAACGAGGTCCATGTCGATATCGGCGGCTGCCTTAATCAAGGATGTCTTGAGTGACTCCAAATTGGGATGAGGCTTTGAGCACGCCTTTTCCTCCAAGTTTTGCCATATCTTGTAATCTAACGGATTCAAATCTGGACTGGAGGAGGGCCAGTCTTCGTGCCGGATGAAGTCGATTTCACGCGCCGCCAGCCAGTCTTGTGTGCTCTTCGCTCTATGAGCTGGCTCCAAATCTTGTTGGAATACCCAGTGCCTGTTATTGAACATGGTATGAGAAACAGGTTCCACAAGGTTCGTCAGGACTGTATTTTGATACACAACTGCATTCGTTTTTACACCTTTCTCACCAAAATGTACCTCTGTTAAGCCCCAATAAGAAACTCCCAACCATACCATGAGCGAGGATGGAAAATGACCTCGTTGGACACGCGGAATACGGTTGCTCGCTTCTTCACTACTGTGTGCGTACACCTTATCATTTTGTTTGTTGTAGCTCTCTTCTACGGTAAAAATTTTTTCATCATAAAAGAATTTCCCGATATTTTTTTCCCGCGTACCGCTTCAACAAAGCGCGGCATCTCTTCAGTCTCAGGTCCATTAGACGAGCATTCAAACGATGTCCTGTTTTTCTTCGATATGCCCGAAGCCCTAAGTCTTCATTTAACACCCTTTTCACCGTGGTTCTGCTTAACCCCATCTGAAGGGCCAACAGTTTCTGCTTACGTTTGGGATTTCTTTGAATTCGCGCCTTCACAGCTTTTATTACTGCTGAAGTCCTAACAGACCGAGGGCGACCGCTTCTTGACCTGTCATCTATACTAGAGTCTTCATTGTATCATTTGATGGTACGATAAACGAATCTTTTGGTTATATTCAAATTTTTCAGTATGTTAAAAATTTGAATTGGCGCGTAACCGCAATGATGCAACGCAATAACTGCAACATGGTCTTCTTTAAGCGTCCACTCCATATTTAAAAATGAGTAAAATTCTAAAAGTATACATTTTTATTTTCATGAACAATTCGAAATTCGAATTCAATAAACTTTTTTGTGGCCAGCATTCTAAAAGAAAAGTTTTTACTGTGTAACAATACTTATGACCTGACTTGTTATAGAATATTGTCTAACTAACGTCATTTTTTTTCCTTTAATTTATCAACTAATGTACTTCCTTTTTTTTTTCTACCTAAGCTGATGGTCTAGAGAGACCATTCAGCGTAACCTTAACTAGTAGGTGAGCTCACGGGGCTCAAACCTGACGATGTTGCTAACACGAACCCTAGCAAGAGCCGTGCTTTGCAGAATCTATCACCGGATCGGAAACGCGACCCGCTGAGAAGATCTTGCGAGAAACTCAGTGGACTGTATTTTTGGGTTAATTTACTCGCCGAACCCTTCGTCGCAAGCGACTCGTTCGACGGGAACGATGACTGGTGTATCTGCTATGTTCTTTTATACAGCACCCTTGTTTGACTGGCAGGAAGTTTCTTCAGCATTAAGATCGCTTATGTAATGTAAAGTGCATGAGGTATAATGAACAAGTAAATAAACAATCTCATAGAGCACCATAGCCACTCCATAGTTTATGGAGTAGAGTGGACGGAGCTGGTACTCCAGATCTTCGGCCCAGACCTAGAAGCAGCACCGAACCGCTCATGACAACTAAAATAATATAACTGATATAACCATAGACAATTCAAATCTATATATGACAGACATATACTCCACCCGGCTTTGGAATGAGCTCCCCTCCACGGTGTTTCCCGAGCGCTATGACATGTCCTTCTGGAAACGAGGCTTATGGAGAGTACTTAACGATAGGCAGCGGCTTGGCTCTCCCCGGGCATTGCTGACGTCCATGGGCGTCGGTAAGCATTCACCATCAGGTGGGCCGTATGCTATTCTGCATAAAAGGGCAATAATAAAAATACATATAAAAAAACATGATTAATATTATTAGTTTTAAAATTTCGTGATGACAAAAATTGTAGAGCACATAATTGAGGCATCACAAAGAGTATGACGAAAATCGCGTTACAAAAGCAAGATATAACCTCATTATTGTCGTGCTCACGACTCGTCTCGTATATAATACAAGAGCCTTCAAAGAAAACAATATTAATTTAGACACTCATTCGATCATTCCATCAGTATACGAAAAAAAAAAAACATTAATAAATAACAATAATGACAACAGATATAAAACCAAGATAGCTGGAGGGGGCAAACGAAGAATGAGTAAACAATAGTGGCCGTATAAAAATAAATGACCGGCCACTTCCTTAGAATAAGTTTTTGTGAGTTCATCGGAAGATCTTTAGAATGAGTTTTGGTACTTGGAACGTCAGCAGAAACGTTTAAAAAAAAGTATTATTATAATTTTTTTTTATTATTTTTTATTTAATATATTTTGTACACACAGCTGTTAGAAAAGACACGTCAATAAGGATACAGAGTAAAAGGGCACTACTTATTTCATGCTGAAATCTCTTCCAGTAGGCCCGCAAAAGGAAAGAAGAATTAGGAACACAAACCTAGTGCATACAGTAAACATTACGTATAATAATATATACATATAACAAGATCCGACCGCGTCCGACAATCTCGCTTTAGCGATCGACTTCTTTCAGTCGATCAACTTTGAGCGCGTTAACGCTTTGGGCGACGCCATTCGCGCTGCCTCCACTGCACAACACTTTATCGCCGTTGTGCAGGAATACGCCGACGTATACGCGTCATTAAATACGTACGTCCTCCCCTCACTCCGCTGGTAATCAATGGCGTATATAAGTAGAATAAAGCCCCTATCCGTAACGATAGGATTTTTTAACGCTTACGGTCTCGCAAATCAACGTGATCAGGTTTCTGACTTTTTGCGTGACCACCAAATTGATATCTTTTTAGTGCAGGAGACCCTACTTAAGCCCGCGCGCCGTGACCCTAAAATCGCGAACTATAACATGGTCAGGAACGACAGGCTCTCTGCCCGTGGTGGTGGTACCGTCATTTACTATAGAAGAGCCCTGCATTGCGTCCCGCTCGATCCTCCCGCGCTCGCTAATATCGAAGCATCAGTGTGCCGAATCTCACTGACGGGACACGCGCCGATCGTTATCGCGTCCGTTTATCTTCCACCGGATAAGATCGTTCTAAGCAGTGATATCGAGGCGCTGCTCGGTATGGGGAGCTCTGTCATTCTGGCGGGCGACCTAAATTGTAAACACATCAGGTGGAACTCACACACCACAACCCCGAATGGCAGGCGGCTTGACGCGTTAGTCGATGATCTCGCCTTCGATATCGTCGCTCCGCTAACCCCGACTCACTACCCGCTAAATATCGCGCATCGCCCGGATATACTCGACATAGCGTTATTAAAAAACGTAACTCTGCGCTTACACTCGATCGAAGTAGTTTCAGAGTTAGATTCAGACCACCGTCCCGTCGTTATGAAGCTCGGTCGCGCTCCCGATTCCGTTCCCGTCACGAGGACTGTGGTGGATTGGCACACGCTGGGCATCAGCCTGGCTGAATCTGATCCACCATCGCTTCCGTTTAGTCCGGACTCTATCCCGTCTCCTCAGGATACCGCTGAAGTCATAGACATCGTAACGTCACACATCACCTCGACATTAGATAGGTCATCGAAGCAAGTTGTAGCGGAGGACTTCCTTCACCGCTTCAAATTGCCCGACGATATTAGGGAACTCCTTAGAGCTAAGAACGCCTCGATCCGTGCGTACGATAGGTATCCTACCGCGGAAAATCGTATTCGAATGCGTGCCCTACAACGCGACGTAAAGTCTCGCATCACCAAAGTCCGAGATGCCAGATGGTCTGATTTCTTAGAAGGACTCGCGCCCTCTCAAAGGTCTTACTACCGCTTAGCTCGTACTCTCAAATCGGATACGGTAGTAACTATGCCCCCCCTCGTAGGCCCCTCAGGCCGACTCGCGGCGTTCGATGATGACGAAAAAGCAGAGCTGCTGGCCGATACATTGCAAACCCAGTGCACGCCCAGCACTCAATCCGTGGACCCTGTTCATGTAGAATTAGTAGACAGTGAGGTAGAACGCAGAGCCTCCTTGCCACCCTCTGATGCGTTACCACCCGTCACCCCGATGGAAGTTAAAGACTTGATCAAAGACCTACGTCCTCGCAAGGCTCCCGGTTCCGACGGTATATCCAACCGCGTTATTAAACTTCTACCCGTCCAACTCATCGTGATGTTGGCATCTATTTTCAATGCCGCTATGGCGAACTGTATCTTTCCCGCGGTGTGGAAAGAAGCGGACGTTATCGGCATACATAAACCCGGTAAACCAAAAAATCATCCGACGAGCTACCGCCCGATTAGCCTCCTCATGTCTCTAGGCAAACTGTATGAGCGTCTGCTCTACAAACGCCTCAGAGACTTCGTCTCATCCAAGGGCATTCTTATCGATGAACAATTCGGATTCCGTACAAATCACTCATGCGTTCAACAGGTGCACCGCCTCACGGAGCACATTCTTGTGGGGCTTAATCGACCAAAACCGTTATACACGGGAGCTCTCTTCTTCGACGTCGCAAAAGCGTTCGACAAAGTCTGGCACAATGGTTTGATTTTCAAACTATTCAACATGGGCGTGCCGGATAGTCTCGTGCTCATCATACGGGACTTCTTGTCGAACCGCTCTTTTCGATATCGAGTCGAGGGAACCCGCTCCTCCCCACGACCTCTCACAGCTGGAGTCCCGCAAGGCTCTGTCCTCTCACCCCTCCTATTTAGCTTATTCGTCAACGATATTTCCCGATCGCCGCCGACCCATTTAGCTTTATTCGCCGACGACACGACTGTTTACTATTCTAGTAGAAATAAGTCCCTAATCGCGAAGAAGCTTCAGAGCGCAGCCCTAGCCCTAGGACAGTGGTTCCGAAAATGGCGCATAGACATCAACCCAGCGAAAAGTACTGCGGTGCTATTTCAGAGGGGAAGCTCCACACGGATTTCCTCCCGGATTAGGAGGAGGAATCTCACACCCCCGATTACTCTCTTTAGACAACCCATACCCTGGGCCAGGAAGGTCAAGTACCTGGGCGTTACCCTGGATGCATCGATGACATTCCGCCCGCATATAAAATCAGTCCGTGACCGTGCCGCGTTTATTCTCGGTAGACTCTACCCCATGATCTGTAAGCGGAGTAAAATGTCCCTTCGGAACAAGGTGACACTTTACAAAACTTGCATAAGGCCCGTCATGACTTACGCGAGTGTGGTGTTCGCTCACGCGGCCCGCACACACATAGACACCCTCCAATCCCTACAATCCCGCTTTTGCAGGTTAGCTGTCGGGGCTCCGTGGTTCGTGAGGAACGTTAACCTACACGACGACCTGGGCCTCGAATCAATTCGGAAATACATGAAGTCAGCGTCGGAACGATACTTCGATAAGGCTATGCGTCATGATAATCGCCTTATCGTTGCCGCCGCTGACTACTCCCCGAATCCTGATCATGCAGGAGCCAGTCACCGTCGACGCCCTAGACACGTCCTTACGGATCCATCAGATCCAATAACCTTTGCATTAGATGCCTTCAGCTCTAATACTAGGGGCAGGCTTAGGGACCCCGGTAACCGTACTCGTCGAACTCGACAAAGAGGTCGACGTGCAACCTAACCCATGCATCAGCCCGCTGAGTTTCTCGCCGGATCTTCTCAGCGGGTCGCGATTCCGATCCGGTAGTAGATTCATTCGCGAAACAATTGCTCTTGAGTTGTTAGGTCTCCTTCGGAGGCGCTCGGGCAGTTGTTAGCAAATCCCACCCCTCTTGGCTGAGCCTTTGCTCGCCCACCTGTCCTGGTGAAACTGGAAAGGCCTTCGGGCCACCAGTAAACTTTCAATCATAAAAAAAAAAAAAAAAAAAAAAAAAAAACATATAACAAGATACAAAACAATATATATACATACAAACACACACACACACACACACACACACACACACACACATATATATTGATAATTTACATTTTGCGAATTCGGTCAAATAGCCATGCTTTCAAATTGTCCAATTAAACCAGTGAAATATTAACAAACTGCATTATAGTTTTCAATGCTACAATTTTTGGGATGGGATTTATTTGAAATAAAAAAATGATTTTTTTATTGCACTAATTGGGGCAACGAGATCTCGTACATTCTGGTGCTAAGTAGTCATTGGAACCTATAACTATTAAAAATTAGACATACATAACTAAAAACTAGACTACTAAAAATAAGAGCTGGTGGTAGGACCTCTTGTGAGTCCGCGCTGGTAGGTATCCACCCACCACCCTGCCTATTTCTGCCGCGAAGCAGTAATGCGTTGCGGTTTGAAGGGCGGGGCAGCTGTTGTAAGTATACTGAGACTTTAGAACTTATTTCTCAAGGTGGGTAGCGCATTTGCGTCGTAGATGCCTACGGGCTCCAATAACCACTTAACACCAGGTGCGCTGTGAGCTCGTATATCTCTCTAGGCAATAAAAAAAGACCAGAGCATTATCGAAGGTCGAAGTGTTGGTCAATTATTTATTCAACCTCTCGATTATTAGGTGTTTAAATTCGATTCACTTTTAGTGTCATTTCTGCAATCGGTACACGAGTCTCCGCCCGTGGAGAGGGGCGGTTGAAAGCGAACTCCAGATATCCGCCGAGGCGCCGCCGCGACGCCCGCTCTCTTCATAACTTTTACTGTCAACTCAATTACACCGTTACATCGCCACCCTGATGTACCGAAAAACAAGATACACGGTTGGCTTGTTAAAACATTCGCCTTTTATTTTGTCCCTAAATTGTGGGTGTGTGTTCAAAACAAATTCACTAAACATTGTCCAAGCTTTACCTAGTTTCTATTAAGCAGTGTACTTTTTTACGGCTTTATCCATAGGTCCGATATGGGTGTCACCGTCATGAATACTTCTGGCCTAAAACAGTTAGATAGTAACCCTATTAGAATACCTTTTTTTTATTCCTTAGGTGGGTGGACGATCTCACGGTCCACCTGGTGTTAAGTGGTAACCGGAGCATATAGACATCCACAACGTAAATGCGCCACCCACCTTGAGATATAAGTTCTAAGGTCTCAAGTATAGTTACAACGGCTGCCCCACCCTTCAAAACAGAAATAATTAGGGCGGTAATACCTACCCGTGCTGACTCACAAAAGGTCCTACCACCAGCAAGAGTACAATTGGAAATCTGTAATATTTTGAAGTCGTCCATTCGTATCGAGCGATGCGACTCTATCCGGTATTCGAATCCCGTAGGCAGGAATGTACTTATTTTTCTGCCGAAATCCGTATTTAGCAAATGTTCACGAATGACTTCCACTGTGAAGAAAGAACATCGTGAAAGAGAAATCGCACCTCAATGAACCGCACGGATGACTATTCTGCCTATTTCTGCCGTGAAGAAAGAAGTAATGCGTTTCAGTTTAATGGGTAGGGCAGCCGTTGTACTACAAAACCAGGGACTCATATCACAAGGTGGGTGGGCATTAACACGGTTGATGTCTCCGGATTCAGCGACTACATAGCACCAGGTGGGCCGTGAGCTCACCCATCTATTGCAGCATTAAAAAAATTATAAAAACTTTGACATCATGTCTTAAAACAGCATTTGAATGTTACTACATGATGACCGAGCTTTGCTCGTTTTGTTTTTTTGACAACGCCATCTTGTTGTGTCTTTAAAGCGGCTAGTTGCCCTCAATTAAGAAAAATAGTATTATTATTCGCCAATAAATATCGGGAAGAGTTGATTATTGAAAACACGAATAAAACAACTTTTTCTGAAAATAAATCGTAACTAGATTGATTTATCGCCCCCGAAATCCCCTGTATACTAAATTTTATAACAAATCGTTGGAGCCGTTTCCGAGATTCAGATTATATATACTTAAGTATATTAATATATAATATATAATTAAGTATATTAATAGACAAGAATTGCTCGTTTAAAGGTATAAGATAATGTAATGCGGACAGAGTTCTGGTAACCACTTCACATTAAGTGGTCCGAAAGCATGTTGACCCGTCCAATGCTATGAATAAGGTTTTTCTGTGGCTAAGCGGTCTCACTTTTTTCTTCAAATATAAAAAAAAAATTAAAATGAATTCGAGTTAACTTAAACATTCACGCCAGCAATGAAGTGAGAAGATTTTCAAGGTAACCTTTGGATACAAACACGGCCTTCCTCATTCTTCTTCTTTTTCTTTTTTTTTTTTTTTTTTTTTTTTTTTATTGCCCTTGTAGGCAGACGAGCGTACGGCCCACCTGATGGTGAGTGGTTACCGTCGCCCATGGACTTCAGCAATGCCAGGGGCAGAGCCAAGCCGCTGCCTACCGCTTAATACTCTCCACAAGCCTCGTTTGAAGAAGGACATGTCATAGCGCTCGGGAAACACCGTGGAGGGGAGCTCATTCCATAGCCGGATGGTACGTGGCAGAAAAGACCTCTGGAAACGCACTGTCGATGACCGCAGTGGCTCCAGGTAGTATGGATGAACTCTACTCCGGTGGCGGGCGGTGCGATGGTAAAAACGAGATGCCGGTATCATCTCGAACAATTCCTCAGAGCACTCCCCATGGAACATTCGGTACAAAATACAGAGGGAACCGAAGTCCCTCCGCAGACCCAAAGGTTCCAAACGATCCGCGAGAATGGGATTATCGACGATTCGAACGGCCCTCCTCTGTATGGAGTCAAATGGAAGAAGCTGGTATTTGGGAGCCCCGGCCCAGAGATGTGAACAGTACTCCACGCGAGGCCGGACTTGTGCTTTATAAAGCAAAAGTCTTTGTCCAGGCGTGAAATACCGCTTCGCTCTGTTGAGGACTCCCAGCATTTTGGACGCCAACTTGGCTTTGCCTTCCAAATGACTCCGAAATTGGACATCACTCGAAATGTCGACCCCAAGTATCCCGATGCTCGCGGAAGGTTGCAGGGATACTCCTTGGAATTGCGGCGCCATGACAAAGGGGTCCTTCTTCGCAGTGAACGCGCAAACTTGTGTCTTCAACGGGTTGAATTGAACTAAGTTCGATTCACCCCACTCGGAGACTCGCCCCAGAGAGTTCTCCACTTCAGACACAAGTTTTGATCGTCTCTCTTGCACCACGCTCCGAGAAAGACTCTGATGGCCGATATATCGCGCATCCCCCGTGCTGTCATCCGCATAGCAATGCATGCCATCAATAGACAGCATGTCATTGATATACAGGATGAAAAGCGTGGGGGAGAGCACCGAACCTTGTGGAACGCCAGCATTAATGGTCATGGTATCAGAACAATCACCGTCTACAACGACCGTGATGCTCCGCCCATCCAGAAAGCTAGCGATCCACTTGCAGAGACCCTCGGGGATTCCGTAAGATGGTAGCTTCGACAGAAGCGCCTTATGCCAGACCCTGTCGAAGGCCTTCGCGATATCAAGGCTCACAGCAAGAGCCTCGCCCTTGCTCTCCAAGGCTTCAGCCCACCTGTGAGTAAGGTATACAAGAAGATCGCCAGCTGAACGACCGTGACGGAAACCGTACTGTCGGTCACTGATCAGCTGGCGATCTTCAAGATACTTCAGGAGTTGTGTGTTTATTATTCGCTCCATCACCTTGGAAAGCAAGGAAGTTATCGCGATAGGCCTATAGCTCGATGGGTCCGACCGGTCACCCTTCTTGGGGATAGGGTGGACGTGGGCGGTCTTCCATGAAGACGGAACCCTGTTAGTGCAATAAGAGAGGCGATACAAACGCGTTAGCGCAGGCGTCAGCTCAGGGGCGCACTTTTTCAGAACCACTGCGGGGATGCCGTCTGGCCCACTCGACTTATGGACGTCCAGGAGTCGGAGCTCCCGCCTGACTGCACACTGTGTGAAGCAGATATCCGGCAGGGAGCTATCACACCGGGGGATGTGATAGCTCCCCCGGTGTTCTTCTTTTCGTTCTCGCGTTTCCCAGGTCCAGTGCCAGGGTCCGCGTTTCTACTTAAACTCCTGCACTTTCCCCGGTCTTCGGCATCTTTGTCTGCGAAATTATTCTGCTCATTGGCAACAAAAACAAAATATCAGATTACATATTTTCTCTCTTGTTTTTTCTACTTGACCGAATTCAATTTGTGACATTCAGTTTGCTAGACTAAGCGGGTATATTAGATCGATTTATTTCTATTAGAGGTTCCGCAGTAGTCGAAATTCGACTATAATTAATTGGAATCGTAAGTTTATACACTATTATGATTGTATTCTATACTTCTATAATCACAAATTTCGCCAAGACTACACTATAAAAATATTAACAAACACAAACAATATTTAATCTATTCTCAATTTGACAACAGACGCCAAGAACAAAAGTTTGACAATAAATAGTACCTATGCATGCATGTGTGCGTCAAATACATGGTATGTAGTGTGTGTAATGTTTTATTTATGAATTTAATGTATATTTCACGCATTATTAAAAAAAATATTAGCATTGTGCACTTCTTCTCTATGTTCTCTATAAGTATGAAAAATTTCATACTCCTCCGTCCGCGCAAATTTCGTAAAAAGGGATACAAAGTTTTTGCTTCACGTATTATTATTTCTATTTACGAACGAAATAGAATATTCTAAATACCGTTTTAGTTCAGACGTCAGACGTATTGACATCTGATATCTAGTAGACGCAAGTAGACGTAATAAATGACGTATTAAGAATCTAGGAGAGTATAAGTTCAGGATTTTATAACAAATACAATCAAGACTTCACGTTATCCATAGCTCTGATTAGCACTTATTACCAGATGGGCCGTCAGCTCGTACTCTTTACGAAACATTTTCAATATCTTGTTTTTGTAGAGCATATCTAATTAAACTTCTCATGTTAACTTAGCCAACTTAATGCCTCGCCTGGCATAAGACCTAACTTAGAGCAGAACTTTCAAAGTTTTGTCCTACGGGACTTCAAACCGCAGTGTCCGAACAATATTCTAGAGAAAGTCCTAATAGAAAATACGAAAGTTATCCGGACGGAACAAAAACTAAGGGATTACATAAATACATACTAGTATTTATTATAAATAGGAAAGTTACTCTGTCTGTTTGTTATGTTGCCGTTAAACCGATTTTCACCAAATTTTGTACGTGAACAGTTTGCACCCTGTATAAATACGGGTATCCGCCCACGCGATATAATATGGCGTCTACACAAGCGAAGTTTTCGTCGGAAAAATAGTATTCAATAATATAAGTTGTTAGCTTGTAAATACTTTTTAAGGTTTTTAGCTACCACAATAATTTACAAAGACAAAAAAAATACGCTTAAATACCAAACAGAACTAATCATTAATTTGATCTTTTTTTCTTTTATCTTTTAATACTTATAGGTGCGGTGGCGGATATTAGATAAAAGTTTCAAGTTAATGGAAGATCTTGAAGTCGGCGAATATGATGTTCAAAAATTCAGTACACATAAACAAACATAGACAGACACCAAGCTAATATAAACATAATATGACATTTGTCGTTAATTTGGTGTAAAATATCCTAGTCAGAATCTAAATATGTAGTTTTAACGTTAATTTTTCAATACCCTTCTTGAAAGAGTCAGTCGTAAGGAAACAAACAAACTCATCAACGCCATTCTGTATTGCCACTCGGGTATTGAATTTTTTCCTGCCAAGAAGCTTTGAAAAATAGAAGTATGTGTCTGTGAGTGCGGTGGATGACGCAAAACTTCCCATTCTAGCTCTTATAGCTTAGAGACCGTCTGTTGTGCCACACGAGGTTGTGCCTACAGCACGTCAGTATTGATTGTATTATTGTAATAAAAGGAAGTGTCCACAGAGCACTATCACTTGTTTAATTAACAATACTCGCTCACCATATTTGAACGGCTACACAAACATAACCATATACAGCACAAGGTCAAGCGTTGTTGCCTACAAGAATCGGAGACTTTGGCCTCTTTTTCTAGGTCTAGGTAAGTAACCAAGACTAGCCGGAGATTCACAAGCTTCTCCATCATTGTGTAAAGTCCAGCGCAGTACACATCCACAGCAAAACTGATGGCATTTGGTAAGAAACTGTGATTAATTATACCGGCAGTAAGTAGACCGGCATATTGACCATGACTTTTACCTAGACAATGCTGCAAACAAAAACTTACCCCTGAAGTTTTTGTTTGCAGCATTGTCTAGGTACTGGATCAGGGTCAACGAACGTAGTAGGTTTTACTGGTGGTAGGACCTCTTGTGAGTCCGCACGGGAGGTGCCACCATCCCGCCTATTTCTGCCGTGAAGCAGCAACGCGTTTCGGTTTGAAGGGTGGGACAGCCGTTGTAACTATACTGAGACTTCAGAACTTATATCTCAAGGTGGGTGGCACATTTACGTTGTAGATGTCTATGGGTTCCAGTGACCACTTAGCACCAGGCGGGGTGTGAGCTCGTCCACCCATCTAAGCAATAAAAAAAAGTGATCGCTTACGTCCAAAATTCCTTAGTTTATGTATGTGTTAAGCAACGTAAGCCATACCGCGTTCGTCGCGCTGGCGAGCTTTCAGTTCGTGCGACACCCACTTATCAAGTTTTTTTTTACCTTGACAATTTCACGCAAATCGACCAGTATTGTTTTGATGCTAATTTTGAAAGCTGCTGCTAACTCAGCAGTACATTGAGTGTCGTCAGCTTCCACTGGCGCCTTTGATTCGTTATTGTTGACTTTAGTTTTCGGGCGACCACGGGGTTCATTTTCTAAATCAAAATTTCCATATCGGAAGCGCTCAATTCTATAATACTTCGGGATACTTGGGGTCGACATTTCGAGCGATGTCCAATTTCGGAGTCATTTGGAAGGCAAAGTCAAGTTGACGTCCAAAATTTTGGAGTCCTCAACAGAGCGAAGCGGTATTTCACGCCTGGATAAAGACTTTTGCTTTATAAAGCACAAGTCCGGCCTCGCGTGGAGTACTGCTCCCATCTCTAGGCCAGGGCTCCCAAATACCAGCTTCTTCCATTTGACTCCATACAGAAGAGGGCCGTTCGGATTGTCGACAGTCCCATTCTCACGGATCGCTTGGAACCTTTGGGTCTGCGGAGGGACTTCGGTTCCCTCTGTATTTTGTACCGTATGTTCAATGGGGAGTGCGCTGAGGAATTGTTCGAGATGATACCGACATCTCGTTTTTACCATCGCACCGCCCGCCACCGTAGTAGAGCTTATCCATACTACCTGGAGCCACTGCGGTCATCCACGGTGCGTTTCCAGAGGTCTTTTTTGCCACGTACCATCCGGCTATGGAATGAGCTCCCCTCCAGGATGTTTCCCGAGCGCTCTGACATGTCCTTCTTCAAAAGAGGCTTGTGGAGAGTATTAAGCGGTAAGCAGCGACTTGGCTCTGCCCCTGACATTGCTGAAGTCCATGGGCGACGGTAACCACTCACCATCAGGTGGGCGGTATGTTCGACTGACTACAAGGGCAATAAAAAAAAGAGGCCTGGGGTTTGTTTGTTGTGTTATCTCCGTACACGACATTCAGATTGTGAATCGTTTGAGCGACATTGCTACCGCAACAGAACCCGTGTTCCACAATTACTTGTATCCTTATCGTGTCCATATTGATGAAATACTTACAAATTTAGTGAAGAGAAAAACTTTAATTAATAAATTAAATATATCTAAAATAAAATTCATTTGAATTTAGTATTTATTGCCATTAATTACGTTTCATTGTAAAACGGTAGAGCTTCATAAGTAAATAAATGCCTTTGTTGGCGTCCTACCCTTCATTTTACACCAATCCATTACTGTCCATTTTAGAGGCGGCTACTACATTCACTACGTTTCATTATAGCTCGACAACCGAAAATTACGTTGAAACACTGAGAATAGAGCTATGAAACAGGCGATTTAATAAATTCCATATTGACATTTTAAATTTTTTAATCTTATGATTTTTTGTTTATTGCTTATACGGGTGGACGAGCTCACAGCCCACCTGATGTTAAGGGGTTACCGGAGCCCATAGACATCTACAACGTAAATGCCGCCACCCACCTTGAGATATTAGTTCTAAAGGTCTCGGTATAGTTACAACGGCTGCCCTGTCCCTCAAACCGAAACGTATTACTGCTTCACGGCAGAAATAGGCAGGGTAGTGGTACCTACACTCGTGTACTCTTACCCAGTTACAAGAGGTCCTACCACCAATATGACCTCTTGAATCTGAGTTAGTTAAAATAGTCTTAAAGGCGTCGGTTGCTTAATTCAGTACATGCGTAGTAGGTAACAGCCCGGCATGAATCTATGTCGTACCTTGGCAGTTATTACTGGTGGTAGGCCCTCTTGTGAGTCCGCGCGGGTGGGTACCACCACCCTGCCTATTTCTGCCGTGAAGCAGTAATGCGTTTCGCTTTGAAAGGCGGGGCAGCCGTTGTAATTATACTTGAGACCTTAGAACTTATATCTCAAGGTGGGTGGCGCATTTACGTTGTGGATGTCTATGGGCTCCAGTAACCACTTAACACCAGGTGGGCTGTGAGCTCGTCCACCCACCTAAACAATAAAAAAAAATCATTCACAGCAGATTCATTTTCACTGTCGATTGAACGAAGAGATTTACAGTTGCAGGAATGTACTCTGCGGCTACTGATGCAAAGAAGAGAGAGAGCACTTATTCATGTGTGTTGAGATTTCAGGTCGAAGTTTCAAGTCCCCAATCAATGTCATCAATGAGCACGGACATAAAATGTATATCAACAAATTTAATATGTGGATTTACACAAAAAAAAAAAACCTGTTCTTGGGTACACCGTAGCCGCTTGTTCTGTGGCTTCCAACTGAATAATTAAACCGAAAGACTACAATAGTGTTGTAGCCGACGGTTACAACAGTATAATTATATTTAATCTTAAACGTCTTTCTACGACTTTCACCCGCAAACGCAATGTTCTTGAATTATTTATTTATACGAAAAAGTTTTACTGCGCCCTTCTATTTGCTAGTTGGCGTAAGATAGGAGCTTTTGGATTTTTTAGTTGAAGCAGACTGACTGTTTCAAATGTGGACAGTTCTTGAGAAGTTCAGTAGGTATTATTGTCTCGGTCATTGCGTAGTCATGGATCGATTTGATTTGATTCTTGACCAGGATCACTGTCTCTGCAATACCTACAATTATTATATGCTTCTAGAAGTACTAGATCATATTATATAATTATGCTTTGTGTACTTGTGGCTAGCACAGGTTAAAATTTAATTAGTCTATTTGTTATTTATTGTCTATAAATTTGGGTACGTTCAGATGACAGTATGTAACAAATTTTCCAGTAATCTTATCTAAGTATTCCCAGTAATCTTAATTACCAAAAATGTCAATTACAGTTTAAAAATATTGCCGCGTATCTTAACAGTAACACATATTATAATCAGTAATGGTAACGCATATTTGAAGCCTGGCGCAGTTTGGCAAAGATTTTATTACTTCTTCGACCCGTGTTAATTCAAAGCTAAATTTATATAGGTATCTTCGGGCGCAGTCAACTTTTTTCGGTCTATTGCCTTTTTTTTTATTGGTTATAGGGGTGGACGAGCTCACAGCCCACCTGGTGTTAAGTGGTTACTGGAGCCCATAGACATCCACAACGTAAATGCGTCACCCACCTTGAGATATAAGTTCTAAGGTCTCAGTATAGTTACAACGGCTGCCCCACCCTTCAAACCGAAACGTATTACTGCTTCACGGCAGCAATAGACAGGGTGGTGGTACCTACCCGTGCAGACTCACGAGAGGTCCTACCACCAGTAAACTGTGCTTTTCGCAACCAGTCCTTACCAGCTATTTTGACCAGGCCGTCGGTCCACATCGAGGACGAGGTCTCCAGTACTTTTGTGCCCCACCGAATATCAGTGATATTAGATTGTATCACCGACAAAATATAACATTTTACAAATTCAACAAGCGTCCTATTTTTATTGCTACCTACCTTGAACCATGAGGATGAAGTTTCAACTGTGTTGAATGATTATTTCCCGTCAGAAATGAGCACACAATAATGCCCTACCACGGGTCTCAAAACCACTGACCATTTCCAGCTGACCGAAGAACAAGATGACCGTAATTCCAATTCCGAAACAGTTCAAATTTTTAATTGTAAACATTGTATATTAATTATCACAGAGCGGACAGAAGAGTTTTCGTTTGTCCTGTACTCAAACTACCACCTTATTGATCCATCTGTAACGTATTCAACGGCATCAATAAAAAAATATATATTGAACAGTAATACGCTTTATCTTACACCTTGCGGCAAACAAATGTTGGAAGTTTCTCGAACACTTTGCGACGCTCAAGTGCGAATCTGATTTCTTATTGACGAGCTTCTAATGTATGTAATTTGTTTTTCTATTCGTTCGCTGACGCCGTTTCGTCTGTAGCTTCTTTTTATGAATCCTGATTTTCATTATGAATTTCTTTCTTTTGATTTTTGTAAATTATATTTTTGTGAAAAATAAAAAGTGTAGATCGACAGAGTCGAGAGCTCTCTCACTTAAATTATTAA
The DNA here is from genome assembly GCF_030269925.1 of Bombyx mori. NCBI lineage: Eukaryota > Metazoa > Arthropoda > Insecta > Lepidoptera > Bombycidae > Bombyx > Bombyx mori. The sequence continues at coordinate 14,939,294 of NC_085112.1, forward strand.
GAAACTTATAACCTCGAAGCTCACTTATTTTGTCTTACTAAAACCACGAGCTCAGGAATAACTTAGGGCCTTGTCCACCAAACAACTCCCCCTCTCCGCCGACGTAAAATCGCCCACCGGAATCAGAACTCGAGTCGAGTAGAAAAGTTTCCACTGTCAACACTACAATCAGACGCGTTACTATCTCGAGTCAAGACGATAGTCGACGATCAACGACGCCGGTTTCGACGGTACGGTGACCCTTCGCAAGAGCAGTGCTGCTGGTGTTCCGAGATACCTCGCGACACAGCCTCGACTCCCTCTAGTCATCCAGTGATCATACCCGGGAAGAAGCTGTCTGTTAACAGAAGTCAGAGTTGGATAAACACCCTCCTCTGTCCGCCAGCTCGGCGCCAAGGAGGAAGAAGAGCGCTCCCTCTCCCATTCCGCGGCCTCATTCCGCGAGACTGTGGACTCGTAGAAGTGGAGCATCGCCTGCCAGGATTCGTGACTGTCGAGCATGGTAGCCACGACGGTCGAGAGCGGTTAATGACAGGTCCGGTCCTATCTCCGTGGACCAATACACAATCGTCTGCTCCGCCGTGTCCTAGGCGCCTAGGAGTCCACCAGGCGGCGAAACCACGCATCAGCACCGCCCGCCCATTCTAGAGCCTCACCGTTCGAGCTTCTATCGCATTGGGACGCGGCTCCTTCCTGGAGCAGAGATACACAACGAGCGCTTCCCCTTCCAAGTCCCAGGGAGACGTTCTGGAGAACACGCAGCACACGCTGCGTGACGCTGAACTGGTGGACGCTAGTGCTACTAGTAACCTACTAACTTACCCGTGGCTGCTCGCAATACACCGAACTGTCTATACCGCAATATACTATTGAACGAAATTAGTTTTCATATAAATACACATGGATCCAATCAGAATTCTTTATAAAAGCCTATGAATATCATAGAGGGTAGGATTTCACACGCACACTACATATTCATTCCTTCTCGTACACCGTTTGGATTGATTTGACTATTTTATCAAAAACAGAAAAGAGAATTATCAGAATCGGTTCAAGCATTCTCGAGAAATCGATGAAATATCGGATCGTGGTCGAATTGATAGCTTCCTCTTTTGAAGTCGGTTAAAAAGCGTGATTTTGGTATCTTAAAAACTTTTGCCCGCGACTTGGCTATCAGCTATCTAACACTGAAAGATTTTTTCAAATCGGACCAGAGTAGTTCCTAAGATTAGCACGTTCAAACAAACAAACAAACTCTTCAGCTTTATAATATTAGTATAGATATGTTACTTGTCTTCATTACTTTAAATGAGCTCACAGTCTATTTAACGTCCAATTGTTGCCGAACCCAGCGGAGATCACCAAAATTTCAATTGTATTTTGTGGTGGTTGTCCCACCATTGAGATCGATAAGTATGATAGTTTCATGGCTGTGTTAGATAGGATTGAAATTAAATTCTAAAATAGGAATGACCTTAGCATAGCTATTGGCATAGATTGACTGACGATAATACTAAACAGGATTGATAAATAACAGCCATAGCTCACGGTGAGAGGCAAATACATACTCTTTATAAGATCTAGAGTTTTAATTATCGGATCAACACGACTCGTGTTGCTGGTGTGAGAAGATATCCGGTTGAAGCATGAAGGAACTTCTCTGTTGCCGACCAGTTGTGCTGAATCCTGGAAATTAACGGCATCCCCCCGCACTCAACGACAACCCCGTAGGCCTTTTTGGATACCCCGAGCTCTTGTCTAGATAAGACTATTAATCCCCGAAATACCCCTATGAGTAGCTACGTAGCTCTAGGGCCAAGATCATCCTCTCTTTATTAAAACAACACCCGACTATTGGTTAAGAAGTTTGCGTGGCCTATAGCATAACACACGCTTACTCGTATTGCGCTGGACAACTATGCTTATATTCAAATTCTCGCAGACGTGTTTGCGAACCTTTCTAATGATATTCGTTCTGTTACGCGCTGCGGCTCGAGATGAATAAAAGTTCCACCAAAGTGCAACTTAAAACTGTATTAAACACTTAGAACACTTACAGAACACTTTACAGTTCATAATTCGCTTCTTTCGCTTCGCTTCAGGTGATCCGTTCGCTGTTTCCCATTACTAACTAACTTCGTGACATCCCTGCAACGCTTTTATAGTCGATACGACATCCCTAGAATTATCGAGAACATTCCTGACAGGTTGAGTATTTTCGATATGCATTTCCGCTATTTGACAATAGATGGCGTTGAACTTCTCGAGCGTTCTCGACTTTACTAGTTCCTTTGATGTTCGTTACGGCCATTCAACGATAGATGGCGTTGCTCTTACCGGCGTAATAGTACTGCAGAGATATTCGCGAATTATTTCTACAATGAAATAATAACATCATGTAACATATAAAAATCTAATCTGCAAATATTTTATTTTTCGTAATATCAGCTCGCGTATATGCAATAAATAATACATAAAAAATTAGAACAGACTGACCTCGTGCCAGGTCCACTCTATAACCGTGTAATAAAACGACAGTCCCTAAGCCCTAACATAATTGGCTCGAGGCGGTGTGCCGCGTTCTCTACAGTTCCGATCGCAACACGGTTGAGCCCGGACGCGTTTTCCCGAGAAATTGTCGCTGCTGTCGCGATCGTGTGTTTGGATTGCACGACATTGTCGTCGACGTTGTTTTGCATTCCGGACGCTCTGTCGCTGGCATCGCGACCTTGAATCGGTAAAGCGTATTTCGTGTTCGTAGTTTTGCACTCGAAACGACAACTCATTTATCATCCACTCATTTCATTATTAAATTTATTTATCTATTCGGCGTGCAAAACAGTCTCTTTCGAGACTAACCCCCCGCTGAGATCACCGCTTGTTGTGGCATTCTCACAACCCAGTGGGGCCCCACCTTCCCAAACTCCACCCCAATCCTAGCCGACTGCCGTTTTCACGGCAAAGGCACTCCCCCCCCTTGGAGCTGGTAAAGCTCAGGGGGTGAACTCCTACTCAGGGGACTCGCCTTTCGGCGAGTGTGCCTTAAGTCCCGGGGACGCCCCCCCCGGGCAAAAACGTAAGATGGAAGAAGAACTCTTAGGATTTCTCGGGTTACTTGCCGAAAAGTACCCGGTGTTATCAAACCTCACGGCCGAATTCGCGGCCTACAGGGCCGCCCGCGCGAGTCCCGCCCCGCCCGCGTCCCTCGCCGCGTCATTTCGAGCCGCGCAGTCATGCCCCGCCCCCAAACCCAATTTGAGCGCACGTACGCACGTAGCGACTCACGAAGCGCCTAGCGCCAGCGAGGCGCCTAACGCACCCGCGACGTTTACACCGATCTCGTCCGTCGCGTCGTCAATCGCCAACTCAGGTTCAGACTCCGATACCGGATCGGAGATGGACTTCGAGTCCGCGACGAGCCCGCAGCCCGGAACCTCGGATGGGTTCCAAACGGTAAAACGCGGGAAAAAACGTACTCGCGCCGTGGAGTCCCGGAGCTCCACGACAAAACAAACCAAGTCAGCGACTGCCTCCCGTCCGCAGGTAGTCGTGACACCGGAGTCGGACTCCGGCCGCCGCGCAACCCCACCGCCGCGTCCCAAGCCCGCATCCGCGCAAAAAACCGTCGCCCCGCCCCCGCTGATTCTCCAGGAGAAGTCAGCGTGGAACCGCGTCTCCCAGGCCCTTCAGGCAAACAAAATAAATTATACCCATGCGCGTAACGTCGCGCATGGGATCCAGATAAAGGTCGCAACGCCGGGCGACCATAGGGCCCTCTCAGCATACCTCCGAAAGGAGAACATAGGTTTCCACACCTATGCTCTTCAGGAGGACCGCGAGCTCCGCGTAGTAATACGCGGAGTTCCGAAGGAACTCGACATAGAGTATGTAAGGGAGGATCTGACCGCTCAGTCCCTCCCGATAGTAAGTGTGCACCGGATGCACAACGGCCGCGACAAAAAACCATATAACATGGTTTTAGTCGCTCTAGAACCAACCCCGGAGGCCAAGAAAAAGATCGCATGTCTCGCGACAGTATGTGGCCTATCCGGGGTTACCATTGAAGCCCCCCATAGACGTGGCACTCCCGGACAGTGCCACAGATGCCAACTATATGGCCACTCGGCTCGGAATTGCCACGCGCGCCCCCGCTGCGTGAAGTGTCTCGGCGATCACGCCACGGTAGATTACTCGCGAGTTAGGGAAACCGCGACCGAACCTCCAAGCTGTGTCCTATGCCTTAAGCAAGGGCACCCCGCGAATTACCGTGGATGTCCTAGGGCTCCGCGAAAACGTCCGACCCACCCAGCCCCCCGTACCGTCGGCCCAAAGACTTCGGTGCCTTCAGCACCGAAACCCGCCTTCGTACCGGCTGCGGTTCCCACCGTCTCGGCGTGGAATAAACCGCTGCCGTATACGAGGTCGGGAACACAAACCGCACCCCAGCCCCCGCTCGCGACACGTCCCGCGCCGCAGCCCCTGCTCGCACCTCCCCCCGCGCCCGCGTACCGTCCCCCGCAACCCTCAGCCGTCAACGACTTCACGCTCGTGCGCGACTTCGTCACGACGGTCAACTTCGACCGTCTGCGATCGTTCGCAGACGCGTTGCGAAGGGCGGTAAACCCCGAACAACGGCTCGCGGCCGCGTTCGATTACATGGACGTTTACGAGTCCGTGGCCCGTACTTTCTAAAATCACCGGTAATCAATGGCGCAAAACGCTAGAGAGAAACCATATTCCCTTACGTTAGCATTCTACAATGCTAACGGACTCGCGCGACAACGCGATCAAATTTACGAATTCCTCCGCGACAATCTTGTAGATATTCTGCTAGTGCAGGAGACCTGCCTGAAGCCCTCGCGTCGTGACCCGAAAGTCGCGAATTACGTCATGGTTAGGAATGACAGACTCACCGCCTCCAAAGGCGGGACTGCCATTTACTATAGGCGGGCCCTGCACGTTGTCCCTCTCGATACCCCCTCGCTCTCACATATCGAGGCGTCAGTGTGCCGTATCTCGCTGACGGGACACCAGCCGATCGTCATCGCATCCGTCTATCTCCCCCCGGACAAGCCCCTTCTGAGCAGTGACATCGAGTCACTGTTCGGCATGGGAGACTCCGTCATCCTGGCAGGCGATTTAAATTGCCACCACACTAGGTGGAACTGCCACAGTTCAAACATAAATGGTAGGCGTCTCGACGCGTTTATAGACGACCTTACCTTTGAAGTAGTCGGTCCCCCAACTCCAACATGTTATCCGTATAACATCGCGCTCCGTCCGAGCACTATAGACCTGGCACTGCTGAGGAACGTAACTCTGCGCTTGCGTTCCATCGAAGCAATGTCAGAGCTCGACTCAGACCACCGACCTGTCGTTATGCAGCTCGGTCGCCCCCACAACCCAGTCACAGCTACGAGGACCATGGTGGACTGGAAGAAGCTGGGCAAATGCTTAGCCGATGCCGCTCCACCAATCCTCCCCTGCGGCCCGGATTCAACTCCCTCCCCCGAGGACACAGTCGAATCCATAAACATCATCACGGATCACATCTCTTCCGCGATCATAAGATCCTCAAAAGAAGTCGATGTGGAGGATAGCTTCCACCGCATCAGACTGTCCCCCGAACTTAGGAACCTCCTAAGAGTTAGAAACGCGGCAATCCGGGCCTACGATCAACTTCCCACGCACTCAAACCGGATTCGGATGCGTCGTCTACAGCGGGATGTAAAATCTCGCCTAAGCGACGCCCGAAATGAGAATTGGGATAGTTACTTAGAAGGACTCGCGCCCTCTCATCAAGCATACTGGCGACTAGCAAGGACTCTCAAGTCCGAAACTACCGCTACTATGCCTCCTCTCGTACGCCCTTCAGGCCAACCACCGGCTTTCGATGACGATGACAAGGCAGAGTTGCTGGCCGATGCACTGCAAGAGCAGTGCACCACCAGCACTCAATACGCGGACCCCGAACACACCGAGGCAGTCGACAGGGAGGTCGAGCGCAGAGCTTCCCTGCCACCCTCGGACGCGTTACCCCCCATTACCTCTGACGAAGTTAGAGAAGTAATAGACAACCTTCAACCTAAGAAGGCACCCGGCTCCGACGGCATCCGCAACCGCGCGTTAAAACTCTTACCAGTCCAACTGATAACAATGTTGGCTACCATCCTAAATGCTGCTATGACGCACTGCATCTTTCCGGCGGTATGGAAAGAAGCAGACGTTATCGGTATACACAAGCCGGGCAAACCGAATAATGAAACCGCTAGTTACCGACCGATTAGTCTCCTCCCAGCGATAGGCAAAATTTACGAACGGCTCCTTCGGAAACGCCTCTGGGACTTCGTTACCGCGAATAAAATTCTAATAGACGAGCAGTTTGGATTCCGCGCCAAACACTCGTGCGTACAACAAGTGCACCGCCTCACGGAGCACATCTTAATAGGGCTAAATAGGCGTAAACAAATCCCGACCGGCGCCCTCTTCTTCGATGTAGCGAAGGCGTTCGACAAAGTCTGGCACAACGGTTTGATCTACAAACTGTACAACATGGGAGTGCCAGACAGACTCGTGCTCATCATACGAGACTTCTTGTCGAACCGTTCGTTTCGATATCGAGTAGAGGGAACTCGTTCTCGTCCCCGTCATCTGACTGCCGGAGTCCCGCAAGGCTCCGCACTCTCCCCGTTACTATTTAGTTTGTATATCAACGATATACCCCGGTCTCCGGAGACCCATCTAGCGCTCTTCGCCGATGACACGGCTATCTACTACTCGTGTAGGAAGATGTCGTTGCTTCATCGGCGACTCCAGACCGCAGTAACCACCATGGGACAGTGGTTCCGGAAGTGGCGAATAGACATTAACCCCACGAAAAGCACAGCGGTGCTATTCAAAAGGGGTCGCCCTCCGAATACCACTTCGAGCACCCCACTCCCCAGTAGGCGCGTAAACACCTCCGCCGTTAGCCCCATCACTCTCTTTGACCAGCCCATACCGTGGGCCCCGAAGGTCAAATACCTAGGCGTCACCCTCGACAGAGGGATGACATTCCGTCCCCACGTAAAAACGGTACGCGATCGCGCCGCGTTTATACTAGGACGACTCTACCCAATGCTTTGTAGACGAAGCAAACTGTCCCTCCGTAACAAGGTAACCCTCTACAAAACTTGCATACGCCCCGTCATGACGTATGCAAGCGTAGTGTTCGCTCACGCGGCCCGCACCAACTTGAAACCCCTTCAGGTAATACAATCCCGATTCTGCAGGATAGCCGTCGGAGCACCATGGTTCCAGAGGAACGTGGACCTCCACGATGACCTGGAGCTCGACCCCGTCAGTAAGTATCTACAGTCGGCATCGCTGCGCCACTTTGAGAAGGCGGCACGACATGAGAACCCTCTTGTCGTGGCCGCCGGAAACTACATACCCGATCCTGTAGACCGTTTGGTAAACCGTCGACGTCGCCCAAAGCACGTCATCACGGATCCTCCTGATCCACTAACGGTGCTTTTAGGCAATACAAGCACCGGTCACCGTCCTCGCCGAACCCGTCGCTTGCGACGAAGGGCTCGACGAGCGAATTAACCCACAGACACAGCCCACTGAGTTTCTCGCCGGATCTTCTCAGTGGGTCGCGCTTCCGATCCGGTGGTAGATTCTGCGAAGCACAGCTCTTGCTAGGGCGGTGTTAGCAATTCTCCGGTTTGAGCCCCGCGAGCTCACCTACACAAGCTAGGGCAAGCTGAAATAGCCTCTCAAGGCTATCAGCATAGGTAGGAAAATAAAAAAAAAAAAAAAAAAAGCGTTCTCTACTTGAAAAACCTCAATCATTACAACATACAAAACACTCGCTTTCATCTTTGTGTACACGTCTTTATAACCGACGATATCTGAAGTACTCGTACTCAATTCGCGTTCGCATATAAAATATTTTTATTTCTTAATGGAAGGGAGAGCGTAAATGAAAGAAAATTTGTTTATGGAATTTTTGATGGAATTTAACAAAATGGCTTCTTTAGATACTGAATGCAAACTCTGTGTTTATATTCAAAAAGTTAGTACTGAAAACAATATTTCGTTTAGTTCTTTCGAGCACTGTCATTAGCAAACTAAGTTATAAAATATCTACATCATGATAATTTGTTATATGCTTTTTATTTATAAAGAAATATGGTCGTAAGTCAAACTTTAAAATTATTGTCCCTGTATATATTCAGTTTTTACACGCTTTATATTAGCTTCACTTGTATGTATGTTTGTATGTTTGTAACTGACTCCTTTAGACGCGATTTTGACCCACTTTAAACGGCCAGATTTCATTCAAACTTTGTAGATTTATCGAGGACCGATGATAATACACTAATTTGATAAGATTATTTCATTATTCAATTTGCAAAGTAAGATTTTTGCCAATTTATATAATTTTTATCTTTAGTCGATGAGGCAGGAATTGATGTTAAATTACTTAATAGTTTTAAAAATACGCTTTTATAGAAAATTTTACTAAAAAATGAAAAATAAATAATAGTTAAAAAAACAAAAAAACTCGCTTTTAATAAAATTCATCTAAAAAATAGAAAACAAATTTTAATAAATTTAAATTAAAAATAGTGTAAAAATATATATATTTGTTTTTTAGTTTTTTTAACTATTATTTATTTTTACTAAATTTAACTAAACTATCGTGAATCCAAAGACCCTTCCAAAACTGCTTTTAAAAATAAAACGTGACGCGATTCTAAACTCTAAAACTTGCTTAAATAAAAATTAATTTTAGTTTCCATTAAATTTAAGTCCTCCCAAACTATTTCCAACGCAAGCTGCTAATAAACTGTGAGAGGGAATAGTTTCGGAGGCGTCTAAAGGCTTCTACCGTAACCCGGATCCGTGTTGTAAATATGGCTGGCGTTCCGCCCACTAACTATGCGTTTAGTGGTTGACGAACAATTGTTTTTGGAACTTTGTTGTTGTTTATATAATTCCCGAGTGCGGAATGAACGTTATTGTTCGTATCTACTTCTTTATTAAGTATTTATTTATTTATTTATTTAGACACACCAACAGCAATACACACAAAACATTCAAGTTTAAAATTAACATGTATAAAATTAAGTATGGTATGTAAGCCAGTTACAGGCATGGACAGCAATCTCTTATAAAACACACTATGACATGTTACAGAAATAAAACAACAACTACTACTACTGACATTTGACAAGTACTTAATTTAAATAGTAGTTTGACGTCACTTCCGTTGCATACCTGCGTGACGTTCTGTAAAAATTTTACCCTCATGCGCCTAAAGAAATTTCACTTCAAAAAAAATAATTGAAAAGAACATGAAAGTACGGGAATACCATTTCGTACATATCTGATATTATTATTTTTATAACAGTCTATTTCTTAGTGAATTGTTGAGCAGTGATGCTGTAATTTCCAAGCTCATGATAAAGCTTATGCAGTACTAAAGCTGCACTTCATATATTTATGGTTAATATCAGTGGTTGACACAAAATGTATGCAGAGAACAAACTCCCAAAAAAATGGAATAGCTTTAATTCTAATTACACAATTTATCTTCCTCTGCGTATAAGTGTTCGTAAGTTGTTGTTTTGCACGTATTTTTATTATCAAAATTGATACATGCGTTGGGCATTTGGAACACAAAATTATCGATCTGCCATTGGTACGGTTTTATATTAAGCATTTTTATATGTATTCTGTAGGCATGAATTCAAATGTCGCATTTATATGTGTGATATTTCGGAGTTTTTTCTCTCTCTGAAGTCGTCGCGGCCTAAACGATAAGACGTCCGGTGCATTCGTATATAGCGATGGATCGGTGTTCGAATCCCGCCGGTAGGTACCAATTTTTCCAATTGAATACTTACTTATCAAATGTTCATGATTGACTTCCACGGCGAAGGAATAACGTCGTGTAATAAAAAATAAACCCGCAAAAATTATAATTTGCGTAATTACCACCCTCCTGCCTTTTTCTACTGTGAAGCAGTAATGCGTTTCGGTTTGAAGGGTAGGGCAGCCGTTGTACTGTTAAAAGTGAGACCTTACAACTCATGTCTCAAAGTGGGTGGCGACATTTACGTTGTAGATGTATATGGACTCCGGTAACCACTAAACATCAGGTGGGCCGCGAGCTCGTCCACCCATCTATGCAATAAAAAAAAATGTAACAACAGAAATCACCTAGATATACTCGTCATTACTAAATATCCCGTCAAAAGGTCACCTTATATTTCCTCCTGTAATTTACCTGTTAACAAAGCCACACACGAGGCTCGAAACGTTTGATATCCCATCAACGCCGAAACGCCTGTCAGCAGGGCTCTTGGATACGGGAAATTGTAATTTTACTCAACGCAAATTACAGGTAAGTATTTTTGCTGTGAATTTCGTAAATAATTTATTAAAACGCTTTCACGGGTAACGCTCACAATTGTTCTATTAATATTTAAAAGCTATAATAATACATTTGGAAGACACAATGAAAATGAAAAATGAAAATGAAAAAATATTTATTGCTTCAACTTATAAATTAAACATACAGGGTTTGGAATCTCCTTTTAAGCAAAATACTTACTTGTTTAGGAAATACCGCTCTTCTATAGCCATTTACATAATATTTTATAAGAATAAGCAACAGAACAAATTGTATAATATAAATAAATTAATACTAATTGAAAATTAAATAATGTGTGTGTGTGTGTGTGTGTGTGTGTGTGTGTTTATTATAACATCATTGCTTGAACAATGTTTTCCACATCCTTAGAGCTTTTGGTTTTCAACCATTCAATAACTGCAATAACAGATTTTTTACAGTTAAAGGATGTCATCGGATATATACTTAGTTCTTTGTTAAGTTTATTGTATATATGTGATGATTGTTTGACAAACTGTCTTTTAGCAAATGGGGTTTTGACTGTAACAAGAGGCGTTACATCTTTCTTTCTACGATTTTTATTATTAGCTATCTCAGGGTCATAGCACATTTTTTTGTGTGTCCTTAGAACTAGTTGAAGAATATATAGTTTTCTCACGGTTAGTAGCCCAGATGTAATGTATAGTTGGTCCGTGGCGCATTTACGTTGTAGATGCTTATGGACTCCAGTAACCACTTAACACCAGGTGGGCTGTGAGCTCGTCCACAGAACTGGCTTTCTAACTTACACGCGGGAACACAATTGGCGGCGGACTCTAGTTGGAGTGGCCAGACAGTCGGAGAAGGTCCTACCGCCGGCTTGAGATGATTTCATTATCTTGTTTTTAACATCGCACCGCCCGCCACCGAAGTAGAGTCCATTCAACCTACCTAGAACCACCGCGTCATTCACATAGCGTTTCCAGAGATTTTTTCTGCCACTACTCCATGTAAGATCGTATGCACTACAAGGGCAATAAAATATATATGTGAAAATTTCTCACATATCCTCTATGTTGTGACAGTATACGTGTGCTCAGTGTGTCCTAAGATTATTTAAAAAAATGATACCCTAAGCAGCTGTAATTTGAAAAAAGGAAACTCATTTCTCTCAAATCCTCACAACACGTTCTCATTATTATTATTAATAGCTGACCTGGCAGACTTCGTAGTGCATAAATTGATAAATAAAAGACCTAAACTTTTGTATAAAGTAAACTCATCAATGGAAAAACAAAATTGTTATTTTTATTTAATTCCGAGCTTATTCATAATTTTTTTTTTACCTTTAAGACCTTCTCTGGACTTTCACGAATAATTCAAGACTAAAATTAGCGAAATCGGTCCAGCCGTTCTCGAGTTTTAGCGAGACTAACGAACAGCAATTCATTTTTATATATATAGATAGATAAATAGCTCTTAGTCCTAAGAGGAACATGTTTTGTAGGCTTCATCATTATTACGATCACGAAGATTAAATTCTTAATTCGGTTAAATTACTTTTACCCAGCACATCTAACAATCGTTACATCGCTAAATTCAATTCCGACAAAACAGAATCGCACATTCATATATCGCCGGAAATTCTACAAGGGAATTCCCGTTCTTTGGGCTCTTTAATGCAATATTATTACTATAGAAAAGGTGTTGAATGTTCGTTTCCTTTAGGCGGTAACAGGAAAAGTGAATTTGTCGCCGAGAGATGGCTTCCGGCTGGCGAAACGTGTAAACCTTGTTCATAATTATAATGCCGAGCTGTTCAAATGTATAGAGTGAAATCATTGAGGTATCAATACGATAATCGTGAAATTATTGTTACTAGAGGTCCCGCAGTAGTCGAAATTCGACTATAATTAATTGGAATTGTAAGTTTGTAAATTATTATGATTGTATTTTATACTTCTATAATCACAAATTTCCCCAAGGCTACACTATAAAAAAATATTAATAAAGACAAACAATATTTAATCTATTCTCAATTTGATCACAGTACGTCAAGAATAAAAGTTTGAAGTTAAAAATCTTAACGTATTATTTCTGATATAGTCTGTTTATCTACCTTATATATATAAAAATAAATTACTGTTCGTTAGTCTCGCTAAAACTCGAAAACGGCTGGACCGATTTGGCTAATTTTGATCTTAAATTATTTGTGGAAGTCCAGAGAAGGTTTAAAAGGTAGATAAATATGAAAATGCTGGGAATTAAATAAAAATAACAATTTTGTATTTCCTTTGAGGTGTCCCCCGTCGAACGGATTCCTTTTGGTTGTTTTAAGTTCATTTATACAAAAGCTTAGGTTTCTTATTTATCGATTGAGACACTACCATTTTTGGCGGGTCAGCTAGTAATTAATAAAAATACCTTCTTTAGTTTCAAGCGCTTTTAAATTGCAATACAACAGCAAAGAATCATCTGAGTAAGTATGCAATAAAGATTGTAGTAGGTTTTAAATAACATTGCTAGATTACTAGAAATACTGCTAATGCTACATCTGTTATAGCTGAGATTAAACCAAATTTTAAATGTCTCCACCTTATCCCACTAGGTGGGGTCGGCACAGAGAATTTTCCTATTCCATTCTTTTCTGTCAGCCGTCATCTCAATGCTCGCTCCTCTCTCTCATATCGTCATTCACACACTCCATCCATGTCTTCTTCGGTCGACCTCTTTCCCCTCTGCCTTACACTACCATTTCCACACATCTCCTAGTCACATGCATCTCCTCTCTACGCATCAATATCCATACCACGCTAACCGTCCGCTCTTTAATTTGTTGATTACCGGGACTACGTTTTTAGGATTGTAAGAATTGACGAGTGACAAAATGTACAGTAAGTATAAGTATGTATTGCTAATTCCATGCCAAGTTACTCCTGTGTGTAACATTACTGGTGGTAGGACCTCTCGTGAGTCCGCCCGGGTAGGTACCACCACCCTGCCTGTTTCTGCCCTGAAGCAGTAATGCGTTTCGGTTTGAAGGGTGGGGCAGCCGTTGTAACTATACTGAGACCTTAGAACTTATATCTCAAGGTGGGTAGCACATTTACGTTGTAGATGTCTATGGGCTCCATTAACCACTTAACAATCAGGTGGGCTAGAAGCTCGTACACCCATCAAAGCAATAAAAAAAAAATCGATTGTCTGTAAAATCGGTTTACTACCCGCCCTCGCTTCGCTTCGGAAACATTAAAACACACATGAAACAAAAATAAAAAATAAAAAATAAAATAAAAAAAGTAGCCTATGTTCATCAGGGACAGTGTCGGCTTCTAATGGAAAAAGAATTTTTCAAATCGGTCCAGTAGTTTCGGAGCCTATTCGAAACAAACAAACAAACAAATCTTTCCTCTTTATAATATTAGTATAGATATAGATAGTTGAACGTGACAACGTCATAAGAAAATACTGATGGAATGGTTTCATTTTTCAAAGGAAAATTTTAACTTTATTTGTTTGATAGATATTTTATATGGACAATTAACACCACATTCACTTTTCACTGAAATTCATACTTGAAGAAAACATGTAAATGTATTATTGTATAGCAGCTGTCCACGCGGATGCATCGCTCACTCAAGTAGGAGAGAGACAGATGTCGAACGCTGCCGAATGCGGAGGCCGATTGTGCCTCTTTGTCGCTCGTTGCGCGCTCTCGTTTGCACTTCAAGCCTTAAATGGAACGCCTCAATGAATCGTTTTTTCGTGCATACAGCCGGCTCCGTCGAATTATAAGACGTTGTCACGTCAAAAAATATCCTTATCATTGATTTGTCTATGGATTTTTTTCCAAACAGAGTGAGCGAAATATATTTGTTACAAAAGTGCTTTAATTATGAAGAAAGTTAAAAACGGGGCTCAGTGGCACAAATTGGAAGCAGCTTATGTCCAGCAGTTAGATAACAGTAAACAGCCGTAGGTTGATGCTGAAGAAAACTCATTGTTTTTTAAATATTTTCAAACTGCTTTTGTTATTCCTTCGTTGTGGAAGTCATTCGAATAAATTATTTAAAAAAAATTATACTCGCCTGCGTGATTCGAACACCTGCACCGTCTCATCACTCGATACGAATGCACCGAGCGTCTTATCCTTTAGGACACTACGACAAGCGAAAACTTTAGTAAATACCTGTCTTAGCATTTTAGTGATTGTAATTTTCCTACCTAAGCTAATAGCCTTGAGAGGCTATTTCAGCTTCACCCCAACATGTAGGTGAGCTCACAGCGCTCAAACGGAAGTGTTGCTAACATAACACTGGCCCTAGCAAGAGCAGTGCTTCGCAGAATCTACGACTGGATCGGAATCACGACCCACTGAGAAGATCCGGCGAGAAACTCAGTGGGCTGTGTCTATGGGCTAATTCACTCGTCGAGCCTTTCGTCGTAAACGACGGGATCGACAATGACGATGACTGGTGCTTGTGGTATTTAAAAGCACCGTTAATGGATCGGGAGAATCCGAAATGACGCGTTTAGGGAGACGTCGACTGTTTACCATTCGGTCTACAGGATCGGGTATGTAATTCCCGGCAGACACAACAAAAGGGTTTCCAGGTCGTGCCGCCTTTTCGTAGTGGTGCAAAATTTCTTTGATCACGAAGAAAGCCAATAAAACTCACTTAAAACAAGTTCAAGAAAACAGCTGATATAGCAATAATACGGTTCTTTTTCGAATGGTGGCTCCCAATATACGAATCTAAGTAATAGTGTCTTCAGAAGTACGTTTTGTAGTGAAGATCCCTAATGGAGGAGGTAGCGAGAGTCACGGAGACGCAATTAGATCGAAACGACGGAACCCTTTGGCTGTAATGTCAAGTGGTTAGCGCGAATGTGCCGGGTCATCGAACTCGGACGAGGCTGCCGACGAATTTCTTCCTGTCATTATTAAATACCAGTGATAACGCCATCTTGTTGTGTCTTTAAAGCGGTTAGTTGCCCTCAATTAAGAAAAATAGTATTATTATTCGCCAATAGATGTCGGGATGAGTTGATTATTGAAAACACGAATAAAACAACATTTTCTGAAAATAAATCGTAGCTAGATCGATTTATCGCCCCCGAAATCCCCTGTATACAAAATTTTATGAAAATCTTTGGAGCCGTTTCCGAGATTCAGATTATTTAAATATATATTAATATACAAGAATTGTAGAAATTAAATGTATTAATATACAAGGGCAGGATAATGATGATTAATATACAAAAATTGCTCGTTTAAAGGTATAAGATCCACTTTGACTCGTTTCGGAGAATTTAATGTTCTCCAAACAATAATAACACAGTATTGATTGATCGGTTCCTAATGTCGAATCGGTTCGAAGTGTTGAATCAGCATTCTGTAATTCTATTGACAAACGAAGTGAAGGACGCCTTCAGGCTCGGTGGAGTGACAGTCTAGGCAGGGTGGCTGGTAGGAGCTGGATGAGAGAAGCCGAGGATCGTGCTCAGTGGCGAGCAATTGGAGAGGCATATTTCCAGCAGTGGACTGCTATACGTTGATGATGTGATGTGATTCTGAATTTATACCATAAATCGCGACTATTTGAAAAAATCTAAATTGGGCTATTTATAGTTTTTTACTTAATCGACGTGTATCGACTCTCATACGAGATTACTAATATGGCTACTGGGTTTGTGTCTCTTCAATGTATCTGAGAATCAATATCTAAACTATTTGTTTACGACATTACTTTTGTCTGTGTCGTGGCCTATAATATGTACCCCGTGTATGTCAGTTGTAAGACGGCTCAGAGATCCAACAGGAAACTTTAATAGAAGATTTAAATTGATTCCCAAGCGGTAAGCAGTGGCTTGACTGGTGATGTTTACGAGCTACCTGAAGGCTACGCAAGACCGGGCTTGTGATGAGATGGTTGCTGATGACGATGATGATGATGATTATGAGCTATGAGGACCTCTCTCTCTTCAATCGGTCCCTCATTGCTGAGGATTGTGGCTCCATACGATTCCGTTAACTAGCTGTCTCCATGGATCTCGTTCTGTAGCTTGGTGGAGTGTGTCGCTGACAGAGACCCTCAGTTCCTCCGCTATTTGGTCTGACCCTCGTTTGGGACCTCTACCCCTAGGCCTTTTTCCCTCGATTTTACCGGTCACCATAAGGCGTTCCAAAATGAGGACCTCTAACGATTAGAATTCATTAGATGGACCATACAGTAGTTTTCCTCATAAGGAAATGAAAAAAAAAATACACTAGGTCACCGATATTTCAGTTTTTTTTTTTCGTTCAAGTCTTAAATTAAATCTTGTTCTTGTTTTGAAATTAAAGAGGACTTACTCGGTGGTGCAGTAGTTAGCACCTCTAACTGTTGAGGGTCGTGGGTTCGATTCCCATATCAGGCATATGCGCGGGATAAACAATTTTGTTTGCTCTTTGTCTGGGAGTTTATTGTCTATATAATATATAATTTAAAAAAGTATATACAATTTTTTTATTTTTTCCATTTACTTCAGATTTTGCATCCTAATTACATCCATTAACAATAACATATCACATAGAATACCAATATATTATTATGTATAGTATAAGTACATATCGACGCTTGAAAGACAAACATGACTAAGCGACAATAACTGCTTTGTACATAAATGATAGACAATAAACCATATTCGATGCGCAAAAAAAATATATTTCTAGGTCTATTAAAATCATTTCAATCCTACAGCTACTAGCTAGATTCTACTACAGCTAGATTTGTTAAAATCAATTTTGATTTCAGGTATTTCAACTTTAAATTAGTCTACTGTAAAGTTCACGCATTGTCGCTTAGTCACGTTTGCCTTTCAAGCGTCGATATATTATATAAGTATCTATATGAGTCTCTGGTAACCATAACACAGGGAATCCTAAATTGGGGCCCGATGATCGTGCGTGATTTATCCTCGGTTATATATTTATTATTTATCTCGCTACGGTAACGAAAGATAAATTATAATCAAACCGAAATTATAAAACCAAATACAAAGGTAGGCAATCCAAACAATAATTGAATACGGAATGTGACCCCCGAAATCGGTCGCACTATAAACACAACCAATCCCTCTCCGATTCATATAATCTAATTAGTATTTAAATGTATATATGAATATTTAAACTATCGACTTTTATATCGGAACGGACTATAACGTAATCATCCGATCTGATGCAGAACAACATACAGAAAAACATACTGTATACATCATCATCATCATCAGCCTTTATCTGCCCACTGCTGGACATAGGCCTTACTGTATACATACGTGACGGTAATGGTAAGTATTTACCGTCTTTCATAGACTTCAACAATGTCAGGGCTTTATAGGTGGATGAGCTCACGACCCACCTGGTATCAAGTGGTTGCTAAAACTCATAGATATCAACAACGTAAATTCCGCCATTCAACCTTGAGAAATGAGTTTTGAGACTCAGTTTTTACCGTACAACGGCGGCCCCACTGTCAAACTGAAACGCATTACTGCTTCGGCACAGAAATAGGCAGGGTAAGTACCATTTTACACGTGCGGACTCACAAGACGTCCTACCACCAGTAAGTACTAATAAAACCGTGATTACACTATACAAATACTGCAAATCTGACGACTCTATGGTTAATAGAGTAAATTCCAGTTTCGATACAATGTAGAGTACTCACTCGCCTGCATAGAGTGCGAGTATTGGGGATAAAACTGAGACCTTAGAACTCTTGTTTTAAGGTGAATGGCGGCATTTACATTGTAGACGTCTGTGGGCTCCGGTAATCACTTAAAACCAGATGGGCCGTTAGCTCGTCCACTCATTTATGGATTGTTTTTATCTCGGAAGCTTGCGTAGAAAGCTTGTTTGTGTCTGTACCCTAAATCCCCAACACGCGACTGACTACCCAGTGATTCAAGTCTAAAGAGAAGAAAAATCCATTAGGAATTCCCTTTCAAAGTAAATTTCCTTACAGGCCAGATAAAAAAGTATCTGTATATTGTTTCAAACTTCAATGCGAATACATGAATGGTACGTTTTATGAGTGATATAACATTTATCATTCAATAGCACGCGTTACGTTCAATGATCGTAAAGCCTGCAGACTCCAGTCAATACGCTAAGAGGCTTATTCTGACACCGCTGAGTTATTGTGTTTTCATTAAAGCCGGCAGCAATGCGTTCGTCTGATATCTACAAAAAAACTTTAAGCCGTGTGCTGAATTATTAAGTAATTAAAATCTGCTCAGAAATTTTTAATCACATCAATATCGTGTCAATCAGAGAACGCATATTGTATAGTGACGTCATGGTTCAACGACTCCATACAGATTCAAAAGAATTACTTATTGCCGGATGCGGATATTATAAGGTCTAGTGCAGCGAAAGAGGTCGGGGAAGAGTAGATTTATAAGTTTATGGATCGTTCGAGTGTGGCTCATAACGGGACAAAGATTCGTTATGAAGTGCAAATAAGGCAGCGGCTTGGCTCTGCGCCTGGCATTGCTGAAGTCCATTGGCGACGGTAACTACTCACCATCAGGTGGGCCGTATGCTCATCTGCCTACAAGGGCAATAAAAAAAAAATGCATATAAAACTATATGCCGCAAAAGTCGATGGGTAATTCCAAAACTTAATCGATCGATGTAAGAAACGACGCCATATATGTATTCTAGTACATCTAAGTGTACTAGTGGTATTTACTTACTAGATGACGCTGATAAACTTAAAACCAAGACCTGTTTGGATAAATTTTGAGCCTTGAAAGAAATTATTCGTGATATACAGCGGCTAATTATAGATTATATCGTTCCCGATATCCATTAGCAATAACAGTTCCATAAACATAATGTAAAATAGCCTTAATCGATACTCTTGACAGAGTGGTCAAGATCAATTATTATTTCTAACAGACAGGCTTAATGTGATCCAAATATAAATAAAATAACTTACATCTTTTTTCTGTTTGTGAAAACGAAATGAAATTGTTATTAAGTATATTGAATATGAATCTCATGAACATGAAATGTTAAGCTATTGCATAGCTTTTATAGCGGGCCTTGAGCGCGGCGACCGAATCATGAAATTCCGTAACGAAAAAAACCTCACTCCGCCTACCATGTAGCTCGCGTTCAACACATTGACACGTTGCACTTGTGTAGTGTTTGTGAATAAGCGCGTAGCGTGACGTCACACTGCATGCGCATCATGAAAAGTCTGCCCATCCCTCTCTCGCGCGGTCTAGCTTATGAGTGTGAAGAGAACAGTTAAGGTTTTGCTTTTATTAATGTTTAACATAGCGTGGTCTTGTTTTGTTATTGTTTTAATATTAAATTATCATTGTCTAATTATAATTGCATAAGTTGATAAAAAATGCTATGCAATAACTTTACCGCGGCAGTTCCGGAGTGCCACACTTTTTTAATTTAAATTCGCTAACATCTGAATTAATAAAGATCAACAAGCATTAATAGAACGAGACTAGGGAACTGGACGACTGAAAACGAATTCATAAGCCGACTTTAAAACGCCCTGGAAACGCGTGCAAACAAAATTTAATTGGCGAGCCATTTCACGCAAACAAACGTTCGAATCGAAACCAATTAACGTTTTCGCATTCGAATATCGAAAGTTCGTAGCAGGTGCGCGGGACGTTCGCGCTTAAGATAAGAGAACTAGCGAGAACGACTTTGGTAACGTATCCGTTGTAGCTATACTTGAGACCTTAGAACTAATATCTCAAGCTGGGTGGCGCATTTACGTTGTGGATTATCTATGAGCTCCAGTAACCCCTTAACATCAGGTGGGCTGTGAGCTCGTCCAAACACGTAAGCAATAAAAATAAAATAAAAACTTTGGTACGAAGGTTAGTAAAGCTGTAATTGTAATCTAATAGCAACTTCGACCTGATATTTTTATACTGGCATTCAAGTCGCGGCATAGTCTTAGGTGTCACTTCTGTTTTATCCAGCAATTACGAGTTCCCATTTCTTCTGTAGCTAGGAGTCTTTTTTTCCCTACCTTAGCTGATTTTTTTTTTATTGCCTTTGTAGGCAGACGAGCATACGGCCGAACTGATAGTAAGTAGTTACCGTCGCTCATGGACGTCAGCAATGCCAGTGGCAGAACCAAGCCGCTGCCTACCATAAAGTACTCTCCGCAAGCCTCGTTTGAAGAAGGACATGTCATAGCGCTCGGAAAACACCGTGAAGGGGAGTTCATTCCAAAGCCGGATGGTACGTGGCAAAAAAGATCTTTGGAAACGCACTGTCGATGAACACAGCGGTTCTAGATAATATGGAGGTGCGATGATAAGAAAGAGATGAGGGGATCATCTCGAATAATTCCTCAGAGCATTCCCCATGGACCATACGGTATAAAAGCCTTGAGAGGCTATTTCAGCCAGAGTTTCTCGTTCTGAGTGGATCGCGTTTCCGATCCGTTGGTAGATTCTGCGAAGCACTGCTCTTGCTTGGGTCAGTGTCAGCATCACTTCGGGGAAAAAAAATCTAATTGCCATGCGAGATGGGAACTCGTAATTGCTGGATAAAACAGAAGTGACACCTAAGACTATGCCACGACTTGAATGCTAATATAAAAACAGCAAGTCAAAATGGCAATTAGATTACAATTACAACTTTCCTAATCTTCTTACCAATCAGCCTGGGAGACTCAAGAAGACCACGTGTTTTACGTTTTACACGGTAATGGATGACCACAATCCCTAATCTACGCTTGCTGTAATTAAGTGGGGCATAATGTGTATATTAATTGACGGCAGAGCTTAGGTGGTCTTCGAATAGCCCGCCAATCGATAGACCCAGCTTCCAGTGAGTGCAGACTGATAGGGAGACAAACATACCGCGCCAAATGGGTTATTTTTCTGCGATAAAAAAAATTGCGCTGAAGAAATTTTTGAGTATAATGCTTGGGCATCGACTGTGTGAAAATATTAACTTAAACTTCTTTGTGAATAGCACAGACATTGGAATGAAAATCTCCTTGACGATCCGACTTCTGGAGTGTTCTCCTGTAACTTGTCCCGCATATCGGCCTCGTCGCGGAGACGAATAAATCACGATCGTCCCCGGTGGGGGGTCATTAGTGGGAGACCGCGGCGCCGAGCCGAATTGAATTGTGACCGTGTTCCACGGGATTTGCGTCCGTTTCTATAGCTTGATGTTTCGTTGAATTGTTAATGAAACCTAAAAAAGGATTAGTTTGTCCTTTAAGGGAAAACGACAATGGCAGGAGGTATTCTATATAAGCTATTGCTGTATCGCTTTCAGAAACCCGAGGTTGTGCCCCTGAACTTAATATTGATACTGAGCATGAATCAATGCATCAGTGAATAGTCCAGGCTGTACAAACCTACCACACTGGAGAAGTGTAATCCCGGGTATTAAGGGAACTACTAAGACTTAACGGTTTCCTTGCTGTTATTGATAGCTCATGCGAGACCGGTTCTAATCGACGTTGATCAAGCGCTGACGATGAAAATGTGGTGACCATACCTGTTTATTGATTGGACTACACTGGTCTCAACTATGCACTTGCATTTATCTGTTATTCGAACACATTCTAAACATACATACTTATTTTATTTATATTGCAGTCCCTGTGGCCTAACGGATAAGATACCCGCTACATTCGTATCGAGCGATGCGGCTGCACCGGTGTTCGCATCCCGCAGACAGGTATCAATTTTTATAATGAAATGCTTACTTAGCAAATGTCACGAACAACTTTCACGGTGAAGAAATAACGTCGTGCTATAAAAATCAAACCCGCAATAACTCTCATTTGTAATAATAACTGGGAATAGGGCATCTTGTGTGGCCGCGCGATTAGGTACCACCACCCTACTTATTTCTGCCGTGAAGCCCTAATTACTTTTATTGATTTCAATAGGCTTCGGTAACCAGTTAACAGCAGAGGGGCCATGACCCTTCTACCCATCTTGGCAATAAAAAAACATAAGGAGCTTAGGATATCCTCTTAAGTCAGTCCCTCAAAATCCCCCGCTTGGGATCGATTGTTTAGTCCTAACCTAACATGGAAGCAATCAATTAACAGGCAATATTCAAACACAAACACAAACAATTTATACACGAACGCTATACCGAAATTAGAAAACATCATTGTTTTCGTTTAATACAAAAACCCGTTTATAACATTTCGTCGCTCTCTATATACCAAAGTAGACCAAAACAAACCCTGCTCCAATCGATTTATCGGGAAACACAATATATCTATGACGCCTAAGTACGTCAGATGCTTCAAAACCACACCCTCGCCGCGAACACGGGACGTCTCTAAAGATTAAAATACTGCTCTTCTCTCGTATGTGAGCGCATATGGATATAGACATATGGGACGCATTCAGTTTTCAAAAAGCTTCTAAGGTAAACTGATAAATTGTTTAAGATAGTCCGGTTATGTCGTTTTGACCATTACACCACCCACCACCGGACCAGAGTTCAGAATCAATGCGCTCATCTACGGTGCGTTTCCAGAGATCTACCACGCACCCCTAACTCTCGGAATGAGCTGCCATCCTCGCTGATTTTTTTTTATCGCTTAGATGTGTGGACGAGCTCACGGCCCACCTGGTGTTAAGTAGATACTGGAGCCCGTAGACATCTACAACGTAAATGCACCATCCATCTTGAGATATAAGTTCTGAGGTCTCAGTATAGTTACAACGGCTGCCTCACCCTTGAAACCGAAACGCATTACTGCTTCACGGTAAAAATAGACGGGGCGGTGGTACCCACCCGTGCGGACTCACAAGAGGTCCTACCACCAGTTAAACCACCTGATTCCAGAGCCCTATAACATATCCCTCTTGAAACAACGTTGCGTAGAGTACACAGCACGCCTGCCATTGCTGATGTCCATAAGCGACAGAAACCACTCTCTATGAGCTGGGTCGTATGCTCGTCTACTTACAATGACATTAAGAACAACTTCGTTTCGCTGTACCGCCAACTTAAGCACTGCGTCAGACGTAACTACAATATTGAGGGCCCCAGCAATATATTTTTTAATACTTTCAAACTAGCATGCTTTACTACATTACTCGCTGTACCATGTTTCATTTCAATGAGCAAGTAATCAGTGATGTATCAAGTTATTAATAAAAATAATTTACGCTCCTCGTGGAAGCACCAACAATTTAGGAAATATATATTTCTCCTAAATTGTGGGTACCAAGAAAAAACTTATTTTTATCGTTATTTTATTGCGTAGATGGCCAGACACGCTTGAGATTTGTTAGAGCATCGAAATCGTTAACCGAAAATAGCTTTAGAACATTACTATTGCCAGTCAATAATCAGATCACGCGTTAAAAATAAGTATCAGATTCATAGTAAACTAAAATAGTAAAAAATTAAAATGCTCAAAAACTTTCATAATTTATTTTTTATAAGAAACGTTTTTTTATCCAATATTGCTTATATTATGCTATTAAGTTAGGTTTTGGAACAAAGTTCCTTATGGGACGATGCGGAGGGGTACTCTAACCGGTAAAAAACGTCCGTAACGTAAGATTTCTATTATATATGTATAGTCTTAGTATAATGGCTATACAGTGTCTAATGTATAGTCTACATGATGACGATTATTATTATTCATATAAATAGCTGTTTCTTTGTATTTTAATATTATATATTTTTTATAAATTTTAATCATTGTGAATAAAATAAAGTTGATAACTTTGTAAAGTAGTTTTTTTTATCAATAAAAAAATCATAATAAGAAATATATACCCGAATAATTATTTTCTTTATACCTCGAATAGAACTTAAAATGTATATTTTTGTAATAAGGAACTTCGTACCTATCCGGTGCCCCACGACGCCACACATTTCATTTATTTTTTTCTTTTCGAATCGATTCAGGTAAATAGCTCATAAAATTGATTGTACTAAAATTTAATAGCTTCATTCACACTTTATCTAATTCGATCCTATCACATCACAGTTCGCGTTGTTCTATCAATTGCCACTGGTCGAATTTGTACTATCTGGAACGATAGCATTCATGATGCATCTAAAGAGATCGAAATTTGCAAGTTTTGTACACGCGCTATGAAATCCTGTGCTTATCGCAATCAAATTACATAAAACTTTAAACGCCTTTAAACTATGCGGTAGGCAGAAGCTTGGCTCTGCCCCTGGCATTGCTGAAGTCCATGGGCGACAATAACCACACACCATCAGGTGGACCGTATGCTCGTCTTCCTACAAGAGTAATAAAAAAGTGCCGCTCCGGTCTAAGATTGATTCCTGAATATACGATTTACTGAACGAAATTTCGGAGATAGTTCTGGTAATACCGACAATCATGGGCGACGATGAGCACTTAATCTTTGTGGCCATGCTAAAATATATACATCCATATAAAATATACATAAATACAAATATGTAGAATACGTCAGAGGAAAACATCAATATTCCTAAATGCTGGTTTTTTTTTTTTATTGCTTAGATGGGTGGACGAGCTCACAGCCCACCTGATGTTAAGTGGTTACTGGAGCCCATAGACATCTACAACGTTAATGCGCCACCCACCTTGAGATACAAGCTCTAAGGTCTCAAGTATAGTTACAAGTAAAGTATATAATGCTGGTTCGAAAACGACCACTACTAAATGCGACCCCGAACTTTCTATAAACAACTAAATTGAATTTCACACGATAAAAGCCGTGCAAGTGATTTTATGACGGTATTATGTCGTATGTTTTAATGCACGTAGTTTGAAACAATGAGGAAACTTAGAACGGTTTTGCTTTAGTCATTCGGAACACGATCATAAATAATTATTTTCAGAATTATCACAGCCAATAAAATGCTTTTTTATTTATTTAGTTTTTATTGCTTAGATGGGTGGACGAGCTCACAGCCCACCCGGTGTTAAGTGGTTACTGGAGTCCATAGACATCTACAGCTGCTGCTGCTACAACGTCTGCCCCACCCTTCAAACGGAGACGCAGTACTAGTATACGGCAAAAATAGGCAGGGTGGTGGTATCTACCCGAGCGTACTCACAAGAGATCCTACCACCAGTAAAAACGCAAATTATAATTTTGCGGGTTTGATTTTTATTACACGATGCCGTGTACACTTCACCGTGGAAGTCAATCGTGAACATTGTTTGAGTACGTATTTCATTAGACAAATTGGTACCCGCCTGGGATTCGAACACCGTTGCATCGATAGATACGAATGCACCGGACGTCTTATCTCTTAGGCCATAACGACTTCCGTCACTTAGACTTAAAAACGCTATAATCAATTGCGAAGGCAATGCAGTGATAGAGATTGTGATATCTTACTTTTTTAACAACAGATTAGCTGTAAAACCCGTTCTTCCTTATACGGTAAAAAAAAAGTAATTTCATATTTATTAATTACTATCTGAACCGGCATACTTCGTAGTGCCTCAATCGATAAATAAAAAACCTAAACTTTTGTATAAAATAAACTTAAAGCAAACAAAAGGAATGCATCCGACGGGTACACATCAAAGGAAAAACAAAATTGTTATTTTTATTTTATTCCGAGAATTTTCATATTTATGTACCTTTTAAACCTTCTCTGGATTTTTACAAATAATTCAAGACCAAAAGTAGCCAAATCGGTCCACCCGTCCTCAAGATTTAGCATGATTAACGAGCAGCAGTTCATTTTTATATATCGACGCTTGAAAGGCAAACGTCACTAAGCGATAATGCGTGAACTTTACAGAAAACTAATTTAAAGTTGAAATTAATTTAAAATATACCTGAAAAATACCTGAAAAAAAACTGTTTTAACGAATCTAGCTGTAGGATTCAAATAATTTTAATAGACCTAGAAATATATATTTTTTGCGCATCGAATATGGTTATTGCCTATCATTTATGTACAAAGCAGCTATTGTCGCTTAGTCACGTTTGCCTTTCAAGCGTCGATATAGAGATATAGATTTTTTCACAAATTCTCAAATCACCAACCCTAATTACTGCGAAGAACAATTTAGTACAATCCAAATTATCTGTGAACAACTAGAAGAGCGATATTATTCAGATTAAAAGGCGTTCGGGAACTAAATTGAAGAGAGACACATAATTGCCTTGAGCTCGCACTAATCACAGAGCCGAGCTAGACCTGACGTCATATCGTATGAGACACGTATCTGGGGACTAATTGTTGACAACGCTTTATCGAGGAGAGATGTGGTAGGAATGATCTGCTCGCTGTAGACTGTTAAATTTAATGTTGTATTTTTTTGCTTACATTAGAGACTTTGGTATCATATCTGAAAGTGACTACCAACATTCTTGCTGTGTATAGATACTGGAAGTAATTCAATGCCAGGCGGGTACGCCTCGCCTCTCTGTCAATATATTAAAACAAATTAAAATAGAAAAGAATAGTGATCCATGTCAACTAACCCGTAGCTTTGCATACGTGAACTACACTTTATAATATAGGAGACCTATGTTTAAGACTGAAATGAAAGATAGCCAATATTCTTAACCAGGATTCCAACTGTTTCTATTTTTTTTTATTGCTTCGATGGGTGGACGAGCTCACAACCCACCAGGTGTTAAGTAGTTACTGGAGCCCATAGACATCTACACCGTAAATGCGCCACCCACCTTGAGATAAGTTCTAAAGTCTCAAATATAGTTTAAACGGCTGCCCCACTCTTCAAACCGAAACGCATTACTGCTTCACGGCAGAAATAGGCAGGGTGGTGGTACCTACCCGCGCGGACTCACAAGAGGTCCTACCACGAATAAGTAGTACCTTCTATGCAGTATTTTACCAGAATGGTTTCATTGATATAAACACAAAAAAACAGAGCAACCTACTTCCGTATACAAAATATTAGTAGAAATTAATTACACTAGATTATGTAACACAACGATTAACGCTAATGACGTCTCAACGGTCGAAATAGCGGTCAAAATAAATGATAGGCTATCGACCAGATATGTCAAAGTAAGCAATTACTGGTCGCTGATTTTACCATATACTTAGTATTCTACTAATGAAGTACCATTGATAGACAGTCTGCAAAATTATAATAAATTTTATCTTTGAATAAATATGTAAGTAAAAAAATAATCATTCTGATGTCATATTTGGGCCATATGTGAGTCATAAACTTTAGCGTGGTATGGACATGTGATGCGTAGAGAGAAGATGCATGTGACTAGGAGATGTATGGAAATGGTAGTGCAAGGTAGAGGGAGAAGAGGTCGACTGAAGAAGACATGGATGGAGTGTGTGAATGACGATACGAGAAAGAGAGGAATGAGTGTTGAGATGACGGCTGATAGAAGAGAATGGAAGAGAAAAACTAGCTGTGCCGACCCCACCTAGTGGGATAAGGTAGAGAAAAAGAAGAAGTGAGTCATAAACTCGACTGCCTATCTCCGTACTCATAAAATAATTCCAGAACAGAAACGCAAAATGCCAACTTAAATAATAATTAATTCTCGCTCTCAAAGCGCCGACGATAATCACCCTATACCACAATAAACGTTTCGGAACGCTAACTAAAACACAAAAGGCGGTAAACACGATATTAAAATGTTAAACGACCAATTTCGAAGAGAGCCACCGAACGCGACGTCTCGTGCTGAGCTATGAAAGTTTCACGAGAAACCGCTCTGAAACAGGAAACTAAAGTAATGCGTGAACCGCACCGGGTAATGACGGAGCTAAAGGATTATTTATCGTGGCTTCTTAGAAACACGGTGCATGCAAAAACGCTATTATAATACCCCCCTCTTAATCAAAAAAACTTCTAGAAAATAACTAAAAACTATTAAGTAAGTAAGTGTTAGCATGCAACATGCCTATAGTCGTAAATAATTAATTTCCCAATCAACATATGAAATAACTGCAATAGGTTTGGCAAAATTCTATCGACAACTTACATAACTATATGCCATCCTCTATCTCCATAGGTAGAGTTCTAATGACCTGCAACTCGATAGCGAAAGGCCCCTTTTGCGTAGCGTGGGAATTATCATTCCTCAATCCTATTCATAACAGATGCGGAATATTAGGAAAAGTAATTCACACATCACTTAACCTACTTAAATCAACTCGATATAAATTAGTTGAGAGCTATGAAAAAAGAAAGAGGTGTTTGCAAAAATATTTTTGTTGGTTCTTGCGAGCGATACATAGACACGCTTCAATGAAATCCATAGGTCGCTGGTTCATATCCGGCTCGAAGGACCAAAAACAGTATGTTCGGTTTGTCCAGACAGCCTTGTAGTGTGATAGTGATAACAACCAATTTAACACGGGCTCGGATAGTAGAAAAATGCAGTAAATTATAGAATATATACATTCAAAATAATTATAGCCAACATCAATCATTCCAAAAGCCGAAAGCGTCGAACACTCGAAGACGGTTTTCTGAAATTTAATAAACAATAAAACCTTGTCGACAAAAGCCTATAAATTTCGCAGCAAACTCACTAAATTCTTTCCAGAATGTTCGCCCAATATGAATGGCGGAACGGAAGAGCACTCACAATTGGAGACAGGAGCACTGAAAACCGAAACTTGGTTACAATGCGATCGTTTTAAATCAACCAGGAAAAATTACTCGGAACACTTTTGAGTCCGACCAAACTTCGCTCTCAAGCGGAGGCCTCGCTCGCTGCCTCATTATATTGTGTTCACGTTTTGGACGGTTCGTCAATTTAGGGGATCGAGCGATTTTTTTTTTCGTAATATTTTCAACAATTATCCATGGTATTTAGGACAGTTGCAAGACAGGGATTTGCGGTATGAGTCTGCGGAATTGCTAATATAGGCGAAGCATTTTCCTATTAATTAAAATATAGTCCTAATGACAAGTCCACATCCTAGTGCACGCAGCTTTCGCTAAAGTGTTATAAAGCTTGTTAAATCGATTTATTTGGCTCTCTTCTCCTACCATGCAGCTACTCATCAAAGAAACGATACGATGTAAGCCTCGGTCATACCTTGCCAGAATAAGGTGAATCAGCTTGACAATCTACAGAGAGCAGTGCTCACTTGATTCGACACGTGTACATCACATTAATAATGTAGTAAAATGATATCCCGTCCCGCTTAGCTGCTTACTATGCATTTATAGTAATGAGCAACATACGTTAGTCAGTCAGTGGTTAACGTGCAGCAATCCACCGTGGTCGCTGACGCGAATAAACATGTAATTATACGTAGTGTTTTATTGACCACTCAAATGAGGTTTATGGAGGACAGCACGCAACAAACCACCAACGCACACAGCTCCTCCTTCATCTCCCTACAAACCTCACAATAATACACCTGCATAATTGTGAAAAACTCGTAACTTGGGTCAACAGGAGACAACGCGTTCTAGCGCGCTCAAGGGTAGACTACGCCACGTCCCACGTCCGTCTCAATCTTATTTTTATAGACAACGTCAAAGGGAAACGTCAGGGTTGGATGAGAAACTCGAGAGGATGTGATCAGATGGCAAAAGAAGTTTTTTATGGCTTAAGAATAAAAGAAGCTATTTTTCAATGTAAATTTTTGTTGGAAGTTCCTATTCTTGTCTCACAGTCCTAGAAGTTTATGTGCAATACAGATGTCAAAGGTGTCGTAATAATTATACCTGTATTATATTTAGGAATGACGTATAGTACAATCTCACTAATTTAAGTAATTTATCAAGAATTACAGGACAATTTAAAGTTCAATTATGATATAAATAAGATATTGAAGAGAAGATTCTATAAACGAACGAATAAACTAATCGAATCACTATCCCTAATTTCTTTGTTTATTTAAAAAAAAAGTCATTTATAGTATACCAGGTCACAATATGCATCAAAATTATATTGTAAATCTGTGTACTTGATCGAGATACAAAAATATCTTTTTTTTTTTTTTTTTCCTACCTAAGCTGATAGCCCTAGCGGCTATGTCAGCGTAACCCTAACTTTAGTAGGTGAGCTCACGGGGCTCAAACCTGACGATGTTGCTAACACGAACCCTAGCAAGAGTCGTGCTTCGCAGAATCTACCACCGGATCGGAAACGCGACCCACTGAGAAGATCCGGCGAGAAACTCAGTGGGCTGTGTCTGAGAGTTAATTTACTCGTCGAGCCCTTCGTCGCAAGCGACGGGTTCGACGAGAACGGTGACCGGTGCTTGAAGTACCTAAAAGCACCGTTAGTGGATCGGGAGGATCCGAGATGACGTGTTTTGGGCGACGTCGACTGCTTTCCATTCTGTCCGCAGGATCGGGAATGTAGTTACCGGCGGCCACGATGAGAGGGTTCTCGTGTCGTGCCGCTTTATCGAAGTGGCGCATGGACGCCGACTGAAGATACTTACTGATGGACTCTAAGTCCAGGTCGTCATGGAGGTCGACGTTCCTGACGAACCACGGGGCTCCGACGGCTATCCTGCAAAAACGGGATTGAATGATTTGAAAGGATTTTAAGTGTATGCGGGCCGCGTGAGCGAACACTACACTTGCATAGGTCATGACGGGGCGTATGCAAGTTTTGTAGAGTGTCACCTTATTTCTAAGGGACATTTTACTTCGCCTACATATCATCGGGTAGAGACGTCCTAGGATGAAGGCGGCACGGTCGCGTACCGTCTTGATGTGGGGGCGGAATGTCATCCTACTGTCGAGGGTGACGCCTAAATATTTGACCTTCGGGGCCCACGGTATGGGCTGGTCGAACATCGTGATTGGGCGAACGGCGGGGGCGGGGTTATTGACGCGCCTAGTCGGGAGGGGGATGCTCAGCGTGGTGTTCGGAGGGCGACCCCTTTTGAAGAGCACCGCTGTGCTTTTCGTGGGGTTGATGTCGATGCGCCACTTCCGGAACCACTGTCCCATGGTGGTAGCTGCGGTCTGAAGTCGTCGATGAAGCAACGCCTTCTTCCTACACGAGTAGTAGATGGCGGTGTCATCGGCGAAGAGCGCCAGATGGGTCTCCGGAGACCGGGGTATATCGTTGATATACAAACTGAATAGTAACGGGGAGAGGGCGGAGCCTTGCGGGACTCCGGCTGTGACGTGACGGGGCCGGGAACGCGTTCCCTCGACTCGATATCGGAACGAACGGTTCGACAAGTAGTCTCGTATGATGAGCACGAGTCTGTCTGGCACTCCCATGTTATACAGTTTGTATATCAAACCGTTGTGCCAGACTTTGTCGAACGCCTTCGCTATATCGAAGAAGAGGGCTCCTGTCGGAATGGGTTTCCGCCTGTTCAGCCCTAGTAAGATGTGCTCCGTGAGGCGGTGCACTTGATGGACGCACGAGTGTCTGGCGCGGAATCCAAACTGCTCGTCTATAAGAATTTTATTCGCGGATACGAAGTCCCAGAGGCGTTTACGAAGGAGCCGTTCGTATAGTTTGCCTATCGCCGGGAGGAGACTGATGGGGCGGTAACTCGCGGTTTCGTTCTTCGGTTTGCCCGGCTTGTGTATGCCGATAACGTCCGCTTCTTTCCACGCCGCGGGAAAGATGCAGTTCGTCATAGCAGCATTTAATATGGTGGCCAACATCGTTATCAGTTGGGCTGGTAACAGTTTAAGCGCGCGGTTGCGGATGCCGTCGGAGCCGGGAGCTTTCCGTGGTTGTAGGCTATCGATCGCCTCCTTGACCTCGGAAGTGGTAATGGGGGGTAACGCGTCCGAGGGCGGCAGGGAAGCTCTGCGCTCGACCTCCCTGTCGACGAACTCGGTGTGTTCGGGGTCCGCGTGTTGAGTGCTGGTGGTGCACTGCTCTTGCAGTGCATCGGCCAGCAACTCTGCCTTGTCATCGTCATCGTAAGCCGGTGATTGGCCTGAGGGGCGTACGAGAGGCGGCATAGTGGCTATAGTTTCGGACTTGAGGGTCCTAGCTAGTTGCCAGTATGCTTGGTGAGTGGGCGCGAGTTCTTCTAAATAACTATCCCAATTTTCGTTTCGGGCGTCGCTTAAGCGGGATCTGACCTCCCGCTGTAAGCGACGCATCCGAGTCCAGTTTGAATCCGTGGGATATCGATCGTAGGCCCGGATTGCCGCGTTTCTAATTCTAACGAGGTCCCTAAGATCGGGGGAAAGTCTGATGCGGTGGAAGCAGTCCTCCACGTCGACTTGTTTCGAGGATCTTATGATCGCCGTCGAGACGTGATCAGTGAAGATGTTTATGGATTCGACGGTATCCTCGGGGGATGGAGTTGAATCCGGGCCGCAAGGGAGGATTGGTGGAGCGGTGTCAGCTAAGCACGTGCCCAGCTTCTTCCAATCCACCATGGTCCTCGTATCTGGTTCGCGGTTGAGTGGGCGACCGAGCTGCATGACGACAGGTCGGTGGTCTGAGTCGAGTTCTGACATTGCCTCGATGGAGCGCAAGCGCAGAGTTACGTTCCTCAGCAGTGCCAGATCTATTGTGCTCGGACGACGCGCGGCGTTGTACGGATAGTACGTGGGGGTCGGGGGGTTGAATATTTCGAATGTGAGGTCGTCTATGAACGCGTCGAGACGCCTACCGTTCACATTCGTGCGATGGCAGTTCCACCTAGTGTGGTGGCAATTTAAATCGCCTGCCAGGATGACCGCGTCCCCCATACCGAACAGTGTCTCGAGGTCACTGCTCAGGAGGGGTTTGTCAGGGGGGAGATAAACGGATGCGGCGCGGCGCGAGCAGGGGCTGGGGTGCCGGTGGTTTCCCTGCCAGCGTGAGCGGCAGCGGTTTTGCCCACGCGGAGACGGTGGGCACCGGTGCCGGCACGAAGGCAGGCTTCGGCGCACGGGGCGCCGAAGTCTTTGGGCCGACGGTTTTTGGAGGCGCGTTGGCCAGACGCTTCCGCGGGGCCTTGGGGCATCCGCGGTAGTTGGCTGTGTGGCCCTGCTTCTGGCAGAGCACACAGCTCGGAGGTTCGGTCGCGGTCTCTTTGACCCGCGAACAGTCGGCTGTCGCGTGGTCACCGAGGCACTTTACGCACCGCGGGCGCGCGTGGCAGTTGCGCGCGGAGTGGCCGTACAGCTGGCAGCGGTGGCACTGCCCGGGAGTGCCTTTTCTATATGGGGCCTCGACGGTGACCCCGGATAAGCCGCAAACGGTGCGGAGGCTTGAGGCAATCCGTTTGCCTTCGGCGGTTGGTTCTAACGCGACGAGAACCATATTATATGCGAATTTATCGCGCCCGCTGTGCATTCGGTGCACGCTTACAATCGGGTACACCTGCCCGATGAGGTCCTCCTTGACCAGCTCGACGTCGAGCTCCTTCGGTACTCCGCGTATTACTACGCGGAGCTCGCGATCCTCCTGGAGCGCATAAGTGTGGAAGCTTATGCGTTCCTTTCGGAGGTGGGCTGTCAGCGCCCTGTGGTCGTCCGGTGAGGCCGTTTTTATCTGTATGCCGTGCGCGATGTTACGCGCATGGATGACGTTGACGTTTTGTGCCTTACAGGCACGGGATACGCGATCCCACGCGGTCTTATCTTGTAAAATTACCGGCGGCGGCGCGGGAATTTTGCGGACGGACGCGGGTTGGGGTCGCGGCGACGGGGTTGCGCGGCGAGGGGAGTCGGGTGAGACCACGACTTTAGGCCGCGACGCGTTCGCGGCCTTGGGTTGTTTTGGCGCCGCGGACGGTTCCACGGCGCGGGCGCGTTTCTTTCCGCGCGTGACTGTTTTGAACCCATCGGAGGTTCCGGGTTCGGGGCTGGCGGCCGACTCGAACTCCATCTCCGACTCGGAGTCGGAGCCGGAGCTCGAATCCGCGCATGACGCGATCGACGCGGGCGCGGGGGTGGGGGGCGACATCGGCGAGTCGCGGAGTACCGGCGCGGGAGGCGACAGCGGAGAGTCGCGGATGATCAACGCGGCGGCGGCGGACGAATCGTCGGGGTTCGATGCTAGCGTGGCCTTGTAGGCCTCAAAACGGGACATGATGTCCGGGCATATTTGTTGTACGAATTGCGCGAATAGCGCGCTGTTCGCGTTATTCATGGTTGTTCTGTGCCCGGGGGGGGCGTCCCCGGGACTTAAGGCACACTCGCCGAAAGGCGAGTCCCCTGAGTAGGAGTTCACCCCCTGCGCTTTACCAGCAACCAGGGGGGGGAGTGCCTCTGCCGTGAAAACGGCAGTTGGCTGGGGATTGGGGTGGAGTTTGGAAGGTGGGGCCCCACTGGGTTGTGAGTGCCACAACAAGCGGTGATCGCAGTGGGGGTTCAGTCTTTAAAAAGACTGTTTTGCACGCCGAATAGATAAATAAATTTAATAATGAAATGAGTGGATGATAAATGAGTTGTCGTTTCGAGTGCAAAACTACGAACACGAAATACGCTTTACCGATTCAAGGTCGCGATGCCAGCGACAGAGCGTCCGGAATGCAAAACAACGTCGACGACAATGTCGTGCAATCCAAACACACGATCGCGACAGCAGCGACAATTTCTCGGGAAAACGCGTCCGGGCTCAACCGTGTTGCGATCGGAACTGGAAAATGACAAAAATATCTATCTATCAGCTATCCACTGTTTGGACATATTCTTCCCCCAACCCTCACCACAACGATCGGTCCTGCCCTGCTTGCTTCCAGCAGATCCCCGCGAACCTTAATAGGTCATCGGTCCACATCGTGGGAGGCCTACCCGCGGTACATCTTCCGGCACGCGGTCGCCATTCAAGAACTATTCGCCCCAAGCCATCCGAGATACAAAAACAAGAACAAAATATAAATAAAATAACAGAAAGAAACTAAAATGAAATCAAAATCCGGCGTCTATGCCAATGGGTGGTCGGTCTATAATGATAGCACCTGTGCCTACAGCACGTCAGTATTGTCTGTATCATTGTAAATAAAGGACGTGTCCACAGAACACTATCGCTTGTTTATTAAACAACACTCGCTCACACCATTTGAACGGCTACATAAACATAAAGTAAATATATACAACACAGTGGTGACCCCGAACGAGAACATAGACGCCGCTCGATATCAAGATACGTTTTTAAGAACCGATTTGTAATAAAATGACTTCAGTTGAAGCAGAAGTAGCCGTTGTTTCTGTAACTTCGAGGATTCCTGAGTTTTGGTGCGACCAACCACGCTTATGGTACGTGCAATGTGAAGCTATCCTAGCACCGCAGAAGTTAAATGATGAGGCCTGATACAACCTAGTTGTTACTAAATTAGGCAAGGACGTCGTACAACAGGTCAGTGACATTCTATTAAAACCACCTGATGAGAAGAAATTAGATACGCTGAAAGAACGTTTGTTAAAAATCTATGAAGAATCGGAGATGAG
Organism: Bombyx mori; assembly: GCF_030269925.1. Taxonomy (NCBI): domain Eukaryota; kingdom Metazoa; phylum Arthropoda; class Insecta; order Lepidoptera; family Bombycidae; genus Bombyx; species Bombyx mori. The sequence goes on from NC_085112.1 coordinate 14,975,003, forward strand.
ACAATTTCAAAAATTGCTTAGCGAGATGGAGTTGGGGGATCAGAAGCCCTCTCAACTCTTACGCCGTATGAGGGATCTGGCTCGCGATAAAATGCCCGATGAGACCCTTAGAATTATGTGGCAAGGTCATCTACCCGCGGCAGTTCGAGGAGTGCTAGCAGTCTGCGAAGCAAAAGACTTAGAGCACCTGTCGGCAATTGCGGATAAAGTCATCGAGACGACGCAGCCATTGCAAGTGTCTGAAGTACAGAGCACTCCTGGCAGTAGTTCCAGTACTGACCATAGCTTTATACTGGCGGAGATAGCCAAATTAAGCTTAAAAATAAGAGAGATGGAGCAAAGTCGCAATTTTCACCGTTTTCGACCGCGATCACGGTCATCATCACGTAATCGTAATACGAGTCGACGTTCACCGAGCAGCCCGGACTAGCTATGTGTTTATCATTTTAGATATCGCCATAGAGCTAGAAAATGTGTAGAATCGTGTGCCTGGAAAAAGCCAGTGATTCAGGAAAACTAACTGAGGTGTACTCGCAGGCGGGGATATGCACCGTCACTCCTATACACCGCCTATGTATAACAGACAATATTACTGGACTTAGATTTTTAGTGGACACGGGTGCGAATATTTCTGTGCTACCAGTAAAGAAGAATCGTTTTTATAACAATAAGTGTGATGATTATAAACTGTACGCAGCGAATGGTACAGAAATTCGAACTTATGGAGTTAAGACTTTAAACTTAGACTTTAATCTACGTCGATCATTCCGATGGACATTTGTTTTAGCAGACGTCAAGCAACCAATAATCGGTGCTGATTTTCTGTCTCACTATATGCTATTGGTAGATTTAAAAAACAGAAAACTCATAGACTCCGTGACCACTCTACAAAGTATTGCATCTGTGGTTTTGCAAGACGATCCTACAATGAATACAATCGACTACACAAGTGATTATAGTGATATTTTGACGGAATTTCCTGATATTACTAAGCCGATGAACTTCAAAGATACACCTTTTCATACAACAGTACACTACATTGAGACTACAGGACCAGCTGTCTTCGTACGTCCACGACCGCTACCACCGGACAAGTACCAAAAGGTCAAGGCAGAATTCCAACAAATGCAAGACATGGGAATATGTAGGCCCTCCAGAAGCAACTGGGCAAGTCCACTGCACGTTGTAGTGAAGAAGAACGGAGAGCTCAGACCTTGTGGTGATTACAGGCAGCTCAACGCAATTACCAAGCCAGATCGCTACCCAAGTATACAAGACGGTACCATTTTATTGCACGGAAAAACTATATTTTCGAGAATAGACATGCAAAGAGCTTACCATAATATTCCTATATATGAAAAGGACATTCCTAAGACAGCAATTGCTTGTCCTTTTGGTTTATTCGAATTTATGAGACTGGGATTTGGTTTTAAAAACGCTGCAGCCACATTTCAACGGTTCCTTAATGACGAAGTGCTACGCAACGTAAACAACATCTTTATTTACATCGATGACGTCATCATCGCCTCGTCATCAGAATTTGAACACAGAGTACATGTTCGAGAAGTACTAAGTCGCTTGAATAAATACGGAATTACTATTAATATGGCCAAATGTGAATTCGGAAAATTCGAACTGAATTTTCTTGGATTTCGGGTATCAAAAGACGGTCTTAGACCATTGGACGAGCAAGTAAAGTTCATATCCGAGTTCAAGAGGCCTAATACAGTAGATGAGTTACGTCGTTTTCTTGGAATGGTGAACTTCTACAGACGGCATTTACCAAAGGCAGCCAGTATTCACGACAAATTAAATATATTTTTGCATAACGCCAAGAAGAAGGATAAAAGCTTGATTCCATGGAACGCGGAAGCACTTGAAGCATTCGAACAATGTAAACAAAGCCTAAAAAACGCAGTTACATTGTCATTCCCATCACCAGATGCACCGTTAGCCCTTATTTCGGATTGTTCTAGTACTTGCGCCGGCGCGGTACTGCAACAAAAAGAAGGAGGTTCTTGGAAACCATTAGGATTTTTTTCTACAAAATTAAGCGATGCACAGCAACGATATTCAACATACGACAGAGAATTATTGGCAATCTATCTGGCAATCAAACATTTTAGACCGCTTGTTGAAGGACGATCATTTACAGTATACACGGACCACAAGCCTCTCGTATACTCTTTACAGAGAAATAAAATAAGCAAAAACGATACACCCAGACGCATACGTCAATTAGATTTTATTTTGCAGTTTTGTACAGATATAAAACACATATCAGGAGAAGAAAATATAGTGGCCGATTGCTTATCACGTATAGAGTCCGTAAGCGAATCATCACCCATAGATTATAAAAAACTGGCTGAAGCGCAAAGTAATGACACTGAATTAAAAACTTTAATGGAATCGAACTCGTTACAATTTAAGAAGTTGTTCGTACCTAATTGCAACTTACCTATCTATTGCGATGTTTCAACTAGCATAACACGACCATATTTGCCTAAAGAATTTCGTGTATCGGCTTTCAACGCTGTGCATGAGATGAGTCATCCCGGAATGCGAGCAACACGAAGATTGATGCAGGATCGGTATATATGTGTGGCGTGTATATATTTTGTGTAGCTTTAAGTTTATTTTATTGTATAGTGTTATTGTATTTAGTCTAAAATATATTTTATGTTAAATTAAATAATATTATTTCCGGACAAGCAGTTAAATTTTATATATATATAGTGGTGGCTACGCATCCTCGACGCCCGCGGCCCGATGGAGCGGCTCCGCTGCCGGCAGTGCAGTTCGATCAGTTGGCTCGCCACTACGGACACGCGCGACGTATATGTCTCTGAATAACGCTGCTTCCGATTAGCTATAATTTTCTATGTAACTTCAGCTTTGCTTTCTCGTTGTACTTATACTCCTTCTTGTGGTGTTAACTATTATTGTGTTTAAAAGAACAAATAAACTGTATAAACCTGTGGGAACTATTATTCAGTTTTAACACCTTTTTTTTTTTTTTTTTTTTTTTCCTACCTATGCTGAGAGCCTTGAGAGGCTATGTCAGCGTAACCCTAACTTTTGTAGGTGAGCTCACGGGGCTCAAACCTGATGACGTTGCTAACACGAACCCTAGCAAGAGCCGTGCTTCGCAGAATCTACCACCGGATCGGAAACGCGACCCACTGAGAAGATCCGGCGAGAAACTCAGTGGGCTGTGTCTGGGAGTTAATTTACTCGTCGAGCCCTTCGTCGCAAGCGACGGGTTCGACGAGAACGGTGACCGGTGCTTGAAGTACCTAGAAGCACCGTTAGTGGATCGGGAGGATCCGAGATGACGTGTTTTGGGCGACGTCGACTGCTTTCCATACTGTCCGCAGGATCGGGAATGTAGTTACCGGCGGCCACGATGAGAGGGTTCTCGTGTCATGCCGCTTTATCGAAGTGGCGCATTGACGCCGACTGCATATACTTACTGGTGGACTCTAAGTCCAGGTCGTCATGGAGGTCGACGTTCCTGACGAACCACGGGGCTCCGACGGCTATCCTGCAAAAACGGGATTGAATGACTTGGAATGATTTTAAGTGTATGCGGGCCGCGTGAGCGAACACTACACTTGCATAGGTCATGACGGGGCGTATGCAAGTTTTGTAGAGTGTCACCTTATTTCTAAGGGACATTTTACTTCGCCTACATATCATCGGGTAGAGTTTTAACACCCTACGCTACTAAAACCACATTGGTGACCCCGTCAGAACACGGAAATGAGTGTATCCAAAAAACAAGTTGTGTCTGCGGAACAAAATCGTAGTGATGTTCCAGAAACTTATCGTGTGGGCGTGCGGATACCCCCATTTTACGCCGAGAAACCCTCACTTTGGTTCTCCCAGATGGAAGCACAGTTTGCTTTAGCAAACATCAAGACGGACGAGACAAAGTTTTACTACGTCACAGGCAACCTGGATCCACAATTTGCAAGCGAGGTCGAAGATATAATTTGCTACCCACCCACGGAAGAAAAATATGAAAAATTGAAAACTGAACTCATAAAGAGGCTGTCAGCATCGCGTGAGAAAAAGGTGAAGCAGCTTCTTATGCATGAAGAGCTTGGGGACAGAAAACCATCGCAGTTCTACCGTCACCTCCTTAATTTGGCTGGACCTGGGGTTCCGGAGGAGTTTCTGCGCACAATTTGGACAAGTCGCCTGCCCAACAGTACGCAAGCCATCATCGCGTCACAGACCAAGGCCGATATGGATGAACTTACGGAACTAGCCGACAGAGTTCACGACGTAGTCGGCTCGCAAATTGCATCGACATCCGTCGTCACAGCATCATCGGGGACTTCTAGTGACGGTATGGCCCTCCAGATTGCCGCGCTGACCAGGCAGGTGGAAAAGCTAACAGGAAGAATGGAACGAATGTCTCGACCCAGGCGACGCTTCGACAGCCGTACGCGTAATCGTTCGAGCTCCACAAGATCACAATCCAATTACCGACGGTACCCTCTATGTTGGTACCACCACAAATTCGGGGAGGAAGCTAAAAAATGCATCAGACCATGTGACCATCACACAGCGGGAAATGCAAGGGGCAATCAATAATGGCGACCGATGATTGTCCGAGCGCTGGTCGCTTGTTCGTTACCGATCGAACATCAAAGACGCAGTTTCTGGTCGATACAGGTAGCGACCTCTGCGTTTTTCCTCGGTCGGCATTGCCCGAACGCCGGCAGAAGACCAGCTACCAATTATGTGCAGCAAACGGAACGCCCATTTGTACATATGGTTACAAAAATTTAATTTTAAACTTAGGACTACGCCGTGACTTCACCTGGCAATTTATAGTCGCTGACGTCACAAAGGCAATAATAGGTGTAGATTTCTTGTCGTTTTACAATTTAATTGTTGATTGCAGGAACCACCGTCTTATGGACAATATTACAACACTCGCGGCCCCGGCTTCTCCTGCCTGCCCGTCTGATGTTGTTTCTTCGGTAAAGGTACTCATTGGTGACAGCACATACCATCACATACTAAGAGAGTATCCTGACATCACCCGTCCCTCAGGTATTCATCGCACACCAACACATAATACGTTACATTACATAAATACTACACCTGGGCCACCAGTTTCATGTACACCGCGTAGGCTGGCCCCCAACAAACTAAAAATTGCAAAAGAGGAGTTTGATGCGATGCTGCGTAATGGCACAGCCAGACCCTCAAAATCACCATGGTCATCTCCGTTGCACTTGGCCCCCAAGAAGGACAATGGATGGCGACCTTGTGGGGACTATCGGATGCTGAACGCCAGAACAGTGCCAGACAAATACCCAATCAGACACATTCACGATTTTTCACACAGTCTATCAGGGTGCTCTGTGTTTTCCACTATTGACCTTAAAAAAGCCTACAATCAAATTCCCGTGAACCCTGAGGACATTCCAAAAACGGCCATTACAACATGCTTTGGGCTATATGAATTTCCATATATGACCTTTGGACTCCGTAACGCTGGACAGACTTTTCAGCGTTTCGTTGACGAAATGCTGCGTGGTCTGGATTTCTGTTACGCTTATTTGGACGATTTTTTAATTTTTTCGAAAGACCAAAACGAACATGAGGACCACTTACGTCAAATTTTCACCCGTCTTCAAGAATACGGCATGGTCATCAACACTGCTAAATGTGTCTTCGGTGTAAGCGAGGTATCTTTCTTAGGTTATAGTATATCAGCCAAAGGTACCAGACCGTTACCAGATAAAGTGGAGGCCATCAAGAGATACCCTGTTCCTAAGACCGTTCGGGAGCTCCGACGATTTTTAGGGATGATAAACTTTTATAGGCGGTTCATACCTAATGCTGTGCAGAGCCAGGCTCCTTTAAATGCCTTATTAATAGGATCTGCAAAAGGTTCTCACCCTGTACACTTCACGTCAGAAGAGACAACAGCATTCAACAATTGCAAAGAAAGCCTTTGCAAAGCTGCAATGCTGGCGCACCCAGACTGTGAGGCTAAGCTTGCAATTATGACCGACGCCTCCGACTCAGCTGTAGGTGCCGTGTTGCAGCAGTGCAGAGATGGAAAGCCATGGCAACCACTTGCATTTTACTCCCGTAAATTAAGTCCGTCACAGCAGAAATACTCGCCCTACGATAGGGAATTGCTTGCCATCTACGAAGCAATAAAACACTTCAGGCATATGGTCGAAGCACGGAATTTCATCATCTACACAGATCATAAGCCCATCTGTTTCGCATTCCATTCGCGAAAGGAAAACTGCGCACCAAGACAGTTCAGACATTTAGATTTCATCTCTCAATTTACGACTGACATAAGACACATCGCAGGTAAGGACAATGTTGTCGCTAACAGTCTCTCACGGATCGAGGAAATCGTCCAACCGGTGGACTTGAACAAATTATCCGAGGCCCAGAAAGGCGATCGTGAGCTTGGACACTTATTGGACAGTGATACGTCATTACTCCTAACAAAAGTTAAGCTGCCGGGATCGAATGTTGAGCTGTACTGTGACGAGAGTACCAAAATCATTCGACCGTATGTCACTAAAGAGTACCGACGTCAGGTATTCGAGAGCTTACACTCCTTAAGTCATCCTGGCGCTAACGCAACGACCAAATTAGTTACCGAGAGGTACGTTTGGCCAGGCATGAAAAAAGACTGTAAAGAATGGAGCCGCGCTTGCATCGCGTGTCAACGTGCCAAGGTTTCCCGTCACGTAGCTTCACCAATTGGAACCTTCAGGCTACCAAAGGCTAGGTTCATGTATATCCACATCGACCTTATAGGGCCTCTGCCGTTCTCACAAGGTTGCCGATATTGCCTCACTGCCATCGATAGGTTCACACGTTGGCCTGAGGTGATACCGATACCAGACATCACGGCCGAAACGGTTGCCAAGGCCCTAGTGAGTGGATGGTTTTCACGATTCGGTTGCCCATTGGACATCGTGACAGATCGTGGCCGCCAATTCGAGTCTGCACTCTTCAAAAAGTTATCAGAAATCATCGGATTTAATCACAGACGTACTACAGCTTATCATCCAGCCTGTAACGGACTCATTGAACGATTCCACAGGCAGCTGAAAGCCGCCATCGTCTGTCACGCCAAAGACAATTGGATCGAATCTCTGCCCTTGGTGCTTTTGGGTATCCGGAATGCATACAAGGAAGACCTCAAGACAACATCTGCTGAACTTCTGTACGGCGAAACTCTCAGACTGCCAGGAGAGTTCTTTCAGGCAAAAGTTGATGACACAGAAGACATGAGCGAGTATGTGGTGCGCTTAAGAAACTTTGCCAAGAGACTTCAACCGTTACCAGGCTCCCGTCATGGTAGCAAACCAACGTTCGTTTTTAAAGACCTTTCTTCAACCAGCCACGTATTTCTAAGAGATGAAACATCGGGTTCCTTAAAAGCGGCTTACACCGGACCACATGAGGTAGTGCAACGAGGAGACAAGGTGTTCAACCTCCTTGTCAATGGCAAAAGAGTGACAGTTTCTATAGACCGACTTAAGCCAGCCTACACACTACACGACTCAACTACACATACTAATACAGCAACAACACATACTAACACGCACATACTAATACCCACCACCAATTCACCTACTGAGAGAAGCAACATCAGAACGACGAGGTCTGGTCGTAAAGTACGATTCCCAAACTATTATCGCCCGTAGGACGGTCTCTGGAGGGGGGTGATGTGGCGTGTATATATTTTGTGTAGCTTTAAGTTTATTTTATTGTATAGTGTTATTGTATTTAGTCTAAAATATATTTTATGTTAAATTAAATAATATTATTTCCGGACAAGCAGTTAAATTTTATATATATATAGTGGTGGCTACGCATCCTCGGCGCCCGCGGCCCGATGGAGCGGCTCCGCTGCCGGCAGTGCAGTTCGATCAGTTGGCTCGCCACTACGGACACGCGCGACGTATATGTCTCTGAATAACGCTGCTTCCGATTAGCTATAATTTTCTATGTAACTTCAGCTTTGTTGCTTTCTCGTTGTACTTATACTCCTTCTTGTGGTGTTAACAATTATTGTGTTTAAAAGAACAAATAAACTGTATAAACCTGTGGGAACTATTATTCAGTTTTAACACCCTACGCTACTAAAACCACATATGGAAAGGAATGAATAAAGATGTGACTCAATGGACTAAAGCATAAAAAAAAAAAAAAAAAAAAAAAAAAAAAAAAAAAAAAAAAAAAAAAAAAAAAAAAAAAAAAAAAAAAAAAAGCATGTATCGAATGTGAAAAGTCCAAGGTTCACAGACATACTACTGCACCTTATGGCACCTTTCGGAACACAGACCGTTTTCAACATCTACACATGGACATAGTGGGTCCGTTGACATACTGTAGCGGATACCGATACATCGTGACGATGATAGATAGAAGCACAGGTTGGCCTGAAGCCTATCCTGCTAAGGATATAACCGAAGAGACGATTGCGGATATCATGTACACTGGTTGGATTGCGCGGTTTGGAACACCTTTGTATCTAACAACCGATCAAGGCTCTAACTTCTTATCTAGTTTGTTTTCGCAATTAGCCAAAAGAATGGGCATCACGTAATTTAGAACCACCGCATACCACCCACAATCTAATGGAATTGTAGAAAGGTGGCACCGATCTCTCAAGACCGCACTTATGTGCCGAGGAAACACAGAGCATTGGGTATCAGAATTACCATCTGTTCTGCTGGGTTTACGAGCAAGTCTGAGAGATGATACGCAAATCAGTGCAGCGGAGATGGTATATGGGGAACCAATACGTTACCTGGGGATTTCTTCGAGCCTATGCAGCAAGTATCCTCTGAAAACATCGCATTTTTACAAGAATTGCGCAGGAAGATTGCAAACTTAGCTGCAATACCGAAAAAAGAGACACACCAAGGAAAGATATTTGTTCACCCCAATCTTAAAAACTGTACCCATGTATTTGTGCGTGTCGACAGAGTTACAAAGCCCTTAACGCAGCCTTATACAGGTCCGTTTAAGGTGATTAGCAAAACAGAAAAATATTATAAAATAATGCAGCAAGATACGGAGAAAATCATTAGTATAGATCGATTGAAGCCAGCATTTGCACTTAACAACAGTATAGAATTTCCGACGGCGACCGCACCAAATACGGCAACTGTAAACAATCAACCAAAAGTGTCTCGATACGGACGAACTATCAAACCCGTAGTTCTTTTCACACCGTGAGCACATTATAATTGTTATTTTATTAACGTTATCCGTAAAGCTTTTACGAGCGAGATGGGCAAGCAGCAAAGCAAGTCTCAGGATGAACGAATTATAATCGCACAGAATGGTGCCGGCAATAATGCCGCAACGTTTGACGATGAAAAGGAGACGACATACCGCAGATATGAATTTTATCTGCTGTTCATTATCACCTGCATCTTAGCCGCAATACTATATTTGCTGTGGAAGCGCTGCAAGATGAACTACGGGCGCTACATGAGGCGCGAGTTGCAAGAGTTTCCGATGGTGGGGACAAGAGGAGGTGATCCGAGCTCTGACAGCGGACCGCCACCAATGCCGCGAGTTATCATATAGTGCTATGTAATAAGGACAAGAACTTAGTGAAAAAGTGCGTGTAGCAATATATTATTCTGTTTAGTGTTAAAGGAAACTATTAGTTATAACAATAAAATACTTAATCATTTTTTTCTATGTTTAGAATAATATTGTACGAGTATACTTATTAAGAGGGATGTACTGTGCCTACAGCACGTCAGTATTGTCTGTATCATTGTAAATAAAGGACGTGTCCACAGAACACTATCGCTTGTTTATTAAACAACACTCGCTCACACCATTTGAACGGCTACATAAACATAAAATAAATATACACAACACACACCCCATCTCTATCCGTGGGTACCTCAAAGTCGATAAAAGAATTCATTGAGAAATATTTAGCGGCGCTCTCTGATAACAGTATGCGGCGATCACAAATTAGCATTTACTGATGTTAGTTAATTTACTGATATATTGTCACCATCATATTTCCAATGTCTGCGGTGAAGTACTCGTGAAGCTTAGTTGGAAGGGTGGAAAACTAAACAAGCTAATTGAGACTTCAATCTTATCTTTCGGGTTGTGTGGTGCCAATCACGCCGTAACATCTATGGGCCCTGATAACCCTGATAACCCTGATACGAAAAATGTTATGTAACGCATAGACGAGCATCCATCAAAATTAATCAGTACGTAAGTACTTACCGTAAGCTGTTATGAAAATTTTGTTGTCAGATAACGTGACAGACACGCAATGTGCTTAAACACGTTTAAACTTCAGGCGAGATAGCGAAGCTGATGTATCGGGTGTGGTTTTGATGTCAGGATCAGCGGACGTACTCCAATGAAGAATGAAGTGAAGTAATATATACGGGTAACCGTCTTATAACACGGTAGACACATTACTGCAAAGTCGTCGTGGCCTAAAGGATAAGATGCCGGTGTTCGAATCCCGCTGGCGGGTACCAATATTTCTAATGAAATCGTACTTAAAAAATGATCACGATTGACTTCCACGGTGAAGGAATAACATCGTTTAATAACAACCTGAGTGAGTCCGCACGGGTGGGTACCACCGCCCTTCCTATTTCTGCCGTAAAGCAGTAATGCGTTTCGGTTTGAAGGGTGGGGCAGCCGTTGTAACTATAATGAGACCTTAGAACTTTTATCTCAAGGTGGGTGGAGCATTTACGTTGTAGATGTCTTTGGGCTCCAGTAACCACTTAACACCAGGTGGACTGTGAGCTCGTCCACCCATCTAAGCAATAAAAAAAAGTAGATATTAAGACATAATTAAAATTACTTTTAAGGTTTAATCTTGCATTTTTAGGCTAGTCCGTATTTACGAAAGCTGTAAAGCATTTGAAGCGTGCAACATAATGTGGTGATAATAAAACAATATGAAATTAAGCCTTAAAAATTGCTTCATTAATAAATTTATATGTGATATGATTCACTTATAAAAACCACATTGGACCATTGATTAGCGCATGAAGAATAATTAAAGAAGAGTTAATTTTAGTGTAAGCATGAAGGTTGCAAACAAACTTACACAAGACACACACAAACATCCCTCCAAAGCACTAAAGCTATTCGGTTAAGTACAAAAGAATTAAATAAGCGCCGAGATGTTTCGTGTACCGCATAGCGATGTAGCGACATTGTTCCCTTGGGCTCTACCGTACTCTACCAGACTAGTATTCATTATGATAAAGTTTAAAATGCACCAGTTTCTTTACTTTGTAGCGAACCTTTAACTAGAGGCCACAGAGGAATCTGAACGAAAAGGATTTTCTTTGTAAGAAATTTTGCGTAGCGAAAGCTGTAATGGTGAGGTCGATGGAAACTGATTTGTACATTTACTTTATAAACAGAATTGTTGTTTTTAGATCCCTTATGAGATACTATGGACATGATTAGGTATATATTTTTTCACGCCACGTTAACTAGTCCCGTGATAAGTTCGTTTCTTGTGTTACAGGTACCAGATAACGGAAATAAATGTAAGATTTTTATTATACACATACATATATTTAATATACATCCATAACCCTGGAAAATACATTTATGTTTATCATACAAATATCTTCCCTTGGCGGGATTCGAACCCGCGACCCCCTTATGTAGTGACCATGTCACTTACCACTACACCAGACGGCCGTTAAAATAATTGTATTATTATCACGTCGTAACGTGGACAGAAAACTAATAAGATGGATTGACGACCGGTCAAAATATCATTGTGCTTAATGCGAGTCTTTTAACGTTCTCGATCGCGTAAAAGTTAACTCAAATTTGTATGGAGTTGGAACAGTTTTCCTTCGTTTGCCGCTAGGGGCGCTGTTCCAATTCCATACAATTTTGGGTTAACTTTTACGCAATCGAGAAGTTAAAAAACTCGCACTAAGCGTACTGGATGCGAAAGGCAAAAGACCGAAGGAAATGGAATGCATGTGAAGAGACCTACACTCAGCATTGGTTGGACACGACAGTTGGACAGATGGGTGGACGAGCTCACAGCCCACCTGGTGTTAAGTGGTTACTGGAGCCCATAGACATCCACAACGTAAATGCGCCACCCACCTTGGGATATAAGTTCTAAGGTCTCAGTATAGTTACAACGGCTGCCCCACCCTTCAAACCGAAACGCATTACTGCTTCACGCAGTAATAGGCGGGGTGGTGGTACGTACCCGTGCGGACTCACAAGAGGTCCTACCACGAGTAAGCTAAGATAAACTTTGCGAATTAAATTTTACATTTATACTTCTTTACTTCTGTACAAATTCTTGAGCCTCAAATATGTAGTCACCAACGTTACGGCCCCAATGTTTTTATAAAAATCCGAATGATTGTCTTAATGTCTATTTTATTTAATACGAATAATATGGAATTGCTTACTATGTTTTTTTTTTATTAAAACTACTTTGACGATTTAATCTCACCTTTAAAATTGTCATTTTATTAATGACGACTTATTAAATTATTATTTTTTACATTTGTATTCGTATACAGTCAACGGCTGAAGGAAAATAATTTTAAATACAAAAAAAAACTAAATACCCTTTGTGAATTACTCTAAAATTTTTGATGTGAAACATTTATAGCCCCACGTAAAACCGATTTCTGGCGTGGCGACGCATGCCATGGCGACACGTCGCCACGCTATATGATGGTATATATATACAGTCTATATGCAGTAGTGTGTACGGTGTGGCGACGCGTCGCCATGCGCAATCGACTGTGCGATTCTCTCCCACTCGATCCGGCGCTAAGCCATCTCTCTCGCTACACTGAGCTCGGATACCTATAGTGTATACTCCGTAGTGTATACAGTGTTGTTTACTACAGTAAAACACAGGTTAGTTTTACTTGAAAACAAATTATTTTTTCGTAATATTTTATTTTATCATTATGACATATATTTAGTTCCTATCACAATCTGTTCTTTTCTGCTAATAACTTTTACAAAATAACGTCGATGTTTCACATCTGCCAGGCGTCCCGTGACGGCCCACATTTTTTTTTTTTAGAATCATTGAATTTATTCCCGCGTCGCTCACTACCCGAACCGCGGTCTCTTGCGTACTACACCGGCCTAATTCTCGGCTTACAGTATCGTAGGTGAACGATACAGAGGTCGTCAGAACTCCGACGGCTCAAGAAACGTTGCAAACGGCTTAACCATATTTATAATACCAGAATTAATTATAGTGAAGGGATATGTAGATCCACGGGGAGTTACAGCGTCACGTGAGTGTTAAGACTCCATATTGTGTTTTGTGTGATGAGATAGTCCCAACATCTGGATTGTAATCTTAGGAGAATAGAGATGATGACGTGTGATACAACGATTAGAACTATTTTTCTAAAGCGCCCGCCCCCTAATCAATATGAAGCCTTATGTACAAATAAGTTTATCTTTAATAGGTATTCTTGTCTTATCTATACATATTATAAATAAAATTAGAGTGTCTGTTTGCAATATTGAAATAACCGCTTTTTACTACATCCATATGAATATAATTATATACGGTACATACACCAAAATAACATTTTTTACAATTTTTGTCTGTCTGTCTGTTTGTTCCGGCTAATCTCTGGAACGGCTGGACCGATTTTGATGAGACTTTCACTAATAGGTAGCTGATGATATAAAGAGTAACTTAGGCTACTTTTTTTAGACTAGCTTCGCCCCGCGGCGTCACCCGCAGTTATTGTCGTACCGCGCGCAACATGGCGGAACTCGCCTATCAATAATAAAATTTAATGTTTCCGAAGCGAAGCGAAGTCAGGTCGCTAGTCTAAAATATGGAGCGGCATCAACGCAAACACGACAATCAAAATTTTTCTCACAATACAATCCGAAGCGATATAAAGTTATGGCGTACAAGCGAGCGTGAAACAACCTTGTTTTGGAATATCCCGGGCTAAAGCTGAGAGCGGAAACTTCATCGAAGTTGGCCTTACGTTAATTTACATTTTTGTATTAGAATGAGATTAAAACTGGATTACAGGGGATCTTTTGTTCAACAGCGAAACAACGTGAAATTGAAGAGGTAGCTGCGGAATTCATTGAAATCAAAGGGAACATATCCTAAAGCTTCAATACAGGCATTTTTACATCCACACTATTACATTCCTCTACTCCCAAGACCAAGACGAGTATGCAACATGCGACGAGTCAATGTCTCGCCTACCTATTTTTTTCCCTACCTATGCTGATAGCCTTGAGAGGCTATTTCAGCTTCTCCTTGACGTGTAGGTGAGCCTACGGGGCTCAAACCGGGAGTGTTGCTAACACTGGCTCTAGCAAGAGCAGTGCTTCGCAGAATCTACCACCGGATCGGAAACGCGACCCGCTGAGAAGATCCGGCGAGAAACTCAGTGGGCTCGCCTGTCTAGAGCCAATGTCATTATACAGTTCTCCGGATTCAAGCATAATCAGTAATCAAGTCCATACTATATTTGAGTGAGTCAAGTAATATCTTTTGCAAATATTAGTTTTTTTTTTAGAAAATGTTCACCAAATCACTTTTATTTCCTGTTAAATTCGTATAGCACAATACCATTCTGCACGATCTCTTCCATCCGAGACGATTGATTGCTTCGTGTTAACAACAGGCACGATATGCGTGAAAAAAATATCATAAGAACTAAAAAATTCTATAGGATCCTTTTTTATTTATTTAGGAAATAAACGTTATTTTTTACAACTTAAAACCTTGCCGTATATAATATGCAACAAAAAGCTGTAAAATATTTACGGAAAAATTTTAAGCGTAAACATCCGCATAGATAATTTGGCTTATCAGCTAATCTGGCAGGGTCATTGACGGGTCGAAGCTCATCACCGTATCTTTTGAAAGCTCACCAGAATAAAACTAACTAGAACTGTCAATCATTCATATTATACCTGAATAGACCATGTGTACCACAAACCAAAAACTGAGAGATTGCCAACTCCAGTCCCTTTAAATCTGAAGCGAATTACTTAAAAACACTTTATTGCTATATTGCCTTTGACAACATTAATAAATAAACAAATAAACATAAATAATTCATTTTTCTTCCATTAAACAATATTGCTAGCCTAGAGCTAGATAATTCTAGAATAACACAAGCATGAATAACAATGCTATCATAATTAACATGGGATTTGGGACTAGCAAATACATTAAGTCTGAATTATCAAATGCAATTTACGCTATAGAAAAGAGAATCTATATGTACATTATGGGATAGTACTAGTGTAGTTATAATGTTACGCCGGTAAGAGTAACGCCATCTATCGCCGAATAGTCGAACGAATATCGAAGGATCTAGTAACATCTTGAACGATCGAGAAATACAACGCCAATTATTGTCAGATAGCGGAAACACACAATACTCGACTCGTGTGGAATATTCTCGATAATTCTAGGGATGTCGTATCGACTATAAAAGCGTTGCAGAGATGGCATGCAGTCAGTCAGTAATCGGAACTACTCGAAGCGAAACAACGAACGGATCACCTGAATTTTAAAGTGTTCTGTGAGTGTTCTTAGTGATAAATACAGTTTTATTTGTTTATCCCGAACCCCAGCGCGTAACAATAATAACACTACAGAAAGGACAATATTCGATAAATTGTTTGTTTATGTTCCAATGAAAATATATTTTATGTAATTGTCAATTACAAATGCAATCGATTAGCTTATTGTAATATCTATCATATCAGAGCCGATGTCCACCTTGAGACATGTGTTCTATATCTCAGTTCTATCGTACAATGGATATTCAGCCTTCCACAGAGATCCCACTACTGCTTCGCGAGAGAAATCGGCAGGGTGCAAATGTAAAATGTTTTTATTTATTTATTGCCCTTGTAGGCAGACGAGCATACGGCCCACCTGATGGTGCGTGGTTACCGTCGCCCATGGACGTCAGCAATACCAGGGGCAGAGCCAAACTGCTGCTTATCATTAAGTAATCTCTACAAGCCTCGTTCGAAGAAGGACATGTCATAGCACTCGGGAAACACCGTAATTTTAGGTTCAATAATAGGACAGCCTTTATCATAATACAAATGTGAGCACAACCATCCGTCACGTGAACCGATAACTGATTATGAGCCAAAATTAAAAGTAATTCATGGTTTAATCTCACGTTTCTAATTGTCATTATATTATTTTTGACGTTTAGAATACTCCACAGTCCTCGTCAGGACAGTCTCAGAATACACACAGTCCAAGATCATGTTCGCTACCTCGGATTTTCCAGTGACGTATATCTCTGTCCAGTCTCCGGTCGTTTTTCGATCATTAACCCAGAGGGCGGGCCCAGACCAGCAGTAAACTTTAATAACCTCGTCGGTAATTGAGGGTAACTTTACGGTTCCTATCAGGTGTTACTCAACTTAACGACGCGGCTTAAATTCTTCCAAACAGTAAAAGTTCTCAAGCAATTTTTTTTTTCTTTCGTCCGCGACGTGAAAGAATTTTTTGATGGTACGTCCCGAAGTTTTCGTTTAAGGCCAGAAAAATGCTAATAACATGTTCCTTCGGTTTTGAACGGCCTCAATTTATTACTGAAATTTCACTGTAATTTTAGATCTTATAATCAAGGAAAAAATGTTGTTTTAAACTTTCGAGGAAGATCTTCCACTAAGCAGGTGAAATTGCACGACAGACCGTATGTTTTTGTTCGAGGCTTGTATTCTAGGCTATTCAAACTTACTTACCGCTTTGAAAGAATTTTAAATGTTAATACGTTTATTTTTGCTGATGTGCAGGCTAACTGATATACTACGATATCTTTTTTTATTGCACTAGATTAGTGGTTCCCAAACTATTTTTGTCCACTGCCCTCTTTGAGAATAAACTATTTTTAGCGCCCCCATTTTTTCACCTACTTCAAAAACCACTATAGCGAGAACTCAGTCGGTGTCTTTTTTTTTTATATGGGTGGACGAGCTCACAGCCCACCTGGTGTTAAGTGGTTACTGGAGCCCATAGACATCTACAACGTAAATGCGCCACCCACCTTTAGATATAAGTTCTAAGGGTCTCAGTATAGTTACAACGGCTGCCCCACCCTTCAAACCGAAACGCATTACTGCTTCGCGGCAGAAATAGGTAGGGGGGTGGTACCTACCCGCGCGGACTCACAAGAGGTCCTACCACCAGTAATTACGCAAATTATAATTTTGCGGGTTTGATTTTAATTACACGATGTTATTCCTTCACCGTGGAAGTCAATCGTGAACATTTGTTGAGTACGTATTTCATTACAAAAATTGGTACCCGCCTGAGATTCTAACATCGGTGCATCGCTTAACACGAATGCACTGGACGTCTTATCGCTTAGGCCACGACGACTTAAAAGTCTGTCTAAGAGTCCTCCTAGATGAAATTTCAAATCGCCTTCCAAGCCTCTACACAACGCCTTCATTTTTTTCTGGGTCTCTTACCGCCCCCCTTTAGGTCTGCAGCGGCCACAAGGGGGCATTATCGCCCACTTTGGGAAAGGCTGCACTAGATGCTCACTATACGCTCCACCGCTACTGGTAAAACGCTGTTGCCTGTCCTTTGGTGAGTCCCTTGTTTTCGCCCTTGTGCTGTCTTCTCAAGGTGATATTCAACACGGCAATATTAGCCTCTCTGCTTACACTAATCGGAAATCAGGGCAAAGCAATACTCACACAGATCAGTTACGAACGGGAGCCCAGCTACACGCAAAACTACACGTCCATACGGATCCATCAGATTCAATAACCTTTGCATTAGACGCCGTCAGCTCTAATACTAGGAGCAGGCTTAAAGACCCCGGTAACCGTACTCGTCAAATTGAACAAAGAGGTCGCCGTGCAACCTAACCCATGCATGCCACCCTTCTACTGGTGGCAGGACCTTTTGTGAGTCCTCGCGGGTAGGTACCACTGCCCTGCCTATTTCTGCCGTGAAGCAGTAATGCGTTTCGGTGTGAAGGGTAGGGCAGCCGTTGTAACTATACGGAAATCTTAGAACTTATATCTGAAGGTGGGTAGCGTATTTACGTTGTAGATATCTATGGGCTCCAGTAACCACTTAACACCAGGTGGGCTGTGAGCTCGTCCACCCATCTAAGCAATAAAAAAATGCATCAGCCTGCTGAGTTTCTCGCCGGATCTTCTCAGCGGGTCGCAATTTGATCCCGTAGTAGATTCATTCGCGAAGCAGTTGCTCTTGAGTTGTCTTGCGGGCAGCTGTCTGCAAATCCCACCCCTCCTGGCTGAGCCTTTGCTCGCCCACCTGTCTAAGGATCACAAAACAATATTACTTGCAAATTGAAAGAACACTGAAGCCTAGTGAATCCACAACAGTCCACGCGACTAGGAGCTCCGTGTGGCAGTCCCAAATGAGTATGGTCATTTACTAATTCGGCCTTACCGAATTTACCCAGCTGCGAACGAATAGTCATGGCGTAGCGCTTTTCTAAGCAAAAAGCATTATTATTGTGTTTAAAATAATAAATAAGTAAACTTTGAACCGCATCATCAACTACAAGCTGTTTCAAAACAAACATAAATTGAACATAATGCCGAAACATAATTAACAAAAACTTACAATCAATCAATTTGTCAAGTCAATTACATTCGATTAGCAAATGAATTACAAACGAAGCAACGTAATGGAGCTACCGGGTCGGTGTATTCCGAGTTGTCATGTTAATTGATTAAAATATGTTTTCATTATTAGGAATTCATTTTAATAACTGAGTGTATTTGAATTCGAAGCGCGTAATTACCAGATTTTAATGCTTTTTGTATGATTCAAGCATCGCGATGGATTCATAGGATTAGCAAGCTGAAGTGGCAGTGGGCAGGCCACATAGCACGAAGATCGGACGGCCGATGAGGCACAAAGATCCTCGAGTGGAGACCACGTACTGGCAAACGCAGTGTGGGACGGCCACCTACCAGATGAACCCACGACCTGGTGAAAATGCTGGATCACGTTGGATGCAGGTGGCAAGGGACCGGCCGCACTGGACATCAGTTGGAGAGGCCTCTGTTCAGCAGTGGACAGTAGACAGGCTGAGATGATGATGATGATGATGATGGATTCAAGATTTAATATCAAACGTTTCTTTTTTGTGTCTTTTATACTTGAGCCCATCTGTGTGCTTAGTGTCAGTTTTTTAACGTTCTCGATAGCGTAAAAGTTAACTCAAATTTGTATGGAGTTGGAACGTTTACGCACGTTTACCGCTAGGGGCGCTGTTCCAACTGCATACAAATTTGAGTTAACTTCTACGCTATCGAAAACGTTAAAAAACTCGCACTAAGCACACCGGTGTTATGAAAATGGTGGTAATTTTTTTTTATTGCCCTTGTAGGTAGACAAGCATATAGCCCACCTGATGGTGAGTGGTTACCGTCGCCCATGGACTTCAGCAATGCTAAGGGCAAAGCCAAGCCACTGCCTACCGCTTAATACTCTCCACAAGCTTCGTTTGAAGAAGGACATGTCATAGCGCTCGGGAAACACCGTGGAGGGGAGCTCATTCCGTAGCCGGATGGTACGTGGCAAAAAAGATCTCTGGAAACGCACTGTGGATGACCGCAGTGGCTCCAGGTAGTATGGATGAACTCTACTCCGGTGGCGGGCGGTGCGATGGTAAAAACGAGACGTTGGTATCATCTCGAACAATTCTTTAGAGCGCTCCCCATGGAACATACGGTACAGAATACAGAGGGAACTGAAGTCCCTCCGCAGACCCAGAGATTCCAAACTATCCGATCCAACCATTTTAATTTACATTTACTCGTAACGAATAATATGGATGCGTTCGAGTGGTAGTGCTGGTGGGGCATATGGCGCATTCCTTGAGAGCTCTTCTGTATGAGCGTTTGCATCATCGACAAGCTAAAAGTTGAGCAGAGGCTATCCACAAACCTAAAAAACGTGCTCCAGTAATCTGGTCATATAACAAGAAAACCCTTTGACAACCAGCGCTCATAGTGACGGGCAAAATGGATGAAAACCGATCCAGGGGTCGGAGTCAGATGAGATGGAGTGATGAAGTGTCTGAGCACCTGGAATCGAGGCTGAGCGACGCCCTTCACCATACCACTAACCGACATAGGTACAGGTAATGTTCACGATTGACTTTCACGGTGAAGGAATAACATCGTGTAATAAAAATTAAACCCGCAAAATTATAATTTGCGTAATTACTAATGGTAGGACCTCTTGTGAGTCCGCGCGGGTAGGTACCACCACCCAGCCTTATTCTGCCGTGAAGCAGTAATGCGTTTTTTTTTTTTTTTTTTATTGCTTAGATGGTTGGACGAGCTCACAGCCCACCTGTTGTTAAGTGGTTACTGGAGCCCATAGACATCCACAACGTAAATGCGCCACCCACCTTGAGATATAAGTTCTAAGGTCTCAGTATAGTTACAACGGCTGCTCCACCCTTCAAACCGAAACGCATTACTGCTTCACGGCAGAAATAGGCAGGGCGGTGGTACCCACCCGCGCGAACTCACAAGAGGTCCTACCACCAGTAATTACGCAAATTATAATTTTGCGGGTTTCATTTTTATTACACGATGTTATTCCTTCACCGTGGAAGTCAATCGTGAACATTTGTTGAGTACGTATTTCATTAGAAAAATTGGTACCCGCCTGAGATTCGAACATCGGTGCATCGCTCAACACGAATGCACCGGAGGTCATATCCGTTAGGCCACGACGACTTCATGCGTTTCGAATGAAGGGTGGGGCAGCCGTTGTAACTATACTTGAGACCTTAGAACTTATATCTCAAAGTGGGTGGCGCATTGTGGATGTCTATGGGCTCCAGTAACCACTTAACACCAGGTGGGATGTGAGCTCGTCCACCCGTCTAAGCAATAAAAAAAAAGGTACAGATCACAAGAAAATATCTCAGATGCGCGCACCATAATTTTCAGCAATGTGCCAATGATCAGAGGAAGAAGAGCAATGAATAAATAAATGTTGGAATTAATTGAAAATGCATACACTTAATGAGAGAATCTTTTGCTTTAATTACAACGCTCATTACCCGCGCACTGTGAGCCTTCATTAATAAACAATACATACAATTTCATATCAGTATTCATATCAGATCTTCCAATTTAGCACAGAAAAGAAATCATTACCTTTTGTAAAATAATACATATATATTTAATACTGTATAAACTATTATATGTATGTATGTGTGTATATATGTATGTATGTATGTATATGTATATGTGATTTTGTATATATGTGTTAATACTTTTTTTTGCATGTATTCGTAACCTAATATAAAGTTCATTACACCTACCACTATTTACTCTGCACTACCTTTGGTTGACTGATAGAGAATGCCTTAGGCATTAAGTCCGCCAATGTAAATTTTACATGAAGTGTAATAAAAAAATAAAAAAATAAAGTTTTAAAACAAAAATAACACGCGTAATTAGCAAACTAAAATAACAATTCATTTAAATAACTTTTATCCTGTTGATACTCGATATTTGAGTGCAGTATTAAATTAATTGTATGATCATCGATCCTTGATGCGTGTTATTAATTTTTTCAAGTTAATCGAACGTTTTGAAGTCGGTGAAGATAACGTTAAAAAACTAGTTAGACACAAACCAAATACATACTTACGTACTAAGCAAAGAAATGCGTATTAAAAATATTGCATATACGGAAGAGAGAGCTCACTTCCCGACCGAAGTAGTTTCCAGAGCCCCCTTATCAACTTTCAAATCCAAGTCCTTTAAATCCAATCCCCTTATCAACTTTTAAATTCAAATGCTTAAATAGAGACGGCTGCCCCACCCATCAATCCGGAAGGCAAACCGCTCCGTAACCTTACGCCATAAAGTGTAATTATATGATCAGAATGTAATGTACCAGTCTGAAGCTACATTCGAGTACACTCTGAACCCAATCGCAATACAGTCCATCTTTGAATAAAATCAAAATCTCAAATCATCCGATCCCTCCCCTCGAAGAATAGTTCGCAGCAGAAATAGGCAGTTCAGTGAAATCTAGCCGTGCAAGTGCAAAAAAAACCTCCAGAGAAAGAGCTGACTATAAATAAAAGCCTTATAGAAATACCTGGGAGTGTACTTTCAAAATAAAAATACATTTGCAGAAAAAACATCGTTAGTTCCATTGGATCAGAGGTCAAAGTCCCAAAACAATAATAACATTTGAATGAATAATCCGTTACGATCGAAATAAAATATATAAACCTATACGCGTGTAGGCCGTGAGCTAGAAATGTCAATGAGAACAATATTAAACATTAACGATTTTATTAATAAACACGATACATTTCATTCTAGCTTGCTAGCTAACTATAATTTGATATTCTTCCTCATGAATCATGGTTGAAGCTTGATTGATTGAAAACTTTATTTTTGATACATCCCTGGGTACCTCATTTAAGTATAAACATTTTGAAAGAGCGATAAGATATTGTTGGTTATAATTTAGTCTACCATTAGTTAACCCAATTATTCAAATATATACGTTGCCGTCCGAAATTACGAAAACTATAAAGCAATTGAAAATAGTAAAGGCCATATAAAACTATCAAAAATAGTTTCCATTCTGTATAATACTGCTGAAAGCCGAATAAAATACTTACCGCAAAATAAATTTACTATTAAAATCGAAATTCTAACATCCACAGCTCCTAAACAAGCAGATTCTCCAGAGGCTCTTCTGAGTCGAGAGATAAAACCCAGTAGAGACATAAAGCAAGTTTCACATCGTAAAAACCGAGAAGGTATGGGGGTATTGACAGGTACTGACTGAACCAGGGCTTAGGGTACCGCAGGGGATAAATACGTAACGTAAATAAGAGTGAAAAACCTAAAACCTATGCTAATTTTGCTCATATTGTATACAAAAAGGCTTTTATAAGATTAATTCAACTTGTTTTACGTTATTCGATTAATATTTACAATTTACAGTGTCCAGTTTACAGTCAATATGCATATGAGGCCGTCAGCGCAAAAGTGATCTTAGCTTACCTAAGTTCACTACGAGTTTTTTTTATTGCATAGATGGGTGGACGAGCTCACGGCCCACCTGATGTCATGTGGTTACCGGAGCCCATAGACATCTACAACGCAAATGCGCCACCCGCCTTGAAATATAAGTTCTAAGGTCTCAAATATAGTTACAACGGCTGCCCCACTCTTCAAACCGAAACGCATTACTGCTTCACGGCAGAAATAGGCAGGGCGGTGGTACCTACCCGCGCGGACTCACAAGAGGTCCTACCACCAGTAAAAAACACAAAATGTCTATGTTTGTCGCTAGGGGCGTTGTTCCAACTCCATACAAATTTGAGTTAACTTTTACGCTCTCGAGAACGTTAAAAACTCGCACTAAGCCCACTGGCGCCACCTGGCTGGCGAGCACCCGTAATACAATACTCCTACAATTGAAACTTCGTTCGCCGTTCACGCTATGATGTCCACTCTCAGACACAGCCCTTCCAGATCCAGATCTTCTCAGTGGGTCGCGTTTCCGATCCGGTGGTAGATTCTGCGAAGCACGGCTCTTGCTAGGGTTCGTGTTAGCAACGTCACCAGGTTTGAGCCCCGTGAGCTCACCTACTAAAGTTAGGGTTACGCTGACATAGCCGCTAGGGCTATCAGATTAGGTAGGAAAAAAAAAAAAAAAAAAAGATGTCCAGGGACTTCACTAATCACCTGCACGTTTTATATGAGCCCTTAAAAACCAATAGAAAAGGTACTACATATTTCAATGGCTCAAATTTCGAACAAAGGCCTATAGTGGTAACACATTCGAACAATGAGACCGTAACTAAGCATTTACGACACGCCGAATATAATTACAGACCCGAATAATTCCGGCTCTGCGTGATACGAGGAGTTTGCGAACGATTCAAGTGCGGTCGAATAAAGAAGCCTGCATTATGACTGGGCACGGACACGTAGAGGGCTCGTCAGCAAACATTTACATATTCTTCCGTTAGCATAGTGGCTTTTTTTTTTTATGATTGATAGATTACTGGTCCATTGGCCCGGAGGCCTTTCCAATTTCACCAGGACAGGTGGGCGAACAAAGGCTCAGCCAGCAGGGGTGGGATTTGCTAACAGCTGCCCGAGCGTAGGAGACCTAACAACACAAGAGCAACTGCTTCGCGAATAAATCTACTACCCGATCGGAATCGCGACCCGCTGAGAAGATCCGGCGAGAAACTCAGCGGGCTGATGCACGGGTTAGGTTGCACGTCGACCTCTTTGTCGAGTTTGACGAGTACGGTTACCGGGGTCCCTAATGCAAAGGTTATTGGATCTGATGGATCTGTAAGGACGTGTAGTGGTTATTCTGACCACTGTATGTACCTCAGGATCCGGATTCGATACCCAGTCGCATTTTTTTTATGGTTTAATATCAGACTGGGTGCGAATACTCAATTTCGCTTCTTTTCGCGTTGGGGTATAAAATAATGCATGCTATATAACATTTGAATGTGAATGAGAATATTGCTTAAATTTTTCACGGATTCTTTGGCAAAAAGTATATACTTATCAAGGTATGAGGGCAAAACCTCATCACACGTAGTATTATTTTGGAGATGAGTATTTTATTATTATTAGTCATGTCTGGATACATCGTGTCTTCTAAACGTATGTTTTACTATGAGTCGTTCAAATTTTAAACATTTTTTAAATTTTGAAGATACTCCCTCACATACTCTCGATCTTATGACTAAGACTATCGGTACCTTAATTTTTTTATTTTTTTTTTTGCTTTAATGGTTGGACGAGCTCACAGCCCACTTAGTGTTTAGTGGTTACTGGAGCCCTACGACGTAAATGCGTCACCCACCTTGAGATATAAGCTCTAAGATATCAAGTATAGTTACAGCGGCTGCCCCACCCTTCAAACCGAAACGCATTACTGCTTCACGGCAAAAATAGGCAGGGCTTCGTATCAAATGATAGCGTTATATCAGCATTCAAGTCTCAGGGCAAGTGCCAATTTTAGATCTAGTATTTTATTCGATTTTCGCGATCGTAGGCATAATTAAAATCACTACTACGGGTTAATATCATATATTTTTAATAGCGCTTTCTCTCGGCCAACTTAAATCTTTAAAACTCATGCTCACCAACTTCAAGAAGTTTGAGTAACATGAATATTTACACTGACGTTGCAATACAATACAACTTTTATTCACTCTGCCCAGATAATCTGATAAACATAACCACGTTTAAAATAAAAGACTTATTATAAAATTTTCATTCGATTTTTAATCGAAAGCGCTTTTCTTTAATTTTTAAACTTTATTATATTTCAACTAAATGGCTCCAGTAATCGAATTAAAAAAGAATAACTTGTTTATATACTAAAACTGGCTATTAAGAAAACCTTTTTAAGACCTCGATGGAGAGAGAAACTGACGTAACATTTCGAAGGAAAAAAACGCTACATCACATTCTTTTTATTTACTTAATTGGCAGATCCGCGTCCTGGAGACGTCCAACCCTTTTCATCTCGCTAGACTCATAAGCCCTCCAGAGAAATATGAAATAAAAATCGCGCAAATCGTTCAGTGGTAATCGTAATCATTTACCGGTTGGCCGGAAAAAATGATTAGGCTTATCTCTATATTTTATTGTTGCGATATTCTTAAGGCGTTAGTGGTCCATTCGCCTTAACGTAAACCTTCATATCTGGGGATGATGACCTTTCAAAACGACCTTTTGGAAGGCTGATGAAGGAATGATGTGTCTAGTTTGATGCAAATCTAATCAGACAACACATCGGGCTATTACTGTTTTGCCCGCGTCTAATGGTGTTTTTTTTAATTGCCTTTGTAGGCCGACGAGCGTACGGCCCACCTGATGGTAAGGTTACCGTCGCCCGTGGACTTCAGCAATGCCAGCAGCAGAGCCAAGCCGCTGCCTAATGTGTTGCCTATGTAGGGCCAATATGGAAAATGGAAAATGAGAATATCATTAGTTTAAGTCGAATTAGTTAAATATGCGATGTTAACAATAATTAAAAAACTAGTGATCGGAACTTATACTAGATTAATTAATTAATTAATTAATTAACTCATACTAGATTCACCAAACGAGTAGGTGAACTCACGAGGCTTTAACCTAGCGAATTTGTGAACACTAGCCCTAGCAAGAGCAGTGCTTCGCAGAAACTACCCAAGGATCGAAAACGCGACACACTGAGAAGATCCGGCGAGAAACTCAGCGGGCTTTGTCTGAGGGTTATAAAACAGCTTGACTTGATCACCTTATGGCATTAGTGTTCGGCATTACTGCACACTATATCCACGGCCTGATTTTAATTGTCTCTTAATTTTGTTAAATACTTTTGTCATGCACTAAATTTCATCATTCGCGTTTCATTTAACGGCCGTCTGGTGTAGTGGTAAGTGACATGGTCACTACACAAGGGGGTCGCGGGTTCGAATCCCGCCAAGGGAAGATATTTGTATGATAAATATAAATGTCTTTTCCAGGGTTATGGATGTCTATTAAATATATGTACATATGTGTATATTAAAAATGTTACATTTATATCCGTTATCTGGTACCTGTAACACAAGTTCTTTACGAACTTATCACGGGACCAATTAACGTGGCATGATTGTTAGTAAATATTTATTTATTTATTTATATGTATGTATGCTTTCTTAGTAAAAACAGGCAATGTTTAATTTGGGAGGCCAAGCAATTAAACATTTAATTCATTCGTAACAAAAGTATTCTACGTCAAAATAGGACTCACGATAAATCTAAAAACGAAAGCCCTTATTCCGTTGAGGTTTGAATCCTTTATTTATAAATCAGAAACATTCAGGGGATAAACAATGAATTGATTTATGCCTCTGTGCCGGCGTAATGTACGATCTTTTGTTGCGAAACGTTTTAACTAAGTACAAATTAAAATTGAATTTCACCGAGAATAAGGACGTCTGCCATTCAAAATAATAATACAAGAATTTCACTTGTCTAAAATAGTTTACTTGTGTTCTTATACTGGTGGTAGGACCTCTTGTGAGTCCGCACAAATAGGTACCACCACCCTGCCTATTTCTGCCGTGAAGCAGTAATGCGTTTCGGTTTGAAGAGTGGGGCAGCCGTTGTAACAATGACTTATATCTCAAGGTGGGTGGCGCATTTACGTTGTAGATGTCTATGGGCTCCGGTAACCACTTAACACCAGGTGGGCTGTGAGCTCGTCCATCCATCTAAGCAATAAAAAAAAAACTTATATCTCAAGGTGGGTGGCGCATTTACGTTGTAGATGTCTATGGGCTCCGGTAACCACTTAACACCAGATGGGCTGTGAACTCACCCACCCATCTAAGCAGAAAACAAAAAAGTAGTTGACATAATATATGAGTTTATCTTTATTGTTATTGTCGTAGCATGTTAAACACGGCTTATTCTTGAATAAGTTATTAAAAAAAAAAAGATAGTTGAATAATTTATTCAAGTCAATATTTGAGGGAGGCATGTTCTGGGACTATAACTTATAGATTTACTGCTAAGTAAGTACTTAACTAAGTACTAGACTTAACGTACGTAACGTAAATTACTTAACTAAGTTTAACTAAGTACTTATAGATTTCATTGAATTTTAATTGCATAAGTACATGGAGTCTCCCATTTTGAGCATTAAGTGTAAGAGCTTTCTAATAGAGGAAGAAAAAATGGATGGATTGCGTGAAAGACGATATGTGTAAGAGTGGAGTGAGCGAAGAAATGGTATATGATAGATGAGTATGGAAGGAGAAAACATGTTTTTTTTTGTTATTGCTTTGATGGGTGGACGATCTCACAGCCCACCTGGTGTTAAGTGGTTACTGGAGCCCATAGACATCCACAACGTAAATGCGCCACCCACCTTGAGACCGTGCGTACCCACCCGTGCGGACTCACAAGAGGTCCTACCACCAGTAATAGTACATAAGCCGCCGACCCCAGGTGACTGGGAGAAGGGCAGGAGAATGATAATAATAGCTTTCTAATATTAGTTTTGTTACGACTTTTTTTGTACATTTCTGCCCAAATTCATTCCGGTTTTAGTGTAGGACGCCTATTATAAATTTATGATTGAGACACCGACCTCATGTCTCGAGGTTGGCTACAGCATTCGCGCTGTGAGGCCAGTCTTAGCACCGTGTCAGACGTAATAGGGCAACGTAAATGAAAAGTTTAATATAATTTATATAGATAACAGAAAAATAACATCAAAACATAAAACTCCTCAGATCCATTATAATAAAAAAAATCTAATTCTGCTCTCACTACAAAGCCCCATTTCTTTACATTTATCATCTCTAAAGATAAGTTGCCTTTTGTTTTTATTTCGCAGACCAAAATAAAGCTGCGTTTGAAAGAATGAATTCAGTCTGTAGTCCGCTTCGTTATGTAGACATATTAAATGCAAATTTATGAATTAATGTTATATTTTTTGTTTATTTATGCATCTAATTAGGATTTCCAACAAAGGATTTATACAATTTTGAACTGGTGGTAGGACCTCTTATGACTTCAGTTACCACTTAACACCAGGTGGCCTGTGAGATCGTCCACCCGTCTAAGCAATAAAAAATAAAAAATAAACCTTGCCGGTATGAAATTGTTCGCTCCAGAGCATTTCCATCATACTTTTGTTATTTAATTTTGTTCATTATATTACTTAAAAAAAAACATGGCAACATGAGTAATAAAAAGGCGAGCCAATCTTTGTTTCGCCAAATCTTCTCATGATTGTGGCTCTTTTGGAAATGGCAGTACAGTGATGGAGCATGTTTTAGATTCAACAAGTCCACCAGATAAATTTAGTTTAATTTTAAATAAGCAGTGAATAATAATAAGGCCATCGATATAATATAATAATATGTACTACTAGCGATCCGCCCTCGTTTCGCTTCGGAAACTGTAATTTATTATTGATTTCTCCACTATTTAATGAATGTTATTATACATATAAACCTTCCTCTTCAATCACTCTATCTATTAAAAAAAACCGCATCAAAGTCCGTTGCATAGTTTGAAAGATTTAAGTATACATAGGGATTTAAGGACAGAGAAAGGGACTTTGTTTTATACTATTACTAGCTGAATTTCTACTGTAGAAAAAAAAAACTAATTTATTGTAAGTGTGTAAGGATGTGGAAGATGAGTGAAAGAGGCATATAGCGCTGTGAACGATGAAGGAATATAAAAATAACAATACCACATTCAACCACATAATGTCTCATTATAAAAAAAAAATTGTCCAAAAAATAAAAAATAAATCTTAGGGGTGGACAACCCTTATCACTTAAGGGTATGAAAAATAGATAGTAGCCTATTCTCAGGTTTACTGAATATGCATAAAAAATTCATGAGAATCGGTCAAGCGGTTTCGGAGGAGTATGGGAACGAACATTGTGACACGAGAATTTTATATATTAGATATGTAGTGATGTCAATGAATAAGGCTACCGTTCTTCAATACCAAGAACAAATTTTATTTAAACTCTTTTCAAAGTTCGATTCTTTGAGATTGGACCAAGAATTATATAGGCCCAAGAAAATTGTATTTGGCTTTCCACAACCGATAATTCGTTTTTGATTTTGAGCACTTTACTCTATCGCCTTAAGCTTTATCAATATCACCAACTAACAATAATTTAATGAGTTAAATTAGAAGGAAATAAGGAAGCGGCTTAAAAGAAATATAGCAATAAGCAAACCTAATCCCACGTTACCCAATTTCGGGTTCTCATCAGCGAAAACAAAAACGTAATAAGTTAAAAGTTAATAACGCAAGACGCAACGCAAACAGTAATAGAACACAGGCCCGTTCGTCGTACGGAGTTGTCAGGTTTACAAAAATACAGAATTCAATTATTTTTTTCCTATGAAACTAAAAAATAGAAAAAGACGTGTAGTGTTGTCGGGCACCGGATAGGAACGAAGTTCCATATTATAAAAATATTAATTTTAAGTTCTATTCGAGAAATAAAGAAAATAATTATTCGGGTATACATTTTTGGAACGAAGTTCCTTACGGCAGGCTTGGAGGAGATAGGGATTTTGCTGCGCGACCGAACAGAAAAAAATGTGATAATAAAACCGTAAGAAAAAGTCCGTGGAATAAAACCGTTAAATGAGACGTGCGCAGGCGCGACAGTCGAATACACAAGCGAGTAGTGTATAATACCTTTCTCTTTCTCCTTCTTTTTGTAATTATTTCTATTTCTATGTAATTTTATGTTGTCAAACAAAAATAAAGAGACATATTTTGTTATTTTAACTGATAATTTGAATTACGATTTTTTTTATTTTACGTAATTTATTATTTCCTAAATACTTTCCTGTACTTAAATAAAAACTAATCAGCAAAATTTAAGAGAAAAATCAAGAAAACCTACATAAAATTGAGCACGTTTTTTGTTTGCAAATTGTGTCGATTCTACATTAGCCGAAGGAACTTCGTTCCTACCTGGTGTCCCACGACACCACATTTTTTTTATTATGACTTTTATTGATAAAAATAAAAATAATCGCAAGGGTCAACCACTCCGCAGTGCAATGGAGCAGCCTCGCCCTGGGGGAACCGCCCGCATGATCACTGTATCCCCTACGCCAGGTTTCAAACCGAAACGCATTACTGCTTCATGGCAAAAATAGACAAGGTTGTGGTACCTACCACCAGTAATATATCATATGATCAATTAGAGAAACCAAATTTCGCGATTCCCATAAATACACAAACATAATCTGGCAATCTTTACTGGTGGTAGGACCTCTTGTGAGTCCGCACGGGTAGGTACCACCGCCCCGCCTATTTCTGCCGTGAAGCAGTAATGCGTTTCGGTTTGAAGGGTGGGGCAGCCGTTGTGACTATACTGAGACCTTAGAACTATATCTCAAGGTGTGTGGCGCATTTACGTTGTAGATGTCTATGGGCTCCAGTAACCACTTAACACCAGGTGGGCTGTGAGCTCGTCCACACATCTAAGCAATAAAAAAAAAAAAAAAAAAAAAAAAAACCCGGCAGACTAGCCAATTGTGCTTGAGTGTATAACCCGGCGAGCAGGCACTTAATGGAGCAATTTAATTTTCTCAAAACAGCTCCGAAAGCTATTGTTATGTAATTTTTGTTGTCTGCCAAGGAGACTGCCAAATTCTTTGATATTCGCTGTCGTCTCATTTTAAGCTGGACTACCTAATGTTAGCGTTTATTTTTTTATTAACATTCAGCTTAAATGTGATACGTTGCAATTTCTTTTTTATCGAATCCGTGAACATAATTCGTTGATGATATACAATCGTAGTCACTTAGGCCTTTGCAGGAGAACCGAAATAACAACCATATCCCGAAGAACTGCTAAGCTGGAGTGCTAGTGAACGAAATGAATCTCTGGAATTCGTTGCCATCAGCGGTCTTTCCCAACAACTGCGACATTGGGTTATTCAAGAAAAGAGCATATTCTTACCTGAAGGGTAGGCAACGCACTGGCGTCGCTGGTGACCGTGGGCGGCGGTGAATCACTTACCATCAGGTGACCCGTCTTGCTCGTTTGCCTCTTAGCTGTTATAAAAAAAAAAAATTACTTACTGAAGATTTACTAAAATGGGACATCATATTTATTTATTTAACTTAATACACAGAAGTACAATGACGGACTTAACGCCTGAGGAATTCTCTACCAGTCAACCAAGGGCTGTGTAGAGAATCCTGTGGTAGGTGCATAGCTTAATGTGAAAATAACCAAACTGATAATAATACTTCAAACACATACACGGTATATATATATATATATAATCATATACAACAAAGTACACAATATTATGATGATGATAATATCATGATAATAATATAATAATATTTAATGTTAATCTACCCTTCAAAGCGAAACGCATCATTGTTTGGCTGCAGAATTGTGATGGCGGGACCTACCAATGTGGACTCACCATAGGTTCTACAACCAATAAATCTCAGTTGATGATCGCTGTACGCTGGTATCCTCCTTGCGTCGATTATTCTCAATGCTGAGGGTCGTGGCCTCTTCTAACAACTTTCTCCTGTATTATCCTGCGTCATTCCTGCCTATCCTCGGCTGTGTGGATAGCAACGTGGACTGAAGTATTGAGAGTGGAGCTTATCTGGTCCGAGCAGCGCATTCTGTCTCTGGGCCTTCTTCCGCATACCTTGCCTGTTACGACTGACGTCACTTGATCTAGAGTCTGTATATTAAATGAGGCTTTCTTGGGAAAGGACATATGGTGGGGTCCCACGTCCTTCCAGGGCAGTGCTTTTGGAAGAGATTTAATTCTTCGAGGCCGCTGAAGCCTTGTTTGGGTTAGGGTGTTTAACCGCCTCCCGACATTCGGCGTTGACGGTTTTACGGTGGAAAGGTTGAACTTCAACCCAACCCTCCTCTATTCTCAAGGAGGCACGCTGGTATAAACCTCGGAAAATATTATCGTACATTCTGCCGTGAATCCCCTTAATGCTTTTTAGCACACTCACGGCAAAAATGTTGTTACTCTAGGCCAACGACCTCAAGGGAGATCTAGCAATTAACATCCTTCAGCCGTTAGTCATAAGATCTCCATTCATCATTAACAATAAATAACGACCACTTCGCAAGTAACCACAATTATATCCAGAATCACTGAGTGCTTTAATTAGATTCCATCGCCCAAAAACATAACAAAAGTTTAAGCTCTTTCAAGAAATACTGTTGAACAATCATAACACTTCCTTACACAGATAATTCTAACGAGATATCGTCGAACATTCCAGTAAACATTCTAGAATCGATTATGGATATTACAGATTTTAAAACTAACATGTAACAGAACTATAAAAAAATAAAATAATAGAACAACACTGAATTTATTTATTCATACAGAGACCCAAATTCTAAAGTCACTTTGGACGTGTTCGACGAAACCGCCAATTGGTTGACAAGTTCAGTTGGTCAGACTGGTAGACCCACGTCTGGTCACCAGTAGCAATAAGATACTTTTCTCCGAACAATAACCACAAACCAACGACGACACAAACTTTCTATTTAATTAAGTTTTCTAAATCAAAATCACAAAGAAATAAAGCAACAGGAATGAAATTTCATAAAATATTCAAGTTAAAGGGAATGTGTTTATGTTGGGCTCGCTCGCTTGTTTCATTCGTACATGTAAAATATTAATTCATTTCTTCAACGCCGCCAACCATGTGTGAATAGTGTTGCGATAGTAATTTATCGATAAATCATAACGATTATGGAGCTTATTGCCCAACGACTCAATCAAGATCTAGAAACTCTATTGATAGGACCATCAGAAAAGAATGAATAAAGAAGGCATTGTTCAATTAAAAATCAAAGCAGTAAGGACCATCACCCTACTTTCCCATTTCCCTACCTAATCCTCGGTGGCCTAACGGGCTATTCCAACTACGCGCAGATCGGTTGGTGAGCTTACGCGCTCAACCTGACAGAATTCCTAGCACTAACCTTAGCCAGAGCAGTGGTTTGCTGAATCTACCAGAAGGAGATCCGGCGAGAAACTCAGTAGATTATTTCTGTGGGCTAGTGTTCACGTCGAACTCTTCGTTAGAATCGATAAGTTCGACGAAGACGGTGACCGATGAAGAGCCTAAAAGCAATGAAAGCGGACCCAGAGGATCCAACAAGACATGTTTTGGGCGAAGGCGGCTTTACGTTGCCCCATCACCTGGGTCAGATATGTAATTAGCATCAGCCACGATAAGAGGATAATCGTGTCGCGCCGCTTTATCACAGTAGTGTTCTGACGCTTTTTTTATCATACTTACATATCAGTAGGAGGGGATTATTTCCATAATTTTTACCATCACTGACCTTTGATACTGACCACTCATTAGTGATAGTCAGACTTAGACAGTATGAAGGTTATTAGAAAGAAAAAAAAACCAAATTGTGAATAAGGATTCTGAAACATAAACATTCAATTCAAATCATGACTACAAACGAACACCACCGACACCGACAATAAATTCAAAGTCGACTCACTCTGTGCATCGACAAACAGTTCGCATCCTTATTTTAATTGTAAATTTCTCGTCGAGGAGCATTAGTATTTAATTAAAAGTTGTCTCACGGCCGAGGCTGTATGCGGTTGACGCAGAGTTTCATAAAATCACGGAGCGTTACCGGCGAGCGAGTTTGTCTTATTCACTTGCGTGTTTATTGTTCTGTAGCTCGTTTTTAATGTGATCACGTCGTTTCGGGTATATCTTAGGAAGATTCGTGGTTCCATTCGGGACATTATTTCATATTTAAAGTATTCAAAATTCAAAATAATTCATACATACAGAATCAGGAGATACAGGATCTCTCAACAGGGACTTCCGAATTTTGACAACTGATAATGGCCATCTTGTTACTGGAGCCCGTAGACATCCACAACGTGAATGCGCCACCCACCTTGAGATATAAGTTCTAAGTCCTCAGTATAGTTACAACGGCTGCCCCGCCCTTTAAACCGAAACGCATTACTGCTTCACGGCAGAAACAGGCAGGGTAGTGGTACCTACCCGTGCAGACTCACAAGAGGTCCTGCCACCAGTAAAAATTAGTTGTCATTTACATATTTTTCCCTACCTATTCTAGTAACCTCGAAGAGTAGATTCGCCAAACGAGTAGGTTGATATTGCTAACACTAGCCCTAGCAAGAGCAGTGCTTCGCAGAATCTACCACCGGATCAGAAACGCGACCCACTGAGAAGATTCGGCGAAAAACTTAGTAAGCTCATTTACATGCTTTAATTACTAATGCTTAAAGTTTTTCAACTCTTAAACTTTAAAATATCTATCTCTAAACAATAGAACCCACATCCAAGCACGATTTAAAAGAAATTACTAAAATTGATAATAATACGTAACTAATCGTTATTTAATTACTAGCTGACCCGGCAGACTTCGTAGTGCCTCAATCGATAAATAAAAGACCTAAACTTTTGTATAAAATAAACTTAAAACAAACAAAAGGAATCCGTCCGAAGGGGGACACATCAAAGGAAAAACAAAATTGTTATTTTTATTTAATTCCGAGCTTTTAGCATATTTATCTACCTTTTAAACCTTCTCTAGATTTCCACAAATAATTCAAGACCAAAATTAACCAAATCGCTCCAGCCGCTCTTGAGTTTAAGCGAGACTAACGAACAGCAATTAATTTTTATATATATAGATATAAATTGAAGAGACATTCTGAGGTAATAGGTAAAATAGCAATTACAAATTAGTAAAAGTGTAGATATTGTTCATGACTGCCAATTAATATTTTCAATTAAGTGTTGTTAATTTACTAAGCAGTTAATTAGTCATCAATTGGTTTTCAATAAAGGTTTTATGGATTGCAAAAATCGGTAATAAATACTGTCGTCTATTATAACATTTCATAACATTTATTTATGTTAGATTTTATTGTTTTTATGTGCTGTTGATAGTGAGCCTTTTGAGCCCGCATGAATAGGTACTACCACTTTGCCTATTTCTGCCGTTAATTAGCAATACGTTTCGATTTGAAGGGTTCGGCAGTTCTTGTACTGTAAAAACTGAGACTTAGAACTCATGTCTGAAGGTGGGTGGCGGCATCAAAGTTGTTGATGTCCATGGGCTCCGGTGACCACTTAACAGACGTGGGCCGCGAGCTAGTCCACGTTTGTAAAGTAGTAGCTGTGTAGTAGTAAGCAATAATTTTTTTTAACACACATTCATTTAGGACTCTTATATGTATTATTTATTATATATCTTAAAAAATTCTACAGAGATATTATATAGTATAGAATTCTAATTTCTTCGAAAAAAATGTATTAAATCCAATATACCTATACACTCATCCAAGTCGGAGTTATTAAGATTAAAAAAAAAATTTATGCATGCAAAATTGCTTTTTTGTCCATAATGATTCCTATAAATTCTTAGAAATAACATACTAAAAATTAATATAGTTAATATGTAAGCAAAATTTTGATATCGTCGGCATCATCACGTCCCAAATTTAGCTTCAACTTGCTATTTATTACCAGTACTTATAATAAAAAAAAATATATATATTTACATTCTTTTTAACATTTCCAACTCGTCATATAGCTCTCGTGGTGATATTCTGAAGAGTAATTCACCCTTATTTGTAGTTCTTTATTCATTTACATTCTATTACAACCCACCATTATCAGCTAATGTATCTTTCTTTATCTTTAACTAGCGACCCGCCCTCGCTTCGCTTCGGAAACTGTAATTTATTATTGATTTCTCCACTATTTAATGGATGTTATTATACATATAAACCTTCCTCTTCAATCACTCTATCTATTAAAAAAACCGCATCAAAATCCGTTGCGTAGTTTTAAAGATTTAAGCATACATAGGGATATAGGGACAGAGAAAGCGACTTTGTTTTATACTATGTCGTGAAGACAGTTGTTTACCAATTTTTTTACTTCTAAAAGCATTAAAGTCCTATGTACTTTCATTACCTATTTCTTTGAAACGATACGAAAGTATTAACATTCGGATCTTGTAGGACCCGAGCATTATTTTCTCGTGCTGCGAAATTGCCTATAGGGGACACCGGGATGAACAGACTAAGTGGGTATATACACAGTCAGGAACTTCAGAGGAATAGAATGTCATCTCTCTAAAAAATTTACTCATTAAGTTTTAATAATAATATGTATATACTTTTCAAGTGACCAGAATTCATAGATGTAAGTACAACTTAAACAAAAAAAACACGTGTGGCACTCGGGGACTGCCGCGGTAAAGCTATTCCATAGCATTTTTTATCAACTTATGCAATTATAATTAGACAATAATAATTTAATATTAAAACCATAATAAAATAAGACCACGCTATATTTATAAACATTAACAAAAGCAAAACATTAACTGTCCCCTTCACACTCATAAGCTAAACCGCGCGAGAGAGAGATGGGCAGACGGGCAGACTTTTCACGATGCGCGTGCAGTGCGACGTCACGCCACGCGTTTATTCACAAACACTACATAAGCGCAACGTGTTGAATGCAAGCTACATGGTAGGCGGAGTGGGGGTGTTAGGTTTTATTTTCGTTACGGTATTTCTTGATTTGGTCGCCGCACTCAAAGCCCGCGATAAAAGCTATGCAATAGCTTAAAATGTTAAAAGCCGGCATTAGGCTTCCAATCTAAGATCCAGTCTAAGATGTAGCTGGAGTTTAGGTCTACTATAAAATACTGCTTCACGAAGTAATCAAAAAACGTAATCTATGCATATAAATAAAATTGGAGTGTCTGTTTTTTAGTATATACGGTACATACACCAAAATAATTTTTTTTACAATTTTTGTCTGTCTGTTTGTCTGTTTGTTCCGGCTAATCTCTGGAATGGCTGTACCAATTTTGACGAGACTTTCACTGATAGGTAGCTGATGATATAAGGAGTAACTTAGGCTACTTTTTTTAGATTAGTTTCGTACCGCGGCTTCACCCGCGGTACGACAATAACCACGGTAACATCGCGAGACTCAGCTATCAATAATAAAATTTAATGTTCCGAAGCGAAGCGAGGGCGGGTCGCTAGTTGTATATAAATTACCAAGTGATCATATAATTTCAACATTATCTGACATAATTAACCTAAAATATGTTCAGCGGTGCTCATTATTAAAGATAGCCTCAGTATTTTTTTGGAAATGCGGTCTCTTATAATAATAAATATTTACTAACAATCACGCCACGTTAATTGGTCCCGTGCTAAGTTCGTAAAGAACTTGTGTTACAGGTACCAGATAACAGAAATAAATGTAAGATTTTTATTATACACACACATATATTTCATATACATCCATAACCCTGGAAAACACATTTTATATTTATCATACAAATGTCCTTCCCTTGGCGGGATTCGAACCCGCGACCCTCTTGTGTAGTGACCATGTCACTTACCACTACACCAGACGGCCGTTAAATTATCTCTTATGGCATTACCAATATTTAGTTTAATCAAACATCAAGACTATTGATCCCACAGTCGCTCAGCGTCCATTCGTCTCTGTTCTGCGCTGGTGCATTCCATTGTCGGACTCCGACTGCAGCGTGATCTTTTCAAAATTATCCAATCTAGGTCATCCGATACTTTTTGGCTCCGATAAAACAAATATATTCTATTTGCTTTACAATCACGTATATCCGATCTATCTGAAGCAAACGAATAAAACGGATTATTTAAGGACTAATCAAGAATCACATTGTGATCATCATACATTAAAATACTGTGTTTTTATTTTTTATTGCTTAGATGGGTGGACGAGCTCATAGCCCACCTGGTGTTAAGTGGTAACTGGAGCCCATAGACATCTACAACGTACATGCGCTACCCACCTTGAGCTATAAGTTCTGAGGTCTCAGTATAGTTACAATGGCTGCCCCACCCTTCAAACCAAAACGCATTACTGCTTCACGCCAGAAATAGGCAAGGTGGTGGTACCTACGTGTGCGGACTCCCAAGAAGTCCTACCACCAGTAATAATCATGAGATCTTGTGTTTCGATCCAAAATTGCGCCAAAAAATAACACATTTTTTATTTTTTTATAGTACAGTGTATAGGTGCTTTAACTCAACGAAATTTAAAAAAAGATCAATGCCTAATAATCTAATATCGAATGAATTGCCTGTAAATTCGAGTGGCACGTGCCTCGAATGTAGTTTAGGCCTCCGGTGGGCAGCTTCTCTGAAAGGCTGTCTCTCAACACCGCAGTCTGGAGTTTTCACAATCATTGAAAGTATTATTACGCTGTTTAAGACCTTTATTGCGCGGTTCCAATAAGAATAACATTGCCAATTGGTATATTTCCTCTTGATAAGTTTATGTTGTTTTTTTTAACTTACAGTATCGTTTAAATCACATTTGTAATATAAATTTTGTATTGCTTAGATGGGAGGACGAGCTCACAGCCCATCTGGTGTTAAGTGGTTACTAGGGCCCATAGACATCTACAACGTAAGTGCCGCCTTGAGATGTGAGTTCCGAGGTCTCAGTATAGTTACAACGGCTGACCCACCCTTCAAACCGAAACGCATCACTGATTCACGGCAGAAATAGGCGGGGTGGTAGTATTTTGATCGTATTTTTGTATATATTGGGCAAACGGTAAGGCGAAAGAAATCGCTGACAGGAATAAATCTCTAAGTCGATTGTGTTCGTTTTACAGATGACGACTTTTTAAATACTAAATTTGTGTTTTTATTTTATTAATATAACATTTACGTTACAGGGAGGGACTATTTCTGTTTCTTATTTTAGTGGTTCTTTTATCACATCGGTTTTTGGTTCTATGATATGCATTATACATTCCACTAGAATTTTTACTTTTAAATACCGAAGTGATAAGAATATCACATTAGTTTTTCACGCCGTTGTCTGTCTGTGAGCATGGTTATTTGTAAGATTTTAGTGCGTGAATTCACTGGTGCCCAGTATTTTGTATCTCCTGGTCTGAGAGATAAATGACCGCGACTGGATAATCAGTAGTAGAACAGGCATCTACAACGTAAATGCGCCACCCACCTTGAGATATAAGTTCTAAGGTCTCAAGTATAGTTACAACGGCTGCCCCACCCTTCAAACCGCATTACTGCTTCACCGCAAAAATAGGCAGGGTGGTGGTACCCACCCGCGCGGACACACAAGAGGTCCTACCACCAGTGATTGTTAATGTATATGATTTTAAGGTGCGTGTGGAATAAATAAGTGCTTCCTATACTGCAGTTTGACTTCAATCCGCAACGACGACAGTTGAGAACATATTTCCTAAAGGCTTTCTATTTACCGACCTTCTTCTTCATCAGGACGCCTCTAAACTCCTCAGGTAGTTCACCGGCCGAAAGTATCTCATACGGTAAAAAGGTCAATATTCAAGAAGTCCCATACTTCGCATTCTAGCACACATGCGGTGCAGCAATACTCTCTCCAATCTGGATAATTACTTCGGCTCGTTGTGCTAGAAATGATACTATGTAAGTTTTCTGTGTGTGTGTGTTTTTTTTTGCTTAGATGGGTGGACCAGCTGGTGTTACCACAGCCCACCTGGCGTTAAGTGATTACCGGATCCCATAGACATCTATAAACGTAAATGCGCCACCCACCTTGAGATATAAGTCCTAAGGTCTCAGTATAGTTACAACGGCTGCCCCACCCTTCAAACCGAAACGCATTACTGCTTCACGGCAGAAATAGGCAGGGTGGTGGTACCATCCCGTGCGGATTCACAAAAAATCCTACCACCAGTAAAGAGTGTTTGTTTTTACACGTGTGTGTATACGTCGTTATTCCTTCATCAATGGAATTTGTATTATCAATTAATTCCGTCAGATACTTTAAATAACAAAATAAGACCGGTGTTAATGAGGGATTGTTTTGCTTTCGTCCATGCACAAAATTAAATTTATTTCACTGTTTAATCATATTCATTAAATACGTTCATTATTTACTACAATGTACATATATACATATTGAATATGATTTTTATTGCCTTATTATCGTATAATTTTGCACATAGATAGATAAAGAAGCCTTTCTTGACAACCTAAATTCATATTTAGGTACATACTGTGAAGTCGTCGTGGCCTAAAGGATAAGACGTCCGGTGCATTCGTATGTAGCGATGTACCGATGTTCGAATCCCGCAGGCGGGTACCAATTTTTCTAATGAAATACGTACTTAACTGGTGGTAGGGTTCTGTGTAGAAGCCCGCCCGGGTTGGTACCACCGTCCTGTCTATTTCTGCCGCAAAACAGTAATACTGTGTTCCGGTCTGAAGGACAGGATAGCCGGTGTAACATACATAAGGCTGCTCATCCAGGCCAGGATAGGCAGCGCATCTGAGTCTCTGATGTAATTTGGATGTCTATGGGCGACGGTTATCATT
Source organism: Bombyx mori (assembly GCF_030269925.1). NCBI lineage: Eukaryota > Metazoa > Arthropoda > Insecta > Lepidoptera > Bombycidae > Bombyx > Bombyx mori. Next base: position 15,016,028 of record NC_085112.1, read on the forward strand.
TCCCATCAGAAGAGCCGTAAGCTCGTCTGCCTATCGAAAGCAATAAAAAAAAAAAGGGTTGGTACCACCGCCCTGCCTATTTCTGCCGTGAAGCAGTAATACGTTTCGGTTTGAAGGGTAGGGCAGCCGTTGTAACTATACTGAGATCTTAGAACTTATATCTCAAGGTGGGTGGCGCATTAACGTTGTAGATGTCTATGAGCTTCAGTAACCACTTAACACCAGGTGAGCTGTGAGCTCGTCCACTCATCTAAGAAAAAGAAAAAAAATACTCTTAATTTAATTTGTCTAAGCATTTGACCCCACTAAGCGTGGTCTCGCCTTGTCGTGGCGGTGGGGCTTAAGCGTGCACCCCGACACCGTGGAGCAGCGTTGTCTGCACAGGAGTGCCGCGAACTAAGTAGACTGCATACCGTGTTCCCTTTTTCCCACCTTTGCTGGACAAAGGGTGCGTGAAGGGGGCGAGGGCTCCCTTCTGGAGCCCTCTTGGATGCTAGGCCATGTCCCCGGCAGCTCTCTGGTTGCTAAAGGGGAAGGCCTTCCAGAGGGGGGTACCGGTACGCCGGCGTGGCCACATCATGGTCAGACGTGTGGGTCTGTCAGTAATGGCAGACCCCAAGAGGATGAGAAGTGAACCGGAGGGCACTCCCTTCCGGTCGCTGGTTGCCATGTCCCCGGTTGCCTCTTGGCAGCTACAGGGGAAGGCCCTCCAGAGGGGGGTACCGGTTTACCGGCGTGGCTTCGTAGAAGCATACCGTAATCCCTACCGAGTAGGGGACGGGGGCCGCTGATTAGCAGGGGCCGCGAGGATGCGAACCTCTATAAAAAATGCCCTAATCCTAAGCTTGTGACGTGCCCGGTGATGGGATGAGTGGCTGGAGGGAGTCCAGTCGTGAGGGCCGTCCCAGGGGACCGACCCCTGGTTAAACATCAAAGGAAAAAACAAATGATGGCAAAGTTTTTAAAAAATTTACCCCAGGAGGGTACCACCTTAGGTGGAGAATCCCTCCGTGCTTCCACCTCGGTGGGAGCACGCTGCCCCGCGTATTCTGGAGGGGGCAAAGCTTGCCATGACGAAGGGGGCTGTGTGACGGGCAGCGGAAAACCCGTCGAACAGAGACACGCCAGCGCTGACTTGACGCACTCTGGGCTCGTCAGTGACAGCGAGGCGGCTGGCTCGAAAGAGACAACCGCCAAAAAGGTAAGGCGGAAAAGGAAGACCCAGCGAGTTTCCTCACGCGAGGGGGGAGGGGAGCCAACGTCATCCTCTGGCGCAGATGCCCCGCCGGAGAAGGTTCTGGTAGTCTCCGATGCGGCCTCTGCTGCGGAGGAGATGCCGCCCCCAAAAGGAAGACCTGCCCGGAGGAGGGGCGCGCCGTCACCGGCGCAGTCATCGGCGTCGATGTCTGTCGCCTCATTGGACGGGCGAACGACAGAGGAGGAAGAAGGCGGCCTTCAAGACCCTGCCTTGGTCATAGACAGGGCCATGAGGACCGTCAAGTCATATGCGGCCAACGGCACTAAGACCAAAGCCGCTGGCCGTAAGCTGCGAGAGGTGGTCTCGCAGGTCTCGAAGGTTCTGCCTTCGGTTGCTTCCGCCAATGACCAGGTGGTACAGCTGATGGCGGAGAATTCGAGGCTTCGAGCACTACTTCAAGCCCAACAGCAGCCTGATGATGAGGCTTCTGCTTCGAGGAAGGCAGCGGCGTCGACGCCGTCGCCCGCGTTGCCCCGGGCCACTGGGTTGCGAACTCCACCGGCCCATGTACCGGCAGCGACGTCATGTATCGCCGGGGCGCCTCAGAACCGCCGTTCCCCGGCGCTGACTGGCGACGGGTGGCCTGTGCTGCCGTCACCGCGCGCGGCTGAGCAGCGGCCACGTCTCCCGTCGCCGCGCACTAGGGAGATGACCGCTACAAAGCGGCAGCAAGCACTCGTAGGGCCACGGGAGCTGGCTGGAAAATTCAGCCTGGACGAGGTCATCAGTCGCACCGTCCAGGTTGTATTAGAAAGGCTGGACGGCAGGCTGGCGGCCCTCGAGGCACAGCTTATTGCTCCGGCTGACGCTCGGCGACCGGCATATGCCGCGGTGTCGGGTACTCCAGCCGCTCGCCCCGTCCCCGTACGGGCTCCAGCCACTAGGTTGGGCCCGGGACGGGATAGAACCAAGCGGGGGGGGGGGCACCAATGCGAAGTGCCCATCGCAAGCACCCCAGCCTCGTCCGCTGCCTCCGCCCCCATCTAACATGGACGAAGGGTGGAACGTGGTGGCCCGGCGGGGTGCCAAGAAGGCTCCACCAGCAGCTGCACAAGTTGGTAGAGCGCCAGCGGCTACAGCAGCTCAGGTTGCTCCCCATCAGGGTCGGGCGCCTGTAGCCGCTAAAAACAAAAACAAAAAAAAAACGACGAAGAAGCAACCGCGCGCGCCGCGGTCGGCGGCAGTGGTCCTAACGCTGCTGCCGGCTGCCAAAGCCAAGGGCATGACATACGGAGATGTCATTGCTCGGGCGCGCGCGGCAGTTGACCTGGATGAGATCGGGGCGGGGGAGGGCCTCCGCTGTAGGCAGACAGCCAATGGGGCCAAACTGCTAGAATGTCCCGTTGCCGATAGTCCCGGCATCGCGGAGCGTCTGGCGGCAAGGCTCCGTATGGTCCTGCCTGAAGAGGAGGTGCGGGTGCATAGGCCGGTCAAGATGGCCGAATTGAAAGTGACCGGCCTAGACGACTGCACCACCAGGGATGAGGTGGCAGCGGCCGTCGCTGCCCAGGGCAACTGTGCCCTGCAGAACATAACAGTAGGCGAGCTGCGCTCCGGTTATACCGGGGCTGGTTCCGTGTGGGTACGTTGCCCGGTGGAGGCGGCCGTTGCCCTGGCTGCTCCTCCGCCCGGGAGACCGTCGGGGGATCCGGGCAGGTTGCGCGTGGGCTGGATAGCAGCCCACGTGCGCCTGCTAGAACCGCGTGCCTGGCGGTGCCTAAGGTGCTTCAGCACTGGGCACTGCCTCGCCAGGTGCGTGAGTGCGGTTGACCGCAGCGGACTGTGCTTCCGCTGTGGTCAGCCTGGACACAAGGCGGCCGTGTGCTTGGCTGCGCCGCATTGTTCGTTATGTGCGGCGGCCGGACGCAAGGCTGACCACCGGACCGGGGGCAAGGCATGCCCCCCGGCCGGCAAAAATGCAGTTAGAAATTGGCGCCGCCAAGCTAAGCGTCGCCAAAAGAAGCGGTCGGCCGGGGGAGCACCGGCTGGCACTTTGGCCCCCGCTGAGGCGTTCGAGCCCGATAGCGGGGACAATAGAGTAGGGGAGGGGGCGATGGATGTGGTCCAGGTTTAATGGATCACACCTATCGCTTCCTCCAAGGAAATTTGAACCACTCCGCCGGAGCTCAGGACATGCTGCTCCAGACTATGGCGGAGTGGTCAATTGACGTGGCTGTGGTCGCCGAGCCGTACTTCGTTCCCCCAGCGGACGACTGCTGGTTTGGGGACGTTGATGGCTTGGCGGCCATACATATAAGAAGATCCGCGATGATTCCTCCCCTGGCGATGGTGACCAGGGGCCCCGGGATCGTCGCGGTACAATTAGAAAATGCCGTCGTGATCGGGGTGTACTTCTCTCCAAATCGGCCTACCGTCGAGTTCGAGCGGTTTCTGGACGGGCTAGAGGTGATCGCTCGTCACCTCTCTCCCCGTTCGGTAATACTGGCGGGGGACTTCAATGCGAAGTCTGTCGCTTGGGGTTCCCCATCCGCGGACGCTCGTGGTAGGCTGTTGGAGGAGTGGGCGGTCGCGGCCGATCTCTGTATCGTTAACAGGGGCTCGGTCGCGACATGCGTGCGGTGGACGGGAGAGTCTATCGTGGACTTGACGTTCGCGAGCTCGTCCATCGCACAGCGCATCCTCGGCTGGGGCGTGGTGGTGGGGGCGGAATCGTTGTCGGATCACCGATATATCCGGTTCGATCTTTCCGCTCCCGCGCCGACGCCGGCCGCAGGCGCTCGCGGGGTTAACCCCCCGCGGAGTGCGTTCCGATCATTCCCTAGGTGGGCATTGAAGCTCCTGAAGAAGGAGCTCCTGGTGGAGGCCTCTATGGTGGCGGCGTGGACGCCCATGTGCCCACACCCTTTCGATGTGGAGGCTGAGGCCGAATGGTTCCGCGGCGCGATGCACCGCATATGCGATGCCTCGATGCCCCGGGTCGGCCCTCGGCATTGCGGACGGCGGCAGTCGCCCTGGTGGTCGCCTGAAATTGCGAGATTGCGTGCAGTCTCCATTCGGGCGAGCCGCCAGTGTGCTAGACACCGCCGTCGCCGTCACCTGCGGCGCGACGACCCCGTCGCGTTCGCAGAGGAGGAGACCCGGCTGCACGGCGAATATCGCGCTGCGAAGGACGCCCTGCGGCTGGCCATCAGGCGGGCCAAGGAGCAGAACATGGAGAGACTCTTGGAGGCGCTCGAAGCGGATCCATGGGGGAGCCCGTACAGGCTGGTGCGCGGCAAACTGCGCCCGTGGGCCCCCCCTTTGACTGAGCGACTCCAGCCTCAACAGCTGCGGGACATCGTTTCGGCGTTGTTCCCGCAGGAGCGGGAGGGTTTTGTTCCCCCCGCTATGGGTGAGCCGTCGGACGCCATCGACGGCGAAGCCCCTGCTGAGGTGCCCCATATTACTGGGGCAGAGCTCCGTGTGGCCGTTGTCAGGATGACTGCAAAGGACACGGCCCCCGGCCCGGACGGAGTCCATGGTCGGGTGCTGGCCTTGGCCCTCGATGCCCTAGGGGACCGGCTCCTGGAGCTATTTAATGGTTGCCTGGAGTCGGGACGGTTTCCGTTGCTCTGGCGGACGGGCAGATTTGTGCTGTTGAAAAAGGACGGGCGCCCGGTGGATACAGCCGCCGGGTATCGTCCTATCGTACTGCTGGACGAGGCGGGAAAATTGCTGGAGCGTATTCTGGCTGCCCGCATCGTTCAGCACCTGGTCGGGGTTGGACCTGACCTGTCGGCGGAGCAGTTCGGCTTCCGGGAGGGCCGTTCGACCGTGGATGCAATTCTTCGCGTGCGGGCCCTCTCGGACGAGGCTGTCTCACGGGGTGGGGTGGCGCTGGCGGTGTCTCTTGACATCGCCAACGCATTTAACACCCTGCCCTGGTCTGTGATAGGGGGGGCACTGGAGAGGCATGGGGTGCCCTTCTACCTCCGCCGGCTGGTTGGCTCCTATTTGGAGGCCAGGTCGGTCGAATGTACCGGGTACGGTGGGACCCTTCACCGTTTTCCGGTCGTGCGTGGTGTTCCGCAGGGGTCGGTTCTCGGACCCCTCTTGTGGAACATCGGGTACGACTGGGTGCTGAGGGGTGCCCTCCTCCCGGGTCTCCGCGTTATTTGTTACGCGGACGACACGTTGGTCGTGGCCCGGGGGGATGATTATAGAGAGTCTGCCCGTCTCGCCACAGCGGGAGTGGCCCTCGTCGTCGGGAGGATCAAGAGACTGGGCCTCGACGTGGCGCTCAGTAAATCCGAGGCCTTGTGGTTTCACGGGCCGCGGAGAGCGCCACCTGTCGACGCCCACATCGTGGTTGGGGGCGTCCGGATAGGGGTCAGGGTGCAGTTAAGGTACCTCGGCCTCGTGTTGGACGGCCGGTGGGCTTTTCGTGCTCACTTTGCGGAGCTGGTCCCTCGATTAATGAGGACAGCCGGTTCTTTGAACCGACTGCTCCCGAATATCGGGGGGCCGGATCAGGTTGTACGCCGCCTCTACGCTGGGGTGGTGCGATCGATGGCCCTGTACGGTGCGCCTGTATGGGCTGAGCCACGGAATCGGGCTACTATGGCTCGGTTCCTGCGCCGGCCGCAGCGCACCGTTGCTATCAGGGTCATCCGTGGATATCGCACCGTCTCATTCGAGGCGGCGTGTGTGTTGGCGGGGACGCCGCCATGGGAGCTGGAGGCGGAGTCGCTCGCTGCCGACTATCGGTGGCGCAGTGAGCTTCGTGCTCTGGGCGTGGCGCGTCCCTCCAAAACTGAGCTGCGGGCGCGGAAGGCCCATTCTCGGCGGTCCGTGCTCGAATCGTGGTCGAGGCGGTTGGCCAACCCCACGTGGGGTCTACGGACCGTCGAGGCGATTAACCCGGTCTTTTATGACTGGGTGAATCGTGGCCGAGGACGCCTCACCTTCCGTCTGGTGCAGGTGCTGACTGGGCACGGATGCTTCGGAAAGTACCTGCACCGGATAGGAGCTGAGCCGACGACGAGGTGCCACCATTGTGGACACGACCTGGACACGGCGGAGCATACGCTCGCTGTCTGCCCCGCTTGGGAGGTGCAGTGCCGTGTCCTTGTCGCAAAGATAGGACCAGACTTGTCGCTGCCTGGCGTCGTGGCGTCGATGCTTGGCGGCGACGAGTCTTGGAACGCTATGCTCGACTTCTGCGAGTGCACCATCTCGCAGAAGGAGGCGGCGGGGCGAGTGAGGCAAAGCTCTCCTCACTACGCAGAAACCCGCCGCCGCCGAGCAGGGGGTCGGGACCGGGGTCCCGTCCGTAACCCGGCCCCCTAAGAGCTTCGGGCTCCACCCGCTTTGTGCGGGGAGGAGCTTAGGCGTGGGGCAGCGTGGTAGGTCGCGTTCCCCCGACCGCTCCGGGGGAAGGTGTAGCGCGGCGCTATCAATCGGGCTCTTGGCCCGTCGACCGAGGGAACCGGCGGTCATGTTGCTGGCGGCCGCCGGTCCGGCGTCTGGGGGACGGCGGGATGGATGTAATGTGCTCTGCGTAAACCCTGTCCCGCCGTCTCAATAGCTCCGACTGGGTTTCCGCCCGGTCCGGGGTAGGGCGCCGGCTGTGAGCGGCAGGAGTTTTTAGTGAGGTTCGACTCCCACATACCCCACCTGCCGTGCGGGTGGGGATCCGGCGATTTTCTCCTGTGGAAAAAAAAAAAAAAAAAAAAGCATTTGACATCGGCAAAGATTGTTTTGCTTTCGCATAGGCCTCCCCCAAAAAATAGAAGCACATAGAAAGAACTAATCACATCACATTAAGGTCTGGGCACTTGCTTGACTTGGGTGAAGTCTTCATGAAAAAGGATATAGATCTAGAAAATCTAAATTTTAGACAATCTTTACTTGTTTCAAGGAAATTATAATATGACGTCTCGTTAAATGACCTCTACTGTATCTCTGACTACCGACTGCTGGGCAGGATGTGTGAATTAAAATCCTGTCTGTCTACATATTTATGTGTTTATAAGTGATTAGCCGTACTCGCCCGCTTCGCTGGGCGTTTAGAATTAACATTATTATTTATTGTCAATATTATTTTGAAGTCGTCGTGGCCTAAAAGATAAGACGTCCGGAGCATTTTTGTTGAAGCGATGCACCGGTGTTCGAATCCCGCAGGCGGGTACCAATTTTTCTAATGAAATACGTACTCAACAAATGTTCACGATTGACTTCCACGGTGAAGGAATAACATCGTGTAATAAAAGTGAAACCCGCAAAATTACAATTTGCGTAATTACTGGTGGTAGGACCACTTGTGAGTCCGCGCGGATAGGTACCACCGCCCTGCCTATTTCTGCCGTGAAGCAGTAATACGTTTCGGTTTGAAGGGTGGGGTAGCCGTTGTAACTATACTGAGACCTTAGAACTTACTCAAGGTGGGTGGCGCATTTACATTGTAGATGTCTATGGGCTCCAGTAACTACTTAACACCAGGTGGGCTGTGAGCCCGTCCAACCACGTAAGAAATAAAAAAAAAAAAAAATTATGGTTCACTATTTTGGCGATCATGGCTTACACATAAAAGATAGATTTATGATGTCGCGGGCTTTTTGTAGGAATATTTAAGACAAATATATCCATAATATATTATTTACGTTAACTCAAACGATTTTTACAGAGCCCACTAGAATAACTCGCAGATGTTTTTTTTTTTTTTCGATTTACTTGACACTTATCGTTATATAATATTAGGTAATTCATACTATTTCTTTATAAATAATAGCCTATGTATTATTCTGATGTGTAAGCTATATTATTGTAAAGTTTCATCAAAAGATTCAGTAGTTTTTGCGTGAAGAGTAACAAACATACATCCATACATTCTTACAAACTTTATATATATATAAAAAACGAATGCCATAGCGATATACTGTCACTTGCTGTCGATTATTAAAGCTGGAGGTTGTCAACAATAAATATTTGGTATTAAATGTGTTATTAAAAGTGCGATAAACTTTGGAATGTCGGCATATTCCTCATCTATACTAATATAAAAATCTACAGTGGTTTTTACGGATGTTCCATTATAACTACTGAACCATGCATCCGATTGACTTGAAACTTAGTACCCATGTAGAAAATACATGTACTTAATGGATAGGCTAATATTTATATGAGTGTTGGACTCCCTAATAATAATGACAATAAATAATGATGTTAATTTTAAATGCGCAGCGAAGCGGGCGAGTACAGCTAGTATATTTATATATATTATTTTACTTCGATAGAGACCCAATGTACTCAGTCTGGGTTGGTGGTGAAAATAATTCAACGAGCCATATGAGAGAAATCAGCGAAATCTACTTTCACCCGAATTACGTAACATTCACTGAAGACGAAATAGCCCTGAATGACGTAGCGCTACTGAAGTTAAAGAAACCTTTGATTTTTAATGAAAGAATAAAAGCTCTTGATCTGCCGGTAGGAACCAATTTCAAGGGTCAAAGGCACGAATTAGTTGGACGAGTCACAGATGCGGTTGGTGGTGATTACATTTATTATCTAATAGTGCTTAAGTTGGAATTTGATGACAAATTAACATAGGCTATATCAGTCAGTATATGTCTGATGATATAAAATACTACCTGATCTGGCAGACTTCGTAGTGCCTCAATCGATAAATAAGAGACCTAAACATTTGTATAAAATAAACTTAAAACAAACAAAAGGAATCCGTCCGACGGGGGACACATCAAAGCGAAAACAAAATTGTTATTTTTATTTAATTCCGCACATTTATCTACCTTTTAAACCTCTGGACTTCGACAAATAATTCAAGACCAAAATTAGCCAAATCGGTCGAGCCGTTCTCGAGTTTTAGCGAGACTAACCAACAGCAATTCATTTTTATATATAGATATCATTAAGGAAAACAAAGTGTATTAAAATGCGGTTTAATTTTGCGTAAAATTGACCGTATGAAATAGGATTCTTTTTCATTCCTTTATCTAAAAACTCTAATCTCTGTTTCGATTAACCTGCAATGCACAGCTGTGACAAACGTCATACAAACGTTCAATACTCCTACTCTAGGGTTGCCTCCAATACCATTAGTGCCGCATGCAAAAGGTGAATAAGTACATCCAGAACCCGAATGTTTTTAGCGAATGTGAGTGACTCAAGTCCCTGACGTGTCTGATTAAATTTTTTCAAACTTTATATTGCTTAAAAGACAATTCTTTATGGAAGCTTGATCTCGTTCGGTTGACTAAAGAAGAATGCTTGAACTCGTTAAAAGGTTATCACGTGATGTTCAAAATACCATACAGTAAGATGCTGGATAGTAGCACCTTTTGTACCCAACGAACTGATACATTTACAACGATTTACTGTATGGTACGTAAAAATCACATTCCAACCCTTATACATTATACGTGAACGCTATCTTCCTGAAAACCCTGAATTTCTTTGTATTCATGCTCTCAAAACACCAGGAAAATTTCTGATCAGGTGTGGATTTTTCTCTCGCTTTATTGGAGCAATGAGATTCGGAGCAAGACCCTAAAATTGGGAGGAAAGGTGAACACTCTTAGATCAAGGGACAGCAGAGATAAACTCGGTAGCCATGGAGGCGATGTAGGGATGTTGTTTAAACTCAACAGCAGGTGGGCTGTGATCTCGTTCATCCAAGTGTTAAAACACTCTGGACTCTCTTTTTTATGATTGTTGAATTACTGGTGGCCCGGAGGCCTCTCCAGTTTCACCAGAACTGGTGAGCGAGCAAGCTCTTAGTCAGGAGGGGTGGGTTTGTTAACAGCTGCCCGAACGCCTCCAAAGAAGACCTAACAACTCAAGAGCAGCTGCTTCGCGAATGAATCTACTACCGGATTGAAATCTCAACCCGCTGAGAAGAACTAAGCGGGCTGATGTATAGGTTAAGTGGTACGCCGAACTCTTTGCCGAGTTCGACGAGTACAAGTACAGTTACTAGGGTTTCTGGGCTCTCTTGAAGGACTTGGACAATTAATACAATTAATGTCAATAATAAGTTCTGTGGCTTTATTTGTACGCCTTGATTATTAATTCTTCTTATTTATTTATTTTCACCTTATCCCACTAGGTGGGGTCGGCACAGCTAATTTTTCTCTTCCATTCTCTTCTTTCAGCCGTCATCTCAACACTCACTCCTCTCTCTCATAATGTCATTCACACAATCTATCCATGTCTTCTTCGATCGACCTCTTCCCCCTCTATCTTGCACTACCATTTCCATACATCTCCTAGTCACATGCATCTTCTCTCTACGCATCACATGTCCATACTACGCTAACCGTCGTTTGGATTATTAGGTAAACGTATTTTCTTTCCCGTTTCAGGGTGAACCAGGTAGTCCGCTTGTACAAAACAATACCCTAACAGGTATTGCTTCTTACCTTGAAGGTAAGGACTGTCGCAAGTCCACCCTTAATTTCTTCATGAGCATGTTACAATATGCTGAATGGATTAAAGCTGTTACTGGATTGTAAACAGTACAAATAAATGTGTCCCTACAATGTTTAGTTGTGATTTTAATATTTTTTAAGGGATTTTATGACCTGGTAACTAAGACCTTTAGGTCAAGTCTTATTTTAATTTATATTCTTATATTTATAAAAAATGATTATATGGATTATATGAAATGAAGATGATTAATTAGAGACATTAATCAACTGGGATAAAATAAAATGAAATGAGATGAGATGATACGGAATGAAATATAATCTCAGTAAAATGGTAGTCATTTACTGAGATTTTTACAGTTGACTTTTTGGAGAATTCCCGAAAAGTTACATCCAGCGACTTTGTTTCTTTTCCCACATTTGTGCACTTTCACAGATATTAACCAGCTAATAAACCACCGTTGACTCCATTGAGCGGTTGGTGGTGCAAGGGAAAGTCGAGGGCAAAAGATCTCGCGGACGATCTCCAACACGATGGACCGACCTCATAAAATCTGTTACTCACTCCAACATAAATGTTTGCTCTCACTCTGCGAAACATCGTGCCACATGGCGTCGCATCGCGAGAGCATCGGTATCGCAGGATCCGACTGATGCATGACCACGACCACTCTGTCAAGAGTGTACGAATAGGAAGAAGAAACCACCGTTATTACACATATAAACTTGAAGAAACACTAAATAGACAAAATAAAACACATCACACAACTTCACTCCTCGCGTTCCCGCCAAAAAGTCTTTGCGATTTTAATTTCTCATCAGTAAGAAAACTACCCGATAAATATATATCGAATCCGGTTCGTGAGGGAAATTGTGCTACGATACACAAACGTTTCAAACTTATACAGATTCTAGGTGGGTAGAATGAAATAATTATATTATTAGGTCAATTGTAATTCACTTAGGGACTGTATTATATGTCGTAAACACTTAAAACTTCAAATATTAAGAACTTTACTTCATCACTAGGATTACTGTATTGAAGCTACAGTGACTGGCTACGTATACTTGAATATGGACATATAATTGAATGGAAAACGCAAATACCAACGTCTCGTTTTTACCATCGCACCGCCCGCCACCGGAGTAGAGTTCATCCATACTACCTGGAGCCACTGCGTTCATCCACAGTACGTTTCCAGAGGTCTTTTTTGCCACGTACCATCCGGCTTTTTTTTTTATGATTGAAGGATTACTGGTGGCCCTGAGGCCTTTCCAGTTTCACCAGGACAGGTGGGCGAGCAAAGGCTCAGCCAGGAGAGGTGGGATTTGCTAACAGCTGCCCGAGCGCCTCCGAAGGAGACCTAACGACTCAAGAGTAGCTGCTTCGCGAATGAATCTACTACCGGATCGGAATCGCGACCCGCTGAGAAGATCCGGCGAGAAACTCAGCGAGCTGATTCATGGGTTAGGTTGCACGGCGAACTCTTTGTCGAGTTCGACGAGTACGGTTACCGAGGTCCCTAAGCCTGCTCCTAGAGCTGAAGGCGTCTAGTGCAAAGGTTATTGGATCTGATGGATCCGTAAGGACGTGTCTAGGGCGTCGACGGTGACTGGCTCCTGCATGATCAGGATTCGGGGAGTAGTCAGCGGCGGCTACGATAAGGCGATTATCATGACGCATAGCCTTATCGAAGTACCGTTCCGACGCTGACTTCATGTATTTCTGTATAGATTCGAGGCCCAGGTCGTCGTGTAGGTCAACGTTCCTCACGAACCACGGAGCTCCGACGGCTAACCTGCAAAAGCGGGATTGTAGAGATTGAAGGGTGTCTATGTGTGTGCGGGCCGCGTGAGCGAACACCACACTCGCGTAAGTCATGACGGGCCTTATGCAAGTTTTGTAAAGTGTCACCTTGTTCCGAAGGGACATTTTACTCCGCTTACAGATCATGGGGTAGAGTCTACCGAGAATAAACGCGGCACGGTCACGGACTGATTTTATATGCGGGCGGAATGTCATCGATGCATCCAGGGTAACGCCCAGGTACTTGACCTTCCTGGCCCAGGGTATGGATTGACTAAAGAGAGTAATCGGGGGTGTGAGATTCCTCCTCCTAATACGGGAGGAAATCCGTGTGGAGCTTCCCCTCTGAAATAGCACCGCAGTACTTTTCGCTGGGTTGATGTCTATGCGCCATTTTCGGAACCACTGTCCTAGGGCTAGGGCTGCGCTCTGAAGCTTCTTCGCGATTAGGGACTTGTTTCTACTGGAATAGTAAACAGTCGTGTCGTCGGCAAATAAAGCTAAATGGGTCGGCGGCGACCGGGGAATATCGTTAACGAATAAGCTAAATAGGAGGGGTGAGAGGACAGAGCCTTGCGGGACTCCAGCTGTGAGAGGTCGTGGGGAGGAGCGGGTTCCCTCGACTCGATATCGAAAAGAGCGGTTCGACAAGAAGTCCCGTATGATGAGCACGAGACTATCCGGCACACCCATGTTGAATAGTTTGAAAATCAAACCGTTGTGCCAGACTTTGTCGAACTTGTTTGTTTTTTTTTGGGGGTTGGTGCTTCCCGCTTCCGTAGGTTTAACCCGCGATTCCCTACAAGTGACCCCTGGGTGGTGCTAAACGGGAGCCGAAAACATAACCGGTGGTAGGACTTAGTCCGACTGGCTGGCGACCACCCTCCAACTAGAATCCGCCGCCAAATAGCCTAGCTGTGTTCCGGCGTGTGGGTTGGAGAGCCAGTTCTATCCCTTCCCTTTCCCCTTCCTTGTTGGGGGTGAGTCTTGGTTACGCCTGGAACTTGCGGAGCAGACGTGCGTGCGAACTCGCGGGGCGTGATTGTTTGACGGGGGTATAGGGAGACCCAGTGAAACGGTATCCGCTGCCGCCCGCCGGTCAGTAGGGGACCTGAACCCGGGTGTCTCTACTAAACTCCGCCCCGGGAAGCTGTCCCGCCAACCGGTGTAAAATTCTGCCGTGCGGTCGTCGTGCCGGAGTCGGAGACCGGAGTGGATCCCGGCGATCGCACGCAGAGTGGACTGGGGGCCCTTCCATGCCCTGCGTCAGTCTCTCACGCAACCCGTGGTCGAGCACGTACTATGTTCCGCGCTTCATTCAGGTGTTGCCTCGATCTCACCTCTAACATCCTACCTCTCCTAATCCTACTCTCCCGAAATATAACAACTTAATGAAGTCGAAAAAAAAGAAAAGGGTTTTACAGGCGGCTCCCCATTCCACATTTAATGTGGATTTCAGCAATGTCAGGGGCCTACATAGCAACCTTGACGCCGTACACCACCACCTTGAGACGGCGCAGCCTGCCCTGCTTTTTTTAACGGAGACGCAGATATCTGCTCCGGATGATACCTCATACCTTGAATACCCCGGCTACGTATTGGAGCACAACTTCCTGCGTAAAGCCGGGGTGTGCGTATTCGTCCGGGCTGATGTCTGTTGTCGCCGTCTTCGGGGCCTCGAACAACGGGACCTGTCCCTCTTGTGGCTGCGCGTAGATCACGGGGGCCGTAGCCGAATCTACGCGTGCCTGTACAGGTCCCACAGCAGTGATGCAGGTTCAGCTCTGTTTGAGCATGTGCAAGAGGGGACTAACCGCGTGCTTGAGCAGTACCCATCTGCGGAGGTGGTGGTTCTTGGAGACTTTAACGCTCACCACCAAGAGTGGTTGGGGTCCAGAACCACTGACCTCCCGGGTCGGACTGCCTACGATTTCGCCTTGGCCTACGGCTTCTCCCAGCTGGTGACACAGCCCACCCGTGTCCCAGATATCGAGGGGCACGAGCCTTCTTTGTTGGACCTTCTGCTGACCACAGATCCGGCCGGATACAGTGTGGTGGTCGACGCTCCGCTTGGATCGTCTGATCACTGCCTTATTCGTGCTGCCGTTCCACTCTCTCGTCCTGATCGTCGAACGACGACCGGGTATCGAAGAGTTTGGCGGTATATGTCAGCAGATTGGGATGGATTGCGTGAATTTTACGCATCCTACCCATGGGGGCGGTTCTGCTTTTCCTCTGCTGATCCTGACGTCTGTGCGGACCGTCTTAAAGACGTGGTGCTCCAGGGGATGGAATTGTTTATTCCCTCCTCTGAAGTGCCCGTTGGGGGTCGCAGCAGACCCTGGTATAACAATGCCAGCAGGGATGCTGCACACCTCAAGCGGTCCGCATACGTGGCATGGGATAATGCCAGGAGACGTCAGGACCCTAACATCTCAGAGGAAAGGCGGAAATATAACGCCGCTTCCAGGTCCTACAAGAAGGTTATTGCCAAGGCGAAGTCGGAGCACGTTGCTAGAATTGGCGAGCGACTGAAGAGCTATCCCTCTGGGAGCCGTGCTTTCTGGTCGCTCGCCAAAGCTGCAGAAGGAAACTTTTGCAGGTCTAGTCTCCCACCACTACGCAAGTCCGATGACAGTCTGGCCCATAGTGCGAAAGAGAAGGCTGACCTTCTGGTCAAACTCTTCGCCTCGAACTCGACTGTGGACGACGGGGGTGCCACACCACCGAACATCCTCCGGTGTGATAGTTCCCTGCCCGAGATCTGCTTTACACAGTGTGCA
Source organism: Bombyx mori (assembly GCF_030269925.1). NCBI lineage: Eukaryota > Metazoa > Arthropoda > Insecta > Lepidoptera > Bombycidae > Bombyx > Bombyx mori. The sequence continues at coordinate 15,031,262 of NC_085112.1, forward strand.
GTCAGGCGGGAACTCCGACTCCTGGACGTCCATAAGTCGAGCGGGCCAGACGGCATCCCTGCAGTGGTTCTGAAAACGTGCGCCCCTGAGCTGACGCCTGCGCTAACGCGTTTGTATCGCCTCTCTTATTGCACTAACAGGGTTCCGTCTTCATGGAAGACTGCCCACGTCCACCCTATCCCCAAGAAGGGTGACCGGTCGGACCCATCGAGCTATAGGCCTATCGCGATAACTTCCTTGCTTTCCAAGGTGATGGAGCGAATAATTAATATACAACTCCTGAAGTATCTGGAGGATCGCCAGCTGATCAGTGACCGACAGTACGGTTTCCGTCACGGTCGCTCAGCTGGCGATCTTCTTGTATACCTTACTCACAGGTGGGCTGAAGCCTTGGAAAGCAAGGGCGAGGCTCTTGCTGTGAGCCTTGATATCGCGAAGGCCTTCGACAGGGTCTGGCATAGGGCACTTCTATCGAAGTTACCATCTTACGGAATCCCCGAGGGTCTCTGCAAGTGGATCGCTAGCTTTTTGGATGGGCGGAGCATCACGGTCGTTGTAGACGGTGACTGTTCTGATACCATGACCATTAACGCTGGCGTTCCACAAGGTTCGGTGCTCTCCCCCACGCTTTTCATCCTGTATATCAATGACATGCTGTCTATTGATGGCATGCATTGCTATGCAGATGACAGCACGGGGGATGCGCGATATATCGGCCATCAGAGTCTCTCTCGGAGCGTGGTGCAAGAGAGACGATCAAAACTTGTGTCTGAAGTGGAGAACTCTCTGGGGCGAGTCTCCGAATGGGGTGAATTGAACTTGGTTCAATTCAACCCGATAAAGACACAAGTTTGCGCGTTCACTGCGAAGAAGGACCCCTTTGTCATGGCGCCGCAATTCCAAGGAGTATCCCTGCAACCTTCCGAGAGTATCGGGATACTTGGGGTCGACATTTCGAGCGATGTCCAGTTTCGGAGTCATTTGGAAGGCAAAGCCAAGTTGGCGTCCAAAATGCTGGGAGTCCTCAACAGAGCGAAGCGGTACTTCACGCCTGGACAAAGACTTTTGCTTTATAAAGCACAAGTCCGGCCTCGCATGGAGTACTGCTCCCATCTCTGGGCTGGGGCTCCCAAATACCAGCTTCTTCCATTTGACTCCATACAGAGGAGGGCCGTTCGGATTGTCGATAATCCCATTCTCTCGGATCGTTTGGAGCCTCTGGGTCTGCGGAGGGACTTCGGTTCCCTCTGTATTTTGTACCGTATTTTCCATGGGGAGTGCTCTGAGGAATTGTTCGAGATGATACCGGCATCTCGTTTTTACCATCGCACCGCCCGCCACCGGAGTAGAGTTCATCCATACTACCTGGAGCCACTGCGGTCATCCACAGTGCGTTTCCAGAGATCTTTTTTGCCACGTACCATCCGGCTATGGAATGAGCTCCCCTCCACGGTGTTTCCCGAGCGCTATGACATGTCCTTCTTCAAACGAGGCTTGTGGAGAGTATTAAGCGGTAGGCAGCGGCTTGGCTCTGCCCCTGGCATTGCTGAAGTCCATGGGCGACGGTAACCACTCACCATCAGGTGGGCCGTATGCCCGTCTGCCTACAAAGGCAATAAAAAAAAAAAAAAAAAAAAAAAAAAAAAAACGCTTTTGCGACGTCGAAGAAGAGAGCTCCCGTGTATAACGGTTTTGGTCGATTAAGCCCCACAAGAATGTGCTCCGTGAGGCGGTGCACCTGTTGAACGCATGAGTGATTTGTACGGAATCCGAATTGTTCATCGATGAGAATGCCCTTGGATGAGACGAAGTCTCTGAGGCGTTTGTAGAGCAGACGCTCATACAGTTTGCCTAGAGACATGAGGAGGCTAATCGGACGGTAGCTCGTCGGATGATTTTTTGGTTTACCGGGTTTATGTATGCCGATAACGTCCGCTTCTTTCCACACCGCGGGAAAGATACAGTTCGCCATAGCGGCATTGAAAATAGATGCCAACATCACGATGAGTTGGACGGGTAGAAGTTTAATAACGCGGTTGGATATACCGTCGGAACCGACCATCCGGCTATGGAATGAGCTCCCCTCCACGGTGTTTCCCGAGCGCTATGACATGTCCTTCTTCAAACGAGGCTTGTGGAGAGTATTAAGCGGTAGGCAGCGGCTTGGCTCTACCCCTGGCAGTGCTGAAGTCCATGGGCGACGGTAACCACTCACCATTAGGTGGGCCGTATGCTTGTCTGCCTACAAAGGCAATAAAAAAAAATTAAAAAAAAATATCTTACGGGTCAACGATTGAAGGAGGTTATATTCCCACACACACAATAGTCATGTCGCGAACATTGTGGAATTCACGTTTGTCATGTCTGATTGAGCTCAATTATTTTGGATTTGAATCAATAGGCAGAATAAACATACCTACCATATATTTTTTCAATTAGAAGGATTGCTGATGGCCCGAAGGTCTTTCCAATTTCATCACCCCTAGCAATTGATTTAGCACTAGGTATAACGCCACTAGCAATGACTTCAACAATAGTCATAATTAAAACTATCTTTACGATTTAATCACGCGTTTCTTAATTCTCATTGTAACGTATCCGTTGAGTGGTATTTACCACAGTAAAACTAGATTAACTATGACTACAACTAGCAAAAACCGGATAAAATTCGTCCGCAAAGTACCAATTTCCTTTCGTGCGAATCCCTCGCCGTATAAATCCTAAAATAAATCACAAACCGAAATTAGAATAACCTATACCATTCATTATTACAATCCTGTACTGAATACAAATAAAACAAAACCCGATTTACAACAAATAAGCGATACATCAGGGCCGGAACGCAACACGAATTCAGCATTTTAGAAGCGCGTAATTAATAAAGTCTGCGCTGGCGCCCTTGCTCTCCCGTTGTTTGCTTTTACACAATTAAAATGCTAATTATTTGCCGACAATTCAAATTGCGAACCGCGTCGAGGCAAGAACTGAGAAATTATATTTTTAGGGTTACTAGGCGTTAACTTTATTAAAAATTAGTTTGAATTTGAATCTTCTTCTTTTTCTCCATCTTATCCCACTAGGTGGGATCGGCACTGCAATTTTTTCTCATCCGTTCTCTTCTATCAGCCGTCATCTCAACACTCACTCCTCTCTCTCTCATATCGTCATTCACACACTCCATCCATGTCTTCTTCGGTCGACCTCTTCGCCCTCTACCTTGCCATTTCCATACATCTCCTAGTCACATGCATCTTGTCTCTACGCATCACATATCCATACCACGCTAACCGTCCGCTCTTTAATTTGTTGATTACCGGGGCTACTTTCACACTTCCTCTGATACACTCATTCTTTATCTTGTCCATTCTTGTCACTCCACACGCCCATCTTAACATTCACGTCTCTGCCGCATGCATTCCTCTTTCATGCTTTATTTACTTTCTGCTAATTTGCTACTACTAGTTACTGCTAGTTTGAATTTGAATACCGGTACCAAATGAGTTTGAGCTACTCAAGCCTAGCTACGTAATAACATGGAGACTTGCCGAAGTCAGTAATTCAAAACCAGATTGATTATCATCAAAACGTCAAACGGCTTCCATAATACGCTGTCACAGAGATGCTACAAATACAGCTCCTTCTTAATCTTCTGGTACAAAATATTAATTTTCCGTCGAATAGTTAGCTCATTTTCCACCCCGAAATAACAAGGTGACGCCAGATCTTACCGAATCACTAGCTGGTATTCTAGTCGATATCAACTAGGAACTCCCGTATCTTAGGGATCTCGATAGTTTTTTTTTCTTTTTCTTTTTGTCACGAACCACAAATATTAGTTTGATAACACACATTATTTTAACCAACAGAATAAGATTCGTTCTTAACTTCCGTCCGAATTGTTGGAACAACTGAAAACAAGTTAAGTAAATGTTCGCGAGTTTGTAAACACGATAACACAATCGCTGCTCCTCGTAAACTCGATGAATTAATTTTGCCGGTTCCGTATAATTTTCGTGCGACCGAATTAACATACGGCCGGGACGTTTCTCGGTTGTCCGTAATACGTAGATGTATTTGAGATGTCCGTAATGAATTTATAGTCTAAACCAGTGATTCTCAACCACTGTTCCGCTGCACTTTTGTGTGCCGCCAAATTTTGCTAATATAATATAATAATGTTAATATTATTAAATTATATCATTTTAAAAGAAAAATATTTTAAACATGAATATAATATATTTATATCCACAAAAAAAAATTATAGTATATTGTAGTTTATTTCGTATTTTAAAACTTTTTGATAAACTATTTATGCAGTGTGTTTTAGTAAGTAAATAATTTTTATCTTTTTTTTTGTGTGCCGCCAAATTTTGAAATCGTTAAATATGTGCCGCAACAAAAAAAAAAGTTGAGAATCACTGGTCTAAACAGATTGACAGCGTTGCTTTTATAAACGTTGATAATCTATACTACTAATATATGAATCTACAGTGGTTTTTACGGACGTTCCGTTATAACTACTGAACCATGCATCCGATTGAAACTTACAAGAACTACTGGTGATAGGACCTCTTGTAAGTCCGAACGGATAGGTACCACCACATGCCTATTTCTGCCGTGAAGCAGTAATGCGTTTCGGTTTGAAGGGCGGGGCAGACGTTGTAACTATACTGAGAACTTAGAACTCACATCTCAAGGTGGGTGGCGCATTTACGTTGTAGATGTCTATGGGCTCCAGTAACCACTTAATACCCGGTGGGATGTGAGATCGTCCACTCATCTAAGCAATAAAAAAAAAGAGATACTATTGTAATTAAAATACGGATGATACTACAACGGATAAGTGTCAAGACCGGAAGGAAAACAAGACCATAATTTTCTCACTAATTGGTATCAACCCCGTTGTATCATCAGCATCTAAGCACGTAAAATGACTCCGAATTACATTTAACCATATAACAATAATTAAATATACTTTTTTTTGTGTTTTGCATTGATTGTAAGCTTCATACACTAACGAAATAACCAAAATATGGTGCCAAATTGATAATGGCTAAAGTAAAATCTACTGAAACTAATTTCAAAGGTTTTTAGATTAAGTTTATTAGCAGAATTTCAAATCGGTACATCCAAATAATGTTTCAAGTCGTATTAGTAATAATTAATTTATATCATAATAAAGTTTAATTACACGTCAAGAGGCAGTATTTCAGTACAGAATCAAGTCGCAAACATGTCTTGAAATTGTACAAAATAATTTTAACCTAATTGTTGTATTAAGCGAACTGAAAGACGAATTAATAACGTTAGAGTTAGGGAGCTTATGTCTGTGAATCCCCGCGTTTTAAGATTGACTCATATTTTTAAATTTCCAAGAAATCTAAATAAAACTAATCTCTACTAATATTATAGAGAGGAAAGATTTGTTTGTTTGTTTGTATTGAATAGGCTATGAAACTACTGAACCGATTTGAAAAATTCTTTCACTGTTTCGAAGCTACACTACACTATTGAAAAAAATTAGGGATCCTTACTAAAACTCCAATAATGTAACCCAAGGTGTAAAAAAATTACCTAAAATATTCTTTACATCGCGTGCCCTGCGAAAACTATTGATGATAGAATAAAATAATGTTCTACGACTTTGTAGAACACATTATTATTTGCAAAAAATGTCGCGACATCATATGTTAATTATAATTATAGTTATGACACAATAAGTGTTCTTTTATTTAAAAAAATAAAACCACATCAAGTATCGTTGAAATTTTTGTTAAAGACCCGAGCGGAGCCGGAGCGAGCCGCTAGTGGCTAATCAAACTAGTAACTTTTTTTTTATTACTTAGATGCGTGGACGAGCTCACAGCCCACTTGGTGTTAAGTGGTTACTGGAGCCCATGGACATCTACAACGTAAATGCGCCACACACCTTGAGATATAGTTCTAAGGTCTCAGTATAGTCACAACGGCTGCCCCACCCTTCAAACCGAAACGCATTACTGCTTCACGGCCGAAATAGGCGGGGCGGTAGTACCTACTTGTGCGGACTCACAAGAGATCCTACCACCAGTAATAAAACGAAACTTCAACCCAGGCAATGAGCTGTAGACGAATGAAGTCACTTTGAAACCGCCGTTACGGAGAAAAACACAGTGACAAACAAAAATAACATTCCTCTTTCGTTTACAATATAGGCAAAGCAGTTACGAGTGTTCAAGAGTTTTCAAATTGATTTATTTCAGCAAAGTTATCTAGACGTGTACTCGAAGTATTAATTAAGTGATGACTGGCAGTATTTGAGTGGTTTTGTATTTGCAATAATAATTTGATTTGCTTTTGTGTGCTTATATGTAGTTACTGTTTTGTGTTGTGTATCAAATATACGTTATAATTTCTATCAATCAATCATTTTATTAATGTTATCAAGCATTGTAAGTTGAATTCTTATATCGGCTGTCGTATGATCAAGGATATCCTTCAAATCTATATATTAATACGTGAAGCAAAAACTTTGTATCCCTTTTTACAAAAATTGCGCGGACGGAGGAGTATGAAATTTTCTACACTTATAGAGAATATAGATAAGGAGTGCACAATGCCAATATTTTTTTTAAATAATGCATAAAAGATACATTAAATCAATAAAGAAAACATTACACACACTACATACCATGTATTTGACGCACACACGCATGCATGCTATTTATTGTCAATTTTTTGTTCTTGACGTATGTTGTTAAATTGAGAATAGATTAAATATTGTTTGTCTTTGTTGATATTTTTTATAGTGTAGTCTTGGCGAAATTTGTGATTATAGAAGTATAAAATACAATCATAATAGTGTACAAACTTACAATTCCAATTAATTATAGTCGAATTTCGACTAATGCGGGACCTCTAGTCTAAATAAATAGCTGCTTTATAGCATGTATAAAGAACCTATATGTGCTCATATATCTTATACCAACAATTATGAATATCGATAAAATCTCCCGATTTCGTTTTTCCTTCATAAAGTAATCCCCCTTATCTTTTCATGGGGCTTCAATTAAAAAATTCAAAAGTTGTCATTGGAACTTCAGCGGAAGTCTATCTTGCGATCACCAACTAAATGGAGTGTATTCATAATAAATCGCTGCGTGTCAGAGATTGGCATTAATTAATGAAAGAACTTTAATAAAATTCTTCGCTGTCCATCAAAATGTATAGAAATCATGAAGGAAAGCAAACAAAACGGATCCAATATCGCGTACCACTGGAGTCGGGTCGGAGATAAAACAATTTCGTCTTGTTTACAGATAGTAATTACATACTGTGGCATGCGAAGACATCGGACCCCACCTCCCCCGGGAAATTATCTTTCTGTCCATCCTTCTAGCTCTGTTATTACGTTGACGGAATTTCATATGGAATACCTGACCTTACATTAATAAGGCGAATGGCTTCTGATGATGGATACGTCACTTATCATGTCAGTTTTGCGTGCTAATAAATAATAGTTTAGAAAAACTAACAAAATACGCTTTTATAGAAACTCCAACCGAAAAATTTAAAATAAATTTTAATAGATTTCAATTAAAAATAGTGTGGGAAAAAATGATTTTATTGTAAAAAAGGTAGGGTGCTTTTCAGGATATTATCAATTTTATATTTCTTAGTTGAATTTCAATTTTTTGAATTTTTTTTTGTTTTTTTTTTTAATATTCAATTGTCATCGGTCTTTAATAAGTATACCAAATTTCGAGTTAATCCGACGTTTTGAAGGGGGTCAAAATCATGTTCAAAGATTCCGTTATAAACATACATACGTCTGAAGCTAATAAAAGCGTATTAAAAAGAGGACATCTTCCACTGAAGAAGTCTGCTAAGACACTAGCATCGGTCCAAATGTTACTTTTTTTTAATGAAATAATTCTTAGATAAATAATGTTACAGTTTTATTTGTTCTGTTTGTATTTGTTTGTACGTGTATGTACGCTATAAGTGACATGCGATATCAGTCAGAATTATATTTGTACTAGCCGTATATGTACTCGTCCGCTTTGCTGGGCATTTAAAATTAACATTCTTATTTATTATCATAATTATTAGGGAGTCCAACGCTCATATAAATATTAGCCTATCCATTAAGTACATGTATTTTCTACACGGATACCAAGTTTCAAGTCAATCGGATGCACGGTTCAGTAGTTATAACGGAACATCCGTAAAAACCACTGTAGATTTATTTATAAATTAGTATAGATAACTGCTGTTCCATCAATTCTGATCGGCACTTAAAATTGGACTGGCTTCTTGGCAGAAACAGATAGCACGGGGGGAGCACCTGTGAGGATTCACAATAAGCTCGTACACCATAACACGCTCATAACTGACCCATCACGGAAATAATAATTTTTTACTGGTGGTAGGACCTGTTGTGAGTCCGCGCGGGTAGGTACCACCACCCTGCCTATTTCTGCCGTGAAGTAGTAAAAGCGTTTCGGTTTGAAGGGTGGGGCAGCCATTGTAACTATACTGAGATCTTAGAATTTATATCACAAGGTGGGTGGCGCATTTACTTTATAGATATCTATGAGCTCCAGTAACCACTTGTCCACCCATCTAAGCAATAATAAAAAATAATAATAATAATTTTGATGTCATTGCTGCATTTTCGAAGCTCTCAACAATAAAACTAACAAGTAAATGTGAGTGCAATATTTTACGGCTTCAACTAAACTGTTGGCCCTATAAAATTTTATCTTCAAGCCTTCGCTTTTAGGGCGCCGCCAGGCAAGAGTTCCGCTGAGAGCATGGAGTTTTTATGGAGTTACGTGACTCAAATTATTTGGCTTTGTAATCCGGATTGATTTATACCGAATCCTAGTCCGACATGTTCTGATCTTACTCAAAAATTAAGGTCGAGTAAAATTTAAGAGAATTGTGCATACGTCGTTGAACGGAATGGAAATCATATGAAAAGACTCTTCAGTGGAAGGCAGCGGCCAAAAAAATGTAATTAGGAACTATAAGTTTAAGAATTCGGGGGGAAAATTGAAAAACTAATTTAGACACTCACTATTTATTACGAGCGATAGAGATTGTTTTTTTTCTCTACTTTAACACCTCCTATCAGTCGCCAAGACTATAATCAGTTTTTTTTTATTGCTTAGATGGGTGGACGAGCTCACAGCCCACCTGGTGTTAAGTGGTGACCTGAGCCCATAGACATTTACAACGTAAATGTGCCACCCACTTTATGTACATATATAAGTTCAAAGATCTCAGTAAAGTAACAGCGGCTGCCCCACCCTTCAAACCGAAACGTATTACCGCTTCACGGCAGAAATAAGCAGGACGGTGGTACCTACCCGCGCGGACTCACAAGAGGTCCTAACACCAGTGAGTTGCGAGAGGTTATGGTTTGGAGGGGCAAAGCCAATGCTCCGTCTCGCCTTAGTAGGGTAGCACATCAACTCTCTTGAGTCTTCTAATCGGATTAGGCTGCAAGAGCGAACTGGACAACGGCTTGGGTGAACTGTCAAGCGGTTCTCATAGTTGGCTGAGTATACTCGTGGATTTCCGAATTTCGAGTATACCAAGACGCCGACGAGAGTACCCTCAGGATACTGTTTTGAGCTCTCAAAGACCTTGCTTCATAGGATAGAAAAATGGTCACAATATAAAGAGTCTGGCTATGGAATGAGCTCCCCTCCACGGTGTTTCCCGAGCGCTATGACATGTCCTTCTACAAACAAGGCTTGTGGAGATTATTAAGCGGTAGGCAGCGGCTTAGCTCTGCCCCTGGTATTGCTGAAGTCCATGGGCGACGGAACCACTCACCATCAGGTGGGCCGTATGCTCGTCTGCCTACGAGGGCAATAAAAAAAAAAAGTCGACGTCGCGTAGACATTCTCCTGATTAATAGTCAAACCAGACTAATATTGTTACATTGTCTGATCTTAACTTTGAATCTAAGACGTTCGTCGCAAGTCAATCGTAGAGCAACTTTTTATTTGCAAAAGTTAGTTATTTTATTACTTTGTTTCTTCATTGTTTTAGACTTGAGAAATTGGGTGAAACCTTCGAAATTTAAAGATAGTTTCGTTTCTCCCTATACCGATCCCAATTTGGATCCGTTTATGACTTTACCGTGACTTTCAAACTTTTATTGTAATGATACTAACCAAATAAAGTTTTATTATTTTCAACAGAAATGTTGGTAATATTTTACTAGCGCACCGGACAAACGTTGTCCTGTAAACATGTCTTAAATGCGAAAATTTTAAACTTCTTTGAACATGTTTTTTGAACAATTATCTGTTGTTTTGTAAATATAAAACACAGAAATGCTATTGCAATATTCAATTATCAAACCATTCTCAGACCCACAGTGGAACACTCACAAAAAAAATTATAAAAATCGATTCAGTCGTTTAGAAGGAGTCCAAGATATATACAACGTTTTTTTATTGAATGGAGCTATAACAAATCGGTTCAACAACGCTATGACATTTTTAAGGTATTATCTAAAGTAGCAACAGCTTTCAAAGACTTTCACTAGCATGACAACAATGGCGGTACTTTAGCGGATTAAATGAACAAAATAAAACTCCTGTTCAGTTAGTTATTGCTTTTTTTTTGCTTAGACGGGTGGACGAGCTTACAGCCCACCCGGTATTAAGTGGTTACTGGAGCCCATAGACATCTACGACGTAAATGCGCCACCCACCTTGAGATATCAGTTCTAAGGTCTCAGTATAGTTACAACGGCTGCCCCGCCCTTTAAACCGAAATGCATTACTGCTTCACGGCAGAAATAGACAGGGTGGTGGTACCTGCCCGCGCGGACTCACAAGAGGTTCTACCACCAGTACTACCACCACCAGCAGTATTGCACTCAATTTGTAGATTTTGTTTTTACGTCTGTAGGCATCAAACTTATAGGCCGCTACTTACATTGCGATCAAAGGTTCAAGCTTCATTCTAACACATGACCCAGCAGAGTGGAATATTTGACTGCTTCACAACAGAAATAGCGGTTCCATCAGCCGTTGCCCAGAGAAACGAAGATATTGAAAATCGTATTCTTTCATCCACTGTCCTCTATATAGGCCTCGATCTAAGGAAACTTGGTTATTACTATTTCTTAATTAATCTTCTTCCACGAACAGATATCAGTTTCATCAACTGATAATCTTACCGTAATAATGGTTTGTCCAAATATCTGAAGCTATTACCGATCGGGTGTACCACTCCGAGAATAGAAATTCTTCAAAAGTTTACAATGAGAGTCCTTAAAATTTGTATGAACTAAAAATGAATTTCTTAGAAGCCAATAACAAAGTACTATACGAGTTTAAGTCAATTTAGTAAAATTTTGATCAGTCTCGTCGGTGATTTAGCAAAAACTTTGTACAAAGGCGAAATTGCGAATCAAAGGTCCCAATCGATTTTTAATGCATTTCGAATTCTCGTCTGCTTCATTGTAATAGATATTGTTACGTCGAACGAATATCGAAGGATCTAGTAGTACCTAGAACGCTCGAGAAGTACAACGCCATCTATTGTCAGATAGCGAAAACACAATACTAGAAATGTGTGGAATATTCTCGATAATTCTAGGGATGTCATATCGGCTATAAAAATTGTGTTGCAATGTTTGTAAATTAATGTTGATTTTATGTATAAAGCTATTTATAAACAATGCTTAAGATAAATGTCAAAGGAATGTTTAAAAATGAACACACAAGGCTGACGCGATATCTGAGTTGCCCTAACTGTCGACTTTCTATGAATTGTAAACGCGGCAATATTACTGACAAAGGTGTTCCGTGGTAAAACACCAAACAAGATCAATATCTCAATCTGCTAGACAAGTGCAGACTAGGCTCATGTGTGTCATGCTAGAAATTTAAAGTGAGAGTGAGAAGATCATTAATTTTCCATCAGAATAAATATACAAGAAGCCGACTTAGCAAAAACGTGGCAAATCACTCTTGTTTTATGTGAATACGATTTTGAATGTATATCTTTGTGGATAGCAGCATTCACTATGCAGTCCTATAGATTCATGCCAGATATGCCTAAAGCCCGAATGCCCATCCACGTGAACAAAAGAAAACACATGTTCCAAATAAAGTAAACCTCAAACGAAACTTTTGAGTGGATTCCGTCGCTCATAATTTTGTTTTCACGTTGACCAGCAAATAGAGGAAAAGCAAAACAAATATACAGTTGCGGATATTATGAATTGCTGGCATGTGCTTTCATTTGATCTTTCCCCGCAGTTTTCCTATATACTTGTTAACGGCTCAAGTCAGTGAACGACTCGGAATATTCCATTGAACTTTTATTGCCCCCCGCTTTGTGAGCCGAAGTGAAAAGTTGTATCAATATAGCTGTATCAATCAAAAGTTGTACAATATCAATTGTAGTTCTTACCTCTGTTCGCTAAGTGATATCAATATAACAATGACATGTATCTGTTTTATTAGACTATATTTTTATAACTGGCTTCCTGTCGCCTATAGTACGTATTGGAACCGACAAATCGAAGATAAGTTTTTATTTTATTGCCCTTGTAGGCAGACGAGCATACGGCCCACCTGATGGTGAGTGGTTACCGCTGCCCATGGACTTAAGCAATGCCAGGGGCAGAGCCAAGCCGTTGTCTACCGCTTAATACTCTCCACAAGCCTCTTTTGAAGGAGATAATATTAGTAAGTAAGATAAGATAAGTAATGATATTGATGATTTAACCCAAAAAATCTTTTTAAATTGATTCCACAATGAAATCCTGTTCGTTTATCTAGATCTTTCGGCTAACACTTTGTGATTCTGAAGCGTACTTGAAAGACTCCTGGGATCCAATGAGGATATTCCAACTCCTTGAGATTAAGTGACAATTAGACGGTACTAAGTCTGATTCCGGGACGTTACAGCACGATCCACGGAGTGTATTCCAACAAAGAATAAAGTCACGATAAACGGAACTATTGGAACTCTGCAAAAAATTAACTATACTCAATAAGTCTCAAGAATCTACAGAGATCAGACAAAGTGATAATAAAAAAATTACCGATAATATAAATCAGACACTATTAAACAACTCGAATGACGACCATAAAGAGTTATTTAAGTGTGTGTAGACTAGACCTTTCTTGAAAATATTAAGCGCGGCTTCAGAATGAGTGGCTTTTTTTTCTACCTATGCTGATAGCCTTGATAGGCTATTTTAGCTTCTCCTTGATATGTAGGTGAGCTCACGGGGCTCAAACCGGAGCGTTGCTAACACTGGCCCTAGCAAGAGTAATGCTTCGCAGAATCTACCACCGGATCGGCAACGCGAGCCTCTGAGAAGACCCGGCGAGAAACTCAATGGACTGAGTCTATAAGCTAATTTACTCGTCGAGCCCTTCGTCGCTAACGACGGGCTCAGCGAGGACGGTGACCGGTGCTTGAGGTACCTAAAAGCACCGTTAATTGATCGGGAGGATCCGTAATGACGTGTTTAGGGCGACGTCAACTGTTTACCATTCGGTCGACAAGATCGGTTAATTGGTTGCACGCGTTTTTATACAATCGAGAACAAAAGGATTTTAAATGCAGGTGTTGTCAACATTTGGACACAATTTTACAGTGTTACATCAATAGCCGAAAGCTCAAGTTATTACATCTGTAAATTTGGTATGCTGCAGAGATTCATCTCGATCAGAATTTACGCCACTAATACTTGGTAACTAGCTCGATGTTGCGGTGTCCCAACCCCGCAATTAGATCCCGAGTACGTTCCAGGCAAACATCAAAGGTTTTTTGTAATGTACCCGAATATCTGACGTAGCGCCCCTCGGGTCGGACGCAGAGAGAATCGCTAATAGCTGCCGTACATCGTAATGAGAGCATTATATACAATTTGCTGATAGTGTACTCTTGAATTAGGAGATAAGGGACATTAGACAATACGGGTCTTGTTTCAAGTTTTATTTTCGTGCGTCGCTATCTTTAATATGCTTTTATTGGCATGCATGCGTAAATGTATCTTTCAACGAATAATAATTTTTGCAAAATTCAAGACTTACTAATTGGAACACGTATCAAGGACCGATGGTGATACAATAAATTATTACTTTGGCCTAATAACCTGACCAGAGTAGCGATAACCTTCTTCTTCTCAGTCGTACACTCCTGGCGGAGTGGTCGTGGTTACGTATGTCTTAATGTTTGGTTGCGGCTTTAAGCAAGTCTGTCCACTTTGTGGATGATCAGCCGCGAGAGCGTTGACCGTCTACTCTTCCTTGAACCACTAAACGTTCCAATGAGCTTTCATTACGAATGATATGTCCAAACATATTAAGGATTCGCAATTGCACAATCGACGAAAGCCTTTGTTTGATTTGGAGCTCTTCGGGGATGGATACATTAGTGCGGTGAGCAGTCCATTTAATCCTCAGCATGCATCTCCAGCACCACATCCCAAGGGCGTCAATCTTTTTACGACATTTTTGATGGATCGTCCATGTTTCTGGTCCATATAGGAAAATAGGAAATATTAAGCACCTCATCAAGCGAACCTTGGTGCTTTTAGTTATACGGCGATCTTGTGAGCTTTTCCACGGCTGATCGTGTCACTGTCGTGTAGCGAGAACTAACTGTTGGATATTTCATTACAGTATTTTCATTCCCGATCCTGCGGACAGAATGGAAAGCAGTCGACGTCGCCCAAAACACGTCATCTCGGATCCTCCCGATCCACTAACGGTGCTTCTAGGTACTTCAAGCACCGGCCACCGTTCTCGTCGAACCCGTCGCTCGCGACGAAGGGCTCCACGAGTAAATTAACTCTTAGACACAGCCCACTGAGTTTCTCGCCGGATCTTCTCAGTGGGTCGCGTTTCCGATCCGGTGATAGATTCTGCGAAGCACGGCTCTTGCTAGGGTTCGTGTTAGCATCGTTCGTGTTAGCATCGTCGTCAGGTTTGAGCCTCGTGAGCTCACATACAAACGTTAGGGCGAAGCTGAAATAGCCTCTCAAGGCTATCAGCATAGGTAGGAAAAAAAAAACAGTATTTTTTGTTTGTTGATAAACTACGTATATTATTATTTTAATTTCAAAACTAGACGATTTTCCAATGCTCTTGATTGTGAGTATGTAAGTCAATGTCTTCACATAAATAGCGATAGACATCTTTAACCTAGATTGTCTTTGTCATATAAAAAAAAAAACCCAGAGGACAGCAGCCGGCGCCGGGGTGACTCCTCCGCGGGCATCGAGCCGTCACCAGACCAGCCCATCGTATTATATATAAGTATATATGTTTTGTCGATGTAGTGCAGCCGTGCACGCTGCGGACAGCACTCCTCCCGTATTCTCGTCCTGCACCCACATCACCCCTGCCCTTTGTGGCAGGGAGCTTCGTTCCGGGCAGTGGGGTTTGCTTCGAGGCCCGTTCCGTGCCCCCGAAAAGGAGTACGACGACCCTTCTTCTTCTTCTTTGTCATATCGCTCATGAGAGACGTCATTAGCCTTATTTATAAAACAATAATACACTATACATCGAATAGATCGTGAACCCACCTTAATCGATATAAAAAAAGTAAAACTCATAGTCAAAACGGTAATATCATTCAAGAGCTCTTAGACTTCAGATTAGAAACATACCTTAATGCTTCCAATGTTCACGAATATTCACTTTCAACTATTTGTTACAAATTAAATTAGTCTGTAATATTGTTTTTACCTAAGCATACTCATCCGCCCATTAAATTTTCAAACAAATTAATAAAATGAAATCTAAATAGTGAATCTGAAGTGAGAAACCTGAGTGAACCTTTATCGGGAGACAATCAACACAGTCATAGTTTAACTAATTACTAAATTTAGGCCTATTAAAAAAATACTAAATATTAAATAAAATTACTAATAATATAATATATAATAATTTAGAAAAACAATATTATAATAAACATGCAGGCATTGTAGGCAGCGGCTTGGCTGTGCTCCTGGCATTGCTGAAGTCCATGGGCGACGGTAACCACTTACCATCAGGTGGGCCGTAGGCTCGTCTGCCTACAAAGGCAATAAAAAAAAAAACTTATCTTCGATTTGTCGGTTCCAATACGTACTATAGGCGACAGGAAGTCAGTTATAAAAATATACTCTATTAAAAACAAAAAAAAAAAAAAAAAAAAAAAAAAAAAAAAAAAAAAAAAAAAAAAAAAAAAAAAAAAAAAAAAAAAAAAAAAAACCAAGAATATTGTTATAATATTATCGTGTCGCTTAAATTTCTACCGAAAAACACGCTTAGATAATTTTTAGGTTGGCAGCCCTAGTCAGATACATTAAGCCAAAGCTATAAAATGATTGCATCGTCATCCGTCGTTGTATGTGTAATAATTTTCAAGATAATTGGAAGTCTTATAGTTTATGACAATTACGTTGATAGATTTCATTGTATAGATAGCTACAGCGTACATATAGGTAGAAGCATGTTGAAATGAATTTCTTTGGCTCTTTGACGTCTCGGCTAAGTCTGCTATCACATTATAGAAGCTAGGACATTATAGAAGGGAACATAGTCGACTTTTTGTCTTCCAACGCTCACACCTCATTTATTTGTTTCACGTACCTTCTTCTTCTGCCTCAACCCGTGTCCACCCAATGCTGAGTGTAGATCTCCTCCAATTCTCCCCATTCTTTTCGGTCTCTTGCCTTTCGCATCCAGTATCCCTATCACGTACTTTATCTGCTACCAAATATATTCAAAAGTGCTCACAATTATCACCTACTAGCTTTAGCCCGCGACTTCGTCCGCGTGGAATAAGTTGACAAATAATGCTTTATTTTAAGAACTTATCTGAATAGAAGAATTGAACAATGAACAAATTTGATTAACATAAAAAACGTTATAGTGAGCCAACCTTAACATATAGACATATGCTGTCGTAGATTTTTTTTTAGATCTTTTAAAGGGAAACAATTATCTTATACATTATTTTAGCGAAACTTTAACCGTTTCTGCAGCGCACGCAGCGGAAGCTCTCAAAAGGTAAAAATAACCCTGATTTTGAAACATTACTTATCGGTGCTCCGCTTGTATTGATGTTAGCGTGATGTTATATAACCTATAGCCTTCCTCGATAAATGGGCTATCTAACATTGAAAGAATTTTTCAAATCGGATTAAGTAGTTCCTGAAATTAGCGCGTTCAAACAAACAAACTCTTCAACTTTATAATATTAGTATAGATTAATTTGTTGAAACTAATACAGCCTCTTCAAGTGTACAACAATCCCAACAAGCTTTCGCTCCTGGCCAATTTTAAGCGAATTAACATATTCAGCAGAAAATACGGGACCAAACGAATTAAGTCCAAGTAAGATTAGGTCCAGCGTAAATAATGAGCAGGGACATCTGCCTTAATTGATTGGACCAGTGCGGTGTCCTTTTGTTAATTTATTTTGTACACGTTTAAATCGTTCCTGTTTGACACCTCCGGGCAATTACATGTATCGTCGATTTAATTTGCGGAAATGCACGTAATTTTTTTTGTAGGAGGCGTGCAATATTTTCTATATTGGTATGAGGGTATAATTGAATGTTATGTTTGATTTTAAAACAGGAAAACGCTTTTCTTGCGTTGTGAATTGTTTAACCTTTTTTTTGAAGTGACAACGTCTTATAATTCGATGGAGCCGGCTGCACGCACTAAAAAACATGACTCATGCGGCGTTACCTCGCTCTGAGGCGTTCCATTTAAGGCTTGAAGTGCAAGCGAAAGCGCGCAACGAGCGACAAAGAGGCACTATCGGCCTCCGCGTTCGGCAGCGTTCGACATCTGTCTCTCTCCTACTTGAGTGAGCGATGCATCCGCGTGGACAGCTGCTATACAATAATACATTTACATGTTTTCGTCAAGTATGAAGTTCAGTGAAAAGTGAATGTGGTGTCAATTGTTTATAGCAACGATAATTGCGATATTTGAAAAATGAAACCATTCCATCAGTATTTTCTTATGACGTTGTCACGTTCAACTATCGTCAGTAAACCGACTTTACAGACAACCGATTTTTTTTCATTATATACAAATTGGGAATACAAAAAATTTACAGGAATTGCAGGAACAGGCTCCTAAAAGCTCCTACTATAAGCGATTTGATCAACATTCGAAATTCAATGGCCAATAATATAATAATAGTCGGCTCTAAGCCGGTAAAGGATTACCATTATCTCTCCATAAACTCTCCTTCCACATTGTATTGTTCGGAAACACTCTCGTAATCCCTAAATATGGCCGATCCACATAATATACAGCACGATAAAACCCAACGCTAAATCACCTTTTATCTTCAAGACAAAAAATATGGCGCATACATAAATTATGTTGACCTTCACGCGTTGAGGTCAAAAGGCCACATCCCAGCGGCTGTACCCAAAATGATAAATTTCACAGTTCCGCGTTGAACATTAAAACACGGTCGGTTTACTTCGGAAGCTGCTTGGCACCCAATACATCATTTCGATGTGTCTTTTGTCATCGGAAAATACATTTTGACTGCGAGGAAAACGCTTATGAAAAGTGTCGTCGCGGTGGCATTATTTATTGAAGATAAATTTCAAAGTTTCCAAAGTAAAACCTTAATTACTAAAAACATTATAGTACTATTATTTTCTACTGTGTCGATCATGCAAAAAGCTTCTTTTTTTTTATTGCTTAGATGGGTGGACGAGCTCACAGCCCACCTGGTGTTAAGTGGTTACTGGAGCCCATAGACATCTACAACGTTAAATGCGCCACACACCTTGAGATATAAGTTCTAGGGTCTGACGTATAGTTACAACGGCTGTCCCACCCTTCAAACCGAAACGCATTGCTGCTTCACGGCAGAAATAGGCGGGGTGGTGGTACCCACCCGCGCGGACTCACAAGAGGTCCTACCACCAGCTCTAATTTGTTCTTAAAAATTTCAAAATAATTTTGAGTATCACAATAACCTACACATTTATTAGGTTCACTAATTCTGGTGAAGAAAAATAACCTAATAACCTAAATGAGAAACCTCATTGTTGTGTCTCCTATACAGAATCCTAAAGCTGTGTCCATATCCTCGAAGAGATTCAAACCAAGAAGGGAATTATCAAGAGGGCATTCGACAATATGTGGTTCACTTTTGTCTTGAAATGTTGAAGTAATATTTCAACTCGAGGATCTTGTTGGGATTTGGGACTTCACAATAAATTCTCAGCATTCGGCCGAATGTCGGCGATTGAGAGAAAAAGTCAATGACACAAGGAGGTAGTAGGTGTGCGTCGAGTGTCCGCACCAAATATTATAGTAAAGTAGAGGATGACCGAGCTTTGTTCGGTTTTATTTGTTGTTGATAAATTGTGTTTGTGTGTGTGTGTCTGCACCGTCAGGTACCACCACCCTGCCTATTTCTGACGCGAAGCAGTAATACGTTTCGGTTTGAAGGGTGGGGCAGCCGTTGTAATTATTCTGAGACCTTTTACGAGAGCATTTACGTTATAGATGTCTGTGGGCTCCGGTAACAACTTAACACCTGGGTTGTGAGCTCGTCCACTCATCTACGCAATAAAAAATGTATTAAAAATTAGCAACGTAACCTAAAAAACATCTAGAATGAACCATCAAAAAAACACAGAACTATTTTATACTAAACTAGAAGGGTCACCAGTCACGGTCTTGCCCGTTCCTTTCTAAACTTCTAAGTTGCCGAGAATACTTCGGATACTTGAAAAGTAATTTGTTGCAACCTTAATTACTGAACTCAAGATTCAAGATTGCGTAGCCTTTGAAGTCTATGAACCGTAATTAACAAACTGAAACTAAATTCTTACGAGTTCGTTATTGAACGGCTAATTGAATTGATGAAAATTGTGTTTGCATTTTTTTTTTTTTTTCTTCTGAAACGAGATGAAACGATTGAATTTGTTTAATATAATAATATATTTTTATTTAAGCCTCTTAAAATACAGACACGTACAAGAATTCTTAACACTGGTATAATAATATACATAGCTTTTTTATGAGGTATACAATAACAATATTCCCTGACTTTTATGCTAGGAAAACCAACCTGTGTTACAAAAGTCAGAGACCGCTTCAATGTTTGAAGCGCCAAACATGCTGTCGATAATGCCAAAACGCAGTTCAAACGTTGTGTACATTAAACCAGCATGATACACGTAATTTTATTGAAGAGACACACTATTTATTAATTACTAGCTGACCCGGCACACTTCGTAGTGCCTCAATCGATAAATAAAAGACCTAAGCTTTAATTAATTCCGAGTATTTTACATATTTATCTACCTTTTAAACCTTCTCTGGACTTCCACAAATAATTCAAGACCAAAATTAGCCAAATCGGTCTAGCCGTTCTCGAGTTTTAGCGAAACTAACGAACAGCAAGTCATTTTTGAAGTGAAAACTTTTGAAGTGAAAACTTCTTTAGAATCGTTGTGATTTCAAACCGGATGCAACGGAAAAAACGACAGGTAAGAGACACAAATACAAAAATGTGTAGGATGAAGCCAGCAAAGAATGAGACAGAAATTATTTAATACAGCGCCATCTGTGAGATTTTTTAATACTAACGTGTGTATGAAAGCTCTTGTAGTGAATTTTAATTTAGGATTATACGTGAAATTAAAATATCAATTCACAGAGGGCGCTACCTTACAATTATTTACTAATGACAAAATTTTACATATACTTAAGACGTTTAGGATAATTGTATTTTAATTTTGGAAGGTTTCACTTCTACCACGTGTGAATTGCACACATTTTGTTTTTTATATATATAGATTGCTAAGATAAATAGACGCGCTCACGGCTTGATGTGAAGTGGTTACCTGAGTCCGTAGACATGAACAATGTAAATGCCGCGTTGAGAAATGAGTTCTAAGTTTTTACAGTACAATGGCTGCCTCAATCTACAAACCGAAAGGCATTACTGCTTCACGGCAAAAATACGTAAGTTCTTATTTCATTAGAAAAATTAGTGCTTACCTGCGGGATTCGAACCCTAGCACATTCGTATGGCTCGATATATGAACGCATTGGACGTCTTATCGTTTAAGTCACGACGACTTCAAAGGCAATGAAACAGGAATAATGTTGAGTTAGAAATTCTAATTTTGTAACTCGAAATTATTTCTTCTTGGTGGCTGCAAAATATATTGCTTATGTTTGTGGACGAGCTCACGGCCCACCTGGTGTTAAGTGGTTACCGGAGCCCATAGACATCTACAGCGAAAATGCACCACCCACCTTGAGATATAAATCAAATCAAATCAAACAATTTTTATTCAACATAAATGAAAGTATATAGTTCTAAGGTCTCAGTATAGTTACAACGGCTACCCCTACCCTTCAAACCGAAACGCATTACTGCTTCACGGCAGAAATAGGCAGGTCGGTGGTATCTGTCGGGCTATCTGTACGGACTCAAGAGGTCCTACCACCAGTAAAAATTTTCATCATATTAACATAATGTTTTTCACGTAAGTTTGGGGAAACACGATTAAGTCATTGAATAGCTTCTCAGGTTCTATTGCGTAGTCATCTAATTCTTTTAGTTAAAAATGTTCATAAATAAAATTATTTTTACATTAGCAAAACTATTTCGTTTCATACGTCGCACGTGACAATGAAGACTATAAATGAATTGACACGTCGTAAATAATGATATAATACTAATAAAGAGAATGGCATTAATGCATAATGCAATTAGTTTATTTATCCATTAATTCAAATTACGATTGGGGGAAATTTCAAAATATTCGATACTTATTTATTTATTTATTTACATAAGTACTGCCACATCACAAACATCTAACATTGAAAATAAATTTAAACTATTTAATTTATGGCCTGATGCATGTGACAACAATGGCGTACATAGCATTGGCAATTCATCGGCTCGAAAATTGAATACAATAATAATAATAATAATAATAATAATAAAAAAAAACAGTACTATTTGTTGAAATATTAATAAAAATGTCTAAAAATGTCATGTCATATCGAAAAGAAGAAAAGAAGAAATGTTAATATAACGTCAAGCAACAACAAGTCAGTTATAAAACAAGAAATGATCAACGATTAAAGTTAAAGCCAAGATCCCTTTTCCCTTCCCTTCCTATCTTGTCCTTAAATACACGCAACTTGTCGTGGAACACATCAAGATCGGGCATTACTGTGATGAGAGAATGATACTCATCAATTATTCTACGGAGAGGTGCCTGCCGTCCCAAATTAGATTTTACAGGTGGGGTCTAGAAAATATATTTGAGTTTCCCGCGAAGATAGGTACGGGAACCCTTACGGCCTGGCCACGGGGATCGGCGGTGCGAACAGCGAAGCGGTGGACGAGGCGACCATTCGCGCAGCACCGTTTGCAGGCCACGGGTACTCACGTTCGCCGCCGCGACTAGTAAGGAAGTCCGACAGCGAAATGTCTATATCGAAATTATCTCGATATTGCTTACAAATTAATAGTTTTTTGGTTCAGGACCTATTATTTGGAAAAGATTGTGAAGTACATGATTTGAATAAGAATCGGAGTATACCTATAGATGGAGAATTCCACAAGAAGTACGAGAAATACTTTGGGTGGCTAGACTTCCAAATAGCTGGTCTAGCTAGTATTTCAGCAAATTTTTTTTTATTGCTTAGATGGGTGGACAAGCTCACAGCCCACCTTGTGTTAAGTGGTTACTGGAGCCCATAGACATCCACAACGTAAATGCGCCATCCACCTTGAGATATAAGTTCTAAGGTCTCGAGTATAGTTATAATGGCTGCCTCACCCTTCAAACCGAAACGCATTACTACTTCACGGCAGAAATAGGCAGGGTGGTAGTACCCACCCGTGTGGACTCACAAGAGGTCCTACCACCAGTAATTACGCAAATTATAATTTTGAGGATTTCATTTTTATTACACGATGTTATTCCTTCACCGTGGAAATCAATCGTGAACATTTGTTGAGTACGTATTTCATTACAAAAATTGGTACCCGCCTGATATTCGAACACCGGTGCATCGCTCAACACGATTGCACCGGACGTCCGTTAGGCCACGACGACTTTAAAAATATAAAAAAAAAAAAATTCGGTGTTCATTTTTCGCGGCGAAAACAACTAAACTCATTTAATCACTGTACTATTCGCCGCGACTACCGCTCGACTCCGTGGCTCGCGCCGTCCGTATTCATGCATTTGTTTTGCTCGCCCGCCGCATCGCGCGATTCGCTCGGTACATTTCGCCGGTCGCTTCGCCGGTCGCCGGTGCGCGTGGCTTGTTAGGTACATTTCTATGCATTCCGATAGAGGCACCCGTCACGTGCGGACGTGCTCATCGTCCACTCGATCGCCCGGTCTTTGTTCGCCCGGCTTTTGTTAGCCCGGCCATTGTTCGCGCGGCCTGTGTTTGTGGTACATCTGCCGACTAAGTGCTCTTTCTGGAAGTTTTTATTTGTTTTGTTTCCTTTTGTTGTTTCTGTGTTCGTGGTACATCTGCCGACAAAGTGGTTTCCTGCAAGTATTTATTTGTTTTGTTTCTTTT
This sequence comes from Bombyx mori, assembly GCF_030269925.1. Taxonomy (NCBI): domain Eukaryota; kingdom Metazoa; phylum Arthropoda; class Insecta; order Lepidoptera; family Bombycidae; genus Bombyx; species Bombyx mori. The sequence goes on from NC_085112.1 coordinate 15,054,835, forward strand.
CGTAATTTCTGTTTTGTTGTGCTTTTTCTTTGTCCTGTAGTAATCGCGCCGCATTGCCACCTGTGTTCAATAGAACCGCTCAGGTCCGAGAAGTTGGGGCCTCGCCGCAAGGCGAGTGTTTTCAAGACCCGGGGCCGCCCCACCTGGGTACTCAGCGATCATGGACGCTGTATTCGCGGAATTCCTCCGACTTCGCCACCCACAGCTCGCCTCGGAGTTTTTGGCCTTCAAGGCCAATCACACTGCGAGCCCTCTCGAGGACTCCGCCGCGCTCGCTGCTCCTGCGTCGCCTGTACCTGCGTGCAGAGCTTCTGCATTGAGCACCGCAGCCTCTGTCGTGCCTGCCGCTCCCGTGTCGCCTATACTGGCGAGAAAAGCTGCTGCGTCGTCCGCCGTGACCATCGTTTCAGCTGAGCGATCATCCGCGGCCTCCGTCGCGCCCTCTAAAACACCTACACTTGCTCGTAGGTCGCCTGCACCCGCCTCCTCGTGCTCCGACTCTGACTCGGACATGGAGGTCGACCTCGCCCCCGCCTCATCGACGGATGGATTCACCCTGGTACAGAAGGGTAAGAAGCGTGCCGCGGAGTCTCGAGCTCCCGCGGCCGCTAAAATTAGCAAAGCCGTGAACGCGTCGCGCCCCCGCCCTCAGACTCCCGTTGCGCCCCCAGCCCGTGCCACTCCGTCGCCGCGTCCGGTGGCACAAAATAAAACCCAGACCCCTCCCCCGGTTATCCTTCAGGAGAAGGCAGCTTGGGATCGAGTTTGCCTGGCCCTTAAGGCCAAAAATATAAATTTCACGAATGCCCGTAACCTCGCGAACGGCATTCAAATTAAGGTTCAAACACCCGACGACCATAGGGCCCTCTCTTCTTACCTCCGTAAGGAGCGTATAAGTTTCCATACGTATACGCTCCAGGAGGAGCGCGAACTCCGCGTTGTAATACGCGGAATCCCTAAAGAGTTAGATGTAGAGCTCGTAAAAGCCGACCTGTTAGAACAAGGCCTACCAGTGAATTCTGTGCACCGTATGCACACCGGTCGCGGTAGGGAGCCATATAATATGGTTCTAGTCGCTCTCCAGCCTACCCCCGAGGGTAAGAAAATCTTTAACACACAGACCGTCTGTAGGCTCTCTGGTATCGCTGTCGAAGCCCCCCATAAAAAAGGCACTCCTAGCCAGTGCCATAACTGTCAATTGTACGGGCACTCTTCCCGTAACTGTCACGCGCGCCCCCGATGTGTTAAGTGTTTGGGCGATCACGCCACGGCCCTCTGCGCTCGTGACCAAAAAACCGCGACGGAACCGCCTAGCTGCGTCCTGTGTCGAACACAGGGTCACCCCGCGAATTACCGTGGTTGCCCCCGAGCCCCTAAAATAAATCACCGCGTCGCCCGCCAAAACCGCCTCCGAGCTTCCGGCCCAGACATCAAAGCCTCGGCACCCTCTGCGTCGCAGGCTAAGCCAGCGTTCGTTCCGGCGGCGGTGCCCAGTGTCTCGGCCTGGGCAAAACCGCTGCCGTACACGAACACGGCTACAACTCCCTCCTCCGCGATTCGTCCCGCCCCCGCGACTCGTCCCTCTCCCGCGACTTGCCCTCCGACCGCGTCCGACAATCTCGCTTTAGCGATCGACTTCTTTCAGTCGATCAACTTTGAGCGCGTTAACGCTTTGGGCGACGCCATTCGCGCTGCCTCCACTGCACAACACTTTATCGCCGTTGTGCAGGAATACGCCGACGTATACGCGTCATTAAATACGTACGTCCTCCCCTCACTCCGCCGGTAATCAATGGCGTATATAAGTAGAATAAAGCCCCTATCCGTAACGATAGGATTTTTTAACGCTTACGGTCTCGCAAATCAACGTGATCAGGTTTCTGACTTTTTGCGTGACCACCAAATTGATATCTTTTTAGTGCAGGAGACCCTACTTAAGCCCGCGCGCCGTGACCCTAAAATCGCGAACTATAACATGGTCAGGAACGACAGGCTCTCTGCCCGTGGTGGTGGTACCGTCATTTACTATAGAAGAGCCCTGCATTGCGTCCCGCTCGATCCTCCCGCGCTCGCTAATATCGAAGCATCAGTGTGCCGAATCTCACTGACGGGACACGCGCCGATCGTTATCGCGTCCGTTTATCTTCCACCGGATAAGATCGTTCTAAGCAGTGATATCGAGGCGCTGCTCGGTATGGGGAGCTCTGTCATTCTGGCGGGCGACCTAAATTGTAAACACATCAGGTGGAACTCACACACCACAACCCCGAATGGCAGGCGGCTTGACGCGTTAGTCGATGATCTCGCCTTCGATATCGTCGCTCCGCTAACCCCGACTCACTACCCGCTAAATATCGCGCATCGCCCGGATATACTCGACATAGCGTTATTAAAAAACGTAACTCTGCGCTTACACTCGATCGAAGTAGTTTCAGAGTTAGATTCAGACCACCGTCCCGTCGTTATGAAGCTCGGTCGCGCTCCCGATTCCGTTCCCGTCACGAGGACTGTGGTGGATTGGCACACGCTGGGCATCAGCCTGGCTGAATCTGATCCACCATCGCTTCCGTTTAGTCCGGACTCTATCCCGTCTCCTCAGGATACCGCTGAAGCCATAGACATCGTAACGTCACACATCACCTCGACATTAGATAGGTCATCGAAGCAAGTTGTAGCGGAGGACTTCCTTCACCGCTTCAAATTGCCCGACGATATTAGGGAACTCCTTAGAGCTAAGAACGCCTCGATCCGTGCGTACGATAGGTATCCTACCGCGGAAAATCGTATTCGAATGCGTGCCCTACAACGCGACGTAAAGTCTCGCATCACCGAAGTCCGAGATGCCAGATGGTCTGATTTCTTAGAAGGACTCGCGCCCTCTCAAAGGTCTTACTACCGCTTAGCTCGTACTCTCAAATCGGATACGGTAGTAACTATGCCCCCCCTCGTAGGCCCCTCAGGCCGACTCGCGGCGTTCGATGATGACGAAAAAGCAGAGCTGCTGGCCGATACATTGCAAACCCAGTGCACGCCCAGCACTCAATCCGTGGACCCTGTTCATGTAGAATTAGTAGACAGTGAGGTAGAACGCAGAGCCTCCTTGCCACCCTCTGATGCGTTACCACCCGTCACCCCGATGGAAGTTAAAGACTTGATCAAAGACCTACGTCCTCGCAAGGCTCCCGGTTCCGACGGTATATCCAACCGCGTTATTAAACTTCTACCCGTCCAACTCATCGTGATGTTGGCATCTATTTTCAATGCCGCTATGGCGAACTGTATCTTTCCCGCGGTGTGGAAAGAAGCGGACGTTATCGGCATACATAAACCCGGTAAACCAAAAAATCATCCGACGAGCTACCGCCCGATTAGCCTCCTCATGTCTCTAGGCAAACTGTATGAGCGTCTGCTCTACAAACGCCTCAGAGACTTCGTCTCATCCAAGGGCATTCTTATCGATGAACAATTCGGATTCCGTACAAATCACTCATGCGTTCAACAGGTGCACCGCCTCACGGAGCACATTCTTGTGGGGCTTAATCGACCAAAACCGTTATACACGGGAGCTCTCTTCTTCGACGTCGCAAAAGCGTTCGACAAAGTCTGGCACAATGGTTTGATTTTCAAACTATTCAACATGGGCGTGCCGGATAGTCTCGTGCTCATCATACGGGACTTCTTGTCGAACCGCTCTTTTCGATATCGAGTCGAGGGAACCCGCTCCTCCCCACGACCTCTCACAGCTGGAGTCCCGCAAGGCTCTGTCCTCTCACCCCTCCTATTTAGCTTATTCGTCAACGATATTCCCCGGTCGCCGCCGACCCATTTAGCTTTATTCGCCGACGACACGACTGTTTACTATTCTAGTAGAAATAAGTCCCTAATCGCGAAGAAGCTTCAGAGCGCAGCCCTAGCCCTAGGACAGTGGTTCCGAAAATGGCGCATAGACATCAACCCAGCGAAAAGTACTGCGGTGCTATTTCAGAGGGGAAGCTCCACACGGATTTCCTCCCGGATTAGGAGGAGGAATCTCACACCCCCGATTACTCTCTTTAGACAACCCATACCCTGGGCCAGGAAGGTCAAGTACCTGGGCGTTACCCTGGATGCATCGATGACATTCCGCCCGCATATAAAATCAGTCCGTGACCGTGCCGCGTTTATTCTCGGTAGACTCTACCCCATGATCTGTAAGCGGAGTAAAATGTCCCTTCGGAACAAGGTGACACTTTACAAAACTTGCATAAGGCCCGTCATGACTTACGCGAGTGTGGTGTTCGCTCACGCGGCCCGCACACACATAGACACCCTCCAATCCCTACAATCCCGCTTTTGCAGGTTAGCTGTCGGGGCTCCGTGGTTCGTGAGGAACGTTGACCTACACGACGACCTGGGCCTCGAATCAATTCGGAAATACATGAAGTCAGCGTCGGAACGATACTTCGATAAGGCTATGCGTCATGATAATCGCCTTATCGTTGCCGCCGCTGACTACTCCCCGAATCCTGATCATGCAGGAGCCAGTCACCGTCGACGCCCTAGACACGTCCTTACGGATCCATCAGATCCAATAACCTTTGCATTAGATGCCTTCAGCTCTAATACTAGGGGCAGGCTTAGGGACCCCGGTAACCGTACTCGTCGAACTCGACAAAGAGGTCGACGTGCAACCTAACCCATGCATCAGCCCGCTGAGTTTCTCGCCGGATCTTCTCAGCGGGTCGCGATTCCGATCCGGTAGTAGATTCATTCGCGAAACAATTGCTCTTGAGTTGTTAGGTCTCCTTCGGAGGCGCTCGGGCAGTTGTTAGCAAATCCCACCCCTCTTGGCTGAGCCTTTGCTCGCCCACCTGTCCTGGTGAAACTGGAAAGGCCTTCGGGCCACCAGTAAACTTTCAATCATAAAAAAAAAAAAAAAAAAAAAAAAAAAAAAAAAAAAAAAAAAAAAAACATTTCTATGCGCTTATTTTAGTCGCTAGACGCTTCGCCGTTCGCACCGCGCGAATATTCGTATCGGCGAATGTCCCGTGCCAAGGCTGTTAAAGGCATGTTCTCTAGAAAGTAGCTACACTGATATTGACCGCTCACGACTTTGTGGAAGAAGGACATGTCCAATAAAAGTCTCCGTTCACGAAGAGAACACATTCGAAACCTAATTAGGCGCTCTTTGTAAGGATTTCTGTGCGAAAAACCGCTAGAATTATAAGCTAAGTGCCTAGTGAACGCTCTTTGAATGCTCTCAACGCGTTGCGAATGCACGGCATAATACGGATTCCATACAACGCTGGCGAACTCAAGATGACTGCGCACCAAGGTTTGGTAAAGCATGATTTTGGTGCGCTGAAGCCTAAATCCGCCCGAGTTACGTTTCAAAAATCCGAGCATTTGAGCTGCTTTTGTGACAGACTTGTTAATGTGCGAGGTGAATTTAAGTTGACTGTCAACTATCACGCCAAGATCTCGGATTTCGTTAACTTCTGCCAGTGCTGTACCATCAAGCTTATATTCCGTAGCAAGTTGCTTTCTTTTTCTAGTGAATTTAATGTGAAAGCATTTATTTGCGTTGAGTGTCATACTGTTACAGCGACACCATTGTAGGATCGCATCTAGGTCACTCTGCAATTGGCGACAGTCGACAACAGAATCTATGGTTTTGTATATCTTGAGGTCATCGGCAAATAGTGACACCTTACAGTGACTTACTTTATCGACTATGTCGTTAATAAAGATTATGAAAAGAAGGGGTCCCAAATGTGATCCCTGGGGCACACCGGTATCTGCAAAATAAGTTTTTGAGTTAAATCCATTTACAGACACCGACTGAGGTCTCTGTTGCAAGTAATACTCGAACCATTTCAAAAGTGGGCCATCCACACCGAACCCATATAATTTCCTCAAAAGAATTGAATGGTTAACTCGATCAAAAGCACTGCTAAAGTCGGTGTAGATGGCGTCAACCTGCCTGCCTGAGTCAACTTCATTAGACACATTGGAAATATAAGGGACCAAGTTAGTGACGATTGAGCGACCACGTCTAAAACCGTGCTGTGAATCTGAGATGCTACTGTCCACAAGCCGAAAGATTACAGGATAGACAATCGATTCAAATAGTTTAGAGAAGCAAGACAGGATGGAAATAGGGCGATAGTTTTTAACGTCAGAATTTTCTCCCTTCTTAAAGACTGGTACAATGCGCGCTTTTTTCCACTCGGACGGAAATGTCCCATCCGCTAATGATCGGTTAAATATTAAGGACAGAGGCAGAGCCACAGCAGAGCCGCATCTTTTCACAAATACCGGTGGAATCCCATCCGGGCCAGCACCCTTCGCAGAGTCGATCTTTTTGATCGCTTTTAGCACCTCAATTTCTTCGATAGCCAATGAACACAACATCCGTTGTGGGGACCCGCAGCACTGAGATTCAAGCGTAAAGTTATCCGGAGGCGTTGAGCTGGGCAAGTAAATTGAGGCAAAATGTTCTGCAAAAAGATTCACAATGTCAGGGCCTGTTTTTACTACCTGATCTTTCATGTTCATAGTTAAACAAATGTATTCGTAAACACAACGTGTCTATTAGAATTCACATTTCAAAATCGTGCATAATAATTTAACTCGTTGAGAGAGAGAGAGAGAGAGAGAGATAGAGATAGAGAGAGAGAGAGAGAAGCAATGTGTTTTTTAAATGTTAAATAAATCGTTACCGAACATTTTTCGGTATCCAATTTATTTGTACGAGTAGGTACGAATGATTTTACAATGGGGTTTCAACAATTCCGGACACTGGAGTTTTGAGGTAAAAACAAGTTTTAATGGGCCCGACGGGTGTTCTGTGAGAGTGTCAAGGAGTGAATGTAGCACAGAGAGCCTATTTGATTGATGATTAAACGCGAGTAAGGTTGATTATCCGTGGATGGGCAGACGACTACACGGAAGATCTTCTAACGGTTGTTTTTCCTCAATACACCGACGCTCAAGCAGAGACAATTTGTGAGGACCCTATGTATCAGCGGGGTATCCTAGGACCTCAACAACCACAACAACAATACCGACGATCCGTACGTTGGTGTATATATGCAATATTACCTTGAAAATATTATTATCGTCAGCGATACTGAGACTCCTGTACAAGATGTCCTGTTTTATAATAGCTATCACTACAGTAGACTTTTCACCACTTGCTTACATAGGATTTTAAAGTTATTTAGTGTCATTACGAGGAAAAAGGGTGACAATCACCAAAGACTACTCGTCACCGGCAAGAAAAGAAGCCATGTTAGCGTGGTCCCATGCGCGGTTCCGTTCGAATTAAGACGAACTTAGACTCCAGCATTAATGTCGCAATCCATTGCGCAGGGAACAGAAAAGAGAGGAGGAAAATTTTCGAACAAAAATGTTCCATAAAGGTCACGACCCTCAGAGCTGAGGAACACGATGCCGGGAGGAGGACACTACAGTAAAAGGAACCCTTAAGTATGTATGTACTATGAAATATCCTGTACTCTTATTCCCATGTTTTTTAGGAAGGAAGGATTACTGGTGGCCAGGAGGCCTTTCCAGTCTCACCAGGACAGGTGGTTGAGCACAGGCTCAGCCAGGAGGGGTGGGATTTGCTAACGAAGACCTAATGATTCTAGAGCAGGTGCTTCATCTACTACCGGATTGGAATCGGAAATGCAACCCCCTGAGAAAATTCAGCGAGAAACTCAGATGATGTATAGGTTAGGTTGCACGGAGAACTCTTTGCTGAGTTCGACGAATACGGTTTATGCTCAAATTGTGATATTTATTATTATTATTATTATTTTTGTTTTTTATTGCCTAGATGTGTGGACGAGCTCACAGCCCATCTGGTGTTAAGTGGTTACTGGAGCCCATAGACATGTACAACGTAAATGCGCCACACACCTTGAGATATAAGTTCTTAGGTCTCAGTATAGTTACAACGGCTGGCCTACCCTTTAAACCGAAACGCATTACTGCTTCACGGCAGAAATAGGCGGGGCGGTGGTATCTAGCCGTGCAGACTCACAAGAGGTCCTACCACCAGTAATTATGCAAATTATAATTTTTGCGAATTTGATTTTTATTGCACGATGTTATTCCTTCACCGTGGAAGTCAATCGTCAACAATTGTTAAGTACGTATTTCATTAGAAAAATTGGTACCCGCCTGCGGGATTCGAACACCGTTGCATCGCTATATATACGAATGCATCGACGACTTATCCTTTAGGCCACGACGACTTCAGAGCTATCTTAAGCTATAATTCATTGACTCTATGAAAGACTTTAAATCCCAAAGCTTCCTTGGCAGTTTCCTTGAATCTTGTGACATTATAAGATTTTGTTGTAAAGTCGCCCAAAATAATGAACCCGAAAATATACCCAGTTTGTCTGTAAGGAAATTCCTCACAGATAATTTTTTGGGCTTGTTCCAGGAACTTTTGTTTAAATGAATTCAAAAGCATATTAATTCGTCACTTGCCTGTGTGTGTGTGTGTGTGTGTGTGTGTGTGTGTGTAAAATGGTTTAAAATGATCTGAAGTCGCAAAGCTTGCTTAAACAAACAAATGTATTAATCAATTGCAGTGCATAATAAGGGGATATTGGATATTGGTTAAGTGGTTATTGGAGCCCGTAGACATCCACAACGTAAATGCGCCACCCACCTTGAGATAGAAGTTCTAAGATCTCAAGTATAGTTACATCAAAAATTACGCCAAACATATCAAACAAACTGAAGTTTCGGGAACTCGTGCGAACAATAAAATCAACTCCTTAGCATTTGTACCTTGCAGTCGTGTCAGCTTAACTCAGATTACAAACACTCTGTACCGACTTATGCGACGTACGTGGACTCTATGTACACTCACGAACAAAACTGAAACATATGAATTTAACTTATTTTTAACAACATTTTGTTGACTTCATATGTATATATGTTTATTTGTGTACAACGGAATATTTGAACGCTATATATCACAGGCTTCAAGACCAATGAATGATGACAATACAACATTACAATATTATACAGTATTATAACTTCGCTCTTATGTCCTGTCCAGTATCGACAGGATAAAATGACATTAATAGTTAGCTTCGTGCACTGCACCACCAAGACAGTCGTTTGATCTGCTTCGAAAGGTAACGCATTGATGCTTGAGGAAAGAAATGAGCAGGAAAAGAAATACCTACTCATGCGGGCTCAAAAAACGACAAGAGAGCCCTTGAGATATAAACAAGTTTAAAGACTTTTAAAGATGCTTAAAGACTTGTTTTACCATGGCACCGCCCGCCACCGGGGTAGAGTTCATCCATACTACCTGGAGCCACTACGGTCATCCACAGTGCGTTTCCAGAGGTCTTTTTTGCCACGTACCATCCGGCATCACGGTGTTTCCCGAGCGTTATGACATGTCCTTCTTCAAGCGAGGCTTGTGGAGAATATTAAGCGGTAGACAGCGGCTTGGCTCTACCCCTGGCATTACTAAGTCCATGGGCGACGGTAACCACTCACCATCAGGTGGGCCGAGTGCTCGTCTGTAAACAAGGGCAATAAAAAATATAAAAATAACTTTTGTGGTCGAATGTACAAGATTCATACGTAGGATCAAACCAAGGGGTACGTATTCATTCCGCGCGCTGAAATTTAGTATGAACATAAGCATTGTTAAGACTGGACTGTACCTGAGCGATGCTACGCGAGAGGGGTTGAACTGGTAAAGTCGTCGGCGAATGCAGAGCTTATGGACTTTCGCCATCCCAACTTTTATAATTAAGATCTTTGGAAAACGGTTAAGATACAAAACTTATTTGAAACATATATATGTCGGAGAATCCACAATTATTAACACCATCATCAGACATTGTAGGGCCGTAATAAGGTGATCAAGCTAAGAAAAATATTGAGTAGGTACACCAATCACGTTTGTTGTCTTAGAACAATTTAGAAATCTAGTAGTCATCGTGGCCTAACGGATAAGACGTCCGGTGCATTCGTGTTGAGCGATGCACCGGTGTTCGAATCCCGCAGGCGGGTACCAATTTTTCAAATGAAATACGTACTCAACAAATGTTCACGATTGACTTCCACGGTGAAGGAATAACATCGTGTAATAAAAATGAAACCCGCAAAATTATAATTTGCGTAATTACTGGTGGTAGGACCTCTTGTGAGTCCGCGCGGGTGGGTACCACCACCCTGCCTATTTCTGCCGTGAAGCAGTAATGCGTTTCGGTTTGAAGGGTGGGGCAGCCGTCGTTACTATACTTGAGACCTTAGAACTTGTATCTCAAGGTGGGTGGTGCATTTACATTGTGGATGTCTATGGGCTCCAGTAACCACTTAACATCAGGTGGGCTGTGAGCTCGTCCACCCATCTAAGCAATAAAAAAAAACCTTAAAAAAATATAAAAATATAAAAATAACTTTTGTGGTCGAATGTACAAGATTCATACGTAGGATCAAACCAAGGGGTACGTATTCATTCCGCGCGCTGAAATTTAGTATGAACATAAGCATTGTTAAGACTGGACTGTACCTGAGCGATGCTACGCGAGAGGGGTTGAACTGGTAAAGTCGTCGGCGAATGCAGAGCTTATGGACTTTCGCCATCCCAACTTTTATAATTAAGATCTTTGGAAAACGGTTAAGATACAAAACTTATTTGAAACATATATATGTCGGAGAATCCACAATTATTAACACCATCATCAGACATTGTAGGGCCGTAATAAGGTGATCAAGCTAAGAAAAATATTGAGTAGGTACACCAATCACGTTTGTTGTCTTAGAACAATTTAGAAATCTAGTAGTCATCGTGGCCTAACGGATAAGACGTCCGGTGCATTCGTGTTGAGCGATGCACCGGTGTTCGAATCCCGCAGGCGGGTACCAATTTTTCAAATGAAATACGTACTCAACAAATGTTCACGATTGACTTCCACGGTGAAGGAATAACATCGTGTAATAAAAATGAAACCCGCAAAATTATAATTTGCGTAATTACTGGTGGTAGGACCTCTTGTGAGTCCGCGCGGGTGGGTACCACCACCCTGCCTATTTCTGCCGTGAAGCAGTAATGCGTTTCGGTTTGAAGGGTGGGGCAGCCGTCGTTACTATACTTGAGACCTTAGAACTTGTATCTCAAGGTGGGTGGTGCATTTACATTGTGGATGTCTATGGGCTCCAGTAACCACTTAACATCAGGTGGGCTGTGAGCTCGTCCACCCATCTAAGCAATAAAAAAAAACCTTCCCTTGACGTTAGCAAACGAAAACGAATGAGAGTTCTTAGGACGAAGGCACCGCTCTTCAAGAAAGCTGGTTGGTAAGTGTGTAAAGGCGTCTCTGCGCCTCCATCGGCTAGGCTCTGTCGTAGCACGAAGTTAGCCGAGTTCCGACGATACCGCAATCGTGCTGCCATCTCTCGGGAATCGTGCTGCATTTCGTTTAGCTACCAAACTAATGAAAGTCTCCGACATATAATCAAATCAAATCAAAATTTTGTCGTTATATATAATATATAATATAACGACAAACATAAGAACATTCAGGCCACAAATACTCAATATTTTACACAAAGATATTGTCTCCGATTGGAAATCGAGGTCAGGCCTAAGGTCTAGTACAAAAAAAAAGAGAATTAAAGGCTTTTTATTGCAAATTGAGTTTTTTACAAAACCTAAAAAAATACGAAACAAATATTATAATTATTACAATAATTTTTTTTTATGATCTCTTCAGTGGCGTACTTAGTAGGGTCATGACCACTCGAACAACAAGACGAAGGATCTTAGTAACCTTTTTCATACTGTCGATTGCGTAAAAGACGGTTTTTTAAGCATTTAGTCAAAATCAATAAACAGGCCAGAGAGGACATAGAAGACTGAATCTTAGTGACGACATTTTCAAGATAAGTTTGCCTAAATACAAGTTCCGAAAAATAACATTCGGACCTTCAGTCTACCGAGCAATTTTAACCGCACAGTATTAGAGCTATTATAGATTAACTAGACCAAAAAAAATTACTATCTTAAGGGTCTTCTTACCATCTATAGAGTCTATCTTACCTTTTTCTGTGCCCCTAAATTCCCCGATAATCTTTATAACTCAAAAAGCAAAAACAGTCTCCGAAATAAAATAAAAACATCACATGAAAACCTTTGCGTAAACTATTTTTTCACATAGCATCGCCAATCGTCATGTAATTGGGACAGTCTACTCACTATTTTTTTATTCAGAATCGCGGACGTGACTATTCATCGAAGTTTTGTATGCAAGAAACCCTTAACTACCATTTCTAGGGATACGCACTCCCAATAGATGTATCATGAATTTCTGAATGGAACGGATATTAGAAAAAAAATATCCAATAAAACCCAATATTATGAATAACGTTTTTTTTTTCTTCATTATTTGATTAAATTTTTCATCGAAAACTGTAGCGTGTTTTCGTTAGATGGACAGATGATTATGAGTGAGCTCACTCACCAGTTGTGTAAAGTGGTTAAGGGTGATAATAAGGATCACGAATCAATCAACCTAGAAACTTTGATCGCATATCTTTAGACGGGTAGCGGCCTGCGTGTTATGATGTGTATGCAATGTCTGGGAATGTGCTTAACACGGGTAGGTGCGGACTCACAAGAGGTCCTACCACCAGTAAATATGCAAATTATAATTTTGCGTGTTTTGACTTTTATTACATGATGCTATTATTCCTTCACCGTGGAAGTCAATCGTGCACATTTGTTCAGTACGTATTTCATTAGAAAAATTGGTACCCGCCTGCGGGATTCGAACCCCGGTGCATCGCTACATACGTCGCACCGGACGTCTTATCCTTTAGGCCACGAGGACTTCTGAAGAGGATTCTACTACTAATGCTCAACAAATTTGTAAAATGTTCGAAATAAAATACTTAACGCCAGTCACAGCTGGATGCTATTAATGCGATATAAACAGTTTAACGTGGCTCATCATTATTAATAGTCTCCGATCATTAAATTTTCCATTCGAGCAGTCAACGACCCGAAATTCTTAATTAATGAACACGTCAAAACAAGATGCGCCCCGCATTGTTTTAATAAAACAACCAAAATTTAATCACCAGAAAACGCCTTTAGAAATACAGTTTTGTTTGTGCTACTCAAATTATATTTACGAGGTAAAGTCCTTGAGTAGTGTTATTTGACGAGGCGCTCATAATATTATTGAGGTTAGGGTAAGAGAACTTTGGGACGTTGTGGTTCAAGGTCAATTTGCCTCAAATACAATATGGTAATGCCGTCTAGTTATGATATTGGCAAAGGCTACCAACCTGTGAATCCTAATCTGCGATCGTTGCCTTAGAATGTATATAATATGTGACATTATAAAAAATACCGCCAAAAGACTAGGAACTTAACAACGTGGCAAAAAAACATCTCTGGCAAGATATAATTTAATGTGTGAGATATTTTTTTTGTTATTGCTTAGATCGGTGGACGAAGTCACAGCCCACCTGGTGTTAAGTGGTTACTGAAGCCCATAGATATCTACAACGTAAATGCGCCACCCACCTTGAGATAAGTTCTAAGATCTCAAGTGTAGTTACAACGGCTGCCCCACCCTTCAAGCCGAAACGCATTACTGCTTCACGGCAGAAATAGGCAGGGTGGTGGTACCTACCCGTGCGGAAGAGGTCCTACCACCAGTAAAAAGTATTCGTGTAAAATACAATTTAACGATTAGTAATGATAGATGATCGCAAATTTCAATAGCGTCGCATTTAACTAATGACAGATGACTCTCCGAAAAATAGTTCCAGCCCATTAGCGGGTAGAGACGTAGAGTTCGAAACTTCCCAGTTCAGTCAAATTGCTGTTGCGACGCGTAGAACCAGAGGTATTAAACTGAAATTTGCGTTGTGATTATTCTCGAAGTGCTCTTAAAGTTGAATGGTTGCGGTACTGGAAGGCTTTTTGGATGTGGCAGCGATAGAGCCCCTAAGGAAAACAAATTTTATCCAAGACTAGTAGACCCGGCAGACTTCGTAATGTATAATACATCAAAGGAAAAACAATTTTGTTTTTTTTATTTAATTCCAAACGTTTTCATGTTTATTCACTTTTAAACCTTCTCTGGACTTTCACAAATAATTCAAGACCAAAATTAGCCAAATCGCTCCAGCCGATCTCCAGTTTTAGCGAGACCAACGAACAGTAATTCATTTATATATATATGTCAGCACGCGTCAGGGATGGCTGAGCGGTAGGTTCCGTCATCGCTCGTATTCGATTGAACTCAGTTTAGTCAATAAAACTTTTCAATAATAATTATTGAAACTCAACACACACAACTTTCACAATGACAGGATAAACCGACAGTTTCGTTGCACATAACGACAGACCGACTGACTGACTGACTGAGACGGACGGAATGACTGTCTGACACGGAATGCCACGACTCTGTCCACGTACCGCCATTTTATACTGTGGCGTTACGTAGTCTACCCTTCATTTTGTGATATTTATCAAAACAACATCTCATCATTTAAAATAATAATCAAAACCACCGTCTTAATATTTATTACTAAAAGTCGTTATCCACGACAACTAAAAGTCGTTATCCACGATACGGCCATTCTGACATGTCACACGTCCCTGTGTGACGCTCCTGCAAGAAAAACAACCTTTTGCAATATCAAACAGGTTTCGTCTCGGCCAATCCTGATACATTCACGATTGAGGATTGGGATTCCTTTCATTACAAACCATAACGTTAGCTCTCAACAAGATCTTTAACAGACCATGTTAACCTGTGTGAGTAGACAACTTAATTACCCAATTATTAGTGATACACTATACAACTGAAAAATTTCATTAATGCTCAATAAGCATTAGAAACCCGAGTTATTACAAAACAACTCAATCTGAGCAGTATTTCATCAGTATTCTGTATCAACCACAAACTATCGTTACAATTACTTCCATCTAGTGAGAGTAACTCATGCCACCTATATCGAGTGACGATAACCAAATTCAAGTGCCACCTCCATCGAGTAGCTCTTGACTACTTATTGCATCCATCCGGCAAATAAGTGGGACCTCCATTCGGTACCCAACTTCAACACAAAACACTAATGCCTCCATCCGGCACGCAAGTGGAACTTCCATCCAGTACCCACTTCAACCATAAAACACATCACAATGCCTCCATCCGGCAATAAAACGTACACATCACCTAAATCGAGCGATGTGTTCAATTACCAGTCATAAATGACACCGAATACTGTTCTTTACTAATCACACAAAATAGGACAACAAAATCCTTACTCTAATCAGTCAGTTGTATCGTGGTCATTTGATCCTACATTTTCTACATCACTAGTTTCAACAAAATCGTATAGAACGCTCCTGGCCTGGCTGCCGGCGCAGCTAGTGACATTGCCACCCACATTATCATTAAAACAAATGATAAAACCAATACACATCATTTCACAATATAGAGTCAAAGTCATTACTAGACCAACACAACAATAGTCTCCATTGAGACCCAGGTCTCCGCTGTACCAATCGATGGAGATACTCTCACCTCACTGATCAGTCTCGTCAGTAGCACTACTTAGAGGCAACCTTATGTAATCATAGGTTCTATTACCAGTTAAAGCCATCTATCTTCATTTCAACAAAATTCAATATCAAATTTTACTAACTTTCATTTTAAGTAAAAACCTTTAGGGATATGGCACGCGAACTATTAAGAATTCTAAGGGGCTCGCCTCCGTTATTCTTATGGTAGAACAATTTTAAAAAAAACAAAATGTGTGCAATTCACACGTGGTAGAAGTGAAACCTTCCAAAATTAAAATACAATTATCCTAAACGTCTTAAGTAAATGTAAAATTTTGTCATTAGTAAATAATTGTAAGGTAGCGCCCTCTGTGAATTGATATTTTAATTTCCCGTATAATCCTAAATTAAAATTCACTACAAGAGCTTTCATACACACGTTAGTATTAAAAAATCTCACAGATGGCGCTGTATTAAATAGTATGTTGTATATTTCTGTCTCATTCTTTGCTGGCTTCATCCTACACATTTTTGTATTTGTGTCTCTTACCTGTCTTTTTTTTTTTCGTTGCATCCGGTTTGAAATCACAACGATTCTAAAGAAGTTTTCACTTCAAAAGATGTACGGCTTCTAGCACTTCTTGTCAAGAACAATTCCATGAGCTCATCGCGAGTTTGGTCATCAATAACGCAAGTGTCGGCTTCGAATAAGGACACACTAGATTTAGTGCTTATTTCGTTGAATGCTCAATCTCACTGAACCGATTAAAACAACTATCGGGTAGTACATGACATACAATAGGTAAGCAATAAACCATCGCATAGGATTTGTTCCGTACAGTTTTGAGTCAAAACAACAGAAACCTTTTATGAGAACCATCGTATAAAATTGATGAGTTATGAAGCTACTACTAATAGATTTCTTGACAAGAGAGCATTCGGCACCCGAATCCAAATAAAAATAATACGACTCACCAGATTGTTCTTATTTACCAAAATTGCCCGATGTTACGCAGCTACCGGCACGTCGCTCCGCTCGGCCGGTGAATAGTTGACCCATCGAGCGCCGACAGACGGCGTTTGCGTCCCATATCTCGTATTGGCTGCAGCAATCACGTGTCGAATGCCACACGGCCTTCCTGATTGTACACGTCCTCGTGTGATGGTTAACCTACAATCAAAAACATCCACGAGAACACTTGTTCCACTCGATCACTCCTGACTACACTTTACGACTTATCGGAAAATTTAAAGTCATCAAAGCTTTAAACTGTTTTAATACCATTTTAACCAAATCAAACAATAGGGTATACAAAGTTCACTATTCAGCAGCCAGAGCACGTACCACAGTCGTTCATCAAACTTCAAATTTACTCTGTACAATCAGGCATAGCTTACAGGAACTCAGATCAAAGAAAACTTCCGAGTAAAAATATCTAACGCCACGGCTCTCCAGCCGACCAGCAATCGCAATTGCCCTCATGATGCGCATCCACAGCGTGGATCGCCCGTGTGCATCACCCGCTGACTACACACGATGGTCTTTACAGACCCCGACCTCCGCCAGAGCCAAACGCGCACCGCGCACCCACGGACTACTTGAGTTGCCTCAAGAGACACCGATTTCTACCGGGCTACGACTACGTAATAGCTACTGGTACGGTCGAACACAATACGGCCGATAGACTATCCTTACTCGAGTTTTCACCACAATTTAAGCTTGCTCTTCATCATCATCATTTACATCAACCTCGACTGGTATGTGTCATGCTGGCATTTTTCTTAGCCTATCATGTGGGTATTTGTAAGTACGTTTTGAATTTAAAGCTTTCAATGTGTAACGGTCACCATCCAATACTTTTTCGTTTGATTACGCTCTTCGTTTTAATGTATGGACGAGCTCACAGCCCACCTTGTGTTAAGTGGTTACTAGAACCCATAGACATCCACAGCGTAAACGCACCACACACCTTGAGATAGAAGTTCTAAGGTCTCAGTATAGTTATAACCGCTGTCCCACCCTTCAAACCGAAATACACCACTGCTTCACGGCAGAAATAGGCAGGGTGATGGTACCCGTGCGGTCGATGGCACTATACGGAGCACCCGTCTGGTGCCACGTCCTTACCCACGAGAACGTCGCCGCGCTGCGACGCCGGCCGCGCGCGATCGCAGTCAGTTATTCAAGGATACCTCACAGTCTCCTACAAGGCGGCGTGCCCTAGCGCAAGTGCAGCCGGAACGCGGGGGCTCCAATCTCGGCAGTCCGTGCTGGAGGCGTGGTCTCGTCGTTTGGCGGACCCGTCGGCCGGCCTCCGTACCGTCGAGGCGATCTGCCCGGTTCTCGCGGACTGGGTGGGCCGCGACCGCGGAAGTCTCACCTCCGGCTACCTGTGCAGACTCACAAGACATTTTACTACCATGCAAACTTCTTACCGCAACAAATCTTACCAGCCACCACGCAAACTACAATTTTACGGGTTCCACCTCTCCTACACGATGTTACTCTCACACTGAGGAAGCCAACCGCGAACACTTGTCAAGCACGCACAAGCACGCACTTCACCGGAAAAACCTGCATCCGCCAGCGGGACCCGAACACCGCCGCATCGCCAGACACGAACGCACCGGACGTCTTATCTTACAGGTCACGACGACTTCAGATGTGTCAATTTTTCTTCTCCACGGAAACTTGCTTGCTTTCTTGTTTGCTTGCTTGCTGGAGCCCGAAGTCATCGAACGTGTAGTGTTATTGGTATTGAATCGAGTAGATTCTAAAATTTCAGCGACAATTCACAGTCTCATGTCCTGGTTTACTACACTAGTGCCATGTAACTCTAGCAGAAGTCAGCCGCTTAAAATAACTCTTGTCGGAACTACCCACTCGTCATTGAGATTTGCACTTGCCTTAATTTCTTGCAATAGCTTGTTACGTGTTGTATTTCCGCTAGTAAATGCCATGTGATGAAGTCGACAGTCAAACTGGGCAACATGAGCCAGAACGTAAGATGTGACGATTTCTTCGTGGTCAGATCTTCCATCGAGGTAACAGAGACGTTATTACACGACTTACGTATGCTGCATTCACGCTCTTGTGGCGTACCACTACTAGTATTCTGATCTGCATCATGTTTTTTTTTGCTGTACTTCGAACATGTTCAAACACGTCACGCCAGTGAGAGTAGAGTCCTGATCTCACTTCTGATGTCAGCACGCGGCAGGGATGGCTGAGCGGTAGGTTCCGTCATCGCTCGTATTCGATTGAACTCAGTTTAGTCAATAAAACTTTTCAATAATAATTATTGAAACTCAACACACACAACTTTCACAATGACAGGATAAACCGACAGTTTCGTTGCACATAACGACAGACCGACTGACTGACTGACTGAGACGGACGGAATGACTGTCTGACACGGAATGCCACGACTCTGTCCACGTACCGCCATTTTATACTGTGGCGTTACGTAGTCTACCCTTCATTTTGTGATATTTATCAAAACAACATCTCATCATTTAAAATAATAATCAAAACCACCGTCTTAATATTTATTACTAAAAGTCGTTATCCACGACAACTAAAAGTCGTTATCCACGACATATATATATGACGGCGTTAACGATATTTATGTTATATAGCACGTGCAATAGGAGTGACTCACACAAGCCAGGCGCGCCGGCCGTGTCGTTCCACTCGTAAACAACAGCTGCAACAGAAGTGACTCATAAGCCAGCTGCGCCGGCTAGTATAAAAAGGCGGAACGTGCCTTGAAATGAACATTCGTTGGACTGCGCTTGCCTGGTGCACTTACTATATTCTTGTTACGTTGTGTGATTCAGTGACTGTTGTACGTACTGGTTAAAGTTGGACAAGTGTTAAAGTGAATTGTTACGATAACATATTGTTGATTAAATCAGGAATCAAAAAGTGACATCGTTTTACTTGGTGTTCAACAAGATAATGTCTACCCTCAAGCTTACATCAGAAGTGGGATCAGGACTCTACTCTCACTGGCGTGACGTGTTTGAACATGTTCGAAGTACAGCAAAAAAAAACATGATGCAGATCAGAATACTAGTAGTGGTACGCCACAAGAGCGTGAATGCAGCATACGTAAGTCGTGTAATAACGTCTCTGTTACCTCGATGGAAGATCTGAGCCACGAAGAAATCGTCACATCTTACGTTCTGGCTCATGTTGCCCAGTTGACTCTCGACTTATCACATGGCATTTACTAGCGGAAATACAACACGTAACAAGCTATTGCAAGAAATTAAGACAAGTGCAAATCTCAAGTGAAACTTCGATCGCAATAATGGATCTGTCATGACGAGTGGGTAGTTCCGACACGAATCGTTTTTAAGCCAATGACTACTGCTAGAGTTACATGGCACTAGTACAGTAAACCAGGACATGAGACTGTGAATTGTCGCTGAAATTTTAGAATCTACTCGATTCAATACCAATAACACTACACGTTCGATGACTTCGGGCTCCAGCAAGCAAGCAAACAAGAAAGCAAGTAAGTTTCCGTGGGGAAGAAAAATTGACACATCTGAAGTCGTCGTGACCTGTAAGATAAGACGTCCGGTGCGTTCGTGTCTGGCGATGCGGCGGTGTTCGGGTTCCGCTGGCGGATGCAGGTTTTTCCGGTGAAGTGCGTGCTTGTGCGTGCTTGACAAGTGTTCGCGGTTGGCTTCCTCAGTGTGGGAGTAACATCGTGTAGCCGGAGGTGAGACTTCCGCGGTCGCGGCCCACCCAGTCCGCGAGAACCGGGCAGATCGCCTCGACGGTACGGAGGCCGGCTGACGGGTCCGCCAAACGACGAGACCACGCCTCCAGCACGGACTGCCGATATTGGAGCCCCCGCGCTCCGGCTGCACTTGCGCTAGGGCGCGCCGCCTCGTAGGAGACTGTGAGCCTGAAAAACCTGAACAACCTCCTCATCCGTGGGCGCCCGGCTCTCGCCTGCAAGTCGGCTGTTACGTGTGCGGTGATGCGAGCCATGTAGCTTCTGGGTGTTCCATGCGCTACAAGAAGAAAAACGACACTGCTCCGGGTGCTGTGGCAGGTCCAACCAGAGACGTCAACGTGTGTTCCAGAGCTTCAGTGTGTTACAGATAAGTGGTTTTGGCTTCCCCTTTATGTTCCATTCAGGGTCAGAATGTAGTCTTATAAAACAAAGTCATAGTAATTTATTCAATGGTAAGCGGTTTCATGAACAAGTCACTCTTTGATCTGAAAGTAACTTAGACCAATCATGATGGCAAGAGCACTTAGGGAATATTCAACTCGCCCTTAATAGTGCATGTTGTCGAGTAACAGGGTTTACTCCAATAGAATAGACGTTTGCCGTTCAGGGTAGTTCACTTGAAATATCTAAAGTTTCAACAGAGTGATAATCCCTCTAGATTAGATCTTGATTTAGCACGGTCGAAGACCGGCGAAAACATAAAAAAAGGGCACAAACAGAAGCTTGGTTTAGTCGAGGCAAAGCTAAAGGCAAACTCTTTTCCGCTGGGGATTTTGTTTTCGTAAGTTGACCGAAAATGTAAAGGTCCCTTCAACATTACTGCAGTTTTGGAAAACGATAGGTATAAATTGAGACATGTAAATAGTTCTAATAGAGTGTACAAATTTCCCCATGAAAACTTACGTGAAATACCTCGAGGCCCGTCAGGCCTACTAGAAATTTCTGAAAATTATAGTGACGATGACGTGACGGCGTACACAGATGGGTTAATTAATCTTGTTCATGAAACTGATCTTAATGATGACGACTCTATCACTGACAATAGAAGCGACATTTTTGTCCGCAAATAGCGATACAGCAAACATAGTCTGTGGGTAGTGATACAATGTCTGTAAGCTCAGGCACCTCAGGTGCAGGTGTTGGAAATGTAGAAAACGATGGTCGGTCTCGCACTATTTCTGAAGAAATTCCGTATAAATGTTCTGGTTTAAGAAATGTTTTAACAAACGCTACCGTACACGCAAATTAAAAAAAAAAAAAAAAAAGAAAAAAAAAAAAAAGAGTATTGTATGTGGCTAGAGAGATGTTAATCCGGACTAGCAAAAAAAAAGAGGAAAAAAAAAAAAAGTGTGAAGTCATTGAAGGGTCTGTCCGGTCCAATGGCTTGGCTATAGGGATTTTCATCCAGATTAGCCACAACAATTAGCTACAGGGATTGCGATTCGGTCTAGCATTATCCGGTCCAGTTCGAAAAACTGAAGGGATAACAATTCCGGTCTAAGTTAAAGTTAAAGGGACATACTTACATACCTGAAGAGTTTTAAATGAACTGGCCCAGGTATGTAAGCAGTCTGAAGGTTATTTATAGCCAGTATAGGATTTTCTGAAGAATTATGCGAACCGAACCGTACTAGATTGTTAATATCATAGACCACGTTTTAAGTTGCATCCGTTAATGTCAGGATGAACGAACACGTTTGTTGTTCACAGACATACCATAAGAATGCGCGCACGAGGACGAGCGCACGTCAGTATGGCCGTGACGGCGTTAACGATATTTATGTTATATAGCACGTGCAATAGGAGTGACTCACACAAGCCAGGCGCGCCGGCCGTGTCGTTCCACTCGTAAACAACAGCTGCAACAGAAGTGACTCATAAGCCAGCTGCGCCGGCTAGTATAAAAAGGCGGAACGTGCCTTGAAATGAACATTCGTTGGACTGCGCTTGCCTGGTGCACTTACTATATTCTTGTTACGTTGTGTGATTCAGTGACTGTTGTACGTACTGGTTAAAGTTGGACAAGTGTTAAAGTGAATTGTTACGATAACATATTGTTGATTAAATCAGGAATCAAAAAGTGACATCGTTTTACTTGGTGTTCAACAAGATAATGTCTACCCTCAAGCTTACAAGCTTATATATATATATATATAAATGAATTACTGTTTGATAGATAGGTGCGTTGCATCCATATAGTAAGTGAAAACATTTATAATAAAAAGGTTTTTTTTCTTTTTTCACTTTCTACTTATAGGTGATTTTAATAGTGGAAACTTGTTTGGCTATTGTTTTATATATTACATGTATGTTTTGTACTGTTGGTTTCGTAAATAAATAAGTCTTGAATTCGATCTACCAATCAAATTATGCACCCATGGTGTCGATGCATTTCTGCTAGCGCAGTGGTAATATTTCAATGCCCTTCTTGAAGAAATCAAGTGTACAAAAGCCAACAAACTCTTAAAAGGCATTTGGTACCGCCACTCGGGTAATGATTTTTTTCCCTTCCAAGAAGTTGGCCAAACTTTGGAAAAATATCAACTACCAGCGCTAGATCTGGTGAGTGCGGTGGATGATGCAGACTTCCAACATTAGCTCTTCTAGCTTAGAGACCGTCTGTTGAGCCGTAAACCGTTGTCGGGTAAGAGTAGTGAGGACCAACGATTAACTAAGGCTGACCGGAGATTCTCGAGCTTTTTTTTATTGCTTAGATTTATAGACGAGCTTATGGCCCACCTGATGTAAAGTGGTCACCGGAGCCCATGGACATCTACAACGTAAATGCCGCCACCTACCTTGAGTTATGAGCTCTAAGGTCTCCGTTTATACAGTCAGTTTCATTGTGTTCAGTTTCCTACAGTACACATTTGTAGAAATGCTGGTGCCATTCGGTAAGAAGCTGCTATTAATTATACCGGCAGTAGACCACCAAACAATGATCATAAGTATCTACAGTCGGCATCATTGCACCACTTTGAGAAGGCGGCACGACATGAAAACCCTCTTGTCGTGGCCGCTGGAAATTACATACCCGATCCCGTAGAATATTCGACGTCGCCCAAAACACGTCATTTCGGATCCTCCCGATCTATTACCGGTGCTTTTAGGTACCACAATCACCGGTCACCGTCTTCGTCGAACCCATCGCTTGCGACGAAGGGCTCAACGAGTGAATTAACCCATAGACATAGCCCACTGTGTTTCTCGCCGGATCTTCTCAGTGGGTCGCGATTTCGATCCGGTGATAGACTCTGCGAAGCACTGCTCTTGCTAGGGCTAGTGTTAGCAAATTCTCTCAGGTTGAGCCCGTAAGCTCACCTACCTATTCGGGCGTAGCTGGAATAGACTCTTAGGCTACCAGCGAATAGGTAGGAAAAAAATACCTTGCTTATTTAACGCAAATGAATCAAAATTGTTTTGAACGCAACGTTGAAAGCTGCTGTTAATTCAGCGGGATATTGAACCAGCTTCCACTATTGTCTTTAATTTGTCATTGTTGACTTTAGTTTACGGGTGACCAAAGGAGAGAGGGAGAGAGAGAATACAGTTTATTGCACACTAAAAACCCAATTTACATTCAAAAAACACTCAGATAAAGCAGATACATTTGTACAATAGGCGGTCTTATCGCTAAAAACGATCTCTTCCGAATAACCGTTTAATTTACAGAAATTCTAGAAAATATAAAAATATAGCAGGTTGCGGTATAATATAGATAATACATTATTAACGGCCGTCTGGTGTAGTGGTAAGTGACATGGTCACTACACAAGGGGGTCGCGGGTTCGAATCCCGCCAAGGAGTTATTTGTATGATAAATATAAATGTCTTTTCCAGGGTTATGGATGTATATTAAATATATGTATGTGTATAATAAAAATCTTACATTTATTTCCGTTATCTGGTACCTGTAACACAAGTTCTTTACGAAATTATCACGGGCCCAGTTAACGTGGAGTGAGAAAAAAAAAAATTATAGAAAAAAAAGCTCATTTTTTAATCAAAAGTTCCATTTCAGAAACGTTCAAACCAATAAAAAGTCGTGCGTTTATTCCGCAAACGTTATTAATATTTTGAGCCGCTTGTGCGGAACTCGTGTTCCATAATTACTCGTATTGTTATCGTATCCGTATTGATGATAAAGATACAATTGCTTATTTAAAACAAAACACTAATCAATGAAAAATAATTACTGAATATAAATCGTGATTGAAGATTCCATATTTTTGTTAAAGTAAATTTAATTCGAATTTAGAATGTATTGCCATCTATACAAAAATTACTATTAGAACGTCCAGTTTTGTAAAAGGGCAACTTTAGAGGTACAAAATCAAAAAAAAAAACAAAAAAATTTTATTCAACATAAATGAAAGTACAAACTTGTTGAACGTCAAAAGAACTACCGCCAATTCACAAGAAATAGCCTCCGTCCTGAGAAGAATTGGCAAGAAACTCAGCGGGCATGTCTTTTTTTTTTTAATATTAGATTTTTTTTAAATATTCATTTTTACATGAGTATTATTATAACATAACTAGCGACCCGCCCTCGCTTCGCTTCGGAAACATTAAAACATACATTAAACCAAAAAAAAATAATTAAAAAAATTAAAAAAAAAGTAGCCTATGTTCATCAGGGACAATGTCGGCTTCTAATGGAAAAAGAATTTTTCAAATCGGTCCAGTAGTTTCGGAGCCTATTCGAAACAAACAAACAAACAAATCTTTCCTCTTTATAATATTAGTATAGACAATTATTACAATATTGTAATGCCCGGATCGAGCAACTCATTCCCACTTTGTGCAATCTTCTATAAACAAACATCTATTATAAAATCTATTACAAATATCTATTATAAATGTTTGAACGAGATTTTTTTGTTAAATTTTCTACGGTCAACGATCTTCATAAAATTTTGCATACACGTTTTCAGACTGACAAAAACGAGAAAGGGTATAACGTTTTTTCCAGAAAAAAAGTACCATTCTCGTATATAAGTATATTTTGAACTATAGCGTCGTGTAAGTTTTATTAATACATGAAGTATGTATACCTTTTTTTTCTTTTTATGTTGGTTAGATGAGTGGAGCTCACAGCCCACCTAGTCTTAAGTGGTTACTAGGGCCCATGGACGTCTACAACGTAAATGCAACACCCACTTTGAGATATAAGTTCTAAGGTCTCAGTATAGTTACAACGGCTGTCCCACCCTTCAAACCGAAACGTATTACTGCTTCACGGCAGAAATAGGCAGGGCGGTGGTACCTACCCGTGCGGACTCACAAGAGGTCCTACCACCAGTAAACTCACAAGAGCAAGACAGCTGTTATTACAATACACAATACAGTTAGAGCTAATATCTCAAGGTGAGCGGTAAGATTCACGTTTTGGTGTCTATGAGAAATTAAAACCAGGCTATGAACTTGTCTGCCCGTCTACAATTAATTTCTGCTAACTAAAACAAAAAAAAAAAAAACAAAAAATCACCACAAACAAACATTACTTGCTTCACGCAAATTTCGTTAACATATTAACAAAGTTTCCAATAATAATGAAGTTAAACCAACGCGAGCACAAAATGGAAATAATAAAAAACAGGTGAACGAACTAAGGGAACCCTTAGGGAGTGTCGGCACTCTTCTAGGGCTGGGACTACATTAGAAAAGATAAATACAAAATTAGCTAAGACGCCAATTTCTGGAAAAAACTTTTAAACATTAATTTCTTGAACTAAATAATTTCGTCTATAATTAAGGTATTACCCCTCGGGACTATCTCATAAAGAAAAATTATAATTATTAAAAATTATAATTAATCGTATTATAACATTTTAATAAATATACACGTAAGCTTAAAAACTATAAAACCTTAAATAAAAATCGTAAGTCGAAATAATATATATTATTCTCTTTTTTACCACGTTTATCCTGGTCAGGATATTGGACCGAAATAGCTGAAGTCGTCGTCGTGGTATAAAGGATAAGACGTCCGGTGCATTCGTATCTTGCGATGCACCGGTGCTCGAATCCCGCAGACGGGTACCAATTATTCTAATGAAATACGTACTTAGCACAGGTTCGTGAATGGCTGCCATGATGATATTAATCAAACCCGCAACAATTATAAGTTTATACTCATTATAAGGCTTCTTGTGAACTCGCACGGGTAGATACCACAACTCTGCCTATTTCTGCCGCGGAGCAGTAATGCGTTGAAGCTTGAAGGGTAGCGCAGCCGTTGTACTGTAAAACTGTGACCTTAAAACTGATGTCTCAAGGTGGATGACGGCATTAATATCGTTCATTTCTATGGGCTTCGGTAACCACTTAATACCAGGTGGATCGTGAACTCGTTCATCTGTTTAAGCAATATTAAAAAAGAAATATTTTTCACTGAGTCCTTGATATGTGTGCAAATCTAAGAAAACGAGACGTCTTGCAACTGGTGCTACGCTCCATTAAAAGATTCCGTTTCATTTATATCTATAAATAATTCTAAACGTGAAGCAAAAATTTTGTACCCAGTAAAAAAAAAAGTGAGCCGTCACGGGACGCTGGGCAGATGTGAAACATCGACATTATTTTGTAAAAGTAATATGCAGAAAAGAACAGATTGTGATAGGAACTAAATATTATGTCATAATGATAAAATAACATATTACGAAAAAATAATTTGTTTTTAAGTAAAACACAGGTTATGTGTTCTGTAGTAAACAACACTGTATACACTACGGAGTATACACTATAGGTATCCGAGCTCAATGTAGCGAGAGAGATGGCTTAACGCCGGATCGAGTGGGAGAGAATCGCACAGTCGATTGCGCATGGCGACGCGTCGCCACGGCATGCGTCGCCACGCCAGAAATTGGTTTTACGTGCGGCTATAGATGTTTCACATGAAAAATTCCAGATAACAAATACTAGTAACTATTCTACGAGTATTGTCTTTTAAATTACCAAGAACTGTCATTTTATACAAAAATACGATTGTAATTAATTGATTTAAGTACATTCGATAAAGTAAGTGAGCCGTTAATTATCAGTATATCCAATATTATTGAGTCTTATTTCAAAATTAAACGATTAGTTATCTTCTTTAGTTAAGCAACGATGATAGCGCTAAAACAAATGCTGCTAAGTTAAAAATGGTTAGTAAATATTTTTTTATTATTTCTTGAAATTCTTAAATTATTTGAAAGTTTTAAATTTTAATAACAGAAACAAAATTACTTCAGATTAATGAGCTTTTAAATTAATATTTTTAATTAAAGTATTTATTGGGAAAGTTCTTCAAATAATCAGGAGGATTACTACATTTAAATGCTGTTGATGTACAGGTGATTGTACTGTCTACCCTATTAATATTCGGCGTGTTCATAGTACCTATTTCTATAAGTACGCTATTGCTTAGTAAGGCAGGATTACTATCCGGGCACTGCAAGGTAAGCCTGACGACGGACGGAGTTTGTTTGTTTGAACGCGCTATTCTCAGGAACTACTGGTCCGATTTAATTCTTTCAGTATTAGATAGCCCATTTATTGAGGAAGGCTATAGGCTATAAATATAACATCACGGTAAGGCCAATACAAGTGGAACATCAATAAATAATGTTTCAAAATAGGGGTTTAAATAGCTCCTTAACATTCTATAATTTAAAAATATTTTCACTTTCTACGTAAATGAAGTGGGGGGGTAAAATTTAGCGTTATGCCAAAGTAACTTCCACGCGAACGGAGTCACGGGTTAAAGCTAGTAGAAAATATAAAGATCCGTACTTATCTATAAATGATTACTATTTAATTATATTATTATGAGAAACATTTCCGTAGCAGCCCTATTAAAAGAGCAATTCCAATGAAAAGGGAAAGAAATTCAATCGTTTGTTGCATTTTCAATGTTATTGGTTCCGAGCTCTGTTCGCAGACTTGTTTACCTGCAGACGGCAATATCCGCTTGTTTTATTGCGTGTTTTACATTACAATGTTTAACAGATACACTACTCTCTTTATGTAGTTAAATAATATAATGAATCATTACATTATTTAGGTCATTACATTTTATTATTACGTAAACAATGTAATGATTCATTACATTATTTACCAATAGTGTTATTTAAAGGGTTCTTTCCACGATTTTGAATACTCGGTGAATCGCTAACTCGACAGAATATGAATTATTTGTGGAAGTCCAGAGAAGGTTTAAAAGTTACATAAATATGAAAATGCTCGGAATTAAATAAAAATAACAATTTTGTTTTTCCTTTGTCCCCCGTCGGACGGATTCCTTTTGTTTGTTTTAAGTTTATTTTATGTTTATTGATTGAGGCACTACGAAGTCTACCGCGTCAGCTAGTAAACAATAATTACCTTCTAATCTCTCCATAGTAACATCTTCACTACAGACTAGACTCGAAATGTCGCATTATCGTATTTTAATCGCATCTACCGTTTGTGTTATGACTTTAATTATATGGCATTAACTGTATTTTTCATTTATACATATCTAAGACAGTTTTAATTATATTTACGACTCACGAGCACCTAAGAGAATCCCACTCTAAAAGAATTACCTGCGTCGATAATCCTCAATTCTGAGAATCGTGGCCTCCTTTAATAACTTTCTCCTAGATTATCCTGTGCCAGTCCAGCCTATCCCCCGGCTGCGTGGGTGGCATCGTGAACTGAAGTATTGAGAGTAGAGCTTATCTGGTCCGACCAGTGCATTGGACTTCTGCCTCTGGGCTTTCTTCCGCATACCTTGTCTGTTACCAGCAGCTTTAGAGTCAAACAGGATTTCATATATCTGGGCTTCGTCATAGCTAGTAATGGATCCTCCGATTGGTATGGCAAAGAGAGCTATGTACCAATTGGACCGTATAGGAGCTGGCAGAAACTAAGAGAATACTTCACTTCAATTTGGCTCCTCCTCCCAATTTCTCGACTGTAAATTAGACTTACTGGTCCCAAAGTAAGCGTTCCTGTTGTAGTTGTTACTATAATCCCATAGCACGGCGGCCGACTATTCATAATAAACACTAAAACAATTATGTCCCAATTGGACCATGTAGGGGCGGACAGAAACTAAATGAATATTTTACTTAAAATCGGCTCCTCCTCCCAATTTCTCGACTGTAAATCAGGCTTACTGGTCCCAAAATAGACGTTCTTGTTGTAGTTGTCACTATAATCCCATAGCACGGCAGTCGACTGTTCATAATATACACTAAAACAATTATGTCCCAATGGGACCGTGTAAGGGCGGACAGAAACTAAGAGAATACTCTACTTCAATTTGGCTCCTCCTCCCAATTTCTCGACTGTAAATTAGACTTACTGGTCCCAAAGCAGACGTTCTTGTTGTAGTTGTCACTACAATCTCATAGCACGGCGGCCGACTGTTCATAAGATACACTAAAACAATTATGTCCCAATTAGACCGTGTAGGGGCGGACAGAAACTAAGAGAATACTCTACTGGTGGTAGGACCTCTTGGGAGTCCGCGCGGGTGGGTACCACCGCCCCGCCTATTTCTGCCGTGAAGCAGTAATGCGTTTCGGTTCGAAGGGTGGGGCAGCCGTTGTAACTATACTGAGATCTTAGAACATATATCTCGAGGTGGGTGGCGCATCTACGTTGTAGATGTCTATGGGCTCCAGTAACCACTTAACACCAGGTGGCCTGTGAGCTCGTCCATCCATCTAAGCAATAAAAAAAAAAAAATAAAAAAAAAAAACTTCAATTTGGCTCCTCCCCCCAATTTCTCCGCGGTAAATCAGACTATTTGGTCCCAAAGTAGGCGTTCCTGTTGTAGCTGTCACTATAATCTCATAGCACGGCGGCCGACTGTTCATAATATACACTAAAACAATTATGTCCCAATTGGACCGTGTAGGGACGGACAGAAACTAAGGGAATACTCTACTTCAATTTGGCTCCTCCTCCCAATTTCTCCACAGTAAAAAAGACTTACTGTTCCCAGACTGTTGTAGTTGTCACTACGATCCCATAATATACACTAAAACAATCTTCAACAGAATATATGTACATGCCCTACCACATCACAAATGAAAACACGTATCTGATACTTGGTGGCAATTGTAAATATCGTAGCGAACTCAAAGGACCGGTCCGAGTGAAACCCGCGCCCGTGAAATTGGATCGGGACCCACGAACCGATCGCTGGCATCAATAAACATAATGTAATACAAA
Source organism: Bombyx mori (assembly GCF_030269925.1). Classification (NCBI taxonomy): domain Eukaryota; kingdom Metazoa; phylum Arthropoda; class Insecta; order Lepidoptera; family Bombycidae; genus Bombyx; species Bombyx mori. The sequence goes on from NC_085112.1 coordinate 15,085,351, forward strand.
TATCTAGTTACTGACGTTTGTTTTTCATATTGAATATTTTCACGTTTTGCGTTTAGCGGTGGTTATCACAAAACAAAAGATATTGAACAAATGCCTGAATCTCGCTAACGATGTTCTCAAGATACATTCTGTTTAATTACAAGTTCCAAACGGTAACATCACGTATAATTTTGTACAAATAGAAAAAAAGATAATGTTTTGATTCTTGATAGAGAGTTACTTTCCATTTCAATTGATGAATGTGTTTTTAAATCTTTGAACAGAACCGTTGCAGTCAACATCGATAGATTAATAAAGACAATTATACTCACGTACTCGAAAACGCGTCTAATAGTCTGTCCAACTAATAGTCAGTTCGGCGAATACTCATCATAAGAATCCTAAGTAAAACCCTGTCTTTTATGAGCTTACGACTTCTTAGATGGTTCCCGAATTTCTTTAATTGAAATGTCCTTGGTGCTCCAAATTATTAACCTCCTAGTTCCTGTCTTAAGTACTGATAAACATATTACAAATTAGATGACCATGACCAACCAATTTCTAAACTAATCACGCCTCTTGATCCAAAGGTTAGAACAGCTATTTTAGTAATTGAAACTTCAAATTTATATTTCATATCCGACAATGGCTTGTACTATTACCTGTGCCTTTTTTAATTCCATAGAGGGATAAATGAAGGTGACAGTTCAGTTGGTATAAAGTGGTTACCGGAGACTCATCGATACGGTGTATGCCGCCAATCCACATCACGGTATCAGTTATTAGACACACTTATTTATTACATTTACTCACGCCACGTGGGTCTTGAATGAATGAATAGCCTAGTCTTTGATTACCCATATTACAATTAACCTAGTCTCTTATTTGGATTTTACTTAGTTTCTGTAGATCTGTTTGTCAATCGACAAAGGCCCCCTCCAACGACGTATATTTTTGTTTCTTTGTAGTTAATTCTGTGTTGTTGGAGGACTGTGGTCTTTATCCCCAACGTAGACCAATCGGCTTGGGGGAAAACGTGTTTCGCCTGTTTGTTTCTTTTCGTAGTTTGTTTGGATTTTGCGTTTACCGGTTAATTGCTATTGTTTATTGGGCGTAGGTTTGGTGGATGGTAAAAGATTTAGATCTGGGTCTCATTGCCTCAAAGGCATGTATCCTGCAATCTTTGACAGAGCATAGTGTTTGTTGTTTTCTGGGTTGACTTTTGGAAGTTGACGATCAGATGGTTGGTTTCTTTTTCCGTCTTTCAGCATTGCATACTTTGACGACTAGTTTGTCATAAATCAGAAAAGCTATATTTCTCTTTTCTCTCTCTTTCTTCAACCGTGGTAGCAGTGCTTTTCTTTTCTCCAACATTGCGTTCGAGTAATCCTCCGATACATAAATGTCCTTAAAGCTCTTTCTATTCTTCATAATTTCATCTTTTCTCGAATGTATTTATAAAGGAACATAGCACTGGCCTTGATTTATTCTGAACTATATTTTTTCTCAAGCGGTATAGTTTCTTTATTTCGGGTTTATTTATATTTAGGTCTTCTTTGAAGGGCATCTTGATATTGTTAAATGGCTCCGACATCGAGACTTTCCCCTCTTCCAGCCCGAAAATAAATATGTTTTTACTTTTCTCTCTCTTCTTTTCTCTCTTGAAATATTTCATCTCTTTCTCTAGAACACATTTTTTTTAATTGTTCATTTTCTTCAATAATAGGACTAAGTTTTTCATCCATTCTATCCATTAAGTTTTTAGTAAGCAATTCAGTTAGTTTAGCTGTATGCTTCTGCATTTCTGTCTTCATATTATCAAATAATAGTTGGAATTGTTCCTCCATATTTTTGTGCAAAGCAACGTGGAATGGAACGTAGTATAGATGGTGATATTATTTTTCATGTACGGCAACACTGAGGTTAATGCCAACTTGACAAAACTGCATTGAGTATTTTTATGGAGGGCAGAAAAGTATTCTATTTGGCAGATTTTATCATTGAATGTTCTAAAAGTCGTTGTGAATTTTCTTTTGCATTTTACTGAACAGATCCCGTTAATATCCTAGAGATTCGGGATCCCATTTCGGTTGCTTGCGGCTTGGCTCTGCCCCTGGCATTGCTGAAGTCCATGGGCGACGGTAAACACTTACCATCAGGTGGGCCGTCTGCTCAACTGCCTACAAGGACATTAAAAAAAAAGATTTATTTCTTCTGCACCCACTGAAGTACTGATTATGTGGTTTATAAAAGTGTTAACAAGTAAAGCAACTTATAACTATTTTTTAAATACGATTTGTTACGTATATAAGCACAGTGGTGTTTACACTTCAACGACCGCAAACGGACCCTGGACGGACATGGGTCTTACCAAGTAAATAAGAAAACAGTAATTTAAGAACCTACAACAAAAGTAATTTCTTCCCGCCTTCCTTTATCTCTTTCAGTAACAGCGTCCTTGATATATTTCCAGCTCTTTCAGAAATTCACGATAAACATTGTTTTCATAACAAACGCTTAACTTTTACCTTTACTGAACGTCATTTTGTCAATATTTGTTATTGCTATCTTTATGAAAAGATAGCTCGGTACACTCGTCACGAAAAGTGCTATGACATTTAGTACATTTAAATATGATACATCCGCACCATGACAATGAACATTTATTAATGTGATAATAGACATGATATGATTTTTTTCATTTTGTTACATTATTAAATGTAGCTGTTGTGAAAAATTCTTAATTTAAACGGCTACTTTATTACTTTACATGAATCCTAACTGACCCACAATATCTGCGTTTTTGTAGCAAAATAGTTTATGTGTGTCAACAAAAACCTTGAACTAGGTTTTCGGCATTCTTATCAATGTGTCTATCATGGATATATGTAGTGGTTACTCAATGTTAATAACAAATTTTAGTCTAAATCAAAAATCCTTTTCACGTATAAAACTACTCAATTTCTTTATCCTTCAGTTAATTTCAATTCTTCTAGGGAACAATATTGAATGAACAAAACACTGTTCTGAAATAAAAATTCACTGAACACTTTTGTGTCTGATGTCACTCAGTTAGAACGCGCGTCGCTTATCTCACACCAATCTCTCAGTCACCTCCAGCATTGTGTAGCAGTCGTTATACAAAAAAAAATAACAAAAAAAGAAATCATGAATATTATTCACGTTTTCATCGCAATCACGTTTATGAAATACTCAAAATGCTATGTCATTGAAGACTCGGGAAAAGTGGACGCACAAAAGCAGCTATTAAGAAAATTGGAAATTTTACAAGAACCAAAAAATGAAATATCTACATCGCAAATAGAAAAACCAATTGGAGTGCCAGAAAACGGAACAAGCACAACGCAGCAAAAACATGAAAATGAAACGGTCCTTAGAGAAGATAAGGAGAAGAGTTGTCTAACTCTGTTCTTCGATCAGGTTGCCAAAATATTCAAACACTTATTTTACGGGGACGTTGAAAAACCGAGCAATTCTAGAATTGAACTTCTCGAATCGGATTTTGCAGTAACCAACGATAGTGGAACTTCAAGGGAGATATCCAATCATCACGACATATTTCCCAACAGATTCGACTTGACTGACCCTAACGCTGAAGTGGAAATCTTCGAGCCGAGGTATCACGGTCGACTGAAAGAAGAGACTAAAGAAGCATTGAAATGTCCTGAAGGATACATAATGACGCCCAATGGTTGTACCGTGAGAAATTCTAAAATGATTATATCGGTGCCTAATCAATGTCCCATTGGATATAGACAAGATTGGTTGGGATTCTGCAGGAAAATAATGTTTTTCGGAGGAAAAATTGCCTACAATGATTATTAGTGGTTTGCAAAGCTGAAATTCTTTTCAGACCTTTCTCGGTGATTCGTAAAAAAATCAGTTCACTGTTTTTTATAATATTATTTTAATAGAAATTACAAGATACCTACATATTGTGTGAAAGAAGACAATTTACGCCTCGTCTGAGGTAAAACATATCCTGAAACATAAATAAAGAATGTATCAAAAGTTTAATAATCTCATACAATAACAACGTTGCGACATTTTTAATTTCTTATTGTATTCGTTTCGTGTTATTTTGTATTTTAAATTCAGGAAATATATAGGTAAGGATGAATACAAGGGATAAAGAATAAAGTTGGGAATGAAGGTTTACGGTAATGTGAGAGGGGTGACTTAAAAGACAGACTGTGTGAAAGGAGATATAGAGAGATACGTTGAGCCGACTCCATATAGTGGTATAAGAGCAAGAAAAAAATACAAAGAATAAAAATTTGTGAATATAAGAAAACTAGTCTAAAACTGGTCTTATTGGTGGTAGGACCTCTTGAGTGAGTCCGCACGGGTAGGTACCACCACCCTGCTTATTTCTGCCCAAAAACAGTAATGCGTTTCGGTTTGAAGGGTGTGGCAGCCATTGTAACTATACTGAGACCTTAGAACTTATATCTCAAGACGGGTGGTGCATTTACGTTGTAAATGTCTATGGGCTCCAGTAACCACTTAATACCACGTGAGCTGTAAGCTCATCCACCCATCTAAGCAATAAAAAAAAAAGATCAGCGTACTCTTATGTAAAATGTATAACGAATCAACATAATATATTCAGCTTTCGGAAGTACTTCACTTTTTTCAATGCCTTAGTCTCGTTCAAAAGTTTGGCGACATAATTGAAGTATCGGTCACTTTAAAATAATTTTTAATGACTATGTATTTTGAAAATATCAAATAACAGACACCCGTGTCATAAGCAAGTGCACTTCTAAATTATAACGTAAAAGCAATAGAACTCATAATCGACCGACTCTTAGACAAGCTATTGGCAATGTTATTAACGTGAATTCAACAAATTCGCTTGCTCGTCTCTCAATAGTGAATCTTCAAGGTCATCCTTTTAATTCATCATATACTTGAAGGTCTTGTTTATACTCGAATAACATAGTATATTAAATATTTTATGAGTTAAATCATGCTGTTTTAATAATTTTAGATTTTCAAACAACGAGAACCTTCACATATTCAATAAACGGTCTTTGGAATGAGATTCTCAAAATGAAACTACAGTAATTTAGATAAACGGATTCGTCATTTTAATATGAAATCTTGCGTTTCTTGTCGAACATTATGTACCTATAGCTTTCATTTTAATCTATAAAAATAGAAGATAGATAGATTTTCTTTTTAATTAACATGTAGATGTTAACATTTCATGTGTTCACAACAGGAATTGTTTGACATGATTCCATCATCTCGTTTTTACCATCGCACTATCCACCTCAAGAGTTCATCCATACTACCTGGAGCCACTGCGGTCATCCACAGTGCGTTTCCAGAGATCTTTTTTTTTTTTTTTTTTTTTTTTTTTTTTTATTGCTTAGATGGGTGGACGAGCTCACAGCCCACCTGGTGTTAAGTGGTTACTGGAGCCCATAGACATCCACAACGTAAATGCGCCACCTACCTTGAGATACAAGTTCTAAGGTCTCATGTATAGTTACAACGGCTGCCCCACCCTTCAAACCGAAACGCATTACTGCTTCACGGCAGAAATAGGCAGGGTGGTGGTACCCACCCGCGCGGACTCACAAGAGGTCCTACCACCAGTAATAGATCTTTTTTGCCACGTACCATCCGGCTATGGTGTTTCCCGGGCGCTATGACATGTCCTTCTTCAAACGAGGCTTGTGGAGAGTATTAAGCGGTAGGCAGCGGCTTGGCTCTGCCCCTGGCATTGCTGAAGTCCATGGGCGACGGTAACCATGCTCAGGTGGGTCGTATGCTCGTCTGCCTACAAGCGCAATAAAAAAAAGAAAAAAAGATATATACAAATATATTTATATATGTACGTGTTACAAAATACCACAAATACAAAATGGTAGGACCACTTGTGAGTCGAGAGAGTGAGTAGGTACCACCACCCTTTTTTTTTTTTTTTTTCGGATAGAGGGCCGAACCTCCTACGAGGTCCCCGCGCAAAAGGGGCGCGCGGGGTATGTGAGACTCAACGATCTGCATGGTGTTGTGAGCAGACCGTGGGCCCAAGGATAAGGTACCACCACCCTACCTATTTCTGCCGTGAAGTAGTAATGCGTTTCGGTTTGAAGGGTGGGGCAGCCGCTGTAACTATACTGAGCCCTTAGAGCTTATATCTCAAGGTGGTTCGCGCATTTACGTTAAAGATGTCTATGGGCTCCAGTAACCACTGAACATCAGGTGGGCTGTGAGCTCGTCCAGCCATCTAAGCAATAAATAAAAAAAGTCTACTCTAACCAAGATAAGCTGCAGCCCCAATCACTTTTATATCCAATCTACCGTCTCAATCAACTTCAAGATTCCCGTTCAACCTGGAAGCCAAAGTAATTTCCGTTTGGATGTAACAAACAACTCGTTTTTACAATGGACAGACAATCGGGAGACCCAATTTCACGGTGTGCCGAGCCCCAAAGAACTGTATAGGTGGTTCCGATCAATCGCCCGCCGCAAAGAACGCGACCGCAAATTGCCTGCTGCTTTTAGGTTCATATATCGTAAATACGCTAAATTGAGCCCCGATTTTGCGGTTGCAAAATTTCGTTTTAAAATTTATCGCAGAGTAAATCGAACGCTGCTCTGAAGTATTTCTTGGATAATTTGCCAAGGAACAAAGGCATTTATGGCCTGTTAGTTAAGCTAGTCACGTCGTGGATCCTGTAGAGAAACCTATTGTTCTAAGAGATTCGGGTAGCTAATTGAACTATGACACTTCAAAGATAAAAAGATATAAAAAGATGTGTGGTGTCGTGGGACACCGGATAGGAACGAAGTTCTTATAAAAATTTTAATTTTAAGTTATATTCGAGGTATAAAGAAAATAAAACTGCAGGTTTCGCAACAACCCACGTTCATTCGGTAACGTGCGAACTTATTGTGGTACACTTCGTTCACGGTTGTTTGCATAAGAGTTAGTGTATTGCGCAAACGAACGCTCTGAGATCGCGGTCAATGAATGATAAAAAAATATGTTATTTTTTGTACGTTATTACAAAGTTTAGTCGTACACTGTGTTGTGCATTACTAATAAAAATCTTACGTTACGGACGTTTTTTCCCAGTTAGGGTACCCCTCCGCATCGTCCCATAAGGAACTTCGTTCTAAAAGAGAGGTAGGTATGTAATATAGTATTCTGCTTACGGGCAGACGATTTGAATTCCTACGGTTCTTAATTCGGCGCTCAATAATTACTTAGTGCTTACTCTCCCTTAAACAGAATCCTTTGGGACTACAATAATGTCCACGGTAGCGTGGTCTCCGTCAATGTTCCTTCGGAGTTGTCCGATTGCGCTGAACTAATTTTAAGTGAAATAGATGTTTTTTCTAATTGTCTCACAACTTACAGGAAAAATCTGTCGCAGAACATCTCCCAATTAAATATAAATTAATCTTAAGCAATGAATGAAATGTAATCAAATGTTAGCTGTATATTTTTTTATTTTTGATGTTAATGCACTGTCGGTTGCACCTATAATTGAGGTGACATCTGCCATGAACTTTTGTCAATTGTTCAATGTTTTGTATTGATGATCACTTTGTTGGTGCAACTTAATAAATAAATAAATAAATAATCATCCTCAGAAATTGTAAAATAGACGTTTGTTCACATGTTCTTGTTAAATAGACTATACGATTCTCATAGAAATATCCACCAAGTAAGTTCATATTAAAGTCGATTCAGTCGATATCCAGAGCAAACCGGACAAGTTAGACCAATATTGAAAAACGCGTATTTGGCCAAATAAAAAAAAAACAGTATATTATTATTTATTTGACTAGAGATTCCTGTCCTCGTTTCTTTTGACTATTGCGAAATAAATATCTATGTGGGTCTATGCATTTAATCTATGTAGATGTTGCATAATTATCCAATATATAAAATAAATGATGCATCCAAATTTAATGTTAACGCGCAAGCCATATGCACTGATCAGAAAGAGAGATGAGAATAGTTTTCGAAGAATTTTGTTTTCATTGACACAACAGCGTACACTCTAACGTGACAACAATATGAAATTAAAAAGTTAATCAGCCTAACGATTTCATAATATGGACATAGAGTCGATAAATATTATGTATGCAACGGTAGGTAGCGGCTTGGCTCTGCCCCTGGCATTGCTGACGTCCATGAGCGACGGTGACCACTTACCGTCAGGTGGGCCGTATGCTTGTCTGCCTACAATGGCAATAAAAAAAAACGCGTATTCAAGACCGACTTAGACACTGAAAGAAGACACGGCCAATTCACGATATCTAATTGAGACTTCTTCCTGAGTCTCGGGGTGGTTGGTAGCTATCATACCGTGATGTCTATAGGTTCCGACCCTCATGCTATCTAGGACATTAAAAATAAGCACCCAATGGATCAAGAAAGGATCATGCTTTAGCAAGATATCTCAAAACCTAGTAAGCAAACAACTTCACGGAGCACGCGAGAACGTTCTACCGACAAATTGGCAACAAACATCCTCGAGGAGTAATTAGTGGAGCTAGAGAAACTTTTAATGAGCGAATGGAACCGTGCACGGGGATGCGACGGTTTGCGTGCAGCTAAAAATATTTAAGCAAAACTTTGCGATCAACCATCAACTCAGTACCAGAAGTTTTGCACATATAATGCAACGGCCCCATTACCATTTGATCCCGGTGGAGAAGCAAAGGTCTGGCAGGTGATTCACTGGTGGCAGTTCAGCATTGAGTCGCGAAGCAACCATGAGCTTTACTTCGCAGGGTAAGACAGGCCTATATTTGAGACTACCTCCTCATTCCTAAGCGGCAGAATGTTTTAATAGTTCCCTGTAAAAAGTACTTAACACCTGATCATACGTGTACAAAACTAATCTTCTGATGTAATAAAATAGTTCAAACTTCATGTCTCAGATAGGTAACAACAGGTTGTGTGAAACTTTGAACGCGACATTGAAAAACCGCCTTCATGACTACTCCGTTCTTCTTGCTGGCCAATGATGTAACTAATTAATAGTTATCTATATATAGGTATAGGTATATAAAAATGAATTGCTGTTCGTTAGTCTCGCTAAAACTCGAGAACGGCTGGACCTGGACTAATTTTGGTCTTGAATTTCTTGTGGAAGTCCAGAGAAGGTTTAAAGGTAGATAAATATGAAAATGCTCGGAATTATATAAAAATAACAATTTTGTTTTTCCTTTCGTGTGTCCCCCGTGAGACTGATTTCTTTTGTTTGTTTTAAGTTTATTTTATACAAAAGTTTAGGTCTTTTATTTGTCGATTGAGGCACTACGAAGTCTGCCGGGTCAGCTAGTAGTTAGTAAAAATAAAATCTAATGAAATTTACAGACTATTACGTCTTTACTATAAATTTTCGCACAAATTATTTCCGAATGAACAAAACTAGCAACAATACAATCCCTAGTCGAAACAGCGTTAAAGCCACCCAAAAGCACTAATAACATTCAATCATTTAATTAACAGTACATTGAATACAACAATTAGATGCCTCCACGCTAACACGAGTGCACGTTTTCCAACTACCCGCAAAATAACGGATCCGTGCCGTTTCCGTCCTACATTCCAGACTCTGTGTCGAGTGTACCGCGTTTGGAAAGTCGAGAGTTGTTCTTGCAAAGTTCACGCAACGCAGGTGGCAATTACGACTTGTGTGAAACTAACAGCCATCAGAACTTGGTTCCTCTTTACAGAGCTTACGTGTGTGTGTATGTGTGCGGTAAAAATGGTCGTTTCAATTTTTGTCATAACCCTTTATTCTTTAGTTTTCTGTTGCATTTGAGTGGGTCGTAATACTAATTTCTGTCATTACCCTTCTGAATAAAAAAAATTACAAACTATTTAACTCCGTACTTCTTTGCATTATTCATGATATCCGACTCCACAAGGTGCGATAAGATCTCCCCTCTGGTTATCTCAGCAACAAATATTTTAATGCAATATTTTTGTATCAAATATTCCAAAAACAATTTTTTTTATTGCTCTTGTAGGCAGACGAGCATACCGCCCACCTGATGGTGAGTGGTTACCGTCGCCCATGGACTTCAGCAATGCCAGGGGCAGAGCCAAGCCGCTGCCTATCGTTAAGTACTCTCCACAAGCCTCGTTTGAAGAAGGATATATCATAGCGCTCGGGAAACACCGTGGAGGGGAGCTCATTCCAAAGCCAGAACAATTATGAATGTATTAAAAAAAGTGTAACAAATTTTCGCTTAGAAAGTATAATTACGTCTTCAGGACATTTTTTTTTAAACTTAACATATTGTAATATATCCAAACCTATGCAGTATTCCTATACCATAACAGCGGACCAAAAAGATGTCCAAATCACAAAGGACGACTAAGTATGATTAAGATTAATACGCTTCTGTGGTAAACTGTGAAAGACCTATGTTTAACTATATAACAGGACCGCTTCGGAGGGTATTGAGGTGTGGAGGCCACTAGAAGCAGCATACAAGCGGTCGATCTGTACAGAAAACAGTTTGTCGTGCCTATACCACATTACCGTTTGTTATATTGGCCGTGACAAGTAAAAGCCCTGACTACTGTCCTTAATTGTCGTCTTTTGAACGACGAAACAACGATTTGCTGCGGTACAAAAGCTTTTAGCACTTTTTGACCATTTATCCTGAAAATAAAATAGTAAATACCCGCATAAAACGGCACCCGGCTAGTATTTTATCTAATACTAGTCGTCCCGCAGTAGTCGAAATTCGACTATAGTTAATTGAAATTTTAGGTCTAAACATTATTATGGTTCTATTGTCAAAGACTATTATACTTCTATAATCACAGATTTCGCCAAAATTACACTATAGATAATTAATATTAAAGACAAACAATATTAATCTATTCTCAAATTGACCACAGACTTTAAACAATTGCAAAAGTTTGACAATTGACAATAAACAAAGATTATATTTATATGTATGTATTGTGTGAAATATATGGTAGTGTGCATAATATTTTTTTTATTGAATTAATGTATTTTTCATGCATAATTTAAAAAAAAATTAACATTCTGCACTCCTTCGCTACGTTCTCTATAAGTGTTGGAAATTTCACACTCCTCCATCCGCGCAATTTTCGTAAAAAGGGGTTAAAAAATGTTTGCTTTACGTTTTAATATTCTTTTCTAATATTATACATACTTGAGAAAGACAATTGAAAAAGTACTGTGATTTTTTTTTCACAAAGACACAGCCTCTTATAGGCTATCAAACTCCGTCTTCATGATACTGTAGTCTGGGTCGCTAAGCACTATACCAACGAGTTGAACCAAGGCTCGCGCCTAATTCGCGTACATCACTCTATTCCGTTAAATTCTGTTCAAATGTTTGTTTAATCTAAATGCAGTAGCCTAAGTCAAGTCACAAGTCCGATTACAAATATTGTTTTTGTGCTAAGGACATTTTTCACAAGGCTAGTGGATAAATATCACCTGATAAAGTGATAACTGCTACCGGCATTCGTTGTCATCGGCAATGCCAGAACTAATGCTAAACAGCTAAAAATAATTTCACGAATCGCATATATGCTTCATTTAGAGTTTAGAGAATATTCGTCCGTATCTTATGGGTCGGGTTAGAGGACAACTCTGGAACTCATAAAAACCACAGCATGAATACACCCATCCCAATAAATGAGCTTGATGTCTCAATCGTACTATAGTAATGTCCCACCGCTCACACCAGGACGCATCCAACCAAAATCACGAACCAAAACTCTTCATTATAGGCATTGTAATTATCTTAACAACAAAGGTCTAGTAATACATCTAATAAGTACCTACGGATTTTTTTTTTTATTAAGCGACGTTATTTCTTCATTGAGGGTTTTTTTTCTGTAAAAACAGCTTCCGTACATATTGAGTGCAAAACATAGAGCTACGTAAAACCCGCCAACGCAGCAACAATACAATCATCATCGATAGAGTGGCGCAGTTTCCCACCTCACGGTTTTTCTTTATCATTATTAGGATACACAGGCCTGAAACGCGTTACTATATAGGCGTTCTTCTACAACGTCGACTTTCCGTCGGCTTGTGATGATTCATGAAACCGCCGAAGAAATTAGGCGAAATCCCTCCTTCATCGACTCGACTGGCGGCTCTTTCGAATTTACAACAGCTCTTTTTGCACAAAACACTTCACAAAAACGAGTTAAAACAGAATTAGAAAACCGGAGTCTTCAGACACGGATGCTTAATAGATATTTTCAATTAACTAAAAAGAGCAAATATGTAGATATTCTATAAAATATTCATTCAGCAGTGTAAATTCTAGGAACTCTCAACGCCAGTAAGAACTAAGGTAAGTATTACCGAGCAAGTTACACGTATCAAACTAACGTCGCCTTACAAACTCTGTAAACAACTGTAACATATTTTCAACACTTCGTTCTCGCTAAAGTTGAAGAAAGTTATGAAGGAATGCTCTTTGTAAACTGTCTTGTTTGCCAGAATTCCTATAACTCTGGTATTCAAAAGGAATTGCTGAGACTTTTAATAATTTAATTTTACTGAAATTATTTCGTTTCAGATTCGAGATTTTCTGTGTATAGACAGATTTGTAATTTCGTGTTGTGTTTTTTAATTGCATTTGAAGACAACCCAGCAAATCACTGATCTGATGACTAATGGTCGACGATACTCATAGAAATCAGCAATCCCAAGTGCATACTTAAGTTGAGACTTTTCAATCCTTATTTAACGAAGGACATTTCTTAACGCTCAGGAAGCATTGTGTAGAGGAATTATTTCGAGAGCTAGGTCGCATGATTGCAGTATTAACCGCGGTAACCCACTTACCCTGCCCGAATTCTAACCTAGGGGAGATTGGACGATTGGGCGAGAATCCAGGGAAGTAGTTTATTGGGTAGGGTCCTAAATACCGTCCTTGGGCCCGCAGTCCCAAATTTTGGGGACCATCCATTCCCACATAAGCCACGCGCTTTCTAGGCGCGAGGACCTCATAGGAATTTCGGCCCCCGAACCAAATAAAACGGAGATGACAAAAAATCTCCGGTAATTCCTCAGAGTATGTTCACACAGTACAGTTTACTTACGAGTGGACACTTTCACTATATTTTGCTGCATAATAGATCGCTGGGGTACTATTGAAGTTTTCATGGCGGTTATAACCTAGACGGCAATGTCCTAATCACAAAAGTCATCAACAAAAAAGGCCGTAGGCTTACCACGTACATTGAAAGCAAGACATTTTTTTAATATCGGTGACTGACTCGGTGGTGCGGAAGTTAGCGCCCCTGACTGTTGCACCGAGGGTTGTGAGTTCGATTCCTATATCGGGTAAACATTCGTGTGATCAACAGGTTTGTATATTCCTAACCTATGCATCATCCCGCTGAGTTTCTAGCCGGATCTTCTCAGCGGGTCGCGATTGCGATACGGTAGTAGATTCATTTGCGAAGCAGTTGCTCTTGAGTTGTTAGGTTTCCTTTGGAGACGTTCGGGCAGCTGTTAGCAAATTCCACCCCTCCTGGCTGAACCCTTGCTCGCCCACCTGCCCTGGTAAAACTAAAAAGGCCTCCGGGCCACCAGTAATCCCTCATTAATAAAAAAAAGAGTTTGTATACTCTTTGTCAGGGTGTTTTTTATCTATACCCTATCCTATATAAAAAAAAAATCTTCAAAAAACTGAGAATAAAGGGTCACGTCTAGTGGGATAAACCCGAAAATATGTATAAGAGAAATTAACATTTACGAACCATAACAGCGCAATACGAGCTACACATACAGAATCGCCCTTAGCATAAACAAAACAGTTGTAACGATAACATCAAGCTTTAGTTTCCAGTAAATCGCTCAAGAAACAATTCATAGCCAGTGGAGCGGCGCTTTACTATTATACCGGTGGAGTTTTAGGGATTTGTGACGTCATCTCCGACGGCCCGTAGTTATTGTAGTGCTCACTAAAGTTATGTGCGCCCTTTAGGTTTACGGGCGGGAGTTTATGGGCCGAGGAGGCTAAGGTACTAGGCAGTTTTAGCAAAAGGCTACACGCACCTACTTCGAAGATTCGAGAGCTTTATTTAAAGAACTATGTAATTTTTATAATGGCGTTCGTGGCTATGGGCTTCAGTAAAGTCATGACGCCAATCTTTTCATGACGCCATAGGCTAGTAGAGAAAAAACGGGTAACACATACAACTTTGTTTTAATCCATTGATAAGATTTCTTGGTTAGGTAAGAATGTAAGGTACAGGAAAAGTTCGAACCCTAATACGGTAATGTTGATCAACGGAATGTGAATAATTTTCACAACTAATGTTTTATTAAGATATAGTGCAATTTAGCGGTAGGCAGTGGCTTGGCTCTGCCCCTGGCATTGCTGAAGTCCATGGGCGACGGTAACCACTCACCATTAGGTGGGCCGTATGCTCGTCTGCCTACAAGGGCAATAAAAAAAATCTAAGTACAAATTACTTTTTATCGTCTCCACCAATATTCTTTTGTTTTATTTTGGTTTAGTAAAGATTGAAGAGCATTAATATTATCAATGCAACAGTCGGCCATTACTTTCGAAATGTCTCATGAATATCCCAAAATGAATTGGTTTCAAATTATTGACATACAATCCTATAAGATTTACTTGCCGTTTGACCATTCACAGACAGCTCTATTTTTATAAGGGACGAAATGTAAATTTTTATAAATACCTATCATCTTGATAAAACATGCCGCATTGTGAAGTTCCCTTAAATGTTAGTACCCAAAACCGAATCGTAAACTTGAAACTAGGTCTCTAAGAATGCTGTAAATTCTTATACTGCGACCTTACCTTCTTCATATGTAGATATGGTACATAAAATGTAAAGAATTGTGCCAAAATGTAAATTGAATGTTTTTTGACGTGACAACGTCTTATAATTCGATGGAGCCAGCTGCACGCACGAAAAAACATGACTTATTGAGGCGTTCCATTTAAGGCTTGAAGTGCAAGCGAGAGCGCGCAACGAGCGACAAAGAGGCACAATCGGCCTCCGCGTTCGGCAGCGTTCGACATCTGTCTCTCTCCTACTTGAGTGAGCGATGCATCCGCGTGGACAGCTGCTATACAATAATACATTTACATGTTTTCGTCAGGTATGAAGTTCAGTGAAAATTGAATGTGGTGTCAATTGTCCATACAAAATATCTATCAACCAAATAAAATTAAAATTTTCTTTTGAAAAATGAAACCATTCCATCAGTATTTTCTTATGACGTTGTCACATTCAACTATCGTCAGTGAACCGACTTTACAGACAACCGATTTTTTTTCACGGTCATCTGACTCCAATTTAGAATTCCCTGTGTTATAGCTACCAGAGACTGATAAACTTACTTACATATATTACATACATATAATATGTTTAAATATATGTAGATAAAACATCCAGACAAAGAGCAAACAAACCTTTTTATCACACAACTAGCGGCCCGCTCCGGCTCCGCTCGGGTCTTTAACAAACATATCAACGATACTGACGTTGTTTTTTTCTTTAAAATAAAAGAACACTTATTGTGGGATAACTATAATAGTTAGACATTTACTGTCGCGACACTTTTTGTAAATAATAATGTGCTCTACAAAGTCGTAGTACATTATTTTATTTTATTATCACGTTTTCGCAAGGCACGCGAAGTAAAGAATATTTTACGTAAATTATTTACACCTTGGATTACATTATTGGAGTTTTAGTAAGGATCCCTAATTTTTCTTAAAAAGCATTGTAACCTATGTCACTTGGGAATAGTGTAGCTTCGAAACAGTGAAAGAATTTTTCAAATCGGTTCTGTAGTGTCGGAGCCTATTCAATACAAACAAACAAACAAATCTTTCCTCTTTATAATATTAGTATAGATGTATACTCGATGTGGGAATTGAACCCACGACCCTCGGCGCAACAGTCAGAGTTGTTAACTACTGCACCACCGAGTCAGTTAGTATGTAATGGAAATGCTATTATAATTTCCGTCACGTTGAAAATACTGTTACGCGCTGGGGATCGAGCTTTGAAGTCGTCGTGGCCTAAGGGATAAGACGTCCGGTGCATTCGTATTGAGCAATGCACCGGTGTTCGAATTCCAGGCGGGGGTACCAATTTTTCTGATAAAATACGTACTCAATAAATGTTCACGATTGATTTGCACTGTGAAGGAATAACATCGTGTAATAAAAATGATTGGTGGTAGGACCTCTTGTGAGTCTGCACGGGTAGGTACCACCACCCTGCCTATTTCTGCCGTGAAGCAGTAATGCGTTTATGTTTGAAGGTTGGGCAGCCGTTGTGTATACTTGAGACTTTCGAACTTACCTAATATCTCAAGGTGGGTGGCGCATTTACGTTGTAACTGTATATGGGCTCCAGTAACTATTTAACACCAGGTGGGCTTTGAGCTCCTCCACCCATCTAAGCAATAAAAATATAAAAATAAATCATTCAATATAAAAACTCCAAAATCTTAAAGATTGTACTTAGCTCCTTCATTCATTCATCTTCAAATTTTCTTCTTATGTCAATGTTTTACTTATTTTCCCGTTATCATAGTTCCGAGACTGCCCTATTAGAACGTTCTCAATGCAAATGAATACCGGATGATGGTCTGATGACGAGCTGCCAAATCTGCGCACCTCGTGCATACGAACCGATATTATCTTGGCGTCATTCCAAAATAATTACTTACATAAACCAAGCGTCCACTCGTTGCTGTATCACGCTTTATGTACGACAACTGTGCTCTATTGGATACGGTAATTTTTGACAAAAAGAAATAATAGTATAAAAACACTAACAAAATACGCTTTTATGGAAAACCCAAATAAAAAATAGGTGCTTTTCAGGATATTATCAAAATAACCCTTCTACTCATATCTGTTCATAAAATATTTATAACTACTGATACCATGCACCCCACGCTTTTTTTACAATAAAATCATTTTTTCTTACACTATTTTTAATTCAAATTTATTAAAATTTATTTTCTATGTTTAGTTGGATTTTCTATAAAAGCGTATTTTGTTATTATAATTTTTTTAAACTATTATTTATTTTTCATTTTTCAGTTGGATTTCAATTATTTCATTTTTTTTTTCAATTTTGTTTTTATATTGAATTGTCATCGGTCCTTAATAAGTATACCAAATTTCGAGTGTACCAATAATCCGACGGTTTGAAGGGAGTAAAAATCATGTTCAAAGATTCCGTTACAAACATACATACGTCTGAAGCTAATAAAAGCGTATTAAAAATCACAGCCGAGAACAATGACTAAGCTGCTTTTTTATGAAATTAATATTTCCCTTCGAATATGTCATGGAAAGTGAAAATTTATGCGGAGTTTTAAAGTTTAAAATCAAAATATATATGAAATTAATTTTATTCTTACTGCTTATTTCTCTTTTTAAATGTCAACGTGACGGAAACGAGGCAACAACGTAGATGATGTGTGAGATGACTGCTTATAAGATTCGTATATAAATCTCAAAAGAATGCTAACGAGCTCATAACGGATTCAAAGTGAAGTCGTTGACACTAACAAAATTATGACACATCCATGAACTGTTTTCATGATTCCATTTTATATCGAGCTTCGATAGGGGCTCGTATCAAATATTCATTATCTAGACGTAAAGAGGCACTTTGAAACCGGATTCGCTACAAACGTGTCGAATAATTTGGCAACAATCTACAGGCATATTGAATGACTGAATATTGAATTCAACAATAATTTTGTGTACCCTGTTTTAATTGGAGACTGTAATTGACGACGTAGCGGTATTTGTCGCTTTAATCTATATATATAAAAATGAATTGCTGTTCGTTAGTCTCGCTAAAACTCGAGAACGGCTGGACCGATTTTGCTAATTTTGGTCTTGAATTATTTGTAGAAGTCCAGAGAAGGTTTAAAATATGAAAATTCCTTTTGTTTGTTAAGTGTCTATTTTATACAAAAGTTTAGGTCTTTTATTTCTCGATTGAGGCACTAGGAAGTCTGCCGGGTCAGCTAGTTAATAATAGAATTTTCTTCAGTTTTCGCGAATCGCAGACGTAACTAATACTACTTATACAGTTATCAAGTTTTTTTTTCATTGTCGTTATATTATTATTTCCAATATTTCAAATGCTTTAAAGTTTTCGTCGACTATCCATTAATTTTCTTCTTCTTGCTCTTATGGCTGATTATGGGGAGTCAGCCCAACATGCCCTGTTATCACGCTGCTGCTGCCTTGGCATGCATTTTATGACCAGCCGCCTGCCTGACGTCAACTCTCCTTGGGTTATATCCCCATCCATCTATTGCTACGTGCCATAGAAATCCTCTTTGTCTGTTTCTTCTTTTGTTGTTTCTTTTACATGGATGAATGAATGGGGTGCATTCGAAGAGACCTACACTCAGCATTAGGTAGACATGGGTTGAAGAAGAGAAGAGTGTAATAGCGCACAAGAAACACTTTGGAGAGAAGTTCTTTGCAAATCCTGACTCGGTACTAGTGACGCTCAGAATGGTCAGCTTTTGGTTTTATGGTGTAAACGTGAAACGTTAAGTGTAATCTTCTTAACGTAAATAAAATATCTCCCAGCTTGAGCTGTTGTACGGAACTTGTAATACATGCAAGATTTCTTGAAATTGCCTTTAATTTAAATAACTTTCAGGGCTTGATCTCTATTGTTTTTTTTTTCTTTCTTATATGGATGGACGAACTCACAGTCCACCTGGTGTTAAGTGGTTACTGGAGCCTATAGACACCTACAACGTAAATGCGTCACCCACCTTGAGACATAAGTTCTAAGGTCACAGTATAGTTACAACGGCTGCCCCACCCTTCAAACCAAAACGCATTACTGCTTCACGGCAGATATAGGCAGGGTGGTGGTACCTACCCGCGCGGACTCACAAGAGGTCCTACCAGTCTGTCTGTGCACCACCATCTGCCTGCAATAGCCATAAGAAATATTAGAAAGCTTACGACACATCGTTCAAATTCTACGTTGACAATTTCAAGATGTTTTCATAAAATAGCATCCCTCAAAACGTTGTAGGTGTATACCTAATAATAAAACTGCAACCGAAATGAAAAGACCTGACGTGAAATGTCAGAACTATCCACGAACTTTAGAGAACCAATTTAAAGTGTCCCGTAGATAAAATGAGACGGAGAACAGCCGAGACACGCCACGCAATAAATCATTGTGCTGTATAAGGAAACTCCAGCGCTTTATTGCTTGATAATCGGTCGTTATTTACTTAGACATAAATCATTTGAGTCGACTATTATCAAAGCCGGCAATGTGACTTTTGGACAATTATTGGAAAATCAGAAAAACGAATTATTGACTTTGTATTCCATTGGCAGTCACAAAACTCTTCGGAACGACATCTTAGATAAATAACAGGTTAACTATTAACCTTTATTTAATGCAGGTTTTGAACCGTATTCTTTGAAGGAGACGATTATATTCAAATCAATCTGTATTGACATATCAATAACATTTTTTTGTCCAAATGTACAGATTGCCACCTTTGATAATAGACGACTCATTTGTCGTTTTGACATTAAGAGCGGACCCCTCCGAGCTGAATATAATGAATATTATTATTATTTTGCATTTTAATTGAAAATACAAAGACATATGTCGTTGCGAACATTATATTACACTTGCGCGGACCCGTCAGACGTTGTCCTGTGATTGCATACACAAAAATTCATTCAAGTCGATCCAGCCGTTTAGTTGCAGTATAGAGAAATAGCCTAGATACCAACTGCAGTGCCATCTGCCGGGCTGATTTGTGAATCTAAACCATCCAGGATGACACCCAAACGCATACAAAAAAATTCATTCAAATCGGTTCAGCCGTTTTTTTTTTTTTATTGCTTAAATGGGTAGACGAGCTCACAGCCCACCTGGTGTTAAGTGGTTACTGGAACCCATAGACATCTACAACGTAAATGCGCCACCCACCTTGAGATATAAGTTCTAAGGTCTCAAGTATAGTTACAACGGCTGCCCCACCCTTCAAACTGAAACGCATTACTGCTTCACGGCAGAAATAGTCAGGGAGGTGTTACCTACCCGTGCGGACTCATAAGAGGTCCTACCACCAGTCTATAAGGATTTAGGAGTTCAGTGAAATACAAAGGTACAGTAGAAATAAATATTTCAGACACATAGTGCGACGGTATGCAATACAAAGGACATTATTACCCATTTTCTAGTGCATAGTTTTGTCGACTTAATTAGTCTATTCGATTTCACGACACCTGTTAGTACTATTTTAGGCTGACATCACACAGCTATAGTATATGCACTACATATATTGCAATTCGTACGTTCAAATAGCCAAAGTACGTCTTTGTAAAAGTCGACACTTAATTAATAGTGAACGTCTTAATATTAAGCAGATCATCAGAACACATAAACCTTCAATGACAAAAACATAATAAAATCTATTCGCCAAAAGGAAACGTTCAAACGAATCATTCAGAACATTCGAACAACAAGAGAAAAATGGTAATTTTGAACGTAAAAAATCGAGTTGTAATTACAATCGGATTGTTTATCCGGACACCCGGTACAAAACGTCGGAATCCCCGGTGGACGTGCGGACTCAGTCCACGGTCAATTTAGGATCCAATTACGTCCAGCTTAGTACGAAAAAATCTGGGGTAATCCACTGCCTTATCTGTGGTGCAAGTTAAAAACTTACAAGTATTAACGAACAAATTTATTATTTGATTGTTTTTATTGCCTTTGCAGGCAGACGAGCATACAACCCACCTGATGGTGAGTGTTTAATGTCGCCCATGGACTTCAGTAGTATCAGGAGCAGAGCCAAGCCGCTGTCCACCATTTAGTATTCTCCACAAGCCTCGTTTGAAGAAGGACATGTCATAGCGCTCGGGAAACACCGTACAGGGGGGCTCATTCCAAAACCGGACGGTATGTACATATTATTTGATTGTACTGTATTTTCAATAGCAACTCAATTATTTTCTGTTTTGTTCTTTACTGTCACACACATTAGTGGTAGATTCTATTTTAAACAAGCAAGTGATTAAAGATATATGTCATCAACAACTCTTTCGGAGTGGTTTAGCTATATCCTTGGTACAGGTACCGCTGTTGTTAGACCTTCTTATTAACACTAACGCTTTCGCTTGTAAATTAAGTCCACAAATTTTCAAATATTAGTTACTAGCTGACCCGGCAGACTTCGTAGTGCCTCAATCGATAAATAAAAGACCTAAACTTTTGTATAAAATAAACTTAAAACAAACAAAAGGAATCCGTCCGACGGGGGACACATCAGAGGGAAAACAAAATTGTTATTTTTATTTAATTCCGAGCGTTTTCATATATATCTACCTTTTAAACCTTCTCTGGACTTCCACAAATAATTCAAGGTCAAAATTAGCCAAATCGGTTCAGCCGTTCTCGAGTTTTAACGAGACTAACGAACAGCAATTCATTTTTATATATTATAGAGATATATAGATGTAGATGTAGATAAACAAGCGATTAAAGATATGTGTCATCAACAACTCTTTCGAAGCGGCTTAGCTATATCCTTTGTACAGGTACCCCTGTTGTTAGACCTTCTTATTAGCACTAACGCTTTCGCTTGTAAATTAAGTCCACAAATTTTCAAATATTAGTTATTACTAAGCCATTTCCAGTCACAGTACCGCTCAACGCGAGAGTGTCATTTAAACTCCTACCGCTCATAACTTAGGCCTCAGTAAGGGCGCACAGGCTTCGTCGGCACCGTCCCGCATCAAAACACAATCGGGCCCCGCGCGGATTAAGCAGGCCTCGCCTTCATCAGACCTATTGATTGTATTGTTCAAATAAAATTACTATTCTACTTCTACTACTATTAATATTCGTAAATAACTATTCACGGATTGATTAGAATTATCCTTTCTTACATCTTATAGGCATCCGGGGGATATTTACGAGGACCCTCTTTGCTATCTTCTCTTGTGTTCCAGCTCTCTGAAAATATATTTCAATAACAAAAACAGTCCCTTACTGTTTTTGTTATTGTATTGCAGTGTAAAATTTTTAAAGTTAACAAATTGTTTATCTATTATCTATCTGTGTAACGGAATCTTTGAACATATTTTTCATCAACGTAATGACGTCAGAATAATTATATAATTTTCACACGCATCAAGAAAGGATGACAATACAATAATGTTATTTCTTTGGACCAACGTCTTCATCAAGAAAATCAGGACAAAAAAAACGGAAATATTTTTTTATATTTTTTTTAACAGTTCGAAAACCAGGGTGATCTTTTTCAAATATCTAAAAGTATGCATTATCTAAAAAAGAATCGTGAAGCAGCACTATATAACATTATATTCATTGGAGGCACGTTTATAGAATTCGTCCTACATACGAATAAAGAACTTAAAAGCCAAGTAAATAAATTAAAACCTGTTAAATCCGAAGTCTTCTTGGCTCAATCGAGTGGTCGAACAAATAGTTTGTCTGGCTCGACTCCAAGCAATTAAACCACCCTTGCCTGACGGATGTCCCGCCTTCCCTCACGGAGAATTTCACAAGAACTTGATATAGAAGTTGGCAATGTTTTCATTTCAGGTAATCATTTGTGCAGTTTTTTTATTTATGGTGTTGACCAGAAATATTGACAGCTGTAGTGCGCCAAACAACATCCGAAGATGGTTCGATTACTGTCTATATATTTAACTAAATAGAAACAACAGGTTCTACCACCAGTAGGTAATTGCGCAAATTATAATTTTGCGGGTTTGATTTTTATTACACGATGCTATTCCTTCACCGTGGAAGTCAATCGTGAACATTTGTTGACTTTTTTTTTATTGCTTAGATGAGTGGACGTGCTCACAGCCCACCTGGTGTTAAGTGGTTTCTGGAGCCCATAGACATCCACAACGTAAATGCGCCACCCACCTTGAGATATAAGTTCTAAGGTCTCAAGTATAGTTACAAAGGCTGCCCCACCCTTCAAACCCAATACACATTACTGCTTCACGGCCGAAATAGGCAGGGTGGTAGTTCCTACCCGTGCGGGCTCACGTGACGCATTACCACCAATAATTATGCAAATTATAATTTTTCCGGGTTTGATTTTTTTATTACAGGATGTTATTACTTCACGGACGAAGTCATTGTCAACTACGTATTTCATTAGATAAGTCAGCACCTACCTGCGGGATTAAAAATCGGCAGAGTCGCGTCACTCGATACAAATGACTTTTTAACATCAAAACTGGACACGACGATTAAATACTTCTTTACCACGTACCTTCCGGCTTTGGAATGAGTTTCCCAGTCCCATCCATGGTGTTTCTAGAGCGCTATGACATATCCTTCTTCAAATGAGGCTTGTGGACAGTACTTAACGGTAGGCAGCGGCTTGGCTCTGCCCTTGGCATTGCTGAAGTCCAAGAGCGACGGTAACCACTCACCATCAGGTGGGCCGTATGCTCGTCTGCCTACACGGACACTAAAAAAAACTGATATTTATTGACTCTATACCCAAGCATCTGTAAACAGTATAAATGGTTTGATGAAATTCGACCAGACCAAATCAGAGAACGGCCAGTAGGTAAGTATTACAATTTAAATATTTGTTGATATACATATGTATGGGGGCAGCTTGCTAATCCCTCACATTACGCGGTTATTTTCTGGTTCTCATAAACCAATTTACTACATGTTTTCTTATTATATCAATGGTCGCATTTGATACCGGAAATACATACAAGATCCTGTGTATTTATGGCGCGAAGTAGTCATGCATTACGGCCTCAAGAGTGGCCGTTGGCCAATACAATTAAGGCTTCCGTTCCTTGTCTCAATGTGTTGATGGTCTTCAATGATGTCTATGAACTCCAATATCATAGCAATAAGGGGTCTGTGAGCCGAATACCAAACTCAAACTCCTGATGCAAAATTTCACGGCCATCGTCCACTAGAGCAACGAGGCGAACAAACCTGATACTGTACGAACACAAAATTACAGTTCCCGCCCGAGCGTAGCTGAAATAGTCCCCTTGGCTACCAACGAGTAAGTAGAAAATCTATAGCTCACTTGCCGATTACCCATATATAAATAGACAATGCAAATTCTAACATCTTTACACAACATTAAAATTACTTAAACGGTTTAATTTCACTTTGTTAATATCATTATATTAATTACTAGCTGTACCCGTCCGCTTCGCTGACCATTTAAAATTAACATTATTATTTCTCACCCCCACAAAGATTCTCATTAACGCCCCTGCAACTGGCGTAGGGAGTCCAACACTCATATAAATATTAGCCTATCCATTAAGTACATGTATTCTCTACATGGATACCAAGTTTCAAGTCAATCGGATGCACGGTTCAGTAGTTATAACGGAACATCCGTAAAAACCACTGTAGATTTATATATTATAGTATAGTATAGATTTTTCATTATTACACTCGTATTATAGACTTAAATATAATATAGAAAAATGGACGGCAGTCAGCATAATATTCAAATGTCGACGAGTAACGCCTCAGTCCTTCTTGACCACGCAAATGATAAAATTAAATAAACGAAACTTCGTAAATAATATAATGACAATAAAAAGGGCAATATATAAAAGGTATTTTTAATTATTTCATTGACTCGGGGATACCGAAGAAAACATTATCTTCCCACACAACTGAAGCCTCCATACGGGAGCATACAGAATCACAAATTTTACTACTGAAATAATCGTTTTTGAATATGTGTATCGCCAGACTGCTCCAAAACGTCGGCCCTAGTCGCAGCCATTTAAGAAATAAATTCTAGTGTACGATGTATTTGAAGTCAAGATAAAATTTCTTAGAAGATCTATTACAACATCAATCTAATTTCAGACGCTCATGAAATATTGAGATAAGACTTTAGAGAAATTCTCGGAATATGCTTATAGGTTCTGAATAAACATTTGAACTAAAACATTGACGTATTCGAAGGAGGACTAAATTATTCCAATGTATAATACATATTTATATGAGCATACCACATAATAGAAATTTCCTACCATGACTTAAATAAGAACAAATCGTAGCGCTCAGGAAATATCGTATATATATATATATATATATATATATATATATAGAACCATTCCAGTTGAATCTGGAGTGCTCCCTTCACCATCTCCAGATTATGATTCTTTGTGAAGAATATCTTATATCCATCTATAGGACCTCGCAACTACTGGAACTCATTTTTGCATCTACACATCTACCCAACTAAAAATGCTAAAAATTGAATGAATACTACGGGAAGTCGTATTACCACGAAACAAACTCAATTATTCGCAGTCGTAGCTCCAACTAAATATATTAGCCCCTGGAATTTAATTAAGAAAGCATTAATTTCTTTAAAGCACAACGGAGATGGCGCAATATACCTATGCGCTAAATGAACTACAAGATAAATATCGCTAAGCGCCGGTTTGTAGTAAAAATGTATTCAAAACAATACCTAAGTCGTTTCCAAAAAGAAGTAAGTTGGTTTAACAAAACATACAACTGTCGAAACATCCTAAATGGTTTTTTTTTATTGCCCTTGAAGGCAGACGGGCATACGGCCCACCTGATGGTGAGTGGTTACCGTCGTCCATGGACTTCAGCAATGCTAGGGGCAGAGCCAAGCCGCTGCCTACCGAAAATGTTTAAATGTAATTTGGAAAATCCCGCTTTTAATTTTAAGAAAAGGGAAACAAATACACAAACCGGCTTGGTTTGTAGATTTCCGCGCAGTATATATAAGTATTGTTACGCACTGGGGTTTGTATAAATAAAAATTCTACCGAATATCAAGTTACCACTGTATTAGCACTTAGAACATTTAAAACACTTCACAAACTCTTTAAAATTCTCAATTCGCTTCTTCCGCTTCGCTTCAGGTGATCCGTTCGCTGTTTCGCTTCGAGTAGTTCAGATTACTGACTGACTGCGTGCCGTCCCTGCAACGCTTTTATAGCCGATACCACATCCCTTGAATCATCGAGAATATTCCACACATTCCGAGTATTGTGTTTCCGCTATCTGACAATAGATGGCGTTGTACTTCTTGAGCGTTCTAGGTACTACTAGATCCTTCGATATTCGTTCGACTATTCGGCGATAGACGGTGTTACTCTTACCGGCGTAACAATATCATTACTATTACATTCATAGCTTATGATTACTAACAACGGCCTAAGTGGGTGGTATGGTATCCGCTAACCGACAAGACCATTACCGACGACAGCCAATCCGACGTTCTTTTGGGTTACGTTCAGGGAATGTATAAGATCGACGAATATTGGATGCCACGTTAGACGCAATGAATGATTGTTTGGTTCATGAGAAGTTTGGCTTCAGCTCTCCCATGTGTGGGACGCGGATTAAACAATCGTGCAAATCGCTGGATGTCGCAAATCGGAGTCGTCGTGGTCTAAAGGATAAGACGTCCGGTGCATTCGTTATGTATTCGGATCGGTGTTCGAATCCCGCCGGCAAGTACCAATTTTTTCCAATGAAATACGTACTTATAGTTATGCGATACGATAGTTTGGGGAGGAGGCAGTGACGTGGGCTACCTTTTGACCCGAATACACATTTCATTCTCACTTGAGACTGTTTTAGAAAAAATATGACACTTTTCTTTGACCACGCAAGCAAAGCCGCGGGCAACGACTAGCACACCAACAAATTACTTCATCGGTAGTTGGTGTTAAGTGGTCAGAGCTCTGTCGTCTTGAGGCATGAGACAAAATTCTCAATATAATTGACGCATGTCCCCCAATACTATTTCCAAACCAAAATGCATCGAGTATTTTTCTTTTAAAACGTTCGCTTTCAAGGGAAATTGTCGACGAGAACACGTTTCACAGTTTCTCTTTTATAAAACACGGACGTTATCGTGGAAATGCCGAAATTATGTACCTACTCTTTTGAAAATACCTTCGTAGATTCTTTTTTTAATCTTTCAAACAAAGAAAATGTCAAACGATTTGACACGTGTTCAAACACGTCGATTTATTCCATGGCATATATAACAAATTAATTTACTAATAAATAAATTTGAACGTAATTTACCAATGTGTTATTTGAGGGAGTTTAAGTTTCTTAAGAGAGACATTTCTTATAGTTTTATTATAATGTTATTTGAAAATGACCTCATGTCCCAAAGTAAGTGGCGACATGTAAATTGAATGATGGTGTCGGACAGTTAATTAATTAATTAGTTAATGCTAGTTGTACGTTGTACATAGCTTATCTGCATGTCTAATTGCTCAATAATAAAACGTACAAGAAAAATCTGGCGCGAATAATTTCCCAACTAAATATAACCTAATCGTAATTAATGAAATGTAATGTAGTTTTACTTATAATTTTTTTCTTTCTAATAGGTAAGTGTGTAGGTACATAATATCAAAATCTTGTCATTAAGTGAAAAAGTATTATTCTGAATTTCATATTTAATAAAATTATTGATTGTATTTTCATTCAATTAGTCTTTTATGTTGTTAACTATTGCACTGTCGATTGCACCTATAATTTAGGTGACATCTGTCATGTACTTATTGTCAATTTATCAGTTTTTGATGTTGATCACTCTGTTGGTGCGACTAAATAAATAACATATAACTGATATAACCTATATTTAGGTATGTTAGGTTATATACTGCATGATTTATTTATATTCAAAGCGGCCCAACTCTGTTTGGCTTTTAACTTCTGCTATTGCACTTTCACATAACGTTCGTATAGATCAATATTCAAAAGATGATCACAGAACACGTAAAAAATTGCGTCAGACTAATTTTTCCATTACTACATTGGACCGACCAAATTAAAACTGCAGTGGAAGGTCCCTTAAATGAGTGCAGTAGAATGGCCTCGAGCAGGGAGAGATGGCGCGACATCGTGAGACGCATCAAGTCTGCCCCTTCCAACACTACATGACGATCACGACCACTCTGTCAAGAGTGACACGACTAAGAAGAAATTGCCGTTTAGTTTTTTTGCATAACATTATTCCTATTGGTCCGAAATTTCGCCAACAATTCTAGTAGTAGTTTTATTTTTTCAACTGGAAAGACAAAAGTATCATAGCATACAGCCTAATCTTTTATAATTTTTTTATATGAAAAATGATAATTTGAAGTGAAATGAAACGAAGTTAATCAATATGAAACATAGCATGAAATGAAATGAAATGAAATGAAATGAGATGAGATGATATGGAATGAAATATAATCTCAGTAAAATAGTGGTCATTTACTGAGATTTTTTCAGTGGACCTTTTGGAGGATCCCGAGAAGTTACGTCCAGTTTTCCCGCATTTGTGCACTTTCACAGATACTAAACAATTAATAAACCACCGTTATTACACATTTAAACCTGAAGAAACACTAAATAAACTATATAAAAGAAATCACGCAACTTCACTCCTCGCGTTCCCGCCAAAAATTCCCAACAATTCGAACAACTAAATTAAGTGACGTGCGTCACTCAATGAAATGTCTGTCAGTTTTTGTGTACCATTTCTCAAGGTGAAACATAAAATCTATATATTAATACGTGAAGCAAAAACTTTGTATCCCTTTTTACGAAAATTGCGCGGACGAAGGAGTATGAAATTTTCCACACTTATAGAGAATATAGAGAAGAAGTGCACAATGCTAATATTTTTTTAAAATAATGCATAAAAGATACATTAAATCAATAAAGAAAACATTACACACACTACATACCATGTATTTGACGCACACTTATTGTCAAACTTTTATTCTTGACGTCTGTGGTCAAACTGAGAATAGAATAAATATTGTTTGTCTTTATTAATATTTTTTTATAGTGTAGCCTTGGTGAAATTTGTGATTATAGAAGTATAAAATACAATCATAATAGTGTACAAACTTACAATTCCAATTAATTATAGTCGAATTAAGACTACTGCGGGAACTCTAGTATATTCTTAAGAGCTCTTATTATCATAGCTACACTTAATTAATTATAAAACAATATTTGTTATACTATAATTATCTAATGAGAGCTTACAATTTTCAATGTATAGTCTTCGAGTTATAATAATTTTGTGCGTAATCTCTCTGAGTCATATATTAAATACTACATTTATCTTTATAAGTATTCCGTGTTCACCGCAGCGAGATTTTTAAATAATAATAATAACGGGGAACAAATCACGCATTTTCATTCGGCCCTATATTAGTATTCACTGTGTTATGGGAACCAGAGATTTACATACATACTTATATACGTTTAAATATATACATTTATAGATAAGAAACACCCATGTGTCGTCGTGGCCTAAAGGATAAGACGACCGGTGCGTCCGGTCGTGTTGAGCGATGCACCGGTATTCGAATCTCAGGCGGGTACCAGTTTTTCTAATGAAATACGTACTCAACAAATGTTCACGATTGACTTCCACGGTCAAGGAATAGCATCGTGTAATAAAAATCAAACCCGCAAAATTATAATTTTCGTTATTACTGGTGGTAGGACCTCTTGTGAGTCCGCACGGGTAGGTAACACCACCTTGCCTATTTCTGTCGTGAAGCAGCGTTTCATGCGCTTCATAATGCGTTTCGGCTTGAAGGGTGAGGTAGCCGTTGTAACTATACTTGAGGCCTTACATCTTATCTCAAGGAGGGTGGCGTATTTACGTTGTAGATGTCTATGGGCTCCAGTAACCACTTAACACCAGGTGGGCTGTGAGCTCGTCCACCCATCTAAGAAAAAGAAAAAGAAACCTAGACAAAGATCAAAGAAACCTGTTCATCACATGAATGTTTGCCCGACGTGAGAATCGACGCCACGATCATCAGCACAATGGTTAGCGATCCTAACTACTGACCCACCGAGTCCGTAAATAATCTACTTTCAATACTTTTTAGAAGGGGGCGGCAATTTGGATCTGGCTTTCACTGACTTATAACTCAGTCGAATTATATTAGTATGCCATACAAAATTATGCCAATTTAAACACAAATCATCCACAACAAGACTAGCAAACATTTCCCCAAAACTAGAAATGTCTACCTAGATCAAAACAGCAACATTTACAACTCCATAATCCAGCTAAAAACCTAGCCGGATGAAAGCGTTAGTTTTTCCTTGTCCACTATATAGTTTCACGACTTTGGTCATATATATTTTTATGAGTTCAATTGAATGATATTATTGGCTTGTTTATTGATATTACGTTTCACGGTTCGCTTAATAATCGGGTTGTAGTAGTAAACAAGATTATTTAGATGTTATCAAATTTTATTGACAGTATTTTGCAAATCGACGAATCTAAGATTACCTAAATACTTTTGCTCATTCCATAGTCGGATGGTACGTGGCAAAAAAAAACTGGAAACGCACTGTGGCTGACTCCAGTGATGCAGTGGCTCCAGTTAGTATGTAAATGACTTCGAAGTTCATAGGTACTTCAACGTGAACTTTCTCAATTGAATTTTTTTTCGGTTTTGTAGCCCATAGACATCTACAACGTAAATGCGCCATCCACCTTGAGATATAAGTTCTAAAATCTCAAGTATAGTTACAGCGGCTGCCCCAACCTTTAAGCCGAATCGCATTACTGCTACACGGCAGAAATAGGCAGGGCGGTGGTACCTACCCGCGCGGACTCACAAGAGGTCCTACCGCCAGTAAAATCATGTACATGTACATGAATCATGTACATTTAGAATATTAGGAGTTCTGTACCACTTACCTTATATACATGTAACATATTGCTTCGACCTAAGTGTCATAATGTTTAATCTGTTACAATTTTCGTTAATTAAACCGTAGCAAGCCGAGTTCTTGCACCTGGGACCGTCGCGCGATCGTCGTGAGCCAACATTCTTAACTGGGAACAACAAAAATTGAAAATTATTGCCCGCGTTGTTATTAGTGTAATTAGTGAAAACGTTCTTTTTTTTTTTTTTTATTGCTTAGCTGTGTGGACGAGCTCACAGCCCACCTGATGTTAAGTGGTTACTGGAGCCCATAGACATCTACAACGTAAATGCGCCACACACCTTGAGATATAGTTCTAAGGTCTCAGTATAGTCACAA
Organism: Bombyx mori; assembly: GCF_030269925.1. Lineage (NCBI taxonomy): Eukaryota > Metazoa > Arthropoda > Insecta > Lepidoptera > Bombycidae > Bombyx > Bombyx mori. Next base: position 15,116,489 of record NC_085112.1, read on the forward strand.
CGGCTGCCCCACCCTTCAAACCGAAACGCATTACTGCTTCACGGCAGAAATAGGGGGGGCGGTGGTACCTACCCGTGCGGACTCACAAGAGGTCCTACCACCAGTAATTACGCAAATTATAATTTTGCGGGTTTCATTTTTATTACACGAGATACACTCCTTGTATTATGAGAACAGAGTTTGTTTTAACGATTCTATTATTTTTTTTATTTATTCTTTATTTGTACACTAATACAGTAATTGCGATAAGATATAAAAAAATGGCGAGCTTAACTCAACAATTGAGTTATCTACCAGCTAACCGTTCTTAAAGAAGGAAAGCTTTACATGAGTGGGTAGATGAGTACAATCTAATTAATTTAATTAGTGATACTATAGACAATAACAATAAAAATAAACACTAATACATAATATATCAAACTATATACATACATAATCTTTTTCTATTTGCGTATCACATAAATGTCGTGCAGGTGTGTGTGTGTGTTCGTCGTGTGCTATCTAGGTTTAATTAAGACAAAAAAATTAAATAATGAGAAATTATAAATATTAAAAATGCAATGGATCTTTTGTCAACTGGTTTTACTGGTGGTAGGAACTCTTGTGAGTCCGCGCGGGTAGGTACCTGCCTATGTCTGCCGTGAAGCAGTAATGCGTTTCGGTTTGAAGGGTGGGACAGCTGCTGTAACTATACTTGAGAGTTTGAGACCCTAGAACTTATATCTCAAGGTGGGTGGCGCATTTACGTTAGGTGTCTATTGGCTCCAGTAACCACTTAACACCAGGTGGGCTGTGAGCTCGTCCACCTAACTAAGCAATAAAAATAATATTCACTGGTGAGCTCCGGTACTGTTAACGCGGAAAGCGGTTTCAGATAGCGATTTTTCTACCAACAAACCGAAATGTGTAACTGTCTTGTGGCAAACATAGGCAGGATTGTTGTACCTATAGTAAGTTGTTGTAAGTTGAATTTTATTACACAATTTAATTCCGTTACTGTTTGATTAATTTTCTAAATCCAAACAAAAATGTATTTACTTAGGAAATATAGTACACATTTATAAATCGCATTTTATTACATGCTTACCACATTATGTTGTTAAATCATCAGTACAATAATGAAACACTAGAATAAAATATAAAATCATTATTATTCATAACAATGAAAATGTAAAGCGAAACGATTTACACCGAAAAAAAAAGGTCAAGGCTTCGGACGTTGGATATTCCAAATAAGTATTTAAAAAATGAAGAAAAAGGGTTCACAAATCCACCGGGAGTCAATCTCGTTAAAACAACCCCCGTAATATTTACATTCAATATTAATATTGGAATGAAAAATACGAATGGAAATCGTGTTGCGAAATGCAAAATAAAAATTTCTTACATTTTCCTGTCTCGGCCACTATTTATTCACTATTTAATTTTGACCACATTGAAAGCTCATACGGGTGTATTTTTTACCACTATCGCATCCATTTCCTCCTCGAAGCATTAGTAGCCTATATAAAAGGCAAAATAGACTTATCTAAATAAATTCGATTTCCAAGACCTATCTCACTGTCGGCAATACTCAAGCTACGCTAACCACTTAGGACTAGGTAGTGAAATCGTTTACCAGACGAATGCGATAGAAAATAACGCCAATATCGTTACGTCATACACATAGAAAAAATGTGAGCTGTCACGGGACGCCTGGCAGATGTGAAACATCGACATTATTTTGTAAAAGTAATATGCAGAAAAGAGCAAATTGTGATAGTAACTAAATATGTCATAATGAGAAAATAAAATATTACGAAAAAATAATTTGTTTTCTAGTAAAACACAGGTTATGTGTACTGTAGTAAACAACACTGTATACACTACGGAGTATACACTATAGGTATCCGAGCTCAGTGTAGCGAGAAAGATGGCTTAACGCCAGATCGAGTGGGAGAGAATCGCACAGTCGATTGCGCATGGCGACGGGTCGCCACAACATGCGTCGCCACGCCAGAAATCGGTTTTACGTGCGGCTATAGATGTTTCACATCAAAAGAAACGAAGCGTTTTCATGTGTAACATTCACCCGTATTTCATTAGAACTGTTTCCGCAGATATTTTTGTCACTTTACTTAAAAATTAACAGTTCCAACCCCGAAATTTTTACAAGTCCCCGAAGAGAGGCTTTATTAAAAGATTTCAATCCTTATTTACGTTTGTTGTTGACTTTCAATTTCGGAATAAATAATGAAACAAAAATTGATGCTTTTTCTTTTTTTTTTCACACGCTATTTATTTACGTCGGTATTTATTTATCTATCTATGTCACGGAAATTTTGCCTATATATATTAATGCGTAAAGCAAAAACTTTGTATCCCTTTTTACGAAAATTGCGCGGACGGAGGAGTATGAAATTTCCCACACTTATAGAGAATATAGAGAAGAAGTGCAGATTGCTAATATTTTTTTTAAATTATGCATTAAAAATACATTAAAACAATAAAGAAAACATTACACACACTACCATGTATTTGACACACATACATAAAATAATATTATTATACTTTTTGTTTATTGTCAAACTTTTGTTATTGATTAAAGTCTGTAGTCAAATTGAGAATAGGTTAATATTCTTTATCTTTAATATTACGAGTATTTGTCTATAGTGTAGTCTTGGAGAAATCTGTGACTATAGAAATATGAGTCTTTGACAATAGAATCATAATAATGTCCAAACTTATAATTTTAATGAATTATAGTCGAATTTCGACTACTGCGGGAACACTAGTTTTGATTAAATTCAAGATGTTCTATTAACTTGATTCGCACTTATTAATAATCAATGACACAATTGAATACTGTAATAATAGCCAGGTTCACCAAGATTTAAAATAAACAGTTATATTTTTAATTCGGCCTGATAATAAACAAGCGGGCTTCTAATCCATTTGGTAGAGAGGGGTCATTGACGTTAGACACGCTCCCAGCTCTAACATTCAGTTGAGGCCTGTTACTGGTGGTAGGACCTCTTGTGAGTCCGCACGGGTAGGTACCACCACCCTGCCTATTTCAGCCGTGAAGCAGTAATGCGTTTCGGTTTGAAGGGCGGGGTAGCCGTTGTAACTATACTGAGACCTTAGAACTTATATGTCAAGGTGAGTGGCGCATTTACGTTGTAGATGTCTATGGGCTCCAGTAACCACTTAATACCAGGTGGGCTGTGAGCTCGTCCACCCTTCTAAGCAATAAAAATAAAATAAAAAAAAGGCCTCTTTTCAGTGAACAAATAGGATAGAGCTTCTCAAAAAATCCCTGACTTTACCGAATCATGTTTAATTCGTTAAAGAGCGAGATAGCCGATAGTATCACGATTGTCTCATCCCGAAAACATCAATCGATTACCATAATAATCATACATAGCTCCATATCGTGCAGCAAGCGATTCGTCCTTAAAACTCACAGCTATTTCTAAAATTTAAATTTGCGAAAAAATCCCGGTGAAAGCTTTTGCTTTACCGCCATAGGAACCTATAACGAAGTTTTTTAAGTAACCAATTCATTTTAATAATACATTTAGGGTTTTTTTTTTCTGCCATAAAAATAGGGTTCGGAAGTTACATTAACGGCGTGGGTCGAATTAGGAACTGAAGCGATTCCAAACACCAAACAGTGTTTCGCTTGCATTTGTAGAACAATTGTAATGGGGCAATAGTCAGTGAAACCAACACTGGTTATTTGAATTCGAAATTAAGACAACGTGAATATCGTCCTCCATTTTGAGATACGAAGTTTAAATTTTGGATTAAAGGCCTATCAAAGATACGCTGAATGACTGATCGTTATCAGTCTCGCTAATCAACAAGAACGTCCGCTACAGCTTTCATCTCAAACTGCAGCGTCCGTAACAGGGGCGCGCGGAATGACCGAAGTTTTCCTTGCGACTTTAGCGTCTAAACACGAGGCTAATGCGAAATCGTAAACGAGTCGAACTCGGTTGGGATTCCGTTTGCATTACCTTGCAAACGGGCTTTTTGAAAAGTTAAATATATATTTTTTTACTAGAGATCCGCCCTCGCTTCACTTCGGAAACATTAAATTTTATTATTGACTAGCGACCCGCCCTCGCTTCGCTTCGGAAACATTAAATTGTATTATTGATAGGCGAGTTCCGCCATGTTGCGCGCGGTACGACAATAACTGCAGGTGACGCCGCGGGGCAAAACTAGTCTAAAAAAGCCTAAGTTACTCCTTATATCATCAGCTACCTACCTATTAGTGAAAGTTTCATCAAAATCGGTCCAGCCATTCCAGAGATTAGCCGGAAAAAACAGACAGACAGACAGACAAAAATTGTAAAAAATGTTATTTTGGTGTAAGTACCGTATATGTATTCACTAAGATATTAAATTAATATTTCTAAAACGCCCGTCTACTGCGTTCGGAACGAAGTAGAATGATGCTAACTTTTTCAATAATTCGCTCTGTTCCGCTTTGTAGGCACAATTAAAGAGAAAAAAAAACAAAAGGTCGTTAGACGTTCAAATTACAGAGCAGTATTCAGTGAGACAAAGATTAAAATTCACTACGGCTTGATTTGTTTAACAATGAAATCGTCGCAATTTTATTCGATATTTTTTTGTAATTTATTCAAATTCGAATTATATTTTTCTTTGAATTATGTCTCTATTACTTAACTGTACTGTACTGTAACTATTATTACGTCTCTATAACTGTACTGTACCTGTACCGCGTTCGCAGTAGGATTTTAAGTGTAATTCTACAATCAGACTAATTGGTCTCCACGTTTGGGCCCATCCAATAATAGTGTGCTTAGTGCGAGTTTTTGAATGTTCTCGATAGCGTTAAAGTTAACTCAAATATCCAAAGACACACGCACACGATCACGCACACGCACACGCGCTATTAGTAGTTATGATTGTAACTAAATGGTAGCTAAAACCTAGAGCGGGTAACACTGGATGGAATTGCTTTTGTCATGGCGGGCGAACATTGATTATTTCGTTGACAGCGGTCCCACGTGGTAAACTGTAATCTCGTAGGGATTGTGTAATTTAGCCGTCTGTATAATCACTGGTAGTAGGACTCATATATCTCACTGGTGGTAGGACCTCTTGGGAGTCCGCACAGGTAGGTACCACCACCCCGCCTATTTCTGCCGCGAAGCAGTAATGCGTTTCGGTTCGAAGGGTGGGGTAGCCATTATAACTATACTAAGACCTTAGAACTTATATCTCGAGGTGGGTTGCGCATTTACGTTGTAGATGTGTATGGGCTCCAGCAACTACATAACATCAGGTGGGCTGTGAGCTCTTCCATCCAATTAAGCAATAAAAAAAAAAATTTAAAAAAATTACAAGTCAATATTACCGTCTATATATTAAAATGTTTCCTGAAATTCAACGGCCACTATGAGCGCTGATGAGTTCACGAATCAAAAGCCATATGCGATAGCTCAGCCTCCCGACACTCTGTTAAATATTTTGCAATTTTGTATTACTATTAATCGATATTATTCCTTCATCATACAAACATAAAAATAGGTACCTGCCTACGGCATTTCAAATCCGGTACGGTCGCTTTGCTTAATACCAGTACACTCTAGACTGCGCTGACTTCTCAAACCTATCAGTCAGGCCTCACGATACGCCCTTCCATTGTAACGTATTGCAAACAAAAACATATTACGTTAAACTTTTGTCAGTGGGCAACTATACCTTACCATAAGCTAAGCTAAGCTTCTGTATTTATTGCTGATAGCTAAGATACGAACTCAAGATAGCTGACGAAGGTCGAAGTCACAGTTCCAGGTCTGCTTATTCATGTCAGAAAATAACTAAATGTAGAATTCAAAAAGTAATTATTTAAATAAAACTTTCATTTTTTTCGAACGCGTATATGGTTTTGAAAATGAACTTGTTATGTTGTACAACTATGTATTTTTTCTACCAAACTTTGTTCAAACCAAAATCAAATCATTGGATTATCAAAAAATACAAAGAACATTCCAGGAAATCAACTTAAAATCCACATTCCTTATAACAGATTGATCAATATTTTATGGAAACTTCCACAACGATTAATCAGTTTTTGAAAATTACAAATCTTGTTTTTTATAAAACGTACTTAATTTATTTATTTTAATTTTAATATAGGTTTTCATCAAGCTAACAATCACTTTGACGACCTTATATTTGATAGACAAAAAAACGCAATGCCCAAAAAGGAGTAAATTATTCGATTATTTCAAACATTTATAACTGATTATCACAGATAATAAAATGTAATTGAAATAATTAACTAAATTTAATCATAATATACCTAATAACATTTAATTCCGTAATGCACAAATCTCGACATCTGAAAATCGATAATCAATTTTACACGAAAACAAATTGTCGTGCGCTAATTGGAAACAATGGCAACACCGAACGCCCGGGGACTACACGGTTGTCTATCCGATTATGACGATCATATCGATACTGATGTCGTTGAAATTGATTTAATAAATTGAGTGATTCGTGTAAACAATAAATGAATTAACATTGCAAAACAAGATTGTTGCAGTGTCTCTTCGGTCTTTTTTTCGGACAAGTGAACGAGCTGACAGCCCTTCTACTTTTAAGTGGTTACCGGAGCCCATAGACATCAACAACCCATAAGGAATATGGGAAAAACCCACTTTGGGAAATGAGTTCAAGGTCGCAGTTTTATAGTATGTACAACGACCGCCCCACCCTTCAAACCGAAACGTATTAATATCGAATCGCAGCTGAAATAAGAAGAATGTCTTATCTTATCTTATCTTTTAGTATATAGCTACGATATTCTTTATTTTAAAACAGATTTATAAAGAATGAGAATATTACTAATAACCTGAATTCTAAATGTTAAAACTTCGTTTATTAGTACTTAGTACTGAGCAAAAATAAAATTTGTGAACTGAATTTGTTAGAGATTTAGCTGCATTTGTTATAACATGAAAACATTAAAGCGTGTCCAATTAACTAAACAAAATAGCGCCATTGTTAATCCATTTTACGACATTATGGCGTTTAGCTGCCTTTGATTTTATAGGCCTCAATTCTTGTATATATATATAATCTGAATCTCGGAAACGGCTCCAACGATTTTCATAAAATTTAGTATACAAAGGATTTCGGGGGCGATAAATCGATTTAGCTGAAAATAAATTTCAGAAAATGTTGTTTTATTCGTGTTTTCAATAATCAACTCTTCCCGACATCTATTGGCGAATAATAATACAATTTTTTTTAATTGAGAGCAACTAACCGCTTTAAAGACACAACGAGATGGCGTTATAAAAAAAAAACCGGTCATCATCTAGTAATATTTAATGTTCTTAAAAAATACTTTTCCACACATGTCGTTCTCATATAGAAGACTTAAAAATCACTAATTCACAGGTATCGTATATTTCGGCAAATAAATCTAGCACACTGCACACAGATTAACGCCTGAACAACTTCGAAGTTCCAATCTAAGTTTAAGATGTCACGGCTCAAAGCGTATCGCTTATACAAACAAGCATCTAGCTGATAAACCGAACCTAGACTAATTGAGAATGTTTATTGATGTTCTGAGAGACTGCGCTTTCGTCCATGTCCCGTTTCCGAGCGGACTTTAACCTCGGAAAGCAAATTTAAAACGTCACAACGGTCATTAATGCCAAATCAAAATCGATTTTATGGTCAGTGCTGCCAGATTACAAAATCGTAAAATGTTTCCATATTTTCATAATTCATTTTGAATGTTTTTTTTCTTTTTGAGTTTTTTTCAATTTAGGTTGATTTTAGCTTGTACCATCTTAGTTTCAAGTTATGCAAGAAGATTGTTGACAAAATTAATACGAATATTTTGGTAACAAATATTCGGAGTCGAGATGTCTTGGTCAAAGGTCTTGAGTTAATACAATTAAGTACGTTCAAACAGAACGTAGTTGTAAATTTAATTGATTTGCATAATTGGCCTAAGGAACTTTGCAAGTGATATCTTAACTTTGTGATTATCTGAACTGAAGTCGACTTTGAGAACGGGAGGTCTGTCATTGTATTATTATTATGAAAGATTTTACGGTTGGTTTTCATAGTAGGCGGAGCATTAACGTCACGAATTCCGGAAACCATTTAACCTTAGTTATCTGTGTATTTCATCATCATCATCATCATCAACAGCCCACAGTCGTCCACTGCAGGACATAGGCCGCTCCCAATCCACACCACTGAGCCCGGTCTACGGTTCTCCTCATCCGTCGTGGCTTAAAGGATAAGACGTCCGGTGCATTCGTATCGAGCGATGTGATCGTGTTCGAATATCGCTGGCGGGTACCAATTTTTCTAATGAAATACGTACTCAACAAATGTTCACGATTGACTTCCACGGTGAAGGAATAACATCGTGCAATAAAAATCAAACCCGCAAAATTATAATTTGCGTAATTACTGGTGGTAGGACCTCTTGTGAGTCCGCACGGGTAGGTACCACCGCCCCGCCTATTTCTGCCGTGAAGCAGTAATGCGTTTCGGTTTCAAGGATGGGGCAGCCGTTGTGACTATACTGAGACCTTAGAACTATATCTCAAGGTGTGTGGCGCATTTACTTAATAGATGTCTATGGGCTCCAGTAACCACTTAACAGCAGGTGGGCTGTGAGCTCGTCCACACATCTCAAGAATAAAAAATAAAAAAAAACTTCTGGCCGGCCACCGTTCGGAGGTCATCGCACCACCTAGCCAGGGGGCGTCCCACGTTAGGTCTTCCGCTGCGCGGTCTCCACTCCACAACCCGTCTGCTCCAGCGATCGTCAGTCCTACGGCATATATGGCCAGCCCACTGCCACTTCAGCTTGCTGACTCTTTGAGCTATGTCGATGACTTCAGCTCTCTATCTCTATTTTTTACTGGTGGTAGGACCACTTGTGAGTCCACGCGGATAGGTACCACCGCCCTGCCTATTTTTGCCGTGAAGCAGTAATGCGTTTTGGTTTGAAGGGTGGGGTAGCCGTTGTAACTATACGGAGACTTTAGAACTGTTATCTCAAGGTGGGTGGCGCGTCTACGTTGTAGATGTCTATGGACTCCAGTAACCGCTTAACACCAGGTGGCCTGTGAGCTCGTTCACACATTTAACAATAAATAAAAAAGAACAACCTGTGTATTTACGGCAATAAAATAAAAACCCTATTGAAGGAAACATGAACTATGATTACGACATTTTATAACGGCATCCCATTAAACTACGGTGATCCATTGTACACATAAAAACTTAAAAACCATAAATGCGAAGTAAACGGCCTGAACACAGACAGACAGGTCATAAAGAGGCCGTATTAAACCTCGCTTGCTTAGATCCTGTCAGACGAAAGGAAATGAAAACGGCGCTCACCAATGCCATCCTTCCGGACGTTTTCGACAAATACGTAGATACATAGAAGAATACATATATACATTGAGTTATTTTATTATGACGCTGTAAAGCTCGATACAAAAAAAATCTATATGCATTTCAGATAAATAACATTCGTACTCATTATCGTTCGAATCTGAACATCGGAGAAAACGTTACAGAATGCTAACTGGTGGTAGGACCTCTTGTGAGTCCGCACGGGTAGGTACCACCACCCTGCCTATTTCTACCGTAAAGCAGTAATGCGTTGCGGTTTGAAGGGTGGGGCAGCTGTTGCAATTATACTTGAGATCTTAGAACTCATATTTCAAGGTGGGTGGCGGCATTTACGTGGTAAATGTCCATGAGCTCCAGTAACCACTTAACACCAGGTGGGCTGTGACATCGTCCAATACATCTAAGCAACAAAAAAAAGATGTGTAGTGTCGTGGGATACCGGATAGGAACGAAGTTCCTTATAATAAAAATATTAATTTTAAGTTCTATTCGAGGTATAATGAACTGGAGGTTTCGCAACAACCCACGGTCTTTCGGTAACGTGCGAACTTATTGTGGCACACTTCATCTAGGGTTGTTTGCATAAGAGCTAGTGTATTGCGCAAACGAACGCTCTGAGATCGTGGTCAATGAATGATAAAAAAATATGTTATTTTTTGTACGTTATTACAAAGTTAAGTCGTACACTGTGTGCATTACTAATAAAAATCTTACGTTACGGACGTTTTTTCCCGGTTAGGGTACACCTCCGCATCGTCTCATAAGGAAATTCGTTCCAAAAAAAAATTGTCTTGTTCTTAAACTATTTTAGATTTGCTTATTAAAGGACCACACGAAATACTATGACTTGTATAAATCGAAACGCGTCAATCGAAATAACTCAGTTCTGTAAATATTAATGTGCGCAGTCTTAAAAACTTTCACATTCAGACGCGGGCCACTAACGTAATTTTCCTAACTAATTTAGTCGTCCCTCCTCCGTTACGTTATCGGTCGAGTTTTGATAGAAATTTTCTTTGTTCGCAATTCGATTTAAAAGCATCGCGTCCTCTCGCAACCTGAATTAGTTCAGTCGAGTCTAAGAGCTCGGACCTGTACTTTTGTGTTGTAAATGCTTAGCGCCTCAAATATAGAGCGAAACTTTGCTTTTAGTGTTTTATTATTGAACAAGGTGATTTATAGAAAAGGCTCTTTATGCGCTTACGCTTATCGACGAGAAGTGTAATGTTTGTCTATACTATAATAATATTATAAAGAGGAAAGATTTGTTTGTTTGTTTGTATTGAATAGGCTCCGAAACTACTGAACCGATTTGAAAAATTCTTTCACTATTTGGAACTTCCAGGGTTGTTACGGATGCAATAATTTAGACATCCGCGGATGCAGATGCGGATGCGGATTATTAGAAGTTCGCATCCGCGGATGCGGATTGGATGCGGATGCAGATGTAATGCAGATGCGGATGCGGATTTCGCGATTTTAAAAGGATAATTATTTAAAAAAATGTAATCTTTTAAAATCCCAAAATCCATGAATAAATAACTGAAAATCAATTTAATTTTAACTTTTTATTTATTTAATCATATTTTTTTAAACAAAATTATACAAGTTTTTGGTTTTACTTATGACACAACAGAATTTTAAGCTTCGAGTTTCATAATAAAAAATCTTTTATTAATAATTAACCTTAAAGATTGGTGAATTATATCTAATAAATAGCAATATTGCAGCCTTCTCAGCTTCCAACCTGTTTCTTAGTGGATTATATATTAACCCAGCTCCCTTAAATAGTTGTTCGCTGGGAACACTGGCTGGTGGAGGTGGTAAATATCTGCATGCAAATTTGGAGAGAATTTTTTTTCCTGCCTGCTTCACCATTTTTTTTTCTTCAATTCCTTTTCCTTATTCGCACTTTGGAATAAATAAAACTCATCCGGGTGTATTTATTTCCGATGATTTTTTAAAGTAGTAGTGCATCCCTTGCACGAGTAACTTTTATTGCATATCTTACACTCCGACTTCTCCGGATAATTTTTGTCTATTGTATATTATTATATAAGACTTAAAGTCTAAATAGGTACTTCTTTTTATTGGTGGCGACATTTCACTTAATATTTATATCAAATATTCATTAAACACGCAAAAAACTATGAAATACACAGTAAACACTGACTGTAACTATAATTTATTGACAATGAGAAAAAACACAACAAACAAAACCTGTAGGATCTTGTTACCAATGTGTGTCTTCCTATTCGTCAGTTACCGAATGAAGTTGACAATTACCAAACATACGTGAAGCACGTGCCACTCTGGCTCCGCCCACTTTCTTTACATGCAATCACTTGTTGAAATGAATCTGCATCCGTAAAACTCCGCATTGATTGATGCGGATGTGAATGCGGATGCAGATGTCTGAAATAATGCGAATAGTCCGCATTTGCGAATGCGGATGCGAATATTCGTAACAACCCTGTTTGGAAGCTACACTATTCCCGAGTGACAGGCTATAATCTTTTTTGAAAAAAATAGGGATTCTTGCTAAAACTCCAATAATGTGTAAAAAAAAACAGTGTACAAAATTACCTAAAACATTCTTTACATCGCGTGCCCTGCGAAAACTATTGATGATACAATAAAATAATGCACTACGACTTTGTAAAACACATTATTATTTACAAAAAGTGTTCCGACAGCATATGTCTAATTATTATAGTTATACAGCAATAAGTTTTCTTTTATTTAAAATAATAAAACAACGTTAAATATCGTTGAAATTTTTGTTAAAGACCCGAGCGGAGCCGGAGCGGGCCCCTAGTAGGATATAAGAACCTGAACGAGTGAACCTGTGTACTTAGTGCGAGTTTTTTAAATTCTCGATAACGCAAAAGTTCTATTACTGGTGGTAGGACGTATTGTGAGTCCGCACGGGTAGATACCACCACCTTGCCTATTTCTGCCGTGAAGCAGTAATGCGTTTCGGTTTGACGAGTGGGGCAGCAGTTGTGCATTAAAAACTGTGACCTTAGAACTCATATCTCAAGGTAGGTGGCGGAATTTAAGTTGTGGTTGTCTATGGGCTCCGGTGACCACTTAACATCGGGTGGGCTGTGAGCTTGTCCACCCAACTAATAAAAAAGATATCTCAAATTTGTATGGAGTTGGAACACCATCATAGCATCCTTACGTTTGCCGCTAATGCTGTTTACGTCACTTGCAGTCGTTGACCTCTCGCGTTCGCTGATTTTTAGTTGTGTTACATTGCGCGCTGTAAAAAAGGATATTAAATCCTCTCGATCAAGTTTTTCATTGTTGCCCTTACAGGAATCATTAGCACTACCACGCCCCTTTAAAGCTAATCCTACTGACTACTAACTTTCATATATTAAAAAAATGGGTGAACAAACTCGTAGCCTATCTGGTGTTAATTGACATTATAATATAGACTCCCACCTTAAGACAGTAAGATTAATTACTAAGTTTCTAACTGAACTAGAGTAATAATATGTAGAACTAAATAATACCAACGATTTTCAGGTAAACTAGGATCAAATCAAATCAAATCAAATCAAAAAATTTTATTCAACATAAATGAAAGTACATACTTGTTGAACGTCAAAAGAACTACCGCCAATTCACAAGAACTAGCCTCCGTCCTGAGAAGAATTGGCAAGAAACTCAGCGGGCATGTCTTTTTTTTTACATATAAAATTATTATTTATTTATTTTTTAATATTATTATTTTTTTAAATATGAATTTTTTACACTGAGTATTATAACGTAACAATTACTACAATATTGAAATGCCTGGAGCGAGCAACTCATTCCCACTTTGTGCAATCTTCTAGATAATCATTGACTTTATAGTAAGCTTTATTGCACAGATGTTCTTTAATAGTTTTCTTAAATCTATGTATATGTAAGTTCTGAACATCATGTGGGATTTTGTTGTACAGGCGCACAGACAAACACCCGAATGAATTTCGTATCTTATGTAACCTACTCATCGGCACAACAAGCTTGTGTTTGTTCCTAGTATTTCTATTATGTATGTCCGACTGTTTAGGAAACTCCTCAATATGTTTACGAACATACATCAAATTTTCAAAAATGTACTGGGATGGCATAGTGAGAACTTTAATTTCTTTAAATTTCTCCCTCAGGGATTCCCTTGAGTGCATGTTATAAATAGCACGTATAGCTCTTTTCTGCAGAATAAATATCATTTCTACATCGGCCGCATTGCCCCATAGCAAAATGCCATAGGACATGACACTGTGGAAGTAACTAAAGTAAACTAAACGAGCCGTGTCCGCGTTTGTTAACATTCTAATTTTTTTTACTGCGTATGCTGCAGAGCTGAGCTTACTCGCCAATTTATGAATATGAGGTCCCCACTGCAGTTTGGAGTCCACTGTTATACCAAGAAATACGGTTGACTCAACAAGCTCCAATGATTCCTCAGAAACAATTACATCACTAGCCACTTGTCTCACATTTAAAGATGGTTTAATACATTTTAAAGTAAATTTAATACATTTAGTTTTCTTACTATTCAATAATAGGTTATTGATACGGAACCAATGAACCACGCACGAAATCGCATCATTCACTTCGTCATAGACTTGTAGTTGTCGTTTAATTTTAAATAATAAAGATGTATCATCTGCGAATAATACGATCATAGTAAACACGTAGTGACTTGCCGAGTAGACAGGACTCTGAGCTCACAAGCTGCAGGGAGATTAACTGGGCTCCACGTCACTGAATCAATTCTAGCTGAGGTCTCGCGGAGATAGCATTGTTTCTTTTCGTCTAAAGAAAACATTCTAACATTATTTCAGTCGGAACGCTTTCTTGGACCAGCATTGTTCTGAGGATGTTGGATTAATAATTTTACGCCGGTAAGAGCAACGCCATCTTTCGTCAAACGGCGGAAGCAAATATCAAAGGAACTAGTAAAACCGAGAACGTTCGAGAAGTACTACGCCATCTATTGTCAGATAGCGGAAACACATATCGAAGCGACTCGACCTGTCAAGAATTTTCTCGATAATTGTGGAAATGTCATATCGACTATAAAAGCGTTGCAGAGATGACACGAAGGAGTTAGTAATCGGAACTACTCGAAGCGAAACAGCGAACGGATCACCTGAAGCTAAACGGAAAACGTGTATTACGAATTGTTAAGTGTTCCGTAAGTGTTTTAAGTGTTAAATAGAGTTTTAATTTGTACTTCTACTAGATTTTTTATTTATTCCCAACCCCAGGGCGTTTTTTTTTTTTGCTTAGATGGGTGGATGAGCTCACAGCCCATCTGGTGTTAAGTGGTTACTGGAGCCCATAGACATCCACAACGTAAATGCGCCACCCACCTTGAGATACAAGTTCTAAGGTCTCAAGTATAGTTAGTTACAACGGCTGCCCCACCCTTCAAACCGAAACGCATTACTGCTTCACGGCAGAAATAGGCAGGGTGGTGGTACCCACCCGCGCGGACTCACAAGAGGTCCTACCACCAGTAATTACGCAAATTATAATTTTGCGGGTTTCATTTTTATTACACGATCTTATTCCTTCACCGTGGAAGTCAATCGTGAACATTTGTTAAGTAAGTATTTCATTAGAAAAATTGGTACCCGCCTGCGGGATTCGAACACCGGTGCATCGCTTCAACACGAATGCACCGGACGTCTTATCCGTTAGGCCACGACGACTACTATAACAAGAATAACACGTACGTAACAATAATAACAATATAACGACGTAACAATAATAATAAATTAAAAATATCTAGATTGCTGTTGTCAATCAACCACGCTTGGTGTTGCAATGTGAATGCTATCACTTTCACACATGAGGTTGTCTCAATGGTTTCTTAGTTATTATAAATAGGGAGTACGTACGTGGTAACTGAACCCCTTACCATCAGTACCCTAGATTAGTTACGAAAACTACTTCCTCATTTTTCCTCCTAAAGGTACCTACTAATTGCTTAATTTATGATCCACAATTGAATTACAAAATTGACTGGCCACAAATTCCTGTAGAGGCAGACCGGTAAGGATAGATATAAAGATTTTTTATTTTTTTTTATATATTTTTTTGCCTAGATGTGTGGACGAGCTCACAGCCCACCTGGTGTTAAGTGGTTACTGGAACCCATAGACATCTACAACGTAAATGCGCCACACACCTTGAGATATAAGTTCTAAGGTCTCAGTATAGTTACAACGGCTGCCCCACCCTTCAAACCGAAACGCATTACTGCTTCACGGCAGAAATAAGCGGGGCGGTGGTACCTACCCGTGCGGACTCACAAGAGGTCCTACCACCAGTAATTACGCAAATTATAATATTGCGGGTTTGATTTTTATTACACGATGTTATTCCTTCACCGTGGAAGTCAATCGTGAACAATTGTTAAGTACGTATTTCATTAGAAAAATTTGTACCCGCCTGCGGGATTCGAACACCATTGCATCGCTATATACGAATGCACCGGACGTCTTATTAGGGGATTTAAAATTGTATAGTGGACAATTGTATAGTGTATAGTGACAAAGATGCGCCTGATTACTGATGTTAAGTAGTTACCGGAATCTATAGATAATACGTCATTACCGCCACCCACATGGAGACAAAAGGGCGGAGTCTCAAATTAAATAGTAAGAAGGGGTGGGTGAACTTTTTTTATGAATGAGGTAACTATTGGCCCGGAGGTGTTTCTAGTTTCACCAGGATAGGTTGAAGCCTGGGTGGGTGAACTTGTGCGACTGCTTCAGGTCAAATTTAAATCGTTATTAATTATTCATTTTTTCGAAAAGCTGCCGATTCCGCGTAGGCTCCTGATTGACGTGTGATCGAACATCAACTATTACGGGATATTTACGTGGAGATACAGGGAACAAACGTGCCAATTCTCTCGGAGCTAAAAGTAAAGACCCGTCTATCTACAATCTGTATGCAGCGTAACTTGGAAAAACTAATAGTTGTGGGTCACGTGGAAGAAAAGAGAAGTCGAGGAAAATCGCCAACCAGGTGGACGGGCATTGTCAAGGAGGCCACAAACACCAGCGTCCCGGACGTCATTAAGCAGGCCGAATGCAGGCAACATTGGAAGAAGCTAGTGCAAAAACTATACCCAGGTGGTCACGACGCTCAGTAATGAGGAAGCGACGAAGAAGAAGAAGAATGTGGAGGTGTATTTATTAATTATGTCCACCCAGCAATATCGATTACAGTCGTGTGTAACCACGAAAACTGTAAGGGATTTTTATTGTCATTGTAGGCAGACGAGCACATTGCCCACATGGTGGTGAGTGGTTACCGTCGCCCATGGACTACAGCAATGGCAGGGGTAGAGCTAACCCGCTGCCTGCCGTTAAAACCGATACGTCGGAAATAATAAAATGAGTTTTAATTACGTTCTTCAATCTTTGTAAATTGATTAATCCATAGTTCAATTCGTGTCAACGTGTCTAGTATCGACAAAATGGCCCCTCATGCAGAACGCCGGGAGGAACATCGAAAAAATGGCGTCAAAACGTTTTCCGGTTTCGCTTTGATGTTCGAACACACGTCAATCAAGAGCGTACGCGAAATCGGCAGTTTTCCGAGGAAATGAATAAGCTTCCTTTTTTTTCACATTATGAAACGTTGAGCTGATAACTTCGATTGACTTATATTTCAATGCGCGTGCTTGTTTAATAAAATATCGTTTTATGTCGACAAATTTGTGATGCTACGAATGAGTCATGACAAAGATACATTTACATGTGCGCTGTGAAGAGTACTTCTGCAAACGAGACTTGGGGAGAGTACTCAACCGTAGTTGGCTATGCCCCTGTCATTGTCAATTTTTTATTGGAACGAAGTTCCTTATGGGACGATGCGGAGGGGTACCCTAACCTGGAAAAACGTCCGTAACGTAAGATTTTTATTAGTAATGCACACAGTGTACGACTTAACTTTGTAATAACGTACAAAAACTAACATATGTTTTTATCATTCATTGACCACGATCTCAGAGCGTTCGTTTGCGCAATACACTAACTCTTATGCAAACAACCGTGAATGAAGTGTGCCACAATAAGTTCGCGCGTTACCGGACGACCGTGGGCTGTTGCGAAACCTCCAGTTTTATTTTCTTTATACCTCGAATAGAACTTAGAATTCTTATTTTTATAGTAAGGAACTTCGTTCCTATCCGGTGTCCCACGACACCACACATCTTTTTTTTTTATTGCTAGGTCGGTGGACGAGCTCACAGCCCACCTGGTGTTTAGTGGTTACTGAAGTCCATAGACATCTACAACGTAAATGCCGCCACCCACCTTAAGATATGAGTTCCAAGGTCTCAGTATTCACGATCAGGTGAGCCGTAAGCTCGTCTACCTATAAAGCCCATAAATAAACAGTATCACGGTGGGTACATTGAAGGGACCGAAATTAAAACCTTCCACTGTTTGCGTACCGCACACATGATGATTTCAAGTTTGGTATCTACTCATTCTGATCATGAATGTTATGGTAATAACGCAGGTTTAATTCAAGTGATTTTTACTTTTTCTAACAGAAATTGGTCGTCCAGTAATTCTTATTGCTAATCGATTTGGAACGAGAATTAACCGGGTAATTATCGACTGTTAGTAAATAAATAGTTATAGCTAGTTTATAAATGAACTGGCTGAGTCCCGCGATGTTACCCGCAGCTATTCTCGTACCGCCGATGACGCCGCGGGACGAAGTTAGCCCAAGTTACTCCTTAAATCATCAGCTACCTATCAGTGAAAATCCCGTTAAAATTGGTCCAACCGTTCCAGAGATTAGCCGGAACTAACAGACAGACAGACGAGAATTAAAAAAAATGTTATTTTGTATATGTACTGTGTATACATACTGAAGTAAAAAGTGGCTATTTTATTATTACAAACAGACACTACAATTTTATTTATTTGTATAGATAAAAAAACATTGTATTTTGGTCCTGATAATTAACCCCGGTGACGCCCAGAGAACACGGCTTAACCACTAAAAACGGTGTTCAAAAACCCCATTTCCCTAATATATACATTTAATCCAACATTTATCTATACCCCCGATAGGAAGTGTGCCCCAATATACCTTGAGTAGTCGCTAAGCGTTCTCCTAATGCAAATAAGTCGGAAAAACAGCCATAAACCGAATCGCCATGGCTCTACCATAGCGTATACGCGAGCAGTAAACAAACCTATTAGGGCCCCATTACCGATCCCTATATTTTCTATAATAGGGGGCACATTTTTTCTCCATGAAGATACTTGTCGCGTACACGGCTGGATTGTACTGTGTGTATTTTTTTTTTTTTTTCTGTACAGACACACTGATTATTGAATTGTTTATATCACAATTCCTTTCCACTTTTAATTATCAGGCCGAAGTTACAATGATATCGCTAGAATGCTTCCTTCGCCCGATAATTTAACGAGGCGCTTAAGAACTAGTATCGCTTTTATAAAAAAATATTTTGTTTTCACATGCCTTGGCGGCTTTTTGGCACCCTACTTTGAATGGAAAACAAAAATTATTTGCTCATCTGAATTGCATTTCTCGTTTCGTTTTTTTATAAATCAGTCATGTTCGACAAATGCCCGACGCTTCCCTGTCATCCCTCGAAATCACAGACCTCAAGGCCTCACAGCTTAGTACAGAGTACTCAGCGGTAGGCAGCGGTCGCTTATGTTATAGGATCGTCATTTTCAACTATATCCTAATTTTATTTGGTTGGTACGTTGGCATATTTTACTTTTAATCGACCATGTTGTGAAATATATAGCCAAAATAAAAGCGAACCGGCAAATTTCCAATAAAAACTTATACGTTTTCCGCAGTACGCAAGTATCGTGTAAACACTAAATACAGTGCTCACACACGTTCACGCACGATTGAGTCTCGAGTGAGAGTTTGTGAGCGTTTCCGACCCGCCGTTTCCGGGTGAGGCGTCTCTCTGACGCCGTCCGGTCTTTGAACGAACCCAAGTATTCGGAGAGCTTATACAACCAAGTCTCGAAGTTTTCATACGAGGAGTTTTCGTTTCCGAAAAAAAAAACGGTAACATCAACCCGACCACTGCTGATAATTTTGATATACGCAATATGTTTTACTTCTTATTTAGTTTTCGTAGGGTTTAGTAGTACTAATGGTCACACAGTAGTCGAAATTCGACTACAGTTAATTGAAATTATAAGTTTGAATATTATTGTGGTTCTATTGTCAAAGTTATATGATATGGTTCTATTATAGTTCTACAATCACAAATTTCGCCAAGAGTAGTCTTATAGGCAAATAATATTAAAGACTTAAAAATCGAGAATAGTCTCGATTTGACCACAAACTTTAAATAATAGCAAAAACTTGTCAATAAATATAGAGTATATTTATATATACTGTGTCAAGCACATGTTAGTGTATAACATAATACATTTTCTCTTTTATTTCATTTAAAAACAGACATTTATAAAAAAGGTTTTGTTATTATTAATATAGCAGTAAACTCCTAACTGCTTTCTAAATAAAAAAAAGAGAAAACTAGTTAACAAATAGAGTAGACATTTGTCATATCTATACTGTTTTTTGTCTTTGGCTATTTATAATAGGATCAATATAATAATTTATAAATAAATAAAATATAACATGTTAATCAATGTAATAATCAACATAGTTTATAGGATCAGGGACTCGGCAAGCATCGCGAAGTGCTTTTTCGAAAAACTTGAAGTAATTACGTGAATTTTCTTCTCACTTGCCTACAAAAACAAATCACTGAATTAAATTCTACGAAATATTATTAGGTTACATAAAAGGAATCACGAAGCCATGTAAAAATTTGAATGAACGTAAGTATAATCTCGCCATTTTCCCGCTAATCCGGCTTTTGTCAACGGATCGGAAACGGAAATTACGTAGCGAATCGAGATGTGTTGCCATTTTTTTAAGTGAACATAAACGGCACTAATCTAATGATTGTGAAACACGACATTACTTTGAGATTATTTAATTTATTAAACGGTAAACATACAATCATAGTAGTTTATCCATAATCGACATCAAGAAGGTTTTTTTTTTTTAAATATTTAGCTTTAATGTTTTTCTCTGTAATGGACATCAGAAAACGTTTCAAAAAGTAACTAGATCAAGGTCTTTTCGGCATTACACTACGACGGTTTTCTAAAGGATTATTCTTTTAGGCTATCAATTTGGCTGCACGAAGCACCTGCCGAATTTCCATCAAAACATTTATCGTATTCTACTTTCATTTGCCCATTGTGTTCGGCGATCCATTCTGTTCTATGTACGGTACAATACATTGCTCCGCGTGTATCTTTTCATGCTAACTGACCTAATTGATCAAAGGCCGTAACGATCGCAATGGAAGACAATTTATTCTTTTTTTTTTTCTTTTTTCCTTTTTCCCTTACAACCATTTGATGTCTAGACGAAATCATAATCCAGCAATCCGTGGTCGTTCGAGTGAGATAACAATTACGGAGTTAGGGATGAGATTAAGCAGTGAGTCAGTCCCTTTTCGGTGAATGGAATTTGGCTTCGGATAAAAAATGCTTAAATTTTTTTGGAACTTGGATTTGTGTTTAATAAATGTTTTTAGTTGTCATCGCGTGATCTGGCTCCGTCTCGTGTTAAGAGGCTATTGGAGCCGAGAGATACTTTTTTTTTTGAAATGAAACTTCTTTAGAATCGTTGTGATTTCAAACCCGATGAAACGAAATGAAGAGAAACGAAAAAATAAGTGTGCCGCGATTGGCTTGCCGAAGCGGCTCCGAGCGGCGCCGACAAATCACGAAGCGCTCCACACGGTTTCGCGTCCCCGACTAGTTCAGTGTGTTTTTGACGTTCGTACACGCTGTCGTGGCTCTCGGAGCGCCCTGAGATACTTTTATTTCTATTTAGTTTGCTATCAACAGATGTCGCTGCACGTAAATTCAACAATTCCTGAATCGCGGTGAAGAGATGTTACACAGTTGATAGACGTTCTCGTATTTCTCTTGCTAAATCATACATGCCTGGCGTAGGGATACCGTGAGGCTGCTCCATTGCACTGCGGAGTGGTTGACCCTTGCGATTATTCTTATTTTTTTAAAGTTTCTCTTCTACCGTAAGTCCACACACACATTTTTATTTTTTACTTCAATATTGTAATGACGCGAACACTCAGGCGTCAGAATTAGGAAACATATTTGTGCTTATTAGACTTGCGCAAAACATCACTTCCCAATGTAATG
The DNA here is from genome assembly GCF_030269925.1 of Bombyx mori. Taxonomy (NCBI): domain Eukaryota; kingdom Metazoa; phylum Arthropoda; class Insecta; order Lepidoptera; family Bombycidae; genus Bombyx; species Bombyx mori. The sequence goes on from NC_085112.1 coordinate 15,138,196, forward strand.
TGATATGACATCACTTTTACAGATAGGTGATATTACTCGAAAACATTACACATCACTCTTAACATTACTCGGTGCGTTCAAAGTGATGTGTATAAACACATCACTTAGGTAATGATTCGGGTGTATAGATACAATGTATTCGTCGTCACAGTATCTATTGAACGCACCGAGTAATGTTAAGAGTGATGTGTAATGTTTTCATCAATCATTACCTAAGTGATGTGTATAAACACATCACTTAGGTAATGATTCGGGTGTGTCATTACAGTAGTGTATTACAATACAAAGTATGAACTTTGTATTGTAATAGTGTATTATATGTGTGTTTGTATTGTAATAGTGTTATATTACTTGACAGATTGACTTACTTAATAATATAATAATTTTATTTTTTACTTAATATAATTTATTGTGGGATGAACGGATTTCATATGGCGACTTAGACTGCAAATTGAGCTCGACAATAATGTTAATATACGAGAGCAGTAGATGCATTGTTTCGGCGCGATATCCTCAAAGTGCATCCAAGGAGGACTGTACTTTCATTTAGACGCCGTTATTTCTTTCACTTATTAAACACGCATTAAAACAAATAATAAAACTATCTTCAAACAAGTGCTTAAGTAATTCAAATCAAACACAAAAATTAATATGAAATATTACTAAACAATTACGAGCGACTAGCGATTTTACAAAAGTTGCGAATAAAAAATTAAGTAAGTACTTGCGGGGAGCTACCGGCTGGCCGCATGAAAAATATAAACACAAATACCTATATTAAAATTCAGACGTACCATAGGTATAAAAATGTACCTAGCGGCCAGGACATATGGTTCAAAATCACTAGGAATAATTCCGTGTCGCTTGCTCATTTATTTTGCGTCGATCGGTCTGTCTCGCTCGCTCGGTTCCGTTCGTGTATTACACGACAAAGAAAGAAACATGTTGGGTGATAGTGTGATGTTTGTTTCCTTCGCGTAATGTGTGATGTTGCATTACATCGTAGAGTAATATTACCCGAGTAATATCACTCGCATTACTTACACATGTCTAGTGCTTATCCATTAAGTAAAATATACTTAAGTATACATTTTCAACTTGGATTTTGGTGTTACGGCCTTAAGAATGCCAGCTCTGAGTCCACCAGTTATTTGTTAAATATAACCGGCAATCTCAACGTTTGCCTTAAGCAATAATAATATCACCTTTTGCTTCGGTATTGGTTCTAATATTCTGGTATACTCGTTTTCATACAGAATAATGTAATAAATAATAATTTTACAAATAAAAGGCATCATCCGGGAGTCTATTCACGCTACGTTCGATATCCATGATGCGCGTCATCTCATATTAATGTCACATGATGTGGCAAAGGACTAATTTCGAACGTTATTTTTGTCTTGTTGTGTCTTGTTTTTCTTTTATTTGTTTCAGTACACACAGTTAAAGATTACCTGATAGATAGACACCGGAGCCCATGCCATGGATGTTAAAGATGGATATTAATGTGGGTTGGCCATGAGAAATGAGATCAGTCTCAATTATATTAAACTAGCGACCCGCCCCCGCTTCGCTTCGGAAACTGTAATTTATTATTGATTTCTCCACTATTTAATGAATGTTATTATACACATAAACCTTTCTCTTCAATCACTCTATCTATTAAAAAAAACCGCACCAAAATCCGTGTCGTAGTTTTAAAGATTTAAGCATACATAGGGACAGACAGATATAGGGACAGAGAAAGCGACTTTGTTTTATACTATGTAGTGAAATCAGCTGTTGGACGTTTGAAAAGACAATAATCTTTAACGCAAGTAAAATTATTACAATTTAAAAATATATTAATCTCTCAGTGCGTGCCGTGAAAGTCAGCATCATTCGATTTCCCCGCGGATACAATTTTGTTCGGAACATAAAATAGCCGATTCACCACAAGAGACATCTAATTGGTCTGAGCCGTAATATCTTCTCTAATTGCTGTTTTATTACATTTTTCAGTTAGTTGTTTACTAGGGATACTGTTTTTTTTTGTATTCTGCATAAGATTTATTGATTGACTGACAGTACTCCTGTTGTCTTTTTTATTTTAATATTTATTTAGTGAAATTTTATATTTATTTTTTTATTGCTTAGATGGGTGGACGAGCTCACTGCCCACCTGGTGTTAAGTGGTTACTGGAGCCCATAGACATCCACAACGTAAATGCGCCACCCACCTTGAGGTATAAGTTCTAAGGTCTCAAGTATAGTTACAACGGCTGCCCCACCCTTCATACCGAAACGCATTACTGATTCACGGCAGTACAGTCGTGTTTGAAATCGTTTCGATTTACAATAGAGTTGTACCAGTGATCATTTTTGGAAGGCTAAACGCAGTAAAGCTTTGTGAAATTACGGCTATTACAGTTATTGCGCGTAAACAGAATGTGAGAAAGAAATAAACGTCACAATAACCATCAAAGCTCTCTCCGATAGACGCATATTGTCTGGTTGCTTTTTTTTTCCGCACTTCCTAAAAGAGTTTAGGTCTTTTTTGAGCCAGTCAAAATTCTCGGAGTACCAACAGTGGGATGGTGCTCTGAGATGATATCTAATGTGATCTAATGAGATGTGATCTAAGTGAATAGCCTGTCACCCGTTCCCACAATCGTTCATAGAGGAAAAGCGGTCTCGCCGCTTGCGCGCCGCGTCCTCGTCACGAAGATAGAGCCGGACTTGTTGCTACCGACCGTGGTGGCTACTATGCTCGGCAGCCACGAGCCCTGGAAAGTAATGCTCGACTTGTGTGAGTCCACCATCTGACAGAACGAGGCGGTGAAACGAGAGAAAAGGGTTAGCTCATCCCGCATTGGTCCGCCGTTGCCGATCCGGGAGCCGGAGAAGGTCTTTTGCTCAGCTCCAACTCCTGTAGAAGGCAACCTCTCTCCAGGTAAAGGTTACGGGGTGACCTAAGCGGCGCGCTACCTGCACTCTAGCGCGCTAAACATGGAAGCAGCTCTACAGAACTGCTGTGTAAGAGCAACCGATTGCCTGCCGGGTCTGCTCCAGCGGGGTTTTCCGGGACATGCGCGGCAATGCCTAGGGTGGCTGACGGGCGGCCATACTGAGACGGCTGACGTAGAGTCGGCGACTACCTCGACGACGACGCGTCGATCGGGCGTCCTAGGGGTGACGCCACAAGTCTGGTATTAGTCTTGACCGCGGAAAATTTGCGAAAATCGGACGTCAAGTGAGAAAGTGCAAGGGGAGTTGTTTGGTGGGTAGGGCCCTAAATAATCCTTGGCCAAATACCGACATACCCCGCGCGCCTCACCCCTTGCCCAGAAAAAAGTTTCAGGTCCCATACTAGTTAGTAAAGACGGGCTGCGGTGGATACCGTTTGACTGGGTATCCTTTATACCAACTTAAATTAGTTCAAATTAGTTGAAGTTAAAGTTGAAAAAAAATGCTATTTAACCAAACACAATTGAAATTATTACACATCTTTATTGCAGTAAAACATTGATTTTTAAACTAACAAATTCAAAAACACTAGCGACGCCATAACGTTACAAAGCCTATGAAATATTGGTGTTGACAATAAATAATAGTGAGGTAAAATAATAAGTGTCATTATCAATGTATAATTATAGCAAATATACTTTTATTTGATATAAAATTTGCTTTAATTATATTTTTGCAGATTAATTTAAATATTCAAAGTAGTTCTATGTTTAATAAAGTAAATAAATATCTTTAGTAGGAATTTTCATGTTGGCATTTAAAGGAAATTCCAAAAGTGAAAAACATAATTCATTATTTTACAGAATAATTAATTTATGTATCTAAAATATAAATTGTTTATAGTAGTGTAGTTTCTGTTGTTCTTAAGCTTCGTCGGTCGTAACGGTTTTTAAGATAAGGTAGTACGTTACAGACGTCTTCAATATCTGGAAATAGATTTGATTATTTTTCAGCGAGTACATTGCGCAGCAACCGAGTAACACTCAGCGATATTGTAGGCTTTTACTGACCAATATCAGCCAATACAAGGGATTGGGAAAGAAAATAGAGTATGTTTGAACCACCCGATTGGCCAATGCTTGGATCCAATCTAAATTCCAATTCCAATCTGGTGGTAGGCCTCTTGTGAGTCCGCGCGGGTAGGTACCACCACCCTGCCTATTTCTGCCGTGAAGCAGTAATGCGTTTCGGCTTGAAGGTCGAGGCAGTTGTTGTAACTATACTGAGATCTTAGAACTTAAATCTCAAGATGGGTGGCGCATTTAAGTTGTAGATGTCTTTGGGCTCCAGTAACCACTTAACATCAGGGACTGTGAGCTCGTCCACCCATCGAAGCTATAAAAAAAAAAATTATATAACATAACCTAATATTTTTGTATTATACATATATTTTTTCTCAAAACTCGAAGTTTTTACTAATTTGTATTATATTTAGTGTTGGGTAGTACACTTATATGTACTAAGTACATTTTATAAACGTGCAACATCAAGATTCCTATTTTTACGTTCAAAGAACATCGACTTCATACAAATGAAACTGCGACCAGATGTTCCAAGGAGGGCGGCGACAGTCGCGTCGTGCTCATGCGACCAGTACCGTGTTGAACGAGGACTTCTCTGTGCATCTTCATTACTAAATGTCTGACAAACGGTTTGCTAGAAAGACTCACCGATACCATAGTTTTGACGCCTATGCTCAACATGTTCATAGCCTTCAACTGCAATGGTATCTGCGACTGTCTGAACATCATGTACACCATCTTCCTGTGACTTGTGTCCATGTACTCCCACGGCACGCAGTACACTGCATCTTGGAGTTTGTCACTCTAGAATAAACGCACTTTACAAATGTTGCTCCTTCTAGGGAGTCAGTTGTATAGGTTACGCGGTGACGCGACTGACGCAGCCCGCACACACATAGACACCCTCCAATCCCTACAATCCCGCTTTTGCAGGTTAGCTGTTGGAGCTCCGTGATTCGTGAGGAAAATTGACCTACAAGACGACCTGGGCCTCTCGAATCAATCCAGAAACACATGAAGTCAGCGTCGGAACGGTACTTCGATAAGGCTATGCGTCATGATAATCGCCTTATCGTTGCTGCCGCTGACTACTCCCAGAATCCTGATCACGCAGGAGCCAGTCACCGTCGACGCCTTAGACACGTCCTTACGGATCCATCAGATCTAATAACCGTTTTATTTGACGCCTTTAGCTCTAACACACGGAGCAGGCTCAGGTACCGGTAACCGTACTCGTCAAACTCGGCAAAGAGTTCGACGTGCAACCTAACCTAAACATCGGCCGACTGAGTTTCTCGCCGGATCTTCTCAGCGGGTCGCGCTTCCGATCCAGTAGTAGATTCGTTCGCGGAGGCGCTCGGGTAGCTGTTAGCAAATCCCACCCCTCCTGGCTGAGCCCGTGCTCACCCACCTGTCCTGGTGAAACTGGAAAGGCCTCCGCGCCACCAGTAATCCTTCAATCATACAATCTGTTAAAAAGTATACATAAATTAATTATTAAAAATTTTGAATTTCTCTTATTAATTGTGTCAGTTACAACCGTAACAACATCCAAAATGAATGTGTTAAAGAGTTCTCAAAGTTTAGCTGCGGCAATTATACTACTGTCCGTGAGCGACGATGAACAGCCACGATCAGGTCGGCCTAAAGTTCATCTACCTCCAAAGGGAAAAAAGCAACTTACCATATACCCTAAAAGCTCAAATATGACCGATATTTGAATTAATTGTTGATTTAGAACCAGTGTCAAAAATCCAAATCGCGTGACAGTTTTCAATTCCTAAAAATACACAAATAATATTATTAAAAATATTATATACTAGCGACCCGCCCTCGCTTCGCTTCGGAAACATTAAAACACACATGAAACCAAAAAAAATAAAATAAAAAAAAAATACAAAAAAGTAGCCTATGTTCATCAGGGACAATGTCGGCTTCTAATGGAAAAAGAATTTTTCAAATCGGTCCAGTAGTTTCGGAGCCTATTCGAAACAAACAAACAAACAAATCTTTCCTTTTTATAATATTAGTATAGATCTAGTGTAATGGAAAAGAAACCTATTTCTTAGTGTGCCTTTAATAACACACCTTATTTCAATTTGTAAATATTTCTTTTCTCTGCATTAAATGTATTATGTACAAACGAAGTCACAGTGTGAATGCTGCCAATATAATATGTATTCATTGAAGATCTTCTGGTTATGCGCTGACCTTAAAATCGTTTAGTGAGGATTTTTTTACAAAAATTATAAAATACGCTTCAATTACCATTTGTGAACATTGCAACAGCAACAAGCATCCAACCACTTGCTGGAAAGCGTAATAGATGAGGACCGCCAGACCGTACGTCTCAGACATTATGCGAACAAATCTAAAATCATATTAAACAAGCTCATGTGAAGGCAATCAGTGGTTTATAATATTTCTTTTCTCCTTTAATAAAAATATAGAAAACTAGTTGATCCGGCAGACTTCGTAGTGCCTCATTAGATAAATAAAAGACCTAAACTTTTGTATAAAATAAACTTAAAACAAACAAAACGGAAAGGTTAGTCCGGCGTGCTGTCCATGGAATTCGCAACATCCGTCTCCAACACCACATTTCAAAAGCGTCGATCTTTGCTCTCTCACTCATACCACGCTAACCGTCCGCTTTTTAATTTGTTTCTTACCGCGGCTACTTTCACACTTCCTCTGATACACTCATTCTTTATCTTGTCCATTCTTGTCACTCCACACATCCATCTCAACATTCGCATCTCTGCCGAGTGCACTTCTCTTTCATGCTTTACTTTCGTCACCCAGCATTCAGATCCGTACAGCACGACAGTTAACATGACAGACTAATTCAGTTAATAGTTTCTTCACACCCTTATTCACCACGCTGTGAAAACGGCACAGAAATACACATTTATATACATTCGTTTAAAAATATATTGATATTTATATTCGTCACAGTCACAGCCAAGAAGCGTATTGCCCGATGTAGGCCAACCACGAACCAGCAGTCAGGTGCGACAACTACTGCGCCACAGAGTCAATCGATGACTAAGTATCTACGTTCATAAAAATGTTCTCATCGGAACATGAACTAGAGATGTAGTCTCAGTACTGAAGATACTGTCCTACCTACCCTATTATTAAAGTGTGGTGTTGAATGCACTTCTTCAGCGTATCATCCACTTCTTGTCTCTCTTCTTTTGTGTACTCCAAGGAGTTACGAGGCGCCGGTATGTGGTTCAAATTGTGGATAAAGATCCGGAGATGTCCCCACAAGCATATTATCATCAAGGACAGTGATAATTCAAATAATATAAATAGTGAGGTGCAGAAAAATGTTTTCTGTACGTTAAAGATGGCCACCAGCAAGTACCACTTGAAATCTCCCGTGTAGTCAAAGGGGAGTGCGTAATACACGCATTGCTGCAAGGTCACGTTGTCTGGTCGAGGATTCTTGTATGCACCCGACCCGATATTGTTGAAAATCGGGGTCAGGTTAAACGTAACTGTACCGAAGATAATGCAAAAAGAAAATATGTAGGTCATATTATGTGATATCTTGTGCACAACGGTGTGAATCTGAAACATTTCAAATAATATGAACTTTGTGTGATGTAAATTATTTTTCACTGCTCAGGTTTTTTTATGTCAGGTTGATATCACCGGACTTCTGCCCTCCACTGGGGATGGAGGGCGGGGTATGTCGGAGTTGAACCGACTAATCGACTAAAACCTCCTGTCGCTCAACAACCAGCATCGAAATCTCGCATGAGACAGAACTCATGAAAAGGCAAAGGGGGGAAAGTGAAGCGCTTAGTGCGGAGCACATCTCTCCCATCACCCTCCCCCTCGGGACGCCGGACTGACTGTCGTCGGCGCCACGACCACCAGCCCTCTCGGTCGGCAGGCTATCCGAAGCCCGCCTAGACGGCGCCGGTTAGAATGGTCTATCCTACGGAATACCCCGCTGGGTCAGAACCAGCGTGGGTTGAGGATAGCCGGCCTTCCATCACCCGGATGCTCTTGCATAAAACGCGTGCAGAGCAGCTTGCACGTCGTCTTCTTAGGCCCCCTTCGCCGGTCCCCAGGCCGACATGTGAGGGAGACCCGAAACACTTAGAGGGTCAGGGCTTGGGCGGAATCCGCCTCCCTGGCCCCCGCTCGACGGCGGGGGCGGGCCTGTGCGTCTCTCACGCGCCCCGCCGCCTCCTTCTACTAGATGGTGCACTCGCAGAAGTCGAGCATCGCCTTCCACGACTCGTCATCACCGAGCATCGATGCCACAACGCTCGGCAACGACAAGTCGTTACCTATTTTTGCGACGAGGACACGGCGCCACCCCTCCCATGCGGGGCAGGCGACGAGCGTGTGCTCCGCCGTGTCCAAGTCGCAACCACAATAGTCATTGCTCACGTGGTGCGTTATGAAGCAGTATTATAACGTTAATAGCATCTCACACCATTAAGCATTAAGGATTAAGCATATTTTATTAATATTGCCCCTGTTGGCAGAACAATATACAGCCCACCTGATGATGAGTAATTACCGTCGCTTGAGTCGCGTCGGGCTCACAATACACTCAACCCCTAGGGACCTCGAGAGGCCGTGACCACTTCAGGCAGAAATGCTTTTTCTAAACTTTTCTATATCTTATTGAATAAAATTATTGCTGTGCGATAAGCACCATCGACCTCTATACCTACAATAATTAACATACCGATATACAATTAGATAATATTAATATCAAATCACCTTCATGGCATATTCGGAATCGTTTCTGTAATGATACAGATGAATTTTGTTAATGAATTGTTGTCCGACGACATCGTATTTTTTAAAGCATCTCAGTATTAATCTGCTCTGTAAAGTGAAAGAAACAATAATTCACAATAAAACAATAGTTTTTATCATAATAGTGAGTTCTAAAACAGACACAATATTTCCTTGAAAATTTTATGGACATGTGATGCCTAGAGAATAGGAAATGTATCGAAATGGTAGCGCAAGGTAGAGAGGGAGAGGTCGACCGAAGAAGACATAGATGTAGTGTGTGAATGACGATATGATAGAGCAGCCTTTCCCAAAGTGGGCGATAACGCCCCCCTGTGGGCGCTGGAGGCTTTTTATTTTTTTATTTTTTTATTGCTTAAATGGGTGGACGAGCTCACAGCTCACCTGGTGTTAAGTGGTTACTGGAGCCCATAGACATCCACAACGTAAATGCGCCACCCACCTTGAGATATAAGTTCTAAGGTCTCAAGTATAGTTACAACGGCTGCCCCACCCTTCAAACCGAAACGCATTACTGCTTCACGGCAGAAATAGGCAGGGTGGTGATACCCACCCGCGTGGACTCACAAGAGGTCCTACCACCAGTAATTACGCAAATTATAATTTTGCGGGTTTCATTACGTACGGTTGAGTACGTATTTCATTAGAAAAATTGGTACCCGCCTGAGATTCGAACACCGTTGCATCGCTCAACACGAATGCACCGGACGTCTTATCCGTTAGGCCACGACGACTTCGAATGCTTCGACTTCGAGGCTTAATGGGGGGCGGTAATAGACCCAGAAAAAAGGCTGGGGAGGTGATTTGTAATTTCATCTAGGAGGACTCTTAGACACCGACTGAGCTCTCGCTATAGTGGTTTTTAAAGTAGGTAGAAAAAATGGGGGCGCTAAAAAATAATTTATTCTCAAAGTGGGCAGTAGACAAAATAAGTTTGGGAACCACTGTTATAGAGAGAGGAGTGAATGTTGAGATGACGGCTGATAGAGGAGAATGGACTAGAAAAATCCGCTGTGTCGTGCTCCGAGGGTAGATATAACTACAACGGAAGAATAAAATTTTGCACTGAACTCACGCGAACCGGTCTGGCTAACGAAGCCAGCACATCCGTCCACTTCCAAACCAGAGATGATTTTTGATGAGGGTATGCGTTTTATTTCTACTATTCACTGAAACCGTTTCAGTACCCCAGATATTAGTCCAAGGAAGTACTTTTGTATCAATTTTAGAAGAATAACATTAGCACGCCCAACGAACATATTGCGAATTTTTTTCTCTTCTAAACTTAAACTTATTTGGGTGAAATTTAGTTGTGCACGTACATGTCACTCTCCCAGTCAAATATTATTCTGCGTCGTTCTCACTAGAAATGTGGCTTCACGTCGTGCTACAGGAGTAAGTGCCAGTTGAATTTACCACCGATTGTTGACGTAAGATAACATAGAATACGGAATATATATGTTAAAGGAAGTCTGAAAGTGGCACCTGTGACAGAGAAGCTGAGAAGTGCGCGTTTGGGTTCGTATGGACATATGAAGAGACGAAATGAAAATGAGGTTGGTAAGAGAGTGTTAACTATGAATGTGGAAAGATATAGAGGAAATGGTAGACCTAAGAAGAAATGTATGGATTGCGTGAAAGACGATATGGGTAAGTGGGGAGTGAGCGAAGAAATGGTATATGATAGAAGAGTATGAAAGGAGAAAACATGTTGCGCCAACCCCAACTTACAACCGAGACGACGTTCATGAGAACAGTTATGATAGTGTGGCCGAGGTCGTAGAAGGTCTGTTTCCCGACGCTATTCGTCAAGTAAAGAACGCCGGCGACGAGAGTGAAACAGAACTGCAAGACCAGGATGTACCGAAGCCTGAAAATCCTCGTTTTACTATTCTTCTCTTCCCTTTCGGGCCAAAAGTCCATTATCTTGCAAAAGCTTTTCAAAAATTTCATGTATGTGAATTCTTCCACATTGTTAACCTTTCTGGCGAAGGAAGGATTTAATGCTATAAGATACCTTATGATCACAATGTTTTTCTTAGCAACTTTAGTCTTGGAAATTCATAAACATTTATTGGGTTTAATTTTGTGTTTGAATTCACATCTCCATAGAAATTGGTTATCAATCTATACATAATGTTATATGATTATGTTTATCCTTAATGATTTACTTCTTGACTCCCTAGCATCATCTGCATTCATTGTAATGATTATTACGTTGCGTTATATCGCTAACACTACAGAAGTCATCTTATAGCCCTTGCCCGGAAAGCACCAATGTTCTGCTTAGAAATATTTAAACCTTATTTGTACACTAAAGAATTGTTTAAGATGATACCATCATTTCGTTTTTACAATCGCACCGCCCGCCACCGGAGTAGAGTTCATCCAAACTACCTGGAGCCACTGCGGTCATCCACACTGCGTTTCCAGAGATCATTTTTGCCACGTACGATCCGGCTTTGGTATGATGATCCCCTCCACGGTGTTTCCCAAATGCTATGACACGTCCTTCTTCAAGAAAGGCATGTGGAGGGTATTAAGCGGTAGGCAGCGGGTTGGTGCTGCCTCTGGCATTGCTGACGTCCATGAGCGTCGGTAACCACTTACCATTAGGTGGGCTGTATGCTCGTCTTCCTGCTCGGGCAACAACAAAATAAAAAAGGGTTTTCAAGATTTGTTTTCGCTTATTTCACTCATGGGGTGTCATGCGAGCACCGGTTGCTGACAGGTAAGTGCTTACAGTTACCCATAGACATAACAGACATGAGCTTTCTTTTGTATTGAATAACGATGCACGACAAATAGTATAAACGTAGGTTGTGCAGACTCTGAATACCTCTTACTACCGGTCGGATCATCTATTTAATTCAAACTTAACGTTAGAATACTTACTCTTTAACTTGAGTGTTTGGATAGTATAGAAGCATGGTTGAAGCTTAACGATTCAGATTCAAGGAATGAATACGTCGAAAGAACAAATTATTGTGCATTTAAAGGATCGTTGAAGGTATAATTAAAGGTAATTATTAATCAACTTTAATTACGCACTGTATAGGAGGCGTGGGGTTGACTTGGAGACTGTCAGCGTCAAACAAACGAAAACTCAGATGTGCCTTTTTTTTCTCCTACCTAAGCCTGAGAGGCTATTTCAGCGTAACCTTAACTAGTAGGTGAGCTCACGGGGCTCAAACCTGACGACGTTGCTAACACGAACCCTAGCAAGAGCCGTGCTTCGCAGAATCTACCACCGGATCGGAAACGCGACCCACTGAGAAGATCCGGCGAGAAACTCAGTGCGCTGTGTCTGTGGGTTAATTCACTCGTCGAGCCCTCCGTTGCAAGCAACGGGTTCGACGAGAACGATGACCGGTGCTTAAGGTACCTAGATGCACCGTTAGTGGATCGGGCGGATCCGAAATGACGTGTTTTGGGCGACGTCGACTGCTTTCCACTCCGTCCGCAGGATCGGGAATGGTGATGCAGATGTGCCACGAGCACTGGTAAGAAAAATTCGATTGAATTGAATGTACTTTAACTGACTTTGAGACAAAGAAGAGATTGTCGGGGCGCTGCAATTGCAAGAATTATTCTTCCGAGCGTCCGGGAGTACTGAGATTGCTAAGGCCAATGGTATATTTTTAAAAAGCCTTTGTATGAACAAGCTAGTTTGCCCTTTCCTTAAGTGTTAAATGTCTGTAAATGTATAAGTATTGTTACGCCGGTAAGAGTAACGCCATCTATGGCCGAATAGTCGAACGAATATCGAAGGATCTAGTAGCGCCTAGACCGCTCGAGAAGTACAACGCCATCTATTGTCAGATAGCGAAACACAATACTAGAGATGTGTGGAATATTCTCGATAATTCTAGGGATGTGGATCTATAAAAGCGATAACACGCAGTCAGTTAGTAATCGGAACTACTCGAAGCGAAACAGCGAACGGATCACCTGAAGCGAAGCGGAAGAAGCGAATTGAGAATTTTAAAGTATTTGTGAAGTGTTTAGGTGTTCTAAGTGTTGAATACAGTTTTTACTTGTACTATGGTGGAATTTTATTTATCCCGAACCCCAGCGCGTAACAGTATGCTTATAAGTCTCGGGTTCCCATAGTACAGGAAATCCTGGTTTGAGTCAGGATGACCGTTTGTTACATTTCCCTGATTATTATTATTATAGTTATACCTGATATTTATGAGTTGTGCCTTGCTTATTATAGCTTTGATTCGGTCCTTAGCAATTTAATTAGCAAACTTCGATTAGTCACAATAAGAACACGGAATGCGCGTCCTACTATTTAAAGACGTAGGTACATAATTTTGAAGGCATTAACTCACTACATACTAAACAGCACTATAATTGCATAAAAATACTATCGGTGAAAGTAAATTAATCAGTCGATAATTACCCAGTTAATTCGCGTTTCAAAATCCATGAGTAACAATAAGTATTGGAGGACGAACTATTGTTTCTGCCAGAATAAGTAAATTTCACGTGAATAAAACATACGGAATTGCCTCTAATGTTTATAACCAGAATCGGTAGATACCATCCCGTCTATTTCTAGCGAACTACTTATTATGCAGTCATCGTATGGTATTAAATGATACAACTTTTACACGTTCCATTTTTAAGATTTACCTGTGTGGCCGCACATAGCCGACGCCTAACCCCGGACCGGGCCGGAGCCCAGTCGGGGACATTGAGACAGCGAGACAGGGTCGACGCAGAGCATATTACATCCTTCCCGCCGTCCCCGGATCGGCGGCCGTCGGCTGTGTGCGGCTGGAGTTTTTCATGAAGTTCAAATCCCACATGCCCCAACCGCAGCGCGGTCAGAGAACCTGTGATTTTCTCCTGTAAAAAAAACCCACGATAGGAAGTGTGCCCGCATATACTTTGAGTAGTCGCTAAAATCGTTCTAATGCAAATAAGTCGAACAAACAGAAACAATAGTTCGTCCTCCAATTCTTAATGTTACTCATCGATTTTGAAACGCGAATTAACTGGGTAATTATCGACTGATTAATTTACTTTCACCGATAGTATTTTTATGCAATTATAGTGCTGTTTAGTATGTAGTGAGTTAATGCCTTCAAAATTATGTACCTACGTCTTTAAATAGTAGGACGCGCATTCCGTGTTCTTATTATGACTAATCGAAGTTTGCTAATTAAATTGCTAAGGACCGAATCAAAGCTATAATAAGCAAGGCACAACTCATAAATATCAGGTATAGCTATAATAATAATAATCAGGGAAATGTAACAAACGGTCATCCTGACTCAAACTAGGATTTCCTGTACTATGGGAACCCGAGACTTATAAGCATACTGTTACGCGCTGGGGTTCGGGATAAATAAAATTTCACCATAGTACAAGTAAAAACTGTATTCAACACTTAGAACACTTAAACACTTCATAAATACTTTAAAATTCTCAATTCGCTTCTTCCGCTTCGCTTCAGGTGATCCGTTCGCTGTTTCGCTTCGAGTAATTCCGATTACTAACTGACTGCGTGTTATCGCTTTTATAGACCCACATCCCTAGAATTATCGAGAATATTCCACACATCTCTAGTATTGTATTCCGTTATCTGACAATAGATGGCGTTGTACTTCTCGAGCGGTCTAGGCGCTACTAGATCCTTCGATATTCGTTCAACTATTCGGTCATAGATGGCGTTACTCTTACCGGCGTAACAATACTTATACATTTATAGACATTCAACACTTAAAGAAATAGCAAACTAGCTTGTTCATGACACGATTGTTTGCGCGATGTGAGAATCGAACTCACGACCCTCGGCGCAGCAATTAGAGGCGCTAACCACTGCACTACTGAGTCAGTCAATCAGCTGTAGTTACGATTTAGAAACTTCGACTAGATGACATGTGAATTGTTTTTGGCGCCTTTGGCTTTCTTCTAGTTTGATAGAGAACACGTCAATAACACCAAGTGGCGTGCTGCCAAGATACCGCTTTGTTATTCTTTTGGGTATAATGAGCTGGTGACACGTATTATTATTATTATTTTGAACGCTATGTGAGTACTGCGATGAAGAGATATTTATAGGTGTCCAGGAATTGAACAAAATCATATATGTAATTATATTTTTATGCTTTTATTATGTACTTTGCTTTTTACAATTTTATATTATATATTCGATTGACATTAAGTCTGCGGCTTATTGCTTATGTTGGTGTTGCGCACGCGTCTGTGTCGCGTCTGTCTGTCTTCACGTTTTGTTCCGGGTCTCCCCGCGCTCCGCTTCCGCGTGCCCCCCACGTTTAGGTATCGTCGCCGACAATAGGAAAACCAACAGTTAAAACAATTAGTACTGCATTAAGCCAATAATTTTTTTACAAAAGCTTTTTAAAAATATACCATTGGCCTTAGCAATCTCAGTACTCCCGGACGCTCGGAAGAATAATTCTTGCAATTGCAGCGCCCCGACAATCTCTTCTTTGTCGCAAAGTCAGTTAAAGTACATTCAATTCAATCGAATTTTTCTTACCAGTGCACGTGGCACATCTTCATCACCATTCCCGATCCTGCGGACGGAGTGGAAAGCAGTCGACGTCGCCCAAAACACGTCATTTCGGATCCGCCCGATCCACTAACGGTGCATCTAGGTACCTCAAGCACCGGTCATCGTTCCCGTCGAACCCGTTGCTTGCAATGGAGGGCTCGACCAGTGAATTAACCCACAGACACAGCGCACTGAGTTTCTCGCCGGATCTTCTCAGTGGGTCGCGTTTCCGATCCGATGGTAGATTCTGCGAAGCACGGCTCTTGCTAGGGTTCGTGTTAGCAACGTCGTCAGGTTTGAGCCCCGTGAGCTCACCTACTAGTTAAGGTTACGCTGAAATAGCCTCTCAGGCTTAGGTAGGAGAAAAAAAAGGCACATCTGAGTTTTCGTTTGTTTGACGCTGACAGTCTCCAAGTCAACCCCACGCCTCCTATACAGTGCGTAATTAAAGTTGATTAATAATTACCTTTAATTATACCTTCAACGATCCTTTAAATGCACAATAATTTGTTCTTTCGACGTATTCATTCCTTGAATCTGAATCGTTAAGCTTCAACCATGCTTCTATACTATCCAAACACTCAAGTTAAAGAGTAAGTATTCTAACGTTAAGTTTGAATTAAATAGATGATCCGACCGGTAGTAAGAGGTATTCAGAGTCTGCACAACCAACGTTTATACTATTTGTCGTGCATCGTTATTCAATACAAAAGAAAGCTCATGTCTGTTATGTCTATGGGTAACTGTAAGCACTTACCTGTCAGCAACCGGTGCTCGCATGACACCCCATGAGTGAAATAAGCGAAAACAAATCTTGAAAACCCTATTTTATTTTGTTGTTGCCCGAGCAGGAAGACGAGCATACAGCCCACCTAATGGTAAGTGGTTACCGACGCTCATGGACGTCAGCAATGCCAGAGGCAGCACCAACCCACTGCCTACCGCTTAATACCCTCCACATGCCTTTCTTGAAGAAGGACGTGTCATAGCATTTGGGAAACACCGTGGAGGGGATCATCATACCAAAGCCGGATCGTACGTGGCAAAAATGATCTCTGGAAACGCAGTGTGGATGACCGCAGTGGCTCCAGGTAGTATGGATGAACTCTACTCCGGTGGCGGGCGGTGCGATTGTAAAAACGAAATGATGGTATCATCTTAAACAATTCTTTAGAGCACTTGCTTGTCGAAGACCCGTTTTCAGAGACCATTTCTACTGATTGCTTTTGAAACATACTTCAGATTCCCTTCTTCAGTGAGGACGTGGTTTGCTATAACGCTTTAGTGTACAAATAAGGTTTAAATATTTCTAAGCAGAACATTGGTGCTTTCCGGGCAAGGGCTATAAGATGACTTCTGTAGTGTTAGCGATATAACGCAACGTAATAATCATTACAATGAATGCAGATGATGCTAGGGAGTCAAGAAGTAAATCATTAAGGATAAACATAATCATATAACATTATGTATAGATTGATAACCAATTTCTATGGAGATGTGAATTCAAACACAAAATTAAACCCAATAAATGTTTATGAATTTCCAAGACTAAAGTTGCTAAGAAAAACATTGTGATCATAAGGTATCTTATAGCATTAAATCCTTCCTTCGCCAGAAAGGTTAACAATGTGGAAGAATTCACATACATGAAATTTTTGAAAAGCTTTTGCAAGATAATGGACTTTTGGCCCGAAAGGGAAGAGAAGAATAGTAAAACGAGGATTTTCAGGCTTCGGTACATCCTGGTCTTGCAGTTCTGTTTCACTCTCGTCGCCGGCGTTCTTTACTTGACGAATAGCGTCGGGAAACAGACCTTCTATGACCTCGGCCACACTATCATAACTGTTCTCATGAACGTCGTCTCGGTCGTAAGTTTGTTATCTTACGTCAACATCATCATCATCATCATTCTCCTGCCCTTCTCCCACTTACCTGGGGTCGGCGCAACATGTTTTCTCCTTTCATACTCTTCTATCATATACCATTTCTTCGCTCACTCCCCTCTTACCCATATCGTCTTTCACGCAATCCATACATTTTTTCTTAGGTCTACCATTTCCTCTATATCTTTCCACATTCATAGTTAACACTCTCTTACCAATCTCATTTTCATTTTGTCTCTTCACATGTCCATACCATCCCAAACGCGCACTTCTCAGCTTCTCTGTCACAGGTGCCACTTTCAGACTTCCTCTAACATATTTATTCCGTATTCTATGTTATCTTACATCAAAAATGTGTGGTAAATTCAAGTGGCCCTTACTCCTGTAGCACGACATGAAGCCACATTTCCAGTGAGAACGACGCAGAATAATATTTAACTTGGAGAGTGACATGTACGTGCACAACTAAATTTCACCCAAATAATTTTAAGTTTAGAAGAGAAAAAAATTCGCAATATGTTCGTTGGGCGTGCTAATGCTATTCTTCTAAAATTGATACAAAAATACTTCCTTGGACTAATATCTGGGGTACTGAAACACACTTCCTATCGTGGGTTTTTTTTACAGGCGAAAATCACTGGTTCTCTAACCGCGCGGCGGGTGGGGCATATGGGATTTGAACTTCACGAAAAACTCCAGCCGCACACAACCGACGCCTAACCCCGGACCGGGCCGGAGCCCAGTCGGGGACATTGAGACAGCGAGACAGGGTCGACGCAGAGCATATTACATCCTTCCCGCCGTCCCCGGATCGGTGGCCGCCGGCTACACGACCACCGTTTCCGTCGGTCGACGGACCGGGAGCCCACCTTGATGGCGCCGCGGTGCACCTTTCCTCGGAGCGGTCGGGAGAATATGGCCTACCATCACCTCCTATCGCGGGTATAGATGTGGGATTAAATGTACATATTTTATATATCAGGGAAATGGGGTTTTGGAACATCGTTTTTAGTGGTTAAGCTGTGCTCAGTGGGCATCATCGAGATTAAGTACCAGGACCAAGTAATGTTTATTTATCTATACTAATATTATCTATACTAATCTATAGTAATAATATTATAAAGAGGAAAGATTTGTTTGTTTGTTTGTAATGAATAGGCTCCGAAACTACTGAACCGATTTGAAAAATTCTTGCACTGTTTGGAAGCTACACTATTCCCGAGTGACACAGGCTATAATGTTTTTTGGGGAAAATTAGGGATCCTTACTAAAACTCCAATAATGTAACCCAAGGTGTAAAAAATTTACCTAAAATATTCTTTATATCACGTGCCCTGCGAAAACTATTGATGATAGAATAAAATAATGTACTACGACTTTGTAGCACACATTATTATATACAAAAAGCGTTGCGACAGCATATGTCTAACTATTATAGTTATGCCGCAATAAGTGTTAGTCAAAGTCAAATATCGTTGAAATTTTTGTTAAAGACCCGAGCGGAGCCGGAGCGGGCCGCTAGTTTATTTATAAACTAGTGGAACCTTCGATCAACAATATTGATGATCGAAGAGTGGAATCCAGCCGCGCTCCCCTGTCAAGTCCTGTCAAGTATCATTTGACATGGGCCTTCTGTTCCCCCGCGATCTATTTTATTGAAACATGCCTTTTTTTATTGCTTAGATAGGTGGACGAGCTCACAGCCCACCTGGTGTTAAGTGGTTACTGGAGCCCATAGATATCTACAACGTAAATGCGCCACCCACCTTGAGATATAAGTTTTAAGGTATCAAGTATAGTTACAACGGCTGCCCCACCCTTCAAACCGAAACGCATTACTGCTTCACGGCAAAAATAAAAATGTCTCTCTAATATTTGAAACTACACGCGCGCCACCTTTTGTATGTTGACGGTTCTATCATAGAAACATTTCGGCTGTTACGAGTCAGGATACCAATGACCGTCCAATTCGAGGCCGAGGTATTTTATTTGCACCCCCAACCCGATGCCAACGCCGGTAGTCAATGCTCTCTCCGACGCCCGTACAAAGAAAGGGTCTGCAGTCTGTTGAATGCACCCTCGAGGCCCAATCTTCGAATCTTACGATGATAATACGACAAATACTTCACCTACAGTGGCAATACGGGCAACCAGCCACGTCCCCTAGCCACGACTAACGTGTCATCGAAATAGGGGGGAATATACCTCTCCGTACTGGCTCACAATACGCCATATAAATGCAGTTATTCGCTGTCATAGTGTGTTGGCATTACCATATACTCATAAACACTGCTGCCAATCAGAAGTTGTGTTTTGTGTGCCAGCAATGCTAGGAGCACTGCCAAACCGCAACCTACCACTGATTATTCTCGTTTGAAGAAAAATGGATGATGACTTTTATATGTAGAATACGATTAATGCAGCTTACTTGCAACTAGAGATCTAAGTCTCAATTGCATTGGTACCAGTACCTAAAATAGGTCCTAACCTAACCTAGTCTTGCCATAAATATTTAATGGCAATTTTATTTAATAAATTTAAAGTATAAAAAGTTTATTCGAAGTGGTCTCCATTGACTGCAATACAGTCTTTTAAACGTTGAGGCCAGTTATCAATAGAAGCACGCACTCTTTCCATGGGAAAAAATTTCACTGCCAATTGTACGGATTGTTTTAGGGACTCCAAAAGCTCAGTCAGTTTTAGAGAGTACGGCTTAGAGCAAGCCGTACTCTCTAAAACTGACTATAAATCATAATCCAGCGGATTAAGATCGGGACTAGACGACGGCCAGTCTTCAGCTCTGATGAAGTCCGAAACGTTCGTTTCCAACTAAGACTGCGTAGACCGAGCTTTATGACCTGGCGCCGAGTCTTGCTGGAAGGACCATTCTTGATTATTGAATATGGTGTTATTAAGGGGCTTCACTACCTTCTCAAGAATGGTATCTTGATACACTTGTGCCGATGTTTTGATACCTTTTTCACAAAAGTATGGCTCAGTCACTCCTTCATAGCTAATACCCCACCAAACCATCACTGAAGTCGGATAGTGCCCACGTTGCACTCTGACGACTGATTGGGAAGCTTCCTTAGAGCTTTGAGCATAAATACAGTCATTTTGTTTGTAAAAATGTTGCTCAATTGTAAAAAAATCTCATCCGTAAAGAAAAAAATTCTATGACCTCCCTTTGCGTACCGCTTCAGTAGTTATTTCGATTTTACCACCCTATTCTCTTTTAAATTATCAGTTAAGAAATGACCAGTACGTCTCTTATAGGCTGCAAGTCCTAAGTCATCTTTTAAAATACGCGACATGGTTCTAGGTGCTATCTTCATCTCCTGAGATAAAATATTTTGCTTTCGGACAGGATTTCTTCGAATTCTTTCCCTTACTGCTTTGACCACCTTTTTCGTACGAGCACTACGTGGACGGCCAGATCTTTTTCTGTCACAAGCAAAAGAGGTCTCATTGCACCTATTAATAGCCCGGTACACAAACATTTTACTAATACCAAGCGTATGGAGAGTTTTGAAAATTGCATTTGGCTCCATACCTACTTTGTGAAATGCAATCACAGCGATTCGGTTCTCTTTATCACCCCACTCCATTTTAATATCGCAAAATATTGTACAATGTATCACGTTCACTGCGTAACAGGCCGATATCGGCCTGCCGCGGTATTTCAGCTGGTGCGGACGAAGAAAACTTTGTCCCTCTCGCTTGTGCGAAATGATTATCTCAGGTGTTTGTAAAAATTCGACAGAGACAAATATAACTAGTCAGGTCATAAGTATTGTCACACAGTAAAAACTTTTCTTTTAGAATGCTGGCCACAAAAAAGTTTATTGAATTCGAATTTCGAATTGTTCATGAAAATAAAAATGTATACTTTTAGAACTTTACTCATTTTTAAATATGGAGTGGACGCTTAAAGAAGACCGTGTTGCAGTTATTGCGTTGCATCGTTGCGGTTACGCGCCAATTCAAATTTTTAACATACTGAAAAATTTGAATATAACCAAAAGATTCGTTTATCGTACCATCAAACGATACAATGAACACTCTAGTGTACATGACAGGTCAAGAAGTGGTCGCCCTCGGTCTGTTAGGAGTCTTTCCAGCAGTGATAAAAGCTGTGAAGGCGCGAATTCAAAGAAATCCCAAACGTAAGCAGAAACTGTTGGCCCTTCAGATAGGGTTAAGCAGAACCACGGTGAAAAGGGTGTTAAATGAAGACTTAGGGCTTCGGGCATATCGAAGAAAAACAGGACATCGTTTGAATGCTCGTCTAATGGACCTGAGACTGAAGAGATGCCGCACTTTGTTGAAGCGGTACGCGGGAAAAAAATATCGGGAAATTCATTTTTCGGATGAAAAAATTTTTACCGTAGAAGAGAGCTACAACAAACAAAACGATAAGGTGTACGCACACAGTAGTGAAGAAGCGAGCAACCGTATTCCGCGTGTCCAACGAGCTCATTTTCCATCCTCGCTCATGGTATGGTTGGGAGTTTCTTATTGGGGCTTAACAGAGGTACATTTTTGTGAGAAAGGTGTAAAAACGAATGCAGCTGTGTATCAAAATACAGTCCTGACGAACCTTGTGGAACCTGTTTCTCATACCATGTTCAATAACAGGCACTGGGTATTCCAACAAGATTCGGCGCCAGCTCATAGAGCGAAGAGCACACAAGACTGGCTGGCGGCACCTGAAATCGACTTCATCCGGCACGAAGACTGGCCCTCCTCCAGTCCAGATCTGAATCCGTTAGATTACAAGATATGGCAACACTTGGAGGAAAAGGCGTGCTCAAAGCCTCATCCCAATTTGGAGTCACTCAAGACATCCTTGATTAAGGCAGCCGCCGATATTGACATGGACCTCGTTCGTGCTGCGATAGACGACTGGCCGCGCAGATTGAAGGCCTGTATTCAAAATCACGGAGGTCATTTTGAATAAACTTTAGTGTCATAAGAATCTATGTTTTGTTAAGTTCATTTTGGTATATGAATGGTTACATAATGAATAAACTTGTTTCAATTATTTTACATTAAACATGTGACAGAATTTATGACCTAACTAGGTATATTTCATCTTGCGGTAAAAATTGTAGGTGATCCCCATCAAATCATATCGGCAGGCTTTTATCGACCTCCAAAGCACTGACAGTGAAAAACATCCGCTAAGTGCGGCAGTGGGCCTATTTCGGCCCGCCCTCCCGACAGGCAGCTAGCGACCCGATACCGCACAGAGCGCGCGCCCCGACATTTAGTGTTGTGCTATCTAACTGATCTGACGTAGCGTTCGATATAATAAACGATGGCAAGCACTAAAAGAAAAATACAAATTTTGGAAAATATTACTCTATTTTCTTCGCCCTGCAGTTATTGACAGTGATAGTGACAGCAGTGAAGAAATATTTTCCACTAAGAAAAATAGAAAGAAGTTGGAAACAAATTTGCACGGAAAACAAAGCACAAGCGGTAAGTTTTGTTTTCTACCTACATATATCAACATATCAGCCTTAGACTCATAATGACGTGGGTTTTTTTTGTGTAATACCATCCTTTATGAAAATGATTATTCTTAAATTATTTCTTTGCTTTTAGTATTATAGTATCTGCCGGTATATTTCGATGCTGATATTATGTTATAGTATCTATTTGGAACATATTATTATTACCAGTGTTCCGGTGGCTGCGCATGGCTTTCGTGCATGGGCTTCGTACTTTTGTAAGATACTTTTCTGTAAGTTCTGATACTTTTGTAAGACTTTGAAGTCGTCGTGACCTAACGGATAAGATGTCCGGTGCATTCGTGTTGAGCGATGCACCGGTGTTCGAATCTCAGGCGGGTACCAATTTTTCTAATGAAATACGTATTCAACAAATGTTCACGATTGATTTCCACGGTGAAGGAATAACATCATGTAATAAAAATGAAACCCGCAAAATTATAATTTGCGTAATTACTGGTGGTAGGACCTCTTGTGAGTCCACGCGGGTGGGTACCACCACCTTGCCTATTTCTGCCGTGAAGCAGTGATGCGTTTCGGTTTGAAGGGCGGGCAGCCGTTGTAACTATACTTGAGACCTTAGAACTTATATCTCAAGGTGGGTGGCGCATTTGCGTTGTGGATGTCTATGGGCTCCAGTAACCACTTAACACCAGGTGGGCTGTGAGCTCGTCCACCCATCTAAGCAATAAAAAAAAGAGAGGACCAAATTTTTTTTTCATATTTCGACCTATGTTTTCTGGGGAAATTTGTCCAGTTTCGCGAGTTCTGTGGTAAAGCTCATAAATGGTTAATTAATCACAGGGAATTAAGAAAAAAAATTTCATTTCAGAAAATCAAGTAAAACCTAAGGACAATGACCATGTCCTTGAGATGAGCGATAAACGAAGAAATTGTGCAGGGTGCTACGACAGACTGCGGAAAACCTTTAATAGTACACAAGCAAAAAAAAGTTAAAGAAAAAAAAAAAAAAATTGCAGGAAATGTAACCAAAATCTTTGCGTAACATGTTTCCAAGACAGGCATAAATAAATGAAAACATTCTTCAGTTATTTTACGATAATTTTTATTTTATTTTCGACATCCCCTTATTTTTTTCTGTCCATCACTACTAAAAATACTTTCTAGTGCGGTACAGGTCGATATCGGCCTGCCTTTTTTCCTGCTTTATTTCTCATTTCCTGTTTGGCAGATCCCGGGGCGAATCAAACTTAAGGAAGTAGGTTTCAAGGTCATGCCCGTGCTGGAGGCATGGTCAGATAGACGACACGGCGTGCTCTCCTTCCACTTAACGCAGGTCCTCTCGGGGCATGGTTGCTTCGGGAGGTACCTATGGAAGGTCTGCAGGAGAGAGCCACATCCGGGTTGCCACCAGTGCGGGCATCCGGACGATGACGCTCAGCATGCACTCGAAGCGTGCCCGCGTTGGGAGCGCTCGCGGCGAGACCTCATCGCGGTGCTGGGGAGAGACCTCTCCTTGCGGGCTGTCATCGCCCGCATGCTAGAGGACCAGAATTCTTGGGAGGCCATGACCAGGTTTTGCGACCTGGTCATGGCATTCCGTGAGGCTGAGGAGCGCGAAAGGGAGTGGGATCCCTCTTCGGCTTCACAGCGAAGAAGGCGGAGTGGGCGGCACGGGCGCGAAGCTCCCGTTCATCTCCCGTAGGGGCTGTCGGGTGCCGGGTGCGGGGGTGCCCGGTACTCGGCTGTTGGTCCGGTGGTGAGGCGGCGCAAGGTGGCTCCTGTGCACCGCTCACGGTGTGTCTCCGAGACGACCGGATGGGTACCGGCGACGGCGAGCCTTCGGCGCGCACTGTGCGGTACCGTGGGTTTCGTGGAGTCGGAGTGGTGGGGCTCGATGGGGTTTAGTCGGTAGTCGTTCTGCGGGGCAAGTGCTTCGCGCGCCTTTTTCAAGGCGTAGTCTCCTGTGAGAAATTGGGGGAGGTGAAGGACCTCGGCTCTTCTCTTCTCCCCTTCTTCCTCTCAGGAGGCGCCGGAGTCCGACATAACCCGGTCCGTTACCCCCCTCGACCGGGTATCCGTTAATGGATTCCCCAGCGTTAAAAAAAAAAAAAAAAAAAAAGGTTTCAAGGTCATTCTAACAATATAAAAAAAATGTATACATTATGTTTCCACAAATTTATGGCAATTTTTAATCTATCCTAGTGCTGGTGGGTCTAGAAAGACCTGCCACGCTCTGGCGGAAATATCATTGGAGGCGCATTTTGGCCCGCCGCCGCACCAGATGAAGAATTATGATTTTACTTGCCGCAGTGAACGTGGTATTGGCGCCAAATATAGTCGAATTTCGACCACCGAGTTTTTTTTAATGTCGTAGTTTTAAGTATTATGTTTATTAAATTTGTTTTTTTTTTGAGTTTTTCCTACCTAAGCTGGTATTATAGAGGGTTATGCCACCGTAACCGGGCGAGTAAGTGAGCTCACGGGGCTCAAACCTGAGGACGTTGCTAACACTAGCCATAGCAAGAGCTGGGTTGTGTCTGAGGATTAGTTTACTCGTCGAACCCGTCGCTTGCGATAAAGGGTTGAGAGCGGTGACCAGTGCTTGAAGTACCTTAAAGCGCCCATAGTGGATCGGAAGGATCCAAAATGGCATTTTTGGGGTGACGGCGACTGTTTACCATTCAGTCTGCAGGATCGGATATGTAGTTTCTGGCGGCCACGACAAGAGGATTATCGTTCGCGCCGCTTTCTCGAAATAGCGCACTGATGCCGACTGTAGATACTTACTAATGGAGTCCAACTCCAGGTCATCGCGGAGGTCCACGTTCCTCACGAACTATGGTGCTCCGACGGCTATTCTGCAAAAAAGGCCGCGTGAGCGAACACCACACTTGCATAGGCCATGACGGGGCGTATTCAAATTTTGTAAAGTGTCACCTTATTACGAAGGGACAATTTACTTCTCTTGCAAATCATCGGATAGATTGTTTCTTTTGAATATCTTGATTCGTATTAGCATTTAAAGGAAAGTCAAAAAGTGAAAGAGATAATTCATTATTTTAATAGAATAATTAATTTATGAATCTGAAATATAAATTGTGTGTATGTGTATGTGTGTGTACTATATGTTTCTGTTGTTCTTAAGCTTCGTTGGCCGTAATGGTTTTCAACATAAGGTAGTACGTTACAGACGTCTTCAATATCTGGAAATAGATTTGATTATTTTACTGCGAATACATTGCGCAACATCCGAGTAACACTTGGCGACATTGCAGGCTTTTTCTGACCAATATCAGCCAGTGCAAGGTGCTCCTGAGGAGTGTTCCTGGGATTAGGAAAGAAAAAGATAACAGAGTATGTTTAAACCGCCCGACTGGCCAATGTTTGAATCCAATCTAAATCGTATAACATAACCTAATAATTTTGTATTATATATATTTTCTGAAATCTCGAAGATTTTACAAATATTTTTTTTATTGCTTAGATGAGTGTACGAGCTCATAGCCCACCTGGTGTTAAGTGGTTACTGGAGCCCATAGACATCTACAACGTACATGCGCCGCCCACCTTGAGATATAAGTTCTAAGTCCTCAGTATAGTTACAACGGCTGCCCCGCCCTTCAAACCGAAACGCATTACTGCTTCACGGCAAAAATAGGCGAGGTGGTGG
The DNA here is from genome assembly GCF_030269925.1 of Bombyx mori. Taxonomy (NCBI): domain Eukaryota; kingdom Metazoa; phylum Arthropoda; class Insecta; order Lepidoptera; family Bombycidae; genus Bombyx; species Bombyx mori. The sequence goes on from NC_085112.1 coordinate 15,164,580, forward strand.
TACCTACCCGTGCGGACTCACAAGAGGTCCTACCACCAGTTGCTGGAGGCGTGTCCGAAGGCCTGGCAGCGGTGACAGGTCCCCGGTTTGAACGCCATCCCTCAATTTGTACTATATTTAGGGGTGGGTAGTAGTACATTTTATAAATATGCAGCATCAAGAATCCTATTTTTACGTTCAAAGAACATCGACTTAATATAAATGAAACTGCGAATCCGAATCCCTTGCTCTGCACGGTACTTGCTGGTAGAAACTGTCAATCTATCCTTTACATGTATAAAGTCTAGGTTACTGCCACTATCTTCCAGTTTTCTTTATTATTATTATGCAAAACGGAAAAACTTCAAACACTATTTTTTTTATTGCTTAGATGGGTGGACGAGCTCACAGCCCACCTGGTGTTAAGTGGTTACTGGAGCCCATGGACATCTACAACGTAAATGCGCCACCCACCTTGAGATATAAGTTCTAAGATCTCAGTATAGTTACAACGGCTGCCCCACCGAAACCGAAACGCATTACTGCTTCACGGCAGAAATAGGCAGGGCGGTGGTACCTACCCGTGCGGACTCACAAGAGGTCCTACCACCAGTGATTACACAAATTATAATTTTGCGGGTTTGATTTTTATTACACGATGTTATTCCTTCACCGTGGAAGTCAATCGTGAACATTTGTTAAGTACGTATTTCATTCGAAAAATTGGTACCCGCCTGCGGGATTCGAACACCGGTGCATCGCTACATACGAATGCACCGGACGTCTTATCCTTTAGGCCACGACGACGACGACGACGGTAGCGCTAGTGTCGCGCCGAAGAACCATTTTCCACGGAAATGGTGCATTCTGATCCACACGACACGTCGCGGACCCAGTACAAAATATATAAGAAATAGTATAAACCAAAATGCGTCGCATTATGTAATCTGACAGAGGAAACAAAAATTAACAATAAAAAAAATATAAACCTACATATTATGTATTTTACAAACAAACTGTTACAGGACGAAACACACCAAAAGTCTATAATGTCTGACAAACGGTTGGTTAAAAAGTCTCACCGAGGCCATAGTTTTGACGCCTATGCTCAACATGTTCATAGCCTTCAACTGCAATGGTATCTGCGACTGTCTGAACATCATGTACACCATCTTCCTGTGACTTGTGTCCATGTACTCCCACGGCACGCAGTACACTGCATCTTGGAGCTTATCATTCTAGAATAAACGCGCTTTATATAATATGTTGCTCCTTCGAAGAATTTAGCTTAACCCATAGACACAGCCCATTGATTTTCTCGCCGGATCTTTTCAGTGGGTCGCGTTTCCGATCCGGTGGTAGATTCTGCGAAGCACTTCTTGCTAGGGCAAGTGTTAGCAACACTCCGGTTTGAGCCCCGTGAGCTCATCTACACGTTAGGGTGAAGCTGATAGGCTATCAGCATAGGTAGGAAAAAAGGAAGTCAGTTGTATAGTGTATCACCGGTAAGCGTAACGCCATCTATCGCCGAATAGCAGAAACGAATATCAAAGGAACTAGTAACATCGAGAATGCTCGAAAATTACAACGCCATATATTATCAGATAACGGAAACACACATCGAAGCTACTCGACTTGCCCAGAATGTTCTCGATAAATCTAGGGATGTCGTATCGACTATAAAAGCGTTGCAAAGATGGCACGAAGTCAGTCAGTAATCGGATCTACTCGAAGCAAAGCGAAACAGCAAACGGATCACCTGAAGCGAATCGGAAGAAGAGAATTGAGAACTTTAAAGTGTTCGTTAGTGTTTTAAGTTAAATAGAATTTAAAATTATACTACACTAAAATGTTATTTATCCCGAACCCCAGTGCGTAACAATAGGTTACAGTTATAATCAGTACAGTAAGTACCAGTTATCAAAATAAGTATCACAATTAAAAGTTCATACAAAATAAAGCTTTGGAAATCCTCAGGTCAGCTGCAGCAGCGAATCTCTCGTTTCTCCTAATTACCAGACAGTACTCGTTTACTGCATCCTCTGAAGGAAGTCACAGCAACCTTTAATCTGATAACAGCCTAGCAATAGCAAACATTCCACGTTCAGGTTCCAGATAGTAGTACTGTATGGATATATTAGATTAGAGTCCTCAAGTTTTATTAAATCAATAAAAAAACATTACACACACTACTATATTTTTGAAACACACACACACACACACACACATGCATACTATTTGTTTATTGTCAAACTTTTCTTATTGCTCATAGTATGTGGTCAAATTGAGATTGGATTAAATACTTTTTGTCTTTATTAATATTTCTAAGTCTAAAGTGTAGTGCTAGCGAAATCTGTGATTATAGAAGTTTAATAGCATTTGTCAATAGAATCATAATAGTGTAAAAACTTATAATTTCAATTAATTATAGTCGTGCTTCGACTACCGGGGGACCACTAGTTAGTATAGATTCTTGATTGCACACAGAAATATTACTGTCATCTCTCAATAATACTATCATCGTACATATCTTCCAAGGCAATAAAGCAACTTACCATATACCCTAGAAGCTCAAATATGACCGATATTTGAATTAATTGTTGATTTACCATAGTAGTCAAAAATCCAAATCGCGTGATAGTTTTCAAATCCTAAAAATACACATTTATTATAAAAAAATATATTTAAAAATACACATTTATATAAAAATGAATTGCTGTTCGTTAGTCTCGTTAAAACTCGAGAACGGCTGGACCGATTTGGCTAACTTTGGTCTTGAATTATTTGTGGAAGTCCAGAGAAGGTTTAAAAGGTAGATAAATACGAAAATGCTCGGAATTACATAAAAAAAAAAAAATGTTTTTCCTTTGATGTGTCCCTCGTCGGACGGATTCGTTTTGTTTGTTTTAAGTTTATTTAATACAACAGTTTAGGTCTTTTATTTATCGATTTAGGCACTACGAAGTCTGCTGGGTCAGCTAGTTAGAAATATATTATCTAGAGCGATGAAAAAGAAACATATTTCTTACTTCGAGTACCTACCGGTTTGAAGAGTGAAAGCTTATTTCAAGGCAATCAAATTTCGTTCTTGTATCAGCATGCGGGTTCTTCATTATTACGTTCTATTTTAGATGGGCCGTGAATAAGATACAGTTCATATAATATACATACATATACAAATTTAAATAACGCACATATGTCTGTAAATATTTAAATATATATGTGCTTAATTTCTGAATCTTTTTTTTCACTACACGACATGAATGAGCAGTGAACGAAGTCATAGAAAATCTTCTAATTATAAACTGACCTTAACATTATTAAGCATGTATTTTTAAGCTATTGCATAGCTTTTATCGCGAGCTTTGAGCGCGGTGACCGAATCAAGAAATTCGGTAACGAAAATTAAACCTAACACCCTCTACTCCACTCTCTCGCGCGGTCTAGCTTATGAGTGTGAAGGGGACAGTTAATGTTTGCTTTAGCCAATGTTTATAAATAAATATATATATATATATTAATTTCGAATCCCGCCAAGGGAAGATATTTGTATGATAAATATAAAATGTCTTTTCCAGGATTATGGATGTATATTAAATATGTGTATGTGTATAATAAAAATCTTACATTTATTTCCGTTATCTGGTACCTGTAACACAAGTTCTTTACGAACTTACCACGGGACCAGTTAACGTGGCGTGATTGTTAGTAAATATTTATTATATTTATATTTATAGCGTGGTCTTATTTTTTGTTTTTTGTTTTAGTATTAAATTGTTGTCTAAATAAAAAATGCTATAGCTAAATAGCTTTACCTAGGCAGTGCCGAGTGCCACACGTGTTTTTTTACAAACATTATAATAAAAGGTTCAATTACCAGTCGTGAACATTGCAACAGCAACAAGCATCCAACCACTTGCTGGAAAGCGTAATAGATGAGGACCGCCAGACCGTACGTCTCAGACATTATGCGAACAAATCTAAAATGATATAAAAAACTTGTGGCACTGTGAAGGAAACCAATAATCTCAAAAAATGTTTTTCCTTAAATAAAAGTATAGAAAATAAAGTGTGCTTAAAGAAAATAATGAAGCTGGCAGTGAACACGACAGAGCCACTCCGTAGGCGGCGTCATTGAAATGCTCCACGGACCTCTATAACTGCTAAACATCTGATTGTGATGTCAATTTGTCTAAGCCTTCCTTTTATGCCTTCCTTCCTGACATCGCTTTCCTCATTACTGAGGGTCGTGACTCCCCCGCAGCATCGTTCTCTCATATACAATTGTTCTCCATCTGCTGCGATCCTTGGCCGCGTGGAGGGCATCGCTTGATGTTCAGACAAGACCGAATTTGGTCCGACCTTCTTGAAGGACTACATCTTTTGGGACCTTGGCCCTCTACCTTGCCTGTCACTATCAGGTACTCAAGATTGTGACCCTCCTTAGGAGCAATGTGTCCAAAGAACTCTAGTTCTCTGCGAAGGCACAATGTAGAAAGTCTAGTCTAGTCGACCAATTCACTGGTATAATTCACTTGATTTGTTTTTTACACGCTAATGCTCTATGCTGTGGAAACGGCACTGAAATACACACTTATATACGTTTAAAAATATATAAATCCATCCATCCAGATAAGAGGTCCAGGAGTGTGCTACCCGATGTAAGGGATCCTCAGTCCAGCAGTCAGGTGTGACAACTACTGCGCCACAGAGTCTGTCTTCTATCTTCGCCCATAAAAATGCTCGCATCGGAACATGAACTAGAGATATTGTCTCAGTACACAGGATATTGTCCTACCTACCCTATTATTAAAGTGTGGTGTTGAATGCACTTCTTCAGCGTATTATCCACTTCTTGTCTCTCTTCTCTTGTGTACTCCAAGGAGTTACGAGGCGCCGGTATGTGGTTCAAATTGTGGATAAAGATCCGGATATGACCCCACAAGTGTATTATCATCATGGACAGTAATAAATCAAATAATATAAACAGTGAGGTGCAGAAAAATGTTTTCTGTACGTTAAAGATGGCCACCAGCATGTACCATTTGAAATCTCCCGTGTAGTCAAAGGGGAGTGCGTAATACACGCATTGCTGCAAGGTCACGTTGTCTGGTCGGGGATTCTTGTATGCACCCGACCCGATATTGTTGAAAACCGGGTTCAGGTTAAAAGTGACCACACAGACGAAAATGGAAAAAGAGAATATGTAGGTCATATTATTTGATATCTTGTGCACAACTTTGTAAGTCTGAAACAGATCAAATTACAAGAATTCTGTGTGATGGATGTAAATTCTTTTTCACTGCAGGTGCAAAAAAGTTAGTATCATAACATTAATGCTACACCTTCAGCATTAAGGTCTTTTATTTTATTGCCCCTGTAGGCAGACGAGCATACGGCCCACCTGATGGTAATTGATTATTATCGCTCATGGACGTCAACAATGCCAGCGGCAGAAACGGTTTATTTTCAGACTGTACAGCACGAGCAATTCTCGGCAGAAGTGAACAGGATGATGATATCCGTACGGGTATGCAATACAGCCAACTCCTAAGGACCTATACCAGTGGTAGGACCTCTTATAAGTCCGCAAGGGTAGGTACCACCACCCTGCCTATTTCTGCCGTAAAGCAGTAATGCGTTTCGGTTTGAAGGGTGGAGCAGCTGTTGCAACTATACTGAAACCTTAGAACTATATCTCAAGATGGGTGGCGCATTTACATTGTAGATGTCTATGGGATCCGGTAACTACTTAACACCAGGTGGGCTGTGAGATAGTCCAACCATCTAAGCAACAAAAAAGGACCTCCAGGGGCCGCCACCATCTCAATCAGAAATGCTTTTTTTAAACTTTTCTATATCTTATTGAATAAGATTATTGCTGTGCGATAAGGACCATCGACTTCTACCCACAACAAATAAACACACCGATATCCAATTTCTAGAATATTAATATCGAATCACCTTCATGGAATATTCGGAATCGTTTCTGAAATGGTAAAGATGAATTTTGTTAATGAACTGTTGTCCGACGACATCGTATTTTTTAAAGCATCTCAGTATCAATCTGCTCTGTAAAGTGAAAGAAACAATAATTACACATTTAGTTTGTATCGTGATATCTGAGATAGACACAATATTACCTTGATAATTTTATCCAGGATAGATATTTATAATCTTAAAGTAAGAATACCATTTTGCAATAATACTATTCACTGAAACCGTTTTAGTGTAAGAAAATACTTTTGCATCAATTTTAGAAGAGTAATATATATAATGTATTTATTTATTTATATCAAAATACAGTTTCACTTTGTAAAACTATAGCAATTGAGTTGCTCTTATAAAGAGAAACAACATTTAAAGCTATTGCTTCACCATTATTTTTATATCTTTTTATATTTTAATATTGCAAAAATGCTCTTTATATGTCTAATGTTCTAATGTTTCAATAATCGAAATTCTATTTATGTCATCTATAGAATAATGATATAAATAACATATTAACCTCTTTAAGGATTAATCGCATAGAGGTTACATCTCCCCCCCTTAAAATTGTAAAGTCTTATTTAATAAACTACTCCATTACTGGAATAAGTTTGGTAATATGAAAGAGATTTGACTCAGACTTTCTATGACCTGTGTTTACTTTATAAATTGTGTTGGATATTTTGTCTACAATTTGATAAGGTCCTATTTTCAATTCATCTAGTTTTTTTCGGTTTAATCGGTTTCCGTTTTCAACAAATACCAAATCACCAACTTTTAGTTCATAATGTTTTCTGTTTTTATCAAACCTTTCTTTATTATAATTATGAGATTTTATACTATTTTCTAAAGCAATTTTTCTGTCTCGCAATATATAACTATCTGTTATATTCTGTTTCAGTTCATCTGGTAGAATATCAACGTTTTTTCCCTGAAGTAAATATTTTGGAGAGAACCCTGTTACACTATGTTCAGTTTCGTTATATCTTTCCGTGCATTCGTGAGCAATAGTTGTCCAAGCAATTTTGTCCCTTCTTTCATTAACCTTGCAACGAATTTTGTTAACTAACGTTTGGTTTAACCTTTCGTTTAATCCATTTGAAAATGGCGCATTTACTGCAGTAAAAACTATAGGTATACCTTCTTTTTCTAAAAAAATTTTGAAGTCTTTGGAGTTAATGCCTGGATATTGATCTGATAGAATCAAGTCAATTTTATAATCAGGTGTTACTTTTTGGACAAGTTTTATAAAATCATGCGCACTCTGTGTTTTGGATGTTAGAATATAGGCGTAACGAGTAAAGTGGTCTACAAGCAGATGTAAATATGTTTTGGTTGAACGAGAACCCCCAAATCCCCCTATAGTGTCTATAGACACTATTTCGAATGGATAGGTAGCCGGACCTAAGTGAGACATTAGTCCAAACTTGTGTTGTCCTCTAGATTTATTTTTTATACAGACAGCACAATTTTCACAAACTTTTTTAATATTATCCAATAAATTTTTTGCTTGATAAAAGGGTTTAATCTTATTTTCCATTTGTCGTCTTCCTATGTGACAGTAGTAGTGATGTACATGTGTTATAATTTTTTTACTAAACTCCTCAGTTAGTACAATCTTTTCATTTTTTCCTATCTTTCTATAATATATGTTATGTTTTAAAATATGTTTATTTATATTTTGTTTTATATCTTCATTTTTATCTTGATCATTCCGTATGTCTTCTAATCTAACAAAATTTACTACTTTTAAACTACTATCTTGATTTTCATACGATTCTAACACAGGGTTTCTACTTAAAGTATCTGCCTCTATATTATATTTGCCCGGAGAATATATTATTTTAAAATTGAATTGCGACAAATAATACGTTAAATCTCCCAGTTCTTCGTCCGTTCTGGCTTTAATATTCATTTTTTCTAAAGGTTTGTGATCTGAAAAAACTGTGAATGTTTTTCCTATAAGCCAATGTTGCCAGTATTTTACCGCCTCTTTTATTGCCAAACACTCAAGATAAATGGCTTTTTTCTTTTTTTGCGAGTCATTTAATTTTTTTGAAAAATATGCACAAGGTTTTTCATCACCGTTGGGTTGAATTTGTTTTAAAATCGCACCAATACCTTGTATGCTAGCGTCCGTATAAATATGTATTGGCAAGTCTGGATCAAAGATGGCTAGAATGGGTTTAGAGCAAAGTAGTTTCTTTATAGTGTCAAAGGATTCTTGACATTTATCGGACCAAACGAATTTCTCGCCTTTTCTTAATAAATTATGTAAAGGATCCAGTATAATAGAAATGTTTGCCACATATTTTCCATAGAAATTGATTTTTCCTAAAAATTGTCGGACGTTTTTTTGTGTTTTTGGGATTGGAAATTCTTTTATGGCAATCAAATTATCTTTTAATGGAGTGACAGTATTGTTTTTTATTATGTGCCCTAGATATTTTACAGAGTCCTGTGCAAAGCTACATTTCGTGAATTTTAATTTAAAACCTTCTTTTAAAATTGCTTCCAATAACTGAGATATGTGGTCAATGTGTTTTTCGAATGTTTCTGAAAAAATTAAAATATCATCGATGTAATTTACAGTAAAATCGGACAGTTTATGCTTTCTTATAATGCTACTTAAAATTCGTTGAAAAATAGCGGGAGAAGTTTTTAAACCAAAAGGCAAGCATGTCCATTGATAATGTGCCTCTTGGGTCACAAATGCAGTTTTATGTCTATCTTCAATTTTAAGAGGTATGGACCAGAACGCTGAATTTATGTCAAATGTTGAATAAAATTTGCATTTCCTTGTTTTTACCATTAAATCTTCGATAAGTGGGAATGGTTGCGATTGGGGAACTATAATTTTATTTAATTCACGAAAATCTATACAAAGCCTTGATCTCCTTCCTTCTTCTTTTTTAAATGCTAATGTTATCGGAGCGGCAAACGGGCTATATGATTCCTCAATTAAATTATGTTTTAGTAAGTTCGATGCTTGGTGTTCAATTTCTTTCATATCTTCGATATAGCACCTATACGGTCTTTTGCTACAGTATTTATCTACCAACAAATCAATATGGGCTTCATAACCTTTTACAGTACCTATATCATATTTGTCTTTCGCGAAGACTGAATTATATTTGCATATCAATTTATCAATAACAGTTTTTTTTTTATCATCTAAATTATTTACTGAAATCTCAAAATTATTGATTAGCATATTTTCATTAAAATTTATTTTATACTCATTATTGATTTTTTCTTGTTTATTTCCTATGTCACTACCTGAACTGCCAGGAATTTCTTTAGTGCATAAAGGTTGTTTTTCTTTATTTTTTATGTAGTCTTTATTATTATTGCTGAGGACATTTTGTGTGATATTTAAATTCTCATTTTGAGTTAAATGAAAATTTTGTATACAGTCTAATCCAACTAGGAAATCATAGTCGAAGTTGTCGTCGTCTATAACAAAAACATTGACATGTTTTTTAATTTCGAAAATTTTTATTTTTAAAGTAACTATTCCTATAGATTTTTTTACGCCATTAATTGTTTTTAAACCTGCAATGTTATCAAAAGTAGGTATTTTTTTTAAAGATAACAACCTTGAATTTATTATGGACACATTAGATCCTGAATCATAGATTCCTAATATTTCCAAAGTGTCATTTATTCGTAGTTTAATTTTTATTAATGGCGGCGTTATTAGTTTTTTGGATCAATTTCTTTTAATTCCATCTCTAATTCAGAATTGTTAACGCTCCTTATTTGATCTTTTTTTGGCCTATCATCATTTTTAACTTTGAACCAACATTTGGATTCAGGGTGGTAACGTATCCCTTCATTCTCTTTTTCACAAATTTTACACGGACTAACTAGGGGCTTTATATTTTTCTCTTTAATTTTACTTTCGGAAATACTTATCATTTTATCAAACGTTTTTTTGTTTACCATATGTTCTAAGCTTCTTAAATTATTAAATAAATATTCAGTTTCTTTTAAACTATTCCTATCAATCTTATCTGCAATAAAATTTGGTAATCCCGTGGCAATCAGATCAATTAGAGTGAGTTTATCTATGGACTTATTTATCTCTAATAACAGTCTCTCTTTCCTTACCGCATATTCCAGTAATGAACCCTGCCTGTATTTAAATAACATCGCATACCTGATCGGAGACCAACTCTTATCCGCATATGTTCCACAAAAATTATTTTTCCACGTTACCCATTTCGAATTTATTGTATGCTTTATAAGCATGGAACTATACCAGTCTAAACAAGAACCCTCTATAAATAACCTAAAGATTTCAATTTTTTTTTCATCTTCTTCTATTCCTATACGGGCACATTCTGCTTCAAAGGTAGTCATCCACTGGGACACATTAGTAATCTTGCTGTTGAATTTTTCTATAACAAATTTTTCTGCCATTCTCCCTATATTAAATGGTTTTGACGAATCTTTTTTTATTTCAGAAAATTTCTCTATGATTCTAGCTAGAGATTCTTCCGACACTCCGGTTGTTGAAGTTTGTTCCTCCAATAGGTATCCCATAAATTGTTTATTTCCATCTTCATCACAATAATCAGCCTTCATTTGCGGGTTCATGGATATCCACACTTGTCGTTTCTCATGTCGTTTTTGTAATGTAGCCTTTACTTTCTGAAAGATTTCGGTCTGTACTATTTTATCGTGTAATTTTACAGGTTGTAACTTATCTGGGATCGTAAAGGTGCGGCCATCGAAATCCGTGATTGTCGTTATACAAATAGTATTTGTTTTTACATCTTCACTGGCTTTAACCATGAACTCGAATTTCAATTTATCCATTTTTCTTGGTAAGTAGCTGTAGAAATGTTGTTTTATAATGTATTTATTTATTTATATCAAAATACAGTTTCACTTTGTAAAACTATAGCAATTGAGTTGCTCTTATAAAGAGAAACAACATTTAAAGCTATTGCTTCACCATTATTTTTATATCTTTTTATATTTTAATATTGCAAAAATGCTCTTTATATGTCTAATGTTCTAATGTTTCAATAATCGAAATTCTATTTATGTCATCTATAGAATAATGATATAAATAACATATTAACCTCTTTAAGGATTAATCGCATAGAGGTTACATATATACACGCCCAGTGAAGAGAAACCAGCTCGACGAATTTAGCAGAATATATTATGATGGATTATTTCCTTGTGTTTTTTCTTCTGAACTTAAGCTTATTTAGGTGATGTTTAGTTGTGCACTTACATGTCACTCTCAAAGTCAAATATTGTTCTGCGTCGTTCTCACTGGAAATATGGCTGTCATGTTACAGGAGTAAGTGCCAGTTGAATTTACAACCGATTGTTGACGTAAGATAACATAGAACACGGAATGAATATGTTAGAGAAAGTCTGAAAGTGGCACCTGTGACAGAGAAGCTGAGAAGTGCGCATTTGGGATGGTATGGACATGTGAAGAGACGAAATGAATGAGGTTGGTAAGAGAGTGTTAACTATGAATGTGGAAGGATATAGAGGAAGATGTAGACCTAAGAAGAAATGGATGGATTGCGTGAAAGACGATACGGGTAAGAGGGGAGTGAGCGAAGAAATGATATAGGATAGAAGAGTATGGAAAGAGAAAACATGTTGCGCCGATCCCAGGTGACTGGGAGAAAGGCAGGAGAATGATGATGATGATGATGATGTTGACGTAAAATAAGAAACTTACAACCGAGACGACGTTCATGACAACAGTTATGATAGTGTGGCCGAGGTCATAGAAGGTCTTTTTCCCGAAATTGTTCTTCAAGTAAAGGACGCCCGCGACGAGAGTGAAACAGAACTGCAAGACCAGGATGTACCGAAGCCTGAAAATCCTCGTTTTGCTATTCTTCTCTTCTCTTTCGGGCCAAAAGTCCATTATCTTGCAAAAGCTCTTCAAAAATTTCATGTATGTGAATTCTTCCACATTATTAACCTTTCTGGCGAAGGAAGGATTTAATGTTATAAAATACCTTATGATCACAATGTTTTTCTTAACAACGTTAGTCTTGGAAATTTTTAAATATTTTGTGTCATATTACTAAAGACCTCAGAAGGCATCTCCTACTATCCCGGGCAGCACCAATGTTCTGCTTAGAAATATTTAAACCTTATTTGTACACCAAAGCGTAATAGTAAACCACGTCCTGACTGAAGAGGGGAATTTAAAGTATATTTCAAAGACAATCAGTAGAGTAATGGTATCTGGAAAAGGGTCTTAGACCAACGAAGTGGCTTCAAGATTGTGTTTTCGTTTATTGCACTGTGGTTATCGAGCACCAGTTGCTGACAGGTAACAGTAACCCATGCTTACAGTAACCCATAGACAAAACAGACATGAGCTTTCTTTTGTATTGAGTAACGACTGTCTCACCCTTCATCAAATTGGAGCACAGATGCACGACAAATAGTATAAACGCAGGTTGTGCAGACTCCAATACCTCCTACTACCGATCAGATCATCTATTTAATCCTAACTTAACATTAGGATACTTACTCTTCAACTTGAGTATTTGGATGGTATAGAAGCATGGTTAAAGCTTATCGATTCAGATTCAAGGAATTAATACGTCAAAAGAACAAATTATTGTGCATTTAAAGGATCGTTGAAGGTATAATTAAAGATAATTATTAGTCAACTTTAATTATACACTGTACAGGAGGCGCAGGGTTGACTTGGATACTGTCAGTGTCAAACAAACGAAAAACTCAGGTGTGCCACGGGCACTGGTAAGAAAAATTCAATTGAATTGAATTTACTTTAACACAAAGAAGGAATTTTCATGGCGCTGCTATTGCAAGAAGTATTCCTCCGAACGTCCGGGAGTACTGAGATTGTTAAGGTAGACGTGGTATATTTTTCATATGCTTTTGTACAAATGTTATTGGCTTAATGTAGTATTATTAATAGTTTATTTAACAAAATATGTTTAAAAGTTTGTTTGCCTATAAATATCACGAGCGGTGTTCAATATCGGACCCATGTGGTAGGTAAAAGAAAACTGGCTTTGAAAACGTCGGTCATCCTCAACAGAGCTTACTTCACGCCTCATCAACGACTCGTGCTCAGGCGTGAAGGTCGTTAGAAATTGAACTCCATTTATAGTAGTCACATAGCGTTCAAAATAATAATAATACGTGTCACCAGCTCATTATACCCAAAAGAATAACAAAGCGGTATCTTGGTAGCACGCCTCTTGGTTTTATTGAACTATCAAACTAGAAAAAAGCCAAAGGCGCCAAAACAAATCCACATGTCATCTAGTCGAAGGTTCTAAATCGTAACTACAGCTGAATGATTGACTCGGTGATGCAGTGGTTAGCGTCTCTGACTGCTGCGCCGAGGGTCGCGATTTAGATTCCCACATCGGGCAAACAATCGTGTGATGAACAAGCTTGTTTATTCTTTGTATAGGTGTTGTATATCTATATAAGTATAATATATAAGTATGTTTATAAGTCTCGGGTTCCCATAGTACAGGGAACCCTAGTTTGGGTATGATGACCGTGTGTGACGTTTCTCTGGTATATTATAGCCTTCTACTATATATACTACTTCTACTTTTTTTTTTATGATTGATAGTTTACTGGTGGCCCGAAGGCCTTTCCAGTTTCACCAGGACAGGTGGGCAGTACTTCTACTATAGCCTAGCCTGATTTGTGGGTTGTAAGTTGCTTATTATTGCTATGATTCGGTTATTAACAATTGGTTACCCAATTTCGATTAGTAAGACGTAAGAACACGGAACACGCGACCTACTGTTTAAAAACGTATATAATTTCAAAAGCATTAAGTCCCTACCCACTAATTAGCATGATAATTGCATTAAAAAACTATCGTTGAAAAGTAAATTGAGCAGTCGATAATTACCCCGTTAATTCACATTTCTAAATCGATAAGTAACAATTTTTTTTCTTCTACCTATCCTGATAGCCTTAATAGGCTATTTGAGCTTCTCCTTGACGTGTAGGTGAGCTCGCGGGGCTCAAACCGAAGTGTTGCTAACACTGGCCCTAGCAAGAGCAGTGCTTCGCAGAATCTACCACCGGATCGGGCCCATTGAGAAGATCCGTCGAGAAACTCAGTGGGCTGTGTCTATGTGTTAATTTACTCGACGAGCCCTTCGTCGCAAGAGTAACAATAAGATTTAGAGGACGAACTACATATTATTTCTGCTAGAATAAGTAAAGATCACATGAATAAAACATACGGAATTGCCTCTAATATTCATGACCAGAATCGGTAGATACCTTCCCGTGTATTTTTAGCGAACTACTTATTATGCAGTCATCGTATGGTATTAAATGATACAACGGTAACGTAAATTAATAAATCTTAATTACGTGTTAGAATAATACCGAGTGTTCTTATCAACAAAAAAAAACATTTACACGTTCCGATTTTTAAGATTTATCTATGTCCTAGGCAATACCGTCTTTACCATAAGGGCACACGGGGCCCGTGCCCAAGGCCCCCATTCTCAGGGGGCCCCGAAGAACCGACAATTTGGTTACCAATCGTAGTCGAGAGCGGTCATTTTCGCAGCTTAAGAGAATAAAAAATGAATTGCGAACAACAATGTTACAAGAACGGCTGAGTAATTTGTCAATTATGGGCATAGAAAGTGATATCCTTAAAAAAATTGACTTTAAAGATATAATGGAATATTTTGCTCAACAGAAATCCCGAAAGAAACCATTATGGTAACGTAACCAAAAAACCAGCAGCATTTTAATATAATTAACATTATTATATCATACTGTATTTGATTACCTAAGATCAATGGTCATACTCAGTAAAAAATGTTATTATAAATCGCTTTTTTTTTACTTTCCAAAGGGGTCCCAAATTCTTGTGTGCCCAAGGGCCCCAGCCTAGTTTAAGACGTCCCTGGTCCTAGGTCTTAATTCAATTGCCACTATTGTTTGCACCTCACACGTTCACCTACCTCACGTTTTCACGTACCTCACGTTTTTTTATATACATATAGGTTTGCTGTATTGCCAATTTTCAACAAGCAGTGACCGCGTCTGGTCATGTTTTCAGCAATAAAAACCTCCAATGGGCCGTCGGTCGTGATATTAAATTGTTAAGAACCTCATACACAAGATGAATAGATTCTCACGTGAGAAATACGATCAAAGTCTCAATTCTACTGGGAGCAGTTAAACTCATAAACATATTGAAATGTAGAACGTACTTAATAGCCCCCCAGTTCTCATTACAAGTAAACGCTTCGCCACTAGTCTCCGCGAACGTTTACTCAGACAATAGTGCGCGTTCAGAAACGATAACAATGCTCCGTATCTTCCATTGTGAAGGAATAGAGCTGTCGACAAACTGGGCACATTTTAATATGCATTAATGTTTAATTAACAAATAAAATCAAGGTTGTTTCATCTAAAGGTCATTTAATGACTTCTATTCTGTTCTGTGTAATGTTGTCTTAAACCTTGACCTCTTCAAACAACTGTTACCAGTTTTCATTAATACTTCCAGAAGGTCGACACCTATTTTTCTATTTAGAAACATAATTTCTAATCCCCTACTTCTGTTCCTGATTTTAATAAAGTTGCCGTGAGTATAAGACGCCCGATGATCATATTATGTCGAGTGATGCGACTCTGCCGATACTAAATCCCTATGTAGTACCATACCTAATTTTAAATAGGTAGGTACCAATATTTCTAAGGAAACGCAATGTTTGAGAGGGGACACAGTCGTTGTGACTCTGATAACAGCCGAATATCAATTGGGTAAGTAATATAAGATGCGAGCATGAGAAAGCACTAATAAAAGATGGTGGATCCACCAATTTCCTTTTTTCTGCATCAAAGCAATCATCCGTTCTCGTTTGAAGTTTGGTTGAAGGTTGGTTGAACATACACTAATTAAAGCTGAATCTCATGTCTAAATGGCGGTTGCGGTGATCACACTGTGGCGTGTGAAAAGTCTTAATTTGTAGTTCAAAAAATTGATAGAAATTTTTCGCAAAAAGCATGGAGTTCATTTATAAATTGCGATATGTTAAATGTAGAGCGAAGAAAATGTTTTTCAACTCTTCCCGCTCAAACAACGCCGAAATAGACATTGACGTATTAATGTCGATTTGTAATGCTCAGCGTATTCAAACGTACAGAATGATTTAATGTACCTACATATTTGAGTGCTTATTAATAAATATATGTAAGTATGGATAATGAAGCAGTTATATTTAATGCATATAAAAAAAAACTGTTTACTGATGATAGTTGAACGTGACAACGTCATAAGAAAATACTGATAGAATGGTTTCATTTTTCAAAAATTTTTAATTTTTATTCGCGGAGGCGAGGTTTAACACGGAGGCCCATTATGCCTCTTTGTCGCTCGTTGCGCGCTCTCGCTTACACTTCAAGCCTTGAATGGAACGCCTCTGAGCGAGGTAAGGCCGCATGAGTCATGTTTTTTCGTGCGTGCAGCCGGCTCCATCGAATTATAAGACGCTGTCACGTCAAAATACATCTTCGGATTCTTTTTATCAACTTATGCAAGTATAATTAGACAATAATAAATTAATATTAAAAAAATTAAATAAGACCACGTTCTATTTATAAACATTAACAAAAGCAAAACATTAACTATCCCCTTCACACTCATAAGCTAGACCGCGCGAGAGAGAGATGGGCAGACTTTTCATGATGCGCATGCAGTGCAACGTCACGCCACACGCTTATTCTACACAAGCGCAACGTGTGAATGTGTTGAACGCGAGCTACTTGATAGGCGGAATGGAGGGTGTTAGGTTTTATTTTCGTTACCGAATTTCTTGATTCGGTCGCCGCACTCAAAGCCCGCTATAAAACCTATGCAACAGCTTAAAAAAATCATTTCGTTTATATTATTTTCGTCGTCTTTATAAAACAATCAAGCGTTGCTATTTTTGATATTAATAATTTCTACAAACGAATATAAATCGGTGTGAAATACTGTCCGTCCCTACGGCGTGGTGCCGGCAGGTGTCGGTGAATGCATGGCGTTCTGGGTCGAGCCCCACTTCACATTGCGGCCGTAATGTGATTGCGACGATACAGAAATGCTCTCTCGAACAGTTACCGCTTTTAACTTTAAAAGGTTTAAAAATAAACAATCAAACTGTTAAATGTGATTAAGTTTTCGAACGAGCACGGGCTTATTCTGATACTGAAATGTATTTAAATTAATTATGTTGACACGAAATATGATTTTGTTATTAATTTTAACCAGCAAAGTACATAAGTGACTTCAATTCAATCTATACTTAATATTAAAAAGAGGAAAGATTTGTTTGTTTGTTTGTATTGAATAGGCTCCGAAACTTCTGAACCGATTTGAAAAATTTTTTCACTGTCTGGAAGCTACACTATATTTTTTGAAAAAAAATATGTAACCCAAGGTATAAAAAAATTACCTAAAATATTCTTTACATCGCGTGCCCTGCGAAAACTATTGATGATAGAATAAAATAATATACTACGACTTTGTAGAACACATTATTATTTACAAAAATTGTCGCGACAGCATATTTCTAACTATTATAGTTATGCCGCAATAAGTGCAAAAAAATAAAACAACGTCAAATATCATTGAAATTTTTGTTGACCCGAGCGGAGCCGGAGCGGGCCGCTAGTCAAAGATACATTCGCGCATACACTCATAGGTAAGTTCTTGATGGTGGACAATTGGTTTGATTAGGTATGTTCTGTACCCGACACAATGGTACAAGCCAGCCAGTTCAATTTTCAAATTTGCCGCACACTTTGCGATACTTGACTGTGCGCTGCTTCATTACCTTAGACTTTTTTAACGTACTTCAAAAAAGGAGGAGGTTCTCAATTCGACTGTATTTTTTTATACGTTTTATTTCTTTCGATGGGCACGCGAACTCACGGCACACCAGTCTTACCGGTGACCACAAGCATAATAACATTAATGTAGCCACCCATCGCGAGACATGGGATGGAAGCGTCAATTGTATTGACTTAATTTTTGCCAAACACTGTATCCGATCTACTTTATAACCATATCGATGGGTGAAGGGCTATTAGGTGTAAGCGACATTTAGCTTTGTAATTAATTAAAAGCGCTTTATTTGGTATTAGCATCAACAGTTCGATGTTTTTAATTGAGCTTCAATTAAGTTTACTGTATTCAAACAGCTCTCGAGCTCACACCCACCTGATGTTAAGTGGTTACTGGAGCCCATAAACATCTACAACGTAAATGCGCCAACCACCTGGAGATATAAGTTCTAAGGTCTCAATTATAGTTACAACGACTACCCCACCCTTCAAACTGAAACGCATTACTCCTTCACGGCAGAAATAGGCACGGCGGTGGTACCTACCCGCGCAGACTCACAAGAGGTCCTACCAACAGTAATTACGCCAATTATAAGTTTGCGGGTTTGATTTTTATTACACGATGTTAATCCTTCACCTTGGAAGTCAATCGTGAACATTTGTTAAGTATGTATTTCATTAGAAAAATTGGTAGGTACTTGATAGCGGGATTCGAACACCGGTGCATCGCTAGATACGAGTGCACCAGACGTCTTATGCTTTAGGGCACAACGACGACACTTACGTGGGATTCCTTTGCTATGACAACACTCGCTTGAAACAGCTGAACTTCCGCATTACTTTAGGCAATGCTTGAGAGTGGTCCTTAGTCTTGGCTTTACCCCTGGCCTGGACAATATCTATAAGCGACGGTAGTAACTTAAGGCCAGATGGTACATAACACTGTCTGTGCTCTTCACGTTAGTACAGGATTACCATTTTTATAAATACTATCGGCAACTACTTTTATAAGTAGGTTCGGAAAAATTCGCCTACATACAAGAGAGTTAGCTACGGCCGACATATTATGAGTGCTAACGCTGTTTGAACTAAAGACTTTATTACGTTACGTTATGATATAAAGTCAAAAAAAACACGAGACTCATGCTATCTCGCTTAGTCGCACCGGGTACGCATCATGGCGCCCACGCATCAACCTATAGCCAATGAAAGCATTTCGCGCACTTACTATTGCGTTACGATTAGCTTCTTTAAAAAAGATTACTTCTGCGCAATTTTTTTTTTTATAAATAAATATTTAGTAACAATCACGCCACGTTAACTGGTCCCGTGATAAGTTCATAAAGAACTTGTGTTACAGGTACCAGATAACGGATATAAATGTAAGATTTTTATTATACACATACATATATTTAATAGACATCCATAACCCTGGAAAAGACATTTATATTTATCATATAAATATCTTCCCTTGGCGGGATTCGAACCCGCGACCCCCCTGTGTAGTGACCATGTCACTTACCACTACACCAGACGGCCGTTTAATTAGTGGAAAACCTGTACCTATAGTAAACGAGATAAATAAATAAACAGATAAAATATCACCATTCATTTATTATCTACAACTACGAAACAATTCGTAACAGATCAACAGCATAGTATAACATATAATTCAATAAATATTCTTCTATAAAATATATCCATTTTCGTATTCATAAAACATTCACATGTCTAACAATTCCCTTACAATTATTCAATAAAATCTAGTTTAAGAAAACACTATATTTTTTGATCGATTGGCGAAGCCCTCGTCGGGCCAAAAGCACAGATTAAACAATCATTTGTTTTTTTTTTATTCTAGCAACTTTTTTTTTTGTTTCAGATTACCTTACCAGAAAGACAGGTTTGACGCAACAAAACAATTCCAATGAATTACTTAAAGTGCAAAGTCCAAGACGTCATGAAAAAAAAGCTTCATCGCTCTCGCTGCAACGACCGGTCGACAATTTCATTTCATTTTGTTGCTCGTTTGCAAGTGAACCCAACACAACCACTGTCGTTTCCTACGATATAGCGTATATCTGTTCCTGTATTCGCGAACCGATTACAATGCTTGCTGCTTCGAAGTCTAGTTTTTGCTCGACGAAAAATCGTCGCGTTTTGTTAATAAAAAAATCGGTAGCGTCCCATCCGTATACTAAAACACTCGCATCTAAAGTTAGTATCGCCAAACGAATAATACACATTTCGTCCCTTAGTTAACAATATAACATAAAAATTGTATAGTTTTCATAATACTTTCGCAAGCACCTCAAAATCTTTAGAAGACGTATTCAGTTTTATAATACGTAATCATAATTAGATATTGTTAACTAAGCAAAGATATGCTTGGCCCACGATCATGATTATGATTAATTGTGAGTCTAGTTAGCCGGGAACCCATTCTTTTGACTGTAGCACGGCCAAACGGTAGCTACTTTGGAGTCAATAATTTCAGGCCTCACAACAGTTTCCCATTGCTTGCAACCTCAGATCATTGTGCAAACTATTATTTGCGTTATCATCTTACGAATCGCAAACCCATCTTTTTATCGACAACGAATTTTTACATCCTGTATAATGTAATTACGTAACACAGGAGACAATATACAATCAATATAGTTCGAAAAGTTTTTAATCGGACACGTAATTTCTAGAAAGCGTCTTTATAAATTAAACACGATTCATAGTTGAATTGTTTTTGTGGAAATCTTTCTTATTCGACAATAATATTCATATCAAACAAATATTCTTTACATTTTGTTTGTATAATCTGTGCGTAAATAGTAATGTCAAAAATAAAATATGCTACAAATTGTCACAATATTCTTTAACTAGTAGTTAAAAAAAAAGTCAAATAAATTATTACAAAAAATAAATAAATATCTAAATGTTATTATTTAAAAATAAATCATTTTGAAATGCAATTATCCCGTTCTTATTGTATTTAAAATAATTTATAATAATTTAAAATAATAATAGTAATATTATGTTGTCACCTTTTTTGTTTTCGGCTTTTTGACTGTGTTCATGCGATTTTTTATAGTATCTTGATACAGTTACCTTAACTACAGTTTTAATTGATTTAAAAATATTTTCTACTCGAATGTCTTTGTTTCAAGTCATATTTGCGTTTATTTTAGTATTTATGACGAGGGTTATTGTTCGATTACTTTAATTTCGATTTGATAGTAACACATGTATACACAGATATGTTTTTAGAAAAATATAGTCATGTGAAAATTATTAAAGCTTCATAAATTATAAATGGGAATACACATTGTAAATATTTGAAGTCTGTTCTTAATTTTAAGTAAAACGCATAAAGGAAAAATTGAAAGAAGAACAGTTATTGCAATTTTAATGTCAAATTATTTTATCTAAAACGAATCTTAAATTTCTCTCTTGCATTGCAACGCGCTCTAAACTCCTCATTTGACATTAATTTAATTACGTCACTATTCAATACGGTGTCGCCTGATATTATATTATTATTATCTTACGAAAGATCACCAGACATAAAAACGACCATATTATCATCTTACGAAAGACATAAAGACGACCAACGAAGGCAAAATAAAAATTGCTTCAGAAACAACAACAATATAACGATTCTAATTTCAAACTGGACAGAGGGGACTGTATTGTACAGTGACGTCAACGTTCAAGATTACGATTCAAAGAGTATACCAACATTCGCGTTCCGGGCAGTCTGTCTGATTTATTTACAACACATCAATCATCATTTCTACCCCATACTATCAACAGAATACTCGCTATATTTCACGAACAATTTTTAATAACCCTGAAACATGCCCTAGTATTTTAATCCTTTACAATAATAAAATTTTGCTACTATATTTTATCAAGATGTAAACATTCAAATAAATAAAATATTTATCTAATAAGATATAACAAAGGTAACATGTCAACAATCAACCTTTAAAATAAGTATGTATTTTGAATACATTATTTTAGTACTATGATATTATGTCGAGTTATGGAAGATTTGTTTTAAGTGAAATTTCGTCAATTTTACTGGACAATAAAGTTTTTTTCATTGTCCTTGTAGGCATACGAGCATAAGGCCCACCTGATGGTGAGTGGTTACCGTCGCCCATGGATCATCATCTCATTCAACTCGTTTTGAAGTATTACAAGAAAACTGGGGCCCTCTGTTATAGTTATATATAAACTACAAGCCTCCAACAAATTCAATTGTTTTCCAAACAATATAATTTTAAAGTTGACATAATTTCACCTAAGTCTTCAATATTAGAAAGACCAACAAAAAATGACCTTGTCACTTTTGTCATTCTCAAAACAACTTAAAAAAAAAACAATTTCGTTATCACTCATGGCAACACTGATAGTTAATTAACTGGTAACATCGTAACTAAAGCCCAGAGTGTTTTCTTAAACTAAAGTGACGTCATCATTGGCTTTTCTTTTCTTGGACCTCTTTAGGACCTTGGATGTAGTGGTAGTTTATAAACCTGGCTCCTTGGGTGAGCTGAGCGCATTCGTTCGTAAAATGACAGGCGAAGAGCAACAGGTTCCTCGGCTGGACCTTCCAAGCGAACCTCATGAACATCAGCGAGTAGAGAGACAGGGCTGGAATTAAAGAGATAAATATTAAAATTGGTGAAGCATTAGTGTATTTTTTATGAATAACTTCAGACGTATGTATGTTAGTATATATATGTTTGTAACGGAATCTTTGAACATGATTTTGACCCCTTTCAAAACGTCGGATTATTGGTATACTTGAAATTTGGTATACTTATTAAGGACCGATGACAATTTAATATAAAAAGGAAAAATTGAAAATGAAAAATTGAAATTCAACTAAAGATTTAAAAATTAAAAATTAATAATAGTTTAAAAAAACTAAGAAAATCCAACTAAAAATAGAAAATAGCTTTTAATAAGTTTGAATTAAAATAGTGTAAGAAAAATGATTTTATTCTAAAAAAGCGTGGGGTAAGCAGATTCAGAAGATTATCAAAATAACCCTTCTACTCATGCTTTTATGTGATTTTATCCATGCTACAGTCCTTGTCTCTGACCCTGACAGGGAAATCTGTCTTTGATCTGGTAAGAAGTATCAATTAGATTCAAAATTAATATACTATGGTTCCCTAACAACAGTATTTAAAAATTAGAA
Source organism: Bombyx mori (assembly GCF_030269925.1). NCBI lineage: Eukaryota > Metazoa > Arthropoda > Insecta > Lepidoptera > Bombycidae > Bombyx > Bombyx mori. The sequence goes on from NC_085112.1 coordinate 15,187,603, forward strand.
CATAACTTTTTTTACATGTGTTTGAAACGACTCTACTGTTCAACGTAAAGTTAATATCTGATGTGACAACTATTGCATTCCACTAAGAATTCCTTTCAAACCTTGCATAAAGAAGAACATGTCAAAAGGCTCAGGAAACAGCAGGGAGGGGCATCCATGACTGAGCCTGATGGTACAGAAATGCACTGTCAAATAACACAAAGGTACCAGAGAGCAAGAATAAACTCTGATAAAGTGGTGTGATAGTGAAAAGGTGATACCAGGATCATCTCAATCAGGAATTCCTCAGAATTATACATATTTATATCAAGCTGCCATTGGTGATATGAATATAAAATATAGGTCTATTACTAAAACAGGTTACTGCTTAGATTTAAAGAACAGCATATTAATATAGTGTTTAATACTAGCACATAATTTAATATATTATTATAAAGATTACATTTCATCTCAAATTCTTAAAACAATAGACATAAAAAATACATAAACCATTGTGTATCGTACAGACAAAATTATCTCATGATAAGACACAATATCTACTAAGAGATTATACAATCAAAAACACTGAGATAAAATAAAGTGAATGTCAAGATTCATTTATGTTTTTCTAAGTTAGTCGCTTTCATAAGACTATTGATAGTAGCAAGCCAGCACTTTATGTGCTTTGTTAGGTAATGGGTTTATTTGGTTTGCTATTTGTTCCTGATAACATGTTATGAAATATTGTAAAGCATTTCCTAGAGCTAGTGGTATTTTTTTCACTGAAATCAAGAGAACGAATAGATCATAAACTTGCCAACTAGTGGCGAAATTATCCTATTTTCCTATTCCTATATTTTCAGAACCCTACATAAATAATTGGGTGCTCATTAATGTTACGGAATGCTTGTGACTCCAATATCCTAATAACACAGTGAATGCAAAATATGATACTGAGAAATTGATGCAATGTACTATGGTTTCACACCAATGCGAATACCCCACCACCTAGGTGTTACCACTGTAAAGGAGGAAATCCATAAAAAACCAAATACATATCAGGGAAGGCTGAGGAAACATTCAAATAAATTGGCTATTCAATTTACAACATGAAGCTATCCTAAACAGCTAAAACGAAAGGATATTTTATCATAAATATATATATGACCTAATGACAAGTTGCCCTTACTGGAAAACATACACAAACTGCCACATCATACAGCATGACTGCTCATAGCACATTCAGGCTAATTGCAGATAATAATAAAAAATTATTTCTCAAATATTTTCTGAATTCAGATGGGCTGATAACCTTTTAGCAATATACGCCTTACTTTAGGATACCTCCCTCAGAGGGTAAAAATGCACAAAATTGTATACACTTTGAAGTTTGACATACTGTTTAAAGAGTAAAATAAAATGATTAGATATAGATTAGAAAATAAAAACCTTTAGAATATCACTGTACATAATGTAAATAAAATAATTAAAATATATTTATATAAGAGACAATGGCAAACGTGTCTCTTATGGTTCTTTTTGGCAGCATTTAACAATTTAAGTTTATTAATTTCCCCAACCCCCAATTTAAAATAGGTGGCCCCTAAACTAATGCATGCAATTACAGATGGTAAAGTTTTTAAGATTTAATGGTAATGGTAGCAGTTCATGTTTGGTCACAGTACCAGTACTTCCACAATAACTTGTCTGACTGTGCCGCTTAAAGTACATAAAAATTTAGCAAAATAAAAATGGTTTAAGAAAGCTAAATGTGAGATATTACAAAAAACTACACCAATAAGCTTCAATATAATAAGAATATGCTATTAAATAGAACTCACCAAAAGTCATTTTTCCACTTATAAAATTTGGATCCTTCCTTGTATCTGCTATGGCTGCTAGTGGTATACCCCAATTGGCAACAGGGCCCCAGAAGTGTGTGCTAGAATTGATAATAATGCTTATACTATCTACTACAGAATCTAATTTTATTAATACTTTAGATGGAACAGTTCATTGTTCATCTGGCGTTCAGTGGTAATTGGAGCCCATAAGCATGAAATTGTTTTCACCTACAAGTCTGTGTCTCAATTGAATATTATCACAGTTGTCACCCTCTTTAAAGCAGAATGATTTAATGTTTCGCAGCAAAAATTGGCAGGCGGTAGTGGCGACTCGTTTGGGCTGAAGGAAAAACTCACCTCATTAAATAGTCCCTGAACTCCTTGCTTTTCAGCTGGTTCACTAGTTTCCTTGCTAAAGCACTCATTTTAAACTAAAAAGATAATAAAATTGTTAATATCCTCGATTTATATTCACAGAAGTGCTATTAAAACTAATGAGTTGAATCGGTTTCTTTCAAGAATGTTACATTTGCATACGAAATATATTCTTTTACATTAGTTCAATTAAATTTACGTTTGGACTACTTAAATAAATTAGTATGAAACGTTTTCAAGGTTATTTCATTATCACATAAATATATTTTAAATCTGTTGTAATAATGTATCGTTATAAACATTAAAAATGTATTTCATGTATTCACCTTTTTGAACTTCTCGGTATCCTTTAATTTGGAAAATAGGACTTTTAATTTGAAGGCAAAGTTATACCCTTCTCAGGCAGAGACTAATTACTAGAGATACTATAATGGATACTATCGCACTGACTAATTAGGGATGTTAAAAAGTCAAATTATCAATTAAGAACTACCTACCTATGTCGTAAGTGTTACATATGGGATGCCAAACTACAAGGAACTCAGAAATAATTAATGGTGGCTTTGCCTTGCCCCGTCGCTTAGGTCAGATATGAGTATGGCTATATGGTTGTACGTGATATGAGCCAACACTCCACTAGCAAAAGTCATAATCGGATTCATGAATACATTCAATATTTTCATGCACCCAAGATTAATTGGAAATTAACTGTTTTCTTAGTGAAACGGAAAACAGCGGATTTTGATTTCTACTGTCGGAGATTGATAAGTTGGACCGATTAATTGCTTGAAATCTAGTAGAATAGTATTTAGTCGAAAAGTAGTTTTTTTTTAGTTCGATTTCAGATCGATCTCGAGGCCAACTACCTAACCTATACGTAAAACCTTCAGGTGAATGAAGTTAGCCCCTCAAAAAATTTTTTTTTCCTGTTTTATACTTATTTTCTATTAATTCGTTTGTTCATCATTTGTTCATGATTGTTCACTGTTAATAATTGTTTGTTCTGCAGTTATTTATTTAAAAAAAATATTTAAAAATATACCTACAAGTTAGCCCCTCTAATGCAATTTTTTATATTTTTTCATCCTTAATGACTCGTAAATATTCATTTTCGATTGTTCTTATATAAAACACGTTTGTTCTCTTTCGAAATTACTCGTTTTTTGTTTAATTTACTATTTTTATTAGTTGAATAAATGTATGCAAAATATGTGTACTGCGCATGCGTCAACTATAATGCCTAAACTTTCTACGCGGTTTTAATCGTGAAAAAAAACAAATATAAATCCTGAAGGAGCAATTAATTGGTATACAGTTTAATTAAAAAAATTAAAAAATAAATAAATGAAATAATGTGCATTGGCGTTAAGTTAGACCAAATACATTTTTTCCATCCTCCTACTTATCGTTATGAAGGTATAAAAAAGATAGGGAGTTCACATAGGTAATATAAACAAATAAGTAAATATGTTCATTATTTATCTTTCAAAAGATAATTTAAGTATACATTATAATAACTTTTTTACACAGTCGAAATTATATTCCTAACATTAGTAAAATAACATTTTAATACGATAGGTAAGAGGATGGAAAAATGTATTTGGTCTAACTTAACGCCAATGCACATTATTTCATTTATTTATTTTTAATTTTTTTTAATTAAACTGTATACCAATTAATTGCTCCTTCAGGATTTATATTTGTTTTCTTTTTCACGATTAAAACCGCGTAGAAAGTTTAGGCATTATAGTTGACGCATGCGCAGTACACATATTTTGCATACATTTATTCAACTAATAAAAATAGTAAATTAAACAAAAAACGAGTAATTTCGAAAGAGAACAAACGTGTTTTATATAAGAACAATCGAAAATGAATATTTACGAGTCATTAAGGATGAAAAAATATAAAAAATTGCATTAGAGGGGCTAACTTGTAGGTATATTTTTAAATATTTTTTTTAAATAAATAACTGCAGAACAAACAATTATTAACAGTGAACAATCATGAACAAATGATGAACAAACGAATTAATAGAAAATAAGTATAAAATAGGAAAAAAAAATTTTTTTGAGGGGCTAACTTCATTCACATAAAACCTTCTACCTATCTCTAATCTTTCATGTAGTCTATGCTTAAGCATCTCTCTTTTTTTTTTAAGAGATTTTATGACCTGGTAACTGAGACCTTTAAGTCATGTCTTATTTTAATCTATATTCTTAATTTTATGAAAAATGATATTATGGAGTGAAATGAAATGAAAATGATTAATTTGAGACATTAATCAACTGGGATGAAATTAAATGAGATGATATGAGATGAAATCTAATCTCAGTAAAATGGTGGTAATTTACTAAGATTTTTCAGTGGACTTTTTGGAGGATCCCGAGAAGTTACGTCCAGCGGCTTTGTTTCATTTTCCCACATTTGTGCACTTTCACAGATATTAAACGGTTAATAAACCACCATTATTACACATTTAAACCCGAAGAAATACTAAATAGACAAAATAAAACAAATCACACAACTTCACTCCTCGCGTTCCCGCCAAAAAGTCCCTAGCATCTCTCTGACATAGATAAAACCATAGATTATACACTTAATATATGATAAAACATTTATTACTGATAATACCGGTAAAATGGGGCGATTAGGGACAAATTCCAACTTTATGACCAATTTTAAAGTAGTTGTTGATGTATATAATGCTATATCAGGATCAAAATGATTGAGTCTTGGGGGCATCTTTGTTGTCCAATTTAAAACTATGCAACTAGCATTCCAGTTTAAGCAAAAAAAGCAAAAATAGGTGTAATCCCTATTTACCCGGAAATTGCGGTTAATTGGGACGAAATGAGAAATTTGCTAGGGTGGGCACTACTTGGTTTTAATTTATTTATTTATTTAGTTGCACCAACAAAGTGATCATTAATAAAAAACATTGAAAAACTGACACTCTGAACAAATATTAAATATTTTATTATGTATTACTTAGACATTAATCCACCTTGAGGTTTCATTGTTCTTATTACATGTCTGTGCAAAATTGACTTACTTATATTAAATTGCTCAGCTATTTCAACTTATTCAGACTTAGATAATATCTCTTATAAGGCTTTGCACTCTTTGATACGTACACGCGAGGCATATCTAAAAATAGAAAACAATACGTAACTGATAATATAAATATTTAATAAACAATAAAATAACACATTGATAGTTTTGAATAAAAGTTCTAGACAAAAACATCATGAATAAACCAGATTTTTACCAACAAATTTAAAAAATATTGTTATAACTACATAGACAACCCTAGAAACCTGTACCTATTTATACTTAGGCCGTTTCCATTTCACGTATTCTCATCCCAATTGACCCCTTTTTCGTTGTTATTTGTACCTAAGACGTCCCCAATATCCCCAAAAACAACAGATTTTTACATGTATTTTTATTTTATCAAATACATTAAAACCAATAACAACTGAGACTTACCTTTAATATACATGATGGTTCAAACACTAAATAACGTTTATAAATCACAGTCGTCTTCTATTATTATCAAATAAATAAAAGAGAGCAAAGTTTCTAGCACTGAAATAATTACCACCACCGAAAGTTAATTTGAAACGCGATTTTTTATAAGTTAGCAGCTATTATCATGCATATTCAGAGTTGTTTTGTAAACTTTCAACATTCTACTATTAAACTACAAAAAATGGAAGATTTTGCAACGAGTTTATAACTAATATTGAGTGTCGAAAGATTTTCCCGGTTTTTTCCCGATTCGCCTCTCAATCCCTAATCGCCCCATTTTACGGTACATCATTTACATTTGTACATCTACTTTAATATATTAAACTGTAGAACAAACAAGATTAACGATAAGAAATACACATGTTATAACACAATAAACATGCCTTAAACTACACTATTTTTGTACAACAACATATGATATAATATCGAATTAATTTAGTTTTTAAAAAATCAACATTATCTTAATAACAACATTTAAACAGTTTCAGACAAAATTTTCCCCTACAATAAACAAATGATAGTTCTTATATACAATTAGTAAAAATTTTAAATGGAGAAATCTGAAAAGCTTTGCCGAGCGTGCCTTGGTGTAGAAAACCTAAAGAAAATTGAAAACTCGCAACTTGAAGAAACGTTCAGATTATTAAGTGGTGACCAAGTGAGATACATATAAATTTGCAACACTGAAAAAACCTTATTTAAAATTAGAACAATTTCAGTCTTAAAATTCCCTTTAAAAAATACTTAAACATAATATTACAAAGATAGTGGAAGAAACAAAAAGAATTAATATATTACAAAGCAAAAGAAATCAAATTATTTATTTGCAAATATTTTGTTAATTAAACTTTTTTTGCTTGCTTAGGTGAGTGAACTCGCTCACGGCCCATCTGGTGTTAAGGGGTTACTGGAGCCTGTAGATATCACAACATGGTTGCTATCAACCATCTTGAGATGGGTTTGAACTCTGGCATAATCACGTTTCTCAATATGAGTACACCAGGCATCTTATCCTTAGCCACAACAACTTCCAATTTACTTGTAACTATACTGAGACCTTAGAACTTATCTCAAGGTGGGTGGCGCATTTACGTTGTAGATGTCTATGGGCTCCAGTAACCACTTAACACCAGGTGGGCTGTGAGCTCATCCACCCATCTAAGCAATAAATGAAATAAATAAAAACTTATGAAATTAGTCTTAAAGTTAACATATGTATCAGTCAGATAAATATGTAGAATATTGGCACAACAGCTAATGTGTGTTGATGTGTGAGTTGACTATATATAACTTTTTTAGGATTGATACGAGCCCAAACTCACTCGAGAACTCAACCCCAAACATGGATACTTCAAAAGATAATCTTCTAGTTGTAAACTATAAAGAAACAATTTATTTCAGGTGTTCTCATCTAGGAAACCATATATCTTCTGCCATCTATGTCATGCACAGTTGTTAATATGTCATCGATTCAGAGAAAGATGCCAACACTCAAATGAGGTTCTGGAACAAACATTGAACAATGAAGTGCTTGATAGTGTAAGTAGATGAGTAAACGAGTCGAATAGAGTCCTTAACAGTATGTTTATGTTAGCTTATTGTGATGCTTTTAAATGAATAATACTTTTTGAGGTGAGGTATTAGTCCTCTTGCCGGTGACAAAGCTTTTTTATGTAGAGCCACTATCCGCAAACCTTGCTAAATATTCTGTTCATAGTTCATTAGAAACCAATGCGAGCCTATTATAACTCAAAACTCAATAAACGATTTAACATTCCAGGATGATATCTCAACACCTTCACATGTTAAAGCCACAGCAGAAAAAGTTGAATATAATGAAAGCAAAAATCCTATTTTAACTGAAGTCTACATTGAATATGAAAATAAAGAAAGAGATGATACAAACATTAAAGATGAAAACATTAAAGAACTAGTCAATGTTAATATAAAAAATGAATTAAATGACCATGATTGCAAAAATGTTTGTGAATCTAATGAGGGACTAGATGATTTGGATACAGAAATACACAAGAAAAATACCTTAACGAAAGAATTGGTGGAAAATGAAGAAAAAACATTGGTAACCGAATTAAATAATGAAATAAAAAAACGGACACGTAAAAAAAAATTTAAGCAGATAGGTAAATATTTTGAAACAAAACAGAACATGGCCAATTTTGAACATACATATGATTTGAATATAATAACTTTGAGTACCGAAGATCAATACAAAGAGATTTTGAAACGTAAAAATGGCTTTTCATATCCATTCAGATGCAGCCTATGCTACAAAAGTTATATGGACGATGATAACTTGAATAAACATTTTAAAAAGTTGCATGATCCTGTAAGTGTTAATTGTTTGTATTTACTAGTTCGTTACAGGGAATTTAGTATACACATGCAGTGAATACAAATCATTGTCATATGAATCTTTGAAATCAAATTATTATCAATCTAAAATTTTAATCTTTGTTTTGATACCCCCTAAATAAGCTGATAAGCTTTCTGTTTAACTCATGTACATAGTTAGCAAACCTCTAAACAATGCAACACACAAACAATCAATCTTTAACCCATTTTAGGAAAAGTTTCTTAATTCAGACCATGTGCAGTCTTTTTACTGCTAGTAGGACTAGTACTAATGAGCCGGTACAGGTACCGCTACCTATCTGTTACTGCTGCTTAACCATAGTCAATTTCCTGAAGGGAAGGATAGGTGTTATTCTTTACAATTCACACATGTGGGTTATTCACATAGTGCAGTCTATGTGGTCTGGTAACCACAAAGATCGGAAAAGCTGTGAACTCTTTCACCTATTTAAGCCATACCATTTTGGCAGGTAGCGGTTTGGCTCTGCCCCTGGCATTGCTGACGTCCATGAGCGACGGTAACCGCTTACCATCATAAGGGACGTATGCTCGTCTGCCTGCTTGGCAAAAAAAAAGTTAGTAGTTGTAGTTTTTTTTATATCATACTTGAAGTTGATATCTAGATTACATTAGAATATTGAGTGTATTGAATGAATCAAAAGTTGTTTTCAGAGTCGAGGCGATGAGGTGTGTGATATATGTAAGACACGTTACAGAGACAAGAAAATGTTGAAAAGACACATGAAGACGCATCGCTTGAAGTTTGCCTGTAGACAGTGTAAACATGTCTCTATACTTAGGTAAACTTTGTGATTCTTTATGCGGTGTATAAGGTTAATCAAATCAATCAATCCAGGGAAATACAGGTGGACCAATTGTTCTAGGTTCTTACTGTGGAAGAGCAACCCGGTCGGCGGTGTATCGCGTTCCGACCCGGCAGGCTGGTTCTGGCCCAGCGGGGTATCCCGGAACACCAGCGGCACCGCCCGGGCGGCCTGAAGGGCCGCCGTACCGCGGAGACTGACGTCGTTGGTCGTCGACTATCGCCTCAACGACCCGTCGGTCGGGCGTCCTCGGGGTGGCGCCGCGTGTCTGGTTGTAGTGTTGACCGCGGGAACCCCCCTACTCTGACCGGGTTTTGACCCCGGACGGAGATCGGACGCCGGGTGTAAGAGTGCAGGGGAGTCGTTTAGTGGGTGGGCCCTAAATTCCTTGGGCCCGCGGTCTGCTCTCAACACCTGCAGATCGTTGAGTCTCACATACCCCGCACGCCCCCTAGGCGCGGGGACCTCGTAGGAGGTTCAGCCCCCGGCCAGGAAAAAAAAAAAAAAAAGTTTCTTACATGATCTATACAGTTTCAAATTTTAGACAGCACACTTGTAGAAGGTCCAACATGAGATTGCTCAGGTCTGTACCATTGGATATGATCACTGTGGACTTTAGAAGCTATTTAACAGTTTAACTTGTGCCTTAATAAAGATCATCTCACTCAAATCTTTGTGACCCGACTGCTTAATTACTTGAGATGAAACGGATATCCGACCGGATAGTGAAAACATGGCCGGATAGCGGATAGTAAATCAGTATCCGGTCGGAGTTATAGTATTAAGAAAATCTCATGGTTATACAAAAGGCAAATAATACCACAATAGGTTATAGACAACTTTTATTTTTATAATCGCAGGTCAAAAGTGATTGCTTTATTAATTAGTTTGTTTAATACTCAAAATTAACAAGTGGCAAATTGTGGTAGAATGAATACCAAATTGTCGTCGTACCGAGTCATCGCGACCTCCGACCACGTTTTTTTGAAAGATTACTGGTGGCCCGGAGGCCTTTCCAGTTTCACCAGGTCAGGTGGGCGAGCAAAGGCTCAGCCAGGAGGCTCCGCCCACATGCGACAACACCCGAACGCGCATGAATATCTCCGAAAGGGCCGAATATCCGGCGCTCCGGCCTCGCAGCTTGCCGAATATTCGGTATCCGGCCAAACCACTATCCGTTTCATCTCTATTAATTACTCACCAACTGAATGAAACATTAGCTAACCCGTGTTATCATTTCTCTCTTATTCAAGTTGTGTATTCATTTCAATATTTCAGCTCCCAAGCAGTAGAACATTACAACATGCACAGAGGCCAGGTGTACAAGTGTCAAAACTGTGATAAGACTTACGAGTGAGTATGAACATTCAAAGGGCTCATAAGGGCTCACATAAATAGACAAACGGCTTTGTGAACACAATTGGTGGAACCGTTGTATGCTATTAAGATATGATGCCAGTGCTCACTTTTACTGGTGGAAGAACGTCTTGTGAGCGCACGGGTAGGTACCGCCACCCTGCCTATTTCTGCCGTGAAGCAGTAATGCGTTTCGGTTTGAAGGCTTCATGTCTCGAGGTTTAGTCCACTGAGTTTCTCGCCGGATCTTCTCAGTGGGTCGCGTTTCCAATCCAGTGGTGGATTCTGCGAAGCACTGCTCTTGCTAGGGCCAGTGTTAGCAACACTCCCGGTTTGACCCCGTGAGCTCACCTATACGCTAAGGCAACGCTGATATAGCCCCTCAAGGCTATCAGCATAAGTAGGGAAAAAAGAACAACCTCTTAACACCAGTTGGAGTCTGCCCTTGTACCTGGCGTCGCTGGTGACTGGTGGTTTTTTATTGGTTGTAGGACCTCTTGTAAGTCCACACGGGTAGGTACCATCGCCCTGCCTATTTCTACGGTGAAGTAGTAATGCGTTTCAGTCTGAAGGGTGGGGCAGCCGTTGTAACAATACTGAGACCTTAGAACTTATATCTCAAGGTGGGTGGCGCATTTACTTTGTAGATGTCTATGGGCTCCGGTAACCTCTTAACACCAGTTGGGGTCTGTCCTTGTACCAGGCGTCGCCGGTGATTCAAGTTCTGTATTGATTTCCAGCAAACAAACCACATACTTAGCGCACATAAGGTACAGTCACCCGTCGAAGTGCATCTGGTGCGAGCTGTGTGGCGAGTCCTACGTCTCCGAGACCGGCCTCAAGTGTCACCAGAACTTGGTCCATAAGGAGGTCAGTGTGTGGGGTGTTTTATATGAAACAAGTAACGCTGATTCGGTGGAGCATTAGTAAGCGGCCCTGACTGTTGCGTCGAGGGTCGTGAGTTCGATTTCCAGATCGGACAAAAATTTTGTGCGATGAACAGATTTTTTTTGTTCCTTGTCTGAGGTGTTTATTATCTATACGTTCATTATATCTATTATCTGGGGACTTTTTGGCGGGAACGCGGGGAGTGAAGTGGTGTGATTTGCTTTATTTTTTCTATTTAGTGTTTCTTGAGGTTTAAATGTGTAATAACGGTGGTTTATTAACTGTTTAGTATTTGTGAAAGTGTACAAATGTGGGAAAATGAAACAAAACCGCTGGACGTAGCTTCTCGGGATCCTCCAAAAAGCCCACTGAAAAAGCTTCAGTAAATAACCACCATTTTACTGAGATTATATTTCATCCCGTGTCATCTCATCTCATTTCATTTAATTTCTCATCAGTTGATTATGTCTCAAATTAATCATCTTCATTTCATTCACTTCATATTATCATTTTTCTTAAAAATAAGAATATAAATTAAAATAAGACTTGACCTAAAGGTCTTAGTTACCAGGTCATAAAATACCTTAAAGAAAAATAAGTGTGTATGTCAGTCTCTGGTATCCATAACACAGAGAATGCTAAATTGGGGCCGAATGACTGTACGTGATTTGTTCCCAGTTATTATTTATTTATTTAGTAGTCCCATTTTTGTAAAACGAATAAATATTTCGTCTTCTATCTTTGAACAGACGCGATTTTTTATTTAAAAAAATTGATATCAGATACTTTGGCTGTAAAATATTATAATTTAATTGAAAACACATTCTGCCACAAACCGAATACCATTTAAAAAATGTTTACAGTTGAAATACCCACCGAACGCTAAATGCGCAAATTGTGAAACACGATTTCTGAATAATGAAGCCTATCGGACGCACAGCATGTCGTGCAACAAGTCGGCGAGCATGCCGGGCGCTGCGTGCGCTCACTGCGGCCGCAGCTTCGACAGCAGGTCGTCGTTACGCGAACATCTGTTAGAAACTCACGGGAACAAAAAGAATGATAAACTTTACCCCTGTACCAAGGTGAGTCGACTGGATGTGGAGCAGCATATCATCTTCTAACTAATCCATAGACACAGCCCACTGAGTTTTTCGTCGGACCTTGTCAGCGATTCCGATTCGGTGGTAGATTATGGGTAGCACTGCTCTTGCTAGGGCCAGTATGATCAAGTTCTCTCAGGTTGAGCCCGCGAGCTCACCTACCCGTCCGGGCGTACCTGGAATAGCCTCATAGGCTACCAGAGAAAAGGGAAAAAAAATAGACGCATACATTCTGGTGTCGGAGCGACGGTTACGCGTGAGTATTGACCAACTACAATAGTTTTTTTTATTGCTTAAGTTGGTGGACGAACTCACGGCCCGCCTGACGTTAAGTGATTACAGGAACCCATAGACATCTACAAATGCCGCCGCCCATTTTGAGATATGAGGTCTAAGGTCTCAAGTATAATTACAACGACTGCCCCGCCCTTCAAATATTGCTTCACGGCAGAAATAGGCGGGGTGGTGGTACCTACCCGCGCGGACTCACAAGAGGTCCTACCACCAGTAATTACGTAAGTCTGTCCGCTAAGGCTACGTTCACACATAGTCTCCGGGTATACGGTACCCGTTTTAACGAATACGACAAAAAATTATGCTTTATTCACACATAGGCACCGCGTAACTTTCAACCTATCCGTCATTACTGGATACGATGTTCACAAGCAAATTCGTAGTATACCGCCGCTATTCTACCAGGACGAAACTTGTTTGTCTAGCTATACCGCCCGCCGGCCCCCTCACCCCCGCATAGTTTCTATCCGGTAAAATTATACGGAACCATGACGGATACGTATTCCGCTCATCCAGTGTTCGATAACGAAACGGAATGTCGTAATTTACCGGATCGTTTTTTTTTACTGTATACTGAATACTGTACCATATGTGAAGTCGCTCATACATGCTCCATCGAAGGAAAAAAACGTATCCGACAAAACGGACCAGTAAAACAGAGACCGTGTGTGAACGGGCTCTAACGGGTGTTGCTCGCTCCGGGCATTTCAATATTGCAATAATTGTTACGTTATAATACTCAGAGTAAAAATTAATATTTAAAAAAAACTAATACTAAAAAAAATACGTGTGGCACTCGGGAACTGCCGCGGTAAAGCTATGGCATAACATTTTTTATTAACTTATGCAATTATAATTAGACAATGATAATTTAATATTAAAACAGTAATAAAACAAGACCACGCTATATTAAACATTAATAAAAGCAAAACCTTAACTCACACTCATAAGCTAGACCGCGCTAGAGAGAGAGAGAGAGACGGGCAGACTTTTCATGATGCGCATGCAGTGCGACGTCACGCCGCGCGCTTATTCACAAACACTACACAAGCGCAACGTGTGAATGGGTTGAACGCGAGCTACATGGTAGGCGGAGTGAGGGGTGTAAGGTTTTTTTCGTTACGAAATTTCATGATTCCGTTCTCAAGCCGCGCTCTAGGCCCGCGATAAAATCTATGCAATAGCTTAAAAAGAAGAAAAAAGACATGCCCGCTGAGTTTCTTTCCAGTTCTTCTCAAGACGGAGGCTAGTTTTTGCGAATTGGCGGTAGTTATTTTTGACGTTCAACAAGTATGTACTTTCATTCATGTTGAATAAAGTTTTTTTGATTTGATTTGTTGTCGGCAGTGCAAGAAGACGTTCGCGCGTGCGTCGCGGCGGGGGGCGCACTACCGGCGCGCGCACGCCGCCCAGCGCGCGCCCGCCGTCGTGTGCGAGCGCTGCGGGAAGGCGCTGCCGGTACCCACCCGACATTCTACCTACTCATTTCTTTATCTCCTAGCTATTGTAGTAACGTCGAGATTTTTTGTTTTATTGCTCTTGTAGCCAGACAAGCGCACGGCCCACCTGATGGTGAGTGGTTACCGTCGCCCATGGACTTCAGAAATGCAAGGGGCAGAGCCAAGCCGCTGCCTACCGCTTAATACTCTCCACAAGCCTCGTTTGAAGAAGGACATGTCATAGCGCTCGGGAAACACCGTGGAGGGGAGCTCATTCCATAGCCGGATGATACGTGGCAAAAAAGATCTCTGGGAACGCACTGTGGATCACCGCAGCGGCTCCAGGTAGTATGGATGAACTCTACTCCGGTTATTCTAAATTAACCGAGCTAGTAGATGAGCTCACAGGGCTCAAACCGGGAGTGTCGATAACACTGGCCCTAGCAAAAGCAGTGCTTCGCAGAATCTACAACCGAATCGGAAACGCGACCCACTGAGAAGATCCGGCGAGAAACTCAGTGTGCTGTCTGTGTCTGTGGGTTAATTTACTCGGCGAACCCTTCGTCGCAAGCGACGGGTTCGGCCGGTGACCGGTGCTTGAGGTACCTAAAAGCACCGTTAATGGATCGAGAGGATCCGTAATTACGTGTTTAGAACTATTTACTATACAATCCACTTCTAACTCAGGTAGAAGAGTTTCAAAATTGTGGCTTTATTAGAACGACTAGTATTGTAAGCCCGCCCCGGTCACCGTCCTCACGGATCCACGACGAGCGAACTAACACATAGGGTTTCCATGATCATCCATCCATGACCCGTGTCTATACACAGCCCACTCAGTTTCTCGCCGGATCTTCTCAGTGGGTCGCGTTTCCGATCCGGTGGTAGATTCAGCGAAGCACTGCTCTTGCTAGAGCCACTGTTAGCAATTCTTTCAGGTTGCCAAGAGCTCATCTACCGGTTAATGAGTAGTTGTAATAGTCCCTTAGGTAGAGAAAAACAAAATAGATTGGTACCACGACCCTGGTCGTTTTCATTGTGTAATGCCGAGTTTACATTACGAAATTAGTGTCATGCATGATGAGCTCAGTTTCACGAAAGTAGTTTCGATATATGCGAAAGTAATTTCGTTAAAAAATTAGTGTCGCGAAATCCACAGTATCGCAGTAACCATGGCGCCTTCAGCATCAAAGCTATAATTTGCTATATTCAATGTAGCTAAAGAAATGCTTATATACCTATAAACTTAAAAAAAGACTATCAGAAAAAAAAAAGTTGGTAGATTCGAGGATGGTCAACAAGAAGGCATTTAGGTGCAATGAAGTTAGTCTCTGAATTAGCAGATGAAGATCCTGAGAGTTATAAAAACTATTTTCGAATGAGTGAAGATAATTTTGATTTTTTACTATAGGTGTTTCGGGACCCTTGTCATTGATATTCATTAATAAGATCTATATTTTTTTCTGTATTCCATCATTGGTTTGCCATTTTCAACGCTTGAACCGCGTCCGAACTAACAATACACACGTCCGCACAGCGCAGGCCCTTTCGCGACATTAGTTTCACGTCGCGTTTACACTATGAAATTAGTTGCATGACATTAATTTCACCAAAAAATCGCGCAGGGCACGAAACTAATTTCCATGCATGAAATTAATGCATGCATTACGAAAGTATTAAATTACACGTGAAACTGTTAGTAAAACTGTGTCACGAAATTAATTTCACGCCACTAATTTCGTAATGTAAATTCGGCTTAACAGTGGTATATTCTAGTTTGAAAGATGAAACCGGCCTCATGTCCCAGGATTGCGCGGCGCTCGCGTCGAGATGTCCGCGGGCTCCACTAAATACTCACCGTCGCTCATAGTCAAGTCGCCGTCAACAATTTTTTTTTTTTAAATATTGATAAATTAAGGATATTAAGATATGACGGACTTGGCTAGGTCCTTGGTATTTTTAAAATGATTTTTAAAAACATCAGCGTTGTTAATGTAATTCTCTTCATCATTATAATCACATTTGAAGTCGTCGTGGCCTAAGGATACGACCTCGAGGATAAGACGTCCGGTGCATTCGTATGTAGCGATGCACCGGTGTTCGAGTCCCGCAGGCGGGTACCAATTTTTCTAGTGAAATACGTACTCAACAAATGTTCACGATTGACTTCCACGGTGAAGGAATAACATCGTGTAATAAAAACCAAACCCGCAAAATAATAATTTGCGTAATCACTGGTGGTAGGACCTCTTGTGAGTCCGCACGGATAGGTACCACCACCCCGCCTATTTCCGCCGTGAAGCAGTAATGCGTTTCGGTTCGAAGGGTGGGGTAGCCGTTGTAACTATACTGAGACCTTAGAACTTATATCTCGAGGTGGGTGGCGCATTTACGTTGTAGATGTCTATGGGCTCCAGTAACCACTTTACACCAGGTGGGCTGTGAGCTCGTCCATCGTAATAAGCAATAAAAAAAAAAAAAAAAAAATAATTGTGATAACAATTAAGACTCACTTTTCCAATAAATTCCATTTATTACATTTCAAGTGTACAGCGATGACAACAGAGAGCTCCGCTCCATTCGGCTGTTCGAGACAGAATGTTTTGTGCGACAATAGTAGCTCGTATTTATAGTAATTTAGTCATGAATTCTCTTGACTACCGTCTCTAACAGTTGTTGACATAGGTAACATTAAGGAACAGGCCCTGTTGTTTCATGGGGCCCGGAGAGCGCCGCCTCAGGGGGCCCACCTTGTGATCGGAGGCGTTCGCGTCGAGATCGAGGCGACCGGATTACGGTACCTCGGTCTCGTACTGGACGGTCGTTGGAGCTTCCGCGCTCACTTTGAGAGATTAGGTCCCCGATTGATGGCGGCCGCCGGCTCGCTGAGTCGGCTGTTGCCGAACGTCGGGGGGCCTGACGTGGTGGTGCGCCGCCTCTACACGGGGGTGGTGCGGTCGATGGCACTGTACGGGGCTCCCGTGTGGTGCCACGCCCTGACCCGCGACAACGTTGCGGCGTTGCGACGTCCGCAGCGCGCGATTGCGGTCAGGGCGGTTCGTGGATACCGCACCGTCTCGTTCGGGGCGGCGTGCGTGCTAGCTGGGACGCCTCCCTGGGACCTGGAAGCGGAGGCGCTCGCTGCGGATTACGCGTGGCGATGCGATCTCCGCTCCAGGGGGGAGCCGCGTCCTGGCGCGGTGGAAGTTCGAGCGCGGAAGCTTCAATCTCGGCGTGCCGTGCTCGAGGCGTGGTCTCGCCGCCTGGCGGACCCCGCCTACGGGCGACGGACCGTCGAGGCGATCCGCCCGGTCCTCTCGGACTGGGTGAATCTCGACCGAGGACGTCTCAACTTCCGAGCGACGCAGGTGCTCACGGGACACGGCTGTTTCGGTCGCTAACTGCACCTCGTCGCCCGGAGGGAGCCGACGCCGAAGTGCCACCACTGCAGTGGCTGCAACGAGGACACGGCGGAGCACACGCTCGCGTACTGCCCCGCTTTCGCGGAGCAGCGCCGCGTCCTCGTTGCAAAAATAGGACCGGACTTGTCGCTTCCGACCGTCGTGGCTACGATGCTCGGCAGCGACGAGTCCTGGCAAGCGATGCTCGACTTCTGCGAGTCCACCATCTCGCAGAAGGAGGCGGCGGAACGGGAGAGGGAGAGTTCTTCTTCCCTCTCGGCGCCGTGCCGCCGCCGTCGGGCCGGGGGTCGGAGGAGGGCGTTTGTCCAGCTCCAGCCCCTATGAGGAGGCAGTCTCCTCCCGGTGATGGTCACGGGGCGACCTAAGGGGGTTGAGACTGCGCCGCACGCTACCGTCACTCTAGCGCGCTGGCACCAGGAGGACGGGACGACGCGTCGGCGGCTGCGGACTGCGATGCGGTCCGCATTTTCGTCGTCGCTGTCGTCGCCGAACATACTGTTGAAGAGCAACCCGGTCGGCGGTGTATCGCGTTCCGACCCGGCAGGCTGGTTCTGGCCCAGCGGGGTATCCCGGAACACCAGCGGCACCGCCCGGGCGGCCTGGTATGGCCGCCGTACCGCGGAGACTGATGTCGTTGGTCGTCGACTATCGCCTCGACGACCCGTCGGTCGGGCGTCCTCGGGGTGGCGCCGCGTGTCGGGTTGTAGTGTTAACCGCGGGAACCCCCCTAGTCTGAACAGGTTCTGACCCCGGACGGAGATCGGACGTCGGGTGTAAGAGTGCAGGGGAGTCGTTTAGTGGGTGGGCCCTAAAATCCCTGGGCCCGCGATCTGCTCTCAACACCTGCAGATCGTTGAGTCTCACATACCCCGCGCGCCCCCTAGGCGCGGGGACCTCGTAGGAGGTTCGGCCCCCGGTCGGACAAAAAAAAAAAAAAAAAGGTAACATTAAGGAAACAGTTAACTTATCTATTTTAGTTCACTAAATAGTAACGTTAAAAAAAAACATTCTAAGAGACTAACAGTATCCAGTGTACAGTTTTACCATTACCGAACCGATTACCCGGTAATGTTTGTGAGTCCGTTACGTTTCGTTTGTAGAACACGACCATACTGAGGTACCACATGCGCACGCACACGGGCGAGCGACCCTTCCAGTGTCCGGACTGCCCCAAGGGCTTCGTCAAGCAGTCCTCACTCAAGGTGAGAGACGGTGTGCTCTGTGGCCCTAATCTCAGAGTGTATTGTTTGAAGTCCTGCCCCCACCCTACAGACGTAAGGAAAAAAGAAACTTACACATTCAAACCCCAACATACCCCCATGTCTTCTGCCTCAAGCCAAGTAAGCTCAAGTTAAACAAAGAGTATTATGTAGGGAGTCTTGCATTATTGCAACTATTAATAGTTTTGAAGTCGTCGCGGCTTATAGGATAGGACGCCCAGTGCATTCGTATCGAGCGATATTCATATGCTGATATTCGAATCCTCCAGCTAATTTCTTTAATTAAATACGTGCTTAACAAATGTCACGATTGACTTTTAAGCCGTCCGGAACAATACCGTGTAATAAAAATCAAAATTATATGCCTAATTACTGGCGGTAGGACGTCTTGTGAGTCCGCGCGAGTAAGTACCACCACGCTGCCTGTTTCTGTCGTGAAGCAGTAATGCGTTTCAGTTTGAAGGGTAAGAGAGCCGCTGTAGGTACTCTTAAAGTCCTTAAAATTCATATCGGCATTTACCTTTATGTAAGCAATAAAAAAAGTTTGAATAAAAGATAGTGATGGATCAAACAGACTCATTAGAGCCGCCGTCAGACACGCTACCTTCATATCAACGATTACCTTTTCGACTTAAAAGCAATCACAGACGTGATTCCGTAAAACTCATGGCAACATGTGTCGGTACGTAACTCGGAGTGGTCCCTGGACAGAGCCACTCGACGGTGCACACGAGCGAGCGATCGTTCGCCTGCGAGCTCTGCCCAAAGACCTTCAAGTGGCGGTCCGGTCTGCGCACCCATCAACAAACCGTACGTAACAACATCTCTAGAATCGTTCTTCTAATTTCAGCGTAACAAAACTATTATTTATTTACTAGCTGACCCGGCAGACTTCGTAGTGCCTCATCCGATAAATAAAAGACCTAAACTGTTGTAAACTTAAAACCAACAAAAAGAATCAGTCCGACGTATGATGACAGATCAAAGGAAAAACAAAATTGTTATTTTTATTTAATTCCGAGCATTTTCATTCATTTAAGGTGGGTGGCGCATTTACGTTGTGGATGTCTATGGGCTCCAGTAACCACTTAACATCAGGTGGGCTATGAGCTCGTCCACTCATCTAAGCAATAAAAAAAAAGTGACCTTTTAAACCTTCTCTGGATTTCCACAAATAATTCAAGACCAAAATTAGCCAAATCGGTCCAGCCGTTCTCGAGTTTTAGCGAGACTAACGAACAGCAATTCATTTTTATATATATTATTTATTTACTAGCCGTACTCGCCCGCTTCACTGCGCATTTAAAATTAACATTATTATTTATTGTCATTATTATTAGGTAGTCCAACACTCATATAAATATTAGCCTATCCGTTAAGTACATGTATTTTCTACACGGATACCAAGTTTCAAGTCCATCGGATGCACGGTTCAGTAGTTATAACGGAACATCCGTAAAAACCACCGTAGATTTATATATTAGTATAGATTACAAAGAGAACCAAACAGCCAACTCAACATAGTATAATAATATAACAATAATAAAAACAAAAAAATTGTGTAATTTGTGTAATATTCGAATTAGATAATTAGACCAGATTCAAAAAGTGTTGTATACAAACAATACCTTATTTATGACAAGGAACTCGCATTTATTGCGAAATGAGACAAAGAGCAATGTAGGATCTATACTTTTAATATTATGAATGTAAAAGTATGTTTGTTTGTTTGTTTGACCTTATTTTACGTCGAAACGAAGCAACGGAATGCTCTATAATTTTCAAGAGATAGTATTATGTTACGAGAGTGACACAGGCTACCTTTTTCCCGAGAAAACATCTCATTCCCACGGGAAACTGTTTTATTATCCTGTAAATGTAAATCCATTATGTAAATTATGGACACCTTTTCTAGACCATGCAAGGAGGCCCCGGTAACAACTAGTATACTATAAGGCACCAAACAATCTTAGAATTATATTCTTAGTGTCGTCCATAGCTGAGTATCTAAGCATAATTATATTTAATTTATATGTAGCAAGTACATAAGTACATTTACTACCTTACAATAATGCTTCGAATTGATATAAATTATTATCCAACAGGTACATTTGGGTATAAAACTTCCTGCCAGAAGAAAAAACCAACCTCAAGTCGCAGTTCCAACGATTTTCTGATTATGTTCGACTCATTAACTTAATGTAATTAACAATTAAATTATTTCATATCAGTCTCGTGTTTTATTTCTGATCGATTTATTTTAGTTCATACGCAAGTACTATCTGTGAATGAGATAGAAACTACAGCAAAACTAAATGTATTGAAAGACGCGCACGTATGTTCGGGATCCACCAGGTGTAAAGTGGTCACACTGAGGGTGGATTCACAATTATGTCGTATATCGCCCGTCGTTGGTGGAGATAGCGGCGACGGCCGTGTCTACGAGAGCTCGCAACACAACGCCACTAGTGAGCCCTACGCATAATCTATGTATACAGCTATTGCAGGCAGCGCGTCATTTCATTTTACTAGAAGTACATTTTCCAACAATTGAATTATAAAAAAGAAAAAAGCTAAATACAAAAGTGTCACCTTAACTCTAAGCGTTCTTTTTATATTTTTTTATAGCTCTTTTCTTTAGCTTTAGGGTTATCAATAAAAAAGTTAGGAATTGTTTTTTTTTTCAATCTTAATAGACAAGCCGGTTAAGTATATACTAATTTCTCTCCCGTTCGCCAACCCATTCAATGAAAAATACGGAAGTACCTAGTTTTCATTCATTAATGTCAAAAATGAAAATATTTTATTGATTGTCGGGGTCACCAGTTTGGGAAGTCTTAAACGACAAACGGAAGATCTACCACCGAGCGGGTGATATTGCTCGGTAGACCGAAGGAAGGTCCAAATGTTGTTCGGAACTTGTCTATATGCAAGCTTATCTTGAAAATGTAAGCGAGATTCAGGCATCTGTCAAATATCTTGCTTTGTATGATGGCTACCGCCACAACATAAAATAATTATAAATCTTGAGGAGCCATTGATTATAATCCAATCATAATCATAGATAACTTTAGACACAAAGATTTTACAAAAAAAATTAAGAAACTTCACTGAAGTTCACTATGGCATTGACAGTTAACAAACCAAACTCAAGCTTCAACCACATTCCGCGCTTACAAAAAAACAAAAAAATAACCCAAAATGTAATACTATAACCAATTTCAAATACAAAATGAACATTTTCAGAGGCCTAGTAATTCTGTACATGTCGCTATTCGTACTGATATACTTCGGTTTTGTCGGAGCCCTGTTGTATGTTAGGAGCACATTCTCGGATGAGTACGTAGATATATTCGTATAAGGTGCCTTTCAGGCTATTCACTTCGGCACCGCCTTATGCTGTATGCTTTAGAGTTCCTTTTTCTATGCATAGAGTGCATTTTTTTCTATTCAATGCACCTTTTTTCTTTCCTACCTTAGCTGATAGCCTTGAGAGGCTATTTCAGCGTAACCTTAACTAGTAGGTGAGCTTACGGAGCTTAAACCTGACGACGTTGCTAACACGAACCCTAGCAAGAGCCGTTGTTCGCAGAATCTACCACCGGATCGAAAACGCGACCCACTGAGAAGATCCGGCGAGAAACTCAGTGGGCTGTGTCTATGGGATAATTTACTCGTCGAGCCCTTCGGCGCAAGCGACGGGTTCGACGAGAACGATGACCAGAATGCACCAATTGCCCATCTGCTTTCGAAATTTCATCTAATTTAATAACTTCTCATATATTGATCGAATATAAAAAGTTGTCTGAAGAATAATTTCATTTAATTTAAATCGCAAAATGAACAAAACGTGACTGTATCATAACGCACAATTGCAAGAATTACTAACGCCATCTATCTAGTGTCAACGCATTGATAAACTATAAACTTTATTCTATTACCATTTCGAGAAAGCGGCACGACACGAAAACCCTCTGGTCGTGGTCGCCTATCTACTACTTTCCCGATCCTGCGG
Source organism: Bombyx mori (assembly GCF_030269925.1). NCBI lineage: Eukaryota > Metazoa > Arthropoda > Insecta > Lepidoptera > Bombycidae > Bombyx > Bombyx mori. Next base: position 15,210,269 of record NC_085112.1, read on the forward strand.
ACCGAATGATAAACAGTCGACGTCGCCCTAAACCCGTCATTTCGGACCCTCCCGGTCCACTAACAAACAGTGCTTGTAGGTACTTCAAGTACCGCTCATCGTTCTCGTCGAACCCGTCGCTTGCGACGAAGGGCTCGACGAATAAATTAATCCATAGGAACAGCCCGCCATGTTTCTCGCCGGATCTTCTCAGTGGGTCGCGTTTCCGATCCGGTGGTAGATTCTGCGAAGCACTGCTCTTGCTAGGGCCAGTGTTAGCATCGTCCTCAGGTTAGAGCCCCAAGAGATTAGATAGGAAAAAAAAACTGCCTTCGTAGACTTCATTAACAGAAATTTAATTTCATCTTTCTTTTCAGCTTCCAAGTCTTCCAAGACGAAACATATACATGAGTAAAACAACGCTTCTTAAAATACCACTTTATTTTAATAAAATGTAAAAAAGGCACGTAATTAATAAAATGTAAAATGGACGGTTCATTCAGAGGTATATCTTTGACATTCTTAAACACGAATTACATAATTGTCAAACACAAAGATTTATATACATCGTGTTTCTTTTTCTTTTCTCTTCTTGTTGTAAATATTCTCAACGATTTATATACAGAATCAAATAGTTGAAGACATGAGTGGATGAAGGAGATATTATGATGCAATTTGTTAATTTTGAAAAACGGGTAACAAACTTTTGTTACTTATTTTTGAGATATTATGGTGTTTGTAGCTGTTATTTTTATTATTTTAAGCGTGAAATTATAGTACTTCCATATCTTTACCAATATGTAGGATATTGTTGTTTAGAATCGTTTAAAATTAAAGAATACGTTAAGTGCCTATGTCACTTTCATTTGATAATATTTTTTCTTCGTACATAAATACTTCATCACATGCAATTTCTAAAAATAGCCTTTAAGCCCAGCGTTTAACATCTAATATGGTTTATAAGCACATGACATCTTCATTCAATGTCAAAACTCAAAAATCTTAAAAACGGTACTTATCCCCTTCATCCACTCGTGTCTTCAGTTAATAAAGTCAACTTAAAATCTACCATATGTTACTAAGCGTTCAGTTAGGGACGAGTGCGGACTCAACAGAGCGAGTATCCCCAGCTGAACGCTACTGTCATTGTCCAAACAGTCGCAACTTTTATATCGAGGAGTGAAAGGCTATTTGTTTTAAACGACATCTCACTTAACACGCGACATGTATTTTTGTAATTAAATTTGCGTTTTATTACTACTAGCTGACCCGTCAGACTTCATAGTGCCTAAATAAAAGACCTAAACTTTTGTATAAAATAAACTTAAAACGAACAAAAGGAATCCGTCCGACGACGGGGGACACGTCAAAAGAAAAACAAAATTGTTATTTTTATTTAATTCCGAGCTTTGTCTTAGTTATGTACCTTTTAAACCTTCTCTGGACTTCCACAAATAATTCAAGACCAAAATTAGCCAAATTGGTCCAGCCGTTCTCGAGTTTTTAGCGAGACTACCGAACAGAAATTCATTTTTATATATATAGATAGATAGATTAGTATCGACAATTCGGTGTTTTTAATTGAACTTTAACTAAGTTTACTTCATCCTCATAGCTGAAGAAGTTTTTTTGTTATGATATTTTTTTTCCAAATTTTAAGCCATTTAAGGCTCTCCTGTAGATTTGCAAAATGTCGCTTAAACCAAACAGCCTCTCACCTCTCGATATAATTATACAAATAAATGAAATATTTGTTATGTCGAAATAAATACATTAAATCTGGTTATTTTCAAATTTAATATTTTTAAGAAACATAAGATTCGTGCGTGTAAATAGAAAATAATTGGGAGGCGCCTCCACTGTGGCCAACCCTAGCTACTACTTCGTGAATGATTAATGTGACTTCCTCAAGTACTCAACACGTTGTACACTTTGCGACCCACCGGTGGGCCTAGCATACCATACCGTTCGGGCCAAGCCAAAATCATAGAATCAGTACCTAATTTTTATCAATTTGAGATTTCCATCATAATATTTATAAAATGCTCTAATTTGCACTGAAGACAAAAATTAGCGACTTTGATCGTTTCGCTTAGATATTTTAAAAGGCTCACGGGTGACCCTCGCGGCCCGAATGGTTCAGTAAGATAAGGCTCACCGGTGAGCACCGCGGCCTGAATGAAAATACTAAATTTTAATACGCTTTTTTTCATATGGCGTTCAACGTGTTAGACTTGACCTAAAGGTCTTAGTTACCAGGTCATAAAATCCCTTTTTTAAAAAGTATGTGTGAAGCACGAGTACTGTTTTGACGCTTCCCGTACTCTGACAAGTGACATTGTCAGTCTGTGCTATTGTCTATGACAGCCCAGCTCGTTTGCTGACACGCAGGTGGGAGCGCCGCGTACTATCAACACTCTGATATATGTTTCAGAGTCATCTATATATTTGTTGAAATTTTTATTCCGTAAATCAGAGTTACGTAGCGTACGTAACATGTCTCTACATCACAAATAAAACCAGTATTCACACTACTATCGTGCAAATTATTATAAAATTATTGTTACGTAAAATCTAAAAGTACTTATACAACAATACTAAAATATCATACAAATAAAAAATGCAATGTAACAAAAAAATGGACGGAAATCTTAATGTACATTACTTAAAAACATATTTTTTTTTTATCAGAAAATGACAAGATTGCAAGTGGTGCTAAAAGATTTAACCGAATACGATGGTATTCGGTCAAATCGAGGTGTGTCTGGCTGTCTGACGTTGCAGAGCGACGTTGCAGCATGACGTTGCAGAGCGACGTTGCAGCTTGACGTTGCAGAGCGACGTTGCAACATGACGTTGCAGAGCGACGTTGCAGCATGACGTTGCAGAGCGACGTTGCAGCTTGACGTTGCAGAGCGACTTGCAGCATGACGTTGCAGCATGAAGTTGCAGCATGACGTTGCAGAGCGACGTTGCAACATGACGTTGCAGCATGACGTTGCAGAGCGACGTTGCAACATGACGTTGCAGAGCGACGTTGCAACATGACGTTGCAGAGCGACGTTGCAACATGACGTTGCAGCTTGACGTTGCAGAGCGACGTTGCAGCTTGACGTTGCAGAGCGACGTTGCAACATGACGTTGCAGAGCGACGTTGCAGCATGACGTTGCAGAGCGACTTGCAGCATGACGTTGCAGAGCGACTTGCAGCATGACGTTGCAGAGCGACTTGCAGCATGACGTTGCAGCATGACGTTGCAGAGCGACGTTGCAACATGACGTTGCAGAGCGACTTGCAGCATGACGTTGCAGAGCGACGTTGCAACATGACGTTGCAGCATGACGTTGCAGAGCGACGTTGCAACATGACGTTGCAGAGCGACGTTGCAGCATGACGTTGCAGAGCGACGTTGCAGCTTGACGTTGCAGAGCGACTTGCAGCATGACGTTGCAGAGCGACGTTGCAGCATGACGTTGCAGAGCGACTTGCAGCATGACGTTGCAGCATGAAGTTGCAGCATGACGTTGCAGAGCGACGTTGCAACATGACGTTGCAGAGCGACTTGCAGCATGACGTTGCAGCATGACGTTGCAGAGCGACGTTGCAACATGACGTTGCAGAGCGACGTTGCAACATGACGTTGCAGCTTGACGTTGCAGAGCGACTTGCAGCATGACGTTGCAGCTTGACGTTGCAGAGCGACGTTGCAGCATGAAGTTGCAGCTTGACGTTGCAGAGCGACTTGCAGCATGACGTTGCAGCTTGACGTTGCAGAGCGACGTTGCAGCATGAAGTTGCAGCATGACGTTGCAGAGCGACGTTGCAACATGACGTTGCAGCTTGACGTTGCAGAGCGACGTTGCAGCATGACGTTGCAGAGCGACGTTGCAACATGACGTTGCAGCTTGACGTTGCAGAGCGACGTTGCAGCATGAAGTTGCAGCTTGACGTTGCAGAGCGACTTGCAGCATGACGTTGCAGCTTGACGTTGCAGAGCGACTTGCAGCATGACGTTGCAGCTTGACGTTGCAGAGCGACGTTACGACGTTACGTTACAGCATGACGTCGCGACGCCGAAAAGTTATCGGAAAGTTATGGTTAGTACATAATATTTTCTAAGCGTATAACGTAGACACGCTTGTGGTACAATCTAAGTTAACACACATAAAAAGTATGTATCAATTTGATGTACAAAATCAGTCTAAATAATGAATAACAGAGAATGTAGCACTGTACTTTTGGTGCGCGACTCTGGGTTGCTAACCAAGGTGAGAGCGGCTCATTGAAACATCGGCGCATGTCCTATATCCATAATATCATGTAAACTATATTTCTGGCGAATAAAGATTTTCTTCTTCATCTTCTCAGAATTCGATTCGCCTTCTAACAGAATTCGAGTTTTTGTCCCTACCTTAGGAGGTAGGGACAGACTATAACTGAAATCTCAATCCGGAGCCCGTGTCCGCGGGGAGGCGCCGCGAGCTGCTGGACACTGCACGTGTGACAGTCGCTCTTGTTCTGTGTGCTTAGTGCGAGTTTCTTAACGTTTTCGATAGCGTAAAAGTTAAACCAAATTTGTATGCAGTTGGAACAGCATCCCTAGCAGCAAACGTAGGCAAACGATCCCATTCCATACAAATATAAGCTAACTTTTACGCTATCAAGAATGTTAAAAAACTCGCACTAAGCATACTACTGTTGTAGTGATTGCTTTTAGAATTAATTTTTAATATCAAGTTAGTACCGTTCTAAAGGGTACAGCCGCTTCAGTTGAAGGTGAGCGTGGGCACTACCGCAGGCCGACCAGCGTGGCCACCAGCGCGAGCAGCAGGGCGGGGCTGAGCCCCAGGGCTGCGGCGCCGGCCAGGCGGCACTTGAACATGTCGATGCGCGTCTCCTTGTCGAGTATGATGTTCTGGAACTCTGCCTCCACGATCTGCCCGTCGTAGTACGTGGTGGGGTCCTCGAACGGGTACTCGAAGCCCTGCAGGCACTCGCATTTGTACCCGCCCGCCTCGTAGCCGCGGCCCAGGATCGGGACGCACTGCAAACAGCAACACGTCAGTTCGGGACACGCACGGGGCGGGGGCGACCCCCTAGCGCTTTTTGTGAGTAAAAAGTATATATTGAAATGAAACTTCTTTAGAATCGTTGTGATTTCAAACTCGATGAAACGAAATGAAACGAAACGAAAAATATTTATTTTTCTCAAAATTATCATGGGGGCTAGGTGGGGGAGGAAAGTCCTCGAATGGAGGCCACGAATGGGTACCAGGAGCGTGGGGCGTCCTCCAACCAGGCGGGAAGTCGTTGGATGTGGAAGGCGAAGGACCGCATTATGTGGAAGGCATTGGGGAAGGCCTACGTCCAGCAGTGGGCAGATAAGAGCTGATGATGATGATGATGATGATGATGGGGGCTATAGTATGAAAGATGCTAAAAACAAAGCAATTTCGTTTTTTTTTGTTCTTCGCCATGGGATAATATCAACATACACAAAAATATTTTGGGGTCATAATTAAAAAAATCCCCGACCGCTGCCCTAGCGCGACCCTCTCACGGGGCGGGGGCGACCCCTCACGCGCGGCCCTCTCACATCTACTCACATAAGACGAGCTCCTGTCGCATTTATCCGTTCCCTTGAATGCGTTGGACACGTAGTACTTGTCCGGGCACTGGTTGATGTCTAGAGACAGCAATGACATCGTCACCGCAACCGCACCTCTATAAGCAATAGATACCATATTTAACGGTAAGAAGACATTGTTTTGTGAATGAAGGAAGTGGCAGGCTCGTCACTCCCGACGTGAAAGCAGTATCAAATCGTCTTCTCGCATTAAAACTGTATAATCTCAAAACTTAATTTTACAGGTTTAAGAGTGTTTTAAAGGCTTAACATGTGATATTTTTTATATTAATCATCTTTGCAACATTAATTTTTTATTTATGACCAGTTACATTATCTGTCTTATAAAGTAAGATAAAATTATGTATTAATTTTGTTACTTAAACTCAAAACAGGTAAACTAAAAAAAAAAAACTAAACGACGCTCTTTTGACAGTATTTATGAGAAAAATATTGGTGATACCAAATGATTCCGCATATTAACTCAATTTCGAATATTTTTAGAAATTGTACACTTTTAATGCGAAAAGACGAAATATCGATCGAAAACACATTAATAATGCTCTGTACACTGCACATACGCAATATAACTCAATTAAAGATCAGGGGTCAATGTCTTTACTATCCATTGCCGGTTTAAGAAATATTATATATTTACTGCAACATGTATATACACGATTTACCTATAATATTTAATATAGTGATTTGCTTATATTAAGATTTATGGACTGTACTTTTTCGACTTCTCTCTAGACAGAGGGCGACAATTGAACAATGACGTCATTGTTTAAGTGCGCGCGTTTGTCGGGAGAGTAGCAGAGCGCGTACTAACTTGAACTCGAGTTTGACTTTGACGCTGTCCCAGCCGAAGAAGGGCGCGGCGTAGGTGACGGCCCACTGCGGCACGCGGCCCCCGCAGTCGTAGTAGGGCTGCGTCCAGTGCCCGTGGCGCAGCGCCGCCGCCCGGTACCAGTGCGGGAAGCGCTCGTAGTGCTTGAGGTACTTGCCGGCCTCCGAGTCGCGGATGTTCATCTTGAGGAAGTATTGCTCGAGGCTGTCGAAGTTGCTCGACCAGCGCTGCTTCAGGAACTGGAACCAGGGCTTGTTCGTGTACACTTCCTCTGTGTACGCGAACACAAGGGAAAGTTAATACATTTTTTTTTAAATTACAACTTAAAACGTTGCTATTCGAAACCGAATGAAATGACATACTTGAGTTAGATTTAGTTTGAAAATATATATTTTATCGTCTACACGTTTCTTTAACATAATCGTACGTCTACTTCTTTTTTTTTGGCTCCGGCATGGTTTGTGCATACGCCAGCGTCAAGAATTTATAATCCCATTTTTATAATTCGCTGTTTTAATTATTTACAGTTTATGAATGTGGCGGTAGCCATCAAAGAACACAAGATATTTGACAGATGCCTGAATCTCGCTTACGACATTTTCAAAATAAGCTTGCGTATATACAAGTTCCGAACAACATTCGGACCGTCGGTCTACCGAGCAATATCACCCGCTCGGTGGAAGATCTTCCCTGCGTCAATTAACCTTCCCAAAATGAATAATAAAGAACGAAGGAAACTTAAGCAATTGGCATGAAATTAAATTAGATGACATGTTAAGGTATGGTATAATCTCAGTAAAATGGTGGTCATTTACTGAGATTTTTTCAGTGACTTTTTGGAGGATCCCGAGAAGTTACGTCCAGCGGCTTTGTTTCATTTTCCCACATTTGTGCACTTTCACAGATATTGAACAGTTAATAAGCCATCGTTATTACACATTCAAACCTGAAGAAATACTAAATAGACAAAATAAAACAAATCACACCACTTCACTCCTCGCGTTCCCGCTAAAAAGCCTTCATCTATATGTAGGTTTATTTACAGTTGGTAGCGTAGTCGTAGGGATGGGACACAAATGAGAGACCTGTGGAGTTGAGTCGCGCCAGGTCCTCGAGACGGAACTTCCTCACGTTGAGCTCGGTCTTGTAGGCGAAGGGCGCGAAGTACGTGCGGTTCGGGAACTTCTCTCGGTCCCAGTACGTGCCTGCAACCACCACCGGCTCAGATTAACAATCATTAAAAAAATTTACATTATGAAGTCGTCGTGGCCGAAAGGATAAGACGTCCGGTGCATCCGTGTTGAGCGATGCACCGGTGTTCGAATCCCGCAGGCGGGTACCAATTTTTCTAATGAAATACGTACTTGGCCAATATTCACGATTGACTTCCACGGTGAAGGAATAGCATCGTGTAATAAAAATCAAAACCTACGAAATTATAATTTGCCTAATTACTAGTGGTAGGACCTCTTGGGACTCCGCACGGATAGGTACCTGCCTGTTTCTGCCGTGAAGCAGTAATGCTTTTCGGTTTGAAGGGTTGGGCAGCCGCTGTAATTATACTTGAGACCATAAAACTTATATCTCGAGGTGGGTGGCGCATTTACGTTGTAGATGTCTATGGGCTCCAGTAACCACTTAACATCAGGTGGGCTGTGAGCTCGTCCACCCATCTAAGCAATAAATAAAACATGAACCATAACTAGGAAAATTTATATTAGTTTCATTGAGACTTCATGAGTTCCGTAATAGCATGCACGTCCCGGAGAGCCGCCATGCACGTCTACAACATTTACGCTATGCGGTCCATGGACTCCACCTACCACCGCGTGCTCGCGCCACTAAAACTCAACAAAGAGCTCACCGGCGGACCAGATCTTGGAGTCTCCGAGCACGATGGCCAGGGTCTCGCCTATCATCTGGTCTTCGGTCAGGGGTTTGTCGGCGACTCGGTTCCCGCTGAACACTTCTTGTGGATCCGACACCTGCAAGCAACGAGAACAGTATGTCAAGCACGAAAATCTATAGAATTCGTAACACGAAAACGGATCATTGTGTAGAGCGTGGACTGTACTGGTCACTTCAATAATCTATACTAATATTATAAAGAAGAAAGATTTGTTTGTTTGTTTTGAATAGGCTTCGAAACTACTGAACCGATTTAAAAAATTCTTTCACTGTTTGGAAGCTACACTATTCCCGAGTGACACAGGCTATAATCTTTTTTGAAAAAATTAGGAATCTTTACTAAAACTCCAATAATGTAACCCAAGGTGTAAAAAAAATACCTAAAATATTCTTTACATCGCGTGCCCTGCGAAAACTATTGATGATGAATAAAATAATGTACTACGACTTTGTAGAACACATTATTATTTACAAAAAGTATCACGATAGCATATGTCTAACTATTATAGTTATGCCGCAATGAGTGTTCTTTTATTTAAAAAAATAAAACAACGTCAAATTTCGTTGAAGTTTTTGTTAAAGACCCGAACGGACCCGGAGCGAGCCGCTAGTTAGATATATTCAAAGAGAAGGTCATTTTTATTTTATTTTAATGTAGTTACAACACGTGCACGTACGACCTGAATTTTTGATTGACTTACAATGAATGTTTTGCCACAATTATTATTTGTTTCAAAATTCAAAAAAACAGTCATACAAACTTCGGTTCGGTTTCGGTTTGAAGGTTGGGGCAGCTGTTGTAATTATACTTGAGACCTTAGAACTTATATCTCAAAGTGGGTGGCGCATTTACGTCGTAGATGTATATAGGCTCCAGTAACCACTTAACACCAGATGAGCTGTGAGCTCGTCCACCCATCTAAACAATAAAAAAAAAGAGAGAGAGGCGACATCTAGTGGCCGGCGGCTACCTGCAAGAACGCGCTGATGAAGTTGGCCAGCCTCAGGGCCATCTTGGCTTGGTTCTCCAGCTGCTTCTCGACTCCGAACGCCAAGTCACCGTTCAGGACCAGGTCGCTGGGGTTGTACCTGAATTATTCATTTAATTAGACGAAGGCTTGCTGACAAGAGCTATAAGGTTAAAGACACGATTGTAAATGAATATGCAATTTCAAAAAGGTCACATCTCTAAAAATGTAAAATGTTCAGGAAATGAAAAAAAAACTGATTATTTTCTAAAGCAGTGTAAAATTTAAAATATTAACTTTTGATATATATTTTAGTGTTAGTTAGCAATTGAAAATTACTGGAATTATTATAAAATGGGTGTAGGTAAGCCTCAAAACTACATGTATATGAAAAAACGTATTTGACAAAATATGCGACATGTGCCCTTTTCGAAATTGCATATTCAATTTTAAATTTGACTAAACGAAAAAATGATGTCAGGAGATACCTAAACGTCTATTTTTTTTACGCCAATTGTAATTTTGCAGGTTTCATTTTTATTACACGATGTTATTCCTTCACCGTGGAAGTCAATCGTCAACATTTGTTGAGTACGTATTTCATTAGAAAAATTGGTACCCGCCTGCGGGATTCGAACACCGGTACATCGCTACATACGAATGCACCGGACGTCTTTATCCTTTAGGCCACGACGACTTCAGTGTAGGCTAAGCTAGGCTGTGATAGAATGAGATAGCATATTTCTGAAGCTTTCATTTTACGTTATGTAATGGAATACAATGGTGAAGAAAATTCTTATATACAGGGTGCTTCACAAAAAGTATATCAAACTTGTAAATAGTGTTCTATTCGATTAATAGATTAATTGATATGACAAAAGCTGCCAAATAAATAGTTTCGGAATAAACAAGTAATTGATCGTAATTAATAAATAATAAGGTTAGTCACAAATCAAAAGATGCGAATTTGTATTTTTTGTGTTGTAAGCTTGTCCGAATCTGCTGATAGGTTACTCTTCGATCAGTCTCTATCATACACCGCACAACACTGATGTTATCTTCAGTCTTCGCCGTAGAAGGTCGTCCTTCACGGAGAGCATCGTGGAGATTGGTGCGACCACGTTTAAGCTCATTAAATCAGTTATAAACAGTAGCCCGAGAAGGGGCTTCATCGTGAAAGGCCAATTGAAGTCTGTCATAACATTCTTGTTGACTTAAATGACACCGAAAGTCATAAAAAATCATAGTACGAAAATTTTCTCGCGTTACATTCATACTGGCGTGACACAGATAAATTTCAATTTCCCGCCAAATCGTAAAACTAATGACAAATGAATGAAATTAGTACCGTACTCAATCATATTAGCAAAGAGTTCCATTTTGAAAATTTTAACTTATTTTTTTGTTATATTCTTTAAAAGTGGCCAGTTCTAAAAACTATCAGTATCGCCCTCGTATCGATCCCCTTCGCGGGAGCAGTGTGGACTGACCGGGAGCAGTTGTCCGGGCGCACGCCGCGGATGAAGTTGAGCATCTCGTAGACGTTGGGTCGCGGCGCGTGCAGCGCGGCGGGCCCGGTGGCCGCCTGCACGTACTCGTGGTAGCGGTCCCGGTACACCGCGCGCAGGAACGCCGGCGCCTTCTCCAGCTCCGACGGCAGACCTTGGATCCCTGGGGACGCACGACGCCACATTAGCGCTCACCTAGTGTTTCGGCAAATGGGTTTCATTTCCTTATCAATTTTCTTTAATAGATCGAGTAAATGTTAGAACTGGCCTTCTTGGTAGGCAGCGGCTTGGCATTGCCCTTGACATTGCTGAAGTCCATGGGCGACGCTAACCACTCACCATCAGGTGGGCCGTATGCTCGTCTACCTACAAGGGCAACAAAAAAATTTGTTTTTTCTGTATGTAACCATCATAAGTTTATTAAGAAGAATAGTTATTGCCGAATAGTTATATTAATATATATTAATATATATTAATATATATATATATATATATTATATATATATATATAGAAGAATACACAATTACCACAGTAAATTGAAATACGCTTGCGTTTTCCATAAAGAGTGTAATAATTGGAATAATTAAAAACAATGACAGACAAGTGACAATGATATTAGTCATACAAAGAAAATATAAAATTATTTATTGAGGTCTAAGGTTTATGGCGCGAACACCTAGGCCTTGCTTGACTTTTTGGCGGGAACGCGAGAAGTGAAGTTGTGTGATTTATTTTATTTTGTCTAATTAGTGTTTCTTCAGGTTTAAATGTGTAATAACGGTGGTTTATTAACTGTTTAGTATCTGTGAAAGTGCACATGTGTGGGGAAATAAAACAAAGCCGCTAGACGTAATTTTTCGGGATCCTCCAAAAAGTCCACCGAAAAAATCTCAGTAAATGACCACCATTTTACTGAGATTATATTTCATCCCATATCATCAGATGTCATTTCATTTAATTTCATCTCAGTTGATTAATTGTCTCAAATTCATCATCTTCATTTCATTTCACTCCATATTATCATTTTTCATAAAAATATGAACACAAAAATAAAATAAAACATGACTTAAAAGTTTTAATTACCAGGTCATAAAATCCCTTAAAAAAAATAGGCCTTGCTGATCTAGATTGTGAATGTACTACACGGGCAGTCCTCAGGCAATGCTTAGGTTTTGATGTCTATGGACTGCGGTAATCACTTCAAATCAGTAATGGTTTGTAAAATCTATAAAATAAATATTCACTGTTTTCAGTTTAGGTCTAACTAATAAGTTATTTCTGTATCAGCTTCAAGAGTGATCCGGTTAAAACTGAATAAAAATATTATTTCCCGTACTATTATTATACATTTTACATACATACACGAAAGAAATTTTATTTAATAACTTTTTTATGTCTAGCAATTCAACCGCTCTTCATGAACATTTGCACACACCTCACCATCGATACAGAAAAGGAGTTAAACACTTTTTATCCAGTAAAATTTACTCTAAAGGGATATAAGTTATTATGTACATCAATCAGAGTTAAGCAGCGAGTGAAAGCTAATATCTCATAATAGTTAAAACTCACATCCAATCTTGGAGCAGTCGAAGTTGTTGTAGTACTGGTCGGAGGTGGCCCGCTCGATGATCTCCCCCAGGTAGGGGCGGCGCACGATGCTGGGCAGCCGGTACCCGGGCCGGCAGCGACACTGGTAGCCGCCGCGACGGAAGCCCCACCCGTCCAACGGCTCGCACTACGCGAACAACAATTCAATATATTCAATCTATACTAATATATAAATCTACAGTGGTTTTCACGGATCTTCCGTTATAACTACTGAACCGTGCATCCGATTGACTTGAAACTTGCGTTAATGATGAGAATCTTTGTAGGGGTGAGAAATAATAATGTTAGTTTTAAATGCCCAGCGTAGCGGACGGGTACAGCTAGTATACTCATAATATTGTTACGCCGGTAAGAGCAACGCCATCTATCGTCGAATAGCAGAAACGAATATTAAAAGAGCCGAGAACGCTCAAGAAGTACAACCCCCTCTATTGTCAAATAGCGGAAACGCATATCGAAACTACTCGACTTGTTAGGAATGTTCTCAGTAGTTCTAGCAAGGGCGGATCCAGCTTTGGCGCCAGGAGGGGGTCACATAGTCGTGGGCAAGTTAAGAACTTATAATTTAATTTTGATAACAATAGATCATGATGTTCTTCAGTTAGTCCAAGTAAGTTCAAGTCCTGGAACTAGCTCAGGGGGGGGTCATGACCCCCATGACCCCCCCCCTGGATCCGCCGTTGAGTTCTAGGGATGTCGTATCGACTATAAAAGTTGCAGGGATGACACGAAGGCAGTTAGTAATCGGATCTACTCGAAGCGAAACAGCGAACGGATCACTTGAAGCGAAGTGGAAGAAGTAAATTAAGAAGTGTAATTCACTTCGTAATTTACTTCTTTGAGTGTTCTAAGTTAAATACCGTTTTAAATTGTAACAGTGTGATACCTTTTGAGTTGCTTTACAAAATCGCCGGTACATAACATCTTACATTTTTATTAAATTTCGACGCTATTGACTACTTCAAAATTTTACAAGATGCATAGGTATTTAAATATTGGAATATAATTATTATTAGAGGTAAAATAATATATGATAAGGGGGGTTTTGAGTAGACAGTATATAAATATAATACATAGTCAGTAGGAGTGGGTAATATCGGTTTTGCCGCGTATCGAATCGTATCTATATATCGAGTATCGATATCGGATATTGAATCTATATATTTTCTGAATCTATATATTGATGGATGCTAGTAGATTTTCTCGATTCATGATATTTGAGATTTGAAACGATACGATGATATAGTATTGTAGTAGATATAGATTCAAGTCAACGTTATACGGTTGGTTTTCTGATATCAATTTATAATAATAATATGATTTTAAAGTAATAAAAAGAACATGAAAATAAAAATATCAAAAAAACTTTCCTTCATGCTTTTACCAGGCTTAGGACCGGCTACATTATTTTTAGTTTTTAGTATTTTGTGTCTTAATTTAAAATTACAAAATATACCAAAAGAGTGTAGATTAGGTAGAATATTTCATAATACTAAATACATATATTTTAGGTAACATTCGCGATTTCGTTCGCGCCTAGGTACCTAACGTGAGTATTGCCTAGACGAAGTCTCGAGAAAATATCGGAGACGTATTTAGAAATTCATTTGATAATATTTATACATCATACACTACAAAATTAATTCAGAAATTTTATTATTTACTAAGTTTATGTTAAAATAAAAGTTTCTAAACTTTCAAAAGTTTAATACAAACACAACAAATAAACTCAATTATTTGGATTTAACTAAAAATAGAAAAATGTGTACTTTAAAAATCAAATACAAAAAACTTTTAAGTATTTATAAACACTTACCAAAAATTTTAGTTCAAGGTCAAAGCGCGTGAAATTAAATTCAACGGTGCAAATAGGCTATACTGCATTCTAATTAGGGTCGAAAGTTGAAACTTTTTTCCTAAATTGTATCCTGCTGATACACTAAGAATAATCTACAGACGTATGGACTTAAATATAAGGTTTATAATTGTATGGATAATGCCTGTTTCTGTTTCATTCATCATATGTGTGAGTGAGCGCACGATAGGGATATCGTCCGCTCACTCACTCTGGCCGATTCGATACGAACCAAACGAATATTTCTGATATTCACGAATCGGTACGATACGCCGATGCGCATCACATCGAGCAATATCGTGTATCGGCTGATATCGATATATAGATTTCGATTCACGAATCGGTACGATATGCCGATGCGCATCACATCGAGCAATATCGTGTATCGGCTGATATCGATATATAGATTTCGTGCGAGGCGATATCGGATTCAACGATATTGCTGCGATATATAGATATTGAATCTATATACGATTTATATCACCCACTCCTAATAGTCAGGTCATAAATTCTGTCACATGTTTAATTTAAAATAATTGAAACAAGTTTATTCATTATGTAACCATTCATATACCAAAATGAACTTAACAAAACATAGATTCTTATGACACTAAGTTTATTCAAAATGACCTCCGTAATTTTGAATACAAGCCTTCAATCTGCGCGGCCAGTCGTCTATCGCAGCACGAACGAGGTCCATGTCAATATCGGCGGCTGCCTTAATCAAGGATGTCTTGAGTGACTCCAAATTGGGATGAGGCTTTGAGCACGCCTTTTCCTCCAAGTGTTGCCATATCTTGTAATCTAACGGATTCAAATCTGGACTGGAGGAGGGCCAGTCTTCGTGCCGGATGAAGTCGATTTCACGCGCCGCCAGCCAGTCTTGTGTGCTCTTCGCTCTATGAGCTGGCGCCGAATCTTGTTGGAATACCCAGTGCCTGTTATTAAACATGGTATGAGAAACAGGTTCCACAAGGTTCGTCAGGACTGTATTTTGATACACAACTGCATTCGTTTTTACACCTTTCTCACAAAAATGTACCTCTGTTAAGCCCCAATAAGAAACTCCCAACCATACCATGACGTAGGACCGTCGAGGCGATTCGCCCAGTCCTTGTGGATTGGGTGAATCGTGACAGAGGACGCCTCACTTTCCGGCTCACGCAGGTTCTCACTGGGCATGGTTGCTTCGGTGAGTTCCTGCACCGGATCAGAGCCGAGCCGACGGCAGAGTGCCACCATTGTGATTGCGACTTGGACACGGCAGAGCATACGCTCGTCGCCTGCTCCGCATGGGAGGGGTGGCGCCGTGTCCTCGTCGCAAAAATAGGAAACGACTTGTCGTTGCCGAGTGTTGTGGCATCGATGCTCGGCGACGACGAGTCGTGGAAGGCGATGCTCGACTTCTGCGAGTGCACCATCTCGCAGAAGGAGGCGGCGGGGCGCGTTAGAGACGCGCAAGCCCGCCGCCGTCGAGCGGGGGCCAGGGAGGCGGATTTCGCCCAAGCCCTGGCCCTCTAAGTGTTTCGGGTCCCCCTCATATGTCGGTCTGGGGACCGGCGAGGGGGACCTAAGAAGACGTCGTGCAAGCTGCTCTGCACGCGTTTTACGCAAGAGCATCCGGGTGATGGAAGGCCGGCTATCCTCGACCCACGCTGGTTCTGACCCAGCGGGGTATTCCGTAGGATAGCTCACTCTAACCGGCGCCATCTAGGCGGGCTCCGGATAGCCTGCCGACCGAGAGGGCTGGTGGTCGTGGCGCCGACGACCGCCAGTCCGGCGTCCCGAGGGGGAGGGTGATGGGAGAGATGTGCTCCGCACTAAACACTTCACTTTCCCCCCTTTGCCTTTTCATGAGTTCTGTCTCATGTGAGGTTTGGACGTTGGTTGTTGAGCGACAGGAGGTTTTAGTCGGTTCGACTCCGACATGCTGCGCCCGCCGTCCCCAGTGGAGGGCGGAAGTCCGGCGATTTCCTCAATTTTTCATCCGAAAAAAGAATTTCCCGATATTTTTTTCCCGCGTACCGCTTCAACAAAGCGCGGCAACTCTTCAGTCTCAGGTCCATTAGACGAGCATTCAAACGATGTCCTGTTTTTCTTCGATATGCCCGAAGCCCTAAGTCTTCATTTAACACCCTTTTCACCGTGGTTCTACTTAACCCCATCTGAAGGGCCAACAGTTTCTGCTTACGTTTGGGATTTCTTTGAATTCGCGCCTTCACAGCTTTTATCACTGCTGGAGTCCTAACGGACCGAGGGCGACCCCTTCTTGACCTGTCATCTACACTTGAGTCTTCATTGTATCGTTTGATGGTACGATAAACGAATCTTTTGGTTATATTCCAATTTTTCAGTATGTTAAAAATTTGAATTGGCGCGTAACCGCAACGATGCAACGCAATAGCTGCAACACGGTCTTCTTTAAGCGTGGAGTGGCCATATTTAAAAATGAGTAAAATTCTAAAAGTATACATTTTTATTTTCATGAACAATTCGAAATTCGAATTCAATAAACTTTTTTGTGGCCAGCATTCTAAAAGAACAATTTTTACTGTGTGACAATACTTATGACCTGACTAGTTATATAACTCTATAATATGTAAATGAAAGAAACTAAGATGTCATGTAAATTTGTAAGTGGTTAATATAATGTTTTGTAAAAGTGTAAATAGAAATGTAAAACACAGTGCATTAAATTATATTTAAGTGTTATTAAAATTTTTGAGGCTATAAATAATTTCATTTAAATGTATCATAAATTTATTCAATGTTTCCTCTTTTTTTGTAATTTCATTGCAATCTTTAAAGTCTATGTTATTTATTCGACATATAGTCTTAAATTCATACCTTGTATTAAAATATTTTGGACAATGATATAATAAATGTTCCATCGTTTGTATGGTATTTGAATTGCAGGGACAAAAAGGGTCTTGTGTTATACGAAATCTGTGAACTTTATGGTAACCATGTCCTGAGAGAAATTGCGTTACAGCGAAATTTGGTGGAACTTTATCTATAAATTTCTTTAAGGATGTATAATCTGGAAATATCTGCTTGGTGTATTTACAATTATCTACTTCATTATACAGATTAGTAATTTCATTAGTAAGTGACTTTTGATTTATTTCTTTTACAAAGCTTATTGGGAATTTGGAATAATTAGTATTTGTTGGTGATCCAGCAGCCTCTTTTGCTGTTATATCCGCAAGCTCATTACCGGGTATGTCATTGTGAGCTTTAACCCATACGAATTTAATTTGTTGTCCATTCCTTTCTATTTCTTGGATGCATTTTAGAGTCATGACTGCATGTGGATTAAATGTGTTGCTATTGCATAAGCCTTGTAATGTGGAAAGTGAGTCAGTGACAACGAATGCACTTACTCGTTGATCTCTTACCCACTTGCAAGCTGTAGCTATTGCCAATTGCTCAGCTTAGTAGATTGAGCATGAGCTGTGCAGTTTAATTATTTTTTTATGAATTATATTTTCCGAATCCTGTATCACAACAGCAGCACCGACATTATCATCAGACTTGCTGCCATCTGTATACAGGTAGTATATAATTTCTGTATGTCGTAAGAATACTTCTTCAAGTTCGTTTTGGTCATTAGCTATGTAGTGTTTAACAGGCTTTCGGTTAACAGGGTGTAATCTCATTCTAGGATGTGCAGGGGTTTCTAAGGTTATATCATCTGGTAGATACGGAGAAGATTCATTTAGTTTAGTTTTTTCATTGTTTCTTACATACTTTAACGCTATTTTCATCATTCAACTTAAAACTAGCATATTTAATGTATTAATTTTTTAAAACTAAATATGACAATGATTGATGTCATTTTTAGGATTTAAAATTAATTATTGAAATTATTACATACCTGTTTTATTTCTAACGGAAACAAAATGGTCGTGGTATGTTTTTTTTGTTTTTGGAACGAAGTTCCTTATGGGACGATGCCGAGGGAAAACCGGGAAAAAACGTCCGTAACGTAAGATTTTTATTAGTAATGCACACAGTGTACGACTTAACTTTGTAATAACGTACAAAAAATAACATATTTTTTTATCATTCATTGACCTCGATCTCAGAGCAATCATTCGTTTGCCCAATACACTAACTCTTATGCAAACAACCGTGAATGAAGTGTACCACAATAAGTTCGCACGTTACCGAATGACCGTGGGTTGTTGCGAAACCTGCAGTTTTATTTTCTTTATACCTCGAATAGAACTTTAAATTAATATTTTTATAATAAGGAACTTCGTTCCTATCCGGTGTCCCACGACACCACACATCTTTTTTTTTTACCTAAGCTGATTGTCATGAGAAACCAGTTCAGCGTAACCAGGCGAGTAGGTGAGCTCACGGGGCTCAAACCTGATGTTGTTGCTAACACTGGCCCTAGCAAGAGCCATGCTTTGCAGAATCTACCACCGGATCGGAAACGCGACCGACTGAGAAGATTGGGCGAGAAATTCACTGGGCTGTGTCTGTGGGTTAATTTACTCGCCGAGCCCTTCGTCGCAAGCGACGGGTTCGACTAGAACGATGACCGGTCGGAGTCATGATCGCCGTCTCACCTCTGTTGTTTCTTTGCATCGAGCCGTCGATGCGAACTTGTTCGGTCGGTCGTTGCCCGGACTCGGAGGACACTGGTTTATGTCGATCCTCTCATAATCCATTTCCATCACCACGGCAGCCGTGTAACTGTTTAAGAGTAGAATTATTAGCATCTTCCAAGGAGTTTTTTATAGAAAATATCGTTTGTTTATTTGTTTATAAAGATTCGGATCGTAATCCATTGAGTTTGTTGACTCAGGTGGCCATAACAGTTTTCATTTGTAACAAGTGCGTGCTTTATTTGACTGTATAACGTCTGAAGGCACACGCAAAACATGCTTGTAATGGTGATTTGCCCCTGATGCAGATGAACATATGCTACACAGGGAGCAAACAGGTAGGTTTTCGGTAGGCAGTGGCTTGGCTCTGCTCCTGGCATTGCTGAAGTCTATGGGCGACGGTAACCACTTACCATCAGGTGGGCCGTATGCACGTCTGACTACAAGGGCAATAAAAAAAAAAACAAAGCTAAGCTGCTGTCAACCGCTTAGTACTATTTTCAAACCCTTCCTTTCAAAAACATGTGAAAATAATCAGGAAATACTGAGGCTAGAGCCATGAGGGAGAGAGAGAGGTAATGGCAAAAATATCTCTGAAAGCAAACTATGGAAAGAACAGTCAGACAGTAGTGATTAACTCTGCTGCGGTTGAGGGTGGTAACATAGAAAGGAAATGACAGAATCATCTCAAACAATTTTATGGACTTCTATTGACACAGTACCTTTACGAGGCTCAGCTGATTAAATAAAAAATACAGATCTATTTTATTACTAACCGAAAACTACAATTTAGATTTTAAATTTAAATTTAGATTTTACCATTCAAAAAGCATATTCCTATAAGTCTAGTTATTATTTAAGAATGTCAAATTACTGGCTGGGAGCATCATCTTATTCATTTTACCACGTAATGTACAGTATGTCTCATGAAAAATCTTGTAAAACATTTTATTGTTGACTGAAAGAGCATTTCAGTAGGATCATTATTAACACCAAGAAATGTTTAGACTATCCATGTCACAACATGTGATTGGTAGTTGATCGGTATCAAATGTACATAACCTAAGTATCACGTTGACTAATGTTATGAAACTTCAAACATTATGTAGAAGAATAGCATACATAAAAGACCTAATGATGAATATCCAGTTTCAACTTTTCATATTGTAGTTGAGTGTTGTAATCTATATCTTATGTAAATAATGAAACCCGGTCACATTCCCCTGTACAAGAAATTTAAATATAGCCATTATTTTAATTAAAATATTTGGAGGTAGTATTCTATTCATAAAATATTTTTAGGCCAGATAGAGTATCAACTTTGTACATACTTGTGATCAGCACTCACTCAACATACCCACTAATGACAATTTTTGTTCTTGAAACTGGGATCTCATGAATCTCATCAAGTTTGGTGCAGTATTCATTATTTTTAAAAATGGTAGTATAAACTCACGTGGGGTATTCAATATGTCTGAATTGCGTGTGTCGAGGGTATATATCAGCAACAGGCGAAACCGCACCCACTAACCACTTGCTCAGCCGACCGCAATCAAAGTATGGACGGGTCCAGTTCACTGGACCAGGAGTCTGTGAAAAGAGGATTATACTTTGAGGAGTGGAGTTTGACTACTCAACATATTGACTATGATGTAATTAGTTATACTATACTTAAATTAAAATATGGGGGTAATGATAGTATGACATATTAACTTAGTTTTAAATAACAAGTTATAGGCAGTTTCTGACAAAACCTTTGCTACGGTTTAAAGCATTTGATAGCATTGACTCTAATCTACTGAACTTATATTTTTAGGTAGGCATAAATATTAATATGCAGCTGAGATTAAAGATTCAAAAATTGTAAAAATAAAGTAAAAATTACTAATTAACTGGTACAATTAGAAAGTTTGTACTTGGAACATTTACTTTAATAAGTGCCAATCACAAAAGATTCTATTTTATTCAATTTTGTCAGTCCACTGCTGGAGATAGGCCTCCCCAAGCCTCCCCACAAAGATCAGTCCTGCCTGCATCCAGCAGATCGCCGCAAACCTCAATATCTCATCGCTCCATCTTTAGCATTATTATTATTATTATTTTTTATTGCTTAGATGTGTGGACGAGCTTACAGCCCACCTGGTGTTAAGTGGTTACTGGAGCCCATAGACATCTACAACGTAAATGCGCCACACACCTTGAGATATAGTTCTAAGGTCTCAGTATAGTCACAACGGCTGTCCCACCCTTCAAACCGAAACGCATTACTGCTTCACGGCAGAAATAAGCGGGGCGGTGGTACCTACCTGTGCGGACTCACAAGAGGTCCTACCAGCAGTAATTACGCAAATTATAATTTTGCGGGTTTGATTTTTATTGCACGATATTATTCCTTCACCGTGGAAGTCAATCGTGAACATTTGTTAAGTACATATTTCATTAGAAAAATTGGTATTCGCCTGCGGGATTCGAACACCGGTGCATCGCTCGATACGAACGCACCAGACGACTTATCCTTTAGGCCACGACGACTTAATAAGAATATCAGTGAAATTACAACAAACCTCATCATTCCCTGGTGGACCATGAAATGTGAATGTTTCGTTTGTATTGTTAGCATATCTGATCTCCACTTGATATGTAGTCTTAGTATCATGACGCCTTTCCACTCTGTCAGGTAACCACACCTTATACCACTCATTGGTCCTGTAGAATTCTGACGTATAGTCTTTCGATAAGCTATCTGGTTCGAACGCACCTAAATCTTCAATTATAAACGTGTTCATAGTAGATATTTTTTGTAAGTGTACAGGATCGTTGAAATCATCAGCTCGGAATGCTCTGGGAGCAAAACGCGGCAGGGTCTTGTTAAAGAACCCTCTGTACGACGAGGTATACGACATATTTGGGGAGAAATATATTGCACTAGCGTTTATGTAGGGATTGGCAGCCACATCGGCAACGGCCGAAAGGAAATAATACATCATACCAGGATCATAGGTATCATTGATGGCGGGTCTAATAAACCTGGTTTGGAGAACGAAGCTCCAGAAAAAAGCTCTATTCATGGCCATATTGTGCAAATGCAGCATCGCGGTACGGTTTGGGAATACCGGGTTGATGTTGATCTCTTTCACGTCGGGATGGTGAGAAACAGAGTCTTCGGAGAGGTATAAGTCATCAAGATGACTAATGTAACAATTTTCGCTATTAATCTTGTCCATCTTCCCTCGGACTTCGTCAAAAGCATCGCGTATTTGCCATTCGTACTGACCGGCCACACCCCACAACAATGCACAAAGCGATATTGCTAACAAACTGCAGTTTATTTTCTCCATTTTCTCTTAAACTATATGCTTCTTTTGCAGAATTATAAATTCAATGCAATAACAAACACATTTTAATACATAAACGCTTTGCTTTCAGCAGTTAATATTACAATGCAGTGACCAATTTTACTGCTTATCTATCTCTTAGGTTTATGGCGTTTCCTTTTAGATTTCGCCAATGTCAAGTGTATTTAATACTCTGCTTTCTATAGCGGGCTTCGTGAACGAGCAAGGTCACAGATATTCACTAAGAATTAAGTGAGTAGCTAAGAATGTTTGATGACAGGATCTCTGTTGATTTACCTAAAACAAATAAGACGCACACAATATATATACAGGGGTTAGTTCGATAAAAGACAGACAAACTACAGTTTAATGTTATTTTGGTTAATGAATGAACTAAGAATATAAACGAAAGGGGAGTTGACAAGGGAAAGAAGAGATTTGAGATCAATGGGGCGAGGAATATCAGGAGGAAGGAGATCATAGAGGGAGGAAGATAGACGAGGACAACTGAAAAACATGTGATTTGGAGAGCCTTCGTCAAGACCACATTCGCAAATAGAACTATCCCTGATATGAAGTTTAGCCAGATGGACGGGGGTACACGTATGGCCTAGCCTTAATCTACAGATCGTACTTGTAACGCGTTTATGTAAATCTTTGAAGTTGCAGAACCAAGGTCGGAGAGGAATAAAGCCTTGAATATCAGCATAGTGTTTACCTTTAGAAAAACTAGTCTTTTGCCAACAAGAATTCCAAGAAGAAAGCAATCGTTGTTTAGCTATTGGGAGTAAATCATTAGAATAAACTCTGTAATGATCCATACAGCCAGTTGTTGTGGCGTCTTTGGCACAAAGATCTGCAGTTTCATTACCTAAAATGCCACTGTGGCCAGGCAACCAAGCAAGGACAACTTCAATGTTTTTAGAATGGCAGCTGAAAAGTAAATTTTTAATTTTTAGTATGTAAGGAAATTTAGATTTTGATTTAAATTGGTTACCAACGATAGCCTGTAAACAACTCTTAGAATCTGTAAGAATAACAGATTTATTTAGATTATGGGACTCAATGAATGATAATGCTTCCAGAATAGCTATGGACTCACCAGAGAAGACTGAAGCTTGAGGGGGGCATTTAAAATTGAGAATCACATTGTATTTGGGAATCCAGACAGCGGAGCCAACACAACCCTGGTCTGACAACTTAGAAGCATCAGTGTAAATGATGAGCCAATCGGACCAATGTTTGGCGATGTATCTATTTAACTGGGAATTTGCAGAATGACATTTTTTTTCTATGCCGAGATCTAAAAGAACTTGAGGCTGAAAGATAAGAGCCTTAAAAGAGATGTCGAAAAGAGGAAATTTTTGATACTGAGATACAGGACAAGGCAGGCGAAGATAGCTGACAAAACTATTGAAAAGGCAGGGATAATCCTTGTGGTACCAATATTTATTAGAAGAGATAAAATCAGAAAGGATATGGAGTTTAGAGATAAGAGGATGATAAGGAGATTGAATGACTTTAAAAAGGAACCGGTCAGATAAGTATTGTCTTCTAAGGAATAAGGGAGCATCGCCGCATTCTACCTGAAGAGCATTAATAGGTGACGATTTCATAGCTCCACAGATTAATCTCAGACATTTAGATTGAAGTTTGTCAAGGGAACTCATAGCAGATTTGTTACAAGGGTCAAGAAGGAAAGTGCCATAGTCTAAGTGACTACGTACTAAGGCGTTATACAAAAGTTTTTGAGTATAGGGGTGACAGCCCCACCAGACACCAGACAAGGAACGCAGAATGTTAATATTTTTCTCACATTTTTTAACAATATGATTAATATGATGGACACCAGTTAATCTAGAATCTAATACAACACCAAGAAATTTCACATTGTCTACAACCGAAAAATTTTGTTGATCGTAAGATATTGAAACGTTGGGACAAGATCTGGACCGAGAGAAAACAACCACTTTGCTTTTAGGAATAGATAGGGACAGACCGTGGTCTGAGAGCCAGTCTTGGAGATAGCCTATGCCTGAGTTTAGGCGAGAAGAGGCCTCATCAATATTCTTAGAAGAAACGTAAAGTGCGAGATCATCAGCATATTGTAGAACTTGACAAAAGGAATTAACCGAAAGCTCTAAATCGTACGTATAAATACTGTAAAGTAACGGGCTGAGGACTGACCCTTGGGGGAGCCCCTTCCACAGCTGTCTGGGAGAGGAAGAATAATTTGGAGCACGAATATATACGAATCTAGGAGACAGGAGATTAAAAACTATGTTTACAATCTTCACAGGAATACTCAGCTGGAGCATTTTCTGCCTGAGCACTGGAAGAAGAACATTGTCATACGCAGATGACACGTCCAGAAAAACACCTACCAAAGACTCATTTTTAGAGAAGGAAATACGTACGTCTGTTACAAATATGCTTAAACTATCCATAGTGCTAAAACCTTTTCGGAATCCAAACTGAGATTTAGCTAATATGTTCCTATTTTCTACAATCCATTCCAAACGGTTCTTGATTAAATGTTCCAATATCTTAGCCATTGTACAGGACAAAGCGATTGGCCGATAGCTAGAAGGGTCAGAGCTGGGCTTTCCAGGTTTTAAAATAGGGATGATAATTTGAGTCCTCCATTCGTGAGGTGGAGTTCCAGATAAAAATATATTATTAAGAATGGAAAGGAATACCTGTTTTACAGAGTTACTGCTTTTGAAAATAAATGAGTATGGAATCCCATCAATTCCTGGGGATGAATCACTTAAACCCTCCAAGACAGCTGAAAGTTCCTCCCAAGAAAAAGGAGATTCAAAATCATCAGTAGGGTTACAGGGTAAAGTGGAGGGAAAAGTTTCTTCCAAGCAAGGTACAGAAGGAGGGGCTAACCTACAGGAGAAATGTTCAACCCAGTCAGAAGGATCGTTAGATGAGATGACAAGAGCAGGAACAGAGCAGCGATATCGTCTCATATTCTTCCAAACTTTAGAAGGAGGAGTAATAGGAGAGAGCTCCTCGCAAAAACGCAACCAACCAGATCTTTTCTTTTCTGATAAAAGTCTTACAGTCTTGGCTGCAATTCTCTGGTAAGAGATGAAATTTTCTGGGCTCATAGCAACCGAATAAACATCCTCCGCCTCTGATCTGTTCTGGCAAGCTTGAGTGCACTCAGAATCCCACCACGGGGGAGAAGGGATTTTACATCTAGCAGTGTTTTTGAGAGGTATAGAATTAGCAGCAGAAGAAAGAAGAGCGTTTCTGAAACATACGTAAGAAGAAAGGACATTGACAGGGTTAATCAAAGGAATATTCTTTATTTCTTGATCTAAATGAGATCTGAATTGAGACCAATCAGCTCTGTGAATATTAAATTTTAAGAGAGGTGGAAGGGAAGCAGTAGGAATAGAATGAAGGGAATCAGGAATTGACAGAATGATAGTAAAGTGATCACTACCATGAGTGGAAGAAAGGACAGACCAGGAGAGGCTAGAAGCCAAGGAAGGAGAAGTTAAGGAAAGGTCCACAGCAGTCTTTGGATTCTGAGATGGAGGAACTCTGCGAGTAGGGGACCCGTCATTCAGTAAACACAAATCAAGTTCATCACAGAGATCAAGAAAAGGAAAAGAAATAGAATCACAGTAATAACAGCCCCAAGATGTATGGTGAATATTAAAATCACCAAGGATAAGGATAGGTGGAGGAAGACTTATAATAATAGTTTTTAATTCAGAGAGAATAGCTAAGTTAGGTTCAGGGATGTAGATGGAGAGGAAAGAAATATTATTAACTCTAACAGCAACAGCAAAAATGCTATTACTGTGGGAAGGAAGGGAGATTTGTTTAAATATCACATTTCTAGATACTAAAATAGCAGAACCAGCATAACCATCTAACCTATCGTCCCGGAGACATGAGAAACCCGGGATCCTAAAGTTGGACCCGGGCTTAAGCCATGTCTCCTGGACAGCAAAGATAGAAGGTTTGTGTTTATTAATAAGGGTGATGATATCATTCTTCTTGTGACGAATGCTGTGACAATTCCATTGTAGGAATTTGGGCATTTTTAATAATTTTATTAAGCTCAGTAAGTTTAGATATGACATTGTTCGGTAGTTCAAAGTCCCCAAAACGGGAAAATATATTTAAAATTGTAGAAAGTAAGAGATCCAGGAGATTGTCATTGGGAGAAACATCATCTGAAGGATAGGCACTCCCATTAGGGAGACTAGAAGGGGGAGTACTAACAATAGCTTGATGAGCTTGCCTATTATAACCTGGACTGGATGCCGGAGCTGGAGGGGATTTTTGGGTACAGTAAGTGCGACGGTACGAGACTGAATTGGATATGGCTTGGGTGTGGGGAGAAGATTGGGTTAGGGTTTGGGAAGATTGAGTGGGAAACGGGGGGGGAGGCGTACGAGAAATGTCTGCAAAAGATCTTCTGACTTGTGGAAACCTGACTGATGCTTCATTGTATGAGATATTTTCTTGTGACATCACCAGTTTGATAGATTTCTGTCTAGAATATTCAGGGCAAGATGTATCAATGGCTTTATGGTTACCAGAGCAAAACAAACAGGTAGGTATAGGCGATAAACTATTACAGTCAATGCCAGAGTGAGATTTCGCACAGATAAAACAACGCGCATTTGACCGGCATTGCGTAGCAACATGTCCAAACCTGCAGCAATTATTGCATTGTATTGTTGGTAAAATATATGTCTGAACTGGGAGGGAATTGAAAAAGCAGTAAACTCTATCAGGAAGCTTTTGGCCAATAAATGTAAGAACAACTGTCGGAGTTGGAGTCCAAATAGGAGTGTTGTTTTCGGTTGATTTTTTATTGAGCCGTCGGGCTCTGATGACACGTCCAAAGCCATCAGGAACTTCAATGGAAGAAACTAATTCTTCTAAGGTCCACTCTACGGGAACGCCTCTTACAATACCCATGCGAGTCACATTATACGAAGGTATGATAGCATTATATTTAGCTGCAGCAAGACCTGGGTGATCCAGGAAAGAATTTGCGGCAACAGCAGTTTTAAATTGGACTGAGACTCGGTTTCGGCCGATACGTTTAACGCCGTCTTTAGCAACGTCCTTGATATTATTGTGATGTAAAAAGTGACCAAATTTAATTGGGCGTAGTGTAACACTAGCCGAAGACTCGCAATCTTTGCTTACGTGGATCAAAAAAGGAGCAACATCGTGATCCAAATATCGTTTTCTGTTTCCGTCATATTCTGGTAGGGAATACACAGATTGAACAGATCCGATTACTTGCGCTACTGTATTTTTCTTTGGTGGTAAAGAGGAATCATCAGAATTTGGAGGCGTTTGTCTTTTTCTAGAAGGATATATTACCTCCGTGTCCATTGGGATTGATGAGTTAGTTGGGTCAAGAATATTACCTCCCCCGGGATCGGGGGGGTCAACGCCGTTCATAATTACACTATTTACACTAAACTACTATATTATAATACTTACAAATAAGACAACACACTTATATAAACACACAAAACTAGTAATTAGCTATTCAACAGGGAATATAACGCAATAAAGCACCCGAAAATTATTAAACAACCAAAACACTTGCTTCAAACACTCAACCTCGAAGTCATTTTACTGCTTTCGCCGCAAACCCAACGAACATTTTGTTTGGTTTTGTTGTCATTTTATTATTTCTTTGACCGAAGTTAACAGGTACAAGAACGTCGCCCATAATGCCAAGTTGCTTATAGTTTTCAAGCAAAAAGTTTCAAGAAAAAATAACATGCAACCTTACACTTTTTATTTAATTTTTCTCTTAATTTTATTTTATATTCGTGAATAAATATTAGACGTGCGTATTCCCTTATGCCGGCCACTGACATGCGCGCAAATATTCGTACATTGTACGAATGTTTGCGCGCATGTGAAGGGCCGTCAAACATTCATTCGCAAACCTAGCGGCTGTGCAAATGGGTTCGCATACTCAATTTGCGAACCCGTTTGCGCTTCTTCCTACACTTGTTTACGAATGTCTCACGAATTTCTCCTCCTTTTTAATTCATCAATAGAACATTGAAAAGAAAAAGAGTTTTGAATTCTTTCCCAGACATCATTAACAGCCATGCTGTTTTTATGGGATTTCTTTTGATGAAGATACGCTACACAGTAGACGTCACGAACTATGAAAATGACGATACGTCCGTTACCTTCGCAATCGTCGGCGCAACTGGGCAAGCGAATGTGTGGGAGACTACGCGAAGGTTCGAGGTTCGCGCGCTTTGATGTTTGTTAAAAAACCGACACCGCTTGGAAAACCACGAATGAAGCGAAAACTTTGCATAATCATTCGCAAATGTCGTCCGACACTTGCGGGTTTGTGTATTCGTGCGCATGTGAGTGACCGGTGTTAGAACTGTTTCAGCCTGGCCACGGGACATTCGCCGATGCGAATATTCGCGCGGTGCGAACGGCGAAGCGTCTAGCGACTAAAACAAGCGCATAGAAATGTACCTAACAAGCCACGCGCACCGGCGACCGGCGAAGCGACCGGCGAAATGTACCGAGCGAATCGCGCGATGCGGCGGGCGAGCAAAACAAATGCATGAATACGGACGGCGCGAGCCACGGAGTCGAGCGGTAGTCGCGGCGAATAGTGCAGTGATTAAATGAGTTTAGTTGTTTTCGCCGCGAAAAATTAACGCCGAAATTTTTATATTTTTTATTTATTTTTTATTTTATATTTTTAAAGTCGTCGTGGCCTAACGGACGTCCGGTGCAATCGTGTTGAGCGATGCACCGGTGTTCGAATATCAGGCGGGTACCAATTTTTGTAATGAAATACGTACTCAACAACACTCAACGTTCACGATTGATTTCCACGGTGAAGGAATAACATCGTGTGATAAAAATGAAATCTTCAAAATAATAATTTGCGTAATTACTGGTGGTAGGACCTCTTGTGAGTCTACACGGGTGGGTACTACCACCCTGCCTATTTCTGCCGTGAAGTAGTAATGCGTTTCGGTTTGAAGGGTGAGGCAGCCATTATAACTATACTTGAGACCTTAGAACTTATATCTCAAGGTGGGTGGCGCATTTACGTTGTGGATGTCTATGGGCTCCAGTAACCACTTAACACAAGGTGGGCTGTGAGCTCGTCCACCCATCTAAGCAATAAAAAAATAAAATAGCTGAAATACTAGCTAGACCAGCTATTTGGAAGTCTAGCCACCCAAAGTATTTCTCGTACTTCTTGTGGAATTCTCCATCTATAGGTATACTCCGATTCTTATTCAAATCATGTACTTCACAATCTTTTCCAAATAATAGGTCCTGAACCAAAAAACTATTAATTTGTAAGCAATATCGAGATAATTTCGATATAGACATTTCGCTGTCGGACTTCCTTACTAGTCGCGGCGGCGAACGTGAGTACCCGTGGCCTGCAAACGGTGCTGCGCGAATGGTCGCCTCGCCCACCGCTTCGCTGTTCGCACCGCCGATCCCCGTGGCCAGGCCGTTTGGTGTCTGATTGTGTTTTATTATTTTTTGTATTTATTATTTTGTCATGTTAAGTGTTTCTTCAAGTTTAAATGCGTAATAAAGGTGGCTTATTAACGTTTATTAATGTTTAGTATCTGTGAAAGTGCACAAATGTAGGAAAATATGCTCCATTTAGTAGGATCCTCCAAAAAAATCCACCGAAAGAGTCTCAGTAAATGACCATCATTTTACTGAGATTATATTTCATCCCATATCATCTCATCTCATCTCAATTTCATTTCATGCCATTTTTCATATTAATCAACTTCATTTCATTTCATAAAATCATATTTCATAAAAAAAATTATAAAAGATTAGACTGTATGGTGTGATATCCTTGCCTTTCCATTTGGAAAAATAAAACTACTACTACATTATGGTTAACCTGAAAAACTAAACAAATTATTTTAATATTATTTATTAAAATTTAAAAAGTACACAACATTGGGTCCATAGAAAATACACAAAACAAAATTAAAACTATAGATAAATCTGAAATCATATAAATAAAATCTGCTTAACCATGGCTGGGACTATTTTCCGTACGTTTAGCTTTTTCTATTAATTAAGTGAATGTTGAGATGTTTTGTGTAAAAAAACATTTCTTTTTCAGGTTTGCTTTTGACCAATACCACTTCAGCCCACAAAAATATTACAACTATTGTAAGTCCCAACATAACCAAGTAACCTTTTATTTTATTTAATCAATAAATAAATTAATGACTATAGGGCTGCTTAGATTCTCTGCCTAGACGTTTTTGTAGGGCCTTTTTTGTGATTAGAAGGTTTTTGATAAAGTCCAGCAAAAACATTTTTATTTATTACATAGATAGGTGGACGAGCTCACAGCCCACCTGGTGTTAAGTGGTTACTGGAGCCCATAGACATCTACAATGTAAATGCACCACCCACCTTGAGATATAAGTTCTAAGGTCTAAAGAATAGTTACAACGGCTGCCCCACTCTCAAACCGAAACGCATTACTGCTTTACGGCAGAAATAGGCAGGGTGGTGGTACCTACCGGTGCGGACTCACAAGAGGTCCTACTTCCAGTAAAAACTTACTGATAGTTATGTGACACCTACTATTGCTCGCTCTTTCGGTGTGGTCTCCACTGAGACCTATGCATGTTTATGGCTGATGATCTACCACTAATTCGCCTCATAAATATATATAAGCCTGTTACATCACCTCCAAGTTGAAATAAATGATTATATTCTGCCATTGTATTGAACTAATATCCCAAAGATTTGTCTTATTTTGTCCTTGATTGATAACAGACTCAATAAAACAAAAGTATGGATCGGTGTAAGGCCCTCAAAATCAAACTGGTTTTTATTCAAATAGACCTTTACAGGTACTTTTAAATTGTCTCATAACTTACAGATTTAAAATGATGTTTCACTGTCAGAAATAATTTCAAAAAACTGTGTGCATTCTGTCACATTGCATAATAAATTATATAATTTTTAGAGATCCATAAACACAGGAACGGTATTCTACGCAGCCAGAAAAGGTACAAGAGCTAAGGCACGTGCAAAAAAAATTCAAGTTGAAGTCACAAAAGTTGGTTTCATTCCGCACAATCAAAGAGGGAGAAAGTGAGTTTCTAATTTAACTGCAAAGCAACTGTGAACATAGATAGGTAATGTTAATGCAATATAAAGCTGCCAACCATTGGTTAATATATATATAAATTATTACTAGCAGACCCGGCCACACATTGCTGTGGCTAAGGTTTTTGTTTCTAAATAACATGTGGCCGGCTATACTAATACCAAAATTTTACAAAGTAAGAACAATTGAATTTCACTGTATTGAACTTACTACGAAATAAATTTCACTTATACTTTAGCCTCAGCAACACATGGTGTTTATGCCATTAAATTGTAGTTTATGTGAAACGTTGGTATTTTTAACACAGCGCCATCTATGAGATATTAATGTCAGACAGTATTACAATTGCCTGTAAAAATTAGTTTAAGATGCCATCTGTTTTAGACTTATGAAATTTACAATTAATAACAAAAATCAACATAAGAAATCATTTTATTGTTAATTGATAAATATTGCGACCATTAATCGAAATAAAAACCATCCTATCTTTCAAGTTGGATCAAACTGCACACGGTGGCAAATTGAATTTAAAATCGATAAAGTAGTTTAGGAGTCCATCGTGGACAAACAATGTGACAAGTGATTTATATATATTAAGATTATTAACTTACAGCACAAAATATGTTCCTAGTGTGACTTATAAAAATTAAGTTGCACTTGCAATTGAACAATGGTGCCAAATGGCTAATCATAAAGGAATAGAAATACTAATTTATCAAGGATACATAATTTTAAAATCATTTGTAATTGTTACATTCTTATGTAATCAAAATATTTACCATGTAATATATGATGGAGGATTTTTTTATTTTTTTTTATTGCTTAGATGGGTGGACGAGCTCACAGCCCACCTGGTATTAAGTTGTTACTGGAGCCCATAGACATCTACAACGTAAATGCGCCACCCACCTTGAGATATAAGTTCTAAGGTCTCAGTATAGTTACAACGGCTACCCCACCCTTCAAACCGAAACGCATTACTGCTTCACGGCAGAAATAGGCAGGGCGGTGGTACCTACCCGTGCGGACTCACAAGAGATCCTACCACCAGTGATTACGCAAATTATAATTTTCCGGGTTTGATTTTTATTGCACGATGTTATTCCTTCACTGTGGAAGCCAATCGTGAACATTTGTTAAGTACGTATTTCATTAGAAAAATTGGTACCCACCTGCGGGATTCGAACACCGATGCATCGCAACAACGAATGCACCGGACGTCTTATCCTTTAGGCCACGACGACTAATGTACTGCTACGAGGATTAATGTACTGCTTGTTTTTAAAAAGCATGGTTGTAAGGGAGGTAGCTTGTGTTTAAAAATAGAAAAACAAACTTGCTCGCTAGCAGCAGTTTACAGTATTCTAGAGGTATGATCGCAGTTCATATTCAACTCTTTATTAAATGCCATTGGATGGCCCAAATTATATTAAAACTAAAGTCTGGACTAATAATGTGACTTGACACATCACTAAAAACTAATCATGAGTAGCTCATTTAATTATTTTAATTATTTGTCCTCACACTGACATATACAAATAGAGAAAAGATGAAAGAGAGCTATGAATAGAAAACGGCAAAATCAGCTGCTATTAAAATCACTAGACGATGAGCTTTGATCGGTTTTTTTTTTATAAATTGTGTTTTTCGGGTGTATTAACAACGCCATCTGCTGAAATACCTTTAGTGTTATTGTGTCTTTAAAAATAGTATTATTATTCGCCAATAGATGTCTGGAAGAGGATTATTGAAAACACGATTAAAACAACATTTTCTGAAAATAAATCGTAGCTAAATCGATTTACCGCCCCCGAAATCCCCTTTAAACTAAATTTTATGAAAATCGTTGGAGCCGTTTCTGAGATTCAAATTATATATATGTATATATATATATATATATTAATATACAAGAATTGCTCGTTTAAAGGTATAAGATATATTCATGTGTATAATAGTATCATAATAAAATTTCAGGGTAGTTAAAACAGTGGTGAACAAGCATTTCAGTGATGAGCACAAAGCGATACCCATCGACGATGTGTATCCTATGAAGTATTACAAATGGGTGGTCTACACGGCTGAGGATGCAGTCAAAGCCCACCAGGAGACCCACCACCCGACCATGTTTAATGCACCTGATGCCTTCATCTTTGCAAAAATTGAATTTAACATGACTGGTATAAAGCAGGTACTGTGTTGAGTTCTTTTGTTCGAAACAGTAATGATAGTAGCAATTATTAGATGATTATATTAGGGCTGTAGAATATTAAAGCTAGAATATGTTTCTATGCGAACCCAATGTTTGTGAACACATGACACATATTTAAATCAAAATAATGACATCCTGTCACTTACGTAGGGGATGGAAATACACCAGATTTATTTTATTGCTCTTGTAGGCAGACGAGCATACGACCCACCTGATGTGTGGTTACCATCATTTAATGCCGGGGCAGAGCCAAGCTGCTGGTTACTGTATTGACAATATCAAATGTGGCATATTTTGATTGAGAAGAGTAGATTTTAAATAACATTTACTCACGCAAGACAAAAGCAGCTGCAAGTCGTGAAACATCAAAAAAATCCTATTTATATTTACGAAATTATTTGAAATATGTAATTTTTTTCATAGACTCGATTCATGGATAGTTTCACTCGTTTGTCCTTGCTGCCTCATCCTTTCCCAAGAGAAGAAGAGCGCACTATTCTTGCATTCTGTAAAGGAGCAGAGTTAATCAAAGAATTACAAGATGCAGGTGCTACAGTGGCTGGAGGCACAGATATTATTAAGAAGATACAGGTTTGTTATATCCATAATAAGTTAAGTTTGTATGATAAAAAATGATGTTGTAGATTTTTTGTTCACCTTATTTGAAGAAAGACATGTCATAGCGCTCGGGAAACACCATGGAGGGGAGCTCATTCCAAAGCCAGATGTTACGTGGCAAAAAGATATCTAGAAATGCACTGTGGATGACCGCAGTGGCTCCAAGTAGTATGGATGAACTCTACTCCGGTGGCGGGCGGTGCGATGGTAAAAACGAGATGCCGGTATCATCCCAAACAATTCCTCAGAGCACTCCCCATGGAACATTCGGTACAAAATACAGAGAGAACTGAAGTCCCTCTGCAGACCCCGAGTTTTCAATAGCTTATTGATAAACACAGCTTGACACAAAATTGCATGTTAGTGAATACGGTAAGAATTATTTAAGTGAACCAAGTATTTGTTTCCAGGATGGTCAGATCAAATTATTTGAATATGATTACGTTGTAGCCCATCCAAACATATTGACGGATTTAGTGCCAATCCGTGGTCTCATGAAGAAGCGGTTCCCTAACGTGAGGTCTGGAACCCTGGACCCTAATCTGAAGGAGTTGGTGAAAAAGTTTGCTGGAGGTATCCAATATAAAGTAATAAAAGACGAAGCACAACCGAGTTTTGGATCTGTAGAAGTACCAGTTGGCCGGGTAAGGTTTAGCTGTGGAAATTAAAGGAGTATGACTAATGAGCTTAAACAAATTTAATATGTATTTATTTTGAGTTCATCTTAAACTAATACCCCTATTTGTGTGTTAACTAGTTTAGTGCAGTTTATGAGGGAACTACTCATATCTTGTGACTTATCCTCGTTGAATTATATTATTGTATTTTTAATAATGTAGTATCTTTGTCTGTTATCTTATTCTTTAATAATGTATTATTGTATGCAATAAAATAGCATTTTTCTTCTTCTTCTGGTCGTTCCCTCAATGCTGAGGATCGTGACTGTATGTCCATCTTCTCCACTCGGTCCGGTTCTGCGCCATATGTACCGCTCCCCATATCTGGCCTCCAGTCACATGAAGTCGTCGTGGCCTAACGGATAAGACGTCCGATGCATTCGTGTTGAGCGATGCACCGGTGTTCGAATCTCAGGCGGGTACCAATTTTTCTAATGAAATACGTACTCAACAAATGTTCACGATTGACTTCCACAGTGAAGGAATAACATCGTGTAATAAAAATGAAACCCGCAAAATTATAATTTGCGTAATTACTGGTGGTAGGACCTCTTGTGAGTCCGCGCGGGTAGGTACCACCACCCTGCCTACTTCTGCCGTGAAGCATTAATGCGTTTCGGTTTGAGGGGTGGGGCAGCCGTTGTAACTATACTTGAGACCTTAGAACTTATGAGCTCGTCCACTCATCTAGCAGTAAAAAAAAAAACACCTCCTTGAGTTGGTCCACCCATCTAGCTGGCGCTCTTCCTCTAGTGCGCTTCTCCTCCATTTGTCCAAGAATGATGAGTTTCTCCAGGCCGTGCAATGGGGATCGCATTATGTGCCCAAAGAAAAATAAAATAATAATAAAAATAGCATATAAGGTACTTAATCTTCGTTTCACAGTGTATAGTCAGTGCATTTTCAAACAATTTCAGTTAAATATGGAACCAAAGCAAGTGGCTGAAAATATTGGAAAATTGCTAAAAGACGTGCAGGCTGTCCGCCCCAAGAGAGATGGGCTCTTCGTAACAAGGTAATTAATTACTAATAATTAAATTAGATATAAAAGAAATATTTGATGTATTTGATGTGAGGGCAGAAATTGATCTGTTTAGTATACATTAACTACACTCAACAGGAAAGTTAAGAGTGAATTTTTATTTATAAAAGAATATTGTATGAAAATTTAGTGTCTAAGACCAAATTAAAATGAAATTAATGTAAATCTTGATACGTCACTGATTATGGTCGAACGATGATAATTACGTTAATACTAGTAATAATAAATTACGGAACCTTCAAAATTATACACCTCTATGGCACAGTGGCGCCATCCTGCTTTAGACAGTAATCAAAATTGTTCAGTAGTAATTAGTCAACGCAAAAATTTAAAACAATTAATTACTTACAGATGCCTGTTGGTAAGTCCTCCATCTACGGAGCAATTAATGATTGATCCGTTCGTGTTCGTAGATAGAACACTCTCGAAAGAGGTTCAAGATGATAGCGATGACGAAGACGAGCCCGTGGCGGCCACAGCGTAATGTTATTATTAGTCTAGTCTGTAGATATGTAGATTCTGTGTAAAATAAAATGCTATTTGTAATGTTCGTTTTATTGCAAAATACGATTCTGCTGTAGGGTTGACACGTCATTTCGGATCCTCTCGATCCACTAACGGTGCTTTTAGCTACTTCAAGCGCCGGTCATCGTTCTCGTCGAACCCGTCGCTTGCGACGAAGGGCTCTGACTGAAGGTGCAGGTTGCAGGTGACTGAAGGTAAATTAACCTTCAGTCACAGCCCACTGAGTTTCTCGCCGGATCTTCTCAGTGGGTCGCGTTTCCGATCCTTTGGTAGATTTTGCGAAGCACTACTCATGCTCAGTGGCGGATTAAAGGTCCAGAGCGCCCTAGGCAACATTTTATCGGCGCCCCTGTACCGGCCATAAATGGCCATCATAATACTATAAATTTTGACTAGTTGTTTTTGCAATTACGATGACGTCGTATCATCATACCCTAGACTTTAGTAGATCAGGACATTTAGTTCAGGCATTTAGTTCTTAATCGTCGATATGTTATTTTCTTTATTTATTTAAAAATTCTGAGCCTGCGCGCTCCTTGTAACTACACGCCCCTAGTGTGGCAGGCACGTGCCTAGTTTGCCTTACGAATAATCCGCCTCTGCTCTTGCTAGGGTTAGTGTTAGCAATGACGTCAGGTTTGAACCCCGTGAGCTCACCTACTAGTATAGGCTACGCTGAAATGGTCACTCAAGACCATTAGCTTAGGAAAAAAAGGCGCTTGAGGAGCCTAAAAGCACAGATGATTTGGGCGACGGCGGCTTTGTCTTGCCCCGTCGCCGGGGCCTGATAATTTTAATTAGCGGCGGCCACGATAAGAGGGTTATCGTGTCGCGTCGCTTTGCCGAAGTAGCTTTTTGACGCTACTTTATTATATATTGGTATCGTTTCGATTGTATAACCGGGAGAGAATTATGTGCAAACGAGCCGCGTGAGCGACCACTACACTTACATAGGTCATGACGGAACGTATATAAGTCTTGTAGAGAGTCATCTTGTTACGTAGAGATAATTAAGTTCGCTTGTAGATCATGGGATAAGCAGATTCGAACGAATAGGAACGCGACTCGGTCGCGTATTGACTTAATGTGGGGATCGAGTGTCATCGCTCTGTCGGGGGTGACGCCTAAGTAATAGGGGTATGAAATTTCTATTTTAATAGTTACTTCGAACTGACATAGAACCTTCATGGTTCGAGATTTTTGAGTGAATCTTTTTTCAAATGGTGGTATGAGGTTCTTCTTTTAAAAATATGCAACATTCGATTAAGTATAGATTTTCAGTCGTTTTTTTTATTCAGCTTAGATCAGAATGATGGATATTTCGAAAATTCGAGTGATTTTTTAATACGACGCGGAACTAACGCTGCTTACGCTGCAGAAACAGCTCGCAATATCAATGTTGCGTTTGGAGAGGGAACTGCTAATCAACGCATCGTGCGATTTTTGTTTAAAAGATTTCGTGATGGAAATTTTGATTTGAAGAACGAACCACGTGGAAGACCGCTCACACATGTGAATAACAATGAATCGAAAGAGATGGTGCCAAATGAAGCCAAACTACCCAGGAATTAGCGGCATGGTTTAGCGTTACCTTATCAACAATATTGACTCATTTGCGTCAAATCAATAATATATAAAATATGAAAAGTGGGTGCCTCATGATTTTACTGATCTGCAGAAAGAAACGTGTGTTGAAACTTGTGTTACCCTGTTGAATCGTTGCAGAAATAAAGGAATATTGGATCGAATTGTGACATGTGATGAAAGTGAATTCTTTACGATAACCTTAAGCGAAAAAATGTTATGGTTGACCCCAGGTCAAACGCCGCAACAGTGTCCTAAAGCAAAGCTTACCAATAAAAAGGTAATGGTAACTGTTTGGTGGTCTCAGCAGGGTGTTATTCACTATAGCTTTCTCTGATCTGGTCAAACAATAACGGCGGATGTTTACTGTGCCGAACTCCAGCAAAACTTGCAGTGAAACATCCATGACTCATGAATTGATCTTCACTATTATTGCTCCATGATAACGCGAGACCTCATACAGCACGAGAAACTGTTTTAACTCTACATGCAATTAAAAACCATTCGTCACTCTCCATATTCGCTAGACCTTGCTCCAACGGACTACCATTTTTATCGTGATTTGGACAATTTTCTACGTGATAAAAAGTTTTCTTTCCAGGAGGCAGTACAAAATGCTTTCACACAGTTTGTAGAATCTAGATCAGCAGAGTTATATCGCAATGGCATAAATGACCTTCCTATTAGATGGCAGCAATGTATTGATAATAATGATAGATATTTTGACTAAACATATATTATGTTGAAAAAAAACGAATTTCAAATTTTCAGTTCAAATCGGCAATTTCATACTTTAACCCCTAACACTTAGCCTTCAAAGTCTACGGTACTTAAGGGCTGGCCAAAAAATTTAATCGCGAGAATGGAGTTAATTAGCACGCCTTAAGTATGCGTGACTAGATATTAGCAGCGTTGTCGGGAGGGCTGATAACATTAAAAAAAACTGTCTTCGTCCACGGGTCTACGGTCAACGGTTTGCATTCCAGGACAATGTTCGTGTTCGGTATTCATGTGTATGTGATATTGAATGAACAAATAAAAAAAATTGCAAACGATACCATTACAGAGTACTTATTACATCCTTTGGCTTTACTAAGTTATGCACTCGAAAAACATACCAGATAGACCAAGATAGGCATGGATTTTTTTTTATTGCTTAGATATATGGACGAGCTCACAGCTCACATGGTGTTAAGTGGTTACTGGAGCCCATAGACATCTACAACGTAAATGCGCCATCCACCTTGAGATATAAGTTCGAAGGTCTCAAGTATATGTAGTTACAACGGCTGCCCCACCCTTCAAACCGAAACGCATTACTGTTTCACGGCAGAAATAAACAGGGTGGTGGTACCTACCCGCGCAGACTCTCAAAAGGTCCTACCACCAGTAAATATGTCTTAAATATTGACTGTGTCATCGGGAACGCGAGGAGTGAAGTTGTGTGATTTGTTTTATTTTGTCTATTTAGTGTTTCTTCAGGTTTAAATGTGTAATAACGGTGGTT
This sequence comes from Bombyx mori, assembly GCF_030269925.1. Lineage (NCBI taxonomy): Eukaryota > Metazoa > Arthropoda > Insecta > Lepidoptera > Bombycidae > Bombyx > Bombyx mori. The sequence continues at coordinate 15,249,849 of NC_085112.1, forward strand.
TATTAACTGTTTAGTATCTGTGAAAGTGCACAAATATGGGAAAATGAAACAAAACCGCTGGACGCAACTTCTCGGGATCCTCCAAAAAGTCCACTGAAAAAATCTTAGTAAATGACCACCATTTTACTAAGATTATATTTCATCCCATATCATCTCATTTCATTTCATTTCATCCCAGTTGATTAATGTCTCAAATTAATCATCTTCATTTCATTTCACCCCATATAATCATTTTTCATAAAGATAAGAATATATTTAAATTAAAATAAGACATGACTTAAAGGTCTTAGTACCAGGTCATTAAATTCCTTAAAAAACGGTCAAGATGTCAAAATTTTGACACCTGACAGCTGATCCGAGTTATGTCAGAATAGAATTCTCACAACTGATTTACGTTCGAAAATTTATTACATGAAATTTCAATTAAATTTAATATTTATCGAATTTTCGTTAAAAAAAGAATGGATATGCTAGTAGTGTAACAATTTAAAAATAAAATATATGGATGAAACTTTTGGCAGTAAACATTTTCAAAAAATTAACTTTTACACTTTTGGGACCTGTTCGGAAATCGAACGTACCCGAGGGGCGTAAAACAATCCGCCATTTTGTCCCTACAACAATTTAGAATTTTATTATTTCGATAGGTACATGATAGCGCTTTCAATCAAAATAATCACAATTAAAAAGTGATGTTAAAAGAACTGTGCATCGTTTTATAAATCTGTGATATTTGTGTCCAATATTATTTTTATTTACGGTCATCTTGACGTCTCGAAACTGACCGATTTTTGACGTCGACTAAAGAGCTCCGGATAAACCAAAATGGGCACAAGAGAGGATGAATATGATTATTTGTTCAAAGGTAAGACTTTTACTCGCCTGTTTCTTTTAATTAATTTTCGCAGTCAACGGAACTATTATTTTATAACTTATAAATGATGAATCCCATTGTTTGTAATACTATAGTGACGTAGAAAAAATGTCTTATTTAGATTTCTCCTTTGTTTTGTGTTTTAATTCTCAGTACTATATTAGAATCAAAATGTATGCATCAAACCAAATATAATTTCAATCTCAGACCAAAAATAATATTGTATTTTAACATCAGCTGATTGTATGACTCGATCGATTTTTTTGTAATTTCCCGTTCTCATGACTCATGTATGCCTCTTTTGTAGTCTAATAAAGAAAATGATTGTTCTATGTTTCGATAATGTTAACAATAATTTAGTAAAATATAGTATTTTATAACCACTAACCTATAACGAATTGTCTTTAATAGTAAAATAAAATAGTAAACACGATATTATAGCTTATGATCATCAGGATCGCGACTCGCGATAATCACCTTGAGTTTAGTAAATAAGTAACTTTATTTTAATTTTAGTTGTACTCATTGGAGATTCTGGTGTGGGTAAAAGCAGTCTTCTGTCGCGTTTCACTAGAAATGAATTCAATTTAGAATCTAAATCTACCATAGGTGTGGAATTTGCAACAAGAAGTATAGAGGTGAGTATCAAATTCCATTAAATAATGTAATTGTTCAAAAATTGAGCCATTAATTATATCTGTTATGAAATAAAAATAGGGGCGGCAACTAAACTTTTAATGTGAATAGTTTAAAAACGATGTCTAATATCTCAAACACCAACAAAAGTAAACCTATTTTGTTTAAAATGTACTACAAAATTACATTATTCATATTTTATAAATGGATGTTGTTCTCAAATTCACATAATATATCAATATATTCACAGATATAAGTGTAAGTACCTATCGTTTCAATAGTGTGAATTCTTTCAGCAAAACATATTTTCACAATATGCGCCCTCTTATAGTCAGTATTAAGTATGTATGACAAATATATTTTTAGTGATCTTCAAATTAAAATTGCTTGTCTTATCTTTAATCAGTAAACCTTGTAATTCATTAACAAAAACCTTTAAATTTATTCAAATATAACAGTACATAGTTGAAATGAGTCATCTTTATTTAGAATAATTTCAATAGTCATTGTATATACAGCTGCTTACCCTGCTACAAATAAAACAAAAAATCACTGTTGTAATAGTAATTTTAAATCATATTTTCACTTAGTTCATTGTATGTAACAGTTTCCCTTTTTGTCAAATTGTTTCCAATACACACATATTTATATTAGTCATGAAAAATGTAGTAAAATTTTGTTGGACTGGTTTAAAAAAATGAGATGTCATAGAAGTATATGGACAAATTAAGAGACTCTCAGACCTTTGTGTTAGTTTTCAGACTATTTATGTTTTCTGTATAAACTTTAAATTTTTTTTTTTTTATTTTTTTTTTATTGCCTTTGTAGGCAGACGGGCATACGGCCCACCTGATGGTGAGTGGTTACCGTCGCCCATAGACTTCAGCAATGCCAGGGGCAGAGCCAAGCCGCTGCCTACCGCTTAATACTCTCCACAAGCCTCGTTTGAAGAAGGACATGTCATAGCGCTCGGGAAACACAAACAAATTGTTAAACAAACAATATAAATTCTTAAACCTACAATGTTTTCACTATTTAGCTTCTGTCCCACTGTCAAGTAAATATTTCTTAAAACTTTGAAAGGCTTAAAAAAAAACAAGATTTTATTCTACTTGTGTACCAATTGCAATTCTGTTAGTTTAAATGATAGAAAAGATGTTGGTTAATTTTAATTTTTGTTATTTATTTATGGAAGTTCCGGTTTCCATCTCAAATTGTAGGTGTCAAAGAATGTCAATATTATCAATATTATGAATCACAAACATGAGAAAAGCTGTACAAAATGATTTATATGAACTCATTATTTTGTGAGCATGTGAGAGAGATCATAAGATATTCTCGTCCCCTATCCCTTTTCTGTATGACCATTTCAAAAATATTTTAATAATTTTTTTTTACAACCAATTTTGTGGGTGTTTTAAAAATGGAGATTTCCTTTTACATAAATATTATACATCTTATTGGATTGGAGCATAGATAAATTGTGGTATGTTCACAGATTGGACAGCTTTGTGAAGTAGTTTTTGTGAAACTCAACATTTCCACTCATATTCAATTCTCAGGTCTGTCAAGTGGTGGTAGAACCATCCTGTCTATTTTCTGCTGCTATTCCAAGTTAAAATATGAGACAACTATGACACAATTTAATCGAGACTTTTTAATCACATAATACATCTAAGGAATAATAAATAAAAATATCATATTTTGATTCTTCCTACTGGCCAAGGGAACAATGTTGAGTTGTAAATTCGAATTTATAGTTGTAAGTGAGCCTTTATTTAAAATCCTGAATCGTGTTGGCAAGGAAATAATTTATTAAAGCCCACGGGGACCAATGAACTAAGCTTTTTTTTTTATTGCTTAGAAGGGTGGACGAGCTCACAGCCCACCTGGTGTTATGTGGTTACTGGAGCCCATAGACATCCACAGCGTAAATGCGCCACCCACCTTGAGATATAAGTTCTAAGGTCTCAAGTATAGTTACAACGGCTGCCCCACTCTTCAAACCGAAACACATTCCTGCCTCACGGCAGAGATAGGCAGGGTGGTGGTACCCACCCGCGCGGACTCACAATTGGTCCTACCACAATTAATTACGCAAATTACAATTTTGCGGGTTTGATTTTTATTACACGATGTTATTCCTTCACTGTGGAAGTCAATCGTGAACATGTGTTAAGTACGTATTTCATTAGAAAAATTGGTACCCGCCTGCGAGATTCGAACACCGGTGCATCGCTCAACACGAATGCACCGGACGTCTTATCCTTTAGGCCACGACGACTTCAAAATCGAAGGCTATATCTTGTTGTTGTCCACCAGGTCGACGGTAAGACCATAAAAGCTCAGATATGGGACACGGCCGGGCAGGAGCGGTACCGCGCCATCACGTCGGCGTACTACCGCGGCGCGGTGGGCGCGCTGCTCGTGTACGATATCGCCAAGCACCTGTCGTACGAGAACGTGGAGCGGTGGCTGCGCGAGCTGCGCGACCACGCCGACCAGAACATCCTCATCATGCTGGTCGGCAACAAGAGCGATCTCAGACATCTTAGGTACGTCTCTAGTTACGTCCAATCTAGACAACACTAGCGAGCTCCAATCTAGACAACACTAGCGAGCTCCAATCTAGACAACACTATCGAGCTCCAATCTAGACAACACTAGCGACCTAAAGGATTAGACGTCCAGTGCATTCGTATGTAACGATGCGCCGGTGCTCGAATCCCGCTGGCAAGTACCAATTTTTCTAATTAAATACTTTCTTAGCAAATGTTCTCGATTGACTTCCACAGTGAAGGAATATCATCATGTAATAAACATCTAATCTGCAAAATTATAATTTGCATAATTACTGATGGTAGAAACTCTTGTGAGTTCATACAGGGAAAATTAAGTAACCCCGCCAACATCAAGACATGAGATCGAAATAAATCACTCCAAAATTCTAGATAATCCCTAAAGGCATTAGTTTCCGAAATATGACAAGTTTGTTTTCTTATTTAAAAACCAAACTTCATTGGAATTCATACTCATTGAAATACAGAAACAACTTGTCATCTAAACATCCGTGATTTTAGATGAGATTTCCACTTATATCGTTATCTGCAGTCTCTGTACGAAAATATTTACTTAAAAGATTCTAAAACAAATACAGCAGCTAACATGAAGGTCTAATAATATAGTCTAATATAATAATATGGTTTTTTAATGAATCTTTTTAGTAATGTTTAATTATTTTTTTGGCTATATGTCTGGTCAGGGTGTGTTCAAGTATCACGAAAGCAGAGTCAGAGGGCGAATGTTTATTTTCTTTCTTTATACGCCTACAAAGAGAGCGGCGTTTATTATAAATCTTATGTAAAATTAAAAAAATAAAATATACATTCGAGTATTTACTTAATATTTAATATTCGTTTTTTAAACATTAAGAGTAATTCAATAATTGAAAGTTTGCTTACGATACCGTCCAATGTTCCCCCTCAACCGATTTTATTAACTGTGTTATTTATATCACACATATTCCCAGTGGATGGTATAAAATTTCAAGGGTAATAAATATTTGACAATAAAGAGATTAGGTGTGGTCAAACATATTATGTTCCCATTCATTTCTAATATACTTAAGTATTTTCATTCGATTAAATGAAGATAAGCACAAACAATGAAGCCAAATAAAAGGTTTTTTTTTGCTTAGATGGGTGGACGAACTCACGGCCCACCTGATGTTGAGTGGTTACCGGAGCCCATAGACATCTACAACGTAAATACTGCCACCAACCTTGAGATATGAGTTCAAAGGTCTCAGTATAGTCACAACGGCTGCCCCGCCCTTCAAACCGAAACGCGTTACTGCTTCACGGCAGAAACAGGCAGGGCGGTGGTACCCACCCGCGCGGACTCGCAAGAGGTCCTACTAGCAGTATCACTTGATCCCAAGCGGTCCCACACAGCTAAGTGTTACGGTGCGCGTTCGCAGGTCCATCCCGACGGAGGAGGCGAAAGCGTTCGCGGAAGCCAACGGACTTAGTTTTATCGAGACGTCGGCCCTGGACTCTACCAACGTCGAGCCGGCCTTCCAGAACATTCTGACCGGTCAGTACCCACGAGTGACGTAGTGCTTATCGAACGTGCTATATAATTGTGGCGGAGGACAGTCGTGCTCTTGAAAAACCACTTCGCAATTTCGAGACATGCTTAGGTACGATGAAATGTACATTTGTACTAACTAGTGGTCACCCAGTCGAAATTATTTGAAATTATATTGAAATTAATTGAATTATATTTGAAATTATTTGATAATTATTTGAAATTAAAGTTTGAACAGTATTATTGGTTCTATTGTCAAAGACTATACTACTTTAATCACAAGACTACGCTATATACAAATAATATTAATCTATTCAATTTGAATAACAATAACAAAAGTTTGACAATAAATGAAGGGTGGTATATAATATATGTGTGTTGTGTCAAATATATGGTAGTGTGTGCAACGTTTTTTTATATTGATTTAATGTATTTTTTTGCATAAATATGTAAATATTTACACTCTGCACTCCTTCTCTATATTCTCTGCTAACTGACTCGGCAGACTTCGTAGTGCCTGAATCGATAAATAAAAGACCTAAACTTTTGTATAATATCAAGTTAAAACAAACAAAAGGAATCCGTCTGACGGGAGGGAGACACATCAAAGGAAAAGCAAAATTGCTATTTTTATTTAATTCCGAGCATTTTCATATTATTATTTATCTACCTTTTAAACCTTCTCTGGACTTCCACAAATAATTCAAGACCAAAATTAGCCAAATCGGTCCAGCCGTTCTCGAGTTTTAGCGAGACTAACGAACAGCAATTCATTTTTATATATATATATAGATCTTCATAAATTTTGTGATTAATGAAATTAAGTTAGTTCACGGGGGTCCATTTTAATTCTTATACTTTTAATAATTTTAATAGATTACGTACATAGTGTTCTGTTTGAATATAGGGCGTTCGATTGGCTATGATGTGATACAATGAATGACTCATTAAAATATTAGTGAATATTTCGGAACATCGATAGAATGAATATTACATTGTAATGCAAATTAGCGATACCGTTACGAAATCGTTCGCTTTGCTAATGTCAATGAACGCCCACACTATGATGTCATATTATATGTATTCATATATTAGCATTGTTTGAAGGTTAAAGGGACGCACAATTTTAAAATGAACATATTATCGTAACTTAGTGTTCAATATATCGCACCCTTAGAATTATAGAGACCCAATTCGAAATTTTGGATTTCGAGTTTAATTAAATGGACATGTATTTTTCACTGGTGGTAGGACCTCTTGTGAGTCCGCACGGGTAGGTACCACCACCCTGCCTATTTCTGCCGTGAAGCAGTAATGCGTTTCGGTTTGAAGGGTGGGGTAGCCGTTGTAACTATACTGAGACCTTAGAACTTATATCTCAAGGTGGGTGGCGCATTTACATTGTAGATGTCTATGGGCTCCAGTAACCACTCAACACCAGGTGGGCTGTGAGCTCGTCCACCCATATAAGCAATAAGAACATTTAAAAAATATGGAAATGGCAGTGCAAGATAGAGGGGGAAGCGGTCGACCGAAAAAGACATGGATGGAGTGTGTGAATGACGATATGAGAGAGAGAGAGAGAGGAGTGGGTGTTGAGATGACGGCTGATAGAAGAGAATGGAAGAGAAAAATTAACTGTGCAGACCCCGCCTAGTGGGATACAGTGGAGAAAAAGAAGAGACTTTAATTAAAAAATGGACCTAGAACTACCCTTTTCAGCGACTCTTAATAATCAAACGACCAAAAATAGCTAATAAAGAGACAAACTTATCCATCGGTCTCTTTCACTCCGTCCCCCTCCTCTACGTCTTTTCGGTTTGAAAACTCTATTCGATGTGTTCAAATCATGGAGTTAATAAGTACCTACAACTGGAGTGCTGTCTAATGCCGAGAAATCGGTCTCGAAAGAGAATACTTTTTGGTCGCGGTGTCCTTGTCTAATGTGGTGACCATATAAAATTTATTTATAGGACAAAATTATACGCATCCATCAGTTTTGAATTTACCTTAAGTAATTCTGTGTAGTCCTATGTAAATACAAAACACGTGCTTGCAACAGTTTATTTATGTAAATTCAATTTTAAACATTGCTTCGTCGTCATGGTGACTTTTTTTCGACGCTTTTTTTTGGAAATTGCTGCGATGTCGAAAATCTAGCACTGAGTTTTGTTACAAACATCATTACCTCAGTTCTATTACTTAAACTTCTTCAAACTCATGTTTAACGTCCGAATACTCAACCGCGACTTAAATATTATGTTGAACTTAATTACGCAATTCCTACTTTAATGTACTGGCTAAGTGGGCCGTGCAAATTAATATTTGACACACTGAGTGAGACACAACACACATGGTCTGCGCGTATCGGGTGCTCTTTTCCTACATTCACATCTTCAATTGATTTAAAATTGCTTGTATTTTTACTTCTGTGCTATTTTCATGACACGTATATATTAAGTCTACTAGTTATATTTTAAGAAATAAAACACAATGGGTAATAAAATGAAATGAACTGAAATTCATTTATTTGTTATATGTAGACAATTAAATAACTCTTAAATGACAAGTCAATACACATAACGCAATACACATAGTACTTGATCTCTATTTACAAAATATTGGTTATATTATATAATATTATAATGAGAAAAAATATCTCACATTTTAAAAATATATGCTCACACTAGTAAAAATTTATCAATGAATCTGACATATGGAAGGATATTCCACAAACTGGAGAGGATTCTCGCTTAAAACCACTTACAATATAAGTGTTCACCATAATTACACGGAAACTTTCACGATTTTCGAAAAAAAACAAGCCACAAGCTGTATCAGTGCCCTTTTAACTTCGAACTACAAACGTAAATAGACGCCATTTTTCTTTTAATCCATTCATAGCTTTTTTTCGGTGATGCCAACAATTAATCTGGCTTCCCATCAAATTCAACATGAAAACCATCAGAAATCTACGTACCTACCATTAAATTTTCCATTAAACAGAGTTTTTATTAATATAGAACAATATTTTTTTTTGTTAATGAGCTTTATTAATATATGATGTTCTATTAAAAATCAATATAATATGTCATATAATCAATACTTCTTATATAATTTATTTTAATAAATTGTCATCATCAGAAACTAATTTCACCATGACTTTGTACGTTTCTTTTGAACCAATTTAATTTTTGACGTTGATGGAAATTCTAAATTGTCGCAACATTTTCTAGTTAAGTTTAAGTCACATCGCTTAAATAATAAGTATTTAGATATATTATTGTCATAAAATGTTTAAAATGCTGTAAAGTAGATTGATTTTAACCTTTTCGATAATTTTCAACAACGCCCAAGCTACTAAAAAATCCACTAACCACTAAAAGCCATTTTTGATAACTAAGACAGCGGTCCAAATTACGAGATTTTGTGGAAAATCCTCTAAGCTAGCAACACTGCTTTTTGTTTGTAAAATGTGCGAGAGGGACACCACCACTTAATAATCATTCTCTTTTCAGACCGTTTTTCCTTACATCTTTTGCTATTTAAAAATAAACTTTAAGCCATAGGGATAAAGTATATTTTTAGTTTTTATGTCAAACGAAGTAAGCACTCCAGTTAGAATAGTAACTCTATGGTTCAAATAAACACATTTTTTTGCATTAGGGTTCCTATAATTCAGCGGTCGGGGAACTTTTTTAATTATTACCCCAAAATATTTTTGTGTAAGTTGATATTACCCAATGGCGAAGAACAAAAAAAAACGAAATGGCTTCTTTTTAGCATCTTTCATGTTATAGCGCCCATGATAATTTTGAAAAGAAAACGATAACTAAAAATTCAATTTAAACATCATTTATTCAATTTATCAATTTAATGCCAATACCTAGTAATACATAACGGTAATAATAGTAATATATGTAATATACAGTTGAGGAAAAAAAATCGCCCCACAGAAAATTTAAGTAAATGATAATTTCTTCTTATTTTATAATTCATGTGATATTTTTGAGTTTGGAATCACAACGATGCTAAAGAAGTTTCACTTCAATACATTTTACTCACAAAAGTTTCATTTTTACCTCCCGAAATTTCATTTTAGCCCATTTGGGGTAATTTACCCCAGTTCTCCGACCGCTACTATAATTCTAAAGGTTCGACATACACCAGTGTGCTTAGCGCGAATTTTAACTTCTCGATCGCGTAAAAGTTAACTCAAATTTGTATTGAGATTGAAAAGCAGGGTACGCAAATCTACCCTATTAGATTCGGTTACCTGAGACTGAATATTCCAATGACTTCGATATCCAATTGGTCCAGTCCCATTGTTGTGGCGGTAGGACAGAGTTCCGCATACAGTTTTAAAGATGTCATTCTTAGTACACGATTTTACTTTCTTCACCGTCCGAAGTCGATCGTTAACAATCGTTACGAGTACATTGCGCGTTTAGTTGTAGATTCCACAACGAAGGTGGAGCTCGAGCGACGTTAAAAACCCAACAGCAACAATAAATCATAAATTCAACGAGCGCCTTGTCTCGTAACGGTAGTGGTCGGTGCAACGTCCCGCCGGACACATAAACTCATGGTCAGGAAGTGGATAAGTCGTGATCGTAATTACATTTCTACGGAGACGGAATTCGAGTACAAATTGTAAATAGTATGCGTTGCTCTTGCCTCATGGGTAACTCCGGGATGTCGAGTGACGCGATCATGCCGAAGCTCCAATCTTAAAGGCGGGAAACGAATTTTTGTTAATACATACCTGTCTAAAATATGATTGGCTTCACGATGAAGGCAAATAGGCAGCGGCTTGGCATAGCATTCCTAATATCCATTACCGACAGTAACCACTTACCATAAGGTGGGCCATATGCTCAGCTAACTACATAGGCAATAAGTAAAACTGTTATATATAAGATTTGACATGACACTAGGGAGTGGGTAGTAAAATATAGGCCGACATTGTATTTTTTTTTCTTTAACACCTTATCCACACCTTACCTTACCCACAGTTACAATTTGTTACTAATGTTATATATATAATTGATAGATTTTAATGAGAGCTGACGATTAAAATTTAAATGAACGTTGTACTTTCACCGAGTCAAAAGCTTTAATAAATGGAAATCTCAATACCCAGTAAAATGGCCTCCAAAAGGGCGGGACTGTCCCCTCCCCCGCGCGCGATTTGTTTTTCAGTCCTTACTTACCGTAATAAATTCTTTGATTCTTAATCTATCCAGTGGTATAATTGAAATGTGGGTGGGGATTATAGATATATAGCTACAACACGAAACTGTATCCCCCGATTTTGTTATCATTCGTCTCTTTGAATTGTGTCCCTAAGAAAGCAATTTTAGAGACTCACTCACGTCAAAATAAATATGTAGTTATTCTGTATGTTTGCGTATTGCGTATTGTAATAATTGTGTGTGTTTGTGTGCAGAGATCTACAGGATCGTGTCGCAGCGGCAGATGCGCGACCCGCCCGAGGGTGACGTCATCCGGCCCGACGCCGAGCCCGCCGACGTGCGGCCCTCGCAGGCCGACAGTGTGCGGCGCCAGTGCTGCCAGTAGAGTCAGTACTTACACCAGCGAACAACTCGCCGACATCTGCTGATGACGGCATTGATATGCTAAATTCTTTATTGTTTTGAAGTGAAACCTCTTTAGTATCGTTGTGATTTCAAACTCGATGAAACGAAAAAATAAATCCATAGAGACACAAACACATAAATGTATAGAATTCAGCCGGCGAGAGAATGAGATAGAACACATTAGACGTTCTCAGTGTAGGGTTTTTTTTAATACAGCGCCATCTATGAGATTTTTAATACTAACTTGCGTATGAAACCTCTTGTATTGAATTTTAATTTAGGATTATACGTGAAGTTAAAATATCAATTCATACCTCATACTTTAAAAGATGATTTACAATTATTTACTAATGACAAAATTTTACATTTTTTTTTATTGCTTAGATAGGTGGACGAGTTCACAGCCCACCTGGTGTTAAGTGGTTACTAGAGCCCATAGACATCCACAACATAAATGCGCCACCCACCTTGAGATATAAGTTCTAAGGTCTCAGTATAGTTACAACGGCTGCCCCACCCTTCAAACCGAAACGCATTACTGCTTCACGGCAGTCTGTTACTGTGGGGTGTGCAGGGTGATGGTACCTACCCGCGCGAACTCACAAGAGATCCTACCACCAGAAATTATAAGTTCTAAGGTCTAGAATATAGTTACATAGACTTAGACATTTAGGATAGTTGTATTTTAATTTTTGAAGGTTTCATTTTTACCACGTGTGAATTGCACAGATGTTGTTTTATTTTTATTTTCAGAACAGAGCCCGATCACCGTCAGAGCCGGCGTGAGAATATCCAATGGCTGAAAATGAAAGAAAAAAAATGCAATAATTTATGAATCATTCCCAAACAGTGGTGTTAACAACGTAACAGTGATGCCAACGCGAAAATATCTTTATACTAACGGTCGATAGTCGCCTAAAGGTCTGCGATATTTTCAGTATGGCAACTTACTACGTCTTACGTGAAAGGAACGATGCTAAATGGATGTGTATTAAATTACGGACGTGGTAATTAGTAAAAAAAAATGTGTGCGTGTACTAGTGTACACACGTAAGAAGTGAAACTTCTTTATGGCCTTATTTTTCGAAAAATGATCTACATGCAACTTTCTAGAAATTGGTTAAATAAAGTTAAATTAGATAAAGTTTAAACAAAAGGATTTTATTATCATAGACATGAATACAAAAAAGTTAAATTAGATAAAGTTTAAACAAAAGGATTTTATTATCATAGACATGAATACAAAACAGATGGCGCGTAACGGAAAAATGTGACGCGTAACCGAAAAATGTGACGGTAAATTTTTTTCCAACGCCGATAAAGAAGTTTCACTTCAAAAAAAAAACTTGCTTCACAATTCGCTTAAGCTCGTGTCGTTCACGTGGGACATTAAAAATTCTAAAGCGATTAAGAGTGGCTCATGTAGATAGCTTTGTTTAATTATTGATATATAGTATCCGAAATAATAAAGACGATCATTCATTATCTGAACGAGATTTTGTAAATATCGAGGAGGAAATGAGAGCTTTGTGCTCGACTTGTGATGAAAAACTAATTGAATACCCAATTTCGAAAAGGGCACATCTCTGAAAATGTAAAATATTCAGGAAATGAAAAAAAAACGGATTATTTTCTAAAGCAGTGTAAAATTTAAAATATTAACTTTTGAGATACATTTTAGTCTTAATTAGCAATTGAAAATCACTGGAATTATTATCTTAAACGTCAGTAGTATATACATTTAATTAGATATTTTATATTTGTGAGATATGCCCTTTTCGAAATTGCATATTCAATTGGTTTATACAATACTTTTATAGTTGAATGTCTCCCGACATGCTACAAGATATGTTCGATAGTGAATGGACGTCTTTATGTTGTTTCGTTGAGTGAAGCCCGATCTCTAGGAACATGCTTCAATCGTTCAGAGCAAACACATTGCGATTATACCTTGAACATATTTTATTTACACATAACACCTTATTGTTTCTGTAGAAAATAATATCTATTTATTTAGTAAAATGATTGAATCGACGGAAAGTTGATTCTTTGTTGATTAAATACACAATGCAATACATTGAAAAGGTTATATATTGTTAATGAGTCTTTAAATACTTGCCCTGCAGTTTAAGAGCTTTAACCGTTGCTATTCCAATGCATTCAATATTGACAATTTGTGGCATTTACAGTTTGCATTCAATTGTATGTCACCGAGAAGACATTAGTTGTGACCAGTCGAACTCACGCTATTCTTAATTGTATTGTATTGTGTAGTGTTACGTTTCATATTTGAAAAACCCGATAAATAGCAATAATTAAAAAAAAAAACGAACGTTAAAAATAGCACACGATCTTAGCTTCGTTGAAAGTAACGTGTTCTTTTATAATAAATATTTACTTTAGTGTAATAATATGTAGTTACTGTAATAACGAGATAGCTTTTTTAAAAATGAAAACAGTTTTTTTTATTATTATTATTATTTTACTTTACGGATATATTATTATGTGCCTTCTGTAAAACCGGCGTTACATAGGTATTTGAAAATGCTTTGTTCTTGTGATTATTATTTTTTGCCTAGGGTTAAACGTGAATGCATCGGGGCTGATAACGTTATCGCAATACTCAGTGCGCGTCACCCCGCCCCCCGCGACCCCCTCGTCCGGCGGGGGGTTGGGGGGCGGGGCGAGGCCGCGTTCGTTGTATCGTGAATGCTCTCCCACACAAGCGCGCCCTCGGCACCGCGCCTGCGTGGGAGTGCACCCAGAAATTATATAATTGTATTATGGTCTTACATATGCATGGTTATTTTTAGTGCCTACCTGTAATTACTTTATTAAAGACAAAGATAATAAAATAAAATAAAATTTATTTTCGTTTTCAATGTCTTGTCCGATTCAAAGTTTAATTTATGGTATTATGGTTATGTAATTCTATTGTGTCTTCTACTGTGACTGTCGAGGAAGTGTCAAGTGGTCGAGAGTAGGAGGAGTAGTAGCGAGAAGTAGTCAAGTGCTATTCGTAATCGTAACATAGAGCCAAAACTTTTATTACCAGTGCTACAAAGTTGAAACTGCTGACACATTAGATTGGGGGCAATAAGGACGAGGCAGAATAGGGACAAATCTGGGATGTTACAATACTTTTGTCCGGTTGTTAGAGATTTAACTTTGTTGAAATCCTAAAGTTAGGTACCTACCTAACAACTAAATAGTGCCAGCCCTATCGAAAAACTATTGTCCCCATAAGTAACCCGATTCACCCCAACGCCTATCCCTATTCATACAATAGGGGCAAGTGAGTTTTTGTAACTACAGCTCGACCAAGCTAAGTTTGCACCTCGCATCGATTACGTCACGATGCCGCTTAGGTACGGTCTGAAAAAAGGATTCGCTATGACTTTAAAAATGTAAACAAATGTTTGTTAGATTTTACTTTGCATTTATTGTTTTTAACAATATATTATACATGGGTACATTAGAATATAGCGATATCAGGTTTTTGTATTAAGACCACCCGGGGTTCTTGCACTTTTTAAATTTGTATCTCAATTGCTCAGTAATAATTTTCCTTTGTTTCTTTTTCAGGATTATGTTTCTCCTTTCACTGTGTATCACCTTTCCTTTCATTTTGTTTACCACAACAATCCTCTCGAAGTAAAAAAACAATGAAGGTTAAGCGTTCAGTAACAACAGTTCAACAAAAACTTAACGAAAATAGTCCAATAATATAACTAAACTTCAACCAAAAACCTAACAAGTTAAAAAATTTAAAATTCAACGTATAGGGAGACGAAAACTCGTATGACGCGTGTCGGCGACAAAGATGCTAATCGTACTGATGCGACAGGGCGATCGCGGGAAGGTGAGCGGGGAAGCGGGCGGACCGCCGCATTCCAACGAGGTGTAAACTTAGCTTGGTCGAGTAGTATGATTATTCTTTGTGGGACCATTGTGATTTCCGTTTTATTACTATAACTACAAAAAAAGAAGAAAAAAATCAATGTCAAACTTAAAAAGTGTCTCAATTCCCTCCATTTTACGGTATTAATACTAAATGGCAACACTTATGTTCGACCTCGGTCAACTGTTGTTAGTTTAGATCGGAGCAGACTTTATTCGCTCTACCTAGAACCGCTGCGTTCATTGAGAGAACGTTTCCAAAGATCTTTTCTGCTACATATTGGTCCGGTCTGGAATGAACCCCCCCTTCACTATGTTTCCCGACCGCTATGACATGTCTTTCTTTGAACGAGGCTTGTGGAGTGTACTCAGTGGTAAGCAGCGGTTACGCTGTGCATTGCTGACGTCCATGATCGACGATAACCCTCCACTATCGGGTGGACCCTAAACTCCTTTGCCTACAATTTTGGTCGTTGGTTGGTCGTTTTAGCCTAAGCGATAAGATGCCCAGTGTACAAAGCCCGCCGACATGTGTCTAGTCTTGAGGAAATACGTAATTTAAGGCATAACATCTTGTGATGAAAATCAAACTCGCACAATTTTGCGTTGTTATTGACGACAGGTCATTAGGCCCGTGTGGGTGGGCGTAAATTTCTTGCCCAATTTTCACGAAGCAAATGTACGGGCTTGCTCGAAGGCCGCAACGGGCCTTCTACGATTGAGACTGACATAATTTTTTAAATTTGAGGCCCTCGGGTTGTGATGTTTACGAGGTCCCGTGACACTAGGTGGGCTGTGTGTTTATTTCCTCAATTGGGTATCAAAGAAATAGGCCAGGAGCTGACAATAGTTCATCCAGCTATAATTCTACAGGTTGGTATGCGAACCCGACCCGAGTTGGCTATGTTAAAACCTTGTGTATGGTGAATCGGGATGTGTATGCTGCTCTCCACTTTGTTGTTTGATGAAAACTTTTTTTTTATTGCTTAGATGTGTGGACGAGCTCACAGCCCACCTGGTGTTAAGTGGTTACTGGAGCCCGTAGACATCTACAACGTAAATGCGCCACACACCTTGAGATATGAGTTCTAAGGTCTCAGTATAATTACAACGGCTGCTCCACCATTCAAATCGAAACGCATTACTGCTTCACGGCAGTAATAGCCAGGGTGGTGGTACCTGCCCGCGCGGACTCATAAGAGGCCATACAACCAGTAAAACGTAGTAAAACCTTAGTACGATAAGTGGCCCTAGAGTAAGATGCATCATAATATGTAGCTACTTCAATGAATGGCTGTCACTTTATTTCGTGGCGTACTTACAAGAGTAAACTGCAACATTAAAGCTGAAAAGATATCAGATAGGTAATTTACATTCGATCGCGCAACACGCATTGTTCAAGGTAAACGACCTCCTCAGATAATTGACGTATTTCACAATTTATCATTCGCCGGCCGCTTCCAACCAACGCAGCGCAACTTTTTGTAAGTAGGTACGTGTCACTGTGTTTTTGTATAAAAAAATGAACTTTATTATACAAATTTTCATAACTTTTTTTTTATCTATTAGTATTTTCTTCGGCTTTCCTGACTTTTAGGAATAATTAATACTATTTATATGTACTCGTCATATACTTAAATACCCACGTCGTGTAATACAGCAGTATTTAAATAATGACTACGTTCGAAACTACGAAAATTGAATTAGTATTGGATTGGTATTGGTAATTGGTATGTTTTGGGGGTATTGGTATTTTAGTATAATAGATGGAAAATAAAAAAGAATTATTATTAAACGCGAGATTAAACAATTAAAGTGAGTTTCTAGTTTAGTTCATTGATAACTATTACAAATTGTTAAAGAAATATGCCCAAGTAGTAGGTTTGGTGATAGTCAATTAATTAAATAAGTCTCAGGTGATTAAAGGTTAGATCAGGGTATACATATAAGTACACAGTACACCCGATACTTTGATTACGATTAAATACGTAATCAAAGAACATGATGAGTGATTATAATCAAGAAGGTCCTTCACCTGCTACACTGCACTCACTACTTTTAAAGGACAGTGTATGTAATGTATGTATTCAAAATCAAAAGTAGGTAAAATAAACAAGGAATCCCCCATACAAAATTAAATTGTTTTTGTATGGAATGAGATCCGAAGTTGTGACACAACACAGTGTTACCGAGCTAATTGGTTTAACAGAGTAATAGTAATTTTTATCAATACGTGAACATTAAATTTGAAAACAAACCGTACGTTCTCTTTACTTATTTTTATTAATAATATCGTTTTCTTTGCATTTCTGTAATGCTACTGCCACTCCTGCGTCTTAACGCGTTAATTAGTGCGCTAAATTGGCATTACGCACCTAGCTGTAGAAAAATGTAAATTTCCTGTGACAGCACTAAACAAAATGCCGGTTGGGCTTCGTTGTTTTTTGTTTGTTTTGTCGTTTATTCATTTGGTTTTGATGAACATCATATTGAGTTATTTAAAAAACTAATGGCATTTTAATTTTTTAACATCGCTTATAAGTTCACGTTGATGTTTTTCGAGAAAAGACTCTGTTTACTAAATTATTTTGGAAACGTGTTTTTTGTCCGTGTTAATTTAAATATTTGCTGTTAAGAAATTTACTCCTCCTGTTTGGTCTTGTTTTTATTTGTTAATTTTAAGTTTTTGTTGTTTAATTTTTGTTGCGTCTTTTGCTAAAATTTTATCATGCCTGATACTCATCGTACTTGTGAAGTTTGTGGTATCAAAGAAAGACATCTTAATGAAAAACGGTTTTTCGCAAGGTTTCCTCTGGATGTCAATAGGTGAGTAAGTAAGTGAACTCCTTATTTGAATTTCTTTAGTAGATGGGTTGCGAGGGGTTGGAAGGGGTGATGGAAGTATCTTCGTTTTTGAATCTAGAACGATGAAA
This sequence comes from Bombyx mori, assembly GCF_030269925.1. Taxonomy (NCBI): domain Eukaryota; kingdom Metazoa; phylum Arthropoda; class Insecta; order Lepidoptera; family Bombycidae; genus Bombyx; species Bombyx mori. The sequence goes on from NC_085112.1 coordinate 15,267,881, forward strand.
CTTTTTGATGATGATTGATGATTTTTTTGCTTTTAGTCATATATATGTAAATAATAATGTAATTTAAAGTTTTTAAATCTTCACCCTGGAGGTGGTAAAATAACAATATGGGATAAATGTATGTATGAAAATATACAAGGTATTGTGGGCACAGCTAGTAAAAAATACTTTAATAAATAATAGATACTTAAATTTGAAAAATGTATATATTTTAGTTGATAACAAGACCTATTTTAATTTAGTAGTAAAACTAATATTCATTTTAGATGTAAAGAGTGGGTAAAAATAGTTGGCAAAGAAGATCTGGCTTATCTCCAAGTACATATGCTACATGATTTAAAACATGTTTGTGAAGTACATTTCTCAAGGCGAGACTTTACAAAATCAAAGAAGCGCTTAAAAAAACGAGCTGTACCCAAACTGAACTTGACACCGCCACCATTGAGAGATGAAATTCTTTTTCAATTTTTGCAACTTAACTCACAAGGTAATTGGGTACATATTTTCCATTTTGCACCTTTTTGCAGGGTTGAAATTTTTTTTGTGTATAAAAATCATTTCCAAGGAAAAAAATTATACTATGTAAATATTAGTTTTAGCTCAGTTGCTACCTAAAATGCTCGCTTTTCACACACATGTCTACTGCATGGACCAAAGATAGTTTGTAAGTCCATTTATATCTAGACCACACTTTGAAATTCAACATGCTCTTGAGTGTAGAATAATTCAAAGTAAATTAAAAAATGTATGTTTTATATCAGCGGATGTCACCCCACAAGGCCAGTTTGAGGTTCAGGCCGTTCCTAGTGATTCAATGCCAGCATCCTCAAGTCAGCATAGCAGTCTAGAGAAAAGTAAGAATCAAGATTGTTTAAATTTATATCAGCAAGAAAAGAAATTCAAAATTTTAATTTTAATAGACTTGTGTAATAATTTAAAATAATTAATTTTATTTTTCAGTGGATGTCACCCCACAAGGCCAGTTTGAGGTTCAGGCTGTTCCTAGTGCTTCAATGCCGACATCCTCAAGTCAGTCTAGCAGTCTAGAGAAAAGTAAGAATCGATTTCATGAAAGAAATCATAAATTTTAGTTGTAATGAAGATCTGTAAAAATAGCTCAAAATCCCTACTAATATTATAAATGCCTCTTGTCTGTTACGCTTTCACGTCTTCAGTGGTTTACTGAATCGATTTTGATGAAATTTGGCACAGACGATTTGTAGACAGAGAGAAAGGACACAAAATACTATTATCCCGGTATTATGTTCTCAAATGATAGTACGGAGACACGCGATATAACTGAATCCCATGCGGGCGAAGCCGCGGCCGGAAGTCTAGTTTAAATAAATGAATATTATTTTTTCAGCGCATGTTTCTGGTTGTGTTTATTTAACAATACAATATGTTTGGTCACTGTTTTAGCTATTTTTTTAAATATTATTTGTTTGTATTGTACTGTTGATTTCCCAAAAAAATAAAAAAAAATAAACATAAGATTATAATACATATCTACTTCATATATTTTTAACAGACGTCACCACACGAAGCCAGCAGAAGGAAAGTGAAAGTCAAATAAGAAAAAGAAAATTAGAAGATGTTGGTGAGTTTTGTATTTGTTATATATTTTTAACGCTATCTATTTGTAGCATCACTTTTTACGATTGGTCAATTAGTATTCATGCAATTTTTTGTTTTAGATGTAACACCACGGAAAAGGAAGCTCTTAAGTGAATTGAGAAAAACAAAGTGCACATTGGCATCATTAAAAAAGAGCGCGAAACTAATAGACAATTTATCGTCAGAATTTCTAAAAGAAATTGTCACATCCGCGTTGAAAAATCAAAAGCGTAAGTCACAAGGTAAACGATGGACTATTAAAAATAAAATATCAGCATTAGCCATCTTCAAGCGTTCACCAAAAGCTTACCGATATTTGCGATATCTCGCACCATTTCCGAGTATCAAAACAATGCAAAAATTAATGACAAAAATACCTGTTGAGCCAGATTTAAATACAGCTGTACTTGACTACCTGAAAAAACTAGCTCCCATTAAAAAAATAAGAGCAAAATTATGCTCGGTAGTCTTTAACGAAATAGCGTTAAAAGAAAGATTAACTTATAGTGAAGCCACAGATAAAGTGGAAGGATTTATCGATTATGGATATGAGAGGAAAAATGAGCTAGCAAACCATGCCTTAGTCTTCATGTTATAACATTATAAAACAAGGTTGAAAATCTCTACATGTATATTTATTGTACCTTGCATAAAATTAAGTAAATATTGGTTTGTATTGTAAAATAAAAATTAAACATTTCCGATACAAACTTTAAATTTTTTGTAAGCGTTAAAATTCTACTTACAAATTTCATTAAAATTATACTAAGTAATAAAACACTGTTTTATTTCTTTTTAAAAATCATGTTTTAATTTCAATATGCAATCCCTGCCTGCATTCGATATCGACAAAAATATCGATAATATTCGCATCATTATTTATTGAACGTCGATATTAATGCTCATCACTATTTTTGACAGTGGTAGGATTTTTGTAGTCTGTGATTGTTTTGATGTTGCCACCAGATCGGATCTGATCCCATACATTTTCATTTTGTGACGTTTACTATGAAGTGCGGACTCTTATAACGTAGTGATTATTATACTCTTTGATAGCCTTTTATCGCCCCTCGAACAAGAAAGTTCCCGTTTTAACCTAAAGGGCGTGTTTTTAAAGATATAAGGGCTTTTCCAGCCCTTCAATTTGGAAATTAAGTGTAGTAGCGCCTTCTATCTATCTATTGTCGAGTATTTGAACTTTATTCAGAACAACGATTATTTGGGTTGCATTTCGAAAGGCGCTGCGAGCAATTGCAGCATGTGTAGTAATAGCGCGAAATTTAAAATTCCAATTTCAATAAAGTCTTAAATTACATTTGTTACTATAATAAAGTTATTAAATTTTGTGTATTTATATAGCCGTAGCTAACTTATATTTTGGAGTTAAAGCGACATAATTTTAGTAATTCAAATTAGTTCTGAAAACATTTAAAATTTAAGTTTTTAAAGGGGAATGCCCACTCTCCATAGTGTGCTAGGTCCAAGGTGGACATCAAATATTACTATAAAAATGGACTGATTCAAATTCTTAAATGTATTAGATATCTAAAAAAAATATTGAAATTGACGCCACTATTATAAAAAATATAATAAAAATAAAAAACTCGTTTTGAGGTTAATTTTCTATATAAATACCTCAAGAACTTTTCTTTTTTTAATGTTTAAGATGTTCCTAATGTATTTTTATCCAATTGTAGTTATTAGGGTATAAAAAACACACATACTTCTTTAAATATCTATATTTTCTTCATCTTCATATACAATTAGTAAATCATCTAAAAATAGCACAGGAGAGCATATACACGGTTTTAAATCTCGGTCAGGTTAAAACCACAATTCACACAATGGTTTTCAGCCGTAGTATGAAACGTTATTGATAAAAGCAAAATAAATCGAAGAAAAATCAAAACACATCCATTTTGAACGCAAGCACAAACAGCAAGCGAAGTGTCAGTCAGTCAGATTAAAATCAGTGTTGTCAGTATAAAGAAAAATAATTACATGAAATTCATATATCGATCATTTTTTTAAACAACCGATATTTGATTTATTTCTTAATCTTTTTTTTACGAGTACACATTATATTTTATTTTTTATGTTTTTGTTTTAGTTTTTTATTGCTTAGATGGGTGGATGATCTCACAGCCACCCTGGTGTTAAGTCGTTACTGGAACCCACAAACATCTACAACGTAAATGCGCCACCCACCTTGAGATATAAGTTCTAAGGTCTCAAGTATAGTAACAAGTTAAAGTCCAATGGGTATGTCTTTGATGTTATTTTATGTGCTTAAAATCGATTGATTAATGATAATATTTAAAATGATTTATTTATATGTTTTTTTATATACTTAAAATGTTTACTTAATACGTAAAAGGTTTTGATGCTGGCAATATTATTCCCGCAAAAATAAAATTCTTGTTTTTTTCAATAGAGTTACTTTTTTTAAACTACTTATTGTAAACTGTAGTGGCGCTTATTTGGAATAAAGTAAATGCATATTTATTTATGACAAAATTAATGCACTAAGTATTTTTTATCTAATCTATTGTCCGCTTTGGGCCTGAAATGGGCCGTTCCCTTTCGAGCTTTTACTACGTATGCTACAGCTGCAGAACCTATTGTTACGGTGGACGATAATGTCGAGAACATTCTAGAACAGGGGTTCCCAAACTTATTTCGTTTACTGCCCATTTTGTAAATAAATTATTTTTTAACGCCCCCATCTTTTCACCTACCTACCTACGTATAAAAATCACTATGGCGAGAGCTCAGTCGGTGTCTAAGTCTTCCTAGATGAAATCACAAATCGCCTCCCAAGCCTCTACACAAAGCCCTCATTTTTTTTCTGGGTCTCTTACGGCCCCCTTTTACGCCCGCAGTGCCCACAAGGGGGCGTTATCGCCCACTTTGAGAAAGGCTGTTCTAGAAGGTGTGACCAAGAAAATATTATCAAACTTTCTTGAATATCCTAGAGCCTAGCTCTTTGAATATATAAGAGCCCGGTGTCGCCCGCTAGAGTTAGTTCGATTTGAACAGCAAAACAAGCGATTTTAAAATGAAAAGAAAAGAAGTAATTCTTCATAAATTTCTCCACAATAAACACCAAGCAGAAGCTTAAATCCTAAGAGTATTTTTAAAACTCATACAATAATTTGTTGAAGAAATATACATAGGGTTACTGTGTTGTAAGAAGCTATCGATACTAATATATAAATCTAGAGTGGTTTTTACGGATGTTCCGTTATAAGTACTGAACCATGCATCCGATTGACTTCAAACTTGGTATCCATGTAGAAAATAAATGTACTTAATGGATAGGCTAATATTTATATGAATGTTGGACCCATCATTTTAAGCTCCCAAAACCTCTATTAGCGAGAAACAGAAACCTCTGTAAGAGAGAGTCGTTTTTCCCTCATGGACCTCCGTAAGTGAGACTGCTACGTATCTATACATCTATAAGCGACAGTCGAGCTTTATGTATTTATATTATTTAGGAAGAACAAATGAAAAAACAAATTATAAATTTAACATCTGCTATTTTATGACTCATTCTTAACTTTTGTGGAACTTCCTTCCATTGCTTTTTATTGTTTTCTCGTCAATATTGAACCTATTCTATTTCGTGGAACTAAATAACGTTGTTATTTTATCGCATTCTTTTCGAATGGACCCGTGTGAATGTGTACCTTCCTGTTTGTCGGACTTACTCAGTTAATCGTTAATCAATTGCGAAGGAAAGTTCTGTTCTGCATCATGTCAAAACGGAAAATTAAAGTACTCTCTTTAGGTGATAAACTTAAAATAGTGAATGCGTTTGAATCCGGAAAATCGCGAAATGAAATTCAGAGGGAGCATTAGCGAGAAACTCGGGTTAGTGAGAAACCTCTATAAGCGAGAATGAGATTGTGCTCCCTTGAACTCTCGCTTATCCAGGTTTAACTGTATATACATATATATAGAATAGAAGATTGGTTGACCGAAGTCCGAGATGCCAGATGGTCTGATTTCTTAGAAGGACTCGCGCCCTCCCAAAGGTCTTACTACCGCTTAGCTCGTACTCTCAAATCGGATACGGTAGTAACTATGCCCCCCCTCGTAGGCCCCTCAGGCCGACTCGCGGCGTTCGATGATGACGAAAAAGCAGAGCTGCTGGCCGATACATTGCAAACCCAGTGCACGCCCAGCACTCAATCCGTGGACCCTGTTCATGTAGAATTAGTAGACAGTGAGGTAGAACGCAGAGCCTCCTTGCCACCATCGGATGCGTTACCACCCGTCACCCTGATGGAAGTTAAAGACTTGATTAAAGACCTACGTCCTCGCAAGGCTCCCGGTTCCGACGGTATATCTAACCGCGTTATTAAACTTCTACCCGTCCAACTCATCGTGATGTTGGCATCTGTTTTCAATGCCGCTATGGCGAACTGTATCTTTCCCGCGGTGTGGAAAGAAGCGGACGTTATCGGCATACATAAACCCGGTAAACCAAAAAATCATCCGACGAGCTACCGCCCGATTAGCCTCCTCATGTCTCTAGGCAAACTGTATGAGCGTCTGCTCTACAAACGCCTCAGAGACTTCGTCTCATCCAAGGGCATTCTCATCGATGAACAATTCGGATTCCGTACAAATCACTCATGCGTTCAACCGGTGCACCGCCTCACGGAGCACATTCTTGTGGGGCTTAATCGACCAAAACCGTTATACACGGGAGCTCTCTTCTTCGACGTCGCAAAAGCGTTCGACAAAGTCTGGCACAACGGTTTGATTTTCAAACTATTCAACATGGGTGTGCCGGATAGTCTCGTGCTCATCATACGGGACTTCTTGTCGAACCGCTCTTTTCGATATCGAGTCGAGGGAACCCGCTCCTCCCCACGACCTCTCACAGCTGGAGTCCCGCAAGGCTCTGTCCTCTCACCCCTCCTATTTAGCTTATTCGTCAACGATATTCCCCGGTCGCCGCCGACCCATTTAGCTTTATTCGCCGACGACACGACTGTTTACTATTCTAGTAGAAATAAGTCCCTAATCGCGAAGAAGCTTCAGAGCGCAGCCCTAGCCCTAGGACAGTGGTTCCGAAAATGGCGCATAGACATCAACCCAGCGAAAAGTACTGCGGTGCTATTTCAGAGGGGAAGCTCCACACGGATTTCCTCCCGGATTAGGAGGAGGAATCTCACACCCCCGATTACTCTCTTTAGACAACCCATACCCTGGGCTAGGAAGGTCAAGTACCTGGGCGTTACCCTGGATGCATCGATGACATTCCGCCCGCATATAAAATCAGTCCGTGACCGTGCCGCGTTTATTCTCGGTAGACTCTACCCCATGATCTGTAAGCGGAGTAAAATGTCCCTTCGGAACAAGGTGACACTTTACAAAACTTGCATAAGGCCCGTCATGACTTACGCGAGTGTGGTGTTCGCTCACGCGGCCCGCACACACATAGACACCCTCCAATCCCTACAATCCCGCTTTTGCAGGTTAGCTGTCGGGGCTCCGTGGTTCGTGAGGAACGTTGATCTACACGACGACCTGGGCCTCGAATCAATTCGGAAATACATGAAGTCAGCGTCGGAACGATACTTCGATAAGGCTATGCGTCATGATAACCGCCTTATCGTTGCCGCCGCTAACTACTCCCCGAATCCTGATCATGCAGGAGCCAGTCACCGTCGACGCCCTAGACACGTCCTTACGGATCCATCAAATCCAATAACCTTTGCATTAGATGCCTTCAGCTCTAATACTAGGGGCAGGCTTAGGGACCCCGGTAACCGTACTCGTCGAACTCGACAAAGAGGTCGACGTGCAACCTAACCCATGCATCAGCCCGCTGAGTTTCTCGCCGGATCTTCTCAGCGGGTCGCGATTCCGATCCGGTAGTAGATTCATTCGCGAAACAATTGCTCTTGAGTTGTTAGGTCTCCTTCGGAGGCGCTCGGGCAGTTGTTAGCAAATCCCACCCCTCTTGGCTGAGCCTTTGCTCGCCCACCTGTCCTAGTGAAACTGGAAAGGCCTTCGGGCCACCAGTAAACTTTCAATCATAAAAAAAAGATTGGTTGAATGTACCCGTAATATTACGGTGTTGTCAGTTAAAGAGGTAATGGCTCAAAAATTCACTGGTGGTAGAACCTATTGTGAGTCCGCACGGGTAGGTACCACCGCCCTGACTATTTCTGCCGTGAAGCAGTAATGCGTTTCGGTTTGAAGGGTGGGGTAGCCGTTGTAACTATACTGAGACCTTAGAACTTATATCTCAAGGTGGGTGGCGCATTTACGTTGTAGATGTCTATGGGCTCCAGTAACCACTTAACACCAGGTGGGCTGTGAGCTCGTCCACCCATTTATGCAATAAATAAATAGAAACGAACCTCCACCTCTTTCATCACTACCAATCGGACGAGTAGTGAGAATAATTTTATTGGTCTTAAGAGCTATAATTATTTATTTAACACACTCTACAGTGTCTTTAAAATTTGATTAAAACACAGTACTTGCTACTTCCTCAAGCACACTCCCTCATTATACGAATTTACAGATAGACTTACTTCTCCACATTAGGGTAACTCTTCAGCATCTAAGCAATAAATAAAAAATTCGCTATAAGCTGAATTATCTATTTTCTTTATTTTTTAATGTAACACATACATACATACACTTAGAAAATATATGTCTTCTTTTAAACCTGAACTGATACTTTGATATGGTAATAAAAACTAATTTAATATTTATAAAATAATTTATTAAAAAATAATTTTCTATAATTGTCATTATCGAATTCCCTGAACTAAAAAATTCCGTGATTTTACCACTGAAGTATGAAACCTATGAAAATGAAACCTCAACAAAAAATGCGTGCCACTGTGACGTCATCTGGCCGCTAAACACAGCGGTTTTAGTGCTGCCTAGAAGATTTTAATGTTATTAGATTTTATCGATAACCGTTCTTGGCTCATTTTATTTTAAATATTATTGAGTGTTAATTATTTGTAGAATTTATACTTTAATAAGACGTAAGTATATTGTTAGGTGCAAAGATACTTTGATTTAGATGTGTGAAATCTAAGACAAGTTCGTGCTTCTGTCAAGTAAACGATATAACGATTTTTAAAAGTTGCTACACCGATTTTGCAATGTTGTCGTTTGACAACTCAGAGACCGCAAAACATAAACATATGGCCATGGAGTTAATAAATACCTACAGTAACTCTATGCATATGGCGTAGTACAGCACTGAGCAAGTAATCACTAGTACAGTGCCATCTGTCCATCTGTAGCATGCTAAATTTTATCGTCGTTTCTTACACAGTCCGTCAGCTTTCTAGCAGCCAATGCTAACAGTGGCAATATCTGCGAAAATGAAAAAGCGCTCTACAAAAGAAGCAATCAACTATCATTTTTTTAAGGGATTTTATGACCTGGTAACTAAGATCTTTAAGTCATGTCTTATAAAATTTTTATTTATATTATATTTTTATGAAAAATGATATTATGGAGTGAAATGAAATGAAGATGATTAGTTTGAGACATTAATCGACTGGGATGAATTTCATTTCAGTCCATATTATCATTTTTCACAATAATAAGAATATACATTATAATAAGACAGACATGACTTCAAGGTCTTAGTAACCAGGTCATAACATCACTTTAAAAAAAAGCGGCTTTCCCGAAATTGTGGAGTATATATTTTTTTAAATTTAACCGATTTTTACATACTACCTTGATTGATTGTTACTTTCCGCGACATTTAGGCTGTTGAACTTTGCCAAAATATGGTAGGGAAAGGAAGTGTAAAATGCTCAAAATGCGGCATAACATCAAAAGAAGATTTTTCCTTAACCTTCCATAGGTTTCCTCTTCCGTCCAAGCATGGGTCTCTGAGGTAAGTAGATCAAACATTTACTCTAAATACACGTCCTCCTGATTTTACAAGTTTTCAGTTTTTGCACTATTCCGACCTGAATTATGCAAAAAGTGTACTTATTTAATATTATTTTGAAGATTGCTTAGAACTTTGTTTTTTAATTTAAAGTAAAATAGCTTCATACTTTATACCTGTGTACAATAAAAGCATTATTTTTTAGGGCTAAAGTTTGGGCTAAATTTTGTTTTCCCGATGGTGATTGGACATCCAATGAATCATTAGAAAATTTGAACGCACAGCATAGGATGCTATGTGGCAATCATTTTGATGATTCTTCATTTACCAGCAGCAACAGGAAAAGACTTAACAAGTTTGCTATTCCATCTGAAGCTCAAAGTATACTTTCCCAATTAAGAGAAGAACAGTGTAGTCCATCTAGAGCAAGTCATGACATCCAAGTGAGTATTTACCTAGTTTACTTTATAATCATAAAAATATTGCTCTAAAAATTATAAAACAGTTTAAGGGCATTAAACTTCTTGTCTCGTGATATTATTCCATAACAAATCAAAAGAATATTGATTTGTATCCTTTTCATCTTGAAGGAAGTCTTCTCCCAAGTAAAACGTATTCACTTATCCTATATAGAATAGGTAGATATATTAGGATACACTTGAGGGATGTAGATAATGAATTTATTCTGATTATTCTGATCACAATGGTTATCTTGACATAGTAATTGATTGAATTTCAAATTGTGAAAAAAAAAATAAACATCACTTTTAAGAAAATATTTTGTTCTAAAATAATAATAATAGCATGTAAAGCTACATATTCGATTGAAAGAATTAAAGTTACCAAAAAATTACTTTAAAGGAATTAATTTTCTGAATTTTTGATTTAAATTTGAAATTTGTGATTTAATTATTTTTGTATATTTTCCAGGAGCCATCAATGAGCAAAGGTATTTTGAAGGACTTGGATATGAAAAAGTTCACTGAACTTACACCTAAAAAGCAAAAGCTGCATAAGAGATGCAGAAAAATCTATTTGAAATAATGAGGCTCTGAAGAAAGTATAAAGGTGTTAAAAAACCCAAAAGATCTATATTAAGTGTACTAACATCAAATGAACCTACTAATGAATTATTAAAAAGCAAATTAAGTAGGTCATTTTATTTACTATTACAAAGCCAACTGAAAAACGTTCCAAGAAAATTAACTGGACGGAGATGGACACTGGATGATAAAGTGTTAGCCTTAAGCATTTGTAAGAAATCAAACTTTTGTTATAGATTATTGAGTAGGTTATTTTGTTGATCCAATTCATATTTTATGTGAAAGTAACAAAGAGCTAGGAGATATGCCTCCTCAGTGTTTTGGTGAAATGCAAGCATGTGCTAATGTTTGCAAAAAATTAAAATGAATTTATATACTTTATTAACTTGGAAAATTTGGACAAAGATTGGCTAATGGGATGTGAAGAACATTACGCAGTCAATATTGAAACAATTATTAAAAATTCAATTGCTAACTGTTTAAAAAGATTTTGTGAAATGATGAATTTATGAAAGAAGCGTCCAAAAATCATGGAAGACAAAAATAAGTATATTGAAATACGTTTAATATTAAGTTGTGATGATGTATGTAAAAGTGTAAATCGATTAAACATTCAACCATTTCATTAAATTATAAAAAATGCATTAATTTTATTGCGATTAACTTATATTGCAACTTAACTATTAATTGCAGTCCTAGTGATAAAACAATTGCAGTTAACTCAGATTGATGTCAGATTGCTTCGTTAGAAGTAATAGTGTTCTGTGGTTTCGTGTGTTGCCGTCTCGCTCGCACTTGCGTATATGCCGGAAAGGAATGAAAGCTTTATGTCGGCGATAAAACGTTAGCATGCTAGCTGTGCTGTTTTGGATATCAAAATAAGAGTACTTGTTTTTCTTAGACTACTTACCTCTCAATTACAATCTATTTTAATTGTGTTGCTGACTCTAAAGTTCGTAACATACTACCGCAACGCACCTCAAGATCGGTGTACCACGCCCTATGTGAGTGATTCAAATTTCAAACTTATCAGGGGACCGCGTGATAAAAAAAAAACATCTTCAGAACATTTATTTAATTACAAACTTCATTCCTTGTGATCATTTATTATGTCTTATCATACATTACATTGTAAATGCAAACTTGAAAAAAATGAATTTTCAGAAATCGATCTTTTGGACCTCGATTTTTTTGTGAATCGATTTATTAGGTTACGATTCGAATCGATTTTAAAATCGATCTTTTTTGTCAAGAATCGCCATTCCTAGATAATCTACGATCTAGAGTAAATTATACTACTACTGTCTACTAATGGAGTTCCTTAGTAGTTTTATTTTTTCAACTGCAAAGTAGTAGGAAGGCAAAGGTGTCATACCATACAGCCTAATCTTTTTTAAATTAGGTCCTTACATATAATTCATATAAAATTAGCGTTTTGTCGTACTGACCAGTTTGATCTGAAATATCTCCTCTTTTACAGTAAATCCTGTAGAAATGGCAATAGATCTATACTTCACCGCGGGATCGGCGCCGTGCCGCGTCGTGCTGCTAGTGGCAGCCGCTTTGGACCTACAGCTCAACCTTAAACCTCTTAATTTGTGGGAGAGAGAACAGTTGCAAGCCGATTTCTTAAAGGTAAACAAATAAACTCCGAACATATCTTCCTTATTGATTGCCTGTAAGTGGCCACGGTCTTAACTATACTATTACGCTGGTAAGAGTAACGTCACCTATCGCCGAATAGCCGAAACGAATATCAAAGAAACTCGTAACATCTAGAACGCTCGAGAAATACAACGCCATCTGTTGTCAGATAGCGGAAGCACGCATTGAAAGTGCTCGACTTGTGAGGAATGTTCTCGACCATTCTAAGGATGTCGTATCGACTATAAAAGCGTTGCAGGGTGGCACGCGGTCAGTTAGTAATCGGAACTACTCGAAGCGAAACAGCGAACGGATCACCTGAAGCGAAGCGGAAGAAGCAAATTGAGAATTTTAAAGTGCTTGTGAAGTGTTTTAAGTGTTCTAAGTGATAAATACAGTTTTAATTTATACTTCAGTGGAATTTTATTTATCCCGAACCCCGGCGCGTAACAATACTATAAATTTGTTAACATTATCTTCCAGTTGAATCCTCAACACACAGTCCCTACAATTGTGGATGAGGGCTTCCCTCTGTGGGAGTCGCGAGCGATAAGCAGATATTTAGTCAACAAGTACGGAGGAGACAGTAGCAGTCTCTATCCAAAGGATTTGATGGCAAGGGCCCTCGTCGATCAGAGACTTGACTTCGACATTGGAACTTTGTACCCTAGATTCGCACAATATTTTGTAAGTTACTTTTTTAATACAAGACGTTTTTATAGCATTCGATGGCCGAAGGGCATAACCATTGAGTCTATGAGCCTAATGGTTCCAGGTGGTAAGGATGAAATATGTTCTGGAGGCGGGTGGTGCAATAGTAAATAGGAAATGTCTGTATTGTTTCGAATAATTCTTTGGAGCATTGCCTGTGGAACATAACGCTTTAAACTAAAAAAATATAATGAATATGCCAATTCCTAATTTCTTCCCAATTTCGGTTGTTGCTTTTCCTGCTAGATTTGCGTTTCAGATTGTGTGTGACTTCATACAAGGGGACTAATTATTTATACAATTTTTTTTACTGGTTAGATAGATGGACTAGCTCACGGTCCACCCGGTGTTAAGTGGCTACCGAAGCTCATAGATACCTACAACATAAATGCCGTCACCCACCTTGAGAGAAGAGTTCTAGGGTCTTAGTTTTTACAGTACAACGTCTGTCTCACCTTTCAAACCAAAACGCAATACTGCTTTACGGCATAAATAGGCATAGTGGTGGTAACTTTTTTTTTTTAATTGCTTAGACGGGTGGACAAGCTCACAGCCCACCTGGTGTTAAGTGGTAACTGGAGCCCATAGACTTTTACAACGTAAATGGGCCACCAACCTTGAGATATAAGTTCTAAGATCTCACTATAGTTACAACGGCTGCCCCACCCTTCAAACCGAAACGTATTACTGCTTCACGGCAGAAATAGGCGGGGCGGTGGTACCTACCCGCGCGGACTCGCAAGAAGTCCTACCACCAGTAGTTCTTGTAAGTTTCAATCGGATGCATGGTTCAGTAGTTATAACGGAACGTCCGTAAAAACCACTGTAGATTTATATATTAGTAGTACTACCACCATTAAATCTACCCGTGCGGACTCGGAATTGTGGTGACTCTTAACTCGGCTTATGTCCAATAGGACTTATAGACAGACATAATATAGATTAAGTTATTAGGTGGGTTTTTGTTTTTTAGATACTGTGATGTATGTTAGTTGAAGTGAGCAATATTATTAGCCCCTCAAAAGCAGTGCACATCATTTATGGGTGGTCTACAATAAAATAAATATGAAATCTTAAGTCGTACAACAGACTATGGATAATTCTGCTATTAGTACAGCAGAATTATCCATAGTTTGTTGTAGCTCCCAAGGATATGATAGATACTATTTCGGTGTGTATATTTACTAAGTGGATCCTTACATTTCAGTATCCTCAAGTATTTGGCGGAGCGAAACCCGATGCAGCAGCCCTTAAAAAATTAGAGGAAGCGCTAGTATTCCTCAACGCTTTCCTGGAAGGTCAGAAGTATGTAACCGGAGACGTATTGACTATCGCCGATCTCAGCCTTGTGGCTACCATCTCTACTATTGACGCGGCTGAAATCAGTCTGAAGAGTTACCCTAATGTGGAGAAGTAAGTCTATCTGTAAATTTGTATAATGAGGAAGTAGCAAGTACTGTGTTTTAATCAAATTTTAAAGACACTGTAGAGTGTGTTAAATAAATAATTATTGCTCTTAAGACCAATAAAATTATTCTCACTACTCGTCCGATTGGTAGTGATGAAAGAGGTGGAGGTTCGTTTCGTATTTATTTATTGCATAGATGGGTGGACGAGCTCACAGCCCACCTGGTGTTAAGTGGTTACCGGAGCCCATAGACATCTACAATGTAAATGCCGCCACCCACCTTGCGATATGAGTTCTAAGGTCTCAGTAAGTATAGTCACTAAAAACTTTTCAAGACACATGAAGGCATTATTTCTAATCCATTCTGATGTTTAATAATATCAGAAATAATATGCATTTCGCATTATGTTTCGCTTTCACGTAGTAACTCAGCTATCATCATAAAATTATGTTCACATGCTGTCAGGGGGTTGGTGCTTCCCGCTTCCGTAGGTTTAACCCGCGATTCCCTACAAGTGACCCCTGGGTGGTGCTAAACGGGAGCCGAAAACATAACCGGTGGTAGGACCTAGTCCGACTGGCTGGCGACCACCCTCCAACTAGAGTCCGCCGCCAAATAGCCTAGCTGTGTTCCGGCGTGTGGGTTGGAGAGCCAGTTCTATCCCTTCCCTTTCCCCTTCCTTGTTGGGGTTGAGTCTTGGTGACGCCTGGAACTTGCGGAGCAGACGTGCGTGCGAACTCACGGGGCGTGATTGTTTGACGGGGGTATAGGGAGACCCAGTGAAACGGTACCCGCTGCCGCCCGCCGGTCAGTAGGGGACCTGAACCCGGGTGTCTCTACTAAACTCCGCCCCGGGAAGCTGTCCCGCCAACCGGTGTAAAATCCTGCCGTGCGGTCGTCGTGCCGGAGTCGGAGACCGGAGTGGATCCCGGCGATCGCACGCAGAGTGGACTGGGGGCCCTTCCATGCCCTGCGTCAGTCTCTCACGTAACCCGTGGTCGAGCACGTACTATGTTCCGCGCTTCATTCAGGTGTTGCCTCGATCTCACCTCCAACATCCTACCTCTCCTAATCCTACTCTCCGAAAACTTAAACATCATGAAGACGACAAAAAAAAGGAAAAGGGTTTCACAGGCGGTCCCCCATTCCACATTTAATGTGGATTTCAGCAATGTCAGGGGCCTACATAGCAACCTTGACGCCGTACACCACCACCTTGAGACGGCGCAGCCTGCCCTGCTTTTTTTAACGGAGACGCAGATATCTGCTCCGGATGATACCTCATACCTTGAATACCCCGGCTACGTATTGGAGCACAACTTCCTGCGTAAAGCCGGGGTGTGCGTATTCGTCCGGGCTGATGTCTGTTGTCGCCGTCTTCGGGGCCTCGAACAACGGGACCTGTCCCTCTTGTGGCTGCGCGTAGATCACGGGGGCCGTAGCCGAATCTACGCGTGCCTGTACAGGTCCCACAGCAGTGATGCAGGTTCAGCTCTGTTTGAGCATGTGCAAGAGGGGACTAACCGCGTGCTTGAGCAGTACCCATCTGCGGAGGTGGTGGTTCTTGGAGACTTTAACGCTCACCACCAAGAGTGGTTGGGATCCAGAACCACTGACCTCCCGGGTCGGACTGCCTACGATTTCGCCTTGGCCTACGGCTTCTCCCAGCTAGTGACACAGCCCACCCGTGTCCCAGATATCGAGGGGCACGAGCCTTCTTTGTTGGACCTTCTGCTGACCACAGATCCGGCCGGATACAGTGTGGTGGTCGACGCTCCGCTTGGATCGTCTGATCACTGCCTTATTCGTGCTGCCGTACCACTCTCTCGTCCTGATCGTCGAACGACGACCAGGTATCGAAGAGTTTGGCGGTATATGTCAGCAGACTGGGATGGATTGCGTGAATTTTACGCATCCTACCCATGGGGGCGGTTCTGCTTTTCCTCTGCTGATCCTGACGTCTGTGCGGACCGTCTTAAAGACGTGGTGCTCCAGGGGATGGAATTGTTTATTCCCTCCTCTGAAGTGCCCGTTGGGGGTCGCAGCAGACCCTGGTATAACAATGCCAGCAGGGATGCTGCACACCTCAAGCGGTCCGCATACGTGGCATGGGATAATGCCAGGAGACGTCGGGATCCTAACATCTCAGGGGAAAGGCGGAAATATAACGCCGCTTCCAGGTCCTACAAGAAGGTAATTGCCAAGGCGAAGTCGGAGCACGTCGCTAGAGTTGGCGAGCGATTGAAGAGCTATCCCTCCGGGAGCCGTGCTTTTTGGTCGCTCGCCAAAGCTGCAGAAGGAAACTTCTGCAGGTCTAGTCTCCCACCACTGCGCAAGTCCGATGACAATCTGGCCCACAGCGCGAAAGAGAAGGCTGACCTTCTGGTCAAACTCTTCGCCTCGAACTCGACTGTGGACGACGGGGGTGCCACACCACCGAACATCCCCCGGTGTGATAGCTCCCTGCCGGAAATCTGCTTCACACAGTGTGCAGTCAGGCGGGAGCTCAGACTCCTGGACGTCCATAAGTCGAGTGGGCCAGACGGCATCCCCGCAGTGGTTTTGAAAACGTGCGCCCCTGAGCTGACACCTGCGCTAACGCGTTTGTATCGCCTCTCTTATTGCACTAACAGGGTTCCGTCTTCATGGAAGACCGCCCACGTCCACCCTATCCCCAAGAAGGGTGACCGGTCGGACCCATCGAGCTACAGGCCTATCGCGATAACTTCCTTGCTTTCCAAGGTGATGGAGCGAATTATAAATACACAACTCCTGAAGTATCTTGAAGATCGCCAGCTGATCAGTGACCGACAGTACGGTTTCCGTCACGGTCGCTCAGCTGGCGATCTTCTTGTATACCTTACTCACAGGTGGGCTGAAGCCTTGGAGAGCAAGGGCGAGGCTCTTGCTGTGAGCCTTGATATCGCGAAGGCCTTCGACAGGGTCTGGCATAGGGCACTTCTATCGAAGTTACCATCTTACGGAATCCCCGAGGGTCTCTGCAAGTGGATCGCTAGCTTTTTGGATGGGCGGAGCATCACGGTCGTTGTAGACGGTGACTGTTCTGATACCATGACCATTAACGCTGGCGTTCCACAAGGTTCGGTGCTCTCCCCCACGCTTTTCATCCTGTATATCAATGACATGCTGTCTATTGATGGCATGCATTGCTATGCAGATGATAGCACGGGGGATGCGCGATATATCGGCCATCAGAGTCTCTCTCGGAGCGTGGTGCAAGAGAGACGATCAAAACTTGTGTCTGAAGTGGAGAACTCTCTGGGGCGAGTCTCCAAATGGGGTGAATCGAACTTAGTTCAATTCAACCCGTTGAAGACACAGGTTTGCGCGTTCACTGCGAAGAAGGACCCCTTTGTCATGGCGCCGCAATTCCAAGGAGTATCCCTGCAACCTTCCGAGAGTATCGGGATACTTGGGGTCGCCATTTCGAGCGATGTCCAGTTTCGGAGTCATTTGGAAGGCAAAGCCAAGTTGGCGTCCAAAATGCTGGGAGTCCTCAACAGAGCGAAGCGGTACTTCACGCCTGGACAAAGACTTTTGCTTTATAAAGCACAAGTCCGGCCTCGCGTGGAGTACTGCTCCCATCTCTGGGCCGGGGCTCCCAAATACCAGCTTCTTCCATTTGACTCCATACAGAGGAGGGCCGTTCGGATTGTCGATAATCCCATTCTCTCGGATCGTTTGGAGCCTCTGGGTCTGCGGAGGGACTTCGGTTCCCTCTGTATTTTGTACCGTATGTTCCATGGGGAGTGCTCTGAGGAATTGTTCGAGATGATACCAGCATCTCGTTTTTACCATCGCACCGCCCGCCACCGGAGTAGAGTTCATCCATACTACCTGGAGCCACTGCGGTCATCCACAGTGCGTTTCCAGAGATCTTTTTTGCCACGTACCATCCGGCTATGGAATGAGCTCCCCTCCACGGTGTTTCCCGAGCGCTATGACATGTCCTTCTTCAAACGAGGCTTATGGAGAGTATTAAGCGGTAGGCAGCGGCTTGGCTCTGCCCCTGGCATTGCTGAAGTCCATGGGCGACGGTAACCACTCACCATCAGGTGGGCCGTACGCCCGTCTGCCTACAAAGGCAATAAAAAAAAAAAAAAAAAAAAAAAAGGGACTCAGTAAAGTTCTATAATGCCTTTAAAGAAAAAAACTGAAAAAAAGGAACTGTCCGTGGGTGTTTTTTTTTCCTAATTTAACACTAGTCGTCCAAATCATGATATTAAGTGTATAATCTATGGGTCAAGGTTAGGTGAAACTGCACCGATCAAAGATAATCTGAAATCTCATGTTTTTTTTTTCAGATGGTTTGAGCTCATGAAGACAACAGCTCCAGATTATCAGAATGCTAATCAAAAAGGTATAGATGAATTCAAGAAGTTGATAGCGCAAATGAAGGCCAAAACTGAACTTTGAGTATTAGGTGTAATTGTATAGTACTTAAGTATACCATTATTATAATATTTATCCTGATTATATACAATGGGACATGCCCAGAGTTCACCAGAGTAAATAGTAGATTTTTTTTCAATAAATAAATAATATATAATATATAAAAAAATATATATAATATAAATAAAAAAAATATAAAAAAATACATAAATGTGATTGTTTTTTTGTTGTTGTTAATAAGTAACAGAGATATCCGCAAACTAGCCATTGTTTGGATGGAATTCAGTGTTCAAGATCTTCACAGCGTGAAACGACACCCATATGCTCATTTTAATAATATCTGTGCATTTTTCACTCACTCAGGACTTGCGCCATTTTATAATTTTCTTATTTTTTATCGACTTTTTGGCGAGAACGCGAGGTGTGAAGTATGTTTTATTTCATACAGTAGTAGATTCTGCGAAGCACTGCTCTTACTAGAGCCGGTTTTACCAAATTCTCTTAGGCTGAGCCCGCGAGCTCACCTACCCGTACGCGTAACGCTGAAAAAGCATCTTAAGCTACCAGCGAATAGGTACAGAAAAAGAATAGATCAGCAATAATTTGATTCCTTTTTTTTTTTTCCCTATCTAAGCTGATAGCCTTAGAGGCTATTTCAGCGTAACCGTGGCTAGTAGGTGAGCTCACGGGGCTCAAACCTGATGCCGTTGCTAACACGAACCCTAGCAAGAGCCGTGCTTCGCAGAATCTACCACCGGATCGGAAACGCGACCCACTGAGAAGATCCGGCGAGAAACTCAGTGGGCTGTGTCTGAGAGTTAATTTACTCGTCGAACCCGTCGCTTGCGAACGGTGACCGGTGCTTGAAGTACCTAAAAGCACCGTTAGTGGATCGGGAGGATGATTCCTTAAGGAAACGACTGTCTCACCATAATCGCTAAGGTAGAAATAGGAAGCATGGTAGTGAATGAAAAATGCATTCTTCATTAATAATTTTATTTGTGCCTTAAAAACTATAAACTTAAAAACGAAAAAAAAAAGAGCATCAAAACCATTCGTGACTTAAACAAACATTGTGAACGTGATAGTGGAATATTGTGAAATTCAATAATACAAACGTCAACTGGAATTTCAGATTGGGTATCACATGACAAAAAACGAAACGTATCGATAATATGCGAACAGATCATATTAAATTTATTAATTTACTTTCAGGCAAAGGGCGACTGTTAAATTCAACCTAATTTAATAATCTATAATTTTAAAGAATATTTTTAATTTAAGCAAAGACGTTTTAATTCTGCCTAGTTGGTCAAGTTTAATTCCAGCGACGTTATTTTGAATAAGTTTTCATTTCGTGTTGATAAGTGTTCACTTTTTAAGCATGCTGTTGACAAGTCCCTTGAATGCCTCCAGTCCTTTCTCGTTGGCCTCCTGGTATCCAGGAGCTGTACTCTTGACCGTCTCGTACCATCTGCAAAACAGTACACATTGAATGAATTGAATACTCATATAAATTAACATTAATAATTTCATGTGGTTTTTTATTTTTATTGCTTAGTTCGGTGGACGAACTCGCGGTCCTCCTGATGTTAAGTGGTTACCGGAGCCCATAGACATCTACAATGTAAATGCCGCCACCCACATCGAGATATGAGTTCTAAGTTCTCAGTTTTAATAGTACAACGACTGCCTCACCCTTCAAATCGAAACGCATTACTGCTTCACGGCAGAAACAAGCAGGGCGGTGGTACTTACCCGAGCGGACTCACAAGACGTCTTACCACCAGTATATGCATTTCTTTATTAATATAAAAAATGCTATGTAAAACGGGAGTTTTTTGTTTATTTGATTACTGGGTAGTTGGTATGGAAACGAAATCATAGACAAGATGATGTTAAGGGGATACTGGAGCCACCCAACTTGAGGCATAAGATCGAATGCAAAATGCCGCCTGTACGACTATTACCCGTCAAACTGGAATGCAGTCCTATAAAGCTACCAAATAATATTACACCAGTATTCGTCTAATACATAAAGCTATGAATCATCGTTATCTCAGACACGTCTATATTTCACAATATCTATGAACAGAAAAAAAATGTTGTTATGAAGGTTATCGAAATAAAACAAAATACCTCTTAACGTTGGCGTATTTCTTGAAGTCAATGTCAGAGGCTTCCAGGCTGGAGACACTGGCGATGAGACTCAGGTCGGCGACGGTGAGGTTCGGTCCGGCCACGTACTTCTGACCTTCGAGGAACTTGTCTAGCAGCTGAAGGGCTTCCTGGACCTTCTCGTTCTTGGCCTTGTCGGCTGGGGCACCGGCAAATACTTGGGGATACTGGGGACAGTCAAATAGTGTTGGAACAAGATAGAGACAATCTACTTTGACCGGGTTCGATCTCGAGCTGGGATCGGACGGTTGGGCGAGAGTGCTGGGAAACTCGTTTAGTGTTTGGGCCTTTACTGCAGGCGCTTATCATCTATGTTGTCATACGGATGACCCCGGACAGAGATCGGACGTCGGGTGTAAGGGTGTAAGGTGAGTCGTTTAGTGCAGTAGGGCCCTAAAATTCCTTGGGCCCGCGGTCTGCTCCCACCTGTAGATCGCCAAGTCCCACATACCCTAGCGCACCCTAGGCGCGGGGATCTCGTAGGAGGTTCGGCCTCTAACCCGAAAAAAAAAGACATTTCAAGGAGGCCCACCCTCTCGGCGCGGGAACATCGTAGGATAGTCGATTGTCAATTTAAACAAGATTCCACTTAAGGTGGATAAGATACTTTAGAGTTACATTTTTTTTTTTTATTGCCCTTGTAGGCAGACGAGCATATGGCCCACCTGATGGTGAGTGGTTACCGTCGCCCATGGACTTCAGCAATGCCAGGGGCAGAGCCAAGCCGCTGCCTGCCCTATTTCCTGGTATACTACAAGACTTTCGTTTGAGTAATGCGAACAATAGTAAGCACGAGATTCCGGACCACATCTAGGACCACCATTCATCCTTAAGTATTCGCAACAGCGCTTGATACTTACGAAATAATCACTGAATCTCTGGTACAAAGTTCCGATGTCGAAATACAACCGTTGGTCAACAAGGGCACGAGCTTTGGGGTCTTCGGGGTACAGACTGCTGCCTTTGGCGTACTTGTTCACCAAGTAGGTGATGATGGCGCGGGACTCCCAGATTGAAAGACCATCGTCGACTAGGGTCGGGACCGTGTGTTGAGGGTTCAACTGGAATTAGAACATGATTTCACTCAAGTACTTACTTCTATACTAATATATTAATCTACAGCGGTTTTTACGGGTGTTCCGTTATAACTACTGAACCATGCATCCGATTGACTTGAAACTTGGTATCCATGTAAAAAATATATGTACTTAATGGATAGGCTAATATTTATATGAGTGTTGGACTCCCTACACCAGTGGCGGGAGCGTTAATGATAAGAATCTTTGTTGAAGAGAAATAATAATGTTAATTTTAAAGGCCCAGCGAAGCGGACGGGTACAGCTAGTTGCTAATATAAACAGAATATTAAGGTAATTGATACTGGGTAAGCATTTGATTAAATCTTAAACATTTTTACACGCTTTATATTAGCTTCACTTGTATGTATGTTTGTATGTTTATAACTGACTAATTTAGACACGCGACTTTGACCCACTTTAAACGGCCAGATTTCATTCAAACTTTGTAGATTTATCGAGGACCGATAACAATTAAAAATTAAAGAAAAATTGAAAAAAAAAGAATTGAAAAAATTTAAATTCAACTAAAAATGAAAAATAAATAATAGTTTAAAAAAAGCTAAAAAATACGCTTTATATAAAATTCAACTAAAAAATTGAAAATAAATTTTAATAAATTTAAATTGAAAGTAGTGTAAAAAAATATATTTTATTGTAAAAAAAGCGTGGGGTGCATGGTGTTATTGGTTATAAATATTTTGCTGACAGATATGAGTAGAAGAATTTATTATTTCAATAATATCTTTAAAAGCACCCCAATTTTATATAAAGCGTGTTAATTAGTTTTTTTAAACTATTATTTATTTATTACTTAGACGGGTGGACGAGCTCACAGCCCACCTGGTGTTAAGTGGTTACCGGAGCCCATAGACATCTACAACGTAAATGCCGCCAGACACTTTGAGATATGAGTTCTAAGGTATAGTTACATATTTGATGGTAATAATCGATAATACCGTTGTTGTTTAAGTCTATTACTGGTATACGCTGGAAAGGCGGTATACCGGTACGCACATTGTCCGACTGGGTTTGCGTACAAAATCTATGAAGATATGGCGTGCACTGGGCGGTGGACGTATGTTGTACGTATACATCTTGTTCTAAACCCCGCAAATCTACTAAAGCTTGACGGATGGTTTCTTCTTTTTCTGACGCTCCTCTTAGAAAGCAACTTGCCTGATAAGTACAAATTGATCACTTCCGCTACCCAGACAAAATATCTGATCATAAAAACCTGCGGCACAGTATTGTCGCATTTCTAATTTTAAAAAAAAGAGACGGATTGTGATGCGACGCTTTGTGTACCAGTTCATTGTACACATTACAAAATGAAACTATTCTACGAATTCAAATTTCGAGAATTTTATGACAAACCGGTCGCCCGGAATTTTTGACGACTATTGACCGGTTTATACATATAATAATAATTTTTTTTTCTTAGATGGGTGAACGAGCACACATCCCACCTGGTGTTAAGTGGTTACTGGAGCCCATAGACATCTACAAGGTAAATGCCGCCACCCACCTTGAGACATGAGTTGTAAGGTCTCACTATCAAACTGAAACGCATTACTGCTTCACTCACGGCAGAAATAGGCAGGGTGGTGGTACCTACACGTGCGGACTCACAACACGTACCACCAGTAATACGTCATACCACCAGTCCATTTCCGTTACGATACGAGCTATCGCAAGTTTAACTTAAAAATACCATGGGTCAAAGCTAATGCCAGGTTAATATACAATAATAATAACAATTTGGCTTTTAAGTTGAAGATCAATTCGGCCAAGGTCCAAGATAGATAAGAAATTTTAAAAACAAAAATGAAAACAAACCGCTCTATTATTCAATTAGGTCATGGAAACTTTCCAAATATGCATGGCTTTACCATCGATTCGGAATACACGTACTACCGAGAAGAATCGGCGAGAAACTCAGTATCTGGCTTTTCCCAAACATACTAAAAAACCTTACAAAATATCTTTTGTGCGTAATGTGATAAGTGCGACCAGAATTAGATGAAACAGGTTTTCCTTGTTAGGCATTAAGCATGTATTCATTCAGTCCTGTTCCTACATAAAAATAGAAAGGTTTAAATAAAAATATGTTTAATAATGCGGCTCTTTCTTAGCTCCCGCGCTCAATTTACGCTAAAACTCTGAGACATTGAACACATAGAAAAGCAAAATCTGAACCTTCCCGATGCTTCTACACTTGAAGCGCGCTTGCGCAGAAACATACATTGGGTCATTAAGTCCGATATAAAATATATACGATCGCTGGCGTAGTTAAGAATGAAGTCATGAGCCCGTGCGGGTCGATAGTATAGATTCCAACTTAATTCTCCAGCTTGATTCCGCAATCGTTCGTGGTTTGAATTAATATTGAAAGGAAATTTAGAGCTGAATGTGGGTAGCGGTTTACTTGTGATTTCTTTGTCAGTGAGCTCAATAACCGACAGGAGAGAATAGGGATTTCAAAGTAAGACAGTACCCGTAATTATGCCTACCATATAATATATACCTAACAACAGACACAACCTGCGGCTAATTAAAAAAAAAAAATTTAAACATAGTTTGACCAGTTCTCATGGAACAACTGCGACCGCCTTAAAGTTCATTCAACCGACGCCATTACATCACTAGCCAAATTGACCTTCAGATCTTAAATATGGGAAATTCGGTTTTATTGCTATCAACATTAAGTTTATACCTCTTCGTGGCCGTTCGTACGGATACTAGTTAATTAAGGAAAAGCTGGCGGCATGCCATGCATTCTGTACTCGAGTATTTGTGCCTTTAAATAAATTAGTTTGACTTTCACAGATTTAGGTTCAGTATGCTTAGTGCGAGTTTTGCTCACTGAGTTTCTCGCCGGATCTTCTCAGTGGGTCGCGTTTCCGATCCGGTGGTAGATTCTGCGAAGCACGGCTCTTGCCAGAGTTCGTGTTAGCAACATCGTCAGGTTTGAGCCCCGTGAGCTCACCTACTAGCCCGGTGACGCTGACATGGTCTATCTAGACCATCAGCTTAGGTAAAGAAAAAAAGCGAGTTTTTTAACGTTCTCGATCGCGTAAAAGTTAACTCAAATTTGTATGCAGTTAGAACAGCGCCCCTAGCGGCAAAAGCAGGCAAACGTTCCAACTACATACGAATTTCAGTTAACTTTTAAGCTATCGAGAACTTTAACAAACTCGCACTGATCATACAGTATCCTAGAAGTCTCTCGATCTAGATAACGCACGTTCGAAACCATCGCAACGTGTTCAAATGGAAAACTTTTTATCAGCCTTTGTTGATTATCGATCGGCTATTAAGCAATCGTTATCTATTTCATTATCAGTGTTATTGAATAGTTACTCAATTGCTCGGATTAGAGATAATTTTTCGTTTAGCATATTTGGCTTCAGAGAAATTAAAAGCATTACCAACGATGATACGTGCCTAATGTTGTGATGTCTGCAATTTAATTGACTTTGTAGACAGTCTATCTGAAGGTGTGTAGTCGCCGTCGCTCATGGCTATCAGCAATTTGAGGGATACAGTAAAGTCACTGTCTACAACATAGACAAGGACATACTGCGCTAGTGAAAGAATTAATTCCAGAGCGGTTTTATTTATTTATTCCTACCTATTGTAGTAACCTCGAAGAGTTATGGATGGTCGGTCTACTTAGTGAAAAGGATTCATGTCATTGAACGCAGTAGTTTTAGTATGAATGAGCCTTAATTTATAGACCAAGCATCAGTTTGTTTCCAGTAGTTCAATGGGCGTATACTGTTTGCGGCCAGCGACCTTCAAATATTTCCCATTGAGTCTCTGCCCGTAGTTTCGCCCATGAGAACTGCACTGTATATTCTTTCCCAGAGCTCAAACTATTTTCATACAGAGTTTCTTCAAAATCATTTCAACGGTTTAAACATGAAAACACAACAGTCCTTGATTGCGCTGCTTTCATATTAATAATGATGTATTACTTTTAATATTTAACACTATCGAATATTTTAATAAAACCTTATATACTAGGTATACGAAGATCCTTTCTAGAGAAGCGCGAACAAACAAACTGACCAAAAAAGAATGTTAAATCGCCGGTTTATGTTCTATTACTATATATATTTTTATTGCCCTAGTAGGCAGACGAGTGTACGGCTCACCCGATGGTGAGTGGTTACCGTCGCTCATGGACCTCAGCAATGCCAGGGGCAGAGCCGAGCCGCTGCATACCGCTTAATACTCTCCACAAGCCTCGTTTGAAGAAGGACATGTCATAGCGCTCGGGAAACACTGTGAAGGGGAGCTCATTCCATAGCCGGATGGTACGTGGCAAAAAAGACCTCTGGAAACGCACTGTCGATGAACGCAGCGGTTCCAGATAATATGGATGAACTCTGCTCCGATGGCGGGAGGTAGGATGATAAAAAGGAGATGAAGGGATCATCCCAAACAATTCCTCAGAACACTCCCCATAGAACATACGGTACAAAATATAGAGGGAACCGAAATCCCACCCAGAGATTCCAAATGACTTTCTAACTAACTTTCTTCTTCTAACTCTACTTATAGCTTTCTTTCTATTTTTATTACTTTATTCCAAGGTATGTACAGACACATCGGATTCTACTGTTTTATTATATTAAAAAAGAATAAGGAATGTTACAAGGAAATACACATAATGAAGTTGACTAATTAAATGCTTACTGTTTTTTTGTTGTAATTTTCCTTTAAAAATTCAAAACAAATAATCATTGTAACCGAGTAAATCAAGCTTTTAACGTTGAACCAGTTAAATATGAATAATATATTTACAAACTTCTATGTACGTTAAGTAATTAAGTCGGTATGTTATTGGTATTGATTATTGGTATTGTAAACAGGAAAAAATTTACAAAGAAACTTAAAGTAGACAAGGATGCTGATCAATTGAAATAAATTTTACATTAAAAAATAATACTGTAACATATTGATTGAATAATCTTTTTCTCCAAAATTTACCTAAAATCGCCTTTTCGCATTAAAACTGTACTTCGAAATTGAGTTTTAATACGCGTAAATGTTGGAGTTTGTATATTAAATGTAATGGCAGGCAACACTTGACACTTGATTAGATTTCGAATATTGGAATTATTTTAAATGTTTTAAAAAAAACAGATCATTGTATTCTCGTAAGAAAATGTCATCACTTCTCATCTAGACACGGCAAGAGAAACATGAAATAGTTTTATAAGAAATATAAAGATAAAAATTGTATAATGGTGTAAAAGTGTTAAAGCTATCTGCAATATAATTATAATGAAGCAGTTGTGTTTTTAAATAAGCCCCTCATCACCTACAGAACCCAATCCTTCAAACGTAACCATCCAACAGGTTATGGGCCCAGACCAGAATTTATAAGGTAATATTTATTATAGTTTGCTGATTAAAACATCACCTACGCCTACAACATCACCATGGAAACGAAACTGTTTGTAAAAATTTTTCTTAGCAACCAATATGTAATGAATTTAATGAAAATAAAACCATTCAAAACAGAAAATTATTATAAGAGCATGAGATAAGGTAATGAAAGGGAGAACACTAACATAAGTAACGAATAAAGATAATCGTGAAGACGAAGTTGACGAAGTTCGAGCAGGTGCTAGAGGAAGATATGGAGTTAATGAAGTTCGAGAAGGTGAAATAGGAAGAAATGGAGAGTTAGTGGAGTTCGAGAAGGTGATATTAGAGGAAATAATAGTAATGGAGTGTAATAAAGTAGAAATGGCGTATAGTTCGAGATGTTGTTGAAAGGCGAAATAATAGAGAATGAAATGAAAATGGAACAAATGATAGCAGATTAACAAATGAAAATCTGGTCATGGAAAACTTTGAGACTTTAAGTGTATTCATTTTTAAAAAAAGTGAACTTGTGTTTCGGGAGAAATGGGTTAGTTTATAAGATTGATAGGGAAATTTAAATGCTATATACAACAAGAGATATAACTAAAAAGAGACAAGGATAATTCATAAAGTAAGGGGGTGTTTTCAATGAATTCAAAATTAAGAGGGTGCTCTTTTTCAACAGAGATAAACAATTAAGGGGGTGATCATAAAATTTTTTTTTTTTTTTTATTAATTATACTATAAATACAATAGATAGTCTAGCCGTGGAGGAAGTACACATTATTTGATACAAACATATTTACAGTCGTTTTTTAAAATCCTTTTGAATCTCTTTTATAGTTTTGTTTTATTGTTGTTTTATAATAGATGTTAGGAATTTTGGTTTGTGTTATATTAAAATAATTGAACGGATATGTGAAAAAAGTGGGAAAATTTAGGAAGTGAAAAAATTATAAAAGCTAATAGAAAGTTATATGAATAATGTAAGGTTTTATGTGTGATGTGAATTCAAGTGTTGAGTATGTTGAAGTTGAGCGAGGTTATTTGTTATGAGTTATGTGGTTTGTGAGTGGAGTTGAAGGTGAGTTAAGGGTTAGAGTCGAGAAGGAGTTAAGGGTTAGAGTCGAGAAGGAGTTAAAGGTTAGAGTCGAGAAGGAGTTAAAGGTTAGAGTCGAGAAGGAGTTAAAGGTTAGAGTCGAGAAGGAGTTAAAGGTTAGAGTCGAGAAGGAGTTAAAGGTTAGAGTCGAGAAGGAGTTAAAGGTTAGAGTCGAGAAGGAGTTAAAGGTTAGAGTCGAGAAGGAGTTAAAGGTTAGAGTCGAGAAGGAGTTTAGGTTAAAGAGGTCGAGAAGGAGGTTATTAAAGTAAAGAGGTTGAGAAGGCGTTTAAGGTTATTAAAGTAAAGAGGTTGAGAAGGCGTTAAAAGTTTTAAATAAACTTGAAGAGTTTATGTAGGAAGTCGAGAAGGAGTTAGACTATTATAGTTAAGGTTTTATATAGTGAGTCAAGAGGGAAGTTAAGGTTGAATGGTTGTATGGTTGAATGAAAGTACATTTTTGATCGAATTGGAGTTGGAGAAGTAAGAAAGGATTAAAGGTAGCGACATTAAAGATAGTATTAAGTTTGAAAGGTTGAATGAATAGTTGTTGGTTGAATTGAGAGGGATTATGTAGAAGTGGCGGAATGTAAGTGGTTGTGAGGTTTTTTAGGTATGTATGGAAAGAATTAATTTATGAAGGTCAGGTTAGCGTTATTCTTTTTTGGTATTAAATTATAGACGGAGAAAAATGTGTGCAAGTGTTGAGGGGGTGTGTTGGAGTTTGTATATTAAATGTAATGGCAGGCAACACTTGACACTTGATTAGATTTCGAATATTGGAATTATTTTAAATGTTTTAAAAAAAACAGATCATTGTATTCTCGTAAGAAAATGTCATCACTTCTCATCTAGACACGGCAAGAGAAACATGAAATAGTTTTATAAGAAATATAAAGATAAAAATTGTATAATGGTGTAAAAGTGTTAAAGCTATCTGCAATATAATTATAATGAAGCAGTTGTGTTTTTAAATAAGCCCCTCATCACCTACAGAACCCAATCCTTCAAACGTAACCATCCAACAGTAAACATTTGGTATCACCAGTATTTTTTTCATAGATACTGTCAAAAGAGCGTAGTTTAGTTTTCGTTTTTTTTTTATTTTTTTATTTTATCTATGTTTTGACTACTATAACAAAAGGTAAGGACTTTTTGGCGGGAACGCGAGGAGTGAAGTTGTGTGATTTGTTTTATTTTGTCTATTTAGTGTTTCTTCGGGTTTAAATGTGTAATAATGGTGGTTTATTAACCGTTTAATATCTGTGAAAGTGCACAAATGTGGGAAAATGAAACAAAGCCGCTGGACGTAACTTCTCGGGATCCTCCAAAAAGTCCACTGAAAAATCTTAGTAAATGACCACCATTTTACTGAGATTAGATTTCATCTCATATCATCTCATTTAATTTCATCCTAGTTGATTAATGTCACAAATTATTCATCTTCGTTTCATTTCATTTCACTCCATAATATCATTTTTCATAAAATTAAGAATATAGAATAAAATAAGACATGACTTAAAGGTCTCAGTTACCAGGTCATAAAATCTCTTAAAAAAAAAAAAAAAAACAAAAGGTAAGACAGATAAGGTAACTGGTAACAAATAAAAAATAAATGTTGCAAATATGATTAGTATTAAAAATAATACATGTTAAACCTTTAAACCCCTCTCCTGTAAAATTAGTAAATTTTGAGATTATACAGTTTTAATGCGAGAAGACTAAATGTTACAAAATTTTACGTAATACATACTTCAATAAACATTGTCATCAAGTATCAATACTAGGATTTTAGTATTGCGATTTCAAAGCGCGTAAAATAGACCTACCTTCAAATATTCTGGTTTGAGCTGTTCCCCGTGGTGTAGGTCTACCAGTTTGAGGTTCAGGTTTAAGTTGAGCGCCTTCGCTGTCAGCAGTACAGCCCTGCAGGGCGCAGAGCCGGGAACGTAGTACAGGTCGATGGTCATCTTACTGTGGACATCATAAGAATTAAATAAACGATGAAGGGGATTTTACGGGACGAACTCGGACATGCAAGAACTGGCGGTAGGACCTCTTGTGAGTCCGCGCGGGTAGGTACCATCACCCTGCCTGTTACTGCCGTGAAGCAGTAATGCGTTTCGGTTTGAAAGGCGGGGCAGCTGTTGTAACTATACTGAGACCTTATATCTCAAGGTGGGTGGCGCATTTACGTTGTAGATGTCTATGGGCTCCAGTAACCACTTAACACCAGGGGGGCTATGAGCTCGTCCACCCATATAAGCAATAAAAAAAACTACTGGAGTCCACAGACAACAACGTGAAGGTTAATTGATACTTATGAGATTGAAGTCTTGTGGACTTATTAAGGTTGGATTTATTGTCATCCTACCTTCTGAACAGAACGCATGGTTGCTTAGCGGAAGAAATTAGTAGTTCTATGGGATACCCAAACTGCCAAAATTCTTACAAATAGTCGTAACAGAAATTAGGAATAAAGTTACGACTAAGGGTATTGCTAACGAATGACGTGTTGTCGCATACTTGTGATATTCTAACATTAAGATATTCTAAATAATATCCAGGCATACCTAAGTTATGACATAAGGATCTATAATCAAATCTTACACGTAATTGAGTTCAGTCGATAAATAATATATATGAAATATGATTAATCGAACGAATGTCGGCTAATTTATAGTACTTTGTCAGAACTGCCACGGCTAGTGTACAACAACTGTACAAAGTTTTTATATTTTCTCTCGAGGGTTGTGCGAACTCTTGACACACAAACATTTCGATTTCAAATGGAATCCAAAGTCGTGGTCAAAGGTGATTAAAATACTAATATTGCCGACCTCCAGTATACGAAATAGAGTAGACTAAATTAAAAGAAAATAATTATATTTTGCCCTTTCCAGCTAGTCTGCTTAGACCAGTGATTCTCAACCTTTTTTTTGTTGCGGCACATATTTAACGATTTCAAGATTTGGCGGCACACAAAAAAAGATAAAAATTATTTACTTACTACAACACACTGCATAAATAGTTTATCAAAAAATTTTAATATACGAAATAAACTAAAATATACTATAATTTTTTTGTGGATTTAAATATATATTCATGTTTAAAATATTTTTCTTTTAAAATGATATAATTTAATAATATTAACATTATTATATATTCGCAAAATTTGGCGGCACACAAAAGTGCCGCGGAACAGTGGTTGAGAATCACTGACTTAGACGTTCATTTAAAAATCATAACATTATCACAGGTAACATTCACAGGTCAGGCTTTTGTTGAAAAGTAATCGAATAAACATTTCTGAGAGACAATTTTCAACGACATGTCAAGGATTTGTTTTGTAACGATGCCGGAAATTGTAATCGAAGGTAAACATCGAAATTAAAAAAAAAGTAGCCGGCAGTAATTTACTTAGGTTTCTGTAACTTCGATTTGTCTTTTGATTAATTGTTTTTATGATGTTAGAAAAACTCCTTAGTTTTTTTACTATCTCTGATTATGTTGTTGTATTTCACCTGACTGGTTTAGATTAAGGTAGTTTTGATTTTTTTTTTTTTTATTGCTTAGATGGATGGACGAGCTTACAGCCCACCTGATGTTAAGTGGTTACTGGAGCCCATAGACATCTACAACGTAGACGCGCCACCCACCTTGAGATACAAGTTCTAAAGTCTCAGTATAGTTACAACGGCTACCCCACCCTTCAAACCGAAACGCATTACTGCTTCACGGCAGAAATAGGCAGGGCGGTGGTACCTACCCGTGCGGACTCACAAGAGGTCCTACCACCAGTAATTACGCAAATTATAATTTTGCGGGTTTCATTTTTATTACACGATGTTATTCCTTCACCGTGGAAATCAATCGTGAACATTTGTTGAGTACGTATTTCATTAGAAAAATTGGTACCCGCCTGCGGGATTCGAACACCGATGCATCGCTCAACACGAATGCACCGGACGTCTTATCCGTTAGGCCACGACGACTTGTGAAAGTTTTATTATTATTGCTTTTGTTTTATTCCGAGATTGTAGTTATTGTTTTTATTTAATTCTTGTATACTATATGAAATGTTAGTGAATGTAATATGGATGCAAAATCCGAGGTAAATCAAATAAATAAATAAAAGTAAAATAATATAGGGTATATAGATACTGTTGCATTTACGAACTTCATATGTAGCATTAGCCAGCTAGGGTTCGGTACAAAATGAGAAATCCCGAAGTATGCAAGGTACCTAATTAATCTTATACCTTTAAACGAGCAATTCTTGTATATTAATATATACATGTATATAATCTGAATCTCGGAAACGGCTCCCAAAGATTTTCATAAAATTTAGTATAGAGGGGATTTCGGGGGCGATAAATCTATCTAGCTACGATTTATTTTCAGACAATGTTGTTTTATTCGTGTTTTCAATAATCAACTCTTCCCGACATCTATTGGCGAATAATAATACTATTTTTCTAAATTGAAGGCAACTAACCGCTTTAAAGACACAACAAGATGGCGTTTTAAAAAAAACGAGCAAAGCTCGGTCATCATCTAGTTAATCATAATTCGTGGAAACAAAAAATTTGTAGTTTCCGGCCCGATTTTTGCTAAAACGTGCCTAAACTTGAACCACTAAACAAGGGGAAACTAATCCTATGCGTCACTTGCAATTAGATTCGTTGAAGGTTTTCGCCATGCTAATAATAATTAGCAGTCTTCTGCAGCTCTTTGAGATATTTGAAAACGTTATCTAACGTATTTTCATATATTCTTGGCGTGCTATTAGCACACCAGTTTCAAGTGGGAATAGTTCTCAATCGTAATACAAATATGGTTAGTTAAGTTACAGCTGTATCATACGGACCAAGATACGTCCGACATTTCACAAAGTTCTTTATCTGAAATACGACTTTAAATAAATCTGTATAATTCCATCGAAAATCTGAGATAGATTGTTACAGCCTGCGATTCGGGCCCTCGGCATGTGTAAATGGTTTGCCACATAAACCAGGCTGCATACCTATACGTCTCCGCTGTTGTCCGGCATGCTTCCATATCCTTCTATCTAAAGCCGTTACTTTTTTTTTTTTCCACTGGAGAAAATCGCCGGATCCCCACCCGCGCGGCAGGTGGGGTATGTGGGAGTTGAACTTCACTAAAAACTCCTGCCGCTCACAACCGGCGCCCTACCTCGGACCGGGCCGGAGCCCAGTCCGGCTATTGAAACGGCGGGACAGGGTTGACGCAGAGCACATTACATCCCGGTCGGCGGTGTATCGCGTTCCGACCCGGCAGGCTGGTTCTGGCCCAGCGGGGTATCCCGGAACACCAGCGGCACCGCCCGGGCGGCCTGGTAGGGCCGCCGTACCACGGAGACCGACGTCGTTGGTCGTCGACTATCGCCTCGACGACCCGTCGGTCGGGCGTCCTCGGGGTGGCGCCGCGAGTCTGGTTGTAGTGTTGACCGCGGGAACCCCCCTACTCTGAACGGGTTCTGACCCCGGACGGAGATCGGACGTCGGGTGTAAGAGTGCAGGGGAGTCGTTTAGTGGGTGGGCCCTAAAATCCTTGGGCCCGCGATCTGCTCTCAACACCTGCAGATCGTTGAGTCTCACATACCCCGCGCGCCCCCTAGGCGCGGGGACCTCGTAGGAGGTTCGGCCCCCGGCCCGGAAAAAAAAAAAAAAAAGAGCACATTACATCCATCCCACCGTCATCTAAAGCCGTTACTTAGGACGCATTTAGCAGAATTTCTCGAAGGTTCTACCACTAGTAAATTGAATTTATAACAAAAACTATTATATAAGTTTGGCTGAATGGACGGCAATCATATTGTTTGTCTCTAGACAACAGGTTTCGCGTTTAGGTAGTCTGGTACGTTCTAGTGACCAAATGACCTTCAAGTTAGAACACGACTTATGTTCCTATACCTACATACAATATGTAATCTTAATAAGTAATAAGTATACTTAATTTATTTAAAAAAAGGATTTTGTGTGACTTATATAAAAATATTTGTAATTTTAATTGACGGTAAAAATGTTATCACAGTTAATTTGTTGATATTTATATTATATTTTCTATATTTCACCTAGACAAGAAAAATTATGCCTTTGAGCGAAGCTATTCATACAATGGATAGGTTGTTTGGTTGGTTTACAGAGTGATTTACTATAGGTTTTTGAGATCCGGTACACAAATAATAGCCGATATGTATAACAAAAACGAAAAACCCTGACTCGTCAAACGTTTCGGCATTATTCTTCCATAAGATCTCACACTGTTAGAACATGATTATTTTAATAACATTACATTGCTTATAATTGGAAGCTACAAGTCATTCTTGATACTACATAGATACAACATGGATAAAACTGCCTCAACCGATCGGTCAATTTCCTGTAAGTAAAAAAAGGTTACCAGGAAACGCCGTGATAGACTTCTTTGTTTTTATTTTAGTTTTTACGAATTTAAAATGGCTGGATTGTCTTTTGAATTCAAATAGACACGGAGTCTTTACTGTAATTAGTGATACGAATGATGAATATAAAAAGAATAATGTGAAAATACCGGCCGGCTTCTGTAGCGAATTTGTTTGTGTTACTGATAAATATACAGTTATCAGCTCAACACGAACAAAATGTTATGATTTGATTATTTCAATAATATTATTCCAGGCTCAACAAAGCAATTGACCTAAAAGATCGATTAAAAACACGTCTAGACTGTCGGTGATACTGAATTCACCATATTAAAAACGATTCGAAATAATATTTCAGTTTTAATGTTTGTTAATATATCAATTTAAAAACTGGAACGGTTCTGAAGAGTTGGATGAAAAGAAATTCTAATAGCTTAACAAGGGTTATAGTCTGGTTAAATTAGTTTTTCCACAATTTTTCTTACACATAGCACGCAAAAACCCTGGTAACCTGAAAAGGCTCAACGGTATAATAAAAGGGCGAATACGTAGAGGCCGAAACCCAAAGCGGTGTTTTTAGCAGCCGAAAAAGCTTTCCAACAGAGCTCTCCACGAGACAAAACATAGGAATAGGTGGAGAGAAACGACTGAGATTAAGAATACATTACAATTTCGTTAATTGGCACTATGGCCACAGATCCCACGGTCGGCAAAGAGCATCTGAAGCCGCGCGCGTCTCCCATAGGGTGCGGTCACAGCGTCAAATACCTACTAAATCGACGATGCGACCTTGTTGCGAGGTATTTTGTTGTATCGGGACGGTGAAGGTGGCAAGTTTACTTTGTGAATTCTATCGGTTCTGCTACTCACTGAATACCACGTGGACAGTGAGCTCCTCTGCTCACCTAGAGTAACTAATATAAAATAGCAGTGGACACGAAACTTAAAATTGTAGGGAAATTTCCGTAAATCAGAGTTAAACACGAAAATACAAATTCGTTAAAAAAAAAAAAAAATACCGATATGTTATTAAAACTACGTTTAATTTTGAGTTTGTTTTTGTATTTATATTATTTCTAACGTTTCTAAAGATAGATTAAACCTTAATGTATTTTTAATTATGTCTACGTATCGGAGAAGTCGAACAAAATGCAACGCATTGCTCAGTATCAAAATAACCGGATTTTCCGGTGGTAGGACCTCTTGTGAGTCAGCGCGGTTAGGTACCACCGCCCTGCCTATTTCTGCCGTGAAGCAGTAATGCGTTTCGGTCTGAAGGGTAGGGCAGCCGTTGTAACTATACTGAGATCTTAAAACTTATGTCTCAAGGTAGGTGGCGCATTTACATTGTAGATGTCCATGGGCTCCAGTAACCACTTAACACCAGGTGGGCTGTGAGCTCGTCCACCTATTTAAGCAATAAACAAAAAATTTGCGCAATTAACGTATTTCAATTTTATTTATGTTTGAAATCTGAAGCGTACTTGACAACTAACTAGTTGATAAAAAATATACATCTTTATAAATCATGAACCAGTTTCGATATCCGTTATTCTGTTTGCATGTCGACCACTGAAATCGGTTCATTTGCTTTCACTTCCTACCAACACGAATTACCAAATAATATATCGTACAGCGTGGGTACAAAACTGTATCTATTATAAAATACAATTGGAAAAAATGAGCATGGGCACGAACAAATTATTCAATTATTTTTAGGGTTCGCTGTGTAATAAAATAAAAAGTTAAATTCTACTTTTCTAAAACTAAATCGTTTCAGAATAAAATATCTAAAGCAAATGATATAATAAAAAACTTACGGAAATTTGTAAAGTAACTTAAAACTTAACAAACACAGGTCCGTTAATGGCGGCGTCTAAAAACTGAATAAACGCGAGAGTAGGGATACCATGTTTTATACTTTGGAGCGAATGCATGACGCATGGCGAAGGACGTATTCAGTAAGTTCCCCCAAAGAGTTTTTGTAGTGACTTGCATATTTCCAACAAAATAATATCAACAGCAATTGTTGACTATACTAAAACATGGTTTCACTATTTTCAATTCACAACATATCATATTGTTTACGTGAGTTTTTGGTGTAGTTTATAAAGCAACTTTTACTGGCCATTTACTGGTGGTAGGACCTCTTTTGAGTCCACGCGGGTAGGTACCACCACCCTGCCTATTTCTGCCGTGAAGCAGTAATGCGTTTCGGTTTGAAGGGTGGGGCAGCCGTTGTAACTATACTTGAGACCTTACAACTTATATCTCAAGGTTGGTGGCGCATTTACGTTGTAGATGTCTATGGGCTCCAGTAACCACTTAACATCAGGTGGACTGTGAGCTCGTCCACTAAACTAAG
Organism: Bombyx mori; assembly: GCF_030269925.1. NCBI lineage: Eukaryota > Metazoa > Arthropoda > Insecta > Lepidoptera > Bombycidae > Bombyx > Bombyx mori. The sequence goes on from NC_085112.1 coordinate 15,305,136, forward strand.
CAATAAAAAAAAAAGCAATATTTTGTTTTCATAGTAAATTATATCTATGAATATCTCTTTGATAATACGTTCCACTCAGCAAACAATATTGATGTTAGTTAAGCCCTTCAGGCAATGAAACACATCTATATAGTTGATACATATGTATGTCCGTATTTATAAGTAAAAGAAATTTGAGTAGTTTTATAGAATATTATGGTAAATATAATATTCGCCCTATTGTAGCTTTGTACGTTAGGAACGGTTATGAATACGGAAATAAATGTATTTTATAAAATAGATCGCTTGGTAATGTATAAAACGTAAAATTGAGAGAAAAAAATGTAATTAACCTTTCTTTCCTCTGAATGTTGTATAAACTGAATATTGTGAATATTGTACAATATTTGTATTTACAATTTACACTTATTTATAGTATGTATGTACTTCTGTGTTTGTGTGTTTAACTTATATTGCAATGTACCTACTATTCTATTATTTACTTCTTTTTTTTTATTGCTTAGATGGGTGGACGAGCTCATAACCCACCTGGTGTTAAGTGGTTACTGGAGCCAATAGACATCTACAACGCAAATGCACCACCCACCTTGAGATATAAGTTCTAAGGTCTCAGTATAGTTAAAACGGCTGCCCCGCCCTTCAAACCGAAACGCATTACTGCTTCGCGGCAGAAATAGGCGGGGTGGTGTTATCTACCCGTGCGGACTCACAAGAGGTCCTACCACCAGTGTGGATTACTTATCATTCTGCAATACTTTTGGTTGACTAGTAGAGTATGCCTTAGGCATTAGGTAAGTCCGTCAATGTACAATAATACGTGAAGTGTAATGAATACAAATAAAATTAGTTTACTGTATAGTAAATTTCCGCACTCAGGCACCTCGCTCGTAAAGTTAACACAGCAATATAGATTAAGTGATAACAAGTACGACATTAATATCGACCGTCAGAAAACTACCAATTTTGCTACGTCACGTTTTATTCATAAAGAATGAATGACATACATTTTTTAACTACGATTATATAGCATGAAACGTTTTTTTTTTTCGTTTACGGAAAAGCTGAGTAAGCAGCTGATAGTGGATGGTATCATATGATAAACTTGAAAAAGGTACTCGTTGCTTTATTAAATACGTATTTCGAGAACATGCAATGGAAAACGAAGGTACTTCACGGACGCAACCCGTGCTTTCTTGACCTAAGGATGGCCCGCGTCACGAGAATTAAGTCTGAGGGAGTCCGTATAGAGTCCCTTCTTTATTTCGCGGGAAAATCGTGTTTCTGGATCACTCGTAATTAGCAACACTAACGGAACTAACCCTTAATGACAGGTAATTACATCTGCTAATAGCGTAAGCGGTACTAGAACCTAGTACAGACTCCAGTCTGCTTAGTCCGAGTTTTTTGCGAAAGGGAAAAAAACAGGTTGGTCTTGGCGTGATATTATATAGCCTCAATAAATGGGCTATCTAACCCCGAAAGAATTTTTCAAATCGGACCTGTAGTTCCTGAGATTAGCACATTCAACCAAACTCTTGAGCTTTTTAATATTAGTAGTAGTATAGATTAGAGAGTAATTAGTTAGCACAATAATCCAATGTCACGAAATAACATCTCAGTCGTATATAAAAATAATAAATGTGAAATTAAACCAAAAAAGTTGTTTTAATTATATCTACGAATCACAGAAACCGAAGAAGATACTAAATCATCAGTTTATTTACCTCGACTAACAAGACTTGTGGTGTTTTCGTTCCACTGTGTATTTATCTTATTTACCTCTCGCATTTATTTGATAATATTAATCAATGTGAGGATAACCTTATTTTGTAATCTGTTTGTGATCATATACTTGAAGTTCAAATAAAATAAACCGATAGCCGCGTACATTCGCGTATAAAATAAACTGAATAAAAACTGAACTACGCTGGCAAGAATTTCTGGAAATTTTTAATTTAAGGGTTTTTTTAATAAGTTATTTTTAATTTAAGGTATTTTTCATTCACTAGTATACATCGTTGGAACAACGGCAACCGTAAGTTCCAGCGGACTCATAACATCTTCACCCTTTGCTAGAAGTAATAGGGTTCTGTGTCTTCTCCGTAGACAGTAGAACAACGCAGGTTTATTATTAGAACCTTTGCGCTTGTAATGACTTATTTTTTATTATACACAGAAATCAGTGGCGTAAATAAAGGGTGGCAGGGCTGACAGAATGGCACGGACCTCAAAGCAACGTAACATCTATACAAATATGTAAATAAAATTGAAGTGTCTGTTTGTAATATTAAGTTTTTTACTATATGCAGATGAACGGGACATATACCAAAATAACTTTTTTCCAATTTTTGTCTGTCTATCTGTTTGTTCCGGCTAATCTCTGGAACGGCTAGAACGGGCGATTTTTATGGGACTTTCACTGGCAGAAATCTTATGTAATGAAGAGTAACTTAGGCTACTTCTATTCTAGAAAAAATCTAAAATTATTATAAGATGTAATGTTTTGTTAAATTCCACGCGGACAAAGTCTCGGGCATAGCTAGTATTTAATAAAATTTAATTAATAATTACTAATTATAAATCTTAAACATATTTTATTTATTTATTTAACCCATGCTTTTGAAATTAAGTTTATTAGATATTTAACTAAATGCACACAGTATTGATAATACTGTCGGGTAACTCCTTCAATGAGACGTTTAAAATAACAAGACGATTTTGACTGGGGCCCCATCCAATGAATTTGTATGTGAATTTGTATTTGTATGTATTAAGAGCAAACTATATTAAACAGTTCATAATGCGAAATACGTTAATGTCACCGGTCATCGTTCTCGTCGAACCCGTCGCTTGCGACGAAGGGCTCGGTGAGAAAATTAACCCACAGAGACAGTCCACTGAGTTTTTCGCCGGGTCTGTAGGTCGCGTTTCCGATCCGGTGGTAGATTCTGCGAAGCACTGCTCTTGTTAGGGTTAGTGTTAGCAACGTCGTCAATTTTGAGCCCCGTAAGCTCATCTGATTGTTAGGTTACGCTGATATAGGCTCTCAAGGCATATTATTATGTAGGAAAAAAAAAAGTTAATGTCAAGTGTTAAAGCTTTGAACCTCTTTTACATATAAATTTACAAAATGTAGGAAACACTTTTATGGTTTATAAAGGAGGCGACATACATGAGTCTTAGTTATGTTATCAATACAAAAAACGCTTGTCATTCATTTCTTACTTTATGTCACTTTATCACGAATTCGAATGTTATATAAAGGTTATATACATTTCAATGCAATTCAATGTATGATGTAATATCGAGATTAGTAGTCTGATACGTCTAGAAAATAAAAACCAGGTGTCTGATAAAAAATGGAAATCAATCGTAAATGTTCATGGCAGTACTTTTACTACTCAGAATGTGAATGTATTAAGATTAAACGTTCTATTGTGTTCTATGGTGCCATTGGATTACATTTTTTTCGAGGGTGTATTTTAGTTTTGCTGAATTGGCAGTTGAATTCATGTGGTTGAGCCTGAGACAATTTGATCTTTTTTTTATTGTCATATAGACGAGCATGCGGCCCACCTGATGGTGAGTGGTTGCCATCGCCTATTGACGTCAGTAATGCCAGGGGCAGAGCCAAACCGCTGCCTACTGTGCTCACATCTACCCTTTTTCAGGAAAAAATCGTCGGATCCCGCATGTGGGAGTTGAACCTCACTAAAAACTCCTGCCGCTCACAGCCGGCGCCCTACCCCAGACCGGGCCGGAGCTCAGTCGGGGCTATTGAGACGGCGGAATCACATCTACCCTAACAAGAGTAATATTTCGCTGAATCTATCACCGAATCGGAATGGTGACCCATTGAGAAGGTCCGGTGAGAAACTCAGTGGTTTGTGTCTGTGGGCTAAGTTGCACGTCGTACTTGTGGCAATCGACCAGTTCGATTAGAACGCTCACCGGTGCTTGGAATGCCTAAAAGCACTGAGAGGACTCGGAATGACGTCCTTGAGGTTTATATTAAGTACTGGCCTCACTGTTGAAACCCTGCGTCTCCCATATATGAACGCCGCTGCAAGTATGCACGTCCATAATTGGTCTACAATAAATGGTCTGTGAAATCTTATGTGAGTCTATCTTGAGTCGTCGTGGCCGAAAGGATAAAACGTCCTGTGCATTCGCGTTGAGCGATGCACCTGTGTTCGAATCCCTCAGGCGCGTAGGCGGGTACAAATTTTTCTAATGAAATACGTACTCAACAAATGTTCACGATTGACTTCCACGGTTAACTAATAATATCGTGTAATAAAAATCAAACCCGCAATATTATAATTTGCGTAATTACTGGTGGTAGGACCTCTTGTGAGTCCGCAGGGGTAGGTACCACCGCCCTACCTATTTCTGCCGTGAAACAGTAATGCGTTTCGGCTTGAAGGGTGGGGCAGCGGTCGTAACTATACTTGAGACCTTAGAACTTATATCTCAAGGTGGGTGGCGCATTTACGTTGTAGATGTCTATGGGCTCCAGTAACCACTTAACACCAAGTGGGCTGTGAGCTCGTCCAAGCACCTAAGCAATAAAAAAATATATCTTAAGTCGTGTGTTATTACACTTGAATTACCAAAAGTACTTCTGCAGCTCTAAAGGATACCTATTATAGTGCTACATACTACCAGTGTATTATCTATGCTAAACACCACCATCTTGTCAATTTTGCAACCATTATATGCCTATTTGAAGGGTCGGAGTCTTAAAATACAATGAGACTTTAACCCTGTGCGTCAAGGCGGATGTTAGCTTTCACATTATTTAAAAATTATATTGAGAGATCTAAGAGTTCTATGAGACCACTTAGCACAAAAAGTCTTGAGCTCTTGTGGTTTTAGGAGTTTCAATGTGTTTTTAGATTTGCGGCGCACAAATCGTAGACAGCCTTAAGTCTACTTTTATCTCACTACCTATGTTTTTCCTACAATTTTAACATATATATTCAATAGAACAATGCTTCCCAATTTAAAAAAAAACGTAGAATAAACAACAAAAGAAACGTTAATTTTTTTCATTATTCTTTTCACACCAAAGGACAATGGGTTCCGGTGGCTGCACGTTCCTTGGACCCGAAACATCCCGTCATCCTTGCGGGAAAGGTCGCGGGATATATGATATCCCGAAGGCATTGGCCACGAGAAGGCTGTCAGTTGTTTACAACGATCTTTTTGTGAACCGGTCTGATGTTTTGAAATACAATAACTAATTCTAATGAGTGAAACGGTTAGAAACGTTTTACCGTTTACTTTCGTTATTTTAATTGGTAAATAAAGGTTGTGAGTAGTTCAAACTTTTTAGTCACGTGAATGTTTGGGAATTGGAATCGAATCCACGATCGTCAGCCCAGCATTCTGAGCGATCACCACTGCCCCACCGGATCAGTCAATAATAAAATATTTAAAATACCGATGCATTAAAGTGTTCATTTATTTTCGGAAATCCCATATTTCTTTCTTGCCCATACACTAGCTCGACAAAATAATTCTATAGCTACACATGTTTTGATTTAGAACTAAATGTAGCTCTCCTGAATTGCAGAACCTGATAGATCCAGAATTATTGGCAAATCGGTTAACGGTTGAAGTATTATGCTAACTTCATTTTACTTACGGTGTTTTTATTATTTTAAGCTGATCGAGGACTTTTTGGCGGGAATACAAGCTGTTGAGGTGTGTGATTTGTTTTTCTAATTTAGTCTTCTTCAGGTTTAAACGTGTAATAATGGTACTTTATAGTATCTATGAAAGTGCCTATGTTAGTAAAAGCCTAAGTAAAATCGTTAGTGGTAACTTTTCTAGTTCTTCAAAAAAATACGTTAAGTTCTCAGTAAATTGTCATCATTTGATAGATTTAATTTAATTTTTTTTCATCCAACAGTTACGGTGTTATCTCATCTCATCTTATATAGCTGCATTATATTAATTTGATTTCATTCCATGGTCAAATTCATTTCCATTATCATTTCGTTTTATTATTTTGTTTGATTTTATCATGCAACAGGCAGGCAGTATTCCTCCTTTTTACAATAAATTTAAGTTAAAGGCTTTGTTTTCTTTGCTTACTCGGTAGACGAATGAGATAAGAAGGGAACGCGAAGAGCGAAGTTGTTTATAAAAGATTGTATGGTGTGATCCTTACGCCTTTTCAGTTGAAAAAATGGAACTACTATTACCATCAAAGTGACAGTGTCAATATGACAGTTGCTGGATTGTTCAATGTCGATCTACATTTTAACTTTCTTCAACAAAACAAGAGTCTTATTTACTATATAATGTGATTTATTAGATGTGCATTATTTTATATATAAATCATAAAGTTTACTGCACAAAAAATGGGCGACAGCAGCGATTCCGAGGAGTTTTATGATGCTGAAGAGTTTACACCCACCAAGGGCTCGAAGTGAGTTTGTTTATTTTTACGTTGTTATTGTTATTACCTACCATTATTTTACAGCTTAAAATATTCTACCACACAGTTAAGTATCTCTAAATTATGAAACAAATTTGTGTAAAGTCTTAAAAATACCTTGAATGTTACTGTTAATTGTTGTCACACAGAAAGTCATAGAAGTATTTGAAAAGCAATTTGTATGTGTCCTTGGTGGGGCGAGCGGTGTGGTAGTATGTAGAAAACCGAATTGATCATCGATGCGAGACATATATGACAGTATAACAATGAATTATTGGAGCGAAGATCAATTGACATATTATATATAAGGATTGTATTAGCATATTGTCACATGCAACCATGTTAGACCTCAGATTTAGTACAATTAATAAATATCTAAACATGTTTTGTGTTCATGTAAAGAATACCATCTAATTTTTTTTTTTTTTCAATAATTCTTATAAGAAAATATCTTAAAATCAAATAATTTACATACAATTTAATCTAATGACAGAAACTCATATTTAGGACCATGTATATAATATTGTGATAACACTGCCTATGTCCAGCAGTGGGCAGATAAAGGCTGATGATGATGATGATGATGATGACTGTTATAAATAATTATTGTCCTCACTATAAATGAAACATATTCTGTCTTTAAGAGTAAATATGTATGATGCTTAAATTTGTAGTGATTAAGTAGAGATGTAATTAAAAACAAAAACAACTTCAACTTATTTAAGTAATAAAAAGAAAATATATTTGTATAAAAATTAGCTATTTCTATGGGAACATTTCACTTGTTGTCTGTGTCTGTGTGTTGTCAGAGAATGCTCTTGTAAATGTGTGCTGTTAGATAACAGATGGAAATATTTTTCTTTATTTATTTAACAAAAATTAGTATAGCAATAATAAATTAGCATATCTATATATTAATACGTGAAGCAAAAATTTTGTATCTCTTTTTACGAAAATTCCGCTGACGGTGGAGTATGAAATTTTCCACACTTATAAAGAATATAGAGAAGAAGTGTACAATGCTAATATTTTTTTTAAATAATGCATAAAAGATACATTAAATCAATAAAGAAAACATTACACACACTACATACCATGTATTTGACGCACACAAGCATGCATACTATTTATTGTCAAACTTTCATTCTTGACGTCTGTGGTCAAATTGAGAATAGATTAAATATTGTTTGTCTTTGTTAATATTTTTTATAGTTTAGTCTTGGCGAAATTTGTAATTACAGAAGTATAAAATAAAATCATAATAGTGTACAAACTTACAATTCCAATTAATTATAGTCGAATTTCGACTACTGCGGGACCTTTAGTTTTACTTAAAAAGTAATAAAATCATCAATAAAATGAACATAACTTTGTTCACCAACTGATTCCATCAAAACAAACAGCAAATATCAGCTGATCATCTAACCAAATACGTATGTATGTCATTAACCATGTATTAATAGGTTTGTATAATATTTTTCAGAAGGTCATCTCTGTGTAAAAGCACGAGTGTGACAGAGAGTTCTGATGTGCCAGTTCAGGACAAAACAAAAATCACAAATACTGATCAAACATTGCCCGTTGGAACCAGTACGCCCACAGCCGAAGTCACTCCCGAAGATGATAGGAATTCTATTAAAAATGTAAGTCTACCATAAACAAAGTCTTTAATTATTTTGCGGAATTTTGTTATATTTTTACTTATTAATCATTGTCATTCAATAATTAACCACATTCATTTATTATGAGTGTGTTGCTCCTTTTTATTTGCTTATTGGGGTGGACAAGCTCAGGGCCCTTCTGGTGTCAAGTGGTTACCGGACCACATAGTCATCTACAACGTAAAGGCTGCCACACCCTTGAGACATGAGTTCTAAGGTCTCGATTTTAACAGTACAACGGCTGCTCCACTCTTCAAACCGAAACGGATTTCTGCTTCACGGATTCCTTAAATTATTATTTGTAAATATGTGTTCTATGTGTGAGAACTTGTTTTGTGAATTTCTTAATTTCATTACTAAAAGTTTCAAATTAAGAATACAAAATTTAATTAAAGGTGGTGCAAGGCAGAAGACGATTTCAAGAGCTGCGCCGTTGCATGCAAACTGAAGAGGATGATGAAGGGATTCCTGAATTAGACAATGATCAACAGACATATACTTTAGAACATCCATTTAAGTGAGTGTAGATTTGTGTTTTCTTTTGTAAACTGTAATAATGAGGGATCATATTACCTACATTGATACTTTTGGGAATCCTTTGCTTCTAGTAATAAAGTCAAAGAAGAAGACAACTGCTGAAGACAACTGTTGCCTAAAATAGTCCTAAAGTTATTAAATAAGTGTTTTCTTTTGTAAACTGTAATAATGAGGGATCATATTACCTACATTGATACTTTTGGGAATCCTTTGCTTCTAGTAATAAAGTCAAAGAAGAAGACAACTGTTGAAGACAACTTTTGCTTAAAATAGTACTAAAGTTATTAACTTTAATTTGAGTTCTATAAAAGGTACATAATGTCACCCACACAAAATATACTCGATATGTTCGTGAATTTATATGTTCACAAATCCAGTGAAATTCTCCAGAGGAATGTTCTATTTTTTCTTTGTATTAAGTGTTATCTGTAATTTAAAAGAGGTAATAAATTATTTTTAATCGTTCTATTCAGAATGTCACTGACAAGCAGCACTGACCTACTTTTCGTAGAAAAGAATAATATAAATAATGAGTCACAAGTAAACCATTTTGGTCAAAGCTTATTAGCTAAAGAAGAAATAAAGATTTAATGAGGTTATTCATTTAAGTTAAGCTAAATGTTGCCAGTAAAACGACGAACAGACAACCTGGGTGAGCAGCAGTAGAAATAAATAATAAATTAATTGTTTGTATTGCAGAGTAATAGCCCACGATACTATGAGCTTGCAGAGTATGACGTCACTCGGCAGAATTGGAAGGATACTAAGCGGAGCTGCTGAATCTCAACGTAAGAAAAAATATATATTCTAATGAGATTTTTATTGAGACATTTAATTACTTTATTTGGTGTTGTTTAATGGAACAACACTCATAATATTGTACTAGGATAAGTTTTTTCGTCCTCCTCTCGTTGTATTCTTCAACTGTGAGGGTCGTAACAACACTTTTCTCTCACACAATTTTTCTCTATCTCTTTCTGTCTCTGGCGATTGGGCTGATAGGTTCTATAAACTATAAAAATTAAACATCAGATTAATAAATAAATAAACCGGCTGTGTTCTATGATAACAATTGTGGAACTGGCCCTGTCCTTCCTAAGCTTGTAAGTACCTTCTCCTTGATTTGTATAACCTACCCTGCCCTAAATTTCCAAGATGTTGACTCCTGGACTGAGTGCAAGCCATAACACTGTAACATAAATAAATCAAAGATAATTACAGGATCGGCTAGCTGTGCACTAGGGGAGTATAAATATATATTCGTTTTTTAAGTAATCATGTTCGTAATGGGAGTTCATGCACGTGCTACTTTGAAGCTGCAGTACGTTCGGTTTGAAGAATTTGATAGTCTTTATTCTAGTGCACTTAAGGTTTGTTCCAATTTAGGCCTTTTTAGTATTTGCACAATATTACAGTGATTTTTTTAACCATAACGTCATACATGGGTCTCTGTAGAATTGTTCTCAAATACAGTGCCTTTGTTGTCAATGTTGGTGGTCAATGGGGGTCAATGTTGACCTCTGTGCATGTCAGCATATATTTTATTTAGCATATACTGCATATTTACTGGTAGTAGGACGTCTTGTGAGTTTATACGGGTAGGTACCACCAGGCCTGTTTCTGCCGTGAAGCAGTAATGCGTTTCGGCTTGAAGGGTGGGGCAGCCGTTGTACTGAGACCTTAGAACTCATATCTCAAGGTGGGCGGGGCGGCATTTACGGCGTAGATGTCTATGGGCTCCAGTAATCTCTTAAAACCAGGTCGGTCGTGAGCTCGTTCATCCATCTAAGCAATAAAAATAATGCGTTTAATTTGCTTTCTAATGTCTCTCTTCTTTTTTTCCACCTTATCCCACTAGGTGGGGTCACAACAGCTAATTTTTTCTCTTCCATTCTCTTCTATCAGCCGTCATCTCAACACTCACTCCTCTTTCTCTCTCATATGGTCATTCACACACTCCATCCATGTCTTCTTCGGGACCTCTTCCCCCTCTACCTTGCACCACCATTTCCATACATCTCCTAGTCACGTGCATCTTCTCTCTTCGCATCACATGTCCATACCACGCTCCGTAACCGTCCGCTCCTTAATTTGTACTCTGATTTACTCATTGCTATCTAATGTTTGTTTTATAGCAAACATTCGCGATTCCACGACCGGCCAGTGCTCGTCGCGAGAACCTTCCACCATATCCGACGACCCCGTCCATACAGACTGTCGAACTCAGAACGGTAAGTTCAATAACAATGTTTCATGGTCACCCTATCTAGTATTGTCGTGAACAAAAACACAATAGTATGACTTTTTTTTACCTATGCTGATGCCTTGTGAGGCTATATCAGCGTTACCCTAACGTGTAGGTGAGCTCACGGGCTCAAACCGAGTGTGTTGCTAACACTGGCCCTAGCAAGAGCAGGGCTTCGCAGAATCTACCACCGGATCGGAAGCGCGACTCACTGAGAAGATCCGGCGAGGAACTCAGTGGGCGTGTGATTTATTCAATGCGTTCGTGGTTCAGCGGTAACGAGATTGCCTCGCGTACGTAGGGTCGCAGCTTCGATACAGAAAACATATACGTGTAATTTGTGATAAACGTCAAAATCTGTCACTGTCGGAGATTCCTTGTGTACTCACCCTTGCCAATCAGCACTGCGCCACTAACATTATGGAAAGCGTTTAAAGGGGATTGCCCACTCTCCATAGTGTGCTAGGCCCAAGATGGACATCAAATATTACTATAAAAATGTACTGATTCAAATTCTTAAATGTATTGGATATCTAAAAAATATATTGAAATTGACGCCACTATTATAAAAAATATAATAAAAATAAAAACTCGTTTTGAGGTTAATTTTCTATATAAATAAGTGTCGGATTGTGAGATACTTCAAGAACTTTTCTTTTCTTAATGTTTAAGATGTTCCTAATGTATTTTTATCCAATAGGGTATAAAAACACACTTAATTCTTTAAATATCTATATTTTCTTCATCTTCATACACAATTAGTATCATCTAAAAATAGCAAAGGAGAGCATATACACGGTTTTAAATCTCGGTCAGGGTAAAACCACAATTCACACAATGTTTTTAGTCGTAGTATGAAACGTTATTGATAAAAGTATAATAAATCGAAGAAAAATCAAAACACATCCATTTTGTACGCAAGCACAACACCACAAGCAGCAAGCGAAGTGTCAGTCAGTCAGATTAAATTCAGTGTTGTCAGTATAAAGAAAAATAATTACATGAAATTCATATATCGATTATTTTTTTAAATAACCGATAATTGATTTATATCTTAATATTTTTTTTACGAGTACACATTATTTTTTATGTTTTTGTTTTAGTTGTACATATTTAAATAACAATACTAGTAAAGTTTTTTTTATTGCTTAGATGGGTGGGCGAGCTCACAGCCACCCTGGTGTTGCTAAGTGGTTACTCGAACCCACATACATCTACAACGTAAATGCGCCACCCACCTTGAGATATAAGTTCTAAGGTCTCAAGTATAGTTACAAGTTAAAGTCCAATGGGTATGTCTTAGATGTTATTTTATGTGCATAAAATCCATTAAAATCGTTTGATTAATGATAATACTTAAAATGATTTATTTATATGTTTTATTTATATACTCAAAATATTTACTTCATACGTAAAAGGATTTGAAGCTGGCAATATTTTTCCCGCAAAAATAAAAATCCTTGTTTTTTCAATAGAGTTACTTTTTTTAAACTACTTATTGTAAACTATAGTGGCGCTTATTTGCAAGAAAATAAATGCATATTTATTTATGACAAAATTAATGCACTAAGTATTTTTTCTATAATCTATTGTCCGCTTTGGGCCTAAAATGGGCCATCCCCTTTAAGACGTTTTTGGACTTGCGAAAATAAACGAACAAAAATCCGATCATTTTATTAAATCATAAAAAAATGGACGCTCAATATTGTTCGTAAAATATTCACGTTATCATATTACTATATGAAACTACCGTCTTTATTTTTTCTATATAGTTACACGAAATTCAAACAGATAAATCAAGCCTTAGTCGTGACGTCACCACGAAAACTGAAGTTAGTAAGGTCCGAAATAAGAAACACGAGATTAAACCATAAAAGTAATAATAATTATGTCCGCGATTCGTGGAAACCGTAGGAAATACTATAATCATACATGATAGTCTAGCTCACGAATGTCCATGGGTCAGACACATTCACGATCTCCTGGACTGGCGCCAACACGCGAGGAAATAATCACAATTTATCCTATAATGTTGCCATCTGTAATTGAATTAAAAAAGCTTTTACTATTTAATCTCTAATGCGCGAACTACCATCTTGTTTTTTTTTTAAGTTAGCACAATATTAAAATGTCAACGTACAACATCTAAGTCGGGCGTGACCACGAAAGCTGTAAAATATTTGAAATGTATTTTTACGATTTACAAAAATCAATAAAAATTTCTCTTATCTATTGAAGCTACCATGACTCCAGATACGTTGTAGCTAACGGTTAAATATATAAGATTCCGAATGTGGAAGCGTCAGACAACTTGCCGGGCTCCTAAAAGACCTACAGATAGAATCCACCGCTATGACTGCTGCGGTTAGGCACTTGGGCAGGAAAATAATCACTTTTGTGCCTATTATGGTTCTCACGAAATTTCGCTCTAGCAACACCGTCACGTACCTTCCAAATCACGTGGCGCACTCGTGCATCTATTTAAGTTATTTTTGAATTTCGATCATTTAAAAACACGTTCGGGATACACCATGTTTGTATGTCGTCTGTCATTGATCGCTTCACTTCTATAGCACTTACTTACCCTATTATGTACACGCACGCACAGAGTTCCAATCTCGTCAGCCGGTCTAGGAAACGGGTTTTGATTTTATTTAGTTTGTCTATGATACAAAAGACGCAGCATAGAAACACAGTACTTTTTGGTGGTATATAGAATGTAGTAGACAGGGCGTACCGCTGGGTCACGATCGTTGGGTATGAGTTGATGGCTATTGAGGGTGGGCTGGTCTGTAACAGTGCTGGCCGAGCCCGACGTGATAGCCAGTACGAAAGCGAACAGCCTGAAGGCGCGGGGAGGGGGCGTGGCGACGGCGAGCGGGGCGCGGGGCGGGGGTGCCGCCGTGGTGACGCCGAGCGGGGCGCGGCCCGTGGCGCCGCCCCGGAAGAAGAAACGAAGTAAAACATCAATTTCATTTATACTAAATGCATGCCGATCGCGAGACATTATGCACATTTTACATTTAAATGTAATAAAACAAGGCAGCGGCTTGGCTCTGCCACTGGCATTGCTGACGTCCCTGGTGACCACTTACCATCAGGTGGGCCCTATGCTCGTCTGCCGACGAAGGCAATAAAAAAAATTAAAAAAAAACAGTTCACATTCACACAGGTCAATTGTTCCCAATCTCGTTACCTGGATTTTTTTACTCAAGGTTCTAAGTTAATACTTGTGCTGACATAGTGCTCCGAAATTCTAAAGATTTTGACCTCTTAACTATAAAAAGCTTCAATCATTTTTTTGTTTCGATTTCATCAAATACGTACGTACCTGTTAAAATGCATTGATTGTGCCTTGATCCGTCGAAGGATACCTGAATCGACCGGGCGGCGTCTAAGGGTCGTGCCAGACACGCTCTTTCACTGTACGATCTTTGACTGCTTTACTCCTCAGCGACTTGTTACGAAAGACTGAAATCTATCAATATATCCTGCAGCATGTCTGTGGGAACTTAGCGCATGGTCATTGGGGACAGTTCCCACATAACGGCAGGCTCAGTGCCAGGACAACTGTGCAAGGCGAACGGTTTTAGCAATAGCTTTAAAGCAACGGCATTAGCTTGTTGAATACTGGGTCGACATCAGTCTAGTGGAGATGTAGGAAGGGATCAATGTTCGGCAGATGGCGACCGACTCGCGTCTTACAAGAACCATATTAGAATTTGAGGTTACATTCGAATAACAACCGTAGTACCTTTTAATAAGTATAATTTTGCTTTGCGGCAAAAGTAGATAGGGTGGCGATACTAAAACATCCTACTATCGATAACACATCGAATGTGTCGTTCGGTTTAGACAAGCTGCATGGCTCTCAGTCGTTGTCGCGCGGAGAGGGCGATGACGTCAGCATCTGCACCACCGACACAGACGAGATCCGATATGTGCCGAGGCGAGCGGGAGACATACCCGGTCTGGACTCTCTCGTTGTAGAGGTAATTTATTTGGACTCCCTTACCGGAACTTTGCAGCGTTATTGTAATGTTTTTATAAGTTTGCGTTTCGGTTTGAAGGGTGGGGCAGCCGTAACTATACTTGAGACCTTAGAACTTATATCTCAAGGTGGGTGGCGCATTTACGTTATGGATGTCTATGGGCTCCAGTAACCACTTAACATCAGGTGGGCTGTGAGCTCGTCCACCCATCTAAGCAATAAAAATAAAAAATAAAAGTCTACAGCATAAAAAAATTTGGGTGCCTGTGGCCCAGAAGTTGAGATCGTTTCCGCTGCAAATAACGTAACGCAAATGAGCTCTGAAGAGATATGTTCCTTTTAACGTCAATGAGTTCATAATTTATGACTCACTTCTTGTGATTTGAAGCGCAGGGTTGCCTATGTACGATCTTAGCCGATAAATAAATTACAATGAAAACAATAAAACCATTTATACACAGCCCCCACCGTCTAGTTCGGCGAACCAGTCCATGGCTCTACCCAGCCCGGCCAGCACCATAGAATCGCTAACCAGAGAATTTCAAGACTCATTGGAATTATCCCAATCTAAATATGGTAAGTGAAAAAATACATTATAATAAAGCCGGAAAAATGTCCCATTAAAAGTCAATATTGGTGACACCCTGCTTCGTCTGTGACGTGTGTGGCGAATTCCGGTGTCCACACTTTTATGGAGGATTTCTGATAATTTTAATTTTTCTTAATTTTGTCAATCAGTCTGTCTTATGTTTGATAATTACCCATACGTGTATCGGTCCCCCAGCTAGCGACCGCTCGTCCCCTGAGTGGTCGGGCGTTGCCGCCGCGCGCCCCCGGAAGGACTCCACCCTTGACATCAAACACGCCCTGAGAGGTACCTACACACCAAAATACACTTTATTTCTGTTTTTTTTTTAATACAGGAAAAGAAAAATTAGAAAAAAATCTGTTTATGTCATTTACCTACGGAATTTCACGCAAACTGTTATGATGTATTATTTAATTTTTTAAATTGGCAAAATGTAGGTACCACTAATGTGCCTATTTCTATAGCGAATCAGTTTTGTTTCAAATTTGGGGCGTCTGTTAATATAATCAAGATTAAAACGGTGATAACGGGAAGCGTAATTATCTAACGAGCTGCCTTCTTATGGTTTTTTTCATTGAAGTTTCTACTTCAATGAAGATGACATCTCTCCTAATTGTTCCCCTCCCAGAGACATCGTTTCCAGGCTATCATCTCTCTAGATGATTTTACAAACGCCATCCTTGTCAACTTTATTGCCTTTGTAGACCGATGAGCATACGGCTTATCAACATTTGATGTTAAGTGGTCACCGACGCTCATGGACATTGGTAATGCAAGGAGCACAGCCAAGCCCCGCTTTATCGCACTACGATAAGCCATAACTTTCTTCGTCAATCAATTTGAAGTTATTTTTATTGTTATCAGAACTTCTCAGAAAATGGGCAACCAACGCGGATACATTATTATAGTTCTGTTGTCAAAGACTTTATTTCTTTAATCACAGATTTCGCCAAAGCTAAACTATAGACAAATACCTAATATTAAAGACAAAAAATATTAATCTATTCTCAATTTGAACACAGACTTTAACAATAAACACAAGAGCTATGTGTGTAGGTATATGTCAAATACATGATAGTGTGTGTAATATTTTTTTATTGATTAAATGCATTTTTTATGCCTAATTAAAAAAAATATTAGCATTCTGCACTTCTTCTCTATATTCTCGATAAGTGTGAGAAATTTCATACTCCTCCATTCGCGGAATTTTAGTAAAAAAGGATACAAAGAACTTGCTTTACGTATTAATAAACTGGGTGTTAGGATACCGCTTCCTAAAACGAAGACAGACGATAGTACTAATTAGTAATTACACTTTTGATGATGGAGTTATTTAGACAAAATATGTTGTAAATAAGTATTTGTATGTGCCTGCGCCGCGCCGCGCCCATGCTTTCGTTGACCCGAGCATCAGCTGTTTTTGATTTTGTGTTCCATTGCTGGGTTTTTTTTTAGTAAAGTAATGTATCTTTTATGAAATTATCGTTTCATTTAGCTGTACTAACATGATGGAGCGTAAATAATGCTTATAAAACGTTTTAAAAATGTTTTTTTAAAAATCAGTGTCGTTTTTTTTTCCGTCCCATCATCAAAGGTGTCATTAGTACTACTATCGTTTGTGTTCGTTTTTGGAAGCGATCTCCTAACACCCTGTATAGATAGGAGCCAATAAGCGATTAGCCGTCGACGGCTCCCGGACTGAGGGTGTTATTGTCGTTGTCCAGGCGAATACGTGGTGAAGCCTTCAGACGACGACCGGGTCCGCAGCTCCGGCTCCAGGACTCACAGCGAGAGTCGGACGGCGCCGACCACGGGACATTCGAGTCTGGGATCCGGGAACAAGTACGGTCTTTAGTGTTGGTCGGAGCTGACACTTTGCCACGTGCGGCTGACGTTTAGTGACACATAATGACTATGACATGTCCTTCTTCAAACGCGGCTTGTGGAGAGTACTTAACGGTAGGCAGCGCTTTGGCTCTGCCCCTAGCATTGCTGACGTCTATGGACGACGGTAACCACTTCCCATCAGGTGGGCCGTATGCTCGTCTGCCTACAAGGGCAATAAAAAAAATAAAAAAGGAAGCTAAGGCATTGACCACTTTTTGTTTTTTTTTTCAATTTAAGAAAAAACCTTTTTGATGAATAGGCTGCAAGATTACAAAAATCGAATTTTTGATGAAAAATAAAATAATAAATACGAGTCAAATGTCAGTTTTGTTATGTTCTTACTAATAACCTTAAAACATTTTTCTAAGTTCAATTATAAAGGTAGCCATGATGTGAACACTTTTAAAGACTGGTGCATAACATAATGCGGTGTATAACAATCCGAACATGTTGTATTAAATTAACGGCCTATATTACTAGAAGGATGAAAATCATATTTGTACTGTTTTTAGCCGATCAATATTATATTTCAATACATCAATCTTCTTTCGTCTTTTGGTTTGAATAAACAATAAATGAAGTCCGCTATCCAAGTCAAATGATGCGATTCGTTTATTCCTTTGCTCTCTCTGTCTCTCTCTGTCGTTTCTAAACGTTGTAGAAAGAGACACATGTGAGTGTCGACAGTGATGTGTTGTGGTGCAGGGGTCGCGGGGAGGGGGGCGCGGGGCGGCGGCGCTCGGCGGGGGACGAGGCGGCGCTGGTGGGCGTGGCGCTGCGCACGCGCACCACGTCCGGGCACCACCTGTCCGACATAGAGATCCTCGAGCAGGTCACCGTGCTCAATCTGGACACCGGTACGGTACACGCACATAAACACACACATTGTATATGTCTAACGCCATAACTCTCTCACTCACACTCTCACGGCTCTCTGCTCACATGTACATTTTTCTATGTCGTCTTGATCTAAAGGATTACGCTGGCTCCACACGTTGGCCCCAACATAGACCCCAACACCACTCGCCCTACGTGTGGTTCTAGAATATAGCGTTGACCCCAACGTTGGAACGATCGTTGACAGTTGGCCGTCGAGTGTCAGTTTTATCAAAGGAAACTGTGCCAACGGTCGTGATCCGTCCACATGTTGGCGCTTTGCTCAGCTCTGAGCGCTTAAAGCAATTTCAACGTCAGTATCGAATATCTTAGCTCTGACGGAAAGGAACTAGTATAACGGCCAACGTGTGGACACTTCACCAATTTAACCGTTTAACGTTGGTACCAGAACTTGTGCAAGACGTTCGGTGTATCGAACTCGTATCGAGCGGTGTTCAGATCCGGTACCGATTTTTCTATGGAAATACGTACTGGACATGTGTGAATGTCATAAATATCTGACATGACATGGCACATGTCACCACGTGCCCGTCCGGCTAGGTCCACTCATTCTGTCTATTTCTGCCGCAAAGCAGTCGTCTGTGTATTCGATTTGAACAGTCGTCATAGAATACAATCTAGACTTCGACCTCCCAATCCTCCCGTGTCGAAATGAATGACGGTATCCATATTGTGATGCTTATGAGATTCAATAGCCAATTAAACATTACTAAAAGCATACGGTCTAGACTCGAAACGTAAATTAGCGATATCCGCCGCCAGGTGAGCGAGTCCCGCTGAGCGTCGCTGAGCACAAGCTGCCGCAGTGCATCAACCCGCTGAGTCTGCACATCATGCGGATCACGTCGGAGTACATCGGCCGGACCAACGACGACGAGACCACCAGGTGACACGCACACACGCACGCACGCACGCACTCACACACGCACGCACGCACGCACACACACACACACACACACACACACACACACACAACAGTCTCTCACAGAATATGCACTGGCTGGAAACACATTTTTTGTTTTCTTACATCTCTTCTTTGGACAATGTTTCATTGATGTGCCATTATTGTTTTGATGTTAACGTTGATACCTGCTGCTAACTCAGTAGTAGATTGAGTGTCGTCAGCTTCTACTATCGCCTTTAATTCATCGTTCTTGACTTTAGTTATTGACCGACCAAAGGTTTCATTTTTTAGATCAAAATTTGTATGTCGGAAACTTTCAAATCAATAATGAGTCGTACGTTCGTTTGTAATGTTCACTCAGTAAACTTCATTATTGTCGAATAATCGATCTGGTGGCCCCATGTTTTAAGAAAATGCCTCGTAAATATCGCCATTTCATTGCAACCGTTAATTTTAATGTCCAGGAGGTGGAGACCTAAGTTGTCTTGGCACCGTCGCCTCTCCTTGTCTATATACGGGTCGACTCTTAGCCTACTGAAGAGGTCAACGTCCACGCCGTTGCAGCACATGGATTCTTACCTCAACATAACTAAGTTTATATTGTTTTCCACTGAGGCCTTGAGGAATCGCTAGGGTTGCCACATTTTTTTTGCAGATAAAGTACATTGGTTATTTTAGTTAGGAAAAAAATACATAGTATTAAAATAAAGTATAATTTATATTTTATTATTATTATTTATTTATTTACTCATGTAAAATTTACATTGGCGGACTTTATGCCTAAGGTATTCTCTACCTGTCAACCAAAGGTAGTGCAGAGTAAATAGTGGTAGGTGCAATTATATTATGTTTAAATACACATTATTTTTATTACTTTTGAACAGATTAAACAAGAAACTGTGACAATTAATGACAGTGGCATTGTTGACGTTTAAGGCTTAATTGCGTTCAGAAATATTTGTTATAAACACGAGTGCTTAGGTGATGTGGCCTTGGCGAGTGGCGACATCGATTGAGCAATCGATTTATTTCACTTAAAGAAAAAAATACATAAAAATATGATTAAACTTATCAAAATCCAAAGAAACCAAATCATGCCAAATAAAGTATTTTCGGTTACTTTATTGTTCACATAAATTGTGTGTAGACTATAATTACCTGAAATAACGTACAATACTTTATTATAAAGTACGGGTGGCAACCCTATGAGTCGTAGACATGATTAAAAACAGTTTTACGGTGTAGTCTTTCTTCATTCAACTTATCGTATCCGACTTTTGAACGACTTTACACTCTCCGATTTCACGGAAGAATAACCTTATGACTGTTTTTTAATTAATATCGTATCCGTTTTGTTTGGTTTTCAATTGCTAATGGAAGTTGTTTATCGCTAGTGGAGCAATGTACAATGTATGATGTCTTATCATACATAATTTATGTTTGTTTATTTATTTTTTGTTTTCATGTTGTCGCCTAGTAGGCGAGTTTTATTCCTTAAATAAAATGCTAAGGAGAGTTGGTTTTCTAGGTTGGTAATCTTTTGACAGTTTTGTGATTGCTATTCCGTCATTTTTTTAAAAGCTTTGACATGTCAAAGCCCTGACTTTTAGTTGATTGACTGTCTCGAAAGCACGTTTCCGATGTAGTCAGCACGCTACCCTCATATGTTGATACCACCTCCAATTCTGGAGCTTGTAATTCCTTTAAGCTTTACTTAAAGCCTCATGTCGCGACGAAGATATGGGATTCATTGATCAGAGCCATCTTTCAGTCTTCCCATTAGTAATTTCAATTCGTTAGGCACGCTTCGAATGAAGGAAAATAATAATATACTTACTTTCAAACAAATCGACGCCTTCAGAACTGAAGAATAGTTTGATGTGTTACGTTTTATTGTAGACCCATTATTTTCTGCTTTCATTCTAAATTAATATACGCTTTTGGCTAAGGTTCACTTAAGGTCGCATTGAACGAAGGCTGAGAGCCATTTCCCTAGAACGTGCTTTGCCTATCAACTTATCAATGGATTTGGAAATGAAATCCAACAGGTATCATGTAATAAGTATTTTCAATCATAAATCTACCGCGTGTACTAGTTACCTTTCTCCGCAGGGAGACAGATGAAGAAAGCGAAAGCGTTATTCCGGGCGGAGCCGACGACGAAAGCAAAGAGACGAAACGCGAATCAACAGACAGACAGACAACCGGAATCAAGAGGAAAACCGAAAAGTAAGTTCTTAGCATAACAGTCAGTTCATGTTTAATATATTGGTTTTGATACTTTACAGGTACACGGCTCGTTCTTATTTTTATTGCCCTTGTAGGCAGACGATCATACGGCCCACCTGATGATGAGTGGTTAACGTCGCCCATGGACGTCAGCCATGGGGGAAGAGCCAATCTCCCGTACGTTCAAAATAAAGCTGCACAGTGCGAGTTATAAACGTCAAAGGGACACAACAATGTAACAATAACGATTAGTATTATATGGAGAAACAGTAAGTTTAGAGAAATTAATTATTATTTTTTTGCAAACCGTACTGTCGACAGCACTGAAATGACCATAATACTACGTAGTCACCTGTCTTTATATTCCTGCGTAGCTTGTTATGCAGGAAAAAAATACTTTTGTGTGTGTTGAGTATATTTGTTTGTGGTGGGGCAACCCATTGAGTTTGTCGTCGGATCTTCTTAGTGGATCGTGATTCAGAGCCGGTGGTAGATTTTACGAAACACTGTTCTTGCTAGGGTCAGCTAATTTTCTCAGGTTAAGCTCACCTACTAGTCAGTGTGTAGCTGGAATAGTCCCTTAGCCTCCCAGCCAATAGGTAGGGGAAGAAAGAGAGAAGGGGGTGCGATGTGAATCCGATCGAGCAAGTACCCTCTACCTACGGCGACGCAGCCGACATGACGCTTGGGACAACCGTTACCCCATGCTATTGAGACTACGACTTCATGCCTCAAAAGTGGGTGGCGCTGTGATATCTATAGGCTCCGACTTTACTTGTCTTTACTGGCGTCCTGAATTCATTCGTCCGTCTAAGCAAAAAAAAATTACCACTTTCCTTCCTTCCTAATAGTAATTCTAGGTTATAATTTCAAATGTTTTTGTTTTGTCTGTGTTATAATGTAAACATATCGGAAAGAAAATAAAAAGGCCCTGATTCCGCCGGTATTTTATCATTGGCCGAACTACCGATTCCGAATGGGCGGTAAAGTCACGAGAAACTCTCCGTAAAGCCTCTGTGTTGAGAGGTGATAAGGTTGTGTTTTGAGTGTTTTATATTTTACACTGGCAAATATATTTAAAATAGTAGAAACATGACAGTAACTGACCGTAAGGCTATACATGCAAATAGTATTATTACGATGCTATACAAAAAAATCGAACACTCTTTACACTTGAAAACAAAAATATTGTATGTGGTTTTTTTTTGACAACTTAATTTCTTGGCGGTTCAGGTTAATAATGAACGATATAGTGAAAAGTCACTCGCAGGACAACATTAACAGGAGACTGAAACAGGACGTGAACATGAGGTGAAATTGCGTTTGGAGTTCGTTGACATTAATAAGGCGTGGTGTTGTTTGAGTGCTTCCTTCGTTATTTGCTTGATGGTTGGTTTATAACGAGAATTAACATATTTGTGAATCGAAATTTGTATGATACGTGAACAGAAGTGTTCGCTCAGCGAGTGCTGGCGCTGAAGCTATTGTTGAATTGTGTGCAACGAATGACTTAAAGCTGATTGATTATGCAAATATGCGTGTGTGTGTTTGCGTGCCAGCGTCAGAAGTTACACTTCTGTGGATGAATATTATTTATTATACAAAAATATTTTGTAATTCGTACATACAAATACATATTCAACCCCATATGTTGCGTTCGTTGCAGGTAACCATTATTTCTAGCGAGCTATACATCAAAAAGGGACATTGCAAATATAACAGAATTGCGCATGCATGCAACCTAATAAGCTTAGTTAGAAGTTAAACTTCTTTAACCGCAAATAGTTCGGAAGGCTAAAGTATTAAATTCGAATCTTATAACTCCAGTTTCACTTCATTATTTTAGGTTAAAACGTTTCTTCGGGAGCACGATGAAGAAAACCGTGGACGCGGCCAAGTCGTTGGCGCAGGAGGTGTCGCACGCGCGGCACAAGGAGGACGTGGCGGACATAGCGGACGACGTCCGCGGCGAGCACAACATCAAGCTGAAGGCCTCCAACTCGCACAAGGGGCCCTACGACTTCGACGGCTGCGTGCGTCACGTACAGGTACGTGTCTCTACCCCAGCCGCCCAGCGAGCCATGGAAATGGTTGTGCAAGCTACAGGGGGAAGAGGTCGACCGAAGAAGACATGGATGGAGTGTGTGAATGACGATATGAGAGAGAGAGAAGAGTGAGTGTTGAGATGACGGCTGATAGAAGAGAATGAAATAAAAAAATCCCCTATGCCGACCTTAACTTTTTTTCATTTTTTTTTTATTGCTTCAATGGGTAGACGATATCACAGCCCGGTGTTAAGTGGTTACTGGAGCCCATAAAAATCTACGACGTAAATGCGCCATCTCTCATGAGATAGGTCTCAGTATAGTTACAACGGCTGCCCCACCCTTTAAACCAAAACCCATTACTGCCTCACGGCAGAAATATGCAGGGTGGTGGTAACTACCCGTGCGGACTGACAAGAGGTCCTACCACCAGTAATTACGCAAATTATAATTTTGCGGGTTTGACTTTTATTACACGGTGGAAGTGACCGTGGAAGTCATTCGTGAACATTTGTTAAGTACGTATTTCATTACAAAAATTGGTACCCGCCTGGGATTGGAACACCGGTGCATCGCTTCAACACGAATGCACCGGAGGTATTATCTTTTAGGCCACGACGACTATACGTGCAACCTTACTCCACATGCATGATAAGCTAACTTCAGCCGGCACGTGACTTGCTTGTTGATATCGCGGTTCCCGTTGAGTCGTGGACAAGTAGAATGACTTGTGGGTACTTGTCGGCGCGCGCAGGAGATGGGGTCGGGGCACTGCGGCGCGGTGTGGTGCTGCAAGTTCAGCGTGTGCGGGCGCCTGCTGGCCACGGCCGGCCAGGACCGCCTGCTGCGCGTGTGGGCCACCAGGGACGCGCACCACATGTTCCAGGTCTCCAGCCACCACCTACTACCCACCACATTACTTACTTTAAGAACTAAAAATGCCATTGATTAACGTGATCAATAATTGCTTTTGTTTCTTAAGACTTTTTGGCGGGAACGCAAGGAGTGAAGTTGTGTGATTTGTTTTATTTTGTCTATTTAGTGTTTCTTCAGGTCTCAATGTGTAATAATGGTGGTTTATTAACTGTTCAATTGTGTAATTATCTGTGAAAGTGCACAAATGTGGGAAAATGAAACAAAGCCGCTGGACGTAACTTCTCGGGATTCTCCAAAAAGTCCACTGAAAAAATCTCAGTAAATGACCACCATTTTACTGAGATTATATTTCATCCCATATCATCTCATCTCATTTCATTTCTAATTTCATCCCAGTTGATTAATGTCATTTAATTTTACCCCATATTATCATTTTTCATAAAAATAAGAATAAAAATTAAAATAACACATGACTTAAAGGTCTTAGTTACCAGGTCATAAAATCCCATAAAAAAAATTTGTTACTTAATTGTGTTTTAAAAAAATTACGAGATACGAGATTTATTAATTTGCTACAATGTATCGAATACCAAATTATAAATAGCACATTAATTTGAAGCAGAATAATATTGCTAAGCAGGACATGCGGACGAAATACAACGCGGAACAGAAGTCGTCCCCCACCCCCTCGCAAGAGTCCCTGGCGTCCCTGGCCCCCCTAGCGCCGCCCCCCGCCCCCGAAGACGCCCCCCTTGGCCCCTCCGCCCCTTTCTGTCCCAAACCGTTCTGCGTCTACTCCGGTCACACCTCCGACCTGCTGGACGTATCCTGGTCGAAGAACTACTTCATCCTGTCCAGCTCCATGGACAAGACGGTCAGGCTGTGGCACATCTCCCGGGGGGAGTGCCTGTGCTGCTTCCAGCACATTGACTTCGTCACGGCCATTGTGTTCCATCCCAGAGACGACAGGTACTTCCTGTCGGGCAGTCTGGACGGGAAGCTGAGGCTGTGGGATATACCTGATAAAAAGGTTTGTTCTTAGGTATTTTTCCCAATGTTTTTGAACTATTTTAAAACCTCCCTTTCTCTTTGTTTTTGTACCGTATGTTCCATGGGGAGTGCCCTGAGGAATTGTTTGAGATGATCCCTTCATCTCCTTTTTATCATCGCACCTCCCGCCATCGGAGCAGAGTTCATGCATATTATCTGGAACCGCTGCGTTCATCGACAGTGCATTTCCAGAGGTCTTTTTTGCCACGCACCATCCGGCTGTGGAATGAGTTCCCTTCCACGGTGTTTCCCGAGCACTATGACATGTCCTTCTTCAAAAAAGGCTTGTGGAGAGTGGTAGATAGCGGCTTGGTTCTGCCCCTGGCATTGCTGAAGTCCATGGGCGATTGTAACCACTCACTCTCAGGTGGGCCGTAAGCTCGTCTGCCTACAAGGGAAAAAAAAGTTCACTTTGTTTCCTTCAATTAGCCACGTCAGATAGAGTTATGAGACCAGTTAATAGTCAGTCATATAATATTGCCGCCCGGGGCAGGTGGCGGTCTGGAACGAGGTGGACGGCAAGACGAAGCTCATCACGGCGGCCAACTTCTGCCAGAACGGCAAGTTCGCCGTCGTGGGCACGTACGACGGCCGCTGCATCTTCTACACCACCGACCAGCTCAAGTACCACACGCAGATCGACGTGCGCTCGACCAGGGGCAAGAACTCCACCGGCCGCAAGATCAGCGGCATCGAGCCCATGCCCAACGACGACAAGATCCTCGTCACGTCCAACGACAGCAGGATCCGGCTGTACGACCTGCGCGACCTCAACCTCTCGTGCAAGTACAAGGGCTACGTGAACGTGTCGAGCCAGATCAAGGCGTCGTTCTCGCACGACGGCAAGTACATTGTGAGCGGCTCGGAGAACCAGTGCATCTACATCTGGAAGACGCACCACGACTACTCCAAGTTCACGTCGGTGCGGCGCGACCGGAACGACTTCTGGGAGGGGATCAAGGCTCACAACGCGGTGGTCACGTGCGCCGTGTTCGCGCCCAACCCCGACCACATGATCCGCATGATCAACGAGCGGGAGCACGAGCTCAGGCTGGCCGGCGACGCGCCCGACCAGGAGGACGACCGCCTGGTGAGTACTCGTGAGCCTGCCCTGCGTTTCTGTATCTCGATTGGAAACGACAGTCTATTAAATTTTCATTGGTCTGTAAGGTCTTATAAAAGTAAAGACAACAGAACGATGTCTTAACTCGAAATCTCAAAAACGGCCATTCTTCCAACACAATTGAAACTTTGTTTGTTATTGTTATTTCATAACACTTTCAGCCATATAACAGTTGTCTCGCTCTTTGAATCGTTCGACGGCAAACAGCGCCCCTAGCGGCAAATGCAGGCAAACGTCCCAACTCCATATAAACTTGTGTTAACTTTTAAGCTATCGGGAACGTTAAAAAACTCGCACTAATCACACCGGTTCCCCTTCCTTTCTGAGCGCGTGTGTTTGCGTCCCCCAGAAGGGGCGCGAGACGGGGCTGGTGTCGTCCTCGCAGCCGGGCCACGTGCTGGTGAGCGCGGACTTCAACGGCTGCATCAAAGTGTTCGTGCACAAGGCCAAGCCCAAGCACAGCTCCCTCCCAGCCTCCGCGCTCGCGTGAGTATCCGCTGTCTACTGGACCACAACCAGACCAGCAGCTACCTCCAGACGACACTCGTGTCGTGGCGTGCTACCTCTTAGACAGAACATAATAATAGGACCTACAACGACTGGACAAAGACAAAGACAGTGACTCGACAGGGATTCGAAAACAAATGGAACGAGGGCGGACCTGTCTGGTGACAGGCAGTGTTCCCAATGCCTTCCTAGAAGACGTAGGAACCGGATAGACAAACGAACAAACCGTTCAACTTGGATTTGTACTAACTACACCCTGTAGATGTGTTGAAAGTGTCGATGTTAAATGTAACAAAATAATATCGATGGGTCAAAAGCTATTTGGTTTAAGCCAGGGGCTCCCAAACTTATTTTATCTATTGCCCACTTTGAGAATAAATTATTTTTTGGCGCCCCCATTTTTTCACCTGCTTAAAAACCACTACAGCAAGAGTTCAGTCGATGTAATGCCTACACAACGCCCCCATTTTTTTCCTGACTCTCTTACCGCCCCCCTTTAGGCCTGCAGCGCCCACGAGGGGGCGTTATCGCCCACTTTGGGAAAGGCTGGTTTAAGCGAAGCTTTTGCAACTATACTCGAGAATCATTTAGATTCAATTTTGGAAAAAAATATCATAACCTTAACTAATACAGATAATATAATTCTTGATACTAATACCAAATAAAACGGACCTTTAATCTATACTATATATATTTTTATTTTATTTAATATTATAAAGCTGAAGAGTTTTTTTGCTTGAACGCGCTAATCTCAGGAAGTACTGGTCCGATTTGAAAAATTCTTTCAGTGTTAGATAGCCTATTTATCGAGGAAGGCTATAGGCTATAACATCACTAAGACCAATACAAGCAGTGCACCAATAAAGAATGTTTCAAAATTGGGGTTTTTTCCCTTTTCAGAGCTTCCGCTGCCTGCGCTGCAGAAACGATTAAAGTTTCGCTAAAATAGTGTATGACAGAATTGTTCCCCTTTAAAAGATCTAAAAAAGTCCGCGACAGCATATGTCTATATGTTAAGGTTGGCTCACTATAACGTTTTTTATGCTGACCAAAATAAAGCATTATTTGTGAACTATTCGACACGGACGAAGTCACGGGCAAAAGCTAGTTACAAAAATAAATGTCGCGTGTTATGCGAAATGACGCTTAAACCAAATAGCATTTTATACCACGATATATTTCACAATTCCTTAACGTGTAATTTGATGACACTTACAACTTCAATAATACGTAATTTTCTTCATTTAGAAATGGAAAGTCGAGCAGTCGAGCCAGTTGAAGACTCCAGTAAGTATCACACAACACAACACCCTGTATAACTAAGCAACGGGAATTCAAGAAGGATGTACTCTTTGGGCTTTGACATAAGGTTGAAATTACGAACGTGAGTTTTTTTTAAATGCAACTGTACGCATCATCGACAAGCAAATCAATATATCGGTAACCTCTCCAAGTATTACAATACCGTAGTACCGTGAATGTCAGCCAAAAATAATTTATATGTATATATTATTTCCTACAAATATGTAATGTTACAAAAACAATCAGTTCCGAGTCTGGGCGTTATGTACTGACGACAGAACAGTGAGCTTAGTGCGAATTTTTTTACTTTTCGATAGCGTTATAGTTAACTCAAATTTGTATAGAGTTGGACAGCGTTTCTACGTTTGCCGCTAGGGGCGCTGTTCCAACTGTGGCCGCTCGGTAGATACGATGTACTACAATGCTCTAACATGCTCTAACTCTCTTAAACATCTACTAACGTCTATCGGAAATAAGCAATCACGATCGTCAATGTCCCGAGCGTCAACATCGACGCGTCCTCCCCCCAACCCGCCCGGCCTCCCCCTCGCTCCCCCCGCACGCGCTGCCTACACACATCTCAAATACTTTTGGCAGTTTATGTGAAAACAAAAAAATGCGCGTGCAACTTGGTGCACGTGAATGAAGTGAAACTTCTTCGATGTGTAGTATTGTGATTTTCTTCATTTTCGTCCTTAAATCAGCTTGCTATTGTAATAGGGAATGCTGTGTATAAGAGATGCGACATCTTCAACACTTATATTATATATATTTTAAATTATAAATTGAAAAATACATATATTATATATTTTTAATTAGTTCATTAAAATATTGGACGCTACTCGTTGCTAAAGCTCGCGCTGGCCTGTAACAGGTATAATACGCGCATTCACTCTCGCTCTGTCCCTTTCTATTCCCCCTCCCCATGAGCGTTGAATATTTAACGCGACCTTGTTGGAAGTCGCATTAGAAGTTTCACTTCAAAATATTTCTATTTCTTCTAGAATGATATACGTGTTATATCTAACGGAAATGTTTATACATATATATATATTTTAGAGCTACAACTTATTGGTTGCGTAACGTTGTGTTCAATTTATATTTTACTGGAATATTATTAAATTTTATTTACACGTAATTTGGACAATTTTTATTATTCTATTGATAATTGCGAAAACAAAATGGCAACGCATCAGTGCTGCGTGTGGTACGTTTGGGATGATTTGTGACAGTCATTTTTATGACCCATAAAATAAACCCTTACTAGCCAGCATGCGATAAGTTTGTCGGAGCTTAAAGAGGACACATACATACATACAAAGCTGAAGTATCAAATGTACTATAGTATTAACTACGCCGATACATTATCATTCTTGGTTTAACGTCACATAAAGATGATCGATAGAATTGGCTTCATTTTTAATGTTATAAAAGTATGGAAATTATTTGTTTTGTTAATTATTTTATTATTATTATTTAGGTATTTGTATAAATTACTTAAACGCAAGGAAATATTAAATTTTGTTTTTTTAATTAAGTTTGAACTTTAAATACATTTATTTGATTAATGAAATCGAAAGAATCCATTAGATATTTTTGTACAGATTAGATAATAGTTACGGAACATCACATCAATATGAATAGAAAACTTACGTTATATATGGAATAATGGATGTTACACTGAGCCGTTTTATTACTAAGATCCATTATTAATTTTTATAGCATTCACTTTTTGTTTTAACTGTACACTTGATTCAATGAAAGTTGGATAAGTTTTCAACTTTTGTTTGTGCAGCCGTGTTGTTGAAAGCGATCCGATTCGTTTATTACGTCAATGTGAATTTATATATTGAAGAGTTTAGTCGGTGAGGTCAGGGTCACGGTCGACGATAGCGCGCAATGGTCAGCGTTGCTCACCGAGTTTCTCGCCGGATCTTCTCAGTGGGTCGCGTTTCCGATTACAGAATTACAATCTACCACCGAACCTAGCAAGAGCCGTCTCTTGCTAGGGTCAGTGTTAGAAACGTCGTTAGGTTTGAGTACTAGTTAAGGTTACGCTGAAATAGCCTCTCAAAGCTATCAGTTTAGGTAGGAAATAAAATAAAAATGGTTAGCGCTCGTGCACAGGTACAGTTGCGTCCGTATGCATCGTGTATGTTACATTTACAATTAGTTTCAAACATAATAGCAAATAAAAAAGGCAGATACTAGAATCCGAATGGTATTTTAGACTGTTTTCTGTTAGTTTTTTTTATTGCTTAATTGGGTGGACGAGCTCACGGCCCACCTGGTGTTAAGTGGTTACCGGAGCCCATAAACATCTACAACGTAAATACGCCACTCAGATTGAGATCTAAGTTCTAAGGTTTCAGTTATAGTTATAACGACTGCCCCACCCTTCGAGTCGAAACGCATTACTGTGTCACGGCAGAAACAGGCAGGGTGGTGGTACCTACCCGCGCGGACTCACAAGAGATCCTACCACCAGTAAAAAGTAGTTCTGTTATTTGAGCATTTTCCCTAGAGTTGTGTCATTCGTGATCACGCGAAGATCTTGGCGCGCTTCGGCATTATACCGTTCTTTCGATCTTGGCATTAACTTCGGCGAGGCTGTCGTAAACAATTCATAATTTCATTTTCACCATAAGTCTTAAATCCATTTAAACATAATAATGAACATCACACTGTATACACGTTATAAAAGAATATAAGTTTTAACTATAAGTATTAGTTCAATATAATATTGACGCTTGAGAGGCAAACGTGACTAAGCGACAATGCGTGAACTTTACAGTAGACTAATTTAAAGTTGAAATACCTGAAAAAATTCTATTTTAACGAATCTAGCTGTAGGATTGAAATTATTTTAATAGACCTAGAAATATATATTTTTTGCGCATCGAATACGGTTATTGCCTATCATTTATGTACAAAGCAGTTATTGTCGCTTAGTCACGTTAGCCTTTCAAGCGTCGATATGTATTTGTTATTAACAATTGTGCAATCATTCATAATGGTAGGTACCTTAAAATTTTATATACAATAATGTAAAAGTTTCAAACAATAGAGCTTGAACTATTATTTTTTCGTAATATTATTAGAAGAACAGATTATGATCTATACAGGGTGTCCGGAAATAGTTTTCAAAATCGAAATACACAAGTGTGTCGGTAATACCTAGTGCAATGGTTTTAAAAATCTTCATCGAACATAGCATTACTAAGGTCGCATGTCACGTAATACAAATCGTAGGGCCGTGGGATGTGAAATGTTTCTCATGTTCAATATATATGTTGGTAAAATCAATGCCAAAG
The DNA here is from genome assembly GCF_030269925.1 of Bombyx mori. Lineage (NCBI taxonomy): Eukaryota > Metazoa > Arthropoda > Insecta > Lepidoptera > Bombycidae > Bombyx > Bombyx mori. The sequence goes on from NC_085112.1 coordinate 15,336,741, forward strand.
GCGTTGATGCCAAACTTATTTATAAAATATATATATGTGAACCCATTCAAATGACAAGGTTTATATAAAAATTAGAGGCTTAAGCAATATTGCTTCTATCGAGTAGATCGATAGATGACCGTTTTCACTATTAATAGAAGTTTAGTGAAATATAAAAAGACGTTATACCGGAATTCGAATACTAAAATAAAATACTTGCATATTGAGTTTCTTTGCGACGAGCAGATCCGACTCCAGCCATATACACTTTTAAATTTCGCGGAGAACAATATTTGTTCGTTTATGTTAGAATAACAGTTTATACTGCACTATAACTACTTGAACCACACCCTGTATAGTGAGTCGGGTCACTGTCCTCAGTGGTGGTCAGCGCGAGGGTCCGCGTGGGTCCGCGTGGGGCGGCTAAGCCAACAGATTCCTGGGTCTGACCCCTTTACTAATGCCCTGGTGGACCGACAATCAGCTTACTTCTACACCACTGGTATTCGTGACAGCAAGCTGTATTTTTATTAACCTTTACTTATGTATTGTTATTTGGCACGTGTAATATTTAATGTATAGTAATTAATGTAATATATGTGGATTGTTATTTTATTTTTTTTGTGTAAATTGTCTTCTTTTATACTCCTGCCGGAGTTCGTTTGGATTGTATAAAGTATTTAGCTAAGTGATCTAAAAGATGCCATTGTAATCATGTTGAAAATATATTTTTATTTCGCATTTAATCTTAATAAATAGTTATTTTTTATCGATGTTGTTTTTTATTTGTTCATATTTAAATACCAATCTGTTGGTCGTATTTGTGTGAGTGCTTAGATAGATAGTCGTCAACCCGCGACTCTTTGACTCTTTGGCTAAGACTGCAAAATGTTTATGGAATATTATTTTGCCTACCTACTTATTATCTTGCCTCGTAAGAGACTAGTAAACGTTTTTGAAACGCAAGGATATAAAAATATGTGTTTAAAAAATAACTTTGAATAAATTTCAATTGTGTGTTATCTTTAATTGGCTCTTTTGGGTGCAAATCTTGCGGATCACTGGCCCAGTTCAAGAGTTGGGAGTGGAGAATGTTTGTGAAAATTTAACGTATTTTATATATTTTTACTCTTCAAAGACACTTTTGTAGAACGTCGGTTAAAGACAGCTGTGATGTGATTATCAGTTGTTCTGTCCAAGATTTGAGAATCATCAAATATTTATGGGGACGTCAAAATATTTGTATATACAACATATATACACAATAAGATTACAAAATATTGCATTACCTCAATACTGCTACAGATAATTATTCGGAAAAGTTTTTTTTTTTCATATTATAGCCAAAAAAACGGACCTTTCACATTTTTTCTTAATTACCAACCAGATCATTTAACCAGATGAAATATTCAGTGTGCAATAATTGAGTTAACAACACTGAGATTTACTTCGCATAAAAGAAGCATGATACAAACTTTTCCAAGATAAAAATTTCAAGCGATGGCTTAAAGTTATCGAAACATCGGGAATATAATGACGTAATAATATATAGTGACTCGGTGAAAATGAAATCAAACTTCAAAAGAATCCAAGTCATATTTAAAAAATATATATTTTATCGAATAACAACTTACAAACAACGCTGCCTCGGGAATGTAATCGCATAACAATACAGCTAATACAAAAACATAAATATATATATTTATATCTTAATTTTTACATTTATTTACATTAACACACAAAAGTACATGAATATCAAAAACTATTTCTGTTCGTGTCGGCGGGTGATCCGTATATAACAAATCGTAAACAAAGTGTGTCCATGTATGATCGCTCCCCGCCATGTTGCGAGTTAACTTCAATCTGACATTTAGTTTTATTTAAATAAATTCCTTACTAGTTAATTGACTTTAGTAACTATTTATTAACTAGTCGATTTATCAAAAAGTTTGTGCGATGAATATTAATGGTGTTGACAACCGTTTAACATATGGCATTCGAACACTGACGTCACTGTACAATCAATGAGAGTGTAGTGGCAGTCACGCCTTCCAGGGGGGCTTGTTGCCGAGGCATCGCTTAGCGCTCCTGTCCCTCCTGTCGAGGCGCTCCGGGCGGTCGCTGGTGGGCTGCTCCTCGTCCGCGGGAAGCGCGGGGGGCGGCGCCTCCTCTGCACTCGGAGGTTTCACCAATAACTGGAATATTAGAACAATTATTTTTTTATGATTAAGGGATCACTGGTCTGGATGCCTTTCCAGTTTCACCAGGACAGGTGGGTGATACCCGAGCGCCTCCACAAGAGACCTAACAACTCAAGAGCAGCTGCTTCGAATGCATCTACTACCGAATCCGAATCCCCTGAGAAGATCTGGCGAGAAACTCAGCAGAGTTCAACGAGTACGGTTACTGTGTCAATATTGGACGACGGTCAGGTGAAGAGTCTGGCTCAAGCATTCTCCAGGTTCTGTCAGTCATCATCGGGCGTTAGAACTGACTGATTGCCCTTTTAAAGCGAACTCAGACGCAATCTGAAGCCCGTCATTGGCTATGACGCAACTCTGAGTTCCGTGTACTAAGTCCGAGTTTTTTAACGTTCTCGATAGCGTAAAAGTTAACCCAAATTTGTATGCAGTTGCAACGTTTGCCTACGTTTGCCGCTAGGGGCGCTGTTAGAATACATACTAATTTAAGTTAACTTTTACGCTATCGAGAACGTTAAAAAAACTCGCACTAAGCATACTTGAATTAAAAAAAATACGATGGTGTTACCAATGAGATTTGAATAGAATTTTAACTCATGTCCCATCTAATTCCGGCTGTGGTCACTGGGCCCGTGTAACAGCTTAACGTTTCAACTTATAAAAACTAAGCTCACCATTTTGATGTAATGTTGAAGTTCCTCTTCACTGAGTCCTTCAAAGTTGAACTCGTCTGAGTGTTTCCTTGTGGGTGGGTCCTTCTGTCGCGCGAGGCCGCGGTCCGTCACGGAGGACATCGACAGCGGAGGGACAACGTCCTGTGGTAGCGGTGTTGATGCTAAAACAAATTATTATTATTATCGTTGTTAAGGTTGGTTTTTTTCCTTCCTATGCTGATAGCCTTGAGAGACTATATCATCTTCTCGCATTAAAACTGCATAATCTCAAAACTTACTAATTTTACAGGAAAGTGCTTTAAAGGTTTAACACGTAATATTTTTAATATTAATCATCTTTGAAACATTGATTTTTTATTTTTACCAGTTACATTATCTGTCTTTTAAAGTAAGATAAAATTATGTATTAATTTTGTTAATAGTAGTCAAAACATGGTAAACTAAAAAAGAATAATCTAAAACTAAACCACGCTCTTTTGACAATATTTATGAGAAAAATATTGGTGATACCAAATGATTCCGCATATTAACTCAATTTCGAATATTTTAGGAAATTGTACACTTCTAATGCGAAAAGACGATATCAGCTTCGTCCTAATGTGCAGATGAGCTCACGGGGTTAAACCGGAGTGTTGCTAGCACTGCCCCTAGGAAGAGCAGTGCTTCGCAGAATCTACCACCGGATCGGAAACGCGACCCACTGAGAAGATCCGGCGAGAAATTCATTGGGCTGTGTCTGTGGGTTAATTTACTCGTCGAGCCCTTCGTCGCAAGCGCCGGGTTCGACGAGGACGGTGACCGGTGCTTGTGGTACCTAAAAGCACCAATAACCTTGTACAGATTAATATTGTTATTAGTAAAATCGATCACGCTTCACTGTGACTGCGTCGACCGCAACTCTAAGTTCCGATCGGATCAACGATTCAGGAATAAATACCGAACAAATATTGGACTATATTTAATTATATCGAAGGGTGAAAGGTTATTTGGTTTAACCGACATTTCGCGACAAGCGTCGTGCGAAGAGTTTTACATTATTTTCAATTTAAATTTATTAAAATTTATTTTCTATTTTTTAGTGAATTTTATATAAAGCGTGTTTTTTAGATTCTTTCAAGTATTATTTATTTTTCATTTTTTAATTGAATTTCAATTTCTTCATTTTTTTTATTAAATGTTGAATAGTCATCGTTCTTCGATAAATCTACAAAGTTTGAATCGTTTAAAGTGGGTCAAAATCGCGTCCAAAGGAGTCAGTTACATACATACAAGTGAAGCTAATATAAAGTGTGTAAAAACTCCTAAAGATCACTTGTGTTCGGAGACATTGCTAGGTGTAGAGTGGGAATGTGTACCGAGGTCGTGGTGCGGGGCGGCCAGTATGCGGAGCGCGTGCCTCCAGTGCGCCTGCAGGGCGGCGTGCAGACGGGCCGCCGTCTCGCCGCGCCGCCGCCTCTGACACTCCACCTTACTCTGCGACAACAAGCGATGCTGTGGCACTGACACAAGGAACTTCATCAGGAGAGACCTGAGGCGCAGCGCCCCGCCTATTTTTGCGGTGAAGCAGTAATGCGTTTCGGTTTGAACTCGCAGCCGTTATAACTATACTGAGACCTTAGAACATATATCTCAAGGTGGGTGGAGCATTTACGTTGTAGATGTCTATGGGCTCCGGTAACCACTTAACACCAGGTGGGCTGTGAGCTCGTCCACCCTTCTAAGAAAAGAAAAAAAAAGACGTGTAGCACTCGGGGACTGCCGCGGTAAAGCTATTGCAAGGCATTTTTTATCAACTTATGCAATTACAATTAGACAATAATAATTTAATATTAAAATAAAAATAAGACCACGCTATATTTATAAACATTAACGAAAGAAAAACATTAACTGTCCCCTTTACACTTATAAGCTAGACCGCGCTAGAGAGAGAGAGAGATGGGCAGACTTTTCATGATGTGCGTGCAGTGTGACGTCACGCCGCGCGCTTATTCACAAACACTACACAAGCGCAACGTGTGAATGTGTTGAACGCGAGCTACATAGTAGGCGTAGCGGGGGTGTCAGATTATTTTGGTTACGTAATTTCTTGATTCAGTCGCCGCGCTCAAGGCCCGCGACAGAAGCTATGCAATAGCTTAAAACAGCATCCTATGCGTAGTGCGATAGTTCTATTATGAGGACTACTGTGTCCTGATTTCAGGGACTGGTTTTTTGCTAACGATACGGCCTATCAGTGTAGTTTAACAGACGGCACGAGGTCGGACCACCTCCCGACCCTCGGTGGGCTGCCTCTCCCGCAGCAGATATCAGCAGGACAAAGCTCTAACAAAGATAACAATTGATACGGAACCTCTAACAATCCTAGTTTCTCCGCGGCCTGCGCCAGTTGCAGACGGTACAGTTTGATCTCCTCTCTCTGCTTCTCTTCTAAGACGTTGATCTCCAATTTATGCCTGAAAAAAACATCTGCACGTTGACGAGAAAAACCTTTTTAATACGCTTTTATTAGCTTCATGCCGGCCACTCACATGCGCGCGTAGATGCTAACGTTGAACAAATGCCATAGCGGGACACATGTTCATATTTTCAGCATGCCGGACAGATTAAATATAAATAAGTATATTTGAAGTCCGTAAAAGATAAGTTAATTAGTTGTCCACGTGCACAGCGAGTGAAAAGACGTGAACTGTTTAATGATACGCAATTATGAGGATGTGGGGCTTCGAGTTAGAAGATTCAATTGTGTAATTAACATGGTAGAAAAGCTGCCATATTTCTTGGGTAATTTAATTAACTATGAAATTCTATTTGTTTTTTCAACATTACAAAACTTAGTAGATAGTTCAAGCTAGCTTAAATGTAAAGATACAGTCAGCATTAGTGAATGGCAAGTTTCCCAAAAACAACATCACATATACACACATCACACAATAAATATTTTTTTCTTCTTTTTATTTTTTTTATTGCTTAGATGGGTAGACGAGCTCACAGCCCACCTGGTGTTAAGTGGTTACTGACATAGACATCTACAACGTAAATACGCCACCCACCTTGAGATATAAGTTCTAAGGTCTCAAGTATAGTTACATTATATTTAAATAGACAATACTACAAGGCATAAGCCACTACTATAGCTAGGGATCATTTAATTGACTCACTGCTCTTCTATCCTTAATATTTGCTTGTTAAAACTATCCACAATGTTGTTCTCCTTTAACCTCGCATCGTTCTCCATCTCCCTCTCTGCTCGATCGAGCTGCTCTTGAAACTCCTGCAGCTTGGCCAGCACGGCATCTTCAAGCTGCTTCTGGTAATGACATTTCAGCTCGTTCTTTTGCAGTTCTAAATGCTGGCGTAACGTTTTCACCTCGTTGTCTAAAAAATCCTGAAAGAGTAATTTTGTTTTAAAATATGTTTAGAAGACAAGAGAAATCCTCAGAAGATGAAATCATATAGGACTATAGGTTACTTAAGTATAACATTATTAAGGTAAGATTGTGTACTTATGTAACAAAGTTATACAATGGGTCATGTCGGAATGAAGACTGAGAAGTATTAAAATAATTTGCGGTTCATAATATATTTTTAGATAATCTTTTAAAAATATATATATATATATTTATAAGAAGATTGAAATTAAATCTTGAAGTTGTAAAGTACTTACACACTTCTTCAAAACTTCACTGCACTGGTTCTGTTTCTCACAGAGCTGTTGCTCGATCACTGCACAGCGTGATCTCTCTTCATTCACTTTGCTTTTGAGCAGATCTCGTTCTTGAGTTAGTAGCAATGTCTCATCATTGACACTCTGTATTCGTTTGTTGAGTTCTGTTATGTTTGATTTTGTGGAGTCATGGGCAAATTTTTCCTGTAAAAAAAGTCAACAACAATAATAGTCACTCGACACCTTTTTTCCACACAATAATGGCCATTATGCCACATCCATGCAACACTGGTTATCAACATTTATCACTGGTGGTAGGACCTCTTGAGAGACCCGCACGGGTAGGTACCACCACCCCGCCTATTTCCGCCGTGAAGCAAGAAAAACGTCATAAGCCAAAATGAAGGATGCAGGAAGTAAGCAGGACGTTAAACCTTAAAACTGTTTATTAAATTGAATCAATAAAATTTTAACTTTTTATTTACTGGTGGTAGGACCTCTTGTGAATCCGCTCGGGTAGGTACCACCGCCCTGCCTATTTCTGCCGTGAAGCAGTATTGCGTTTCGGTTCGAAGGGTGGGGTAGCCATTGTAACTATACTGAGACCTTAGAACTTATGTCTCAGGGTGGGTGGCGCATTTATGTTGTGAATGTCTATGGGCTCCAGTAACCACTTAACATCAGGTGGGCTGTGAGCTCGTCACTCCATCTAAGCAATAAAAAAAAACAGAAAATTAATAATATTACACCTCAAGTATCCACAGTAAAACAGTTATTATTCCCTGCACATAAATGCTAAAATAGTGTATACCTTCTCCAAAGCTTCCTCTAAATTCTTAACACAATCCGTCAACTGCTTGTTGAGTCTCATGACAGTATCATAATTCTCCTTCAAGACGTCAATTTCTTTATCCTTATTGCTGAGCATGACATTCACGTTATCTAGCTCAGTGTTGAGTTGTTCTTCTAGAGACTTCTTTTCGTTTTGGAGCTGTTTACATTTATCTTGATAGTCATGTGCTAAGTCCAATGTTTTGTATAACTCTGATTCAAAATGTGATGTTTTCTGGAAGTTATGACTGCTAAATTAGTTTTTTTTTTAATAAATTTAAGATTTAGTTTCAGAGTTATGTAATGTGTGCTCATAAATTCTCACTACTGGCAGCTTGTTGGCAACATTTGAAGGGCACAGACAATGGCTGCATTTAAGCTAGCTGCATATCACTGGTGGTAGTGGTACTAGTGATAGGACCTCTTGTGAGTCCACGCGGGTAGGTATCACCACCCTGCTTATTTTTGCCGTGAAGCAGTAATGCGTTTCGGTTCGAAGGGTGGGGGCAGCCAATGTAACTATACTGAGACCTTAGAACTTATATCTCAAGGTGGGTAGCGCGTTCACGTTGTAGATGTCTATGAGCTCCGTAACCACTTGACACCAGGTGGTCTGTGAGATAGTCCACCCGATCAGTCAGCATGAAAAAATCGATATTATTACATTTATAGCCAAATATTATCATTATCTAATTCAGACCTTTTGAGCATCATCAGCAACAACTCTAAAATTTTCTACTTCACAGATCATCTTTTCTAACGCTTTCCGGTGTCTGTCCTCAGCTCTGTCAAGGCTGTTGGTTAGTCGGAGCCAGGCCTCACGTAATTTAGATATAGCAGCATCTTTTGCACGATCCACTTTCATGGCCACTGCTAATTTTTCCTGCTGATCGAGTAGTTTCTTCTGTAACTGCTGAATCATTGCTTCACAGTGCTGATGAAAAATAAAATAAATAAATTATCTCTGTTGTCAATTTATAATTTTTTACATGTTTGGGATTAGCTGGACCCATGCTGATTTTGATAAAAGAATTATATATTATGTCTAGTAACCACTTAGGCCAATTTCATTATTTTATTGACAAAAGTACTCAAAATAATTACTTGAAATTCCCAACAGAAGAGAGAGAGGGAGATGTCTATTGTAAAATCTCACCAATGTCCTGGCCACCAGGTTTTTTTTATTTTGTGTTTTATTATTATAAAAATTTACACTAAAATTTTGATTTTCAAATTGTTTATTTTTTATTGCCCTCATTGGCAGATGAGCATACGGTCCAACTGATGGTGAGTGGTTACCGTCGTCCATGGTATTCAGCAATGCCAGGGGCAGAGCCAAGCTGCTGCCTACTACCTAGAATTACCGTACTCATCCACATTTTTTGCACATACCAAAAACACATACAGGGTAATGTGTTTCAAAATTCACTAAGTTCACAATGCAAATGAAGTTCCCTATATATGAGCTTCATTTTCATTAATGACAAAAGAACAAACCAACTATCCAAGTTCATTCTTTTGTCTTATATTTTATGTAGATATCAGAACGGTCAATTTGTTCCTAGTCATCTAGTTCGTGTCCATCTTTTAGGAAGGCATTAAAAGTACTGCTACATTCCATTTCTTTCTTTGTTTCTTTTTGAATTCTTGTCAAATCTCTGTCTTAGTCTGTGTCTAATGGTTGTAGGTTTTATGTCCTGTCAAAGAGGTTGCACACCACGACATTAACAAAGTGCTTTCAATAGAATGAATAGAATCACCTACCTCCCTTTTTAGTCTTTCTTCTTCCAGCTTTATAATGTCCACTTTATCACCCCTGTTGTACCCTGTAGTCCTTTCTGCCTTATCACCCCACAACTCACTCAAACTCAACAAATCTGAGTCGATGGTATCAATATATTTATTCTGTATGAACTTTAAGCTTTCTCTGTTTTCTCCAAAAGGTCTCATTTCGGGTAATTTGAGCTCCTGGTTTGAAGATGCGGAGTAGCTATCTGTAGCACCTGGTTTATTTTTACTGTAACTTGCCTTATATTGTTCTAAGACTCTTGATGCTCTGTCATATATTTTATTTGAGGAAGGCTGAAAACTATTGTATGTCGTTTGCTGCTTGTTTGGTGTTGATGTAGGCTGAAACTCTTTGTCGAAATTTAATTTCCGTGCACTAGGTGACTTTGTCTGGACAGTATTTGATACTTCATTAGTAGTGTTGGAGTTCTCGTAGCTTTTGACTGTGTTTTTTGAACTTGAAGGTGACTGTTCAGAATTAGTTGGCAAGTTGTTTTTAACCAAATAAATATATTTATCTAAAACACTACTGGAGACCACGCGTCCGCTGGGCAGTTTGATTTCTTCATTTGAATCTAGTTTTTGTGAAAGGTAATCACTTGTAGCTTTTATCACATTTTCAGTGCACAAAGTCATTTCATGACTCTTGTATTTGGACTCGGGACTTTCATATGATTCTACTTTTGTTAAAAACTCATCAATTTCATTGAGTAATAGTTTATCATTGGTTTTACTAGGAGTTGATACAATACTACTGATATCCCCATCCATGCTTTGAATTTCGTGGATGTCGAGATATTTGACATCAGGAGTAGATTCTGTCGTTAATTTTAAAGGTGGCACGTTTCTTCCTGCGCTATTAATTGAGTCCAAACTAGTTAAAGATCGCTCTCTTTGCCTACCGCGTTTAGGTACTTTTCGTCGCCGCCGACGTGGGAAAGTGAAGCAATTTCTGTTTAAGCTACGACTATCAAAGCTGTCTGTACTTATCCAGGTTGTGTTTCGTTTTGAACGAGACTCAATTGTAGAAATATCACTGCTAATTTCCAAGTTTTCTAACCGTGATTCCAAAGTGTGAACTTGTGTAACTAATTTGTCGAGAACTTGTGCTGTACACGATAAAGGTTTATGTACGACCGTTCTAGAAGATTTCAGGAGGGAATCTTCGGATTCTGAACTCTCAACGAGGAAGAAATTCGGTGGTATCAATAAAAGTACGTCCGTGTCGTCAGTATCACTCATTACAGAAAATGGACGGGTCTCTGTCGTACGAAATAGAAGCCATAATACGTGTATTGTACTGTGTTATAAAGATAAGTTCAAATAAGTAAACACTAAATTGAGTTTTACTCCGAAACAATCAGATTCAAACCGTTGCTATGTTTGGATTTATATCATGTCACATATCAACATTTAACAACTGTCAATATTTTTATCGTATTTTTCCACCTAGACAAGCAAAGGGGCATGTTTCATACGCTATAAAATTTATTTATTTTATATTTATTTATAATTATTAAATATATCTGTGTATCGTATCGTATGTATATAGTATATTTATGTGCCACCGGATTCTTTCCATTTGATTTCAAAATTTAATTAATTGTCCATTTTAAGCTTGAGACAGGATGAGATTTTTCACTGGGCATAACTTCTAATAAAGGGATAGCTACTCGAGATGAAGTTTCGCTATGTCGTCTAAATTTTTATGACATTACTTAGCTTTAGGTCCCCTCTTGATTGGAGGGGCGGTAAAGACCGTTTTTTCCGGGATCCGACACCACACAATTATACGCTGTGGCGAGTTACACAAATAATGTCTTAGATTGTAAGCGTGAGTGCGAGGTGCGCTGTTGCAGGTTCCCGCGCCAGACCGATATATTATCATAATTATGCACCAGATGTAAACAGACCGCGAAGTTCACACTTTAGAACGTATTAACCAGTCTTTTTTTTCCTACCTAAGCTGATAGCCTTAGATGCTATTTCAGCGTAACCGAGGCTAGTAGGTGAGCTCACGGGGCTCAAACCTGATGAATTAACCAGTACATTACCGTTACGTACCTAATATATTAATCTGTGATAGTAACTATTAAGTTAATCTGTGGCTATACCATCTTGATTTCACTTTACTGAGATTTTAACTCATACCATATCATCTCATCTCGTTTCATATCATTCCATATTAGGATATTTAATAAACTACCGAAGAAATTAAGAGACTTACATGATTTTAATTTTAAAAAAAACCTAAAAGATAATCTTATTAGTGAAAATTATTATCACGTGAATGATTTTCTTGGGGATGACATTGAAAATAAATGGATTTTTTAATTATTAGTTGAATTATGGATGAATGAATGGCAAATTATATAATATTATAACTATGCACTGCACTAAAATTCGCATGTCAAATAATGACAAAGCATACACGCTGCTTTTAATTTATGTAATAACTCATTTTCACTATGCTTGGCGAATAAATGATTTCTTTCTTTCTTTCTTTCATATTATCATTTTTCATATAAAAAAGTTTTCACTAAAATTAAAATAAGACTTGACCTTAAAGGTCTTAGTAACCAGTTCATAAAATCCTTTTAAAAAATATATACGTACCTATTTTTTATTGCATAAGTGGGTGAACGATCTCACTGCCCACCTGGTGTTAAGTGGTTACCGGAGCCCATAGACGTCTACAATGTAAATGCCGCCACCAACTTTGACATATGAGTTCTAAGGTCTCAGTATAGTTACAACGGCTGCCCCACCCTTCAAACCGAAACGCATTACTGCTTCATGGCAGAAATAGGCAGGGTGGTGCCTACTCGTGCGGACTCACAAGACGTCCCACCACCAGTAATATTATTATATTCAGGATCCTAAAAAAAACTAAAAGAAACACCATTGTTCCAATTAGATTAATTTAAGTTTTTCTTTAAATTGCATTGACTTGTTCCAAATGCAATAATCTGTAATTTTAAGATTATAATAAACACAATATTCTCGATACATTATTTCTGTTTATAACACTGACGAGTATGTTAAGGTAGGCAGCGGCTCAGTTCTTCCCCTGGCATTGTCACCACTCATCATCAGGTGGACCGCATGCTCGTCTGCCTACAAGGGCAAAAAAAACAATCCATGGACCATGCGACCCTGGCTTAGGTTTAAGGGACCCTCATCAATGTGCATTAAGCTTACCTCCGTTCTCCTCACTCCTCTCCATGCCAAGTAATATTTCATAAGAACCTACTAGTGCAGCTTTAGATGTTCATTTCATTATTCATTCAATTATAGAATTTACAGAAATTTTTGATAAAGCAAGATTTTTTTAATAGGTTATAGAGATTTCCAGTCTGGAAGACGAAACTCTGATATCCTCAGTTTTTAATGTTTTTCTTATACAACAATCACAATAGTACATTTAGGTGCAGTACTTAGCATTGAGTGAGGCTCATGTTATTTGTCTTTTGTTTGTGGTCCATACTCTTTGTGCTTTAACTACTGAACAACTTACTGCTTCACATATGACTTCCATTTCATTTCCTGTTATTATAATCATGGGTGACACAAATAAGAGAAATAATAAAAGTGAAATTAAGCTGAAAAAGTAGCTCTAATTATATCTAAGACTAACTATTTGGTATCATTTGCTTTCCATTGTCATCATAGTGATAAAAACTAGCTGTTGCAGTATTATTATGACAATATGTGATAAGCAAAGACGAATGGTATTATTAAAAGTAATGGTGTAGGTAAGCAATAATATAAAATTTTTTTTATATGATAATCCATATAAATAAATAACATTTTTATTTCATTAACATAATTTATTTTCTCTTAAAATGTAACATTTATCAAGAAGCTCTGACAGTATGAATAGGAGTCTGTTTGATAAACAAATCTAATTTACTTTTAAATAGGTCACTGACAATGGGTTCACCCATTTCACATAACGGATTTCTTATCATATATTTAACATAAATTTCAGCATAAATCTTTTTTAGGAGATCTCGGACGCCCTGTGCTTGGTTGTCTGTATTCATCACAAACTTCAGCCCTGAGGGTGTCTCCAGGCAGTGAAGGGTGTATTTTGAAGTTTTATAATGACTAAATCCATCTTTAGGATCTAAAGGTGAAATCTTTGAAACGAATGATTTTATCGAGAAAAGCATTCCGTACATTAATTTGCCTTCCTGAAAGGAAAATAATTCTTGAAGTTCAGTGTCTGCTTTTTCAAAATTAAATGGTAAAATTTCATAAGCATGTTTTAAAATATTAGTTACCTCCTCTATAGACATTCCAGACTGTTTTGAACGATTCCACTCACCATAATACAATAAAGTACCATATCGATCGAATATGTATAAATTGTAAATTGTCATTTTTTATTTTGTCCTTAGAGTACACCGTTTCTAGAACTAAAAAGATTACGAATTTTCATAAAATAAATATCCCTGATTATAAGAACAATAACATCAATATATTCGACTTAATGAATGATTCATATTTCACATTTTGTTACTTTATTATTTGCATTAAAGAAGAGAATATCTTTACTTTACACATAGTGACACTTAATAATAATAATTAATTCAAAACAAAGTAGGTGTATGTGTTTTTTTTATTTGTGGGATTTTATGACCTAGTAACTAAGACCTTTCATCATGTCTTATTTTAATTTATATTCATATTTTTATGCAAAATCATAATATGGAGTGAAATGAAACGAAATGAATATGATTAATTTGAGACATTAATCAACTGGGATGAAAACAAATGAAATGAGATGAGATGATATGGTATGAAAAATTTAATCTCTGTAAAATGGTAGTCATTTATTGAGATTTTTTCAGTGGACTTTTTGGAGGATTCCAAAAAGTTACGTCCAGCGGCTTTGTTTCATTTTCCCACATTTGTGCACTTTCACAGATATTAAACAGTTAATAAACCACCATTATTACACATTTAAACCCGAAGAAACACTAAATAGACAAAATAAAACAAATCACACAACTTCACTCCTCGCGTTCCCGCCAAAAAGTCCATAAGTACACAATCCTACCTTAGTAATGTTATACTTATGTAACCTATAGTGGTTTATTAACTGTTTCATATCTGTGAAAGTGCACAAATGTGGGAAAATGAAACAAAGCCGCTGGACGTAGCTTCTCGGGATCCTCCAAAAAGTCCATTGAAATAATCTTAGTAAATGACTACCATTTTACTGAGATTATATTTCATCCCATTTCATTTCATTTAATTCCATCACAGTTGATTAATGTCTCAAATTAATCATCTTCATTTCATTTCACTCCATAATATCATTTTTCATAAAAAAATGAATATAAATTAAAATAAGACATGACTTAAAGATCTCAGTTACCAGGTCATAAAATCCCTTAAAAAAAGTGTTTAATCTATGCTCTGTGAATTGAACTGTGAAGTGTGAAGTGTTAGGTTATATATAATCTTACTCTATGGTGAAGTGTGAAATATCTTAGTTTTTAGATATGATGACTATATGTATTTAATTAAACCCCCAATTATTAACATAAAAGTAGTGTGAGATCCGTTCTTGTTGCAGGCCTGAAAATAAATAGTCACAAAGTAAGATCGAAATATTCAATATAAATAAAATCATAGCTAAATTTGAGGTTAAATTGCATTCTTATCTAACCCTGGTTTTAGTTTGAACTTTGAAAATTAATATATCATGGATGAATATACAAGAGAACCATGCCCGTGGCGTATCCTTGATGACTCTGGCGGTGCGTTTATAATGGGAGCGATCGGTGGTGGACTATTTCATTCGATAAAAGGTTTCAGAAACGCACCACTAGGCTTCAGTAGAAAAATGGTAAGTATTAATTTTTACGTACTTTGCTTCTCGTAGACTCCAAAAAGATTACCACTTGTATTTAACGCATATAAACAACTTAAAAATAATGATTGACATTTATTGTACTAGACCTTGAAAATTTGTTCAAACATTGAAAAATTCAAATAACTTTATATTTATCTTCGAAAATTTCTTCACTGTAATGTTATTTTAAAGACAATTTTAAGCTATCATGAACTGAAAAAACTTTATTATACTTTTACCTAAAAATATCTGTGTGAAAAGGTGTATACATTTTTGATAAGTAATGCTAAATAAATTCCATAGCTTGGCAGTTTGGCTGCAGTAAAGGAGCGCTCTCCAATAGTCGGGGGTAATTTTGCTGTTTGGGGTGGTATGTTCTCTACCATAGACTGCTCACTTGTGTACATGAGGCAAAAGGAAGATCCATGGAATTCCATTATGAGTGGAGCCCTCACGGGGGGTATCCTGGCTGCAAGAAATGGTAAGGAACAGTATATTAGTTTCTATTTTAGGAATAGATTTGTTACGAAATAAAATCAATCCTAGCTTAATTGTATATATTAGCTTAATTAAATGCCCATTTTATTGAAAATAAATTAATAACCGACTAAGCCACCAATAAACGATGGCAAATATTACAAGGAAAGCTACATCTGATAGCCCCGTTAAAAGGATTTCGTTGATATGTACCAAGATATTAAGGTACATAATAATTATCTATCAAAATATCTATGAATCAGAGATTATAGAAAAAATTATACAAATGACATATTTAGATGATGAAATAAACAAAAGCATTTTTACAGGTGTACCGGCAATGGCAGGAAGTGCACTTATTGGAGGAATTCTCTTAGCTCTAATAGAAGGCATTGGTATCATGTTCACAAGATTAACGGCTGAACAGTTCAAACCACAGCAACCGATATTTGAAGATCCTTCCATCTTAGGTCAAAGTCAAGGACAGGCTCAGTCTTACCAATAGATTATGTTGTTTTGGAAATGGACTGTGTGGCTTTACTCAGAGTAGTATTTTTGAAGTATAAAAAATTAGTAACAAACAAATCGACTTAAACTAAAATTTAAATCTGTTAAAATGCTATATAGTCTATCTGTGTCTGGTTGATAGCTGGAGGTATGCACGAAAGTTTCTTGATGTAATTATTTTAAATCAGGCTTTGTAGACTACAGGAAAATAAATATGAAAACGTTATTTTCTAAATACTTGCTATTCTTAAACAGGCAAAGAGAAACAATATTATAATCTACTTAGTATGTTTCTCTATTATCTTCACTGTTGGTAAGATACATAAAAATACAGTACCATACATAATGCCATTTCAACCATAATTGTATATTTGAAATAAGCTTAATAAGTAGTGTTTACTTATTAAGCTTATTAAGCAAGATGTGTATCTTGTTTGAAAAATTTCAACCAAAATGCTGCCCTCCCTACAGGTGTTGCATTAAACTGTTATCTTTCTCTTGAGTATTTTCAGTTTCATCACAACAATTTTTTGGTAGCACAGAAATCACACCTAAACTAAGCCATACAGTCTTACAAAAAATCTCTTGCCTGTTGGCCATTTTAGTTGTAAAAAACATATATGTACATCATTTGCAGTTGATCAGAGTGTATTTATTTGCATCTGTGATAATTACAGTCCCGTACTGTTGTTTATAAGTTCACTCTATTCTCTTAATAATTTTATTCATTGTTTACTGTGTTATGTAATAATCATCATTCATTTGATAATACGAATTTTAACAAAAAACATTTCCACACCTATTGTCTACAGCTTGTGGCTATAAGTATGTACATCATGGCATTATGGTCTAGACTAGAATGTGGTAACAAGCCATACTTGACTGTATATTACTAAATTATCTGTTATTCATTAGTCTCAGATGGAATTACTTTATTACAAAATTCTCTTACTTTAATTTTTATCTTATCAACTTTTTATGTACTTACTGTATTGCCATAAGCAGGAATGTTACTTTCAACTTAATTATTTGTTCCCATGGTTGAGAGTGACTTTGAAATTGCATGTATGTGGCATTAGTGAAAGTTAAAGTTAGTCATTAAGATTATTATCCTGTCTTGTGATTAACTAGGCTGATGCTGATCTTGTATATTGTTGTTATAATTTATTCATTGATGTAATAGTTGGGATGTTTCTTGTAAAAATGAGAGGTAATAAAAGACTAAAGAAACTTGTTTTTATTTTTATTGTTATGTTACAGGTTTTTTCAATCAGTCAAATATTATTTATCAAATTAGTTAAGTTAAAAGTGGTATAAAAATATTGAATTTTATGTATATTGGTTAATCTAACATGAATAAAATACCATTATAAATAATATTATTGAGGTCTATTTGATTTGCTTTGAGATTTGGTTTCTGCAACTTGACAATCATGGGGTTTTAGGTACCTACCTTGATTTGATTAATATAAAATAATTTAAACCTGGGTGATATATTTTATGATGATTCCAATATTGATTAGTCTTCCTATGATTGAACTTAGGCATGATATAGTGGTTGCAGTTTTGCTGATTGTACAATTTTGAATGTTTTTTGATTCTGTGGTCACTTTTAAGTAGAGTTTTATAGTTTACATCAAGCCCTTGGGAGTTGAATGCTCAACCATAATGCTTAATTATCAATCACTGGACAGAAAGTCTTATTATAAGAAACTATCATAAATTATTGAAACAGTGTAATTTGAATATTAGACAAACTATATTTTTGGGACAATTTTATCACACCTAGTAATAGTGTTTATTCCCGAAACAGAGTTATAGAAATACTGATAATTCTAGACATACTAACGAACATCATAAATAGCACTTATTTTTAATTGTATTTTATGAAGACCTATGAAACGTGAACTTATTAAATCACACGTGTAAGCATAAACTGGCTTAGTGTAGCAAATACATGTATTTTATTGTATTGCATAATAATATTACGGTTCAGACACAGTTCACAAAGACTACTACTTTTTATTTATAATTTAAGATAAAAATTAAAATTAGGATATTTAAAATTAGTTGAATCTAAATTACTTCTTGACAGAAAGAAGATATGTTAGTCTTCAAATGCATTACAAAGTGCAAGAGAATAGACATTTATTTTTATTTAAATATTGGGGTATTTCATACCTACTTATATTTGGGGCATTAAAGTATGATAAATCTAGTATAGATTTAAAAATCATTCTTGTCATTTGTTTGTTTGGAAATTCGTGATTGTAAATTTCTGATAGTTGGCTTTATCTATGTTTGTAAATTAGATGCTTTTTGAACATTTTCTCCCATTTTTCTGATTTCCTTGATAACGTGAGCCAGAACTTCAGGGTCTACGCCCAACTCGCATAGTCTGATGCAAGTTGACAGTGCTTCCACGTCCAGCCCCGTGTTGAGGAGTTGTGATATCTGGTGGATTAATTGAAAGGTTTCCCGCGCTTGGCCTACTTGAGCGTTCCTCTCCGATGTCATGTTAGTTGCTGAAATTTAAATTATGTATATCGTACAAGATGAAGTGTTAAAAAATGACCGGCTTCTTAGATGTGAAAAATTTCTATGTAATTTAAATATGGATTAAAATAAAATGGATAATTCAAATGGTCAATAATTCAAAATTTTTGGTTAATAGCCTTCATAGCTTTATGAGTGCTTTATCAGAACTGAGAGACATTTTACCAAAACTGTAGCGATTGTCTAGTGTAGTGTTTGATACTTTTTGGTAATTGTTCGCTACGTATTTAAATTATTACTTTTTCAAACTTCAGGAATGGATTAACATATTTTTAACGTTCATTCCATACAAACATACTTCTAGTTCTTATAATTTGAAAAAAAATTGTGTTTACTATTTATTCTATCTTCACCACAAAATATACTTTTATTTGATTCGTGTCGAAGAGGCAAAAGGAACATAGCTCATATACTCCTAGGAATTCTGATAACAATGTTACGATTCTTGACAGAATGTTACATTTTTCAAACGTATATAAAAAAATAATTATGATGCTTCTTTTAAAATAATTTATTAAGAAAGAAAAAGTTCTTTATTTAGTATAAAAACGCTAAAGAATAAATAACATTTAGCCGATATAAAAATTATGGAGTATGATAGGTAATCAACAGTTTCACCTTAAATTTTGTAAGCTAAGAAAATGATTGTAGATTGGCCATTATGTAATACAAACATAATCAAATCTGTTAAAATCTAGCTGTTGTGTTTATTTACCTGAACTTTATAATCTTTTAATATAATTTTAATTTGTGCCATCTTTTACCTACTACTATCTTCAAGGCGGGATTAGTTTTTGGCGGGAATGCGAGGAGTGAAGTTGGGTGATTTGTTTTATTTTGTCTATTTAGTGTTTTTTCAGGTTTAAATGTGTAATAACAGTAACTTATTAACTGTTTAATATCTGTGAAAGTACATAAATGTGGGAAAATTAAACAAAATAGCTGGACGTAACTTCTCGGGATCCTCCAAAAAGTGCATTGAAAAAACCTCAGTAAATTACCATCATTTTACTGAGCTTATATTTCATCCCATATCATCTCGTTTCATTTAATTTCATCCCAGTTGATTATAAGAAGAATATAAATTAAAATATGACTTATAGGTCCTAGTTACTAGGTCCTTATATCCCTTAAAAAAATCTTCAACGCGGCAAATTCGATTTTCTACGACATCATTATGTGCTGTATTTCTATTTTTACCTAACTGCGTCTGCTTATCCAAAATTAGAACCGTGAAGCTTTGAAAGTCATTCCTCTCATACTTTTGTGTTTTAATTTTCTGTAAGATATTGCAAATTAAACATTGAATTATTGAAAATGGTGAGTGAAACCTTTTAAAGAAAAAACCTATTGGTTTTGTGTGATATGTGTATTGTAGGTTAGTGTCATTTTTAGACATTAGAACCAAAGTAGTCAGATGTCTTGATATCATTGTCAAATATCCACACGACGACGAAGAATGATAGCTGGGTGAATTTTAGTTGTGGAGTTACATATTCATTTATGTGCCAAAATGAATTCTATTTGGTCAAGAGTATGTCGTTTCGACAAATTATGGGTAGGACTGTTTTCACTACAAAATCACGCCTGACTACATATGTTTGCTAGCATCTTTATAAATTCTAGAATGACAAAAAGGATATTATTTATAATTTTTAAATTTTAAATTTAAATTTATTTTAGAAAATTTAATTTTAAATTTATAAATTTAAAATTTATTTGTGGTCTTTCCACGGAATACATAACTTTAAGGTTGGAATAGTAATGTAGCCAGCGCATGCGCGCCATAACTAGTATGATTCGAAAATCGTAACTCGACCGATTCATTCATTCACCGTGTTTAGTGCCCTACGGACTTCGGCGGACAAAGCTCTGTTTTAAAATGCCGTGTTGTGCAATTATAACTTGTCATACAAAAAGTCAGACCTCAAGTATAGAGCGAGGAGGTATATCTTTCCATCGGTAAGTCGAAAATACCATTTAATTACAATATTAATTGCCAAAAACATAAAAATATACTGATCATTATGAAACTCCAAACATGAACAACATTATTGCAAGAAGATAAAAAAAAATATACATTGCGCGATGTGTACACCATCAATCAATGCAGTGACCAAGTCCGCTTCCAATGTACTACACGCATTGCGTTCTCTACACTGATACATTGAAATTTCGGCCTCTGCCCTGATTGGCTGTGACGCGTGGAGCTAGTTTATCGATAGTGAGGTGACCATGTGGTTGAATAAAATCATCGACAGAATTCTCAACTATATTTACGTTTGACATAGATATTTTTTGTATTATTTTATGTTTAATTAATGATACCTAGTATATGTTTAGTTAAACGTATTTTGAGTAAATTAAATATTATAAAATAATAATCATTGAATAAATGTTAAGGAATAATATGAAGGGACTTAAAGATCTCTCATCTACGCGTATTTACTATATTGTCTAAATGTTAAAATCTAAAGAAAATGCAATTTGACTTATGCAATAAATTATAAATTTTAGGTTTCCTAAAGAACCTAACGCCAAGGAAAAATGGATTGACGTGACAGGTAGAGGAAACTGGATGCCGACAAAGAATAGTACTATTTGTTCTAAACATTTTGCGGAAAAAGATTTTATCATAAAAAAATCAGGGTATAGGTATTTAAAACCGGGGGCAATCCCAAGAATAAAAATTGTTCAGATTTGTTCAAGTTATTTGGTAAGTTTTGTTAAAATGTATTAATACTTTGTAGGAACTAAGTTCTATAATTTGCGGATTGCGGTTGAAGATGATGACTATGATAATGATAATAATAAAGAAGAGGATATTAACGCATTTTTCAATACCATCTCAGATTTTAGTAATCAAGTCATTAGCCGTATTGCAGGATATATGGCGCATACTTTAATTAAGAAACTGGATTGCGATATATGGATTGGAGCGCTATTGTTCAATAGTATAAATGGAGAACATTATTCATACTGGCTAAAGATAATGGTGGTTTGTTATATCCGTCAAAATAATTGATACTGATCTGTAAAATATCAAAATCTGTTATCTTATATCTTTAAACGAGCAATTCTTGTATATAAAGATATATATAATCTGAATCTCGGAAACGGCTCCAACGATTTTCATAAAATTTCGTATACAGGGGATTTCGGGGGCGATAAATCCATCTAACTATGATTTATTTTCAGAAAATGTTGTTTTATTTGTGTTATCAATAATCAACTATATCGATAAACAATATCGACTTTATCAAACACTAGCGTGTATGAACATTTTTATTCGTTTTTTGCGTTTGTGAGTGTCTATGCTTACGGGAGCTTAAGTTTGCGAACGAATATTTTTTGAGAGGCTATTTCAGCTTCGCCTTAACGTGTACGACGTACGTGAGCTCACGGGCCTCAAACCGAGAGTGTTGCCAGCGCTGGCCCTGGCAAGAGCTCTGCTTCGCAGAATCTACTATCACGTCGGAAAATCGAACGAATATCTGCCCTGAGATTTATGTATGGATGATATGTTGTGTGCGAAATATTTGTAATCATAGTATTGCGTATATGTGTAGAAATTAAAATACTGGGAGCTTAATAGTGGGAGTATACATTATTCATATTCGTATGTCGTATCACTCTTGTCAGAGCGGTCGTGGTCGTCATCCAGCATCATTGCTGTGGGCAGATGCTATGCGCCTCACGAGCAATCGCCACTCCTCCCGGCTTGTGGTTAAGCCTGGTACACTCATGCAAGCCATATGTTTACTCTAAGAGTGAGAGTCAAGCGACGACACTGGTCCTAATACAAAATTGAAGCGAAGGCCTTTCCAACATTAATTATACCTATTCCGTGAGTCTATCCATAGCATTGAAGTTGAAAATAGTGATCTAACTGGAGTACAAAAACAAGATTAAGATACGGAAAAATAAAGCATGCATACTAGGTATTGTTTTGATTAGATATTGTGTAGCTTCGGTTATCATTGAGTACGTGGAAACAGTGTGCTTAGTGCGAGTTTCTTAAAGTTCTCGATAGCGTAAAAGTTAAGCCAATTTTGTATGCAGTTAGATCAGCGCCCCCTAGCGGCAAACATACGCAAACGATCCCATTCCATACAAATATGAGCTAACTTTTACACTATCGAGAACGTTAAGAAACTCGCACTAAGCACACAGATCGATCGTCGACAACAGAAATACAGTAAGTTTTAACAAAGCACGTCGTTTATATACATGATATGTAACAGCTAAGTAGGTATGTGACACGGACATTTGCAAATAGGCCCCGGTTAAGGACTTTATTTTGGGTCAATAGGAAATCGCCGGACTTTCGCCCTCCACTGGAGATGGCGGGCGGGGCATGTTGCGGAGTAAAACCTCCTGTCGCTCAACAGCCCGCGTCCGAGCCTCGCATGAGACAGAACTCGTGAAAAGGCAAATGGGGGAGAGTGAAGCGTTTGGTGCGGAGTACGTCTCTCCCTTCACCCTCCCGACCGGACCGGCGGTCGTCGGCGCCACCACCAGCCCTCTCGGTCGATTACTAAGTACATGTCCAACTAGAAGTGCCATGCAATTTCGTTACCATGATGAAAAACCGCACCCCTTCTGTTTATTAATTCCGGCCGCTTTCTCTCTACTTGCTTTAATCTCATCAGTTGTTCGCAGTAGAGTTCAGAATCGATGGTGCTGCCTGGTGGTAACAGCTCATAATGAATAATGCCCTTCCAATCCCACCACACACACAGCATCACCTTGTTGCGAGTTAACCCGGGTTTCGCATCGGTCTGTGAAGCCTGACCGGCCTTTGACCACGACCTTTTTCACACTTTCTTGTCGTACGTGATCCACATTTCATCACCAGTTATCAGCTCCTTCAAAAATGGTTCTGTTTCATTACGTCGTAATAAAGAATCACAAATTAGTACACGGTTGATTAGGTTTCTTTCAGTGAGCTCGTGAGGTACCCAAATATCGAACTTTTTAGTGTTCCCAGTTTTTTTCAAATGCGCCAAAACTGTTTTGTGGTCAATTCCCAGTTCTTTAGCTACGTCGTAACTACCGATATGCCGATATTGCTCCACTTTTTCAAAAATGGCATCCATTTTATCCGTAATAGGGCGACCAGAACGACGTGCATCTTTGACATCAAAATTTCCGGATCGAAAATGCTTAAACCAAATTTGTGCTACTCTCACAGACACTGCACTAGGTCCGTAAATATCGCAAATTTTTTTCGCGGCTTGCGTTGCATTTTTACCTTTTTGTAGTAAAATTTTAAAATATATCGAATTTCTCCATTAGATTCACTCATCTTGACAGTACGATAAATAAATAAAAAATACACATTTTCCTAATTTGAATTTGGAATTATATTCTTTAAAATTTAAACTTTTAATGATACCTATCGAAACCAGCCAGATATAAATAGTATAGCCAAAGAGATTTTATTACAAGTTCATACATACTATAACGCGAAAAGACTTTTTCTCCAACCTATTATTTGGTTGGGTAGGGCGTTAAAAACATCCTTGGACCCACGGTCTGCTCCCAACATCTGCAGACACTCAAGTTCCACACACCCAGCGCGTGCCCCCTAGGCTCGGACATCTCGTCGAAGGTTCGGCCCCCCTGCCCGAAAAAAGGACACTTTATGAGTAGACAATGCGGAGTGTATGTACATCCATGACCTTGTTATGCACTTATAATACTAAATGGTAATATAATTATTGTATCAACGTGTTTAATTTGCGCGCTCGCCTACATTCGTTACGTGAAATTAATGCTCGGGTATACCGCATTCTGGATTTGTGTGTGTCCAACAAATTTCCTATCTGGATCGTGCTAAATCAGGACTAAATGGGTATCGTTCTGATTAAGAAATAAGCTTATTGTTTGCGTAAATGCGTCTCAAATTTCTTATCTGATAAAAAAGAAGATTCTAGATAAATCTATTCGTTCGCGCGTACGCTTCCAAGTCCCTGGAACAGCGATACTTTAAGAAAAATATTTTTCTTGTACGGAAAGTGTCGACATCTTGTAGCGGATGCTCCTAAATTTATATGTTGTTAAAGTTAAGACATTTAATTATCGTGTAACTAAACAACCAAAATAAAAAACTAATAAAT